>NC_064923.1:198751025-200001025 GCF_023897955.1 Schistocerca gregaria
AAACCCGGTAACAACATAACAGGCATGCACGGTGGATACAAACAGAAACAGACACATACAAGATGATACCACAGATGCCTGAAATGATAATTTTGCAACATGAAGTTAGCCGAGTAATTAATTCTACGCACAATTGGAAAGCCCCTGGAAAAGATAAAATAGCAAATTTCTGGCTAAAGTAGTTCACCTCAACACATTCAAATCTAACTAAATTATTTAACAATGTAAATAAAATAGAAAGAAACTTCCAAATGGGAAAATATATTAAAAAACAAAGATTCCAAGACTTACCAAGCGGGAAAGTGCCGGTAGAAAGGCACAATAAAATCACACACACACACACACACACACACACACACACACACACACACACACACACAAAATTACGAGCTTTCGCAACTGGTGATTGCTTCATCAGGAATGAGGGAAGGAGAAGAAAAGATGAAAGGATGTGGGTTTTTGGGTCAGGAACCACTCCAATCCCGGGAGCGGAAAGACTTACCTTAAGGGGGAAAAAAGGATAGGTATATACTAGCGCGCGCCCACACGCATGCACGCAAGCAGACATCTGCTTCAGCTCGTAATTTTGTGTGTGTTATTTTATTGTGCGCGCGCTCGCACGCACGCGCACGCAAGCAGACATCTGCTTCAGCTCGTAATTTTGTGTGTGTGTTATTTTATTGTGCCTTTCTACCGGTGCTTTCCCGCTTGGTAAGTCTTGGAATCTTTGTTTTTAATATAAATTATTTAACAGTTATATTGCAGACACATACACAGTCCCTGATATACTTACACAAGGAATAACGTATCTGAAACCTAAAGATAAAGCAGACATGGCAACACAGAACAAAATTATAAATGAAGAACAGAAAGGCTGCTGCAAAGGAGCATGAGGATGTAAAGAGCAACTGATAATAGATGCAAAGGTGACATACCAAGCTAAAACTAAACAAAGGTCGCTAAATTTCGCATACATTGATTACCAAAAAGCTTTTGATAGTGTACCCCACTCATGGTTACAACAAATACTGGAAATCTACAAAGTAGATCCTAAATTGATACAGTTCCTAAACACAGCAATGAAGAATTGGAAATCCACACTTAATATCCAAACAAATTCAAATATCACATCATAGCCAATACAGATTAAGTGTGAATATACCAGAGAGACTCATTAAGTCCTTTCCAGTTCTGCCTTGCTCTGAATCCACTATCCAACATGATAAATAATACAAATTATGGATATAATATTACTGGAACATACCAACACAAAATCACACATTTGCTATACATGGATGATCTAAAAGTACTGGCAGCAACAACTCAACCAATTACTAAAGATAACAGAAGTATTCAGCAATGATATAAATATGGATTTTGGAACAGACAAATGTAAGAAAAATAGCATAGTCAAGGAAAACACACTAAACAAGAAGCATAGAAGCAATGGAAAAAGATGCCTTTATATATTAGCACAACTAATCGAAATATCCATACCCAATACAACAAATATACAGAAGATAACAGGAGAAACATTTGAAAAATACATCCAACTGGCTGAGGAACTCAAGGACATGTGACCGAGCGAAGTGGCGCAGTGGTTAGCACACTGGACTCGCATTCGGGAGGATGACGGTTCAATCCCGTCTCCAGCCATCCTTATATAGGTCTTCCGTGATTTCCCTAAATCGTTTCAGGCAAATGCCGGGATGGTTCCTTTGAAAGGGCACGGCCGATTTCCTTTCCCATCCTTCCCTAACCCGAGCTTGCACTCCGTCTCTAATGACCTCGCTGTCGACGGGACGTTAAACAGTAACCACCTCCACCAAGGACATGTGGCATCAGGATAAAGTTGACATTATACCAATTATACTATCAACTACAGGAGTCATACCACACAATATCCACCAGTACATCAATGCAATACGGCTACTCCAAACATATATATATATATATATATATATATATATATATATATATATATATATATATATATAAAACTACAGAAATCTATAATTATTGAGCCATGTTCAACTATCCGAAAGTTCCTAAATGCAATGTAACATATACCGCACAGTTAAACCAGGCATAATGTCTGAGAAAGGCAAGAAATAACAATGTCTTAGTCGCTTATCTCAGTGGATTTCCTGATTTGCAGACCATATTTTTGCTGAGGTGATCCCCCATCAGTGTCAGCACATACTAGTGCTTACATACTTTTGTTACCATGTCACGTGCCCGCAACACCACCATGTGGCATCAAACATCGTTGTGGGAAGTGGTCATAATATTTTGGTTTATCAGTGTATGGTATGATTTTGTAGATACCACCATAACAAATGTGCTGGCAGCTTAGAACACTTGCAGAGATATTGTAAGACAAAGAACACTGACGAGTATGAAAAACAAGGCCTAATAAATAGGTGTACATTGTCACAGTGATTCTATTATTTTGTCTGTTCCTGTATGTGACATGATTTTTCATATATGTAATAATAAAGTTTAGAGGGAAAGATATTGATGTTATTATGAAAGTAGTCTTTTGCTGTACTGAAAAGCCTGTTCAGTGGCAATCCTAAAACACTGAAGAACGTTAAGGATACTATAACATCAAGAATATTCTGTTGTAAGACTACAGCAGTAATCCTGCCTCTGTTTCGTGAATAAACTACATTGCAAAATAAAAATTCAAAATTTCCTTGTGTTTAAACTCTGTTTCTCATAGGTTAGGTTTGTCACTTTCACCATTGTTGAAGATGGAGAAGTCATAGCTTTCAGTTATATTCTAACAGCCTTCAAATTTTACATCATATTGGTGTAAGAAACTAAAATAATAACCAATGTTTTAAGAAAATGTTTGCTTTTACAACAGCTTCAAGCAAAATAACTCTTATGTAATAAATGTACAATCAGAATAAGTTCCTCAAAACATTTTCAATAGTGAATGCTTGTGCCTTTATTGTATTTTTTAGATTCAAAGACAGCTGTTTTCTTTATTATACAGATCTGTCAAAATGGTGAAATAATGCTCATACTCATGCATACACACAGCTTGAAATAAAACTAAAGTATTTATGAGGTTGCCTACATTGCCTTTGTTTTGTGTAAGATTAAACTGCTTTTTGAGTTATGTGCTTTGCATGCTTCCTTCGATTCTCTGTGTAATAAAGCTTTGAAATGTTGATCCATTTTCCACCCAGCCTAGCCCCCTCCTCTCTCTCAACTCAAGTAATTTTAGACATATCTCGTGTAATATATTTTTTAATTATGGATACCATGATAATTTCTAATTGATCTGACTTTGAATATATTGCCTCACATTTTACCATAACAAAATCTTGTGTACAAAATACATACCAAATAAAACTGACATTCAGTCAAGTTTACCCACAGCTAGTGTCCATGTATTTTGTGGCAGAGGGTATGTTAAGACAGCTGTCGTTACTGGATGTATTATTTTTTACATAACATGGAGAAAGAATATCTTGAGTTAAAATACCTGTTTTCTGAAGGATCTGTGACATTTTCCCAGATCTGTGACTAGTTTTCAGATCTGTGACTAGTTTTCAGATCTGTGACTAGTTTTCAGATCTGTGACTAGTTTTCAGATCTGTGACTAGTTTTCAGATCTGTGACTAGTTTTCAGATCTGTGACTAGTTTTCAGATCTGTGACTAGTTTTCAGATCTGTGACTAGTTTTCAGATCTGTGACTAGTTTTCAGATCTGTGACTAGTTTTCAGATCTGTGACTAGTTTTCAGATCTGTGACTAGTTTTCAGATCTGTGACTAGTTTTCAGATCTGTGACTAGTTTTCAGATCTGTGACTAGTTTTCAGATCTGTGACTAGTTTTCAGATCTGTGACTAGTTTTCAGATCTGTGACTAGTTTTCAGATCTGTGACTAGTTTTCAGATCTCAGCATACACTAAATGTTGTTTTACTACTGCAGACAGGGTAGGTTGCATCAACATATGGAAGGTATTATAGTCAATGATGTAAATAAAATAGAAAGAAACTTCCACATGGGAAAAATATTAAAAACAAAGATTCCAAGACTTACCAAGCGGGAAAGCGCCGGTAGATAGGCACAATGAATAAAACGCACAAATACACACACAGAATTTCGAGCTTTCGCAACCGGCGGCTGCTTCGTCAGGAAAGAGGCTGCAATCCTTCTTTCCATCAGTCCTTATACCAGTTCCAAACAGCACAATCCATAACCCTCACCCGCCTAATCCTTCACCTATACATCGACTCGGCCAATGAACACACCCGTCAACTCCTATCCCAAATCAAAGTCCTCAATCTTTCCTCTCCCACATCCACACCGGCTGTACATAGCTTCCTCCTACAGGCCAACCGCAAATTAGAACAGCATGCCACCCTCCACCTCAAAAAAACTATCCAATCTCCTGGTTTCCCACCACCGGAAAGGCAACTCACTCACCCTCCACAACCTTTCCAACAAACCTCAACCTCCTCTTATTGCACACAGACCCAGTCTCTCCCATCTACTCAATCTCCCACTTTCAGCTCCACTCCCCCCAACACCTCAAAATTCTAGTCAACACAATCTGGAACCTCAACACCCCAATTCAGTTGTTAACCTTTCCTCCAAACCCCTCTCCCAATCCGAAACCTCTGTCCTATCCAAAGGCCTCACCTTTAGCCCCACTCCCAGGTTCAACCAAACTGCCCTTGTCAAAGATTTACTGACCTACACTCGTAGTCTCTGCTGGAAATATCACTTTGCCACGAAGAAAAATAATCCTGATCCCACTCCTAATGATCCAACTCCCCAAGACACTATCCAAATTGAACCCTGCCTGGAACAGTTCCGTCCTCCATCACAGTGGGACCCACCTCCTCTTCCTCAAAATCACTCTCTCCAAACCTTCCAGGAATTTCTCACTTCCAGACTTCCCTCTCAATCTTTCTTGAAAAACCTTAATCCTACTTCCAACATCATCACAGCTGAAGCCCAGGCTATTCGTGATCTGAAAGCTGACCGATCGATCCATCATCATTCTTCCGGCTGACAGGGGTTCCACGACTGTGGTACTTGATTGTTGGGAGTATGTGGCTGAGGGACTGCATCAGCTTTCAGATGACTCTACATACAAAGTTTGCCAAGGTAATCCCATTCCTGATGTCCAGGCGGAGCTTCAAGGAATCCTCAGAACCTTAGGCCCCCTACAAAACCTTTCACCTGACCCCATCAAAATCCTGACCCCACCGACACCTCGCACTCCTACCTTCTACGTACTTCCTAAAATTCACAAACCCAAACATCCTGGCCGCCCCATTGTAGCTGGTTACCAAGCCCCCCACAGAACGTATCTCTGCCTACATAGATAAACACCTTCAACCCATTGCATGCAGTCTCCCATCCTTCATCAAAGACACCAACCACTTTCTCGAACGCCTGGAATCCGTACCCAGTCTGTTACCCCCGGAAACAATCCTTGTAACCATTGATGCCACTTCCCTATACACAAATATCCCGCACGTCCAGGGCCTCGCTGCAATGGAGCACCTCCTTTCACGCCGATCACCTGCCACCCTACCAAAAACCTCTTTCCTCGTCACCTTAACCAGCTTCATCCTGACCCACAACTTCTTCACTTTTGAAGGCCAGACATACCAACAATTAAAGGGAACAGCCATGGGTACCAGGATGGGCCCCTCGTATGCCAACCAATTTATGGGTCGCTTAGAGGAAGCCTTCTTGGTTACCCAAGCCTGCCAACCCAAAGTTTGGTACATATTTATTGATGACATCTTCATGATCTGGACTCACAGTGAAGAACAACTCCAGAATTTCCTCTCCAACCTCAACTCCTTGGGTTCCATCAGATTCACCTGGTCCTACTACAAATCCCATGCCACTTTCCTTGACGTTGACCTCCATTTGTCCAATGGCCAGCTTCACACATCTGTCCACATCAAACCCACCAACAAGCAACAGTACCTCCACATTTCCAAATGTGTGGCAGTCAGGATGTTAATATGTGTTACTAACCTCACACTCACCCTTCCTCTCACCTACATCTGTCCTCATCCTTTCCACCTCCAGCTTTCCAGGTGACTTAGTCCTACTTAATCTGGATAAAGAAGGTTCCACTGGACAAAGATGATACTAACTTTAATAAACTGTGACTACACATACCTGTGTCTGAAAGTTTAGTGGTGAAATAAATTGGGTACTACATACCTTACTCTGGCCTCAGTAAAGTTATCGGTTTGTTGTGGACATTGTTGGCTAGGAATAGAAAATGCAGACTTCTGTATTGTTGAAAGGCAAATATAATATTGCCAATATAAAACTAGGTGAACAAATACAGGATTCTCACAATGTATTATAGACTACAAAAATGAATGCGTAGCTACCAGCCGGGTACAGGTCTTTGTCTGATGCTGGATGGGCAGTGTTTGTTAGTTTGTTGCATATTGCATCAAGTTCTCATCTGGTCTTGTAAAGCTGTTTGGTCTGTTTTTAAAAAACCATATTAATAGCAATCTAAGTCTTTTTCAGTATGATATTGTTTTATGTAGTGAAGTACTATAAGGATGAAATTACACGAGTGTTAAATCACATCTTGATAAGATTTCAGTCATGTGATGATTGGCAATTTACTTTAAATCTGGTAAAACATTAAATAGCATTTTTCACTAAATGCAAAGATGTAGGACCATGTGATTACAATATCAGTTGGTTACAACTGTGGGCAGGTCATACAAAATCTGGGTATAAAAATTTGTAAGTCTGTGATATGAAGTGGAATAATCACATAGGCTCACTCAAAGGTAGAGTGGGTGCAATTCACTGTTATGATAAAGGGGAAATGTAATAAGATAACTATGAACATCCAACAAAAGCTTACCCATAAAGTTTCAAGAGATGTTATTAAATGAGAAGTCTTAAGAATATTGTACAACCCCTTATGTATCACTTCCATATGGATAGCAAATCTAAGGTTACACAATTATAGCTGTCATTCTTCCAATACTTTACAGGTTAATGGAACAGGAAGAAATATATGGTACAGTGTAAAATGCCCTCTGCCATGCATTACAGTTGGATGTAAGGTATAGACGCAAATGAAAGGCCATTTATAAAGCACTATATGTATCTTCTCCACTGCTTCGGGTGAATGATTGAATCAGATTATATGTTGGTACAATCCAGCAAGCAAGCTCTCCCAAAATTTGATGGGATAATCATACTTAAATAACTAAAACTTTTGCCTGAATATGTATGTATTCACTCAGAATAGACTGGAGAAGCACAGTGCCACCATTTGCTACAATTTTGTTCTGCATTAATAAGATATAAATTCTCCTCTATCAAATCAAGAACAAGGTCAGAATTTTGTCTTCGTTATGTGAGATTGCGAAGACTCAAACTGTAAAGCTTGGATTTCTCACGATTTTCCTAAATCATTTAAGGCTAATACTGGTATGAGACTGAGGGAAGATTAAGTTACTTTCCTGACTCTATTCAGTTGGAATTTGTAGGTCATATGTAATGGCCTTGTCATTTCTGGGCACTTTAATCCTTCTGTTTCATCCTTGTCTGTATACATTTGTGCTTTATCAGTTGGAAATGGAATTTTTCTTAGCTGTCAGTTGATGTCCTCATTTCACATGTTGACTGCTGTGTGGCTACCAGTGGCCACAGCAGAGCCTCGTGCCAAAGGCTGTGTGAGTGAAACCTCCATCACTAAGTGTGTGACAGTCAGTGTGTTAAAGATATTAAATGACTGTTTTCATCTGTTCACATTGACACAGAGAAACATTGTTTACTACTAGTTTGACTTTGGAAGCAAGATCGACTGATACACCAAGCATGAACCTTTTCTTAATCTGCAGGCCATTCTTCACTGTTGCCAATGAATACCTGGTTGGCTGCATAATCCTGAATGTGTAATGCAGGAAACTTCAGAGGAATGAAATTTACAGGCAGAAGACAGTCAAATGAAATACTTTTGAACACAGTTTTCAGAAAAAGTCTTGAGCAGGTAGCTCACAAGCCCGCACACAGTCGAAACAGTTAAGACCTTGTAGCTACAATTGGGCTGAACCTTATCAACAATGTCAGTATAGAAACCGGGATTAGTGATCATGATATTGTTATAGCAACTATGAGTATGAAACTTCACAACTCAGTCAAGAAGGCTAGGAGAGAGCATCTGCTAGATAAAACAGAGAAGCAGTTGTCATAATGTCACTTAAACAGTGAACTGACATCACTTAGTTCCAGTGAGACAGATGTAGGGGAAGTAAGCAAATTGCAAATCGTGCCCTGGAGAGTTCTGTTCTTAGTAAGTGGATGTAGGATGGAAAAGATCTACCATGTTTTAATAATGGAATTCGGAAGACACTGAGGGAGTAGAAGCCTTTGCACTCTGTCCAAAAGAGAATGCTCAAATGACTACAAGTGAAGATTAGTAGAGATTCGTGCATCTATGAAAAGATGTGTGTGCAAAGTATAGAACTACTTCCACCATCAATCCATAGCAGAAGGTGTTGCAGAGAACCTAAGAAAATTCTGGCTGTATGTAAAATCATTAAGTGATGTAAGGCTTCCATCCAGCCACTTGTTGGCCAGTCTGGTGTGGCAGTTGAGGAGAGCAAAAAGAAAGCTGTAGTTTTAAATTTAACGTTCAAGAAATTGTTCACACAGGAGAATTGTGAAAACATACCATGACGTGATTGTTGGACAGACTCTTGTATGGTCGCCACAGAAATAAGCATACCTGGCATAGAGAAACACCTGAAAGATTTAAAAGCAAGTAAATCACCAGGTCCAGATGGAATTCCAGTTCAGTTTTACAAAGAGTACTCCACGGCATTGGCCCCTTACCTAGCCTACATTTATCATGGATATCTCTTGCCCAGCACGAAGTCCCAGGTGAGTGGAAAAAAGTGCAGGTGACTCCAGTATATAAGAAGCGTAAAAGAACAGACCCGCAAAATTACACACTAATATCACTAACTTTGGTTTGCTGCAGAATTCTGAACATATTCTCAGCTCAAATATATTAAGCTTGCTTGAGACAGAGAAGCTTATTTCCGTGAATCAGCATGGTTTTAGAAAGCATCGCTCATGCGGAACTCAGCGTGCCCTTTTTTCACATGATATGCTGAGAACTATAGATGAAGGGCAACAGGCAGATTTCACATTTCTAGATTTCTGCAAAGCATTTGACATGGTGACCCATTGCAGGCTGATAATGAAGGTACACGCATATGGAATAAGTTCACAGATATGCGTGTGTCTGAAAGACTTCCTAAATAATAGAATCTAATATGTTGTCCTCAACGGTGAGTGATCATCAGAGACAAGGGTGTCCTCATGAGTGTACCAGGGAAGTGTGATAGGTCCTGCTGTTGTTCTCCATGTACATAAATGATTTGGCGGACAGGTTGGGCAGCAATCTGCAATTGTTTGTTGATGATGCTATGGTGCTTGATAAGGTATCGAAGTGGAGTGAGTCTAGGCAGATACAAGATGACTTGGGCATAATTTCTTAGTTGGTGTGACAAAAGTTAGCTAACTCTAAATGTGGAAAATTGTAAGTTAATGTAGATGAGTAGGAAGAACAAACCTATAATGTTTAGATACAGTATTACTAGTGTTCTGCTTGAGATAGTCAAGTTGTTTTAATATTTGGGTGTAAGGTTGCGAAGCAATAAGAGGTGAAGCAAGTATGTGAAAACTGTGGTAGGAAGGCAGATGGTCAGCTTAGGTTTATTGATAGAATTTTAGGGAAGTGTGGTTCACATGTAAAGGAGACCACATATAGCACGCTTGTGAAACATATTCTTGGGTACTGCTTGAGTGTTTGGGATCCATACCAGTTAGGACTGAAGGAAGACATTGAAGCAATTCAGAGCCAGGCTGCTAGATTTGTTACCAGTAGGTTTAAACAACACGTGTCATGGAAGTGCTTCGGGAACTCAAATGGAAATTCCTGGAGGGAAGGGAACATTGTTTTCAAGAAATACTATTGAGAAAATTTAGAGAATTGGCATTTGGAGCTTACTGCCGCACAATTCTACTGCTGCCAACATACATTGTGTATAAGGAGCGTGAAGAAAAGATACGAGAAATTAGGGCGCGTACAGAGGCATATACATAGTCATTTTTCCCACGTTCTATTTCCAAGTGGAACAGTTAGGAAAATGACTAGTAGTTGTACAGGGTACCCTCTGCCATGCACTGTACAGTGGCTTGCAGAGTATCTTTGTAGATGTAGATGTACAATGTATATCTTGATTTAACTGATGCAACAGACAATCCCTCATTTTGCTCTTGTGCCATTCAGGAATATACATATGTATAGACCAGACTGATGATAAACAAAACACTCACTTTGAATAAAGCATAAAAATCAAACAAATCTTTGCTACTTGGGTAAGCTACACATGAAATAGTTACAGTACTATATTTCCTGTCCAATATTAGGGAATAAATACACTGTACTTAAATGTGAAAACTTAAAGTTACTAATGAACTGTGTAGTACTGTATATTTGCTCTACGAAAACAGAAAAAAGCCGTGTGTTCTCCTAGGAGTAACTGGATGTGTTAGAACTTACCTGTTAACTGTTTCTGTAAACCATGAGAAGTTGCCACTTTTAGATGTGTGATATGTTCAAACGAAACAGCTTGTCTGAGAAAGAGAGAAAGCAGCTTAACCAATGAGTTGTGTGCTTTCATTCCCACTTTCATATTCCAGTGTGTCGGAATTTTATTCTGACTGTTCCTCCTAACGTTTTTCACTTGTATCCAATCCTGATTTGATGTTAGTTGCAATGACATGTGATGCAAAAATGATGGTCATTGATGCTTTAACACATTCACTGCCTCCAGCTAACAGCCATTTTATGACGACAAAAATCCAAAACACAATTTATTTTTAAAACGTTACTTCGTACTTAACACACATGTTCTGCTTTTGAGCAGTGCCAATTCATTGAGACTTTAAACTGTAAGTAGCATCAGAAATGCCATTCTGCAAGCGAGCATCGTGTGCCATTTCAATTTTGTGCAGATGATGCTATGAGCAGTCATTTCAATTAAATTTATAAATAGTTTGTCATATCATATCAACCTCTAGAGCTCTACTAGATCAAAGTGTACAATCGAGGTGAAAAGAGAATGCAAAAATGTCAAAGCAGCCTGCAATGCAGAAACCAACCACTCAGTCCCCTCCACCTTGGGAGAAATCACAGTACCTCTTCAAGGAATGAAATTGCCAAGAGACCATTATTTCCATGTTATCCATATTATATATCCACTTATAGGTAATATCTCAGGGCTTATCCTGTTACAGAGTAATTTTCCCAAAAGTTTGTAAATTATGCTGAACAGCTTCGTAGAGAATTATTTGTTTTTCCTGGGTGTAAGATAGTTAAACATATACCAATTGAAAAAGACACAGTTTCATCCTTTCTGAAACTGCTCAGATCAATTTCTATCATTAGCAACATTCATACAAGCTACCAAAAACAATTGAAAACATCAGCTATACAGCAGCATACATCACAAGTTTGAAGAAAGGATGTGATATTAAAGCTCGTGAAAGTGATCTACCTGTAAAATTACCATCAACCTAGTGAGCACTATGCTTTCTAATAGATGCATTCAAGTGACTGTGGGTAGTAGACCAAGCACTCAGATGAAGCTGAACAATGGCCTTCCACAGGGATCTGTTCTGGCTTCCATGTTATTCAGCCTACATATAGCTCATAGACCTGAAACAACTTCACAGAACTTTGGATATGCCGACAATTGACCCTGACAGTAAGTTGTAAACACATGGAAGCCACTGAGGACATATTGATGAAGGACCTGAAAAATGTAATGGAAAATATTTTTGCCATTGGAGATTGCAACCCAGTACCATAAAAACAGAAGTATCTACATTCCACCTCAACAGCAAGGTAGCAAGCAGAGAATTTAGTAATTAGGCTCTGCTCTGAGAACAAACTACTATACCACAATCAACATGCAAAATATTCAGGTGTTGCCTTGAATGGATCACTGAGCTTCAACACAACTGCCAAATTAGAACTTGCAGAAACTCACTGTCACTTAATGGAGCTTTTCAGGCTCTACGAACTTCAGTTTATCTGGAGGTGGAATACTGTGCACTTATTTGGTTCGACAGTATTCATACTAGCCGCACCAATATCCAACTAAATCAGACTATGAACCTATTGGCTATCCACACTAAGCAGTGTTGATCACCCCAGCTGTGACAAGTGAGATCGCTCATTAGAGAACTCAAAAATCCATCAAGACGTCCCCGACAGTGAAATAACCAGACTGCACTTTTAGACACCCATCCCTAAACAGTGAAACAATTTTGGATGAAAGTGGGTTATGTCTAAGTGATTGCTGGAAAGAGGAGTGGATCAGGCAGACATCCCCTGCCTTTCATAATACACCCTATGTTGCCACCACACCACCTAGATTTCAACAAGCCTTGCAAAATCTGAGCTACTGTAAATAGAATATGTACAGACTGTGGCAGATGTGCATACTCGCTATATAGATGGGAAAAAATAGCTTCACCCAAGTGAGATAATGGCGCTGATAGGCAAACCGTAAATCATATGGTTCAAGATTGTATATTGCCAGCCTTCTCTGGTGACTGGTCTGAGTTCTTGCATGCCACCAAAAAGGTGATAGAATACATCAGCAACATGGAAATTTGGCTGTAGTTGTGTTCCCATTTATTTTGTGGTTGTATATATTTTATACATTTGTGTATCTATTCTTTTTTTCTTTTTGTATCACCTGAATGTCTTACAAGCAACCTTAATGTCTATAGCATTATTTTCTCAAAAGTGGAATTTTTGCTGTTTCCACCAGTTTTTGTCACAAAACAAAGTTAGTTCTAATAAAGCTTTCAGCCTAACACTAGAATTGCTGTTCTTGATTTGAATAAAAGTTTGAGCATCATTCTGAAATAGTAATATTTTTCCAGGAGACAAATGAAGAAATCAAAATCAATGATTCAGTTGCTGCTATTTGGAGAGGAGACAACAGAGGAAGATATCAAATCAAAAAATATTCGTCAAACAGGTATGTAACACTTCTGCTAGTGACATTGTCAGTTAATGTATTACATTCTCCTTTATTTAATGTTTATGTTGATGGCAGTAGAACCATTCTGCAGTCGCCTTCAAATGCTGGTTCTCTAAATTTTCTCAGTAGCATTCTACGAAAAGAGTGCAGTCTTCCCTCCAGGGATTCCCCAGTTCAGGAAGCATCTCCATGTTGACTGAGCCTATCAGTTACAACTCTAGCAGCCCATCTCTGAATTACTTTGATGTCTTCCTTTAATCTGGTCCGGGGGAAATGCCAAACACTCAAGCAGTACTCAAGAATGGGTTGCACTAGTGTTCTGTACGTGGTCTCTTTACAGATGAATCACACTTTCCTAAAATTCTCACAATAAACCAAAGTCAACTGTTTGCCTTCCCTAGTACCAGCCCTACTTGTGCATTTTGTTTCATATTGCTTTGCAACATTATGCCTAGATATTTAAGCAACATGAATTTGTCAAGCAGCACATAACCCATGTTATATTCATATATTGCGGGCTTATTTTACCTATTCATGTGCATTAACTTACATTTTTCTACATTTAGGTCAAGCTGGCATCCATCACATCTTGCATCCTCGTACAGTCACTCAGTGATAAAACCTTCTCGTACCCTGCAGTATCCTCAACAAACAGCCACAGATTTTGTTTCCCCCTGTGTGTTAGATCATTTATGTACAATAGAAAACAAGAGAAGTCGTTCCATACTCATCTGGAGTACTTCTGATGATATCCTTGTCTCTGATGAACACATGCCATCAAGGATAACATACTGGATTCTATTACTTAAGAAGTCTTTGAGGCACTCATATATCTGGGAACTTATTTTCTATGCTCGTACCCTTATTAATAGTCTGGCTCTGTGTTAAACACCTTCCAGAAATATGGAATCTACTTGATGGCCCTCAGCCAAGGTTCACAGGATATCATGTGAGGAAAGAGCCAGCTGAATTTAGCACAAGTGATGCTCTCTAAAGTGTGGTGATTTGTAGACAGGAGATTTTCCGTCTCAAGAAAGTTTATTATATTTTAACTGAGAATATGTTCAAAAATTCTGCAGCAAACTTATGTTAATGATATTGGTCTGCAATTTTCTGGGTCCATTCTTTTACCCTTCTTATATATAGAAGTTGCCAGTGTCTTTTGCAATCAGTTGGAACTTTGCACTGGCCAAGAGGTTTATAATAAATGCAAACTAAGTACAGGGCCAACCGAATTATGATTCCATCCAGTCCTGATTATTTATTTATTTTCAACTTTTTCAGTTGCTTCTCTATGCCAGGGATAACTATTACTGTGTCCTCCATTAGGGAGTCTGTATGATGGTGTGTTTGTACAATCCTCCTGCAGGGATATCTTAAAAACTAAATTTAAAATGTCGGCTGTCCTTTTGCAGTCGTCACTAGCAACAGCAGACTAGTCAATGTGTGACTCGATAGAAGTCTTTGACCCACTTAGCGATTTTACTTAGGACAAGAATTTTCTCGAATTCTTGGCAAGAACTTTTGCTGAGGTAAAACTGTTTTAGTTGTTGTATGCTTCACACATTAATCGTTGCATGAATTTCCACTAACTTTCACCTGTCATTATTTGAGTTTTTCCAATACTCTCTGCTTCCTCAGCAATTTCTGGATTTTCTTATTAAACCTTGGTTAGTCTTTTCTATCCTTAGTCCACTTACTCGACTCATACTTGATACCCCCTCCAGAGCTTGGTTTACAATCTGTTTAAAATTTGCCGATAATTACTTTATGTCCATCACACTGAAACTAAATGATGGCCATTCATTAACTAAGTGAGGTGCTAAAACTACTTAACTGCTCTTTGTAGCAAAAATACTCTAACCAGCTGTCTGGATGGATTTATATACTTTAGTAACCAGAGGTGCCATTCTGACCACTAACCCCTCTCCATATACTGACACCATTGATACCTTCAAGCCTATTTGTAGCTACAAGATCTAAAATATTTCCATTGTGCCAGGGCTGTTGAATTAGCTGCCCAAGACAGTTTTAGGAAAATGTGCTCAGAAGGACTTCACAAGACTGCCTGTGTGTACAATCTTCAATGACTCCATAGATGTCCCACTGTATAAGCAATAGATTAATAAAGTCACCTCCAACTAATATTGCATTATCTGGGTATTTTCATGCTATTGAACATAGAGTCTCTTTGAATGGTTCTAACAGTGTCATGGCAGAATTGAGTGTGTGCTAAAAAATCTGATAATTGAGTTCACCTAGACCCGTTACACGCATCCAGATAACTTCACAGCCAAACTCAATTTCGACCTCAAGAGAGAGAATTGTTTTGTTGACTGCAGTGAACACTCCGCCTCCTGTGGTGTCTAATCTGTCATTTTGACATACGTTCCATGCCTCACTAAATATTTCACAGCTTTCTACTTTGAGTGCCAGCCAGCTCCTGAGAATAATTTGAGTGCATCAACTTTCCTGCACAGCAGTAAATTCAAGAACTTTGTTACAAATTCTTTAATAATGTACTGTTAAAATTTGGCAGTAGAAGTGTCTACTTTGTATATACGATCTGATTTTGCTTTATATTTCTTGACTGGCCAGTGTTCATCAGAGGACCTCAAGCTACTGCCTTGTCTAAAAACCTCCATGTGCATTCCACAAGTACTCTGGTACCTGAGCAGGTGCTTCCTTTGTGTAGTGCATCCCTGACATATCAAGGGGATGTCCTACAGTTCTCCATCCTGTAACAGAGGTCCAGAAATCTGCAGCCAAGACCATCACAGAATCAGTTGTGCATTTGGGTTAGACTCTTCACTCTGCTCCAAACTAAAGGATCACAATCAATTCTGGGAGTGATGCTGTAAATTACAAACTGTGCTCGTAATCTGTGTGTGAGGCCAGCGAGTCTTCACCACTTTCACCAGCCACCCGTACGAACTGACGATGGCATCGGAACCCAAGTGACATACGACATTGGTGCCAACATGAGCTACAACTTACTGACAACTGCACCCTACATGCTCAATAGCTGCAGGCAGGTCCTCCTTTGTATCTTAGGTGAAGACCCCCTTTCAGGCATACTGAATGCTCATTGGGTCTCTTTCTGGCTGTGGATGCTATTTTTGTAAGTGTCTCCATAACAAATCTATCGTTGGACTTCTGTTAACTAGCAGACCCCTACACCGGTGTGCTGCTGTTGAAGGATCAGCCACCTGTCCATTCACAGGGTGAATGGGAAAGAGCAGACAGCCAGCCTCCACATTGATTCTCTGCCTCAAGTGACATGAACGTTTTATCACCTGCCACTCACCCTGCAATAAAGGTGGATCCACTACGTCATGTACACACCACTGTGCATAGTCAATAGAAACCATTGGCTAAGTAAACAACACCTAAGACATCTCATGCAACATGCCAGATTGTCTGCTACCACTATACTCTGAGGCAAGAGCCTGAAGGCGATTAAATGTGATCAAAAGAATCTTTAGCATTTCATGATCTTTGGCCAGCATCTCTTGTTCCACAAACAGCATACACACATCCTATCCATCCTAGTACTACAAACTTAAGAATTGACAAAAAGAAAAACAGCGAGCTGTGTAGCTGGCTGTTGAAAAAATAACAACTGTGCTACAGACTTCATGAATCTAGACTTTACAATTACTAAAATGCAAGACTGTAAGTCATACGGAGAGAATTTGTCAGTAACTCTGCTCTCCAGCATTAATTTTCCATTTAAAGGTACTTTTTATTTGTTCAGCATCTGTTTACCCTTTTAGAGTGACCCCTCATTGTTGCTCGACAATCCTTTGATGTTAAAGATATTTTTTTCTTTGTTCGAAAGTTTTTTGTTTGTTTGGTGATCTTTTTCTTTGTTTCTTAATTTTTTTTTCTTTATTGTAAAATTGTTTTCCACCACTTATTGTATGATCACATCTGCCCAACAACCTTTTGCTTGTTTGTGGAGACTTCTTTCATTGATTGCAATCTGTTTCTCTCTTTACTGTTATCTTTCCCATTGTTGGCCACAATATCCTTTTATTATCAATATTATCAACTACCTTAATTGTGTACCTTCTACTTACATGTCTGCTGTAAACATACCCCTGTCATAGACAGTGTTTGACCTTTGACACTGCCTCTAGAGGCCTCACCTTATAAGTTTCTGCCTAAAGCTGCAAATCTATCTTCACACAAATCCCTTCTTAAATTCTGGACTGATGAATCCTTAACCCTATTCACTGCCTCTACTAAACCTCATTTCCGAAAACCTTCTCTCTACATTTAACATTCCGTACTGTTTAGCCCCTGGATTAAGAGAAAACTCAGTGTTATAAAATAATATAAAAAAAATAAAATAAAAACAAACCCTCACGCCACCAGTGGATCCATCTGCCATTTTGGCCAAATACCCAAGAAGGTTGTGCTTTCCTCGCCTTCTTTTACAAACAGCATCCATTTCACTACCCTTAAAAACCCTAAACTTCATCATAGCACATAAACCCATCTTGGTCCTCATGCTTAACCTGTCACAGCCAGAATGTCTCCCAAAGAGACCTGATCAAAGCTGTAATAGTGTGCCATCACCTCATAACAGGCCCATTTAGTCTTAAACCTCTCTGTTCCAGATCATCGGTTCTATCAAAAGGCACACCCTTAAAACCCATACCTATATGTTATCACATCATTCTCATAAAAGGTCTCCTCTTATTCATTTGGACTCACAACTGACAATGCCACATTACCTTTCAGTTCTGACCCACAAGCACCAGAAAAAGCAACAAATCCTGTCTGAACAGTTCTGACTCCAAACCCCAAAGGTTCCTCCTCCCTTACAACAAATTTTTCCTCTGCAAACAATCTAGGAATTACATACACCCAGTATCACTGTCCAGTCCTTGAAAAATATCTCTAGAATCGCAAAACTTAATCTGGCTGAGTTCCATAACCTGAAAGCAGATTATTTAAACATCATTCCCTTGTGAACTAAAACTCTGCTGCTGTGGTTCCTGCCCACATGAAGTATGTGGCAAAGGAACTACAGCTACTCTTGAACACTCAGACTCATCATGTGTTCCTCATGACCCAATTTGTTCTGCTCAGATTGAGCTGCAGAAGAACCTAAAAAAATCCAGGCCCCTCAAAGGTGCCTTCATAGAACTCCTTCATCCTCCTGATAAGCACACCTCTGTATTCTACTGTTCTAACTGGGAACCTAGGAAACACAGTTCTAAATAACTAATATTTATTGGTTCATGGAGTGACTATGACAATGTGAGTATACAGAGAGTAATCACAACTGGAGTACATTTTGCAATTGAGAGTGCTCAGAAACCCCTGTATGCACTATGCAGATACAATGCCTGGCAGGTGCCATTGGTGTCACACTGGAAGCGTACATTGGATCAGATGGCCTCTGTCAGTGATCGGGCTGCCCCTGGCAGATGCTGCAGGCATTGTGTGTCACATCGTTTGAATGCTGATGTGCTCCACACTGACCATACTGGCCTGACTTATGACTGCAATAGGTGCAGTAGCCAGCAGATTACTACACTTCTCCTCCCCTGCAGGGGGGAGGGCTAGACATTGCCATCTCTGGTGCTGCGACTGCCGGGAGATCCATGGGATCTGCAGCAGCAGCTAAGTAAAGGTGTGAGCAGATCAGGAATTGCTGGAACAGATGTGTTCAGATGACAGCACATGGGGTGAGAGCTCTCCACTGTCCTGGGCATCTGGTAGACAGGATTGGCAATGGAAGAGAGGCCACCTCGACATTGGGGTTCATGCCGAAGTGTGTCAGCTCAGGAACCAATGGTGGCCAACCCTGAAGATGAAGAGCTGGAGATGACAGCCCTGCTGCAATTCCTGCTGCTGGCACTGCCTTAGTACAGTGGGAGAGGCTGGAACCAGCCACAGGAAGCAGAGGCGGAGAACAGGAAACTAGCAGCACCAGATTAATGGAGAGCACTAGAAGAATGACCAGATTGTGGATAAATGGGTGGTGGCAGATGAACAGGTAGCAGCAAATGAACAGGCTGTGTCAGGTCTCTGGCCTGTGGAGGAGGCCCGGTGCCCATCCTGAGGCGCAACTGGTTATGGAGGTGCACATTGAGCTGATTTTCAGTGCAGACCACGAAGATGTAGCTTCTGTGCCGGCTGTGGATGATGGCTGGGACCAAGAGAGGATGCTGTCCAAAACCCCTGGCCCAGACAGGTGTGCTCGGTATGAGCTTTGACAAAACCGGTGCTGCTTGGGCACTCCCTCTCAGTAGCAAGCAGTTGAGGAATGCGTGGTGCTACCTCCTGACTCGGAACATTTGCAACAGGCTGCAACAAAGTGTTCCACCTCATGATCGATGGCAGGCCAAAAACACATGGTGGTGGTCTAGCAGTTTCATGTGAGAGGTCCCCCAATGACCTTGATGTAATAAACAGTGAGCCTCTAAATGCAGAGCTGCTGGGATCACAATGTGGCAAGTAAACTTGTCTATTGACAAAAGAAGAACACCATCCAACAGGGAGAAACAATGGCGAAATGCTAGGGTGTACCTTATTTTCCATCTTCAGTGGCTTTGAGCACTCACCATCCAGTATTGTTTGAATTGCTGTAAAACATTTCTGTACAAAATTTTGTTGCGATTGATGCTCTGTAACACGCGCTAATGTGAGTGTGAATTCCATGAGTAATGTGATCTTTCACATTGTTTGCAGACATTGCACTGATGTCACTTCAGCTTACCAGTATGTGCACTTACAATGCAGTCAGTTGTTTATTTGTTACCGATCATGTCACACTTATTTTCCATTCGCTATCTAAGCAGTCACTTCAGTTGCACAGTGCCAAGGTAAGCAAGTTTTTAATAGGAGGTAAACAACACCAAATGACTGAACACAAATTACCATCAAATTGACAAGTGCTGCAAGTTTTATTTTATAACACACGGGAAATAAAATTAATTGTTAGTGAAAGTGCTAATCTTGTGGTTCGTGAGTGCATTATATTTTGGGAGAAAGCAAGAATTCTGATGAGCTATTCAGCATTCTTCATAAACACTTATTAACGTGAATTCAGAGCCATGTACCATAGAGACAAGATTATAAATAAGTTGGACAATTTATTTGATATCACATGTGTCAGTCTCTACAAACAATCAAGTTCGAAAAAGAAAGAATGTTTTTATCTCGACAGACAGAGCCAGTACCCACTGGTTGCCTTCCAAGAGTACACTGAATACTTATGAATAAAGAAAAATTTTTGAGGCAAAGTAAGCCCTCTAGCACAACCCATAATAATTCTGAAGGTAGTGCAATGCAAAGCCCAGTCCATCAGGTCACACCTGCTGCATGATGAGCACAACCTATTCCGCTGCCATCGCAGAGGTGGTATTGGAACTGGTGATGGGAAAACTGTCCACCATGTGCCTTGCTTTCGTATCCATTTGAAAACAAAGCAGTTCCTCTTGGTAAAACGAGGGATCAGGGCCTATGGAGAGTCAGAATATCCATCTTTGCATATTTGCGACGTAGGACAAAAATGGTCCTCATAATTGTAACTTGACAAAAACAGAGCTTAATGATGAATATGATGGGCATCTTTGTCCAGTAAGGATGCTAAATAGGGAAATGAAGAGCTAACGGTATGGTAATCAACTGAAACTTTGCACATGACATTTGTTTGTGACAGGCCATGGCAAGAGCTTCCTTTTCCACCTGAGAATAATGTTGTTGAGCTGAGGTGAGTGTTTCCAGTGCAAAGACAATGGGCTGTTCAGAGCCATTGGAATGACGATGGGCCAGGACTGCCCCCATCCCATACCCAAATGTGTTCATGGCCAGGACCAGATGTGTGCTGGGTTGAAATTTTGCAAGACACTGCATACAGTGAAGACTGTCTTTGAGCTGCACAAAAGCACACACACACACACACACACACACACACACACACACACACACAGGATGTAGACCAAACAGCAGGAGTATATTTTTGATGCAACAAATGCAAGTTGTGGGCAATAGTAGCCACTCTGGGACTAAACTTGTGATATTATGCCACTTTGCCAGGGAATGCTGGAAGTTCTCGGAGATTAGGTGGATTGGGCAAAGCCATAATGACAGTAACGTGCTGTTCCATGAGGTGCTTGCCCTGCTGGAACTAACAGACCAGTATCTCCAGTCTATCGTGTAGAGCCTCCCATCCTACAGAGATACCAACTTCTTCGTGGAGCTTCTCAAATATAAATGTCACCTCCCTTCCATTGAAATGAACCTTGGCACTATCAATGTAATTTTTCAGCCCTTGAAAACTGCTTCTCCATCACTCTCCTAAAAGTCTTACAAAATTGCCTTGTTAATTATCACACAAAGCACCTTCATCCCCATCCCTAATTTATTCACCTACGAGAACCAGACTTGCAAGCAAATCAGGGTGCTCTGTTGGTTCTTATGTACATTTTCAGGTGCAACAGGGAAAATGTACATCTCAGTTCCTAGAAGCTGACTTGGTTCAGATTCGTTGTTGATATCTTTGTAGTTTGGAATCATGGTGAAGAAGAACTCAAGTTTCTTCAATAGCTTGACCTTATTTTCCGAATGAAATTCATATGTTCACTCATCAAACCCATCTCAATGAGACTTGTATCCCAATGTGAATCAACAACAAAGCAACCTAATCTACAAGCAATAATATATCCACTCAGTCTGGTGTCACCCCTTTCACATGAGACACCTCCTTCTCTGCAGTTTAGGCAGCCACAGTAATCATATCTACTTTAAGAAACATAAATTGTCTGCCTTGGGGTATCCAGTACCCAGTTGTTGGGCATGTTCTGTGACTTAATAGACCCGCATTCCCACTACAAGATATTGTCTACTCAGAACCTCCAGAACAACAGGCTTCTCGTAGGCCCAAAGGGGGGAACTTGCAATCCAACATGTTCTATCATCCTACCATTCCCTTAATCTCTAAAAAAGTTAAACTGCCCCCTCCCTTCCTCCTGTTTTCAATCAAATTTTATGCTTTGTAGAGTTTCACTTTAACATCCTTTTTAAATCTCCCAGCAACATATGTGCTCTTTACAAAGAGGTCCATTCTATGAACATTGCAGTGGCAACAGAAGGATTAAAGAGGGAACAGAAATTACTTTGCAGACCACTAAATAAAGATCTGACGAAAAGACTTGCCAAGTGCTACATCTGGAGCATTGCACTGTATGGTGCGGAGACCTGTACATTGAGGAAGGAAGATGAAAGAAGACTGGAAGCACTAGAGATGTGGATATGGAGAAGAACGAAAAAGTGAAATGGGAAGACCAAGTAAGGAATGAAGAGGTATTAAGAAGAGTTGGAGAAGAAAGAAAAATGCGGAAAGTCATTAGAAAGAGAAAACGAAACTGGGTTGGACATTTTTAGAGGAGCGACTGTTTATTGAAGGAAGGAATAGAAGGAATGGTGGAGGGAAAAGGGGGGAGAGGAAAAAGAAGATATCAAACACTGGACGATATCCAAGGAGACAAATATTCAGAAATGAAAATACTGGCTATGGACAGACAAAAGTGGAAGAGGCTTAACCCATGACAAGACCTCCCGTAAGGCAGAATACGTACTACTACTACTACTACTACTACTACTACTATGTGCCAACTCTCTTCCCTTCTATATTTCTATTTATTATCCTTACACCATTCTTCTCATTTCCCTTCATCTTTGGCTCTCTTCATAAGAGGTGGCTCCCTCTTAGCTAACTTCTTGAGTGACTTGTTGCTCAGTCCTACCTCCCTAGCCAATTCATTTGTACTATCTCAATAAGGAACATATTGTTCCAAAGCTAGGAATGTTGTGTGAGCTGTTTTAACTTGTGTCTGTTGGCTGTATTGAGAGGTGTTTCTCCTGGGGATATACAGTGGTCAGTCCTCTTATCTTCCTGTCATTTTATCGATTTTCTAATTTGAATTCTGTTGATGGTTATTTTTTTTGTTTGCACCATTATGTTCCTGTACCTTGAATCCAGCTGTGAATCCCTTCCTTTCTGACACTCTCACCCCCCTTCCCCAATCCCAACAACTCTGTCTTGACAACCTTTCACAAAAATCTAGAACTGAGATGCCTGACAATTAGAAGTACTGTTGCCAGATTTCAGCTGTGTAGCATTAACAGCTGCAGATGAAAACAGCAGCTGCTGCTGCACTGAGGTGTTGCCATATCTTAATTTTTTGTTTGTTAGTTTCATCTTGGAGTTTCCATTATGATAATATGATTGAGTAATTGCAACATAAGTTAAGCTCACATGTGCTATAATTGAAAGAGCAATGGAAACTATGTAGTGAGATATACGAGTGCGTGCTGAAAAGTAATGCCTCCGAATTTTTTATGTGATAACTCTTAAAGCATTTTAAATAAAACATACATTATTAACATTCTACTTTTTTTATTCTTGATGTCTACATATTTATTTCTCAACATTATCACTTGGGTGATAAATATATTGCTTCCAATGAGAGACCAGTTTATTGATAGCATCACTGGAGAATGTTTGACTTTGTTGATGGAGCCACAACCTCACCTCTGCTTGCATTGCTTCACCACTATCAAAATAAGTCCATGAAGGTGTTCTTTAAGTTTTCAAAACTGATGAAAATTAGATAGGACCAAGTTGGGACTGTATGGAGGATGATCATCGACAGTGAACACAAGGCATTGGACTATTGCAGATGTCGCAGCACTTATGTGTGGTATGACACTGTCGTGCTGAAGGAGGAGGTGCGCTGTCTTTGGACAAACTTGATTACACCATGCCATTTCTCACGTACTGACACAGTTACTTTATGCACTACCATGTTACACGCTACAGTTTTGAGTCCTGTAGTGTTAGACAGCTGCAAATATTTAGACATGATAAAGGTGTAGAATGTTAATGTTTGTTTTAATGAAAAAGCTGTTAAGAGTTGTTTCACATAAAAAATTAGGAGAGTGGTAAACCCGTCAACAAACCAGAAAGTTGTTTTGAACACTACAGTGCTACACTAGGCATGGGCTTATTGTAGATGGTGTGTTCCATGCCTTCTTCTGACCTTTTCAACTGATGTATCGAGCCAGTTACAGGGGGACCTACACTTTAATATGGACTCTAATCCTCAGTGCTGTTCGACATTTTTAACATTACCAAATCTGGATAACTGACAGAAAGAAATCCTTGGACTGACCTAGGACTGAACCACCCATATTTGGAGTTATAGACTGACGTTTACCCACAGAGCCACGAAGCCAATCTACAGGACTGAAAATTTGTGACTGGCAGGAATATATTTTTGTATGCTGATAAAACACTGTTATTTTATAGAATCTCTGATAAAGGGTGCAACTAAATCAAATACAGGGTGAGGTACAAAGGATGGACATTTTTAGAACAGCTAGTATTATAGGCTCAGGCAGTCGGAGTGGGGGGAGTGATGTGGTAACGTGATCGGTAGCTCCTGCCATTTAGTTTAGTCAAGGTCATGGAGTCATGGACTGTGTAACATCGTGTGTTTAGCTATGATAGTTTTGTACGCAATAGTGAGTCTATCGTTGCAGTGCAGTGTGAGTTTCGCCACCAGTTAGGGACTGTTTGGTGAGCTGTGACAGGTACAGATGTTATTGGTCCATACTTTTTCCAAAACGAGAACAGGAACACTGTAACTGTAACCTCTGAATGATATAGAGAGATGATCACTGAATTCTTCCTGCCTGAATTAAGA
The DNA here is from genome assembly GCF_023897955.1 of Schistocerca gregaria. Taxonomy (NCBI): domain Eukaryota; kingdom Metazoa; phylum Arthropoda; class Insecta; order Orthoptera; family Acrididae; genus Schistocerca; species Schistocerca gregaria. Next base: position 198,775,856 of record NC_064923.1, read on the forward strand.
AGAAAATGTATTCCTATCCGGAGAGTGTGGTTTCAGCTGGATGGAGATACAGCTCACACAGCAAGTTTGAATATGGAAGCAATTAAGACTTTTTTTGTGGTAGAGTTATTTCCCGGTTCGGGGCCTTTCATTTGCCTCCTTGTTCCCCTGAGCTAACCATGTGTGACTACTTTTTGTGGGGTTACCTCAAATCACGTGTGTACATGCATAAATCACATACACTTGAAGAACTGAAGGAAGCTGATCGTGTGGAAATCGTCCAAATAGAGAGAGGCATGTTCTAGAGAGTTGAAGCCAACTTCTGAGAGTGCCTTGAGAAGTGCATTGCTGAAAATGGCCGTCACCTCGGAGATGTTGTTTTTAAGCATTAATTTTGTTAAATGGCAACATTATTTGAGTGTTATTCTGTAATTATTTTTTTTAAAGCACTGCTAATGACATATTGTTCATTTGAAAACTGTTCATCCTTTATGCCTCGCCCTGTATAACTGTTGAGTATTGGGTGGGAGAGGGATAAACATAAAAATGTCTCTGTGTGTGTGTGGGGGGGGGGGGGGGGGGGGATTTATATGAGGGTTGGAACTTAAATAGTGGCAACTATTTATTCACAACTGATACAAAAGAGTTACATGTTTGCACCTGTTACTATCCTTCAAAGTAATCACCAGCATTGTGTAGAACCTGTTGCTAGCAATGTGGAAGGCGTAGTATACCATTAGCAGAGCCTGTTCTGTTGATGGTGCAAATTGAGCTGTCTACTGCCTGTTGAATCTCTGTAACTGTTCTGAAGTGGTTGCCACGAAGTGGTTTCTTCATGTTCGGAATCAAATCAAAGTCACAAGGACTTAAGTCCGGGGAGTATGGTGGATGGTACAGTGCTTCCCAGTCCCATCGACCGAATGGAGCAGCCACAGCTTGCACTGTATGCTCCCGCAGCCCGCACATTGTTGTGCAAAATGATGGGTGGGTTGTGCAGAAAGTGTTGCTGCTTCTTTCACAAAGCTGGTCGCAGGTGATGCTCCAAAAATTAACAGTAATACTGTGCATTGACGGTCTGCCGTGGAGGAATGTAATGCATTAGGATAACACCATCACAGTCGTACACGAGAATCACCATAACATTCACCATACTGGGGCTCTGATGCACTTTCGATTTTTGCGGCGACCCATAATGACGCCATTCGTTGGATTTTTGTTTCAGTTTTGGCTTGTACAATGTGCCCCCTTGTCTCATCCTATGTTACGATACGGTGTAAGAAAGCCTCTTTATTGTGCTCATAGTGCTCCAAATGGGTCTGAGCAGTGTCATACCCCATCCATTTCTGCCTTTCCATGAAGTCATCTGGAACCCATCGAGATGCAATTTTTCACATGCCCTGGCATTCCTTCAGGATGCAAAGCACAGTCGTATGCACTAATCCGGTTTTGTGGGTGAGCCCACGAATCGTATGGCATTGATAACTGTCCACTAACACTGCAACAGCATGCACTTCTTCTTCAGAGATGCTAGAATGACCTGCCCAATACATGTCTGCCACAGTTTGCCGACCTTTGTTGAAGGCTTTTACCCAACATGCCACTGTTCTGTACGCCAATGCCGATTACCCACATGTCTCTTGAAGACCTTGATGGCACTGTCATGCTGTACGACCTCTGGCACATTCAATCTTGATCCAACTCCATTGTTTCTGTTTCAAAAACATAGTGACACTGTTACATTAGACTGCTCGCTCACAAGTAACTGTGTTTCCCTTGATTGTGCGCACACCAATGACATGCAATGGGCGAGTCCATTCGCTCAGAGGTAAGATAGGTATGTCAACAAAGTGTGCTGTCAGCAACAATAGTAGATTCCATTGCATAGTGTCTCCACAGCAGTTTGCCACTATTTAAGTTCCAACCTACGTATATTGAATCAGCTGTAGAAATCTTCATAACTGTAGTGTGCAATACATAAAATAAATGACTGAGTTTGTGCTTAGCTGTAGTTTGATGGTGGCCATTAATATGGCTGTATCTGTAAAATTTGTTATTTGTCATACTGCCATAGAACAGTACACTGAGTTTGCAAGAAGTATTGTGGTTTTACATTCCATTGGTGGTGAGATAATTAGAGAGAGAATACAACCTCAGTTTGGACAAGGATGGGGTAGGAATTCAGCTAAGTCCTTCTCAGAGGAATCGTCTTGGAATTTTTTGCTAAGTGATAAAGGAAAACTATAGATAACCCAAATCTGTGTGGTTACAGGGAGATTTCAATACCAGTCTTCTCAATGTGAGTTCAGTTTCTTAACAATTGCAGTACCTGGTTTGGTCACAGTAATTACAGCACAGAAATTATTAGATGTCATTAGTGCTTTAATACATGATCCTACCATGGTAGATAGAAAATGCTGGCAACAATACTGCAGTAGGAAGAGATGAATTGGTGTATGGGGGTAGGTCTTCCAACAGGTTTGTCCAAAGGAAAATACCTGTCTAAGGCAGAGAGCACAGAGATGGACAAGGAAATGTGTAGGTTTTGTAGATGATAGAACACCACTTTGAGGCATGAGGTTTAGTATTTTGGGCAGAGTATCTGGCATCTCAGTATCATGGGAAGTATTCAGAGCCCTGGCAAAGGACATGATAGCAGTTGTGGATAATAAGGGAATACTGGTCAGAGCATGGTTCACAGTGGCAACACATTAGCTGGTGTTACAGAAAGAAACAATACAGGAAATGATTTTATGTGCTAACTGTTCTCTTCGACTGAGAATGACAAGGTGAAGTGGATTGAAATAGCTATTGTGATTCTAAAAGATAGAGAAAAGGTGTACCTGTCATGAGTCCAGATTGTGGAAATGCCACCATTTAGTCTGACTCAAAGGATGAGTTTAAGGTGTTGAGCATATTCTTGCATCCTTGTTAGTTCTCAGTATATGTTTGTGCATTTAGCCTTAAGACAAGAAATAATTGTGGGCCAGAATGTTTTTGGTCAAGCAGTGTAAGGAGGAGATGGTGGGCTTGATTAAAGGTAAGAAAAACAGTTTTCTGTGGCAACTAGGACATATTCCTGAGACATGTTGGTGTACGGGGACGTAGCGTCAATAATGGCAACTAAGAAATTAAGTAGTAATGGGATGTGAACTGTGGAAAGGTACTGGAGGAAGTAATTAGTGTCTTGGATGTGGAAATGAGACTGCAGGCAGTTGTTTAGAGATTGTGATTAATCTGTTTGTCTTGTCAATTTCCTTACTAATCCAATCTCATCCTAAATTTTAACTCCCCTTTTCCCTTTTTGCTCTTGCTATGCCACTGTCCTCTTAGATGAATAATTTTGATTATATTTTCCTAGTGTATGGGAGCTTGTTGTTCCCTTTCTCACAGTCCATGGGTTTTAACATAATTTTCATGTTGTCCTTCCTTTCTGTAAGATTTGCTCGTTTCTCTTTCAATGTGAACAAATGGCAGTCCTCAGATAATTCAAAACTAGGATCAGTACTCAGCTAATGATTGTGATGGTGACAGAATGCTGGACACCAGTCCCCTCATAATGTTGTCTGTAATAGATCAAGGTTACCTGAACAATGCCTAGTTATTTTATAATGCACTTGGAACAGCTAAACTTTGCAATTTCATTTATTTCATTATATTTTTTACATGCACTTTCTCTTCATGTGCATTGTGTGCCTCCCTCCTTTTTCATGTCCTTTATCTGCCTCCATTCTTTTTCTCTATTTTTTGACAATCTAATCCTTCACAACTATCTAATTTGTTTATAAATTTTTGCTTATTTCTTATTCATCTCATAATAGTAGCAGATATGCATCTGATTTCAAAAAGTCCAGACTTGTCACCAACCAGCATCACTTTCAGGAGCATTGATAATGATTAACCAAACTTTTAGCATCTTACACATGATACGTTAATAGTCTTAGTGGCTTCAGTATTTCTTGATTTGCAGAAACATTTTGTTCAGTACTATGTCACTGCATTCTACAAAAAGAGTATTCATACATTTATATTGACACATTTGCAATCAGACTGAAGATTGCTGGACACATTATCATAGACAGAGAATCATCCACTGAAATAGAGGTAATTTTAGATTTACTGTGAAGAAGTGCAATGGGGTCATAACTCTCCATATTGCACATTAATTACTGTGCAAACAATGGTAGTCAAAATCTCAGAGACTTCATAAATTACTTTATTCCTTCTTGTACTAGGAAGTAGAAGCTGAAAAAAAAAATAGTTATAGGTGTTTGATGTCTTTTGACTTACCATTGGAGATTGTGACAGAAGGCCGTATAATATCCCAGCATGATGAAGTTAAATGAAAGTCATGCATTTAATTTCTTTTCAATTAGTGGAGTAAGAAACAGAAAGCTGTTTGCACCAAGCTGGGACACTGTTAACTTTTGGTATTCCCCAGGTTCTATACTTCTTTTTCTTACATACCTCATCAACTTCCTGGTAAGTGTATCAGAAACATACAGAAGGTTTTTGTTTGTAAATAATGCAAGCATAATTCTGACATTCCAATTAGGAACTGAACAGCATAGCAAGTACAGTACTAGAAAGAGAAAGCAACATGTTGATTCTCTTTTAAAGTAGAACACCACAGTATATTAAACTTCTGTGCATTATAAGCAAACTGATGAGGTGAGAAAGGTGCAACTATACACACAACATTTCGAGGGATAAACACTAGACACTACTGGTGTAAATCAGGGCCGGCCAGAAATTCTGCACCCATGTCGTGCTCCTGCTCATATGCAACTTCTGAGTCACAGCGTGCATGCCACAGCCATCAGTGTTCATACAGTGCATGTTTCCATGCACAAATGTTGCTTTATCCACTTGCTGGGATACTCTGTACCGGCACATTCTAGTGTTCTTTCCACAGCTTGCAAGCCAACCATGGGAAGGTATTTCGCGTATTAAACATGTAAAATACTGTCACAGTCTACTCATTGAGACATCTACTTTTATGTTAACAGTTTAACCCAGTAAGACAGGTAATACAGTTAACAACCGTGAATTTTTATTAAGGCAGCTTGACTGATGGCACATAAATATGCATAATGTTTTTGATTTAGAATTTAAAAAAGAGAGCACTTAGCAACTTCCAACAAACCTTATTCATGATTTCAAATAACATTAAACTAATGCAAGGTTTCCTATAACTAATTCTCGGTGCCCTCAGTTAGACCCACATAATTTCTGTCTCACTGAACAGAATGATAACCGCAGACCTCTCGATGATCACCTGTTATTTCAATACCATTATTGCTATATCTTTCATCAGTTCCATCTGAAATCTGCATAATAACCAACAATTAGATGAATGTTATGTTTTATTGACTTCAGCTAAGTGTAGCCCTTCACACATTTTAAAAAAATAATAAAAATAAAAAACTAAAGTATACATTGGAACAGCCGGTTTAATTCCAATTTTCCTGATAATATGTAACATGGAGCAGAATGAGGCAATAATGCACAGTTAGTAAACAATAATTTTTTGTTATGAAAGGAATAAATCCAAACACATTTATCACTGGTCATGAGAAATGATATAGTTAATATCGGGCACAAAAGCACGGCTCATTGACAAATGCAAGCAGTTGTGAAGATTTTCGTCACTTATGCTTGATCGAAACCTTGATTTATTCATTTTCATCACCAAGAAAAATCTTTCACAAACATATGTTGACTTGAACATGGACATAACTCTCGCGGCTTCTCAGTGCAGTCATGGAAATTCTTGTTGTGAAAAATTTTCGTTGAATTCTTTTGTACTTCGCACTGAAAAGAATTTGTCCTTCAGTCTTGTATTGCACTGTAGGTCAATCAGCTCCATCTGTAGATCATTCGGATTACCATCAACTGACGACAAGAACAGTCGAGCAAAGAGGTGAATGACAGGAGACAAACTTGTAACATCTGCAAATTGTGCTTGAAATTTTTCCTTAATTTTTACAATTATTGACACGTATACTTGAAATCTAGCACCTTCATGGACCAGTCCAAGAGTTGGGAAATATGCAGCGTTTTCTGTCAATAGCTGGCTCTCCCAAAGTGCAGGCTTTTTTTCAAAGGCATTTACTTTTTCCAACATGTCAGAAATTAAATTATTTTCACCTTGCAAACTGAAGTTCAGGCTGTTCATTTCAGACGTAATGTCCACGAGAAATGCAAGGTCTGATATGCAACAAGGGTCTTCCAACATAGGTTCACTTTTTCCCTTCTCATGTAAGAATGTTACTATGACCATATCAAAAATATTTTCAGCATTTTACCTCGACTGAGCCAGCGTACTTAGGTATAGTAAGGTATGTCGCTGTACTCCGCTCCTAATTCCTCCAAGAACCGCCGAAACTGGCGATGCGTAAGCTCATGTGTCTTCAGATAGTGTACAGTATGCACAACAATTTGAATGACATTTTCTAACGTTACTGATTTTGCACAAAGCGCCTCTCGATGCAGAATGCAGTGAATTCCATGCAACGTCTTGTCTGTGCATCCTAGCTTTTTCTGCATCCGTGCTGTAAGTCCTCTCTGGTGGCCTTGCATTGATGGTGCTCCATCTATGGTCACTGAGACTAACCGATTTCAGTCTGTATTGACACCATCAATGGTTTGCTCGACAGTTTGGAGTAAGTTCGCACCTGTAGTAGTCCATTTCAAAGGTACTAAGTCCAAAACGTCCTCTTTTACACAAAGTGCGTTACCAACACCTTGTATGTATATCAGAACCTGGGCTGTATCTGTAAGATCTGTTGCTTCATCGAGCGCAACAGAGAAAGCAACAAAGTCTTTAGCCTTATTTATTAGGTGCCTGTGCACATTGCTGGCCATAGCACTGATACGTCTTGTCACTGTTTGTTTGGATAGACTGAGCTCTTGAAACCTACTAACATTCGTGGGACACACAAGTTCTGCAGCATCAATCAGACACCCTTTAACAAACTCCCCTTCGGAAAAGGGTTTCCCAGATTGTGCAACTCTTAATGCGATTTTAAATCTTGCTCGCAGTGAAGATTTAGTGTTGTCATTCTGGAGAATTGAAAATAGTACATTGTACAACATACAGTAAAATAGACATAAATGTAACACAAGAAACTTAAGAGTTCAAGAAGTATTAGTTACTTTCACGTACAGTAAAATGGAGTTGATGTGTCTCATCCATTTTCTTAAGGACATTTAATTTTGCTTGCCATTCTTCACTGTTGAGTACACTACACTCGTGTCTGTGATATGTATTGTAGTGTCTTTCATTTGAAAACTTACACTAGCCGCCTATTATTCGGCAGTACAGCAACGGCTACAAAAAATAATTGCAGTTCCCAGTCATTTTCAAACGACTGAGAACATAGGTCTCCCGTCCTCTGCTTTTTCACAGTACCTGCCATTTCTTAGTACTTCTCTGTTAAGGTTACGGTCACCAGGGGTAAACGAGACTGGGTACGTTGCGCTCTTGCTTGTGCCACATAAACAGGGAAGTGGAGCCACCACCGTTCATTTAGGACACATATCTAATAACAGATGTCGATGTCGCTCGCTGTCGCACATGTGCAGCACTTCCACATGTCTGCACACTGTGCAGTGTTTGGCCGGCCCTGCTACTGGGTTCAAGCCAACATCTTTCTATGAACTTCACTGAGACTAATATTATGTGGATTATCCATTCATGGTGTGGTCACATGGAATTTAAATCCTCAAAACTTCTTGAAACATCTAATTCTGCCCAGCTTAATATAAAAATCATGATTTAAGTAACAAAGGAGAGCCAGCTACCTTTCTTGATGCATTAGTTGAAGAAGAGCAGCCAGACCCATTATCCATTGGAAAATGTTATAAACATGGCCAGAGACTTTAGTTTAACTAAGATTTGGCATATGGCACACAAGTGTCTCTCACTGGTCATCTCATCCAGAGCTGCACAACATTGAGGAAGTGTGTATTGCACAGAATAACAGCTTGGGCAAAGGAAAAAAAATTGTACATCAAATGGCATAGTGGGTGTCAAACTCAGTTAAGGGTGTGATAGCAACGGTAACTCACATATTGAAGTCCAGGCAGCAGCTTACTTAAGGCAGCTGCTTGAAACGGCTGAAGAAGGTAACCAGGTCAGTTGTCAAAGTGTTGGGCACAAAATGCAACTGTCAGCATGGCTAGAAACTTGAATAAATATGATTAATCATTCATATTAAGAAAAGCTCTGAAATCGTAATACATATAGTTTCACACTTGTAATTATATTAGGAAGTTTATGACGACTTTGCAAGTCATTGGAATAAAAGGACAGCACCTTCTTCCTGAATTGTGTCCTGTAATTGTTGAATAATTTTAGATCAATCTGCAAAAAGCACACAGTGTCAAATTTGATGAGCTAGAAGGCTCACTGATACCACCATAGAAACAGAACAGGTGAATACTTACATCATGGCTACCAAGACATTAGAGTAAAGTCATAAGCAGTTGAGAAAAGTAATCATATGTTCATCCATAAATTAGTAGAATTTGCATGTTCCTTTTTCCCTACTTGATTTTTATCAAATTTCCAAATTTTTAAATAACTATGTGAAAAATGGCAAGTACTTCTGTGTAAAATACATAAATATTTTAATTTGTTTCAACTTGTTGCACTGTTGTGTGTGAAGAAATGTAAAACAAGACATGTATCTATTATAAAACATATCTCACCAGTCATGTGAATGTGTTTCTATTTATTTGCGTCTCATACTTTAAGTAATATGAAACATTTGCTAATTGTTAATTGTATTACAGAGATACTTGTGGATCTTCGTGAGGCCATACTGCAAGTTGCAAGACATTTCATGTCAATGGATCCCAAACTAAATAAAATTTCTCTTGTACCTGATTATACCATGGAGAGCCATGCAAAAGACCAAGATAATTATGTCAGTGTTTCAAGAAATCGGAAACGGCGAGCTAAAGCACTATTAGGTTTGTCTTTATACCTTTTTACTTTAGTAGTGATACAAGAATATCAGAGTTGTTTAGTACTGTGCTGTAGAAAGATAAAGGAACCATATTCAAATTTACTGTTATCAGTGCCTTGGATGATGTGAAGTGTTTTTATCAGAGTTTACATTAAGTTTTACTCTAATGAGTATTTATTTCATAAATTACCTATACTTAAAATAAGCAGGTTCTTGATGGAAGCATTATATGGTTCATTTCATTCTCATCCGTAATGCATACTAACTGCTCACATCAACTTCTTTCAGTGATAAAGCATAAAACGCTTTGTGTTAGCTCACAACTATTCATCCAGGAATATCAATAAATTTAAAAGTGATTATTGAATAAATGCCTCTCTTGAACTCTTTATGTTGAAAGAGGTAAACAAAGGGAACAGAAAATATGTTTACTTTGTTGTTACTACAGCTAGTATAAATTCCAAGCAGACATGAGTACAATAATGTGTTCTGTATTTCTTTCATCAGTATACAAACAACCTTTATTATAGGAACACAACTTGTTTCATAATATCAGATCACATCTTCAGATGTACATCTGAACAAAATGTAGAAGATTTAGTTTGATATTATAAAACTGGTCATGTTCCTGTCAATAGAAGTTCATATAGCTGGAAGCAGTTTACTTATTAAAAGTGGATTACTTCAGCTGTGGCTGTCCATGACATAAAACTATTTCTGATAATGTGTTCTATTATGTGTAAATAAATTAGCATAACTTCTGAATAACAGTAACTGTTACTCAGAGTTAATGTTAAGTTGTACTCTATACCACAGGTTCAAAAATACATGGCAGACTGAAACACTGACATGATATGGAAAAAAAGGGGGTCATAATGACATTATAATTCGTGTGTGTATAACTGAAAGGAGACTCTCTCTGTTAGACTTGTATTGTGTGTGGCATTTTAATCAAAAATGAACCTTAAAAAAATAGGGGTAAACAGACTGTTAAAATATATGTAATCAAGTGATATTGTTATTTTACTAGTCTTTGTCATTCATTTGCCAGATGCCAAATTTGCACACAAGTCCATCAAGGAATACTGAAAAACTGTTGTAAAAAGTCTGCCCTTGGTAGCTGAGTGGTCAGCACTATGGAATGTCATACCTACCAGCCCAGATTCCTGGTTGAGTCAGAGATTTCCTCCATTCAGGGACTGGGTGTTGTGTTGTCCTTATCATCATCATTTCATCCCCACCAACATGCAAGTCACTGAAGTGAAGTGGCATCAACTCGAAAGACTTGCACCAGGCGAACAGTCTACCTGACGGGAGGCTCTAGCCACATGGCACTTTCTTTGGAAAAATGATATATATGAGGGGCATTCTGTAAGTAACGCAGACTATTTTTCCCTAAAACCATGGTTAAGTCTGTGGGCAAAGCATGTGTCATCAGAAGAACAAGAAGGAAATCCCACTGGCTGAGATGCAGACCAGTAGAATGCTACACATTGTGGTGTTGTAAAACCATGGAACTGAACAGAGATCATATTGAAAAATAGGGTTTTGTAGCTATGTTGTTGTTGTGGTCTTCAGTCCAGAAACTGGTTTGATGCAGCTCTCCGTGCTATTCTATCCTGTGCAAGCTTCTTCATCTCCCAGTACCTACTGCAACCTACATCCTTCTGAATCTGCTTAGTGTATTCATCTCTTGATCTCCCTCTACAATTTTTACCCTTCATGCTGCCCTCCAATGCTAAATTGGTGATCCCTTGATGCCTCAGAACATGTCCTACCAACCGGTCCCTTCTTCTAGTCAAGTTGTGCCACAACTTTACATGTCTGCTGGTGTCTGTGTGTGTGTGTGTGTGTGTGTGTGTGTGTGTGTGTGTGTGCGCGCGCACGTGCGTGCGTGCGTGTGTATACCTGTTCCTTTTTCCGCCTAAGGTAAGTCTTTCCACACCCGGGATTGGAATGACTCCTTACCCTCTCCCTGAAACCCACATCCTTTCGTCTTTCCCTCTCCTTCCCTCTTTCCTGATGAAGCAACCGTGGGTTGCGAAAGCTTGAATTTTGTGTGTGTGTTTGTGTTTGTTAGTATCTCTATCAGCATACCAACAACATTAACTGATTTTGAGAAGACATATGACTCCATAGACTGCGGCACATTTGAAAGTACTGACAGAGTTTGAGAATAGATGACAAAAGATAAGCACTTGTGCAACTGTCATCATCTAACACACAGTTACAAGCTAAAATATTAAGAGAGCTATGTGAACCATTACAGATCAAAACAGGAGTAAGGACGAGGCAACAGCATTTTGCCAATTCTGTTTAATTATATCATGGAGAAAGTAATCCAAGAATGTCAGAAACAAATGAGTCAACAGTATCCCAAGTGGAAAGAAATAAGGCTGACTTAAATTATGCTATTGATTCAAAGATGATAACTGAGAAGGCAGGGTTGCAAATTTCTTTTGGGGGGAGGGGAAAAAACAACAACAACAACAACAACAGAGTATGTGAATGTAGAAGCAAAAGATCCGATGTGGACAACCAATACAGTGTATGTTGACATCAGAAAAACACAAAAGTTCAGTTTCATAGATGAGGTTTTCACCTAACAACAAGTGAGAAGGCAACAATCAAAAGAAGAGCTAGAAACATAGAGACAGTGTTCAAACTGTGTCAGAACACTTACAAATCCTCAGCACTGTCTTAACAAAAGCAAATCCTGTCTGAGTCCTGTAATTAACCCAGAATGTTTATAAACTACAAAACAATTGCCAAAAAAGTACTATCAGAATCAAAGGAAAAAGAAAGTAAATTTCTAAAGAATATCCTAATGGTAAAAAAGTTACAGGTGATGAATTTAGATTTCACTTGATCTTTCAAGAAACTACATGAAAAGTTGGTAAATATTCAACTACTGTGCAATAAAAAAATTAAGTTGGATTTCTGTGGACAGAAGAAGGAATCGGAAAAGGTTGAAAATAAGATACTGACTTGGAAAAAATTTTAACTCTGCAGTGAAGTGTGCGCTGACATGAAACTTACTTGCAGGTTAAAACTGTGTGTCGAGCCGAGACTCGAACTCGGCACCTCGGGCAACTGCGTGACCAACTGAGCTACCCAAGTCCGACTCACAACCCGGTCCCACAATTTTACGTCCGCTAGTACTTCATCTCCTTCCTTCCATACTTCACAGAAGTTCTTCTATGAAACTTGCAGGGCTAGCACTACTGGAAGAAAGGATATTGCAGAGACATGGCCTAGCCACAGCGTGGGGGATGTTTCCAGAATGAAATTTTCACTTTGCAGCAGAGTGTGCACTGATATGAAATTTTGTGGCAGATTAAAACTGTGTGCCGGGACGAGATTTGAACTAGGGAAAGTATAGACTTACCAGGTGATGAAAGAAGCGTGTCAGGATCTAGGAGAGTGAGATATCCTCCTCCTCCTCCTCCTTCTTCTTCTTCTTCTTCTTCTTCATCTTCTTCTGAGGTACATGTGTTAATCTTCAATTCAGGACCTGTTTCAGTAACGCATACTCTGTCAGCATCTTACCACAATGTGACTTGATGGAAGAGGTCATTTTTATAGTCAAAGCTTACAGCCATTGTCTGCCTTGTAACTGAATTTCTTTTTCTTTTTTAAAATTATGTTTTTAGTCTCATGGTATCTGCTGGTTTTGATTTCATAGCAGTCATCATAAGCTGGTTTGAATATCTTACATAGTAACTTGTCAGAGTATAATGTAACAGTCTGTTTAGGTGTTCCTGACTGGTTACTGTGTAATATATTGTAATCATCTGATGATGACTTGCTAAAAAGCCAAAATTGGGTACAATACCATTTGTGTGACCTAAAGCTGGAAAATATAATTTAAAAAGAAAGAAGTCATTTTCACTATCTGTCTGGGTCTCACCTCTTTCTGAACCTTTAATGTTCATGTTTTGAGCATCTCCATTATCAGTGGGAAACTAACATAAGATTTATTCAAATATTTTTTTCTTTGCATAACTGTAATTTGGGGTCAGTTTGGCTCCATGTCTTGGCTGTTAATTGTGAACTTACAGCTCTTTCCCAGTTATTTAATTTGCCTGTTTTCCCAATTTTATTTCCCAACTTTCCTATCCTTTTGTTGTAATTATTTTACTATCATTATTTTGTACTGACATTCACAGTTTGACAAGATGACATTTCTATTAGTTGCTGTTATTCGTGTTGCTGTTACTGCTTCCTGTAACCCACTTTACTATTTCTGTTCTATGCTACAGTGGTCTCTGCTCAGGGTTTTGGGTACTATATTACTTTATAAACTTTTTATGGTTTTTTACACTAAAAGGGATGTTAAAAAAACTTTGCTGCTGCAACACACGCATAGAAATGTTATATTATATTTCAGTATCTCTTCTTTTATTTTTCTTCCTTTATAAGTTTTCTTTGTCTTTGATTATTCTTTCCATCAAAAATGTCCACTTGGAGTCTCTCTCTCTCTCCCTCCCTCCCTCCCTCCCTCCCTCCCTCCCTCCCTCCCCCTCTCTCTCTCTCTCTCTCTCTCTCTCTCTCTCTCTCTCTCTCTCTGTCTGTCTGTCTGTCTACATTCTTGGCTGCTGTACAGCTATTTTCATCTATAAATCGCTTTTCCTGCTACACCTTCAGCAATATGAACAGTTCCCTTGTTGTAATCCCTTTGATGATCTTAGATTCAACAGTCATTGCTACCCAAACATCATTGTGGTGCCTTATTGTGTGCTGATTTTGCCCAATATGCTTTTGAAGTGCAGAAATAAGATCTGCCTCTAGTTCTAAAGTAGTTCCCAATTGTCTCATGGCTTTCAGGTGAGTTGCAGTTTGTTTTCATTTTGTGTGACTTTCATGTTCTCTGACAAACTTAATTCATCAGGTGAGTAGTGCCCCGTGGTATTGTCTAAGTTCCAAGGTTTTAACAAATGACAATTACTTATCAGATGTAATATCTGGCCATGAATGGGTGAATGTTCACTAATATGTAGAATACTTTTCAGTTATGTGAAAATTTATTTGCTTTCTGTTTACTGGTATTCTCATGCCTGTTGCTTTAAGAATGCTAGCTAAGCTTTAATTCATACTGTGCAGACTTTGAACGCCATGACGACGATGAGCTTGGATTTCGGAAGAATGACATCATCATTATTATAAGTCAGAAGGACGAACATTGTTGGGTTGGTGAACTGAATGGATTGAGAGGTTTGTTGGAATGATTCACATTTATAGTGGCATACTTCTATCTTTTTAGTACTATATTTTGCTGCTTTTACTATACTTGGCCTAGTTTCAATCTTTTTTTATGTTGCAGTAAGTACTTTTGTTAGGTATTTTAGATTAATTGAATATATGTTTACAGTATTTTATTGACTATTGTGAATAGTAAAGAAGTGTTATTGCAATATCAGTGTCGGTTATTACGTGTTTCTCTGTTTCATTTTGTCTTGGTCTGTAGATTTTATGCATTTTGCTTTAATATGAATGTGGTTTATTTGTTCTTGGTGAAAGCTTACTGTTTTCTGCATTTACTAGTCATTGCCATTATTATAGTATTATAGAGACTAGTCATTCTGTTATACAGCTGTCTTGCCCTATGGAACATTCCATGTTTTTCTGTTCAGATAATTAATTAAAAATCAGGACAAGTCCTTTTAATGTCTTATGAAGTGAAATATTTGCTTTTCAAAAAAAATCAGTTATTGCTTTTTATAAATTATCTGTGTTAGGGAGACTGTGTGTGCATTTGGTGAAATGAAATTTATAATTTCTTTGGTTCTTTTTTTTGTACCAGTATATTGTTGTTTGTCATTTTGTTTAACAAATATTTTGAGTAACTGTGATTGCACTTTATAATTTTAGTTTCATGGCCAGATATTCTAATAAATTGCTCCATAAATAAGATATATTTCCTATATACACCTAACTTCTCGTGTTGTCACAACTTTTAATATTCTCAATGCCAAGTTCATGAAATTCACAGACTACACACCATTCAAAAGTTGCGAAACCCATAAAAATTATGCACTGCAATATTTAGCTTTGAGTATTACTTTCACCCACAATTTTGGCAGCCTTGGACACGTGCAGGAGCGTTCTGCAGTCCATATATAGCGTGCAACTACTCTTTGTATTGTGGATATTTGAGAAGTGATGTTGTTGTGTCACTAATTGTTCACCACAGCTGCTGTTCGAAATGGTATGTCACTGGGTTTATGCATTTAGGAAATCACTGATGTATTTAAATTGTCATTTTAGATCATAAGGAACGACATTTTGTAGTCATTTCAATAGGTGTAATTCCTTTCATGTCCTTTTTATCATGGAACCCCTGATTTGTTTCTGTAATGTGTTGTAATGCAACATATTTGAAATTGATTATTTACAAAAAATTTACAATCACTTCAAATAATATTTGTTTGCTTCAAAAGATATTTCAGAATTAACCCAAAAACTTCTAGGGGTACTTAAATTTAAAATAACAATCAAAACAGGAATTTTAAATTTTAAATTTAATGAGACGCATTAGTTGAGGATACTCATCTTTTTAACTGCACCAGAATACAGCTAACAGCAGAAATTTATATTTTGCTTCCAATGATGAGTCAGATGTTAGATTAATAAAAGTTTTGCATCTCTTTCTGATTAGATGGTTGAAGGTTATGCATTGGCAGTAAATGGGTATTTAACTGATAATTCATTTTCATATTTAATCTCCTGTTCATTGGAAAATACTAATTATAAGTTTAATTCAACCCTTTGAGGTACTGAGTAACTTCTTCACTAAATGTCACTCCATTTAGACGCTTCATCATTGCCAAATAAAAACTTTGCATCAAGAGTTTAATGTCACACTTATGTTGCAGAATTAAATCATCAACTGTAATTAAAAGGAAAAAGATATTGTAATTCTATTTTCACACACATGAATTGTGAAAAAGTCCTTACTAAATGATGTATAGTCTCTTCTCACAGCTATATTACTGCAATTACAGATGAAGAAGCTATAAAGCTTTTAGTGAAACATTAGCAAGAGATTGGAATAGAGCCAAAATAATCCTAATACATAAAAAAGGTAGTACTAAATATATAAAGATCTATCACTGTATAAGCCTTCTGTCAATGCTGTACGAAGTTTTTAATAGAATTCTGACTACCAGATTGAGCACTATACTTGACTTGACTCAACCCATTGAGCAACCTGGGTTCTGCACAGTATTGAATACAATTGACCTCATCCTCACTCCGTGTGAAACAGTTAGTAGAGCAAATGAGTACCATCTTGTGTTTACAGATTTTGAAAAGGTATTTGATTTGATTAGTCACCTAACTGTGTTTGAAGCTCTGGCAGAGCAAGGAATAGAATGGGGCTATATTAAAGTCTTATAGAAGGTGTACAACTTTGCTTCCGCCATTTTTTCCACAACATTTGAGGCTTTAATGAAACAAATTGGTTATACATGTATCATTCAAAGTACACTCCTGGAAATTGAGATAAGAACACCGTGAATTCATTGTCCCAGGAAGGGGAAACTTTATTGACACATTCCTGGGGTCAGATACATCACAAGATCACACTGACAAAACCACAGGCACATAGACACAGGCAACAGAGCATGCACAATGTTGGCACTAGTACAGTGTATATCCACCTTTCGCAGCAATGCAGGCTGCTATTCTCCCATGGAGACGATCGTAGAGATGCTGGATGTTGTCCTGTGGAACGGCTTGCCATGCCATTTCCACCTGGCGCCTCAGTTGGACCAGCGTTCGTGCTGGACGTGCAGACCGCGTGAGACGACGATTCATCCAGTCCCAAACATGCTCAATGGGGGACAGATCCGGAGATCTTGCTCGCCAGGGTAGTTGACTTACACCTTCTAGAGCACGTTGGGTGGCACGGGATACATGCAGACGTGCATTGTCCTGTTGGAACAGCAAGTTCCCTTGCCGGTCTAGGAATGGTAGAACGATGAGTTCGATGACGGTTTGGATGTACTGTGCACTATTCAGTGTCCCTCGACGATCACCAGAGGTGTACGGCCAGTGTAGGAGATCGCTCCCCACACCATGATGCCGGGTGTTGGCCCTGTGTGCCTCGGTCGTATGCAGCCCTGATTGTGGCGCTCACCTGCACGGCGCCAAACACGCATACGACCATCATTGGCACCAAGGCAGAAGCGACTCTCATCGCTGAAGACGACACGTCTCCATTCGTCCCTCCATTCACGCCTGTCGCGACACCACTGGAGGCGGGCTGCACGATGTTGGGGCGTGAGCGGAAGACGACCTAACGGTGTGCGGGACCGTAGCCCAGCTTCATGGAGACGGTTGCAAATGGTCCTCGCCGATACCCCAGGAACAACAGTATCCCTAATTTGCTGGGAAATGGCGGTGCGGTCCCCTACGGCACTGTGTAGGATCCTACGGTCTTGGCATGTATCCGTGCGTCGCTGCGGTCCGGTCCCAGGTCGACGGGCACGTGCACCTTCCACCGACCACTGGTGACAATATCGATGTACTGTGGAGACCTCACGCCCCACGTGTTGAGCAATTCGGCAGTACGTCCACCCAGCCTCCCGCATGCCCACTATACGCCCTCGCTCAAAGTCCGTCAACTGCACATACGGTTCACGTCCACGCTGTCGCGGCATGCTACCAGTGTTAAAGACTGCGATGGAGCTCCGTATGCCACGGCAAACTGGCTGACACTGACGGCGGCGGTGCACAAATGCTGCGCAGCTAGCGCCATTCGACGGCGAACACCGCGGTTCCTGGTGTGTCCGCTGTGCCGTGCGTGTGATCATTGCTTGTACAGCCCTCTCGCAGTGTCCGGAGCAAGTATGGTGGGTCTGACACACCGGTGTCAATGTGTTCTTTTTTCCATTTCCAGGAGTGTATTTTCCATCGCTGGCCACTACTTTCTCCCATTTTTGAGGCAGTGTACGAATCCCGTGTCAAAAAAATTGTTCATCTTTGAAGTGATCCACGAATCGATCCAATTTGTGGCTCCTTCATGAGATCGGGAGTGTTGGTCAGCCAGATGCACCATTGATCTAAAGAGGTGATAGTCAGAGGGAGCAATCCCATTTTAACATTTCCAAGTACATTTTGACCTTTTTTTGCAACATGGGGTCAAACATTATCGTGCTGCAAAATCACTTTATCGTGCCTCTCATTGCATTGCGGCAGTTTTTCTTTTAAGCTCTGCTCAAACGCATTAATTGTGTTCAATAACAAGCACCTGTGATTGTTTCACTTGGTTTTAATACCTCATAGTACACAATGCCAAGCTGGTCCCACCAAATGCAGAACATAATCTTGGAGCCAGGAATATTCAGTTTGGCTGTCAACGTGGAAGCATGACCAGCATATCCCCATGACTTTGTGTTTAGTGTTATCATAATGAACCCATTTTTCATCCCCAATCAGAATGTGATGCAGAAATCCCTTCTGTTTTTGCCTCTGAAGCAACTGTTTACAAACACACAAACGCCATCCAACGTCTCTTGGCTTCAGTTCACATGGGACCCAAGTTCCTTCTTTCTGAATCATGCCCATTGCCGTAAGACATTTCAAAATGGCTTACTGTGTTGCTCCCACTAATGATGCCAATTTTTCTTGAGTTTGATATGAGTCTTCACTCAGCAATGTCTCCAATTCTGCATCTTCAAAAACATTCTCGCTTCCACCACTAGGTTGATCTATGACATTAAAATCACCATACGTACTTCAGAGCATTCGATGAGACTCAGCTGCTGTTTTCTTCATACTGGAACAAAACAGTAACACCCCCCACAAATGATGAGAATTATTCTCGTAAACCGACATTTTCAATCAAGAACGACTTGATGATGCAGACACAAATTGACTAATGTTTGAATGAGGTGATGTTGACCGAGGTCCAAGGTAACTGCCTGATGTCTGTGATCTGTTTCTTTCCACCGCTACTTACCATTGTCGCCACCTATCGGCAAACGGCGGAAGCAAAGTTGTACACCTTGTATAATATATACAAAACCTCCACAGTGTATGAGAGTGTTGAAGAAACTAATCAGGTTCCCATTGACAATGTTGTTAAACCAGGTGACTATATATATATCCAAAACTATTTCCAGCAGTACTAGAACAAGCAATGTTTAAATTAAATTGGAAAACAAAGGGAATCCAATTTCTGGGAAATAGTTTGCTGCTGATATTGTTCTATTTGCAAATAATGTAGAAGAATTTCAAATATTGGCTAGTGAACTTGCATTAATTTGCTCTGAAGTTGGCTTAAAAATCAACTATTGTAAAACCAAAATCATGAGGAATGAATTGATATCAGAGAGACATATATCTATTGGAAATAAGCAACTGCAATGGGTCACAGAATATGTCTCTCAGGACTGACTTGTAAATATGGAAACAGAGTAAAATGATAAATATTTTGACATGTTCAATTAGCTTGGCAAGCTTATGGAAGATACTATTCACTTTTGAATACTGAGGCACCATTTGAGCTGAAGAAACAACTTTTGATCAAAGTATACTGTCAGCAATAACTTACCATTGTGAGATAGGGACATTAAATGAGTTCATTGTTCGAAACTAAAGAGGAATGAAAAGATCAATGTTAGGCTGTACAAATATATTAAAAACAAAGATTCCATGACTTACCAAACGGGAAAGCGCTGGTAGATAGGCACAATAAAAAAAACACACACACTAAATTTCGAGCTTTCGCAACCCATGGTTGCTTCATCAGGAAAGAGGGAAGGAGAGGGAAAGATGAAAGGATGTGGGTTTTAAGGCAGGTATACACTCGCGCACACACACATATCCATCCACACATATACAGACACAAGCAGACATATTTTCTGCTTGTGTCTGTATATGTGTGGATGGATATGTGTGTGTGCGCGAGTGTATACCTGTCCTTTTTTCCCCCTAAGGTAAGTCTTTCCGCTCCCGGGATTGTAATGACTCCTTACCCTCTGCCTTAAAACCCACATCCTTTCATCTTTCCCTCTCCTTCTCTCTTTCCTGACGAAGCAACCGTGGGTTGCGAAAGCTCGAAATTTTGTGTGTGTGTTTGTGTGTTTTTTTATTGTGCCTATCTACCAGCGCTTTCCTGTTTGGTAAGTCATGGAATCTTTGATTTTAATATATTTTTTCCATGTGGAATGTTTCTTTCTGTTTTATTTAGGCTGTACACAGAAAGAAAGCAGTTGATAACTGATGTGTGATAACGGTCAGTGATTTAATGCAAAGGGTGCATACCTTGACATGGCTGTGAGCTGGTCACGTCACTCAAAGAAAAGTTGCCCGATGGGCAAAACAAGTATTAGACTAAAGCCCAATTTACAAAAAAAAAAAAACAAAGGGAAGACCACCATATAGATGGGACAGAGACTTTTAAAGACAGCTGGATTGAATTAGCTATGGGAAGCTCAAGATCGCAGAAATGGAAGAACTTGCTTGGGTCCTATGTTGAACGATGACTCAAGAGGACACATTACCAATTTATCAGGTTGGCTGTTGATGATGTTATCAGTATCAACCTCACTCTTTCAAATGGAGCTATAGTATTTTCACCTATACTCATTTTAGAAGAAGCAAATTAATAGCATTTAGGCAAAATCAAACAATGAAAAATACAGTATGGAATTAACAATATTATGAAAGGAGTAGGGGCTACTCACCATATATAATGCTGAGTCACAGATAGGCACAACAAAAAGATTGTCACAAAATGAGCTTTTGGCCAACAAGGCCTTTGTCAAAAAAGCCAACACACACACACACACGACCACAGAGTCTGGCAGCTGAAGCCAGACACACCAACTTGACGACAAATGGCGTGTCATACAGATGATTCACCAGTTAACTGGCTTTAGCAGCCAGAGATTGTAGTCGTGCCTATGTGTGACTCAGCATCTCCACTATACAGTGAGTAGCAACT
Source organism: Schistocerca gregaria (assembly GCF_023897955.1). Classification (NCBI taxonomy): domain Eukaryota; kingdom Metazoa; phylum Arthropoda; class Insecta; order Orthoptera; family Acrididae; genus Schistocerca; species Schistocerca gregaria. Next base: position 198,796,760 of record NC_064923.1, read on the forward strand.
GTTCCTTTCATGATATTGTTAAGTAGCATTTAATTCTTCAAAAACTGATTTGTAGTTTCAGAGAAATTAAAATATTTAAAACTTGAGTTTTACCTTTTTTTAAATGAAATTGATTGCTGTCTTATGTGACAGTTTGCTTTATTATATGGAACTGCCGCATCAGTGTGATGGGTTGCTCCAGATTTACACAATCTATAGAGTCTACTTACAAAAGTGCAATAGTGGATAAAGCTGAATTAAAACTGATACTAATCACACTTGGCTAGATGTGGCTGGATTGACACACCAAATGGATGCCAACTGGCATTTCATAACGATGATTCGCCAGTTAACTACATTAACAGTTCTGCTCCTGTTTCTGCCAGAGTTCTGAAAGAAAGATGCACATAAAAAATTGAAAAATGTATAAAATTGTGAACTGAGATAAAAGGTGTGTTAAATAATAACTTTGCATCATGAGTTTAATGTCAAGATACATATTTACATTGTAAAATTACATCAGTAGCCACAACAAAAAAAAGAAATCGGAAAAAAATATATTCATAAACACTATCTTAAAATTCTATTTATATCATCAAGTGTTTGAAGTGTCTACCATCTACCTTAATACATATTTAAAGTCACTGGTGCAAGGACTTCTGGACAGATTGAAGAGATTCATTTGATATCGTTGCTTGTGCTGTAACAATGCAATGTTTTCAATCCTCTTGGATTGTCAGAACTTGTGCATAGATTTCACCTTTGAGCTCCTTCCACAGACATGGTGAGCACATCCATAACTGCAAGCAAGTAGTGAGCCAGGCATCCATTATGCTGGTACAACATACATCTATGTATTTCAAGCAGCTCTTCATCTAGGAGAACCAATAGCACTTCAATAAGAAAATGTGTGAATCTTATAACCGTTTAGGTTTCTTCAGTGATGTAAGGACTAATCCTATAGTCTCCAATAATACTACACCAGACATTCACACTGATGTTCAAACTGCTTCAGCCTGCATGGATTCTCAGCAGTCTAGTAACGCAATTTCTTACATTAGTGATTTGTAAAAGTATCCTCATCAGTAAAGATAATCCTCTGAAGATAGAATGTATCATCCTGATGTCATATCACAACTAAGTGACAGAATTCTCTATGGCTTCTACATTCTTGCTGGTTAATGTGCTGATGAAGTGATACTTCATACAGGTGGAAGCAACCTGCATAGGGGGGAAAAAAAAAAAAAAAAAAAAAAAAAAAAAAAAAATCTGGGATGACTTACTCCAGAGACACATGCAGTTTCTCTGGACCCAACATGTGGATTGTGAGGAACGATTGCCAGAACATCTGATTTGTTTGCTCCGCCTATTGCATGCTTCCTCCTCATACTATATGTAGTATTACTGTCCCTTCCAGTTACAGTTTCTACATATTCGCTGAATTGTCATTTTTGTTGGACACAGTCTGTAAAGATACCTTCCTGTGTACAACTCAACTGTTCTCTTCACATTCATTCTGCATTCTCTGTAAAGAATTAACATATTTAGTTTCTCTTGGTTTGTAAAAGACATATATTTTGTTTATACTAATCGGCACTGTATACATGTGAATAGCACAGGTAGAATAAAAGTTGCTTCCTTTGTGCTTCTTGTATATTGGTATCAAGACAGTGCAAACACTCTGTTTCCTCTTTTGACCTGATGCATTGTCCTATTTGGATATGAAATTATAAAACTTCCATGTATGACAGCAATATGTTTCCTGCTCAAAACAGGTAAATCTCGATTACTCTGAAACTGCTAATAGGATTTTGAAGAGTGAAATGCCATTAAATTTGTCAACCTCAGAACTATGGTACTAGCAGCTGTTCTGAGGCTGATGGCATACCACTAACCATCCTGTAATGACTCCACATTGTGTGACAGGGATACAGGTTTCTTGCTCAATCCTGTGATGTACCTTTACTCGTGACACGCATGATTTCAGAGAGTGCACATCCATACAGTTGAACCTCATTCGGTCCCTGGTGTGCTCTGGTGAGCTGCTAGAGAAACAGAATTGTATAAGCAATCACAAACGAGTGCTCAGCCTATTCTTTACACTTTATTACTGTTGTTCAGTCGATGTTTTCAGTACTACCTACAACTTGTATCTAACATGTTGCCCAGTAAAATACTATGTGTGTTTTCTTGCTATGACAAACTTGGTGACAAATGAGGGTTGCATTTTCTCCACGTGTTAGTGTCAGTGCTAAGTCATCCAACAAACATCTCGCTGGAAGAACTACTCCAGTGTCTCACTGTCAACAAGTGGCATCTGCATGTTCGTGGCAGGTTACTTTTCCGTCAATGCTTCTGTCACCCTTTCCAGCATATGATGAATCGGCTGAAGATTGGGACTCTTATGAAACACAGCTATGCCAACATTTCCAGGTTTTAGACATGGGCAAGGCAAACCTATGTATGGCTTTCTTTCCTGTCTTTTGCTGAATATGTATCAGTAGTGTCAATTTACACATTTGCAAGAATTGGCCAGCTTATGATTTGATGAAATGTGTAAGCTTCTCTCAATCTATTACCGTGGCAGAATGCATGTCATTGTGATACGTGTCTTACTGTTGTCAGAATTGTCAGAAACACCCAGACCGCTCTTACAAAGCCTGGGCTGCAGAATAGCGTGGGTTGAACTGTCATTTTAAATTTGTCACTAGTACCCATCACGAATCATACTCTGATCATATGGTGCCTGATGTTATTATTTGTCTGGCCCCGGATAGGGAAGTCCTCAAAAAACCACTTCAGTGTGAGAATCCAATGCTTATGGATGTGCTCTATATAGCACAGTCCTTTGTAAAGTGTCATGGGCCACAAGCGATCAGATTGCTGCTTGGAGGGGGGGGGGGGGTATTGGAAGTAGTTCAGTCAACCCTGTTAGGCATCCGCAAGTGTTCAGGATGATAGGGAAGCCGTTGCAGCAGTACAGCCTTCAACCAGCATCACATGGGGCAGCATCTGTCATGGCCACAGCAGTAACAGGCGGAATCACAGCAGCAGCCGCATGCCCCCTTCTGTCTTGCTCATACTGCTTCTTCCAACATGACTGTGCTGCGTGCCGTATGTGTTCAGCAGTCTGCATCAGGTGTCATATGAAAGGCCACATTGCATCATTGTGTAGCTCCTCTTCAAATGTGGTGGGCACAGTGGTACTGATGGACATAAACTGTATCTGTGTAGTGACTGTTTCCGTGAACAAAATTTTTAGGGTGAGCTGCAGTGACTTTAATAAATGCACAAACATATGTGGACTTGGGCTCCCCTCCCTTCATACAGGTTTCACAGAAGTTGGTTAGCTACATAAAAAGCAGATTCTCATCCTAGGTCTGTTTTCCACTCCTGTCTCTTACAAATCCGTTGTTCACACTCTCACTTTTATTGTTGTGGATCATTTCCATACCACAGATCTGTTTGGGTTAGATGCGTGTAACACTTTCAGTTTCCCCATTGCTGATGAGGTAACTTTTGTCAGTTCACATTCCTCTGCTCTGAGTTTTTGTCTCTGTTTATGTCCAGGCTAGATTTTGCTACTGTTCTTCATACCCACATTACCATGAAAGAGTCGGCTAACCCTTGCTTTTTTTTTTTTTTTTTTTTTTTTTTTTTTTTTTTTTTTTTTTTCACAATAGATGCCTGTTGTATTGTGCAAATCTGTCAAGGCCAAATTGGACTGTTTCCTCAATGTCATTTGGCCTATTTCTTCCCGTGAATGGGCTACACCACTTGTCATTGTTAAGAAGCTTTATCTCTGGCAACTTCAGCGCACGAGTAATGCACAATCCATAATAGATACCTACCCTGTGTCCCACCCTAATGAGTTGCTCACAGACTTGCCAAGCAGCCACTACTGTTTCAAGATTTATTTGTCAGAAACATACTTCCAGCTCCCCTTGCATGAGGTCACTATACAAATATAAGCACTTGCCTTTTGGTGTCACTGGTGTGCCCACAATTTTTCTGCATTTTTTAGAATAGCTGACAATCTCTGCACTCAGCTGCATCAGTTAACTCGACGGTATCATTGTTTCACATTATTCCTTTTGTCACGAACCCGCTCTACTGTTCAGGAAAAGTTATCTCCATAAGGACACCGTTACGGTGTGGCTAATGGCTGCATAATACTTTAGTAGAGCTGGTCATGATGTCGCCTTTGTTGATGCTGCTGAGTCTATGTTGTCCATGTGGCTTCTCGTTGTCTAGGCGATCATTCCTTTGCTGCTCTGTGTCCAAGAAGAGGTGCGGGTTTTTTAATTATTACTGGACTATCGAAAAATGACACAGTACTCCACGGTTTCTTTGTATCAAAAACACATTTATTGCCATAACTATATACACAACTACACTCAACCGTGGCCAACACTCAAGTGGCCGTAAACCCGTTGTAGACCAAAGATCACAGTCGTAAGCTACAAAGAACATGTTGTTGTTGTTGTTGTTGTTGTCTTCAGTCCTGAGACTGGTTTGATGCAGCTCTCCATGCTACTCTATCATGTGCAAGCATCTTCATCTCCCAGTACCTACTGCAACCTACATCCTTCTGAATCTGCTTAGTGTATTCATCTCTTGGTCTCCCTCTACGATTTTTACCCTCCACACTGCCCTCCAATACTAAATTGGTGATCCCTTGATGCCTCAGAACATGTCCTACCAACCGATCCCTTCTTCTGGTCAAGTTGTGCCACAAACTTCTCTTCTCCCCAATCCTATTCAATACTTCCTCATTAGTTACGTGATCTACCCATCTAATCTCCAGCATTCTTCTGTAGCACCACATTTCGAAAGCTTCTATTCTCTTCTTTTCCAAACTAGTTATTGTCCATGTTTCACTTCCATACATGGCTACACTCCAAACAAATACTTTCAGAAACGACTTCCTGATACATAAATCTATATTCGATGTTAACAAATTTCTCTTCTTCAGAAACGCTTTCCTTGCCATTGCCAGTCTACATTTTATATCCTCTGTACTTCAACCATCATCAGTTATTTTACTTCCTAAATAGTAAAACTCCTTTACTACTTTAAGTGTCTCATTTCCTAATCTATTTCCCTCAGCATCACCCGATTTAATTTGACTACATTCCATTATCCTCGTTTTGCTTTTTTTGATGTTCATCTTATATCCTCCTTTCAAGACACTGTCCATTCCGTTCAATTGCTCTTCCAAGTCCTTTGCCGTCTCTGACAGAATTACAATGTCATCGGCGAACCTCAAAGTTTTTACTTCTTCTCCATGAATTTTAATACCTACTCCGAATTTTTCTTTTGTTTCCTTTACTGCTTGCTCAATATACAGATTGAATAACATCGGGGAGAGGCTACAACCCTGTCTCACTCCTTTCCCAACCACTGCTTCCCTTTCATACCCCTTGACTCTTATGACTGCCATCTGGTTTCTGTACAAATTGTAAATAGCCTTTCGCTCCCTGTACTTTACCCCTGCCACCTTCAGAATTTGAAAGAGAGTATTCCAGTCAACATCGTCAAAAGCTTTCTCCAAGTCTACAAATGCTAGAAACGTAGGTTTGCCTTTTCTTAATCTTTCTTCTAAAATAAGTCGTAAGGTCAGTATTGCCTCACATGTTCCAACATTTCTACGGAATCCAAACTGATCCTCCCCGAGGTCCGCATCTACCAGTTTCTCCATTCGTCTGTGAAGAATTCACGTTAATATTTTGCAGCTGTGACTTATTAAACTGATAGTTCGGTAATTTTCACATCTGTCAGCACCTGCTTTCTTTGGGATTGGAATTATTATATTCTTCTTGAAGTCTGAGGGTATTTCGCCTGTCTCGTACATCTTGCTCACCAGCTGGTAGAGTTTTGTCATGACTGGCTCTCCCAAGGCCGTCAGTAGTTCTAATGGAATGTTGTCTACTCCGGGGGCCTTGTTTCGACTCAGGTCTTTCAGTGCTCTGTCAAACTCTTCACGCAGTATCTTACCTCCCATTTCGTCTTCATCTACATCCTCTTCCATTTCCATAATATTGTCCTCAAGTACATCGCCCTTGTATAAACCTTCTATATACTCCTTCCACCTTTCTGCCTTCCCTTCTTTGCTTAGAACTGGGTTGCCATCTGAGCTCTTGATATTCATACACGTGGTTCTCTTCTCTCCAAAGGTCTCTTTAATTTTCCTGTAGGCACTATCTATCTTACCCCTAGTGAGATAAGCTTCTACATCCTTAAATTTGTCCTCTAGCCATCCCTGCTTACACATTTTGCACTTCCTGTCGATCTCATTTTTGAGACGTTTGTATTCCTTTTTGGTTGCTTCATTTACTGCATTTTTATATTTTCTCCTTTCATCAATTAAATTCAATATTTCTTCTGTTACCCAAGGATTTCTAGCAGCCCTCGTCTTTTTACCTACTTTATCCTCTGCTGCCTTCACTATTTCATCCCTCAGAGCTATCCATCCTTCTTCTACTGTGTTTCTTTCCCCCATTCCTGTCAATTGTTCCCTTATGCTCTCCTTGAAACTCTGTATAACCTCTGGTTCTTTCAGCTTATCCAGATCCCATGTCCTTAAATCACCACCCTTTTGCAGTTTCTTCAGTTTTAATCTACAGGTCATAACCAAGAGATTGTGGTCAGAGTCCACATCTGCCCCTGGAAATGTCTTACTATTTAAAACCTGGTTCCTAAATCTCTGTCTTACCATTATATAATCTATCTGATACCTTTTAGTGTCCCCAGGATTCTTCCATGTATACAACCTTCTTTTATGATTCTTGAACCAAGTGTTAGCTATGATTAAGTTATGCTCTGTGCAAAATTCTACCAGATGGCTTCCTCTTTCATTTCTTAGCCCCAATCCATAATCACCTACTATGTTTCCTTCTCTCCCTTTTCCTACTGACGAATTCCAGTCACCATGACTATTAAATTTTCGTCTCCCTTCACTACCTGAATAATTTCTTTTATCTCATCATACATTTCTTCAATTTCTTCGTCATCTGCAGATCTAGTTGGCATATAAACTTGTACTACTGTAGTAGGCATGGGCTTTGTGTCTATCTTGGCCACAATAATGCGTTCACTATGCTGCTTGTAGTAGCTTACCTGCACTCCTATTTTTTTATTCATTATTAAACCTACTCCTGCATTACCCCTATTTGATTTTGTATTTATAACCCTGTATTCGCCTGACCAAAAGTCTTGTTCCTCCTGCCACCGAACTTCACTAATTCCCACTATATCTAACTTTAACCTATCCATTTCCCTTTTTAAATTTTCTAACCTACCTGCCCGATTAAGGGATCTGACATTCCACGCTCCGATCCATAGAATGCCAGTTTTATTTCTCCTGATAACGACGTCATCCTGAGTAGTCCCTGCCCGAAGATCCGAATGGGGGACTATTTTACCTCCGGAATATTTTACCTAAGAGGACGCCATCATCATTTAATCATACAGTAAAGCTGCATGTCCTCGGGAAACATTACGGCTGTAGTTTCCCCTTGCTTTCAGCCGTTCGCAGTACCAGCACAGGAAGGCCGTTGTGGCTAATGTTGCAAGACCAGATCAGTCAATCATCCAGACTGTTGCCCCTGCAACTACTGAAAAGGCTGCTGCCCCTCTTCAGGAACCACACGTTTGTCTGGCCTCTCAACAGATACCCCTCCGTTGTGGTTGCACCTACGGTACGGCCATCTGTATCGCTGAGGCACGCAAGCCTCCCCACCAACGGCAAGGTCCATGGTTCATGGGGGGGAAATTGCATAAACATACAGAAATATCAAGAACATGGCAAGCGTATTACACAGAAAATCGATTGAAAACACTTCATACAATGAATACATATTAAACAAATAATAAACATTTTAAAGGGCACAAAACTGTAACAAAATCAGACAATTTTTTACATACAAAATTTCCAGTGAAAAACCTTTGTTGAGTCACCTTTTCAATTTCTCAGGCTAGTCTTATCCCTTTTGTTTATACAATTTCAACGAGACAATATTCCTTAGCCCGAGATTTTTCCTGGATTTAGGATACACCAACCGGTATGCATTCGGGTGTGGATGTTCTACAATCTCAAATGGACCCATGTATATATCAAAGAATTTCTTTATTTCAGAAGTTAGAATTTTTGATTTCTCATGTGATTTTACTAAAACATGATCTCCAACTTTAAACTTGGTTGCTATGATCTTGCCATCATGTCGTCTTTTTCTCATTTCCCCCTGTTTTATCATGGTTTCTTTGACTATGGCTTCACGTTCTCGCATAGTCATCATTGTGCATGGTGGAAATTCTACAAGTTCATTGATGATGTTGTTTGGTTTTAGATGAAACATAATTTCATGAGGTGAAAATCCTGTGGAAGTGTGCTGCAAGCTATTCATAACATCTTCAAAGTCTCGTACATGGTCATACCATGTAGGATGTTTATGACTGCAATATGTACGACATAAACGACCAATCTTGCGCATATACCTCTCACCTGGGTTTGACGACTGATTATATACAGGTATTTGAACATGTTTGATTCCTGCTTTATCAACAAAGGCTTTCCAAACTTTTGACAGAAACAGAACCGTTATCTGACAAGATTGCTTTTGGTTTCCCAACATTTAAGAAATAGTCTTTTTCAACTTTTGTGACTATCTCTTTACCTGTGGCTTTTCTGACAGGATACAACTTGATTAGTTTAGAAAATACATCCACCATGACAAAAATGTAGCAGTGGCCACTCCTACTCCTTGGAAGCGGCCCATAGAAATCAACAGCGACTAAGTCTAGAGGCTGTGCAGGAATAATGTTTTGCATTTCACCTTGACATTTTCTGTTACTTACTTTGACTCGTTGGCACTTATCACAAGTTGACAATTCTTTTCTAACTTTCTTGGCCATATTGTAGAAGTATATGTTTTCTTGTAATTTCTGCATACACTTCTGTATGCCACAATGACCATAGCTCTCATGAGTATACCTAATTAACCTCTCAGCTTCCTCCTCAGGCCAGCATAGTTTCCAATTGTCCGAGTCTTCATCAGTTCTCCTAAACAGAGTGCCTTTAAACACCTTATAGTACTTGTCTAATTTTTCATAGTTCTTTTTCCCTAAACAGCTCTTTACTAATTTCCAATCTGCATCACGGTTCTGGCTCCTCCTGATTTTATCACACAATGATCTAACAACTTTTTCATCTATGACCCCTTTAATATACCTCATTTTAAACTGTGTTTCTTCATTCTGATCAAAAATTTCTGTTTCCCCTCCTACTGGTAGCCTTGATAGAGCATCCGCAACTGTGTTGTCAGTACCTTTAATATACTTAATTTCAAAGTTGAATTGTTGTAAATACAATGCCCATCTTGTAAGCCTATCATGATAGAGCTTGCATTCCTGTATATAGCTTAAGGCTCTATGATCAGAGTACACTATTACCTTATATCCAAGTAAATAGGTCCTGAATTTTGAAAATGACCACTGTATAGCAAATAGCTCTTTTTCTGTTACTGTATAGTTCTTTTCATGCTTCAGTAACATTCTGCTTGCAAATGCAATTGTAGCATGAACTGTCTCCCCATTGACTTCTTTTACTTGAAATAATTCAGCACCTAGCCCATAATCACTGCTGTCAGTATGTAAACAGAAAGGTAAATTGAAATCTAGTCTGTGTAACAGGTTCTGGTTATTCAGTTCCTTTTTTATTATGTCGAAAGCCTCTTGACCATCTTTACTCCATATCCAAACAGTGTCCTTCTTTAACAAGTTACTTGGACAGGGTGTGTTTAAGCTTTGTTTACTTACAAATTTTCTGTACAAGCCACATAGCCCATAATATGATTTCAGTTGTTTTCTGTTACGGGGTATAGGAAACTCTGCAATAGCTTTAATTTTGTCTGGATCAGCCAAAATTCCTTTTTCTGTTATGACATGTCCCAAAAATTTTAACTGAGGTACTGCAAATTTGCACTTTTCTAGTTTTAGTGTAATTCCCCCGCTTCTAAGTTTCTCATACCCCTGTCTTAAAAGCCCAACATGCTCATTCCAATCTCGTCCAGTTACTAAAATGTCATCTACATAAATCACTAATTTGGATACAAATTCCTGCCCAAGCACATGGTCTAAAGCTCTAATGAATTCTGCTACCGATGAGTTCAAGCCAAACGGGACTACACAATACTGATAGCAACGGCCATTGTACAGAAAAGCAGTGTATTTCCTAGATTTGGGTGCCAGGGGTACTTGGTGAAAGCCTGGGGTTAAATCTAGGCTTGACATTAATTTTATGTCTTTGAACTTGTGCAACAGCTCATCAATGTTTTCAGGGTGGTCTGTTTCCCTGTATAAGATCTTGTTTAAAGGCCTGGAGTCAAGAACTATTCTCACTCCCCCATCCCTCTTTGACACAACTACCAGCGGGTTATTATAAGCACTGATACTCCTTTCAATAATGCCACACACTTCCATCTTATGTAATTCTTTCTCAACTGCTGTACGTTTTGCTATGGGCACACCATATGGTTTTATGAAAAATGGGTCATGTGGTCTTACTTGCAAAGTACATTCGTAACCCCTAACTTTCCCTGGAATGTTGCTAAAGACATCACTGTATTCCCATAACAAAGACTCTAGTTCCTGTTTTTGCTCATTGTTTAGACCACTAGCTTCGGAAATCTTTGTGTTTACCAGTGTGTTGAAATCTACTTCACTTAAATCCAGCTCTGTTATGTGTTTGTCAACATATTTCTTCTCCTTTACAAGATTTATAGTGTTAAATTTATCATTACACAATACTGTATTTGATCTGACAAACTTGGTGGAGATACACCCCCCATTTGGTGTTGTTATGATAAGTTTTTGTCCTCCCCAGTCAAATCTTGCATCTACAATTCGAATCCATGACATCCCAAGAATACAGGCCTCACTGAGGCCTGGTATAATTAGGCATCCATGTGTAAATGTGACTCCCTCAATTGTAAAAGATAACAAAGTTTATCTCTTCACAGTTTTACTATGTTTTCCTGTAGCCCCTCTTATTTTCACCCCAATGACTGGCATTTCAATGTAACCTATCTCACACTTCAGCTTTTTGCTTAGAATTTCAGGTACTCCTGACACCTGATTCACTGTGTCTATAAGGCACTTGCCTTTCCAGGTACCAACTTTTGCTCTAATGAACAGACTACCTATGTCATCACCTTTTTGAGGCTGTACGTATTCGTACAATAAATCTTTTTGAATTTCACTGAAACAATGACTTTCTGACTTACAAGTACCTATATTACTGTCACCTTTATTATCTACGGTCATAACATTAACACACACATAATTAGCACTGTCACTTGCATTGATAATTTCATTAATCCAAATATTTTCACCCATATAACATTGTTCACCACTAAGGTATTTATCCTTCAGTTGTTCAACAATAATATGTTTAGTGTTTTTCCACCAATCAGGATATAAAATTTGAGACATATTACGAACCATTTTTCTAAAATTGCTATCATTTTTAATTGCATCACTATTTAGCCACATATCATAAAGAAATAATTCACCTTTGTTCATTGCAAATGGTAGCCTACTTGCACAGTCAGTTTTACTGTTCAGGGAATCTTTATCAACTGCCCAGGTTCCTTCGTAAGATGTTGGATTACAGAGCCTATTGATTGTGACACTGGCATTACCACCACTTAAACTGTTAATAACATCCTTGGGTACATCTACAACATGCACATCAGTTTCTCCCACAACACCTAATGCCTCCATTTCCTCTTTTAAGCAAACAAAATATTTTTCACCATTATCATGTATCATTAAATCTTCATTTTCCCAAATACTACACTCCTGGAAATGGAAAAAAGAACACATTGACACCAGTGTGTCAGACCCACCATACTTGCTCCGGACACTGCGAGAGGGCTGTACAAGCAATGATCACACGCACAGCACAGCGGACACACCAGGAACCACGGTGTTGGCCGTCGAATGGCGCTAGCTGCGCAGCATTTGTGCACCGCCGCCGTCAGTGTCAGCCAGTTTGCCGTGGCATACGGAGTTCCATCGCGGTCTTTAACACTGGTAGCATGCTGCGACAGCGTGGACGTGAACCGTATGTGCAGTTGACGGACTTTGAGCGAGGGCGTATAGTGGGCATGCGGGAGGCCGGGTGGACGTACCGCCAAATTGCTCAACACGTGGGGCGTGAGGTCTCCAGAGTACATCGATGTTGTCGCCAGTGGTCGGCGGAAGGTGCACGTGCCCGTCGACCTGGGACCGGACCGCAGCGACGCATGGATGCACGCCAAGACCGTAGGATCCTACGCAGTGCCGTAGGGGACCGCACCGCCACTTCCCAGCAAATTAGGGACACTGTTGCTCCTGGGGTATCGGCGAGGACCATTCGCAACCGTCTCAATGAAGCTGGGCTACGGTCCCGCACAGCGTTAGGCCGTCTTCCGCTCACGCCCCAACATCGTGCAGCCTGCCTCCAGTGGTGTCGCGACAGGCATGAATGGAGGGACGAATGGAGACGTGTTGTCTTCAGCGATGAGAGTCGCTTCTGCCTTGGTGCCAATGATGGTCGTATGCGTGTTTGGCGCCGTGCAGGTGAGCGCCACAATCAGGACTGCATACGACCGAGGCACACAGGGCCAACACCCAGCATCATGGTGTGGGGAGCGATCTCCTACACTGGCCGTACACCTCTGGTGATCGTCGAGGGACACTGAATAGTGCACGGTACATCCAAACCGTCATCGAACCCATCGTTCTACCATTCCTAGACCGGCAAGGGAACTTGCTGTTCCAACAGGACAATGAACGTCCGCATGTATCCCGTGCCACCCAACGTGCTCTAGAAGGTGTAAGTCAACTACCCTGGCCAGCAAGATCTCCGGATCTGTCCCCCATTGAGCATGTTTGGGACTGGATGAAGCGTCGTGTCACGCGGTCTGCACGTCCAGCACGAATGCTGGTCCAACTGAGGTGCCAGGTGGAAATGGCATGGCAAGCCGTTCCACAGGACTACATCCAGCATCTCTATGATCGTCTCCATGGGAGAATAGCAGCCTTCATTGCTGCGAAAGGTGGATATACACTGTACTAGTGCCAACATTGTGCATGCTCTGTTGCCTGTGTCTATGTGCCTGTGGTTCTGTCAGTGTGATCATGTGATGTATCTGACCCCAGTAATGTGTCAATAAAGTTTCCACTTCCTGGGACAATGAATTCACGGTGTTCTTATTTCAATTTCCAGGAGTGTACAATCATCAACCTCTCCCTCCTGAAAACTTAAAATGTTGCTTTCACACCCAAGTGTTTTTAATTCTTTGCTCGTTAAATCAGTGTCAACCATTTGCTCACCTGGTTCCTTCATCAGTGCATAAATTCCTAAATCATTTAAACCGTTAACCTGCTGGTCCTCTGACAAACTACAAGCTTCTGCCCATTCATAAAATTCAACTAAGTCAATGATATTCTCTGGGTCTTTATTGCAACTAATGTGTTCATTCTTAACAGGTACTGTGTTTAGAGGGTAGTACACAGTCATAAGATAACTACTCATTACTTGAGATGTATCTCTTGGTGCAACGTAGTCAGTGTTATTGGTCCATCTATTATCTATGCTTTTCGTCCCTACCTTGTGGACCGACAGTGGAGCGCATGCTAGTTTTTTACTTCATGACTTCCCATAGCATTCTGACTCCCAGCGTCCCTATGTTCACACCGATTCCTGTTTTCAGACTCCCTGTAATTACTTCTGTTCCAATTCTTCCCAGATTGTCCTCTTGAATGGAAATTGTAGTTTTCCTTTGAATGGAAATTATTATTAATATTGTGACTATTTTGTTCCCTATGATGAAAACTATGGTTGTTGGGCCTGCTGTTTTCCCTCCTGTTAAAATTAGTGTTTCCCCAACTATGATCCCCACCTCTTTGTGTGTGATTGAAATAGTTTTTTGGTTTCCCCACTTTGTCTATAATCCTGTCAAGTTTGTCCACGTAGTTTAGAAATTCTTCAATGTTGTCATCTGGTCCATACACTAGGTCCCATTGCACATCTGTTGGCAACCTTCTCTTTAAAGCATCTATCTGTGTGAGCTCATCAAAGGGTTTACTCAAATGTACAAGTTTCTTCAGTTGAGTCTTACAAAACTGTTTCATAGTCCCCTGTGTTTCTCTGTAATTTGGTCCATTCAGGAACTCGCTCTTTATCCTTGCTTGTTCAGTTTCAGACCAGAACCATTTTAAGAACTCAATTTCAAATTCGGCTTAAGACATGTCCATAGAAAAATTTTGATTGACCCATGACAAAGATCCCCCTCCAAAAATTTTTTAACAAACTTAATTTTGAAACTTTCACTCATATTGGGCAAAAAATTGTCTCTACAACTCTGCAGAAAGTCAACAGGATGCAAACTACACTCATTAGAAAAGTTTTTAACTGGGATATTGGATAATAAAGTACATGTGTTCATAGAAAAATTTCTGTTAGCTACATCATTGCTAAATATTTCAAACTTCTGGTTTAACTCTGATACTGTACTTTTTAATTCATTAACATCTGTCTTAGTTTCAATCTCGTGGAGTTTTATGTGTTACTGACTGTTTCCACTTTATCATCCACAACGTTTAGTTTAGAATCTACTCTACTTTCAAGATCTACTGCCATAGCTTTTACATTTACACAGACTATATCTATTCGACTATTAACATTATCAAAACACTTTGCATTTTTCTCTCTGTCTGTGACCAGTTCATTTTTTACAGACTGAATTTTGTTACTCAGACTAGATTTTACGTCTCCCACTTTAGATTCTACGGCCAAAATCTTTGTTTCTGCTTTGCTAAGTTTCTTGTCTATCTTTGATATATCGTTGCGAAGTTTATTACCCCAAAGTAAAACATTATCAAATTTTTTGTTCATAGCTCCTTCTAGACGCGCCATTTTCTGATTTATAACCCGAAAACTGTCCGCGACCGTCTGATTCATGTTTTGCAATTGATCTTCATTAGCTTGTAAGCGGGGTGCAACAGTTTGATTTAAAGCTAACGATTGTTCCATCATTTGTAACAGTGATTTAATGTCCGACGTTCAGATGAATTAAGACTTTGATCCGCTTCTTTGACCGGCTCATCTTCCGTTTTTATCGGCATGTCTAATTTTGAAACTTTCACTCATATTGGGCAAAAAATTGTCTCTACAACTCTGCAGAAAGTCAACAGGATGCAAACTACACTCATTAGAAAAGTTTTTAACTGGGATATTGGATAATAAAGTACATGTGTTCATAGAAAAATTTCTGTTAGCTACATCATTGCTAAATATTTCAAACTTCTGGTTTAACTCTGATACTGTACTTTTTAATTCATTAACATCTGTCTTAGTTTCAATCTCGTGGAGTTTTATGTGTTACTGACTGTTTCCACTTTATCATCCACAACGTTTAGTTTAGAATCTACTCTACTTTCAAGATCTACTGCCATAGCTTTTACATTTACACAGACTATATCTATTCGACTATTAACATTATCAAAACACTTTGCATTTTTCTCTCTGTCTGTGACCAGTTCATTTTTTACAGACTGAATTTTGTTACTCAGACTAGATTTTACGTCTCCCACTTTAGATTCTACGGCCAAAATCTTTGTTTCTGCTTTGCTAAGTTTCTTGTCTATCTTTGATATATCGTTGCGAAGTTTATTACCCCAAAGTAAGACATTATCAAATTTTTTGTTCATAGCTCCTTCTAGACGCGCCATTTTCTGATTTATAACCCGAAAACTGTCCGCGACCGTCTGATTCATGTTTTGCAATTGATCTTCATTAGCTTGTAAGCGGGGTGCAACAGTTTGATTTAAAGCTAACGATTGTTCCATCATTTGTAACAGTGATTTAATGTCCGACGTTCAGATGAATTAAGACTTTGATCCGCTTCTTTGACCGGCTCATCTTCCGTTTTTATCGGCATGTCTACGACCCCAAAGACTAACAAATTTTCACAATCCTGCTCGGATTCACTTTCCTCCTTCACAATGGCCATTTTCGTGAAATTTCACACAAAAAAAAAAAAATAAAATAAAATAAAAATAAAAGGAATAAACAGCACTACACAAATGTACTTATCTTTTGAGTCTGGGTCCTCACTCGTGTGGTCAGTCCACTTTACTGCTTCGTTTTGACTCCATTGACTTCCATGTATTGCACTTCTTCGTACCACGTGGTCATTAGACTTCTGCAAAGATTTCGTCAATCCAGTACATATAAATGTCTTAATCCCGGACGAGCCCCCAGTTGTCACGAACCCGCTCTACTGTTCAGGAAAAGTTATCTCCATAAGAACACTGTTACGGTGTGGCTAATGGCTGCATAATACTTTAGTAGAGCTGGCCGTGATGTCGCCTTTGTTGATGCTGCTAAGTCTGCGTTGTCCATGTGGCTTCTCGTTGTCTAGGCGATGATTCCTTTGCTGCTCTGGGTCCGAGAAGAGGTGCAGGTTTTTTAATTATTACTGGACTATTGAAAAATGACACAGTACTCCACGGTTTCTTTGTATCAAAAACACATTTATTGCCATAACTATATACACAACTACACTCAACCGTGGCCAACACTCAAGTGGCCGTAAACCCGTTGTAGACCAAAGATCACGGTCGTAAGCTACAAACAACATACAATTCCAGTATCGATTATTGATCGCAACACCTAACTTAGTATTATCTTAAGCAAAAGCTTTTTTAACATGACTTTAGTGTATAATAAAATAAAATTATGTCTGTTTGTCAGTTCCATTACACACTGGAGACTGTTAAGTACGTAGATTTTGAGGTTTCTTGCACAGGGATCAAGCCATTGTGTCACCATGTTGATGCAGTTGGGGCTTTGCCGCAGCTACCCTCCATTAAGGAACTGCAGGCATTCCCAGGTAAAGTTGCGTACTATCATAAGTTTTTATTGGATGCATCCACTGCTGCTCAGCCACTGCATGCACTTTTGTGTAAAAGTGTGCCATTTTTCTGGTTGCCCCAGCTTGTAACCAAGTGTTCTCTTTGCTTAAATCTAAGTTTCAGTCTACGCCATATCTGGCCACTTTTCAGCTGGATCAGTATCTTGTCTTGGCTAAAGAAGCCTCTCAGCATAGTCTTGGCGCAGTGTTGGCGCACAAACACACAGGCGGGTCCGAACGAGCCGTTGCTTACACTTCAAAGGTTTTACCTCCCACTCCGGCAGTCGTATTCTCAGATTGGATAGGAGGCTTTAGTGATTTTGTTCGACCTCATGAAATTTCATGTCTTCTTGTATGGTGCTAAGTTCCATTTAATCACAGATCACAAGCCGTTGGTTGCTCTTTTTAACCCTTTGGCTGCTGTGCCGGACAAGACAGCACATTTTTTAAGCAGTGGGCTCATTTCCTTTCCCATTATCATTATCTGATCCATTACCGGCCAACAGTGCAACCATCAGTGCCGATGCCTTATCTCGCCTTCTGATTGGGGCGGTCACGGTGTTCGATTGGTCAATGGTTTTCCCATCATAAGGGCCATGATACAATCGGCCGTCATTCAGATCCTGTACTTAGTTGGTTCCTCTCATTTGTCCAGCATGATTGACTGGAAAAACTCCCTGAGCTGTGCCTAGGATTCCTTGCGTAATTACTTCTCCCTCCAGCATCACCTTTCTGTGGTTTATGGAGTTCATTTGTTAGTTATGGAGGATGCTGCTCTCTGGATTGTAATTCCCACATCCTTATGCCAGAATGTACTACGGTTCTGCATATCGGTCAGTGAGGGACCTCTCGCACCAAAACTTCAGCGTGCTGACATGTGTATTGGACGGGCATAGATGGATCAATACCTGACTTGTCGCTGCCTGCACGGGCATCTTCTTTCCCCCTAGCTGATGCTGCAGCACCCACAGGAGCATCTGCATGTCTATTTTGCAGGACCCTTCCTAAATCAGTATTTTCTCATTGTAGTGGACACCTATTCTGTGAGTCCCTATGTAGCACGTCGTCCATCCATGTCCAGAGCAGCTGCTATTTCAACCCTGTCTAAGATTTTTGCAGTGAAGGGGCTTCCATAAACCGTGATTACCGATAACAGCCCCAAGTTTGTGTCTTTAGAATTTGCTTCTTTTTGTCAGGCTAGTAGTGTTCGACGTCTCACAGCTCCCCCATTTAACTCTCGATGTAATAATGAGGTCAAACGCGTGATTCAGATGTTTAAAGCTCAGATGCAGAAGTATGTGGACACTCCTTCAACTGCTGCATCTGCCAGCATCGCTGGCTCCTAGACTGTTCTGGCCACGTACATCTATATGGGTAGACTGCCAGCCAAACTGGGTTCCTACCACCATCAAGCATCCTACCACTAGAAGGGAGGAGTGATGTAACTTTGCTCCAGATGCACACGATTTCAGACAGTGCATGTCTATACAGTTCACAGGCCTGCTTACAGAGGCCACCAGGAATGCCCCCTGCCCTGGCTCACTTTGATGAGCTGCCAGAGAAACAGCATTATTTAAGCAATCGCAAACAAATGCTTGGCGTATTCTGTATGCCATATTACTCTTGTCCAGTCAGTGTGTTCAGTACTACCCACAACCTGTATCTTACATGTAGCTCTATAAAGTACCATGTTCCATAAATTGTGTTTGTGCTTGTAATAACATCCTTAGTTACAGGCATTTGTTTGCTAAACCCAGATTGCAAATTATTTTTTTAAACCACTGCCATACTCAAAGCCATTTGGGATCTATGGCATTTTGGTATTAAGTGCGGCTGCGGTTCCAGTCCTTGTCCTGGGCTGAAGCCCACTGCCACCCTGGATTATGAAGAGGACCATATTTATTTTTTAGTTGCTGCAGTATAAGCTAGAAAGTACCCACACTCTTATGTTTAAATTAAGTTATGTGAACACTACAAGTATTTCTCTTTTCCACTGATGGACATGGCTGCTCAGCAATTGACTTCAGTTGTGTTCCCATAAAACGCTTTCCAAATTACTTCGGTTTCTATAACACATAGGTGATAAATTCTTGAGAGCACAGGCACAAATGAAATATTTTCAAGCTTCGAAATTCCTCTTGTGTTCTGATTTCCTATGTGCACTGCAAGCCACCTAGTGCTTGCATCCTAAAGAGGAACCAATCCAGGACACTTTTTTTTCACCTACAACAAAAGGAGGTGATACAAGGGTATGCGATAATTCAGCACAATGAATTGGCTGATATAGTACTCAAGGAGGCCTGTCTAATACTTGCAGTACCAAATTGTAATATCCCCCAATATGCTGTAACACTGCTATTGAGAAGCAGGACACACATCATTAAGAAGATGAGAGGCTGTAAGAATGGGAAAATATGTTGATAGAGCCAGTGCCCAGCAGGGGCAAAGCTCCTTTCACTGGTGAGAAATGAAGTAATGTTTACTCACCTCCAGGTTGTGCCTATACCATATGAACATAAGTGTGCTGCATTTTCAAAGAGTACACCTCATTTATTCAAATAAAGGTAGTCAGTGGTTTGATTGAGAAGTTGCCCTCTGTTGTAGAGGTAATATGCAAATTGTTAAATGTGTGTAAGTTGCATCATACAGGCTATTAAATATTGTTCTAATTAAAAGAAACTGAACTATTTTCCTTGTTCCTTAATGAGATATGATGACAGTATAACAGCAACATCTTGTGTACATACTTACTTTATGTTATTAATAATGCCACATAGACTGATTTGAAAACACAGTGCCAAATATCTTGCATTACAAGCCCTCCATTGTGGAAGTCAAGACATCAGTTTGTTTTAGAATTTAGAATTTACTATGATTCTCCAGTTTTTACACTGTTACACTGGAACAATAAATTAAATTCGGGTGAGCTACAATATGCAGTTCATGAATTTTTGTCATTAATTAAGAGCTTCTTGATTTTTATCATGGATAAAAAAGTGATACCACCGTCCCTCAGTATCTAATATGAATTATATTATTTCTATCTATCCCTTTCCAAGATTGTCAAAATTTTACATGGCTTGGAAAGACAGCTGGGATTGTTTTATATTGTTCAATGGTATTCCGTCTTAAAGCGTGGTCTGTTTTCAATACTGTATATTTCTTTTGTATGTATATACAATAGTATCAAAGCCTATTTTCCAAGCATCTATTCTATGTATTGGTGTGCTACTGCCAACAACATGGCTCAATGGCTTACATTGGACTCACAGGCATGAGGAATGGGCTTCAAACCTGTGTCTAGCCCTACAGATTTAGTTTTTCCGTCATTTCCAAAAAAAATTTAAGGAACGTGCAATTAGTTCCTTTAAAAAAAGGTGACATGGTGAGTTTTCTTCCCCATCCTTGCCCAGCCATAGCTTGTGCTCCATCTGTGGTAACTTCATTTCCAGTTGGGTGTCAAACAATGAAAATGTGACAATAAACTGTGCTCGGCGTTTATTGATGCTGTACTGCATCTATTTTTGATGTCTGATTTTTGGTTGTATAATAAAATACTCAACAAAACTTGACAGTTAATTTAAAATCCTTAAACCAGTGAAGTGAATAAAAATATTGTAATAGTCACTGTGAAAAGACCATTCACTATTTTCCTCAAATGTTTCTGCCAAAGGCCTCTCACAAACATCATCACCGTAAACAGAAATTTATGTTACTGATATATTAAGACCATTTTGTAGTCCAGAATATCCTCTGAAGTTTTTTGTTTTGTTAGGAACATAGATGAGGGTGATTTCTGTTTGGCACAGTATTTTAATACCTAGTAAATAACAAATTTAGTACTTACTGCACACTTAAAAATTAATTGGATTAATTTATGAAAATGTAATGTGTGATACATTTTTTTCAAAATGTTTATATTTTCAGGTTGGTTCCCAGCAAAGTTTGTGGAGCTGCTGGATGAAAGAAGCAAACAGTACTCATGTGCAGGAGATGATAGTGTATCGGAGACTGTAACAGATTTAGTCAGAGGGACATTGTGTCCAGCAATAAAACAAGTACTGGAGCATGGCATGAAGAGACCAAGTTTTCTAGGTTTGTAGTGATGTATTAATTTCACATTATTTTGTGCTAGCTGATTGTGAGAAGCATCGACTCATTAAAAAATTCTACAAATGAACAATGACAATGCAATCTATATCACATGAGAAAAACAAACTGTGGCCCCTTTTAATTTTAATTTCAATCAAACAATGGAAAATCCAGGATGGACTGTAACAATATTATAAGAAGGAAGGTTGCTACTCACCATATAATGGAGATGCTGAGTCGCAGATAGGCACAACAAAAAGATTTTTACACTTAAAGCTTTTGGCCAATGGCCTTTGTCAACAATAGACACACATACACACACACTCTCAAGCAAACGTAATTCACACACACGACTGTAGTCTCAGGCAACTGAACCCGGAGTGATGACTGGGTGGGGGAAAGGAGGAAGCTGCAGGTTGGGAGGGAGTGGGAGCAGGGGTGAGGTGGGGTGAGGGGGGAGGGAAGTAGCAGGAAAGGAGCAAAATGGAGAGAAACAAATAAATAAAAAGTAAATAAAAAAATACTGGGTGTGGTGGTGGGATGACAGCGGTGTATTGCTGGAATGGAAGCAGGGAAGGAGCAGGATGGGTAAGGACAGCGACTAACGAAGGTTGAGGCCAGGAGAGTTACGGGAACATAGGATGTACTACAGGGAAAGTTCCCACGTGTGCAATTCAGAAAAGCTCGTGTTGGTGGGAAAGATCCATATGGCACAGGTTGTGAAGCAGTCATTGAAATGAGGGATATCATGTTTGGCAGCAAGTTCAGCAACAGGGTGGTCCACTTGTTTCGTGGCCACAGTTCGTCATTGGCCATTCATGCGGACAGACAGTTTGTTGGTTATCATGCCTACATAGAGTGCAGCACAGTGGTTGCAGCTTAGCATGTAGACCAAATGATTTGTTTCAGAAGTATAGATTATAGGATAGATTATGTTAGTGATCGGAATGGAGTAGGTGGTGGTGGGAGGATGTATGTGACAGGTCTTGCATGTAGGTCTAATACAGGGGTATGAGGCATGAGGTAAGGGATTGGGGGCAGGGATAGTGTAAGGGTGGACAAGCATATTGTGTAGGTTCGGTGGATGGGAAGGATAGTGGGCAGGGAATTTCTCATTTCAGGGCACAATGAGAGTTAATCGACACCCTGGTGGAGAATCTAATTTAGTTGCTCCAGTCCTAGGTGATAGTGAGTTACGAGAGGAATGCTCCTCTGTAGCCAGATGGTGGGGCTTTCGGAGGTGGTGGGAGACTGGAAAGATAAGGCATGGGAGATTTGTTTGTGTATAAGTACGGTCAGTGAAGGCAATTAGTGAAGGCTTCGGAGAGATCCTCTGTATGCTCGTCACTGTAGATGTGATAACCATGGATGGCTAGGGTGTAAAGAAGGGACTTCTTGGTATGTATTGGGTGGCAGCTGTCGAAGTGGAGGTATTGCTGGTGGTTAGTAGGATGGAGGTACTGATGTAGCCATCTTCGAGGTGGAGGTCAACATAAAGGAAGGTGGCTTGTGGTTGAGTAAGACCAGGTGAAGCAAGTGGGGGAGAAGTTGTTGAGGTTCTGGAGGAATGTGGATAGGGTGTCTTCACCTTTTATCCAGATAGCAAAGGCGTCGTCAATGAATCTGAACCAGGTGAGGGGTTTAGGATTCTGGGTGTTTAGGAAGGATTCATCTAGGTGGAGGAAATGGTTGGTATCTTTTATACAGAAGCTTACGTTCTGGATAATAGGTTGAAGGTATTGGTCACCCAACCACAATGGGGTGTCCTGGTTGGTTAGGATTAGGGACTTCAGGAAGCATGATGAAGGTAGGAGTGCAGGGAGTGGTAGGGGTGATTAGAGAGATGGACTAGGGGCGAGTTTCTGGGATGGGCCTGAGGATTTGAGTAGTGACTGGAGATCCTGCTGGATTACTGGAATGGGGTCACTTTCTCTCTGTTTCTCTCCTTTACCGCTACCTCCCCCCCCCCGCCCCCACTCCACTCCTCACCTCTCCCCTGCCCGCCGCTCAACCTGCAGCACTTTAGTGTCTGCCATCCCCACCATACTATCCCTCCCACTACCCGCCCCAGCCCTCCTCCTTTCCTCCACCCAGTCGCCACTCCCATCAGGCACTGGTGCTGCTGCTCGCAGTGTGGTTTCAGTTGCCTGAGACTGCAGTCATGTGTGTGAGCTGCATTTGCGTGAGTGTGTGTGTGCGTATATGTGTCTGTTGTTGACAAAGGCCATTGGCCAAAAGCTTTAAATGTGAAAATCTTTTTGTTGTGCCTGTCAGCGACTCAGCATCTCTGCTATATGACGAGTAGCAACTTTCCTTCTCATAGTATAATTTTAATTCCACATAGTTCATAATAAATTTATCTCTTACCATCCCCATATAACACAAAGGATACTAAACTGAATTCATGACTTGAACTACAAGAATAAGAGATCATATGTGTTAGTCAATGATTGCATTGAAATGTATTTTTCTGGGGCATGGTATTTATGACAGCAGGTAGGCTATAAAATCTCCTTCTGGTTGAACATCTTCAGCTATTTGTGGATTTTAAAGTATAGTAAGATTTTTATTGAGTATTTAACAGAACAATAACACATTTCAATTAACAGTGAGCGAAACATCAAAAAGTTGTGGTATTTAAAAAAAAATTAAAAAGATAGAGAGAGGAGGGATTAATGGCAGCCAAACACCATTACAAAAATAAGAAGCAGGAAGTGAAATTGTGATAGTTGAAATTGAAACCATGAGCCAATTGAAGGTTACAGTCAAAGATAAGTGTGACAGATTTCATTTGACTAGCTTAAAAATATTTGGATAAAGAGATGTACTTAACACTAAAATAACTATTTCATAGTATATGCTGACTAACACATCTTCTGTGGATACTGGTTATTTCGAATTTTTGCACCTTCCCAAGTGATATTAATGATTTTTTTCCTTCATAAGCATTTTGTGTCAGATATGTCAGAGCTTATTTAAGGAAATGAGCCGAATCAATAATTTATAGATTGTAGGCACTGTGATACTGATTTCACATGAAGTCATGTAAATATGTATCCATTTGTTAGCAGAGATATTATATGTAGACTAATAATAAAAACTGGTGATACATATCAGCATGATTAAAATCAGAACTACTCTAACATACTTAATTTATTTAAGAAATAACTGCACATTCCCCGGGGGGGGGGGGGGGGGGGGGGGGGGGGGTGGAAGGTTACAGGATTCATGTACGCAAGCTCAACCATGCCTAGATCAGCAGCTGTATTCAGTCAACATAAAAACAGAAACACCACAAGAAGAACTTGCCATAAGCTTAGTGCAAATGATCAGAAAATGAAATGGTACAGAACTCTTGAAAATGTATTAAAATATTTACATAAATTAATATGATAGTGGAATAGGTAAAGGGCAGCTTGCAAGTCTTCAGTCAGTATCCTGTTACTTAGAAACTACCTACAGGGTGTTTCAAAAATGACCGGTATATTTGAAACGGCAATACAAACTAAACGAGCAACGATAGAAATACACCGTTTCTTGCAATATGCTTGGGACAACAGTACATTTTCAGGCAGACAAAATTTCAAAATTACAGTAGTTACAATTGTCAACAACAGATGGCGCTGCGGTCTGGGAAACTATAGTACGATATTTTCCACATATCCACCATGCGTAGCAATAATATGGCGTAGTCTCTGAATGAAATTACCCGAAACCTTTGACAACGCGTCTGGCTGAATGGCTTCACATGCAGATGAGATGTACTGCTTCAGCTGTTCAATTGTTTCTGGATTCTGGCGGTACACCTGGTCTTTCAAGTGTCCCCACTGAAAGAAGTCACAGGGGTTCATGTCTGGCGAATAGGGAGGCCAATCCATGCCGCCTCCTGTATGTTTCGGATAGCCCAAAGCAATCACACAATCATCGAAATATTCATTCAGGAAATTAAAGACATCGGGCGTGCGATGTGGCCGGGCACCATCTTGCATAAACCACGAGGTGCTCGCAGTGTCGTCTAAGGCAGTTTGTACCGCCACAAATTCACGAAGAATGTCCAGATAGCGTGAGGCAGTAATCGTTTCGGATCTGAAAAATGGGCCAATGATTCCTTTGGAAGAAATGGCGGGCCAGGCCAGTACTTTTTGAGGATGCAGGGACGATGGGACTGCAACATGTGGCTTTTCGGTTCCCCATATGCGCCAGTTCTGTTTATTGACGAATCAGTAAACCAAATGCTGCCCACATGCATATCGCCGTCATCAATCCTGTGCACTATATGGTTAGCGAATGTCTCTCGTGCAGCAATGGTAGCGGCGCTGAGGGGTTGTCGCATTTGCATTTTGTATCTATAGAGGTGTAAACTCTGGCACATGAGATGATACGTGGACGTTGGCGTCATGTGGACCGCAGCTGCAACACGGAGAACGGAAACCCAAGGCCGCTGTTGGATCACCTGCTGCACTAGCTGCGCGTTGCCCTCTGTGGTTGCCGTATGCGTTCGCCCTACCTTTCCAGCACGTTCATCCGTCACATTCCCAATCCGTTGAAATTTTTCAAACAGATCCTTTATTGTATCGCTTTTCGGTTGAAAACTTCGTCTTGTTGCAACAACACTGTGTTCTAGGCGGTGGAATTCCAACACCAGAAAAATCCTCTGTTCTAAGGAATAAACCATGTTGTCCACAGCACACGCTTACAGCAGAAAGACGACATACAGAATGGCCACCCACAGACTGCGTTGTCTTCTATATCTTTCACATCACTTGCAGCACCATCTGTTGTTGAAAATTGTAACTACTGTAATTTCGAAAGTTTGTCCGCATATTGCAACAAACGGTTTATTTCTATCGGTGCTCGTTTAGTTTTTATTGCCGTTTCAAATATACCGGTCATTTTTGAAACACATTGTATCTGCCCTGTAATAGTCATTGAATTTCATGTGTAAACCCTCAAGAGAACACAATGCAATGACTGACACAACAACTTTATTAAGTCTAGAAAACAATTTATTATAATGGGTACACTAGCCATGGAGTGGCTCACAATGTCTGATGATGATAATGATGTTTGGTGCTCAACTGCGCGGCCATCAACATCCATACAAAATACGAATTTTTACACAGTTCATTTTCTTTCACAGTCCAATCTAGACACAGCCACGAATGATGATGATGATGATGATGAGATGATTAGGGCAACAAAAACACCCAGTTCCCAGGCAGAGAAAATCCCCAACCGAGCCGGGAATTGAACCCGGGACCCTATGATCCATAGGCTGCAACACAAGCCACGAACTGCAGACAAATAATAAGTCTGATAACACACATGCAGAGGTTGACATGTATCTGAGTTTTAGTTGGCCGGGCACATCTCTAAAAGCTGTCAATTATCCAGTGGTATGCACAGACAAGAGGCTGTGCTCCCATCCAAGAGCGGGAGCCTCAGATGGTTGTCGGGATTCTAGCTGTGTCTGCTGACTTCTGTAGTGTACCGTATGACTATGCACTCAAATCTCGGGCATGGATCTATATGGGGTTACTACATATCTCATGCAAATAAATAGGACAACCACAAATTTTTCATCAAAGCAAATCTGCCGAGTGCATCCATAAAACTCTATTTAAGTTCTCTTTTGTTCGTGAATCCCTCTCATGTCCTAATGACGAATATGTGTTCTGGAAAGTTTAATTCATTTGTCCTTTAGTCTTTAGAAATTAAGTATCAAATATAAGTAATAATAAAAACAAATAATGGAATGCGTAAAGGTAACAGCTCGCTGTATAGTTGAGGTATTGAATCATTGCTAGGCACATTAACAAGACAGAACACTGTTGCACTTTTGGACAGGTCCTTTTCAGAGCTGACATATTACACAGACACTTGCATGGCAACTTTGTCTCCCAGCCTGTATAAGTGTGTGTGTGTGTGTGTGTGTGTGTGTGTGTGTGTGTGTGTGTGTGTGTGTGCGTGCGTGTGCGTGTGTTCTATTAGTTCTGAAAGAGGGTTCATCTGAAAGCTTAGCAATGTGTTCATGCCTATCAATGATTCAATAGGTCAAAAATACTGTGAGTTATTACCTTTACTGCTTCCATTATTTATATTGTGCCAATGACATTCCTTTGGCACATTAACAATAAAAACAGTATATTTTAGACTCAGCATTGAGATTGTTTACAATTACATCAATAATCATATGTTTTACATTTTCAAGGTGGCCCTTGTCATCCATGGCTATTCATTGAAGAGGCAGCTACAAAAGAAGTTGAAAAAGACTTCAATTCAGTTTATAGTCGCCTTGTACTTTGCAAGACTTATCGATTGGATGAGGATGGGAAAGTTCTCACTCCTGAAGAGGTTAGCCAACACCTATTTCAAACAATTACAGAGATACTGTCACCATTCTGTCATTGAACAATTTCTTAATGAAGAATGAAAGTGAAACCATGAATAATGTAATATATTTATTTGTGTGTCTAGCCAACTTTCAGTGATAGCCTTTAATTTACAAATGTTAATCAATGCAGTAGAATAGTTGTATTTTGTATTTTTTTAAAACAGCATTTTGCAGCAGTTTGTTGTAAGTTTATATTGTTACATGTATTGAGACAAAATTGATGATGTGTCACCAGCAGAAATGCTCATTAAGTAATTGAAGGTAAGGCCGCCGGCCGCGGTGGTCTTACGGTTCTAGGCGCTGCAGTCTGGAACCGCGAGACTGCTACGGTCGCAGGTTCGAATCCTGCCTCGGGCATGGACGTGTGTGATGTCCTTAGGTTAGTTAGGTTTAAGTAGTTCTAAGTTCTAGGGGACTGATGACCTAAGATGTTAAGTCCCATAGTGCTCAGAGCCATTTGAACCATTTGAAGGTACGGCCCAATGATCAAAAATCAGACATATAATGAGTACAGGGGCACATCAAACCAGCACTTGCTTCCTAGTTAGGAAAGAGTGATGCATACTGTTTTTAGATATGGGTGGTATCATGAGACCCTAGGCAACTTTCTCAAAATTAAGACAATGTTCAAAGTGTACAGAATCCTTAAATGATAAGACACAGAAGAAAGATATGTACTGATCAGCTGACAGATGGAGCATGACTTACAGAGGCTCGTATGTGTCATTTATAAATAAGTTATGCTAAAGTAATCTTTAACTGTGAAAAATATTGTGAACACGAAAGCTGCTACTCACCATATAGCAGAGATGCTGAGCCACTATTCAGTGCCAATGGTCATGTGCCCATTTCAGTTGTAGTTGACAATGTTGTGGTGTTAACATTGGCACATGCAGGGGTGGTCAGCTGTGGAGGCCAATCGTGTGTTCAGACACACTTTTACTCTGCCCATCATTAAAGTCTAATGTTAGTCCTGCCACAGTTCACTGCCTGTCCTGTTTTACCAGTCTGCTCAGCCTATGATGTCCAACATCTGTAATGAGGGTTGGCTACCCAACTCACTACGTCTGGACAAGGTTTTGCCACGTGTTGAAGACATTCACCACAGCACTCCTTGAACATCTGACAAGTCGTGTAGTTTCCAAAGTGGTGAGCCACTGGGCCATCACAATCTGCCCTCAGTCGAACATCAAATAGATCACCCGTCTTCACACAAACAGCATGCTCACTGATACTACATGCACAGTGCGTGTGTCTGACTAGCAATCATTCCTTGCCAGGTGACGTTGCTATCGCCTGGGTGGGTGTATATGGATAGTAGGCTGGTGATGATAACATTCCGGCTGATCAGTGTATATGCCAGCAGTTAACATATACAGGTGCCAGAGGGAAAGTAATAATCACTTTAAATTGTACTAGAACATAGATGTGTGAGCAGAATTGATTTAGAATAAGCTACTATATATTATTATATATATTATTAAGCTACTATATATTATGAGAAAGAATAGACTTCTACTCACCTTATAGTGGAGATGTTGAGTTACGGACAGGCACAACAAGACTGCTAAACAAGTAAGCTTTTGGCCAAAAGGCCTTCATCTGAAATAGACAAAATTCACAGCCGAACGGGCGCCCCCCCCCCCCCCCTTCTCACTACACACACACACACACACACACACACACACACACACACACACACACACATTCAAGCAAACACAACTCACACACATATGACCTCTGTCTCTAGCTGCCGAGGCCAAATTGTAAGCAACAGCACGTGATGGGGAAGCAATCTGGGTGATTTGCAGGGGGGGGGGGGGGGGGGGACAGCAGGGTAGGGCTTGGTGGGCGATGAATTGTTGCTGGGAGCATACAGGGATGTGGTGGGGAGAGGATAGGGCAGCTACTGCAGACAAGAGGTCAGATGGAGGACTTCACCCATCTTGCAGTGTTGCTTGCAGTCTGGCCTCAGCAGCCAGAGACAATGGTTTGTGTGTGTGTGTGTGTGTGTGTGTGTGTGTGTGTGTGTGTGTGCGCACGCGCGTGCGTGCGTGCGTGCCATTAAGGTACATAGGTTAGATTTTACAGTGAGACTACAGATGTGGAAAAATAGAATGGAGAGAGGAAGTATGATTAATGTTGAATAGGAGCAAGTACACACCAAAGCACCTCAAAGGAAGCTACTACTGCTTGTATTTCATGTTGTGGTTGGCAGGAGAGCCAACACAGGGTCACCAAAGGAGGCCGAAATGCACGCATTTCAGCTCACGCAGGCTGGCGTGTCTGGAACATGACAAGGGAATTAGAATTCAGAAAAACGGATGTAGCTGGTGGAATACTTAACTTAAATCCATTCATGGAGAACGTCGCTCTTTATGGTACGTGATTCACAATATCAATAGTACGGATACTGGCCCCTTGCTAGGTCGTAGCAAATAACGTAGCTGAAGGCTATGATATCGTCTCGGTAAGTGAGAGTGTAGAAGTCAGTGAACCATCGCTAACAAAGTCGGCTGTACAACTGGGGCGAGTGCTAGGAAGTCTCTCTCGACCTGCCGTGTGGCGGCGCTCGGTCTGCAATCACTGATAGTGGCGACACGTGGGTCCGACCTATACTACCGAACCACGGTCAATTTACAGGCTACCACCTAGCAAGTGTGGTGTCTGGCGGTGACACCACATTCCTCCCCCGCAAATCAGCGTACGGTTATGCAATAAGGCTTCCGCCCGCCATGGGAGGACCACATGTTGATGTATGCGACGAGGTGGGGAGCCTAAGAACAAGTGAGGCTGTGCCACCCGCACCCTGCCATTCGGACCGCAGGGAGCTAGGAAACGCCTGAAAACCTGCTCAATGGTGCACCCCAACATGTGGTGTACGCGCCCGTAGAGAGACAGGAGGGGCCGGGGCACCCAACAGGCAAAGACGACATATGGTCCGGAGCGGGCAAGAGTTCCATGGCGGAGGACAACTGGTCACGGGAGGCGATCGGTTGCGTGTGACCCAGGGAGGGACCCGGCGGTTGCAGCGGCGCGTCCACTGCGGGTATCACCGGCAGGAGAACAGGCGGCGGCGGCGGCGCATCGCCATGGGGGAAAATGGAAGGCAGCGTAACACCTGTGGCTGAGGCGAGACAGTAGATGGGTCCCCGGGGCACTGACCAGATGGCACCGTTGCTGAAAGCAGACGGCGAGCAGTAGATCCCATGCGACGACAGAGCCGCAGCTGGTTGAGATGCCGGCACACCTCACCAGAGGCCCCCAAAACCAGATACATAGCGCGTCTGAGGCAGCAAAGAATGCGCACTTCGAGCCAACACAGTGAATCTCGATAGTGGCGATAGTAGACAACGCCGCCTGGAGCAAAAGTAGGTGCCTGCCGCTGCACAGGAACCTGATGCGGTGGATGTAGCAAAGACATCAAGGTTCAATGATGACGACCGTGGAGCAACTCAGCCGGCGAGTGACCATGTCGGGGCTGAGAGCGATACGAGGACACAAAGAGCAATAACGCGTCCTCCCGAGAATGCGACTCCTTCAACTTCAACATCTGTGACTTGAAAGTCCTGACCAATCGTTCAGCGGCACCGTTTGACTGTGGCGAAAACCGCGCGGACGTCAGATGTTGAATACCATTGGTCTTGCAGCATGACTGAAATTCTGCGGACATGAATTGTAGGCCATTGTCGGAAACAATAGTCTGTGGAAGACCTTCAATGCAAAAGATAGCGGATAATGCTTGGATGGTGGCAGATGACGTCATGGAAGACATCTGGACAACAAAAGGAAAATGAATCTACCACAACCAACCATCAAGCATTCCAAAACGGACCAGCAAAATCGATGTGTAAGCATTGCCAAGGGAAGTGGCTTTTGGCCATGCAAAGAATTTCCGCGGTGGTGCTGATTGTTGTTCGCCACACACCATGCAAGAAGAGCACATATTCGTAATCGCGGCACCCATTCCGAACCAGGTACAGTGCTGATGAGCAAGTTGTTTCGTTCTCACTATACCCCAATGTCCTTGTTGGAGAAGCTGTAAGACAGAGGACTGTAACAAACGTGGTACCACGACCCAGGACTGATCATTATCAGAACGCAACAGCAAAACACCACGTTGTACAAAAAGTCTCTCCTTGTGAGCAAAAAATCGGTGAACCAACGGGTCCCCGATCCATGACTTTGACAAGGGCCATTGTGTAGCAACAAAATGCAGAACGGGAGCAAGGACAGGGTTGGCAGCTGTGGCTGTAGCTACACGACGAAAATCAATCGGAAATGATTCGACCATGTCATCGGTTTTCGCATCAATGAACATGCAAGCAAGTTCGGAGGAATCGAATGCCCTATCCTCAGCAACAGGCAAGCGGGACAACGCATCAGCGTTTCCGTGCTTAGCAGTAGACTGATACAAGATATCGTAGCGGTACTGCGAGAGGAAAATAGACCAGCGAATGAATTGCTGCGCTGTACGCGGAGGTACAGGCTTGGTCAGATAAAAAGTGATGTCAAAGGTTTGTGGTCTGTGATCATGGTAAAGTGACTACCATACCAGAAATCATGAAACATTGTAACACCAAATACGAGAGCCAATGCTTCTTTCTTGATCTGTGAATAATTTCTTTGAGCAGACGAGAGCAATTTGGACGCAAAGGCAATATGGCGATCGTGCGATCCATCTTTGTGCGCAAGCACAGCACCGATCCCAAAATCCGATGCATCCACCATCAACAAAAGGGGCTTCTGGGGATCGAGTGGCGTAAGGCAAGTATTGGAAAGCAACGCTGTTTTCAACTGGCGAAAGGTGCGTTCGCATTCCGTCGTCCCGACGAACGGAACACCCTTACAACGTAAGCGATGAAGCAGAGCTGAAATGCAAGAGGCATGCGGAACATATTTGTTATAGTAATTTATTTTTCCCAGCACACTTTGTAGCTACTTCAAATTCTGCGGCGAAGGCAAGTCTTGTATGGCTCGAAGGTGCGTGGGACTGGGATATATGCCTTGGGCATTGAGTACATGTCCCAAGTATGGCAAGTCCCGAGCAAAAAACACACATTTGTCCTTCCGCAAGTGAAGACCATTTTGTCGCAAGACCTGAAATAATGTTCTGAGATTGGCCAAATGTTCTTCTTCCGTCTTTCCGGAGATCACAATATCGTCCAGATAATTTGCTGCAGTTGGGACCGATGCACAAACAGTTTGTAGATATTGCTGAAACAATGCAGGTGGCGGATGCACACCGAATGGCAGTCGTTTGAATCGATACAAACCAAGATGCGTGTTAACCACCAAAACGCGCTGGGATTCTTCGTCCACCGGTATTTGCAAGTACGCATCTGCGAGGTTCAACTTCGAGAAATATTTACCCGGCCACAGTTAGTCAAAAAGATCTTCCAGGCGGGGTAAAGGAAAAGTTACAATCACTAGTTGTGGATTCACTGTTGCCTTGAAGTCCACACAAAGTCTCACCTTTCCGGAAGGTTTTAGCAAAATAACTAAGGGTGATGCCCAGAGAGAAGCCTGCACACGTTCAATTACACCTTGTGATTCCAAATCGTGTAATGTTTTTGCAACCTCATCACGCAATGCGTGGGGAACATTGCGCGCTCTGAAAAATTTCGGTTGCGTGTTTACTTTCAGTTCCAAATGTGCTTTATAGTTCTTAGCACAACCGAGGCCTGGTGCAAAAATGTCTGCAAATTCTTCACATAGACGAGAAACACTGTCGGAAGGCACAGTCTGGTTCACTGATAGGACCTGATTTACTATAGACAAGTTAAACAACTGAAATAAATCGAAACCAAACAAGTTCACTGCAGAAGAAGAACAAAGGACGTAAAATGACACAAGTTTTGTTTGTCCTTTGTATGGTGCAAGAAGGCTGCACTGCCCTAACACAGGGATATCTTGACCGGAATAGCTAGATAATTTAACATTTGCGGCACGCAACAGAGGTGTGCCCAGCAGTTTGTAAGTATCTTGATTGATCAGTGAAACTGCAGCTCCTGTATCGAGCTGGAATGGTATCACATTGCCGTTAATGCCCAAGTCTACAAAAAGTTTATTGTCCTGCTGACGACAAGAGCGACTGTCTCGTGCAATGTGAAATGACACTGGTACATAATCACTTGCGACTTGACGGGAGTTCCGGCAATGTCGACGCACACTATTTTTGGGACGAACACAGTCACTGTTAGAGAGAGTGGCACTGGGCAGAGTGGAATGAACTACATGAATTTCTGTGGGCGAAGTATCGTGAGCCTGAGTATCCTTGGTTCGATTCCGATTCCGGCGCCAAGCAAAGGGCCTGGAACGGGTTTGAGCTTCCGATCAAAGCTTTTTCTGGCAAACACTCTGAACATGTCCTTTTTTATTACAATAAAAGCAAATAGCTTGGCCTGATGGGCAGTTCTCACGCGAATGTTTAGTAGCGCAACGTGGGCATGATTTTATCACTGCATGTGCCTGCCAGCGCGGCACACGTGGCTGAGAGCCTGGCGGCAGCGGTGCGGCCGGGCGCGAAGGCTGTTTGGTGCTCCGTGCAGCTCGCCCAGCGGGCCGGTAAATATGACACACTGCTGGCGAAGTTTCAAATGATTCCTGAGCATGTCCTGCCGATCCAATATGTCCATCACTTATTGAAGGGAGGGATTTACTAGTTTCAAAATCTGTTCCCTTATACGAACATCAGAAACGTTCTGTGCAATTGCATCATGTACCATAGTATCTGAATAAGAGAGTCCACATTGACACTCAAAAGCACAATCTCTAGTAAGGCCTTGCAAGGTTGCAACCCACTCCCGATTAGTCTGGCCTGCCATTCGTTTTGTACGAAAGAAGGTATACCTTTTCGCAATGTCATTGACTGATTCTTTGAAATATGCATCTAATACAGACAAAATTTCTTCGTAGGACAGAGTTGCTATGTCGCGTCGGGGAAATAATTTGACTATCACACGGTACGTGGTCACCCCTACTGATAACGAAAAAGGCTGCCACTCGTTACCTTTAATTCTGTAGGCGGCGAGATGGAATCCAAATTGGCGTGACCACTCCGTCCAGCTCTCCAGTGCAGCATCAAAAGGTCGAAAAGTGGGTGCAACAGCGTGTTGTAGTTGCGTTAGCGGTGAAGCGGCTGCTGCCACATCGTTTTGCATTGCGCGTTGACCCTGGACGAGCTGTTCAAGGGCATCCAGTAAGGCCTGCGTCTGCTGATTCTGTAAGCGATAAAATTCGGACAGTATATGTGGAGATTGTGGTGAAGCCATTACACAAGTAAATCAGGGCAATTTAGATAAGAACACTTTTACTCTCATTGCCAATGTTGTGGTTGGCAGGAGAGCCAACACAGGGTCACCAAAGGAGGCCGAAATGCACGCGTTTCAGCTCACGCAGGCTGGCGTGTCTGGAACATGACAAGGGAATAAGAATTGAGAAAAACGGACGTAGCTGGTGGAATACTTAACTTTAATCCATTCATGGAGAACGTCGCTCTTTATGGTACATGATTCACAATATCAATAGTACGGATACTGGCACCTTGCTAGGTCGCAGCAAATAACATAGCTGAAGGCTATGCTAACTATCGTCTCAGCAAGTGAGAGCGTAGAAGTCAGTGAACCATCACTAGCAAAGTCGGCTGTACAACTGGGGTGAGTGCTAGGGAGTCTCTCTAGACCTGCCGTGTGGCAGTGCTCGGTCTGCAATCACTGATAGTGGCGACATGCGGGTCCGATGTATACTACCGGACCATGGCCGATTTAAAGGCTACCACCTAGCAAGTGTGATGTCTGGCGGTGACACCACATTTCAGAAGAAGGCCTGTTGGCCAAAAGCTTACTTGTTTCATGGTCTTTTTGTTGTGGCTGTCTGTGACTTATTACATCTTCACCATATGGTAACAATCTGTCCTTTTTCATAATATGTCATTACTCCATCCTGG
Organism: Schistocerca gregaria; assembly: GCF_023897955.1. Lineage (NCBI taxonomy): Eukaryota > Metazoa > Arthropoda > Insecta > Orthoptera > Acrididae > Schistocerca > Schistocerca gregaria. Next base: position 198,832,134 of record NC_064923.1, read on the forward strand.
ATTTCAATTATTAGAATAAGCAATAATGTGCTAAAATATAATTCAGAATATCCAGATATGTATTTGGCTTTTGCTTCTCCCTAGCATGAGTCTAATATGCTAGGGACTATGTTACCTTGCTCAGTCATATGAAAATGAACAGGATTTGCAGGCATCCTCATTGTTGTGCACACACTCTCACAATTGTCACCTCTTGGTTGACGGTGATTAGGAGTATGCAATACCATTAAGGTACGTAGGGCAGATTTTGCAGCAATATCATTATGCTACATAGGATAGTTTTTACAGTGAGACTGCAGACACGGAAAAGTCAAATGTAGAGAGGAAGTATGATTTATGTTGAAAAGGGCAAGTACACTCAAAGGTACCACTAAAGCATTATCTGAATCAAATAGAAATCAGTAAATGCGATGTACGTGTAAAGACCAACAAGTATTTAAAATTTCTGAAGAACTGGATGATTTACCCAAGAGAAAGAGCTTCACACATTGAGCAAGTCAATAATGCATAGCTCCAAGTCTGGCCCTTATGTGCCACTATTCAGCCTGGCATTGATTGAAAGAGTTTTTACACATCCTCAAGAGTGATATTGTGCCAAATTCTGTCCAATTGGTGCATTAGATCGTTAAAATCCCAAGCTAGTTGGAAGACCCTTCCCTTAACATTCCAAGTGTTCTCAATTGGGGAGCGATTCAGTGACATTGCTGGCCAAGGTGAGGTTAGGCAAGCACAAAGACAAGCAGTAGAAACTCTCGCTGTGTGCGAGCAGGCATTATCTCCCTGAAATGTAAGCCCAGGATGGCTTGCCGTGAAGAGCAACAAAACAGGCATACAATATCGTTGATGTACCACTTGTACCACTGTGCTGTAAGGGCGCCATGGATAACAACCAAAAGGGTCCTACTATGAAAAGAAAAGCCACCTGAGACCATTACTCCTGGTCGTCGGCCCATATGCAGGTGACAGTGAAGTAAGTATACCAGTGCTGTCCAGGGCATGTCCAGACATCTTCACGGCTCATCAGGTCTCAATTCGAAATGGACTTATCACTGAAGACAATTCTACTCCAGTCAATGAGGTTTCGGGTCAAAAACAAGTCTGGGGATGGCCATATAGCAGTGGGATACCAATATGACTGTCGCCCGCCACAAGTCCTGCAACTGGGAGTGATGGTCTGGGGTGCCATTTCTTTTCATTATAGGACTCGCTTGGTTGTGATCCGCACCACCATTACAACACAGCGGTACTTCGACAATACTCTATGCTCCGTTTTGTTGCCCTTTATGGTAGGCCATCCCAGGCTTACATTTTAGGAAGATAATGCCGACCCACACATGGTGAGAGTTTCTACTGCTTGCCTTTGTGCTTGCCAAACCCTACCTTTGCTAGCAAGGTTGCTGGATCTGGCCCCAGTTGAGAACATGTGGGGCACTATGGGCAGGGCTCTTCGACAAGATCAAGATTTTGACAATCTAATGCATTAATTGGACAGAATTTGGCTTGATATCCCTCAAGAGATTATCGAACAACTCTGTCAATCAATGCTTGCATAAGGACCAGATGTGGACTGACACATTTCTCTTGAACAAGATATTAGTGTAAGAAGAGTGGAAGATCCTTATTTCAGAAAGTTTTTGGAGTTTTGTATTGCCTCTTCTTTCCAGTAAGGTGCCAGAGGAAGCAAAGTTTGCAAAATTCATGTTTTGGTAAACGACTAGCTCAGTTTACAAAGCAAGAAAGTAAGGAGCTACAAGGTGTACAACTTTGCTTCTACCATTTTTCCCCAACATTTGAGCCTTAAATGAACAAATTGGTTACACATGTATCATTCAAAGCATTTTCCATCACTGGCCACTACTTTCTCCCATCTCTCAGCCAGTGTACCAATCCGGCATCGAAAAAATTGTTCATCTTTTGAAGCAATCCATAAATCGACCCAATCGGAAGTGTTGCTCAGAGGGAGCAATGTCTGGAGAATACAGTGGGTGGGTTAGGATTTCCCATTTTAACGTTTCCAAGTACATTTTGACCTATTTTGCAACGTGGGGTCAAACATTGTCATGCTGCAAAATCACTTTATCGTGCCTTTCCCTGTATTGCTGCAGTCAGTTTGTCTTTTAATGCTCTGCTCAAATCCATTAATTGTGCTTAATAAAGAGCACCTGTGATTGTTTCACTTGGTTTTAACACCTCGTAGCACATGACGCCAAGCTGGTCCCACCAAATGCAGAGCGTGATCTTGGAGCTGAATATCCCTGTGATTTTTTTGCATTTAGGGTTGTAGTAATGAACCCATTTTTTTGTCCCTGGTCACAAAGCAATGCAGAAATCCCTTCCATTTTTGCCTCTGAAGCAGCTATTCACAAACACACAAACGCCATTCAACGTCTCTTAGTTCAGCTCACACAGGACCCAAGTTCCTTCTTTCTGAATCATGTTCATAGCCTTGAGACATTTTGAAATGGCTTGCTGTGTCACTCCCACCAATCGTACCAGTTCTTCTTGATTTTGACGTGAGTCTTCACTCAGCAATGTCTCCAATTCTGCATCTTCGAAAACATCTCTCTTCCACCACTATGCCGATCTATGATATTAAAATCACCATTCTTGAAGCATTGAAACCACTCACGATATGTTCTTTCACTAATAGCATTCTTACCATACATACTTGAGAGCATTCGATGAGATTCATCCGCTGTTTTCTTCATATTGAAACAAAACAGTAACACCTCTCGCAAATTATGAGAATTAGGCTTGTAAACTGACATTTTCAATCAAGAGCAACTTCATGATGCAGGCACAAATCGACTAATGTTTGAACAAGGATATGTTGTCCAAGGTCCAAGGTAACTGCCTGTCATCTGCGATCTGTTTCTTTCGACCGCTACTTACTGTTGTCGCCACCTATCGGCAAAAGGTGGAAGCAAAGTTGTACACCTTGTATTTATAGTCGCAGTGAGGGATAGTTGGGTACAGGATTTTTAAAAAATGAATAGTTGAAACATTCTGTCAGGAAGGAACTTATCAAACACAAAGCATTACACAAAAGCAAATTCATGATGCCTATGTTGTAAACAGTTAGCAGACATAAGTGGGCAATTAAGCAGGCAGGGTACTTGTATTTTGATGAAACAACACAGTAAAATTCAGTATCTACATCTGCTTCGATACTCTGCAAATAACATTTAAGTGCCTGGCAGAGGGTTCAGCAAACCACGCGCGGAAGAACAAAATACTTTTGCATTCGGAAGAGAAAGTTGGTGATTGGAATTTCGTGAGATGATTCCACCGCAATGAAAAACATCTTTGTTTTAATGATGTCCACCCCAAACACTGTATCATTTCAGTGACACTCCATCACATATTTTGTGATAATACAAAACGTTCTGCCCTTCTTTGAACTTTTTCGATGTACTCCGTCAGTCCTATCTGGTAAGGGTTCCACACCGCACGGCAGTATTCTAAAAGAGGACGGACAAGTAGGCCTATAGTGTAGGCAGTCTCCTTAGTAGATCTGTTACATTGTCGAAGTGTCCTGCCAATAAAATTCAGTCTTAACAAAACTTATTTTAGATATTCCAAGATATTAAGAGTAAACTGGTTTTTTTTATGGATGGAATTGGAAAAATTAATGTATTTATGATAAATTAAAATAAATTGTCACATTTATAATTTCAGTTACTCTACCGATGTGTGCAGGCAGTGAATTTAAGTCATGATAATGCACATGCTCAAATGGATGTCAAGCTGCGAAGTCTTATCTGTTTGGGCCTCAATGAACAAGTTTTGCATCTCTGGCTAGAAGTTCTTTGTTCATGTGTGGAAGTAGTTCAGAAGTGGTAAGTTAAATGTATTACTAATATTATTATTGTAGTTGCTTAAATGTTTTATTACATGTCAGATATTGCGTGGCCCAGATATAACATTTGAAGATGTCACTGAAAATTTGCAATATTTCAGTAGAGCTCCTTCTCATCAACTTTGGTTGACGATATTGACTTATTGTTATTCATTTGTTACTGTTTAATGTTGTGCAGTTTCTCTGACAATTAGAGCCTGAGCATTTGCTCAGTTTAGACAAGGGCTGCAACAGCACCAACTACAGGTCCCTAGGACAAATTGTATCACCACCGATCGCACAGTATGTTTTCACCCCTCACATACCTTGTGATTAAGTGAATTAATATATATGCCACTGAACAAATTTGTGGAAATTCTATATTAGAAAACTTCTGCAGTTGCTGTATTAGCTACATTTTCTTAAATAGGCCTACCGATTATTTCTGTAAACCTCCAAGCAAGATGGTGCAGTGATTGAGATACTGACTCACATTAGTGAGTTGTGGAGTTTTCAATCTCTATATCGCCATGATGTCTCTATATCGCCATGATGAATTTAGCAGTGACTACAGGAGGGAGTGTTTGGGCATCTGTATGGTTGTTTGTGTTGGACCACGTATAGGGGTTGGACAAAAATATGGGTACACCATGAGAAATGCATGTTTGAACACAAGTACAGATGCTATCCAAGCCTGCAGTTTGCACTGTTGTATTTGACCATGAATAGCACATGTGCAGTGTTCTCAATATGTAGCAAGTATCAGTCATGTTCAGGACAGTGTTCTGTGTAGTTGTGTGTGCATTATGTTATAGCTATGTTAATTTGAACATGGGCAAATTGTTGGTGCTGCTTGTATGGTGGGTGCTTCCGCAGCCAAGGGAGTCTAAGCTTTTGATGTTTCAGATGGCACCATATCAAAGAGTTATAGTGCATACAGGGAAAGCAGAAAAACATCATCCCCTAACTCACAATGTGGGTTAAAGTTTGTGTTGAGTGATTGTGACTGTTGGTCACTGAAGAAGATTGTGATGAAAATTGAGAGGACAACAGCTGCAGAAGTCACTGAAAATGTATCTTACAACCAGAAATACTGTCAGTACCAAAATAAAACAAAAGGAGCCTCACAGACAGGGAATTGCAGGGTGAACAGGAATTCCAAAAGTACTAGTCAATGGTGGAAATCCCTGTAACAGGAAAGGGTGTTCCTGAAACCATAAAACCTGGTCTGTTGAGAAATGGAAGAAACTCATCTGTTTGGATGAGTCTTGTTTCACACTGTTTCCATCTTCTGGCCAAGTTTACGTTGCAAAAGTTAAGCATAACTGTGGTCCCGTGATGATTTTGGTAGCCATATTGTGGTGTTTGATGGGCCCCATGGTTACTTCACAACATCATGTTACTGCCAAGGGTTATATGACTATTTGGCTCATTAGATCCATCCCATGGTTCAATATTTGTTTCCCAATGGTTACACTATCAGGGTCCTTGTTCACTCAGCTTGCAACGTCCAGGACTGGTTTTGTAAGCACGAGGATGAATTATTACATCTCTTGTGGCCAACAATGTCATCAGACCTCAATATTATTGAGTCTTTATGGTCTACTTCGGAGAGAAGCATATGTGTTACTGCCCACCCATCATCGTTATGTGAAGTTGTCACTATTTTGCAGGAAGAATTTTGTAAGATTCCCTTGTAAACCTCACAGGACCTGTATCCATCCATTCCAAGGTCACTGTAAGCTGTTTCAGATGCTAATGAGTTCCCTACATTTTATTAGGCAAGGTAATGTGTCGTATTTGTGGTGTTTCCATATTTTTGTCCAATCCCTGTACTTAAGTGATATAAAGAATGACAGCTTGAAAGCAAATAAAACCTCTGTGCTGCTATTAAATGTCTGCATAACACATCAAGTAGGTGGAAGTGAGTGCTTGACTTCCCTTATTTATGTGTACTGAAGAGGTCTGTATCCTTTTTTAAGTTTGTTGTGAACTTCGTGTTAGAGTTGGTGTGTGAATATATTAAAATGTGTCAATAAATTTTCAGGTATCATCCTTGGAGTTTCATCTACAGTCCTGGATGGGTGCAGATCAAATGTGAATTGCGTGTTCTTTCACAGTTTGCATTTAATTTAAATCCTGATTGGGAAATTCCAGCCAAAAAAGAACAATCTCAACCTCTTAAAGATGGTGTACGTGATATGTTAGTGAAACATCATTTGTTCAGTTGGGACCTCTAGGACACGGACTGTTTGTTTAATTGGAACAGTTCCAGTTCAAAAATGTTAAAACTTTAGGTGATTCTGTACAGGGACTCAGTGCAATCGAGTGATTACTTTTTGTTTCAGAAAGATGAGTGAGTGTGCTTGTCGAATATGAGAGAACCGTAAAAGAAAGATTTTAACATTGTATTGTTACATATTTATTGAAAGTTGTTCAAAATATAATTCAAAATGTTACCCTTAGTTAAAAATAAGTTTTACCATATTTAAAGTGAAAAATTAATTACAATATTGCAATTGAAGAAGCGATTTCAGTAGTTTTGTGGAGAAAATTAAGGGAGAAATGAGTTAACCATAAAAGTACAGAATGGTCTAAAGAGGGTACTGAGGCAGCTCTGAGTTGCTTACAAATCTTTCCATACAGACATATTGACTAATAAAATATGATTTTTGTGTTTAAAATATTAAATTAATCTACTTGACAGACAATCTGTATAAAACTATTGTCATTTAAAAGTTTGTGAAACAGTCTGTAATTGTTTGTTACAACTGTGTACTAATTGTATTTAATTTAGTCAAGTGTTTTGTTGCTTATCTGGATCTGAAGAGATGACCATCAACTTTTTATAAGTTATCCAGTAAAATACTGCTTTCCAGTTCACTTTATTTTTAATCAATAAGATGTCATCTGCATGTTGTGCTAAAACGACAAGTATTGGTGCTGTTGGGTTACTGCCAGTTTAATAAGTCAGAAGTGTGATCAAAAAATGTATTGGGTGGTTCATTTGATTGGGCTGACAGTAATTTAGAGGTCAGTTTTAGGATTCTAACACTTTACCGTGAATTCGATCAGATTCTTTGGGTTTTCAAGCCAACTTCTTTGTTGTTAGTGGATGGTAAAGTTGTTAGAAATCAAAATGTCGTGAATGACTTTGATTTGTTACAAATTAAGAAAGCTTTCCCTGTAGAATTACCACAATATTTGTCACAAAAATGAACATATGTGTTTCTTACTGATCTATAGTATTTTTTCCTCAAAAAATGAAAATTATTACTGTAACATTGCTATGTGTACTGAATGATACCCTTGGAATTCAGTGTCATTAGCTTCAGTCCGCAATGAGTGGGAAAGCAGTGTGCTGACCCCATACCCCTCCATAATGTACCTAAATGACACCATATGGCAGAGGATGATACAGTGGCTGGCATGGTCATCTAGGCCTGATTGTAGCATTATTTTTTATCTTAGAAAGCACGTATTAAGTATTCCACCTCTAATGAACCCACTGTCAGAAAAAAATGAAATTATATTTTTCTTAGATTTGATTCATTGCTGTGCGTAAAAACAATTTCCAATGTACAAATCTGTTCCTTTCAATTTCATGCAGATACAGAAGTCCCTGTGAAGTTCCATTCACTGATGTAAAAATATATAACAACTACTACTCACCGAGAAACTGAACTGTTAGAAAGGATATAGTAAGAAGCCTGGAATAAAGTCATTCCAGATGCAGTGCCATGTCATCTGCAAAATAAATAAAAACTTGCCTATTTTCTAAGTGTCTTGCCAGGTTTTCTCCTAAACATTGAGGAAGAAGACCTGTGCAAAATAGTTGAAATATCACTACTGTCTAACTGTCTTGCACTGTCTTGGTTAAGAAGACCTGTCGAGATAGTTGATGTGTCAACACATATTTTAATTAGTTTGTAGTATGATATTACACTGTACATCAGATGACTGACACTGACAACTTTTTTTTTCCATTTATATCCAGGGGAAGAAAGTATAGAGTTTAAGGAACTCTGTCAGCTGGTACACAAAATAATGAAGCTATCTGCTTGGTTATCAAACTCTGCCATCCTTACTCAGAGTTTTCATTATCATTTTGTGGAGTTTTAAGATTTTTTGGAATATTGTAGCATTCTAATCAACAGCAATTTCAGAATATCATAATTAAATTTTAAAGTCATTGTTTTTATTATCTTTTGGGAAACAATAAGAATGGGCCATGTAATTCTGTAGGATGTTACTAATGTTAACTTTACTGTGGCACACTTTGTATTATTTTTCAAACAACCTCTGCAATTTTTGTATAAATGTAAATATTGGCACTGTTACTTGTCTGTAAGACTGAGTGTTGCTTTGGAATAATTAATGTCAACCAAATAAGAAAATGTAATTTTACTTAATAGAATGAAAGAAATCAGATACATTGCATTGTTTACTGTAATGTATTTCTACTGCTGAACAGCTTCTGAAATCCAAATTATGACAGGGTTCCATGTTATCTGTGAGTATGTTGCAAAACTGATTCATTGTTATTGTGATAAAGAACACTGTGAATGCTTTTATGTAAAATTGTAGTGATATGACAGTGTCAAAAGTCTGCTGTGACTACAAGACATAGGACCAATACCTTCAGCTGCTAAACCAGAAATTCATTATTTTATTGTTGTTTTACTTTTAGTAGAGTCTATTAATTATTCAGTATTAAGAACTTTTCATTTTATGATATGCATTTGTATACAATTTTAGTGTGTATTTATAGTTTTAGTGAGTTCCATCTAACAAAGTTATGAAAGTACGTTAAAAAGTTGCTTTGACCATTTATATCTACTGGTAATTTTCCATAGTAATCTTTTTAAGTAGAAAAGGTTATATAACTGAATTCATCTCGAAGTTTTTTTCATTTATTTGAACATATTTAGTATGAATGCCTTTCGTAGTTAATTAAACTGGAATTAAAATGAAATACCAGTTATATAAGGGCTTAATATTATTAAAAAATTGATTCTCCAAGATAATTGGGACAAGAAATAAATATTGTCAGTGATGGTACTGCAGGGACTAAATGTAGGTGTGCAAACTGTTCAGAAAATCACAGTGCAGAGCAGTGATTGCATTGTTGTTGTTGTGGTCTTCAGTCCAAAGACTGGTTTGATGCAACTGTCTACGCTGCTGTATCCTGTGCAAGACTCTTCATCTCCAAGCAGCTACTGCAACTTACATCCTTCTGAATCTGCTTACTATATTCATCTCTTGGTCTCCCTCTATGATTTTTACACTCCACGCTGCCCTCCACTACCAAATTGGTGATCCCTTGATGCCTCAGAACATGTCCTACCATCCGATCCCTTCTTCTAGTCAAGTTGTGCCACAAATTCCTCTTCTCCTCAATTCTATTCCGTACCTCCTCATTAGTTATGTGATGTACCCATCTAATCTTGAGGATTCTTCTATGGGACCACATTTCAAAAGCTTCTATTCTCTTATTGCCTAAACTATTTATCGTCCATGTTTCACTTCCACACTTGGCTTCACTCCATACAAATACTTGCAGAAAAGACTTCGTAACACTTAAATCTATACACGATGTTAACAAATTTCTGTTCTTCAATAACGCTTTCCTTGCGATGGACAGTCTTCATTTTTTATCCTCTATATTTTGACCGTCATCTGTTGTCTTGCTGTCCAAATAGCAACTGCTTTAAGTGTCTCATTTCCTAATCTAATTCTCTCAGAATCATCTTAAAGTTATTCCTTCTCTCTCTCTCTCTCTCTCTCTCTCTCTCTCTCTCTCTCTCTCTCTCTCTCTCTCTTTCTCTTTGCTCAATATACAGATTGAATATTGAATAACATCAGGGATAGGGTACAACCCTGTCTCACACCTCCACCTGGTTTCTGTACAAATTGTAAATAGCCTTTCTCTCCCTGTATTTTACCCATCACTTTTAGAATTTTAAAGAGAGTATTCCACTCAAAACAGTCATCATCTTTCTGTAAGTCTACAGATGCTATAAATGTAGGTTTGCCTTTCCTTAACCTATGTTCTGTGAGAAGTGTTAGGGTCAGTACTGCCTTGCATGTTCCAACATTTCTACAGAATCCAAACTGATCTTCCCCAAGGTTGGCTTCTACAGTTTTACCATCCTTCTGTAAAGAATTCATGTTAGTATTTTGCAACCATGACTTGTCAAACTGACAGGTTAGTTATTTTCACATCAGTAAGCTTTTTTTTTTTGAATCGGCATTATTACATCCTTCTTGAAATATGAGGGAATTCTCCTGTCTCATACATCTTGCTCACCAGATGTAAAAATTTAGTCATGGCTGGCTCTCCCAAGGCTATCAGTAGTTCTAACAGAATGCTTTATACTCCTGGGGCCTTGTTTTGACTTAGGCCTTTAGTGCTCTGTCAAATTCTTCACGCAGTATCATATCTCCCATCTCATCTTTATGTACGTTCTCTTCCATTTCCATACTATTGTCCTGAAGTAACCTCCCTTGTACAGATCCTCTATATATTCCTTCCACATTTATGCTTTCCCTTCTTTGCTTAGAAATGGTTTTCCATCTGAGCTCTTGATATTTAACAGGTGGTTCTCTTTTCTCCAAAGGTCTCTTTACTAAATCCTTACATTTGGCTCCTAGCCATTCCTGCTTAGCCATTTTGCACTTCCTGTCAATCTCTTTTTTTAGACGTTTGTATTCTCTTTCGTCTGCTTCATTGACTGCATTTTTATATTTTCTCTTTTCATCAGTTAAATTCAATATTTCTTATTTTACCCAAGGATTTCTACTTGCCCTCGTCTTTTTACCTTCTGCTGCCTTCACTATTTCCTCTCTCAAAGCTACCCATTCTTTTTCTACTGTTTCCTTTCCCCTGTTCTTGTCAATTGTTCCCTAATGCTACTCTGAAACTCTACAACCTCTGATTCTTTCAGTTCATCCAGGTCACTGCTCATAACCAATAAACTGTGGTCAGTGTCCACATCTGCCCCAGAATTGTTTTACAATTTAAAATATGGGTCCAAAATCTCTGTCTTACTATTATGTAATCAATTTGAAACCTTTCGGTGTGTCGAGGTCTCTTCCATGTATACGCCCTTCTTTCATCATTCTGAAACCAGGCCTTAGCTATGGTTAAATTACGCTCTGTGCAAAATTCTAGCAGGTGACTTCCTCTTCATTCCTTTCCCTCAGTCCATATTCATGTACTTTTTTTTTTCTTCTCCTTCATTTTCCTACTGTCGAATTCCAGTCCCCAATGACTGTTAAGTTTTTGTCTCCCTTAACTATCTGAATAATCTTAATCTTTTATCTCATAGTACATGTCTTCACTCTTCATTATCTACAGAGCTAGTTGATATATAAACATGCACTACTGTGGTGGGTGTAAGCTTTGTGCCTATCTTGGCTGTGATGAGGTGTTCACTATGCTGTTCAAAGTAGCCTACCTGTTTCCCTACTTTTTTATTCCTTATTAAACCTACCCCTGCATTACCTCAGTTTGTTTTTGTATTTATAACCCTGTATTCACGTGATTAGATGTCCTGTTCCTCATGTCACCAAACTTCACTAACTACAACTACATCTAAATTGAACATATCCATTTCCCTTTTTAAATTTTCTAACCTTCTTACCCGAGTAAGGGATCTGGGGTTCCACGCTCCGATCCGTAGAATGCCAGTTTTGTTTCTCCTGATCCGAATAGGGGGGTATTTAACCTCCAGAATATTTTACTCAAGGTGATGCCATTATTTAACCATAGCATAGAGCTGCATGCCCTTGGGAAACATTATGGCCGTAGTTTCCCCCTGCTTTCAGCCATTTGCAGTACCAGCACAGGAAGGTTGTTTTGGTTGATGTTACAAGGCCAGGTCAATCAATCATTCAGACTGTTGTCCCTGCAACTACTGACAAGGCTGCTGCATCTCTTCAGGAACCACTTGTTTGTCTGGCCTCTCAACAGATACCCCTCCGTTATGGTTGCGCCAGAGGTACGGCTACTTGTATCACTGATGCACACAATCATCCCCACCAATGGCAAGGTCCGTGGTTCGTGAAGCGGTGATTGCATTATCTGTGTCAAACAGATGTGTTTCTAACATTCTGGATCATCTAGTACAAAAATTAATGCTTAAGGTTTATCCAGAAAGTTTGGTAGGCTTGTGTTGTACAATATTTTGTAATTGTTGTGTAGTGAAATGTTTTAAGTTATATGTATTTGTAACAGTCTGTCAAGTGTTTATAATATATACTCTGGAAATTGTGCTGCTAATTTACACTGCCTTCAATTGAATTACAACTTAACTCTGAAATGTGTGATGTTGTCATCACTAGCTCTGGAGCTTGAGCATGCTAGTCTTATGTACAGAAAAATAATAAAAAAGGAGAACATATCCATGGCCATTATTCTCTGAAACTTAATATACAGCTGATTGCAAGGATATACTCAGCAAGGCAGAGTGAAGGAAGCTCAAAACCCTCTTCCCCAAAGAAAAAAGAATCTTTGTAAACTGAACTTACATTTTTTTCCTGCAAAGCACACATATTTATCATTCTGTATGGTTTGAAAAAAGGCAGAAGATGTAATGAGTATTGATTAGTTGCATGTGTACCAGAGCCACATGTGGCAAAATCTCAAAACTGTTTCATTGTTCAAAGGAAAACATAAGTTAACCACCCACTCTTGCCTCGACCTTGAGTACACTCTTGCCTGAGCGACAGAAAAATACAAAAACCTGTTACACAACAGACAAGTTGTTTCAGAATAACCACTATGCCTAATTATAGATTACCCTGTTGTGAACTGCTGTTATTTTCTGATTCATGAAGTATAAAATGATATAAAACAAAAAGTATAAAACTTCATCAATTACAACAATGTGTTGGAAAGTCCAAAATCTAATGATTGTGTACCAGGACTACAAATATTAAATAAGTGTTCACTAAATCACACTGAGTTATCCAAAATAATGCATTTGTTGTCCAAAATCAGCTGTATAAAGAAGTATATATAAGGAAAGTTTATTGAGCTGGTAACACATGAAAGAAACTGTTTCGTAATGCGTGAGGAATAAGTAACTAATGCTCGACACCATGAAAATGTCAAGAAGTAAAAAATGCTATTGTAGATACGCTCCTAGACTGATGCATGAAGACCTTGCAGATTTGACAATGAACAGTGGTAACCCTCAAAAAAATTGTGCTTGTATGCTTTTGTGATTTAAATTGAAGAGTTGGAAGTTTAACTTAGATCATCATTTGTTGTACTGTGCATGAGTGAAATTTGTGTTATAGTATGTGAAGGAAACCAAACTTGGAAAGTAACAGAGTAAATTGAATAACCAGATAACATGAGTTCCTACTATAATGAAAGTCTTGTTTGTAGAGGTGTTACACGGGTAACTTTGTAAATAAAAAGCATCCATTCCAAAAAAATTGAGTGAAATTTATTAGACATATTTGTTTTCACTTGGTAATAGCACAAAATACATCTGATAGCTAAAGATTTAATAACAATAAATGTACAGGTAGAATCTGAGCTGAATGAAGCAAAGTGATGAATCATACAGAATGTACAACCAACACATTGAATAATATGTATTGGCCCTGAAATGATATGTAATGTATTTTGTGATTAACTGCTCCCATTGCAATTTTCTAAATATTTGTTCTACTGTTTAATAATCTCTAAAATAGTGAATGTGAATTTGAAGATACAGAAAGAGAATGGATCACAGAAATGCTTACATTAAAAGTACCAATAAATATATTTTTGATTTACTAATCTTAGTAACAACTTGTATGTTCAATGAACATTATTCACAAATTGTACAAAAGTTGCAGCTTTAATTTGTAATTTTGTCCAGTGTTTGTTTTTAAATTTGAAGCATCTGATCTCAGATTTTCATAAGTACATATGTGATGTTTGTTAATGCAGCGTTTAATTAATTCCACATCTTGATGCTGCTATGTACAAAGATTTAGAATATGTCTAACAATATTTTTTCCGATGTGATAACAGATTTCAAATAAAATTATTGCTTCTTGTATGTGTTGTTTAGCTTCTTTCCAGAAGAAATAGCAGAGCAGTGACTATATTCTAATAACTATGTGTGTGAGAATGTATGTACTATTGTTGGAAAAAGTGCTAGTGCTCAAAAGCTTGTGTGAGTGTTTTTCTGATATGTGTTACAGTGCTCCACACATTGATCTGCTGTAGGTGAGTGGTTGCATTTCCCTTATTTTACGTATTGCTGCACCCAGGAATTTCCATTATTATTATAAATTCCACAAAGAATAATTTGGCCTTATGTTTACATGTTGACATTTTTGATTTGTAATACAGTAGCCCCATAAACTTACCAGAATTGGTTTAATTTCATCTAAAGTCAACTAGTGTTCATTAATACTGTAGGTAGCAATGTTATAGTTTAATCTTCTGCTTCTATATAACTTAGTGTAAGTATTGTGTGACAGTATCATAAACTCCAATATATGTGGAATCATGCTCTTTGTTTAATACTGTCCCATTCTTCTACATTACGTGATTTTGAATTTGAATAAGACACGCATAAAGAGATGAATAAGGAAACAAGTAAACTGAACATTTTGGCTGGGGGAAAGGACTACGGAGCTGGTGTAGTGCAGGAGGATATTATGAGATGTGAAAAGGAGAAATGGTAAAGACAGGTGGAGTAAAAGGACTCTTGGAGATTGAGGCCAAAAACATTGTAGTAATGAAGGTTATCCTGTGTCAAGCACTTACTGCATGTACAGTACAATAAAGGAAGGGCAGATCTACATGCCACAGGTGTGAAGAAGCCATTGATATGTTTTCCATGATGATTAGAAGTATAAACTAGTTGGCCATTGGCAACTGTTTGACAGAGGTCCTTCATTTGTGTGGACAGTCTGTCATAAAATGGTGTGTAGTCATTGGAGCAAAGCTGACAGACAATATCATGACTTTCTCACTGAGTAAGAAATGTTAGTCATAGGACTGCAGTTGGATTTGGCAGGAAGCTCTATGGAACAGTGTGACGGAAATGGCCTTGATTTGATAGTCTCGTCCTCGGTAGCACCAATCTCGATCACTTTGAAGCTGAGAGTTTAAATGAGTGTGGAATGATGTAAACAGGTGACATCAACACACACTTTTTATACCTATAAAAGTTCCTCTATTAATTGGTTTTTTTTCTGAAAATTGTTAGTGCAGCTATTCAGAATCAGCACCCACAATTACATAAGCACATTCCAGTGGTGAAGCTTATTTTTCTCTCAAGGCACCAAAAAAAAAAAAAAAAAAAAAAAAAAAAAAAAACAAAAAAAAAAAAAAAAACACTTTCACATTTACATAATAATCATCATTATGTGCAACACTAATCCACATTGATGACAATAACATTTCACTGTACTCATTAATCACAGCACGCGCATTCATATAAACAAGAGAATTCACATTACATAAAATTTGAAATGACTCAGGTCCTCAAACATTAATGTGAATGAGTCTTGTGGTTGCTGGTGTACAAAATGAACATATTTTTGGTGTAAGTCAATACTGAGAGTGCACTTGATATTGGCTTACTCGTCAACACTCAAACTGCGAACTGATTACTTCACGACTAAGATAGTCTTATAAAGATTGGCTTAGGAACAAACTGTTGTTTTGCAGAGTAAATAATGCTTTGAAATTTGGCTAGGTTGTAATTTACTGTTTCAGATGAACTATCAGAACTAATGTGACTCTTGAATGACAGAAAGTGTCACTAGCAGAAATTTGGAAAAATACATGGAATTATTGTCTTTATGCAATGTGAATTACCTTGTTTATATGAATGTGTGCCATATTGCAAAGTGGAGCAAATTACACAAAATTATTAATTAGTTAATCAGTTAATGCCATCTGTCATTTTGTACAGGAAAATTAATGTAACAGAAGTATGTAGTCAAAATTTGGACTCTCAACAGTGCTTTTGACAAAATCTGCATTTGAAAATGGGGCTTCTTTAGATCTTCAAGTTTCAGTTATAAACTAACAATTATGTTTTACACAATTTAAAATATGTTACTGGAAAATGAGAATGCTTAACTTTGAATCATGTAGGTCACTTTTCCCAACTATCTTGATTAGCTCATAGGTTTTTGCATATAGTGACCTTTCATGTGACCTTTAATTAACTGTAACTTCTAGTTAGCAGTGTCCTAATGAGAACTAATTACACAAATGGAATCAGAACAGCCAAGAACAACCTAAATTACAAATTCTAGTGAAATCTAGTCCGAATAAGAACTTGAGATTTTCATGTAGGTATTACATGCCAACAGGTAAATGTATTGAAAATAAGACAACATGAGGTAAAAAAGTGTTTTTGGTTGTTTATGAAGAAATAAAAACCTGAAATATGGGAAGAATCCACCTGCTGTCACAACAGGTCTTCCATGACAATATGATCCATATGACTGAGATTGGGCACAGGAATGTTCTAGAGAAGATAATGATATTTCAGAAATTTTGTGTGTGGTAGAGTAGCGCTTTGGGACAAGTAAGAAGAGTCGTGGAGAAAAAGTTCATTTCACAGCATGACAAGAGAAGGTGAAGTCCTCATGGGGAACATAGAGTTGCTCCAGTCCAGGATGGTGCCAATTGTGAATGACAAAGAAGGTTTGAAAAATGCTCAGAGTATTTGAGGGCAATACAGGAGATGTAATTCAAGCAATTTGTGGAGAATAATGTTGTCTGAAAGCCCTGACAAGACAGTCAGCATACTGAGAGAAGGATTTATTGTCACTGCATATGTGCTCTACACTGGTATATGACCAGTTTGTGTGAGAGGGACAGTCAGGTGTGGAATGAGTGTCAGTTGTCCGAATAGTGCTATAGTTGGTAACTGGTTAATACATGTGAAGAGAGATGGTTGTGGAGCTATCAGTGATGTGGATGGTGATGTGCAAGCAGAGGTGAGGATCACAAACATCCTACAGTGATGGTATCAACAAACTGATCTTTCATTAGGAGAAATGTGTTCATTACCAGGGTGACTGTTGAGAAACAAACATGTAGGCACGGAGGATAAATATGTTGAATGGTAATAAAGTTTGTTTTATTTAAAAATATTTACGAGTTTTCACATAATATTTAGAAGTGTTGCTTTTCAGCACTCCCTCATATTTTCCCATTTTACTAGGTAAAAGGACGCAGTTTTTTCATCAGCTGCATGTTAAGAGAAGTAATGTTTAGCGAGACCACAATCATTTTGTACATCGATGGAGAGTGAGCTAGCATTTGATGGTAAAAAACAAGCCAGTGCTAAAGGGACTGAGATTGAAGAGAGTCAATGAAGAAATGGTTTTGTATCTGATGCAGGGCTGTAGGCTGTCAGTAACTGTGATGAAGGTGTTAATCCACAAGGACATAGATCCTTTTCATTGGAGATGCAGTAAGCAGCCATAATGCAGTGACCTAGGTAGCTGGACTTGTGGATATTGGGAAGCATATCCAAAATAGGATCTCAGAGGGGTACGAGTAAGGAGGGAGTAATAGAGAGCAAGATTTACTGAGAGAAGAGGAAACAGCAGTAATCTTCACATCAGATAACCATGCCATTTGTTGATTAGTATGGGAGAAAAAGACAAGTGCTTTATTGGGCATAGAGTATCTTTCAAATTTGGGTTGGGGGCAGAAAATGGAATGTGGTTCATTGTGATTCCATATTGGGAATGGTACACTCCTCTTTGACCGCGGTATCGGCTACCTCATTTCTATGGATACCCAAAAGTCCCACTACCCCGCAGAATGAGATCTCCTTTCTTTGTCTTCCAGGATGGTGTCGTGTATGTTCTGGACAGTTCATCTGCTGGCTACATACACTGTTGAGCAAAAACAGTATGACCACATGTTTAATAGCGTGTTGGTCAACTTTTCAAACACAGTACAGCAGCGATTTGTGGAGTGAGAATAGGGATGTGAAAAAAAGTGCATTTAAAAGAAACACAGATGACAGCCACTGAGTCAAGGATTTCTAAGTGAACTAATAAAATAACTGAGTTAGATGAGAGAGGAATCTGAACTGGACAAAATGCTTAGAAATATTTATAAATGTCAAAGACATTACTAATGAGCAAAAGGGTGGCTGAAAGGTATTCTGGAATAAATTAGAGAAACATTTTTAGACAAGTGAAGGAAAATGAAGGCAAGTGACAATGGTTGAGTGGGCAATCACTTGGGAAGAAAGTGGTTGAGGCTTAGATTTTCGGTGGTTTTCCCAAACTGCTTAGGACAAATGCTTGCACTCTGTCTCTGATAATCTCATAATCGATGGGACTTCAAACCCCAACCTTCACCCTAGGAGTGGTGGTGTACAGAACTGTGTCCCAACTGATAGCTTAGGGTGAGACTGTAAGAAGGGAGATGAACAGAATGGAACAATGGCAAATCGAAGAGCAGCAGTATGACAACTCTCTAATTGTAGCAAGCAAGAAGAAAGTATTTGTCATGAAAGTGATATGTAACATAGTCTTATACAAAAATATTCAAAGAAAGGTACAAGACCAGTATAGCTCTAGTGCCTACCAGATCCCTTTACCATAGGATCCAGAAAACACACCAGTTTTTTCTATGTGGAAAAGTGTGATAATTTAGAGTGGATCCCTTTTGATAGGACAAACCGCATTGTGTAATATTAGACCCAGAGAAATCTGTTCGCTGAAATCAACTCATTACCGCCTAGCATCTTTCTCCTGTTTTTCATAAGAATGTGTAATGGTCAAAACTCATAATAACTGATTGTTGCATTGAGTCAGTGGAATTATTATTATACATTACCAAGCTGTGGAGTATTATATGAACTCTAAATTCTTTCTCACTGTTTATTATACTCTAATGAATAAATATAGTTGACAGTTGGAAGGACTAGTAGTAGACTGTCATGTTTTGCATTTAATTTGTGAAGGGTATATTAATGTAACACATCTGTGGCTGAGGAAAGGACTTGTGGTGTATTGTAATGACTAAAGTACTTCAGGAGGAGGTCTTGAGAATGACCACTGACTTGCTGAAATGGGTTTTATCACCACCTTGTCTTTCCATGATTGCAGTTCCTGTGGAACCTGCTCCCATATAGCACAGGGACAGGCCTTGAATGAAAAAAACCGTTATTGCACATGGCCTTGAACAATAATGTGTGCCTCAAAACCATTAGCTCTTCCAGTATCGGGTTCAAACAGTTCATTGTACTTATTACACAAGGCTGAAATATTACTGCGAGAAACTGATTTGTAACACAATGTCTCATATGCACAGATTGAACAAATGTAAACTAAAGATGTTTGCACTGCTTCTTGAACAGAGTACATGAAATGAAACACATTTTGTGATGTCACGAAAAGATGTTGGCTAACAGCACAAGCTAAATTCTGGTATTTCATGTTTGGTATATGCAGAAGAAACAGAATTTGGCTTCTGTAGCCCTGGGCTACCAAGCCTTTCATGTGTCTTTATTGCTGAGGGGAAGAGATGCACCTGTATCTAACTGAAACTCTATTGTACTGGGTGAGAAGTCTAGTTTTCTGTCTGTGGACTACAATGAAGTGGAAAAGTCCATCTGAGTGGGCACCGTTCGTATTTGTACAGACTCGAAGACATGTAGAGCGCTATGCTGTAGCCTCATGTTAGATTGACCTTGCAATTGTAATACTATAAAGATATTGTCTTTGTATAACCTTGCTTGCCACACTGGAAATATTTTGAATTACAATAAGGACAACCCTGTCTATCAGCCCCAGAAACACACTGAGGAGAGGACTTCCTTGCATTATTCTGAAGTACACTATGTGCACTACAAGACTGAAAAGATTTACCTTTACCTTTAGAGTTAATCTGAGCCATGTTTTTATGCACTTTAAATTGAGTGCCTTGTGTACTGTTAACAAGAGAAATGATGGAGCTTCAAAAGCAACTTCTTTTGTGTCCACAATACTTTGCGATTCAACAACAGATAAACTGTTTGCAGATATGGGTCTGGTAGTTGTAGAATAGCAGTGTGAATGTGTGCATGTGACACATTTTGTATGATTGCATCTCATAACATCATTGTAACTTAGACCATAAGATTGCTTGAACCTGCAACATCTAGTTAGCACTTTTAGTTCATCAGTCCACTGTTTTAAAGATTGTTTAGGTTGCTTCTTAAGATGAAAGAATTTAAATCTCACTGCAGCTCCATGAATCTGTGCATCAAAACGTTCATCGAGCTTACAAACAAGGTCATCTTCAGGACCAGAGTCGGGACACAACTTGAGGCACAGGTAGTGCACTTTGACTTATACAATTGACAGAAAAAAAAGCAATGTGTGCCATACCTTCAATGTTGTAAGCTGCGAAGTGGGATTCCAGTTGTAAGCGATATTCAGGCCAGTCCTCTTGTTTACTGTCAAACTGGTTAAACTTGGGAGCAGTGAGCAGTTACACAGATGCTTGTTGTGACAGCAACATGGACATCTATTGGACACTGAGCCACAATTGTTCAGTCTGCTCCACCTGAAAATGGAGACACTCTGTGTTATACAGAAATAGGCAGTGAGAAGTCAAGGTACTGAAGAAACGTACACACTTCAGTGTCACATTATGTACCAGATGAAAAACTTTGAAGAAACATAGACATTACTATTGCGGTGTATTTTAGCACCTAAAGTACTTCAAGAGGAGTTTGAGCAGATACTACAACTCCCACAGACATTATTAGTAATTTATTAAAAATTTAACATGGTAAATACTTAAATTTGGTTACAAATAGTGTCCTACTTCAAGAGGAGTTTGAGCAGATGCTACAACTCCCACAGACATTATTAGTAATTTATTAAAAATTTAACATGGTAAATACTTAAATTTGGTTACAAATAGTGTCCATAAAGATGACATGTAATTGATATGTACTATGTATAATAAGAACATCAACATCAACAAAAGCAAAATGAGGATAATGGAATGTAGTCGAATTAGATCAGGTGATGCTGACGGAATTAGATTAGGAAATGAAACACTTAAAGTAGTAGAAGAGTTCTGCTACTTGGACAACATGGTCAAAATATAGAGGACATAAAATGTAGACTGGCCATCGCAGGGAAAGTATTTCTGAAGAAGGAAAATTTGTTAGCATCAAGTACAGATTTAAGTGTTAGGAAGTCTTTTCTGTAAGTATTTGTATGGAGTGTAGCCATGTATGGAAGCGAAACATGGGCGATAAATAGTTCAGACAATAAGAGAATAGAAGCTTTTGAAATGTGGTGCTGCAGAAGAATGCTCAAGATCAAATGGGTAGATCACATAACTAATGAGGAGGTACTGAATAGAATTGAGGAGAAGAGGAATTTGTGGCACAACTTGACTATAAGAAGAGATTGGTTGGTAGAACATGTTCTGAGGCATCAAGGGATCACCAATTTAGTATTGGAGGGCTGGGTGAAGGGTAAAAATCATAGAGGGAGACCAAAAGATGAATACACTAAGCAGATTTGGAAGGGTGTAGGTTGCAGTAGATACTTGGAGATGATGAAGCTTGCACAGGATAGAGTAGCATGGAGAGCTGCATCAAACCAGTCTCTGGCCTGAAGACCACAACATCAACAACATATATATTTACAAAAAAGGGCTTGAGATGGACAAAATCTAAGTTCAATAGGGAATAAAAGTTCCAAAAACCAACTCAGGCTCTGACTAGATTTCCTAAACCAATTGAACACACTAACTGCAAACAACTGGCTTACTTCAATCAAGTTAGCAACATGTCTCTGATCAAGAAGAGTAACATACATGGGAATATTTGAGATGAGGGTGGGTGGGGATTTCCGAAAGAATTCTTCCATGTGGTGAGAAGCAAGGAAGTTGGTTCTGCAATGCATACATGGTGTAAGTCTAGTTTCATTTGTGCCAAAAATGGGTAGGGTCGTGATTCTAATTTTGTCTATGCACCATGATGCATGCTGTATTTTGGGTGTTGCAGAAACAAGAGCAAAAGTCATCTAGAACGACTGAAAAATGCAAAATGTGCTCTATCAATGACCCCAAAAGAAACCTGGATGATGCCTTATGTTTGCCATTGTACCAAGAAGCCAATCTGCCTCAAACACTCTAAAAAATGCAGCAAGAAGGAAACTAGAAACCTAAAAATTAATTACATAATTCTTATTTTTTGGAATGTTTCATGGGGGTTTCTTATGTCTTTATTATGACATGTGTAATATGCGATAATAATATAACAAAAAGTAAAATTTGGAGTGTGGGATACATGAATTTTTATAGCAGTAATGTTGTTATAATATTATGTTCCTTTTGTGCCTTTTTCTGTTAAGTGTGTCCGTTTCATAAAAATAAACTTTAAAATTTATTTGAAAATATTTTTGTGTGGTATTAATGTAACCTTTTATGTAAAAAACTGAATTGTTTCACTGAAATTGCTGAACACAATTTTTTATAGCTGTTTGAATATCAGTGTGTCAGACCACACCTGGAACAGAGTTGACAAAAAGGTGACCTGGGAAGATAAGAGATAAGTTTTAAATTTTAATCAACATATCCCACAGATGTGGAAAAACTAGAGTATCAGTTTGACAGAATTTGGTCTAAATGTTCACAGTGTAACACTTTCCATTTCCGTCAGTGTAGTTTTGAGATTTTGTGACAAATGAATCTGGATAAACTTGCGTGACAAATGAATCTGGATAAACTTGCTGCTTGTCAGTTTCCATGGCATTTCCTAATTCTCTTCAAACAGATACTGAACTGATTGCCACTGACACATGTCCAACAGAAATTTATGGTTCTTGCCACTCAGTTTCTACTACACCACTCTGTGCCTTTGCATACATATCTGTAGTATCAAAATTTAATGGGAACGCTTCTTGGCAGACTTGGGGTTTAATTTATGTTAATGCTTGTCTACTTCCCCCTTGCCTACTCCATCCACTGCTTCTATAGTCCCATAGCCAGTGTCCAACCACACCACACTTTTCTCATTGAGGCTGATGACACTGCCTCTGGACATACAACGATTGTCCACACTCTTAATACATTATGTCCGCAGAAAACACACCTCACTTATTGCACGCATCTGTTGCTATATCAATCTCCTCAAACTCCATATCCAACCAGACGGTGTTATACAGGTCTTTCAGAGTACCTTTCCAAACCCTTCTAGATAGCTCAGGAAACAGACCCTTCAGGAATTTGTCTAGTGCCCCATGCTATAGTCAAATTGCCTTTTTGCCCCCTCCCCCCTCATGGTTTATAAGTCTGCACATTAACTTCCCAATGTCTCATTGTTTTTCTTCGTTATTGCGCTTAACTGTTCATGTAAAAACCTTGTGCAATTCAACAATTTTGTTTTTTACAGCATTGCTGTGGCCCTGCTTCAACTCCTCAAATGCCTGCATATTTCTTAAACCTCCTGTACATCTCTCAAAAGCTTTTGCTTTTCCTATAAACCTCAATGTTGCCATTTGCACTATCTGACTATGCACCCATCTCCAGTCACTACTGCTGCTTTCCTAGAAAAACATCATATCCTCATCTGACTTACCAAAAAAAAGGAATAATCAAATTAGCAGGAGCTGAATCTATTAGATAACTAGCTGGCTTGAACACCATCTCATTTTCCATATTATTTACAAGTTGCCTATGCAACTCTGCATTATCTGCCCGCATTTGCACTACCTGATTAACTAATGTCTGAATTGCCCCACACTTGGAAACACCCTCTGTCCTGGACTCTGCCATTGTGGAACCTTTATCCACAATACATAAACCAGTACACAAAACAACAATACTACAGAACAGTAGTTTACACACTGATAACCTTAGCATACTATTCACACCTGATGCCTAATTATTGGCTATTTTCAGAATGAAATTTTCACTTTGCAGTAGAGTGTGCACTGATATCAAACTTCCTGGTAGATTAAAGATGTGTGCCAGGCTGGGAATCAAACACGGGACCTCTGCCTTTCAGGGACAAGTGCTCTATCAACTGAGCTACCCAAGCACAACCCACAATTTGCCCTCATAGCTTTACTTCCTCCAGTACTGTTACCTTCCAAACTCTACAGAAGTTCTCCTACGAAACTTGTGAGTTGCCCCAGATCACGCAGTCTGTGGCATTGTGACTGCATAAATTGCACATCACAACTAAGTGCTGAGGTATGTGGCAGCAAATATTTAAATCATAGTAGCCTTTTAATAACCTTAGTCAGTAGCAAGCCACACTGTGATGTTGACATATTACATTCAAGCCATCACCCCTTCCAAACTTGTCTCCTCGGATGGGACCGAAAAGCTGGTTTTCTCAAGAAGATCCATAGGGCCACAGCCTGGACAATTTTATAAATTAAAAAGTTATTGTAAGTAAATGATTTTTTGCCCATCTTCCCAAACAATCACTGTTCTTGCAAATGACAAGCTCTCACATCAAAATGATTTAATGTTCTACAAATCATGTAAACTACCAATTACGGTAAAATATCACAGCAATAACGATAAAAAAATTTTAAGCTAAGATTGTTTGTGACCAAACACTTAAACATAATTCTCATATACAATAAAAGAAATAATTTAATGTTGAGGACATAGATATGTTGAAACATGTTGGGTGAAGAAATCGAGGGAAAAACTGTGGTTGTCACAAGCAGTCAAACCCATTCACATAATAGTTTCTGCAAACATCGCTGTTTTAAACCTCAATATCAAAAAGATGGACATCAGTCAATTCAATAATGGTTTTACTATTTCTACTCACATTGTAGAATATAAATTCTGTAAATAGATCAGCAATCATTTTTATAACATAGTATTTTTACCTTGATTGCAATTAGTTTATTTAAAATTTTCATTATTACACTTTTCAGCATCACCAACATCATATTAATAATGATGAGAATCAGATCTAGGAATAAGCCATATCTCCAAAAAATGTACAATGTACAACTAAAAGGATACTGCACGAACTCAGAGTGCATTTAGTAGTGAGGGAGTAACATACTGGAAGCATTATCTGTACAGGTTTAAATGCATATGCATTCAGTTTCATGCAAATTCATGCATTACCTGTGAAGAATGGAAAAGGTGTAGAGCAGATGATTAAATGTTACAAAAATGTTCTAAAAGAGCTCAATGTTTGGAGTTATTTTTTAGAAAGTTATTTAGCTGGCCCCTTACTGGGCCATTACATCCACCAGATTTATCCTGTGGGTGGTCTGGTGGCTGGGCCACGGGCAATTCATCATCACAGGTGCCAGTTTCCCTCAATGCTGCATGTGCACCACCTGTTGTGGTGCTGTGATTGCAGAACTACTTTCTTCATCTGCAGTCACATAGCTAGACACATCTACATGTGCACCATCCACAATGGTGCTGTGATCAATCATGTAATTACACTCATGTCAATCTGCCTGCCTTTACAGGCTGTGATGAGACTACCAGCAGGCAGTGCAGGACTCGACACTATGCAGCTGTTACAAACATTTCTCTGCCTCATGATGACTGGGTGTTGTGTGATGTCCTTAGGTTAGTTAGGTTTAAGTAGTTCTAAGTTCTAGGGGACTGATGACCATAGATGTTAAGTCCCATAGTGCTCAGAACCATTTGTTACAAACAGTTTTCTACCATTGCCTCTCTTGGATGTTGTGGATGGTACCAGAATTCTGTGGTGCACTGAACAGGATGAAGGGTGTGGCAGATCTCTGTTCGACCAAACTTGCTCAGCTGTCAGTCCCATCTGGCCTCCCACCAATGATGACTGCAGCAGACAAGATAGAGGTGGATTGTCATCTGACAGAGCTTTCTCCACCAGCAGTCCCATCTGCTCCTCCACCTGTGATGACCCTGCCTGAGGTAGACTATGAGATGGAAGTCATGTATGTACCACAATGCATCCTCACAGAAGAAGAGAACAAATGCCACATGAGAGAGAGTGCACCATGCAGGCTTCATCTTGAGCAGCACAACCAATATCACATTGAGGTGAAACCCCTTACAGGCAAGTGGACAAAGAGGCAAGTGGACAAAGAGACAAGTGTCTATCTCCACAATGGGAGACAACAAGCATGCTTTAGCAGACAACAGCACTGTGAGCTGTACCTACAGCCATTGCAACCATATGCATGACTGCAGCCTCCAGTGATGACAATGAGACATGGATAACTAAACTGTTCAAACTCTCTGATTTTAGGCCATGTTTAGCTGCTGATGCATCCATATTCCTCCTCATCAACTGTTATTAACCACCAGCAGAACAACAGAGACAGGCCACTCAAGTGACTGGGAACCAACCCACACGAGATGTGGCCAGCTCCTGTTCGGCACTTCCTGCCAGCTGTCAAACTAGAGGGCACAAGCACAGCTAGCTACTCAGATGGCCAGGCACCAGCTGAATTCAAACAAAGCCAGCTCTCACCTGGCACTCCCTGCCACATGGTTTGAGGACTGTCCTTCACCCACCACCATGGAGGTTAATAAGGACTACAGAGGTTTCCTGCAGCATCTCAAACAGTGGACAACAGTTGTCTGCACTGTGAGGTGTGCAAGGGACAACAAGGCATGAGTCCAGTTCACTAATGTTGAAGACTACTATAAGGTCATGAGTGGCACCAGTAAGCTCATGATCCTTCACTACAAATATGCTGTTGTCTCTGACAACCCCATCAAGGCAGTCTGCAAGGTTCATCAAGCTGTGTAGACGTGGACCCAAAAAAGACACCCTGAAGTACAGTGAATTTGGTGTGTGCATAGTGACACATTTCAAACCCACCCAGACGCAGAGAGAGTCACTATAACTCCTGCTGTCCGCCACCTACAATGTAAAGACCACTAAGCTAATCTCAATGACAAAGGCAGACAACACTAAGGTCACCATTCAGTGCCTATGGAACAAGACAGGCTTGCTGCAATGCTTCCAGTGCTGAGGGGTGGGAAATGTGGTTGCCACAGTAACTATCCCAAGGGAGGCATGAAATGTGCTGGTGAACATGGGGGCACAAGATGCCTGCTACCCATATTGTACCCTCCCATGTGCAAGAATTGTGGAGGCCAAGATGCTGTGAAATGTTTAAGACACCCAGTAACCCACCAGCATGGAGTCCCACTCAAAAAGAAGGCTGATTGTCCCATCCAACATCCATGCCTTGGACACACATGCCAACCACGTTGAACAACACTGTCAACAGTGAACAGACGTTGGCTGACACTACCTCTGTATCACATGGCAACAAAAGATGGTGTGCATGTGCCAACAAGCATGCAAGGACAAACACACAAGAGGAACACTGTGATCAACCCCCCTAAGGGGAAGATCCATTACCCTCATGAAGAAACAGCAGGAGTGACAGGCATCAGTAGCATAAGGGCTACAAATGCTGTCAGTGTTGACATCACACCCTGTCACACTGCACCAACAGCAGTGGTCAATGAAGACCTGACCACACCATCACTTCACTACCCTCACCTTTCAAACAATTTTCACACCTTATCGAGATTCTGTGGTGAGTTTCTGAGGCAGTAATGTTAACTGCCCAGGCAGCACAGCCATCTACACAATAGATGATGTCATAAGCCCATTCCTAACACAATCTGCATCTGGAGTGCAGATGTCAGACTAACTATGGCCTATCTCACACTGCCTGCACTGCTGACAGTCACAGATGACATAAAACCTAAAGGGGTTAGAAGAGAAGCAAAACAGAGAAGGTATATAATTTCTTAAGCACAGTCTGTATATGAAGCTCCTAGTCCAGAATAAACCAGGGGGTGAAGACACTCTTGAAGAAAATTCCCACAAGACCAGCAGGCAATCAGTTCTCCTCTCCATGCAATTACACTGGCTGCTTCTGGCCATCAATCAGAGCCTCATTGCTCTCTCACCAGCCATCAGTATTGCTGCATCCTAGGTGCCACCATTAGTCAAGCCAATGCTCGCATCAGTCCCCAATGTCTGCCAATGTCATCACCAGCATATCATGTCTGCACCAGTGCATTTCAGTGGCCTTGCTGTACCAAGGTGGCTGCCGCTAATCAAATACCACCTCGCCAGTGACTGCTGGTGCCTGTCGATGCCGGCAACTGTCAGCTCATTGAGCTACCAACAATGACAACCTCACTGGGTGCCAGTCAAGCACCTCTTGCTACAGCATCCACCACCAGGTACTTGCTGTACACTACAGAGATCAATGGCCAGCAGCTCTACCCATGCCACAGCACAACACTGGGTCCAGATTACTCCAGGGAGAGCCTCCAATATTGTAGTACCGTGTGTTATAAATTTTTAACCATTGTATGATAAACTCTTGCAGATATCATCTGGGAACTCCTGTTTTAATTTTCTGAGTGCTTGTCACAATGCAAGGACAGAAAAAGGGCAGGATTTGGTCACAACAATTTGCAATGCATAATAAAGTAAATCCAGCTGAAGAAGTAAGCTCAATGAACTGTTCAGACAAAGTTAACTGCAGCGTGCTGTGCATTAATGAGCTCTGGTTGCAAAACTCAGAAATAGAGTTTGTGTACCTTATGGCTATATATTAGCCACAAATTATTAGTGAATGAATATTGCACATGATGGAGTGGCAATTTACACGAGTGAAAATCAAATTTGCAGCACTCATGGTAGTCCTAAGGGAGCACTGCAATGAAAGTGCATTTGAATTGTCAACTGTGATACTGCAAACACAAAAAATTATCACTGCTTCTGCGTACCATACATCAACCTCTGATGAAGTTCTTGTTGATAAACTAAAAATGTATTAATCCAATTTTTCATAAAACACAAGAAGCACTAAATATTTATTGCAGAGGACTTAAACATAGACAAAAGAGAAAGTAGGAAAATGTAAATCACATGATTGACTCAAAGCACTGAACTGCTACTATATAACTGGAAAACCTGCTGTATTAGATGCATCATTTGACATTGTAATCAGTAATCTACATAGGGCTCAACTAAAGTAGCATGTGTTTAAGTTGGAGTTTCCTGATCATGATGGGATATGGATCAAAATACACAGAATACTTAATAGATAGTAACATACAGAATATTAAATGAGAGTAATATTGAGGGTAAGGTGGTAGATTTACCAAATATACAGCAAAACATAAAAAATCTTGATGAATGTCTTTTTATGTTTTACCTATCATTACAAATGCAACAGATCACAAAAAGATGTGCTCCTAGCAGCAGAGAAAAACCACAGCACTCTAACAGGTGATACATTTGAAAGCTCAAACAAATGATACTGCTTCTTGTGCACAAAGATAAGAATGTTAAAAGTAAGAAAGCCATGATAAACTATATAACTCTTAACAAGTTGTACAAATATGAAATAGAATCATATAATGTAAAGTGAATGATGAATTTATCATAGGCTCAAAAAAACCAAATACTGTAGAAAGTAAGATCAATATGGATAAACCATAGTCCCAATAAGTTGGACTGTCCTTAATGAATATTTTATAAACTGTGTCAGCTCCCATTTTTCATGCAATAAAAATAATTCTAATAGTTGTTCAGCAACAAGAAACAGCAAACAAAAATTTATCTACATCAAAATCACCTTAGATAACATCACCAAAATTGTAAATAAACATAAAATCTTGAAGACATGATTACTACGTGATTAGTAACAGTATTATTTCTCTGCAACCATAATGCTACAAATGTGTCTGGTAAATCATATTTTTGATGGAAGTGTATTCTTTGACAGTCTGAAAATGACTGTTACACTCTCATTCAATAAGAAAGGTGACAGAAAAATCACAAACAATTATAGATTATATCAGTAGTTTCCATTACATCAAAAGTTCTACATACGGTTCACATATGCAAATTTACAATTATTCTGAAAATAGTAAATTGGTTAGTGACAGCCAATTTAGCTTTAAAACAGCTGTCAACAACAAAAATTGAATGTCTGCTCTGTAACATACATGAAGGATATGAGAACAAGAAACAGACGCGTGCAAACTTTTAGATTTCCCTAAGCCTTCAACTGTGTCACAAATGATGTAATGATAAAAGGGCTAGAGCATTGTGGCATTGTAGATAAACCATTACAACTACTTCAGCCATGTTTAAACAAATGGATACAATTAGTAAAGACACACAACCAAAAGCCAACACTCATGGAAAGAGGGATCCCACAAGGCTCAGTGCTTGGACCTTTCCTTTACACTGCGTGAAAATTACGTGCCTTGTGACAACATACTGTATGCTGATGACAAGACATTAATTACAGTTGGAACAAATCTATGAGATGTCCTAGAATACAACAAAGTAGTGACTGAAATGAGCAGTGACTGGTGCAAGACCAATTTTTTATCTATGAATAGAATAAAATCTGAAGAAATTTACTTCATCCTGAAGACATTCAAACAAGATACAAGAAATCTCAAATTAACTGGGATTGCACACAGATCACAGACTTACATGGGATAGACATACCAACTACCTGTGAGGCAAACTTGTTTATACTGGTACTCTTTTCCTAATACAGGTAGTTAATAAAATTTATTGGTAAAAATTTCAGCAATATTAAGAAAAGGATGTATGGGGGAGACACTGAGTCACAGACAGGAATAAAAAAAAAGCCTTGTTGGCCAGAGACAGTGGTCATGTGTGTGTGAGTTGTACTTGTGTGAATATGTTTGTGCTTTCTGCTTTAGAAGAAGGCTCTCAAAGACAGTGAGAGATCTACCCATGCATAGCTTCAAGCATATCATAGATCTGTGGTTCAAATGTATGCCATACTACTCAACAGATAAGTTTCTTGACAGTGACACACAAGAGATATGCAAGAAGCAGCTGATAACTGTACCATGAACTACGCCAATATCTGTGCGATAGTAACATATTATTTTTCATAGATTATTTACATGTGTTTATTATAATGCAGTATTATTCACACTGTATAGTATCACTTTACATGAGTATTGATATTTATGTAAAATAATTATTAATGTATTGTTTTATGTATTGAACTCTCAGATGAAGCCAACTGTGTTGGTAAACATACCGAAAGGCAAATAAAGATTCTATTCTGAAAAGGGTAATTTTCATCCTGGTACTGAACTTAGGTATTTGGCAGATATGTTTCTATACTGAAACAATCAGATATCAAATTCCTCTGAAAAATACCTAAGCCCCTAACTCAGATGAAAATTATTTCTTTGCTGGTAACAGGAACGACACATGAATAAATTCATGACATTCAAAGTGCACAGTTTTTTGTCTTATATAGCATCATGTAAGAGATTAGCAAAATTCAACAATTAATAGGAGTCTTTTAATACGTTATAATAATCAAAGGTTCTTCTGGAAACTGTTCAGAGGTAAAGAAATGCATACCATTTAGATAAGTTACCCAGATCGAAGATCAGTCTTCATCAATTAAATCTAAGGAATGGTAGAGAGTACATCTGAAAAAATTATATGAAGCCATTCATTTTTGGTATCATAGTAGGTGCAATGGCATCCAAACATGGATCAAGAAATTAGCATCTCATATGTTTCATCTAATGTGTGAGTCACAGTTTAATACAATCCTTAAAAATACTGTAGAGGATCATCAAGGGACAGCTCCATTTTCCAAAATAATTGACAGCCTCTAAGACATTTTTTTTACCATAGCATGTTATGGTGGCAGGATTTAAAAAAAACTGTCCTATGAATTCTATTTATGAGTTAACCTACCTGTGGGCACAAATCTCACTGAGGTGATACGAAACACAAAGTGATGCATGATGATGATGATGTTTGTATTGGGGGGGGGGGGGCACTCAACAGCACGGTTATCAGTGCCCTTACAAATTCCTAATTTTTGCACAGTCAATTTTTTTTTTCGCAGCCCAGCCTAGCCACCGTCTCGAATGATGATGATGAGGAGGAAATGATGAGGACAACACAAACACCTAGTTCCGAGACAGAGAAAAATCCCCAAGCTGGCCAGGAATCGAACCTGGGACCCTTTGATACAGAGGCAGCACGAGCTGCAGACATGATGCACAATGCGACTCACATACAACGTAGTAGCAACCCACATTGGTGGAGTGTATAGGAACATAGTTGCAGGGATGTAACTGGTTAACACTGGAATATGACACCAATAGGTGTCTTTATCATATTGCCCAGAAAAACAGGGAGTGCTGGTTGCTCAACACAGCTTTACTGTACGACACAAATTTCGAGTCATCAGCAAAAAATTAATTCATGTGATTGAAGCAAACCTACGTTCGTCTCTGTACTTAATTTCGAAGTAAAGCTTTTACCTTTTATATAAAAAATTAAGAACCATGGTTTCTAGATTAGCATGTGCTCTCCACTGTGCAGTCTTTTCGATTCAAATTGGGTGAAAGAAACGGATTTTTTATCTAATAGTCCCTCATCACAGCTTCATACTGGTTTTCTTTACACTGTTGCCATGCTTATTTTTATAGTTCGAAAATTAGTGAAAGACTAGGGATATTTTGAAAAATTTGCAGTGAAGAATTTAGTCGCTGGCCAGTTTACGTTTGGTGCATGGTTTCTTTGTTGCAGCAAACGACAAATTTCTCCTAACAGGCTACCCACTACTTACTGAGAAATTGCGAACATGACAGACAATGTATGAGTAACGCACTTAAAAAAAATCAAGTATCTATTCAAAACGGCAGAAGCTCCTTTCGCATAAAGCTACCCACCACTATGTCAGTTTGTGTGGGAATTATGATGGACGTCGGCGGTGATTTGAGCACTTTCTCAGCTCTTCTCTTTCGTCTACAACATTCTCTTTTGCGATTAAATAGTGCGCCAAATTGTTTGGAAACTTACCTTGAGCCCAGATACGTTTCGGGGGAATAGGAAGCCTCCTTGGACTTGCGGAGGACGAACGTGGAGTGCCACGCAATCTCCTAACGGCCGGTCTCCCGCAGCCGTTTGTGCGGTGGTGATGGCATTATGAGGTCTGTTTACGGCTCGGTCACTGGAGCAGCTGATAACGAAACCGCCGTCTTCCACGGCTCACTGAGGGCGGCGGGCAATGTACTGAAATGCCGCCAGTCATATCCTAACGCTGTGCGCTCGTTCCCACTTAAAATAACAGTCACAGCTTCATTTCTGATCCCTAAAAATGCTACTTAGGCTGAAATATAATGTTCTGTCGACGCAGGAATCATTAGAGAGGCAGTACAAGATCGGAATGAGCCAGTTCCGCAGTTACGAAATTAGAATTATATCAATACCTTCAGTTGCTAACGGGCGTTGATATATATAAACGGGGGCAGGTGAAAATGTGTGCCCCGAGCGGGACCCGAACCCGGGATCTTCTGCTTACAGGGCAAGCGCTCTATCCATCTTTTTTTTTTATATATCATTTTGTTCGCATGTGTTCGTTGCATCTGCTCGGGGCGGACGTCGTAAGACATCCATTTATGTTCGTTGTTGATCGATTGACTCAGTTTTTTTTATTACAGAGGGCACGTAACCCTCTGACCGAACACGCTGAGCTACCGTGCCGGCTAACTGCGTCAACTAGAGCTGAGCAGCCGGCCGCCCGGGAATCCATCTGAGCCACCGAGGGCACAGAGTAGACCGCGACTCCAGGGAGTATCTCGCGCACGCCTCCCGCGAGACCCACATTCTCACCTTGTGTGTCCACACACTACATTCCATATAAGTATATTGTTCAAAAATGGTTCAGATGGCTCTGAGCACTATGCGACTTAACTTCGGAGGTCATCAGTCGCATAGACCTTAGAACTAATTAAACCTAACTAACCTAAGGACATCACACACATCCATGCCCGAAGCAGGGTTCGAACCTGCGACCGTAGTGGTCGCTCGGCTCCAGACCGTAGCGCCTAGAACCGAACGGCCACTCCGGCCGGCAAGTATGTAGTTCCACAGCTACTTCCATCCATATGGTCCATAGAGCCGTACATTGCTACAGTAGCATTCGTCAATAAAAGGACAAACGATTTAAATTATCTCCACTCAGTCTTAAGCCGCTCTCAGACGCTCAATGTTATTGACATAGTGCTGTGTCAATGTATTGCTCGTAGGTGCGAGGGTAAGAACGACCCAATTTTACTGTGCAGCATTTATGTCTCAGAACCGTCGGTTAGAACTCTGCCTTCATAGCGAACATAATGGCTCTTGACGATATGGATGTATATTCTGCCATTCAATGTATTGTAACTACTTCTTTATCACCTGCCGATCAACAAAAAGAATTGAATGTCATCAAAGCGATTGCGGTTGATAATGGGTACACCCAGAATATGATTAATTACATGTTCAGTGAGAAAACTTCCAAAAACTTAGACTTTGAGCAACAACCTCCCCACTGATAGCAAAGAACCTAAAAAATTTATTTCTATTCCTTTCTTATGCAATATATCATATAGGATAAAACGTCTTCTAATGAAAAAATATAACTGTAACGTCTCCTTCTCTACAGATAACAGTTTAAAGAGAAATCTTGTACATTCAGTAGAGATCGCCAGCGATTGGTTTTCCAATTCAGGGGTTTACAAACTAACCTGTAACAACTGTCCTGCATATCATATTGGTCAAAAGGCAGAGCTGTGAAAACAAGATATAAAAACACCTATTAGGTACAAAAAGGAGCGAATATACACAATTCTACTTTTGCTGAACACCCCCTGATAGCCAGTCATACGCCAAAACATTTAGAAGACACTGTTATCCTACACAGAGAAGACAAAGGGCGTAGATTAGCTATGTGGGAAGAGTTACAAATTTTCAAACATCTTAAGCTCAAGGACGGTAATATATTGACCGACCAGTTGAACCTTGCTTGTAGCCAATTTTTCGAAGGCTTTAAAGCTGTACTGTTTACGGTATACCATTAATGCTGGTAACCTTAGTGGTTTATTTCCTCAGGAAGCTATGATGCACCTTCAATGCTTTCAGCTCACTACCACTTATGTAATGGTGGTTTTGTCACAATGTATGTTTGCTGCTACAGCGGTCCTTATGTGATTTTGTCTGGATCTAAAATTTTGCTTTTCCTGTGAATGTGTATTAACAGGATCGTGTACCAGTGTTCGTAATTCTTTCTTGACAAGAGCCATTATTGTCAATTTTAAAGTTCTGACATGTATACCGTTTGTGGGCTTCACTAATATTTATATATATTTGGCTGTATATGCCACCTGCCTTTCTTGATGTATAACTACATTATTTGTACCAGTGCTGTTATAACGAGAATGTTAATTTCCTTCCCTTCTTTTTTTATTGTTACTCTACCTAAGGACGTTATTAATACTGATAATTTACATGTTGCCTTTGCACGCCAATTGGCACATGTTTCTCGCCACGGGCGCCACCTGCCCTGGTTTCAGAGTAACTACGCTCGCCGATTACACTCACTCGGATGTGAGCTCTTCAAGATCCATGTACTATTTTATATTTACGTGACAAACCCTAATTCTAGGGCTATATTTTATTTTTGACGCATGGATCCATGCCGACAATTGTAAAACCGCGATAGTACATTAGTCCTTACTAATGTAAAATTGTAAGGACCAATCGTCGTTATCACACTTCTGTAATGTAAGAGTTCTCTAATTTGTCTTAAAATTTATTCTTGGCTTATAAGTTTCATTCTTTTCTAATGTAAGCTATGACGTTCATAGTCCTTAGGTTACCTTGTGAAGAAGACAAATTTATATTTGTCGAAACCTAGGTAAAGAATTTCTTTATCCATTGCAACTGGTCGGCTGATTATAATTTTATTATTGTGACAATGTTACTTGTCTTGTAAAACACAAGCAGAGATTATGCAGAACGGGGAACCAAACCGGAGTAGCTTTCTGTGAATATTTCCGTGGACTAGGGAATTTTGTGACAGCTTAGAACAACTAAATACAATTTAATTGAAATGAATAATTTATCGCGTACATGTCCTATTTTCTTTGTTTCTCTACTGCAATAACTGTTGCAAACGAAATAAAACTGATTGATAGCTTACATTATCTTGTGTCTGCCGGTGACAACTGTTACAAGACAAACGTGTAGGCTTGTTCTCACGGGACAGCTCATTTGACCTTATTTGCTAAAATCTGAGAACTGCTACAAGTAAAATAACCATTCCTACTTACTCCCACGACAACTCGATCTTCAGTTTCCTCTGCTATTGTGGACAACAATCAGGAAATCCGTTCTTCAAAATATCATATGATGCTGTCAATATTCAAGGTTCACTTTCTAATCTTTTGTAATTTATATTTCTTTAGTTCTTCGCGAAAATTCATTTGGAGGAAACTGTATTTCTCTCAGTCTGAGGCGTATGCAATTCCTTGTTAAAACTGAACAAAGCCACAGGGGCCGATGGAATCCCTATCACATTCTATACCCAATTTAGGGCGGAGTCAGCCCCTCTGACTCTGTTCGCACTATCAACAGAACAGGCTCTGCTAACGGTACACTACGCCTTCTACATCTCTGGCAATGGCTTCTACACAACGCTGGTGACTACCTTGAAGGACAGTAACAGGTGTAACATGTAACTCTGTTGTATCGGTTGTGAATAAATAGTTGCCACTATTTACGTTCCAACCCTCGTATCAAAAGTACGCTTGTACGGGGCATCGGGAGGGATTTGTGACTGGATTGAGGATTTCGTTATAGAGAATACGCAGCACGGTATCTTGGATGGACAGTCATCATCAAATGTAGAAGTAACTTCAGGTGTGCCCCAGGGAAGTGTGCGGCCCTTGCTATTCATATTATACATTAATGATCTCACAGACAATATTAATAGTAACTTTAGATTTTCGCAGATGATGCAGTCATCTACAACGAAGTGCAGTCTGAACTCAAACCTTGGTAAGACTTCAAAGGGGTGCAAAGACTAGCAACTTGATGTGAACGCCGGCCGGAGTGGCAGGTTCGAATCCTGCCTCGGGCATGGATGTGTGTGATTTCCTTAGGTTAGTTAGGTTTAAGTAGTTCTAAGTTCTAGGGGACTGATGACCTCAGATGTTAAGTCCCATAGTGCTCAGAGCCATTTGAACCATTTGTTGTAAATGTTCAGAAATGTAACACTGCTCTGTTCACAAAACGAAAAGACATAGTATGCTACAAATATAATATCAGTGAGTCATAGCTGGAAACGGCCAAGTCATACAAATACCTAGATCTGACTCTTAAAAGGTATATGAACTGGAACGACCACATAGACTCAGTCATGGGTGAATCAGGCAGCAAACTTCGGTTTATTGGCAGAATACTAGGGAAATGCAATCAGCCTAAAAAAAGAGATTACTTATAAATTACTCGTGCTATCCAGCCTAGAATATTTCTGAAGTCTGTTGAATACGTACCAAATAGTACTAAAACTAAATTCCGACCGAATAGCCCATGAAGGCCCATCGCCAACGACCGGCCGCCGTGTCATCCTCAGCCCACAGGCGTCACTGGATGCGGTTATGGAGGGGGCACGCTGTCAGCATATCGCTCTCCCGGCCGTATGTCAGTTTATGGGACCGGAGCAACTGCTTCTCGATCAAGTAGCTCTCAGTTGGCCTCACAAGCGCTGAGTGCACCCCGCTTGCCAACAGCGCACGGCAGAGCGGATGGCCACCCATTCAAGTCCTAGCCCAGCCCGACAGCGCTTAACTTCCGTGATCTGACGGGAAGCAGTGTTACCCCTGCGGCAAGGCCTTTGGCAACAAATAGGACTAGCGGGGAATATTGAAGGTATACAGAGAAGGGCAGCGCGAATGGTCGGACGAGTGGTAAAGAGTGTCGGTTGCAACTCGTTGTTTCTCACGCACCGACATAGTTCCGTAACACACCGCCATGTTGCACGCTAGAATGCGGAGCCCTCTAGCGGCAGAGGGCTGCAAATATGGATACATAAAAAATTACTATGTAGGATGTTAATGATGTCTGGTTTATTTAAAAAGCTTTAAGAGTTCTCACATAAAATTTCGGAGACAGTACTTTCTAGTACATCCTCATGTTTTTGTTTTATTAATGTGAATAGGAAGTGCAACATTTTGATTAAGCACTGTGTAATTACATCGTTTTGTAATTACCTCGAGAGTATTCAACAAGTTATTTGCAAGAAATATATTTGTAAAAACACCAATAATTATAGTTATTTGCAAGAAATATATTTGTAAAAACACCAATAATTATACTGTCACTGAAAATTAAAAATCCGAAACAGTAAAATAAATGAGGACGATGGAAAAATTCCTGCTGGAATATAACAAAAATAATTGGGAAAAAACTCGAGGTCAATACTTCTCAAAGTGGAGCACTGAACTGGCGGACTATTGAAGATAGAGGGAAACTATATCGAGAAAGTCAACTAGAAAATTTTCAAGAACTGACTTTAAATGACGACTTTAGGAATGTAGTTGCCTTACGAATCGGTCCCATAGGGATCGTGGGGACAAGATTACGTTTATTACAGCATACACTGAGGCATTAAAAAAATTAGACTTCACAAAGGCCTCCGACCTCCTCGATCGATCATTAGTAAAAATGATGCTCGACGAAACCCTGGGAAGAGACAGCGTCTGGACGAGGATCATAAACTCCATAAATGAATGGAACGAGATAAGGATCTCGGACAACCTCGATCTGTCTGAACCAATAAGGCAAACAAACGGAGTACTCCAAGGAGACCCACTAAGCCCGCTCCTGTTGATTCTGACAGCAAAGGACATTATGGAAATCGCTCATGACGAAGATGTCGAAGCATATGCCTAGGCGGACGACATTCTGATAGGCTCAAAAAACTTAAAGAAACTACAGGAGACTATAGAAGACGTGGAAAAATGGTGCATAAAACAGAAGTTCGTAATCAACACCGACAAGACGGAAATAATGGTATTCAGACAATGTGGGCAAATCACAAAAACGACAAGAATTGCACTACAACGAAAGCAAATATCTATCGCAAAAGATTACAAATATCTAGGGATAACACTCCAGCCGCTCGCAAAGTGCTTCACTAAACACACAACAGAGAAAACGACATAGGCCATCATAGCGATAAACAAAATAGGTTCCATCAGAACACTAAATCTAGACACAGCTATGGCACTCCTCAAATCAAAAATAATGCCGATACTGACTTATGGGATAGAAATCAATTGGATACACCTAAATGAAAAGAACTTAGAAACATTGGAAAGAGTGAAAGCAACCTATATCAAAAGAGCATTAGGGGTAGCAAAAACCACAAGATCAAGATTAGTCTACCTTCTCGCCCGAGAATCTTTCCTCATAGAGGATCTAAGGACAAGGTTCTTACTTCCCAACACATCAGCATCGGAGAACCTATAAGATCACTACTCAAGAAAAGAGAAAAAGTACCAACGAAATTCTATGGATCCGGGGCCATGATAGACCGCAGCAGCAAATTTTGAGATGAGACACGTACTTACAAGACTCGCAGTACACGGATTCCACCATGAAATTTGTGCAAATACAACATATCACGCACTGGACTCGCATTCGGGAGGACGACGGTTCAATCCCGTCTCCAGCCATGCTGATTTAGGTTTTCCGTGATTTCCCTAAATCGTTTCAGGCAAATGCTGGGATGGTTCCTTTGAAAGGGCACGGCCGATTTCCTTCCCGAGCTTGCGCTCCGTCTCTAATGACCTCGTTGTCGACGGGACGTTAAAAACTAACCACCACCACCACCACAACATACCACAAATCGTCAAACCTTTGCAAGTGTACACTATGTGGACAGTCTTGTGAGAGATACCATACATAAATATGCAACAAGAGAACCAGATCAATTAGAGACTATGCATTAAATGGTTCAAATGATAATCTGTTATAATACCTGCACTGAATGTAATCTACTACTAAGAATTAAGCAGACACTCAATACATCTTTGTAATTCACTCTCAATCTAATGTATAACCATAATGGCTATTTTGCTGCAATAAATCGTTTATTTATTAAAAAAAATTACTCTTCCCACGATCCAAATGTGACTTAACCGGGAAAAAGTGCTAAAAACTGGTACAGTGGGGTGTACCCTCGCCATGCACTGCGCATTGGTTCACAGAGTATGTATGCAGATACCACCCTCACACGGTGCAGGCTCCTTCAGTATATTGCACAAACCGTCAACACCGATCTCAGACAGTCAATATTATTGCGCCGTACTCAGTACTGAGCTTGTAAGTGCCCCTTCATACACTCCTGGAAACGGAAAAAAGAACACATTGACACCGGTGTGTCAGATCCACCATACTTGCTCCGGACACTGCGAGAGGGCTGTACAAGCAATGATCACACGCACGGCACAGCGGACACACCACGAACCGCGGTGTTGGCAGTCGAATGGCGCTAGCTGCGCAGCATTTGTGCACCGCCGCCGTCAGTGTCAGCCAGTTAGCCGTGGCATACTGAGCTCCATCGCAGTCTTTAACACTTGTAGCATGCCGCGACAGCGTGGACGTGAACCGTATGTGCAGTTGACGGACTTTGAGCGAGGGCGTATAGTAGGCATGCGGGAGGCCGGGTGGACGTACCGCCGAATTGCTCAACACGTGGGGCGTGAGGTCTCCACAGTACATCGATGTTGTCGCCAGTGGTCGGCGGAAGGTGCACGTGCCCGTCGACCTGGGACTGGACCGCAGCGACGCACGGATGCACGCCAAGACCGTAGGATCGTACGCAGTGCCGTAGGGGACCGGACCGCCACTTCCCAGCAAATTAGGGACACTGTTGCTCCTGGGGTATCGGCGAGGACCATTCGCAACCGTCTCCATGAAGCTGGGCTACGGTCCCGCACACCGTTAGGCCGTCTTCCGCTCACGCCCCAACATCGTGCAGCCCGCCTCCAGTGGTGTCGCGACAGGCGTGAATGGAGGGACGAATGGAGACGTGTCGTCTTCATGCGATGAGAGTCGCTTCTGCCTTGGTGCCAATGATGGTCGTATGCGTGTTTGGCGCCGTGCAGGTGAGCGCCACAATCAGGACTGCATACGATCGAGGCACACAGGGCCAATACCCGGCATCATGGTGTGGGGAGCGATCTCCTACACTGGCCGTACACCTCTGGTGATCGTCGAGGGGACACTGAACAGTGCACGGTACATCCAAACCGTCATCGAACCCATCGTTCTACCATTCCTAGACCGGCAAGGGAACTTGCTGTTCCAACAGGACAATGCACGTCCGCATGTATCCCGTGCCACCCAACGTGCTCTAGAAGGTGTAAGCCAACTATCCTGGCCAGCAAGATCTCCGGATCTGTCCCCCATTGAGCATGTTTGGGACTGGATGAAGCGTCGTCTCACGCGGTCTGCACGTCCAGCACGAACGCTGGTCCAACTGAGGCGCCAGGTGGAAATGGCATGGCAAGCCGTTCCACAGGACTACATCCAGCATCTCTACGATCGTCTCCATGGGAGAATAGCAGCCTGCATTGCTGCGAAAGGTGGATATACACTGTACTAGTGCCGACATTGTGCATGCTCTGTTGCCTGTGTCTATGTGCCTGTGGTTCTGTCAGTGTGATCATGTGATGTATCTGACCCAAGGAATGTGTCAATAAAGTTTCCCCTTCCTGGGACAATGAATTCGCGGTGTTCTTATTTCAATTTCCAGGAGTGTATTTGCACAGAAATGAGTGAGGACTGAAGTACTGAGCCGTAAAAATCATCGACTGCTTACCCAGTCGTGTGAAGAATATACACCCGTTATAAAATTGACATCAAGCACAAACTGGAACCATACCAGCTTGACATTTCATCCTCAACAGAACAGTTTATGCAAGGATGGTATACCAGTTGCAGCCGAGTAATAAGGCGTAAGAACAGTGGTCATAAGCAGATCCCGACCAATAAGGACCGATGAGAAGTGTCGAAAGTTGGCTACAAGAATATCACAAAATTTTTACAGCTTTCGTGGCCATCTGTTGAAAAACTGGGCGTTGGTTTCTGTGTTGGATACTTCGGCCATTGGTTGTTTGATGATTTTTCTTACCTTTCGCCGGCATGAGCGGCTGGCATTGTCAAAGCTTCACGCACCATTGAGAACGACGTCTTTCGCAATGGCACTGTTGTACAAAACATTCTCGGACTTCTCACCTCGGCAGTTCAGCGTAAAACCTCGAGCTTCGGCGAGTACCCCCATCGTCTCCACAAGGACAACTGAGTGTCGAAACTGTTGTTATGATGGCCCTATATCGTCCATAGACAGCTTCTGATTGTTAGGTAATTACGTAATGCTATCGCAGATGGTGTCAACGCCTCCACAGGCGACACCACCGCTCCAACGCAGCGTCAACATGGCGACGAATATCTCTGCCTCTTCTCTGCAACGACAGCTCGCTTCCATGCACCGCTAAGATTATATCCGCTGTTACAGTTGAGGATCCTCTCGCACAGTTTTATTTCTAAAGCATCTTTAATACGAGTGTAATCCCAAAAGTAAGGTCTCCTTTTTTTTAATATGTAAATAGACCTGTTTATTTCTACAATGGTTTATATCAGTTTACAGCTTGAACATTTAGCTATTTTTCGACATAATCACCATTTCTGTCGATACATTTTTGTAGAAGCTGTGGCAGTTTTTGTATGCCCATGTCATACCAGCTCGCCGCCATGTTTAGAAAGTTATGAACCTCTTCTTTCACCACGTCGTCGGAGCTGAATCGCTGGGACCACAATTAACGCTGACAGGTATTGTGAGAATCTGAAAAAACTCAAACGGGGAATTCATTAACGGAGAAGAGGAATGTGAGCAAGAGCGTACACATTCTCCCCATGACAACGCTCGCCCACACATCGCTCGGCAAACCGTTGCTCTCCTGCAACAGTTTCAGTGGGACATAATCACCCACCCACCCTGTAGTTCCGACTTGGCGCCCAGTTACTATAACCTGTTCCCTAGGTTAAAAGAACATTTGGCCGGAAAGCTATTCAGCACCGACGACGAGGTGAAAGAAGAGGTTCATAACTTTCTGAACATGGCGGCGAGCTGGTATGACATGGGCATACAAAAACTGCCACAGCTTCTACAAAAATGTATCGACAGAAATGGTGATTATGTCGAAAAATAACAAAATGTTCAAGCTATAAACTGATGTAAACCATTGTTGAAATAGACAGGTCTATGTACTTATAAAAAAATAGGAGACCTTACTTTTGGGATTACCCTCGTAACAGAATCCCAGTATATAGGAGCCTGGGACAGAATTTTTGTTTCACCGAACAGAATTTTGTGTTTGTGAGACTGTGGAGAGTGAACAAGAAATGAATACATTAAACAGATTCAGAAGGATGTAGGTTACTCTAGTTCGTCACAGATAAAGAACCTTGCACAGGATAGATTAGCATGGAGAGTGCATCAAATCGGTCTTCGGACTGAAGAACATGTGACTGTACCTAGCAGTTACTACTAGTGTAGGTGCTCTTCTAAACAGCATACAGTATGAACAAACCAGTTACGTCTTTACCTGCAGTTATTCATACTTTAGGTACTTAGGCTATGGACAGCTCTGTTTAAAAAGTGTAGTTCGATATAGTCATAAGGTTGAGGCACACATGTCTGCTTTCGTGATATGCACTACTTCACTGCAAAAAATAATCTGCAGCTGTGATCCTGCAGTCAAACAGGCTATGGATTGTTTTTGTGAGTTAATAAAGTACACAGAAATACAAATAAAAGTTAAACGAGTAATTTAATGACATAGGTTCTCTATTGCAGAACCTGTAATTGATGCAAATAACACAGAATTGTTGACTTTAGGTCCAAGGGTGGAAGCATTTGAAAAATGACAAAGTCTGCAAACTCTTCGCTTGCTGCTACGGTTAAAGTATACCCTGCATGGCGAAATGGCGCTATCCAAAGCCAGCACTGAGGCAACAGTGGTGCACCATGTCCACAGATGACAAGGCTGAATGACAGGTGTGTATGCGTGAATAGACGTGCAACTGTTGACCAACTGATCACCCAGATGAACCAAGGGGCTACTAGCAGCGTCTTCTCAACGACCCTTCAGTCTACATTGCTGCCTATGGGTCTCCACAGCAGGCGTATGGAACATGTATCCATGCTGACTGCCGTTCATTGGCGACGAAGGCAGGAATTTGCACGTCAGAACGCAACTCGATGTCCACTCACTGGCGACACGTTGCCTTTTCAGATGAATCACGTTTTATGCTCCATCAGACAGAGGGTCGTTGATGTGTATGGCATGAAAAATCTGAAAGCAAACAACATGCAACCAGGAGGGAGCGATGTGGTCTGGGAAATGTTTTCGTGGCTTTCGCCGGGTAATCTCGATATTTGGAAGGCACAACGGATCACCATAAGTATGCATATATGCTTGGGGGCTATGCTCGTTCCTACATGCGGTTTGTTTTTCCTTGGCATGGTGGGATCTACCGGCAGGATAATGTGACATGTCATGCAGCTTGCAGAGAATGTGCGTGGTTTTAAAACACCAGGATGAGTTTACTGTACTACCCTGCCCACCAAACTCTCAGATAAAACCCAATCAAAAATCTGTGGGATAACCTCGATAGGGGGGTAGTTCACGCCATGGATCCTCAACCGAGAAACCTAGCGGAACTGACCACGGCTCTGGAGTGAACATGACCCCACATCCCTGTCGGTATCTTCTAGAACACACTGACTCGTTTCCGGCATGTCCCACAGAGATGATACACTCGACAGGACTACGTTACACAGGATAAGAAAAATCTGATGTA
This sequence comes from Schistocerca gregaria, assembly GCF_023897955.1. Lineage (NCBI taxonomy): Eukaryota > Metazoa > Arthropoda > Insecta > Orthoptera > Acrididae > Schistocerca > Schistocerca gregaria. The sequence continues at coordinate 198,876,720 of NC_064923.1, forward strand.
CGTAATGCTCAGCAGTGAAAGCTGGAAACCTAAAAACTGAGGTTCTGGGCAGGAGATACTGAACGCAGTGGCTTATTCTGAATGGGCTACAGGGTAAATTATACATGAAAACTTTACAGGAATCTGTTGAAACTTGGGAGACAAACACACTTGTAAGATACACTGAGGCTTAACGTAAAATCTGAGATGGGAACCTCTAACATTCTGCGTGGTGTCTGTTTGTTCTATATCGTGTCTCCCTACCACTTTCGCGCAACGACGCTCTGAGCGTGTTTTTTAGGGAACTGACTAGTTTGAACCTGGGACCTGTTGCTGGTAAGGAGACGCCAGACCACACATGACATGTAGAATTCAGAAGAGTTTAGTGAGACTAGCGATGATATAACCAAATACTTATTGATTTCAGCGTCAGCTCCACTGCACTCTTTGTAAAAGAATCTTAATACTAACTAAATTTAGTTAGCTGTTAAAATAACGTCGAAAAAGCAGTTAAGTTTACCATTGGAAATTTTATTCTACTCACAAAACGTTGTTTATAAATTGCACTATTGATAAAAGCAGATGTTTTAATACAGGATGGAACCAACTGCGTTCAACAAAAATGTGAACGAATATTCCTTGAATGGGTTTGCAAGTTCTACAATGGTTCGAAGGATGACCTATGCCATATCACATCTGTAATCTAGGTTTAAATTAAGTTTCACAAAAGAGAAAACTATCAAAATGGTCTACAGTGACCCTCAATTATATTTAATTACTTATCTAACTTGTCGTAAATTACAGTGGCTGATGTGGCTCCTCAATAACTATATAACAGAAAAATCATCGCGTTTCACATTTTTACTTCAAGTGGCAAATGTGAACACCATGAGCTTTAATTGAAGATCGACACTAGTATTACGCAAAAAGGGGGTGTAACAGATGAGACTTCTGCAGTTCTGAGTGAAGCTTTATGCGCTGTTATGCGGCATCGCGTACGTTCATTACCTTGTCGGTGTTGGTCAGGGGACGGTGGGGAACCACAGCTCCGCTCACCTCGCCATCTTAGAAGCAACTGTTTCCTAACTTCTCCTTACTACAATTTATCGAAGATGGTTTAAAAAAACTATCTGGCTGTGTTTTCATCTGACCAATCAGGGTCTCAATGTTAACCTTAAGCTCCGCCTACAAAAATTCTGTCTATCCAATGAGAAACGTTACACTTTTCGTGGTGGGGCAATGTTTTTAAAGTTTGCAACGTAACAGAGACGCGAAAAAGTCTCACACTAAAACTTGCAGCTGGTGTGGCCCTTTTAGTGTTATCGTAAGATCTATACTGTTCTTCTGGAAGGCTCTATCTTTTAACATAGGCTGGGAGGTGGTCCTGGTGGTTAGCTGGAGACGTGGGTGTCCGTCCCTTATCGTAGGGCCTACAGCTTAACACGGTTCTGCTCTCGGCTTCTGTTCTCGTTTCTCCCCTCGGAACTGCGTCTGTCTCACGGTGGGAAGGTATGACATGCATTTAGGCATTCTTGTGTTTGTCTGTGGTATTCCATTTGCTCACTCGTTACTCGTATTACTTTGGTTAATTTAATGCCATGATTTATTCTGAGTTATGTGACATACTACTGGATTTGCTTATCATGTCAGGGTTTTCATGGTAGGTGTTGGATTTGCCTGACACCTTACAAACCTACAACAGGATCGCTAATAAAGCACTAAGCGAGCTCGACTATTACTTCTCTTAATTTTAACGATTAGCTGTCAGACGTTGGTAATGTTCTGATTGTCCAACTGTTTCAGCCTACGCCGTTTGCTATGAACGGGTAAACAATTGATTTTTAGGCAAAGGATTTCTGGCGACAATATTAACACGCAAAATGGAGCAAAACAAAGTATGCTAATAAAACTATTGCGCTAATCAGTACTACATCAAATGTTGTTTAATGTATACTTATCATTAGGCCTCCATAACACTAAATTTAAAATCTTTAGCGGCGATTTTTTGGCTGCACTTGAAGTCTAATCTCGGGAATTACCGTAGGGATTTTTATATGGTTTTCACTAATAGACACACTGAATCAGTAGGAAGGGTTGTGAATATAATTTACTATCGCTAAGTAATGGTGAAGGTGTAATTATGTTTTGTTATCTGTTCAATTTTTAACTAGCGTCTGGAGTGACATCTCAAGGTAAACTGGTCAGCTGTAGAGGCGGCGGCAACGGCATGTGGCGGAAAAGTGGTAAATAGCCGCCTCCGCTCCACGATCAACAACGAACAAAATGAGGAAAAAAAGCGTAGCTCGCCCAGGGATTATAATCCGTTCATCGTAAGAATAAACCTGACGTAAATAAACACAATCGCGATGATTGGGTCAGAAGCCTTAGCACACGTATATTGGTGTTGTTACGCTCTTGGAAGTAGGTTCTACTTATCTAGTAGATATATTATTACTTAGTTACGTTAAATGGAACTTTAAGATATTCCTATGTATTAACAGCCATCAACGTTTATCTTAATCACGCTGTAGCTACGTAGTTTTTATTTCAAAAATCGTGTACAGTTACAGCCTTTGCAGCTTTGTGCTGCGATTGTCGCATTCTTAATGCGCAGTATGGCTGAGGCTGCTTCCTGTTCCGCAGTGAAACACGCGTGTGGAATGCGATTAAAAAGAGCCGAGAAATAGGCTGTTCTTAATATTTTCATAAATTTACGGAGATAATAGGCTTTGAAGTTTTCCCAGAGACTGTATGTAATACAGTAACACCTATGTATGTAACACCTATAAAGAAATGAAGAGAAAAGCTGAAAGACGCATAGAATGGAGACAAGCTGCCATTGTAGCTGTTGCAAACCAATCCTTGGATTGACCACTACAGAAGAAAAACTATGTAATACAGATGATTTATAAATCCATATCGCATGTGAAGCGCAGACGGTAGCGTAACGGAATCTTAACTAGATACACATTATGGTTCGTTGGTTCACATCTCCCCAGTATCTTTTTTTTCTCGTTCAATTTGTAGCACCTACATCGCGTAGTTATAAAACTCATCATCATTTTTTTTACGAATAATGCACGTTTTATTGTTTCTAATTACATATTGGACGCAAAATTCCTCTGTTTTCATTTCAAATACAAAGTCTTAATTATTGATATTTCATGGAAGACTGTTCATAAAAGTTGCTTAAATTAAGAAAACATAACAATTTAATTTTTTAAGGCAAAAATGAAAAACCAAATCCTCATTATTTGGACTACGCCCATCATTTAATGCTACAGCAACATGAAAAACAACCATTTTAACAGCATCGAGCACATCATACAAATGCTGCATTTTTACATTCGCTACTGTACAATTACAATACGAACTCAACAGAACTGATGTGGAGCCAAGTTGCCGGATTTGGACCGAGAAGTTACAAGACATAAGCTGTCAGAATAACGCACGCAGCTTTTTCACAGGTTACTGCCGAAAGCTGGCGGGATATAGAATGGCTCGTCATCAAAGAAGAAGAGAAAATGCGGCGCCTGGTTGGCTTCGTGGATTCTGTTGTTGATAGGCTCGTTATCAACGTAGCAGATGACACTTCCAGAACTGAAACGTATTTCTCGGATTCGGATAAGGAAGCAGCTAAGAGGTTACCAGACTAGTGACTGTAATTAATACTTCCGTGGCTTCAGTATCAACAGCACGGTGAAATCCCTACAGTACGCTTTTGCATTACACACAACTCGCTCGGAAAGATTACCCTACGTGTGAGTTAGAAATTTTCATCAGACTTGTTTGTAATTGGAATACCATGTCAGGTGAGAAAGAGTGCACTTCATGCTTTCCGTCTGGTCACATAAGAAGCACGCGGTAGTGCTGGAGTTTCTCCCATTGTTATTGCATTCTCTTAAAAGATTAAATGACATTCGAAGCTATATTGTTTCTTTGCTCGTCTCTTTTTACATATGAACTGCAACTGCTCACATCATTGCAGGTTTGCTGGACCGCTGGCTGGCGAGGGCTGGCCAAGTTTAATGCGCCGGTAAAGCTGTTTCCCGAGTTATCACTCAGTCAAGTGCGTGCTACACATCACAAAACGTATCCTTGTGATCGTACTTGACAGAATCGGTCACAGCTTGGTTTCCGCTCCACGTGAAACGAAATCCAATGAGAGTCAAGAGTGTTTACATCAGGGTTATTCTTATGACGAACGGATTATAGACATGTCTGTCAATAAATATGTATTAAAATGCTTCAAATGGCTCTGAGCACCATGCGACTTAACTTCTGAGGTCATCAGTCGCCTAGAACTTAGAACTAATTAAACCTAACTAACCTAAGAACATCACACACATCATGCCCGAGGCAGGATTCGAACCTGCGACCGCAGCGGTCGCCCGGTTCCAGGCTGCAGCACCTAGAACCGCACGGCCACTCCGGCCGGCAAATATGTATTATAAATCAAAGTTTCCCACAGCGTTTTTCTGTTCGTATATGAAGGTTAATTTCAGGAACTAATGTAGAGGTTTTGATACGGTTTTCACTGATAGAACTATTTGGCAGGGGGAGAGAGGGGGGGGGGTTGGTGGTGGAGGAATACAATTAATTTCAGACTGTTTCTCTACCGATCCTCTGTCTAACAACATGTGGAAAAATAAACACCTAGACCTTTCCGCGTGAACCCTGATTTGTCTTATTTTATCACAATAGTCATTTTACCCTATATAGGTGGGACCAAAAAATATTTTATGTGGAATAAGTTGGTGATTAAAATTGCGTGAAAATATGTTGCTGCAGCGTAAAACACAGTTTATTGCAAATCTCTCGACCAGAACAAAGTGCTAAGTGAATGGAAAAAGCACATATGACTTAATAGTAGTAGTAGTAGTAGTAGTAGTAATAGTAGCAGCAGCAGCTTTATTCATCTGTAGATCTCTTTTTACAAGGATATGGGACATGCCAAAGTTTTTACAAGTTTAGACCATTTTAAAATAAGCTAATTCGTTTACACATACATTTACAGACGACTAGTCAGAGACAATCATTAGATTTATTACTGGTATGCAATAGTTTTTTTACAAATAACTTATTAAATAATATAATGCCACACTGTTGACTCATATCTTACAATCAGTCACTGCACACAGTATACACACATTGTTTCATAATACTTCACTCACTGCACAAACACACACACACACACACACACACACGCACACACACACTGTGTATAAGAAGGGTAAAAGATCGGACCAGCAAAATTACAGACCAATATTCTTAACATTGGTTTGCTGTAGAATTCTAGAGTATATTCTGACTTCTAATGTAATTAATTTCCTAGAGATTGAAAAGCTCAAGTCCACGAATCAGTATGGCTTTAGAAAGCGTCGCTCATGCGAAACCCAGCTTGCTCTTTTCTCACATGATATAGTGCGATCTATGGATGTATGGTAACTGGCAGATTCCGTATTTCTAGATTTCCGAAAAGCATTTGAAACGGTACCTCACTGCAGACTGTTAAAGAAGGTACGTGCATACGGAATTGATTCCCAGACATGTGACTTCTTAAGTAATAGAACCCAAAGCGAGTGTTCATAGGGGCAGGGGTAACACCAAGAATGCCCCAGGGAAGTGTGATAGGATCGTTGCTATTTTCTATATACGAAAGTGGTTTGGCAGACAGGGTGGGCAGCAATCTGTATTTGTCGTTAATGATGCTGTGGTGTACCAGAAAGTGCCGAAGATAAGTGACTGTAGATAGATTCAAGATCACCTAGACAAAATTTATAGTTGGTCTTATGAATGGCAACTGGCTCTTAATATAGAAAAATGTAGATTAATGCGGATGAGTAGGAAAAAACAAACCCGTTATGTTCGGATACAACATTAGTAGTGTCCTGCTTGACACAGTCATGTCGTTTAAATATCTGCGCATAACGTTGTGAAGCGGTATAAAATGGAACGAGAGCGTTGCTCGGTCAGACGTTGTCAATTGGTGAGAGATCTGGAGAATTTGCTGGCCAGGGCAGCAGTCGAACATTTTCTGTATCCAGAAAGCCCCGTACAGGACCTGCAACATGCGGTCGTGCATTATCCTGCTGAAATGTAGGGTTTCGCAGGGATCCAATGAAGGGTAGAGCCACGGGTTGTAACACATCTGAAATGTAACGTCCACTATTCAAAGTGCCGTCAGTGCGAACAAGAGGTGACCGAGACATGTAACCAGTGGCACCCCATACCATCACACCGGGTGATACACCAGTATGGCGATGACCAATACACGCTGCCAACGTGCGTAAACTGCGATGTCGCCAAACACGGATGCGACCATCATGATGCTGTAAACAGAACCTGGATTCATTCGAAAAAATGACGTTTTGCCATTCGTACCCCCAAGTTCGTCGTTGAGTACACCATCGCTGGCGCTCCTGTCTGTGATGCAGCGTCAAGGGTAACCGCAGCCATAGTCTCCGAGTTGATAGTCCATGCTGGTGCAAACGCCGTCGAACTGTTCGTGCACATGGTTGTTGTCTTGCAAACGTCCCCATCTGTTGACTCAGAGATCGAGACGTGGGTGCACGATCCGTTGCAGCCATGCGGATAAGATGCCTGTCATCTCGACTGCTAGTGATATGACGCCGTTGGGATTCAGCACGGCGTTCCGTATTACCCTCCTGAACCCACCGATTCCATATTCTGCCAACAGTCATTGGATCTCGACCAGCGCGAGCAGCAATGTCGCGATACGGTAAACCACTATCGCTATAGGCTACAATCCGACTTTTATCAAAGTCGGAATCCTGATGGTACGCATTTCTCCTCCTTACACGAGGCATCACAACAGCGTTCCACCAGGCAACAGGGGTCAACAGCTGTTTGTGTATGAGAAATCGGTTGGAAACTTTCCTCATGTCAGCACGTTATAGGTGTCGCCACCGGCACCAACCTTGTGTGAATGCTCTGAAAAGCTAATCATTTGCATATCACGGCATCTTCTTCCTGTCGGTTAAATTTCACGTCTATAGCACGTCATCTTCGTGGTGTAGCAATTTTAATGGCCAGTAATGTATACATCGCGTAGGGACCAGGAGGATAAATAGAGATATTAGGGCTCGTATTGAGACATATAGATAGCAGTTTTACACTCACTCTATCAGCGTGTGGAACAGGAAAGGTAACGACTACTTGTGGTGTAGAGAACACTCCACTATGCACCGCACTGTGTCTTGCGGAATACGTATGTAGACGTACAACGTAGATTTAGATGTGGGAAACGTCTTTGTTTTATTAATTCTCAGCCCAACACGCTTATATACACGTGACACTCTCTCCCCCTATTGCGCGATAAAACAAAACGACCTGCTCTTCTTTGAACTCTCTCGACCTCTTCCGTCTATTCTGTCTTGTAAGGATTCAAAACAGCGCAGCAGTATTCCAGAAAAGAACAAACAAGCGTAGTGTAGGCAATCTCTTTAGTAGGCTTGTTGCACGTTCTAAGTGTGCTGACAGTAACAAGCAGTCTTTGCTGGTCTTCCCCACAGCACTTTCTGTATGGAGGTTCCAAATTTAATTCGTACATAAACGTAATCCTAGATATTTAGTTGAATCAGCAACCTGTAAGCTGATGAGATTACCGTGAAACGAAATCTAAGGGAATTTTCTTAGTACTCTTGTGAAGAACCTCATACCCGTTCAGTGACCATTTCGACTTTTAGCACCATGCAGATGTCTTGTCTAAATAATGTTGTAATTCGTTTTGACCATCTTATCAATTTACTAGACAGCAAACGATGGTATCATTTACAAAAACTCTAAGAAGGCAGCTCAAATTACCTCCTAAATCGTTTACTTAGATTAAGAACAGCAATGGGCCTATAACGCTACCTTAGGGAACCTCAGATACAGCTTCGATTTAACTAGATGATTTCCCGTTAACAGGTCTGTATTTAGGGTTCCTGACGCCCCTGAGCAAAAGTACCTCTGCTCCACCTCCCTCGCTCCCCACTCCCACTTCTAGATTTGAAATTTGCCTAATACGTGGACTTTTTTTGTCTATGTAATACTTAACAATGAGCTGCAAACCTAAAACCATGCTTTTATAAAATTACATACAGAAAAACTTAATAGAGTGTCATCCTATAAATTTGTATGCAAACACTTCACAACGGTGTTTTTATTAAAATTAAATAGAAACAATACAAACAACTTACATTATACAATATATAGAAAGGTATCACGGCGCAAAACACTGATTATTTAAATAACAAGGAGCTTTTTCCTTGCTCTGTCATTTGCAAACAAGTTATGATTTTTTCATAGTCTGGTTTCACTGTCAAGTCGTATTCAGTAGCAAGGCTATCGACATAACTAAGACGATCATTACGTGAGAGCTGTAGCTTTTGAAGTGCAAACATTTTAGTAAAATGCCGAGCCTTGAAGAGCTGAGCTGAAGACTTGCTGTAGCTTGGATGATGCTTCCTTGGTTTTAAGGGGACTTAGTTTCTACAGATCAGGCAAAAACATAAATAGCTCACTGAAGTTCTTGTGAGAAGAAATTCTCATTTTCAATTCTTCAATCAGTTTATCCAAAATCTAAAGGAAAGATATCGGCATCTCATCTGATTCGTTATTTTCTAAATGATGTTGATAAAATATTTTTTGTTTTTCTTATTGCGTTTCTCATCTTGAACTTCACTTTGTTAAATGTTAGCAATGTTACAAAAATATTTGAATTTCTTATAACCTAGATTCTTGAAAACTTCATATCCCATTTTCATTTCTCCCAAGAAACGAACTAAGAAACTGTACAACTTCAGAACCGTGGCTACATCCATGTATACTGCTTTTAATTGTTTGCTTAGAACACTGGATGTATTGAAGAATTGAATCCTAGATTACAGCCATAAAAGATGTCTCAGAACTACACAATTTCTTCATTACATCTCTAGTTTCATATTCAAACAGAGACTTTTTGCTTTCATTCCCAATAATTGACAAAAGTGCTCTGGCGATTCACCCGCCATCTTTCTTCTCTTGCAGATCCTAGGGCTATGGGGTTTAAAAGTTAAATTGTGTATTGAAAATGTGCTTAAATGATTCAGTCCCTAATTAGAACCACTGAATATTATTGCAAACTGCCAAAAAAGAAGTTGAACCCGACAAATTTAGTGTGTGCTCTGAACAAGAAATGTAGGAAGTGTAGGGAGAAACCGCTGTAATTCTGGCTTGCTCTCAGAGTAAGTACCTGACATATTTAGCGGATTGTCATTAGTTCTGTCCCCTGCAGATCTGTGTGTCACTTCTGTATGCCCAATCTAAGTCTCTGAAGCAAAAGAATTGCATCTGCCAGGTCCTGGTCACCCTGTCCTGGATTGGCTGAGGGCGATCTGAATTGTTATATTATTCTGAAGTATCAGGTACACCAACATCGCTTGTAAATCGTTTATTGATTACTAATTTCGACGGATCTTTGCTGTCATCATGAGATCTTGTAACATATTAACAGAAGTTCATGTTCTTTATGAACTTGTAAGTCACTTAGTAATCTGGCATGCCCTTCGCGGTGGTTTGCGGAGTATGGATGTAGATGTAATGTTACATCGTTTTACAATATAAGTCAACAAGGAACATCAGCATGTCAAACATAAAATACTAAAAATATACAACATTCATCATATTGTGCTGATGTCCTAGTGCACTCATTCACTTCAAACCTCAATGGCGAGTGAGCTAGTTGCCAGAATAATAAAGTGATTGGCGTTTAGCTGTTTACAGGGCCGCTACCATTGCAACAGTCAATCAGAGAACGCCTTTGGCCGTGCCTTCTGTTGCGTTCACCGTTGTCAAATCTCTCTAGATTTGTAGGTAGCGACTACTTTGGAAATTTGTGGTAAGAGCCCATGGGACCAAACTGATGAGGTCATCGGTCCCTAAGCGCACACACACTTTTTAATCTAACTTAAACTAACTTACATTAAGGACAAAACACACACACACACTTCATGCCCGAGGGTGGACTCTAACCTCTGACGGGGGACTGTAGCCAGTTGCAGACGATGCTCGCGGCCGATAACGTAAGCAGTTGTGGTCCGTTTCTTCGTCTGCTTTGTTTGTCTATCAGGTCTGAAGCTTATAGTGGATTGTGAGCAAAAAAGTATGGCTGCTAAATGGAAAGTTCAGCGATCTGCTCTTTTCATGGGTGAGTTTCTGCAGTCGGTGCGGGAATATCTCGAGAAGGAGAGAGACACTGGTGCAACTCTATTGCCTCTAACGACCGTAGTCGAAAGAACTGCAGACGCTTTGAAGATACATAAAAATACTGTCTTCAGATTATGTAAGAAGAAACACTGTGCAGAAGGGGAAGTGCCTGGTTCATCCAAACAGCAGACAACTAGTAAAAAGAAAAGGATAGAACCATGATAGTGACTGGGCCAAATATCTCACGAAATAAGCATCAAACGAAAAAACTACAAAGAACGAAACTCGTCTAGCTTGAAGGGGGAAACCAGATGGCGCTATGGTTGGCCCGCTAGATGGAGCTGCCATAGGTCAAACGGATATCAGCTGCGTTTTTTTTTTTTAAATAGGAACCCCCATTTTTTATTACATATTCGTGTAGTACGTAAAGAAATAGGAATGTTTTAGTTGGACCACGTTTGTTAATTATTGTCGGTTTTCGGCACAAAAAATTAATGAGCGAAAAATTGTAAAAGAGAGAGGGGTGACACTGTAGCGTGGCGTTGTTGATTTTTAAGAAATATCGTTCAAGTCCCTTTTGAAAACACTATATACCTCGATGAAGCATCGCTAAACGCCGATCATTCCGTCAGAAAAGACTGGATAGATGACAGCATACGTGAAAGTTATGTTGTCCCCGTGGGAAACGACGCAGTAATTATTAGCTTGCCTGCTAGAACTGCATCTGGTTTGTGGCTAACTGTCGCCACGTTTACAAATCGAAGAAAACAAGCGAGTACCACGAGGAGCTGAACAACGATAGTTTTCTGCAGTGTTTCAAGGTGCAATTATTGGATAAATTGAATCGACCATGTGTCATCGTAATGGTTAATCCCTCGTACCATTCAATTATTAAAGGTAAAGCTCCAACGATGGCAAAGAAAAAAACCAACATTGTTGGTTAGTTGAAACGCCACAATGTGAAAATTCAAGACAATTTATGTAAGGGGGAGCTCATGGAAATTGTGAAAAAAAGCCAAAGTTTCAACAGTATGTTGTGGACGAGGTAGCTAAAGAACATGGCCACATAGTTCTTAGGGTTCAATCACATCATTGCCATCTCAACGCAATCGATATGATTTGGGCACAGATTAGACGTTACATAACAATAAATAACAAGCTTCACTGCAATTCAAAGACTTTTAGAGGAGGCAGTCGCACAATTAACCCCAGAGAAGTGGAGCAATGTTGTATAGCACATAGAAACGGTTGTTACGGAAGTATAGAAAAGTGAAGTGAGTTTAGAAAGTAATATTGAAAATACATGGTGATTTTTTCCATCGTGTACAAACCTAGGGATGATCAATGAGGCTATACAGAACAAAAAAGGTCCAATGACCTTACGTCCGGAAATGCATGGTTTCCACACTAGAGAGCATTTATTCATACATTATTACAGAGACTGTGGTCTATTATGCGCTGTACCATGTGCCTCAATGCATACATCTATGCATCGTAGCATGTCAGGCATCACGCATCCACATTGTCCAGGCTGCATCCAAACAGAATGAAAGGCAGCACGGATTTGCTGCTCCAGTGTCTCCACGTCTGGAATGGGCTCTGCATACATGACACTTTTGAGATGACTCGTTGTTGTTATTGTTGTCTTCTGTCCTGAGACTGGTGTGATGCAGCTCTCCATGCTACTCTATCCTGTGCAAGCTGCTTCATCTCCCAGTACCTACTGCAACCTACATCCTTCTAAATCTGCTTAGTGTATTCATCTCTTGGTCTCCCTCTACGATTTTTACCCTCCACGCTGCCCTCCAATGCTAAATTTGTGATCCCTTGATGCCTCAAAACAAGTCCTACCAACCGATCCCTTCTTCTAGTCAAGTTGTGCCACAAACTTCTCTTCTCCCCAATCCTATTCAATACCTCCTCATTAGTTACGTGATCTACCCATCTAATCTTCAGCATTCTTCTGTAGCACCACATTTCGAAAACTTCTATTCTCTTCTTGTCCAAACTAGTTATCGTCCATGTTTCACTTCCATACATGGCTACACTCCAAACAAATACTTTCAGAAACGACTTCCTGATACATAAATCTATATTCGATGTTAACAAATTTCTCTTCTTCAGAAACGCTTTCCTTGCCATTGCCAGTCTACATTTTATATCCTCTCTACTTTGACCATCATCAGTTATTTTACTTCCTAAATAGCAAAACTCCTTTACTACTTTAAGTGTCTCATTTCCTAATCTAATTCCCTCAGCATCACCTGATTTAATTTGACTACATTCCATTATCCTCGTTTTGCTTTTGTTGATGTTCATCTTATATCCTCTTTTCAAGACACTGTCCATTCCGTTCAACTGCTCTTCCAAGTCCTTTGCCGTCTCTGACAGAATTACAATGTCATCGGCGAACCTCAAAGTTTTTACTTCTTCTCCATGAATTTTAATACCTACTCCAAATTTTTCTTTTGTTTCCTTTACTGCTTGCTCAATATACAGATTGAATAACATCGGGGAGAGGCTACAATCCTGTCTCCCTCCTTTCCCAACCACTGCTTCCCATTCATACCCCTTGACTCTTATGACTGCCATCTGGTTTCTGTACAAATTGTAAATAGCCTTTCGCTCCCTGTACTTTACCCCTGCCACCTTCAGAATTTGAAAGAGAGTATTCCAGTCAACATTGTCAAAAGCTTTCTCTATGTCTACAAATGCTAGAAACGTAGCTTTGCCTTTTCTTAATCTTTCTTCTAAGATAAGTCGTAAGGTCAGTATTGCCTCACGTGTTCCAACATTTTTACGGAATCCAAACTGATCCTTCCCGAGGTCCGCATCTACCAGTTTTTCCATTCGTCTGTAAAGAATTCGCGTTAGTATTTTGCAGCTGTGACTTATTAAACTGATAGTTCGGTAATTTTCACATCTGTCAGCACCTGCTTTCTTTGGGATTGGAATTATTATATTGTTCTTGAAGTCTGAGGGTGTTTCACCTGTCTCATACATCTTGCTCACCAGCTGGTAGAGTTTTGTCATGACTGGCTCTCCCAATGCCGTCAGTAGTTCTAATGGAATGTTGTCTACTCCGGGGGCCTTGTTTCGACTCAGGTCTTCACAGTGCTCTGTCAAACTCTTCACGCAGTATCTTATCTCACATTTCGTCTTCATCTACATCCTCTTCCATTTCCATAATATTGTCCTCAAGTACATCGCCCTTGTATAAACCTTCTATATACTCCTTCCACCTTTCTGCCTTCCCTTCTTTGCTTAGAACTGGGTTGCCATCTGAGCTCTTGATTTTCATACACGTGGTTCTCTTCTCTCCAAAGGTCTCTTTAATTTTCCTGTAGGCAGTATCTATCTTACCCCTAGTGAGACAAGCTTCTACATCTTTACATTTGTCCTCTAGCCATCCCTGCTTAGCCATTTTGCACTTCCTGTCGATCTCATTTTTGAGACGTTTGTATTCCTTTTTGCCTGCTTCATTTACTGAATTTTTATATTTTCTCCTTTCATCAATTAAATTCAATATTTCTTCTGTTACCCAAGGATTTCTAGCAGCCCTCGTCTTTTTACCTACTTTATCCTCTGCTGCCTTCACTACTTCATCCCTCAGAGCTACCCATTCTTCTTCTACTGTGTTTCTTTCCCCCATTCCAGTCAATTGTTCCCTTATGCTCTCCTTGAAACTCTGTACAACCTCTGGTTCTTTCAGCTTATCCAGATCCCATGTCCTTAAATTCCCATCTTTTTGCAGTTTCTTCAGTTTTAACCTACAGGTCATAACCAATAGATTGTGGTCAGAGACCACATCTGCCCCTGGAAATGTCCTACAATTTAAAACCTGATTCCTAAATCTCTGTCTTACCATTATATAATCTACACTCCTGGAAATTGAAATAAGAACACCGTGAATTCATTGTCCCAGGAAGGGGAAACTTTATTGACACATTCCTGGGGTCAGATACATCACATGATCACACTGACAGAACCACAGGCACATAGACACAGGCAACAGAGCATGCACAACGTCGGCACTAGTACAGTGTATATCCACCTTTCCAGCAATGCAGGCTGCTATTCTCCCATGGAGACGATCGTAGAGATGATGGATGTAGTCCTGTGGAACGGCTTGCCATGCCATTTCCACCTGGCGCCTCAGTTGGACCAGCGTTCGTGCTGGACGTGCAGACCGCGTGAGACGACGCTTCATCCAGTCCCATCATGCTCAATGGGGGACAGATCCGGAGATCTTGCTGGCCAGGGTAGTTGACTTACACCTTCTAGAGCACGTTGGGTGGCACGGGATACATGCGGACGTGCATTGTCCTGTTGGAACAGCAAGTTCCCTTGCCGGTCTAGGAATGGTAGAACGATGGGTTCGATGACGGTTTGGATGTACCGTGCACTATTCAGTGTCCCCTCGACGATCACCAGAGGTGTACGGCCAGTGTAGGAGATCGCTCCCCACACCATGATGCCGGGTGTTGGCCCTGTGTGCCTCGGTCGTATGCAGTCCTGATTGTGGTGCTCACCTGCACGGCGCCAAACACGCATACGACCACCATTGGCACCAAGGCAGAAGCGACTCTCATCGCTGAAGACGACACGTCTCCATTCGTCCCTCCATTCACGCCTGTCGCGACACCACTGGAGGCGGGCTGCACGATGTTGGGGCGTGAGCGGAAGACGGCCTAACGGTGTGCGGGACCATAGCCCAGCTTCATGGAGACGGTTGCGAATGGTCCTCGCCGATACCCCAGGAGCAACAGTGTCTCTAATTTGCTGGGAAGTGGCGGTGCGGTCCCCTACGGCACTGCGTAGGATTCTACGGTCTTGGCGTGCATCCGTGCGTCGCTGCGGTCCGGTCCCAGGTCGACGGGCACGTGAACCTTCCACCGACCACTGGCGACAACATCGATGTACTGTGGAGACCTCACGCCCCACGTTTTGAGCAATTCGGCGGTACGTCCACCCGGCCTCCCGCATGCCCACTATACGCCCTCGCTCAAAGTCCGTCAACTGCACATACGGTTCACGTCCACGCTGTCGCGGCATGCTACCAGTGTTAAAGACTGCTATGGAGCTCCCTATGCCACGGCAAACTGGCTGACACTGAGGGCGGCGGTGCACAAATGCTGCGCAGCTAGCGCCATTCGACGGCCAACACCGCGGTTCCTGGTGTGTCCGCTGTGCCGTGCGTGTGATCATTGCTTGTACAGCCCTCTCGCAGTGTCCGGAGCAAGTATAGTGGGTCTGACACACCGGTGTCAATGTGTTCTTTTTTCCATTTCCAGGAGTGTATCTGATACCTTTCAGTATCTCCAGGATTCTTCCATATATACAACCTTCTGTTATGATTCTTGAACCAAGTGTTAGCTATGATTGAGTTATGCTCTGTGCAAAATTCTACCAGACAGCTTCCTCTTTCATTTCTTAGCCCCAATCCATAATCACCTACTATGTTTCCTTCTCTCCCTTTTTCTACTGACGAATTCCAGTCATCCATGACTATTAAATTTTCGTCTCCCTTCACTACCTGAATAACTTCTTTTATCTCACTCCATGACCAGAAATAACACGGACTGAGATCAGCAAATGAGCAAGCTATGCAACTGGAGCTCCCCCCCCCTCTCCCCCCCCCCCCCCCCCCCCACACAAATCTGATCCATCGACCAAGGAAGATACGATTGAGATGTGTCTGGACGTTAACGGCGGATTGGGCTGGAGCACCATCATGTAGTAGCCACATAACCCTTCGAATCATCAGTGGGACTTCTTCCAGGAGGGGAGGCAAAGTTATCGTAAGATAGTGCAGATAGTTCTGGCCTGTTAGGCGATGTGGAAGGAAGACTGGTTCCAAAATACGGTCACCAGTTATCACGATCCACACATTCCGTGGATGCTGATGATTCACTGTCACCATACGATGGAGGTTCTGCATACCATACCACAGATGACTGTTAGGAAAGTTGAGGATACCACTCTGTGTAAAGGAGGCCACATCTGTGAATAGAATGGATGACACAAATCGCTGAATACTGGTTGACCGTGAAGAAAACAGTGACAAATCTGCTCGTTATGTAGAAAGTCTGTCACTAGTACGCCCTGTACACTCTATAAGTGATAAAACAAGCACTCCGTCTTCTGGACACGATTGGCCTACCGGACCAGTCTGGAACCGCGCGACCGCTACGGCGGCAGGTTCGAATCCTGCCTCGGGTATGGGTGTGTGTGATGTCTTTAGATTAGTTAGGTTTAAATAGTTCTAAGTTCTAGGGAACTGATG
Organism: Schistocerca gregaria; assembly: GCF_023897955.1. Lineage (NCBI taxonomy): Eukaryota > Metazoa > Arthropoda > Insecta > Orthoptera > Acrididae > Schistocerca > Schistocerca gregaria. The sequence continues at coordinate 198,893,176 of NC_064923.1, forward strand.
ACCTCAGAAGTTAAGTCCCATAGTGCTCAGAGCCAACCGAACCACTCAATAACACAGCGAACGCCACAGTGGCAAAAGCAGGAGCCTGAAGGATTCCTTGAGAAGGTTCCTGACGCGTTTGCTATCTTCGAACCATCAACGTCCCAACATGTCCGATTACTTTTCAGCTGGGAAAACATGCGAGCCATTGCAACACTGACATTTCTAGGAATATGTTTAGTCATGTTTTATTGTTTCGTATGCATACCTGCTGCTATTATCTTACAAGAAGCAGTAGGTAGATGCCGCTGAATGAAGAGGTCGAAAGACTATGCAAGTTCCCCTTCTGTTCGAATCATACTTTATTTCCTTATTTTTCAGTTTTACAATTTTGTATCGTGTCTGCACACGTCGTGTAGCATTCAGTGAATGAAGCGGTACTGTAAAACACACAATCTGGAGTAAGAGTCCAGTTCCCATGCCGGCTGGTGGAGCCAGTGGATCATACGGCGTTGCCAATGGGCGGTGGTGTGAGCCGCTGTGGATAGACATGAGAACGCCCATACGTCAGCAGCGAGGTACGTAGGGAGGGCATAGTAATTCTGGAGCCAAGCAAGTAATCTTGCGTAATAAATATTTGGTAATAAAAGTCTCTTTTTGCAATACAGATATTGGTAGAAACTTACAGGTCATAAGCACTTTCTTACAACACTACTACAACGCCAGAAAATAAATAAATAAATGAATAATGTTTAAGCCAATGAAAATGTACGAAAGGCTACGAAACGTCACGAGCGTAAGTACGAAGTACAGGCTGTGCGCCGTAATCAGTGTTACCAATTTGAGGGTAATTACCAGATTTCGGGTAAAACCTAGTCCGGTGGATAATTTAGAGGGTAATACGAAATGGCGGGTATTTTTCAAGTAACTTGATAATTTTGGCACCAAACATTTTTTTAATATTCAAAACGTTCTTCAATTTTTTCAAATGTAAATACAGATGTGGTACGAGAATATGAGAATTGTGTCACGGATTGTGATTGTGCAACGTCCGCCCCGGTAGCTGAGTGGTCAGCGCGACAGACTGTCAATCCAAAGGACCCGGGTTCGATTCCCGGCTGGGTCGGAGATTTTTCTCCACTCAGGGACTGGGTGTTTTGTTGTCCTAATCATCATCATTTCATCCCAATCGACGCGTAAGTCGCCGAAGTGGCGTCAAATCGAAAGACTTGCACCAGGCGAACGATCTTCCCGACGGGAGATCCTCGTCACACGACATTTCGTTTCATTGTGCAATGTCCTGGGAATTCCCCAGTTTTTCTGCTCTTGCTTCGAGTGTTTGTTTGAATTTGTGTGTGGTAACTCTTAAGTCCACTAGTTAGCTTGTTGTTCTTGTGATAGCAGTATCTCATAGTTTTAGGGTACTACTAGACCGAACGTCCTGGTGCGGGTTACACTTGGGATCACTAATAGTACAGTTACTAAACTATAGAGCTTTTATTTTACGAAAATGGATAAGTGGTTGCGTAAGTGTTAGTGCGAAATCTGTAGACGTTCTGCGCTGTCCTCCGAAATTTCCTGTCTCACCTAATTTACCTGAACCTCCTAATTTATAAAGTGAGCTTTCTGAAAAGGACCGCATTGCTACTTCTACTTCAGCATCGTGTTCTTCGAGTGGAAAATCGAAGAAATCCGAAATAAATAGATTTTGTGATTCCTGATTAAGCTTGCCTGAGTGCACTGTTTGGTTACAGAGGAGCAACATACGGGGAGACGGGCATGATTTGGTGTACTGCAAGGTACGTGACAGTGTTTTAACGGTGCAGGATTTACGAAAGCGCGGCGTGTTAACTGGAATTGTACCGCAATGGACCGTCAGTGTCGAAAAAAGCTTGACATGGGGAGTCAAATGTGAAGATTATCGATTGTAACAGCGTAGTGCGCCATGAGCTCTTACTGCAAGATCGAATGATCAGTAAGCGGCACTACTAAAAAGTTCAAAGCCGTTGCGTTAAGTAATTCGAGAGAAAACGCCCGGATTTGTGGAGAACAATTTGTGGTTTTTGCCCCACAATAACGCACCTGCTCGCACTTCGTGGTTTATTCGTGAATTGTTGGCTAAAAACAGAATTGTAATAATACTCCAGTCGTCGTATTCGCTGGTCATGGACCAACATGTCTATTTTCTATTTCCAAAAATAAATGAAACCTTAAAGGGTCGTCGTTTTACAAACTTAGAAGACATTAGAAACGCATTGCAGAGAGAGAGAGAGAGAGAGAGAGAGAGAGAGAGAGAGAGAGAGTTAAAAGTTATCCCAAAAATAGAGTACCAGAAATGTTTCGTGGATTGGAGTAACCGCTGGCATAGAGTATAATACAAGGGGCCCTTAAAAAGCTTCCGTTCGAAAGTCGTACACTCCAGAACCGGTATGCCCATTAAACAAAATCGCAGCAAGCATAATACCAACACACCAGGTTGAAGATACCCGTTTGGTAAAACACTACGTCCTGCTGCTTGAGGAAGTCCGTAACTGCCTGCTGCAATCTTCGTCCAACAGGAGTCGTCGATCACTCAAACTCTTTTTAAGGGACCGAAGATGTGACAATCGCATGCAGAGAGATCAGGACTATAGGGTGGGTGCTCAAATCTCTCCCACTTGTCCATAACGATAATGGATGAGCGATACCTTAAGCGATTGGCGACTTGTGTTGAACAATGACCAGCGTGGAACTTTGTGCACTATTCCATGAGTGTTTTGCGATAGACATTGTAATATATCTATTCCAAATCGACGTGTACAGATGAAAGCTGCATTGTTCGTCATAACCTAAATTCTACGTAGCAACAGTTGGTTCTGATGTAAACCTTGACAGACACTTTCTGGCTTTACACAGAATTGCTTGAAATTATCTATCCCTTTTCATACTGACCTTTTTACTTACATTTATATTATAAGCCTTCTTTGTATGGTTGAAGTTGTTGTACTGACCGCGCAAACTGTTGACAATCGGTAGGGAGTCTATTGCGAGCGACGTGAAGTTGGACATTCTTAACGGTCGCCCCATCAGCCACAGTGCCGAGTGTCAAGTTTGTGAAGACCATATTTGACTTATATTTTAGAAATTATATCCAGCTTTACAAACATGTATTGGAAGTCAGAATTGCCCCTTATTTGCAGCGACGTAATAGATTTTGTGGAGGAGGCTCCCATCAACTAATCCTGCAGCAGTGACACCCTTTCCAGCGAAGTTTGGAAGCAGGATGTCAAACTACCTCGCTTCTGACAACTAGTTTCACTTGAAAGACAATATTTGGATTACTATTTATTAATTAAAAAGTCAGTAACAATAATCTTGACTTTCGTATACCTTGCTCAGAAGAAGTCCAATTACAATTTAGTAATCCTCTGATCAAACGGAATCGTTTGCTATACGTACATCATGACACCATTCTGTAACAATTTAATTTGGTAATTTCTACTGATTTTTGTTTTTGTAGGTATAGTTTTAGCTCTTTCCATCCATACTGACCCAGTCCAATCAAAACATTACATATGCGACCAGGCCGGCCGAGATGGCCGAGCGGTTCTAGGCGCTACAGTCTGGAATCTCGCAACCACTACGGTCGCAGGTTCGAATCCTGCCTCGGGCATGGGTGTGTGTGATGTCCTTAGGTTAGTTAGGTTTAAGTAGTTCTAAGTTCTAGGGGACTGGTGACTTCAGGAGTTAAGTCCCATAGTGCTCAGAGCCATTCGAGCCATTTATGCGACCAGAACTGGCAGTTTGCGAGGCATTTCCACTGTGATTTGGATGCTCTGAACTGTGTATTATTAGCCATCAAAATAATTTAAATTTACACAGTACTTAATCTGAGTCATAAGACACACCCTGATTTCGATACTGGACTTGTCTGATACCATGGGAATAACTAGCCGTTTCATGAAAACCAGCAACCTCAGCTGAAGGGTGTGGTTTTGGCAGTAGAACTTGGGTGTCAGTGGCCTACATGGAGTCTTGGCAGATACATCGGCACACAACAGATGTGCATATTAGTAAATTATTCTCGTATTTCAAGTCGTGTCAAGTGATTAACTGCCCACGAGCTTTAAGCAGAGATCTTCTCTGCCAATGTCAAGTGGTCGACTGTTGTGTGGACGCCGCTGCCATTCTTTTATAGCCGCGCCGTAGCGAGTGACGTCACTGCTTCTCAGTCTCGTATCATATACGGTAATGTTTTGATGGCACAACTGCCACGCCTGCTTCAACTCCCTAATTACAGGATCGCAACCCGTACTCAGCTGCAATCCACCGTCTTTATTGAGGGTGTTGTCCGATATTTTGATCTCTGTTGCTTTGTTTATTACGCTTTCTGAGAAGCCGTTGGTTCATTTAATAGTAGATGTCTCGTCGAAGGCAATTCGGTGTCCATTTTCCAGTGCGCGTTCCGCTACAGCTGATTTTTCAGGATAACGCAGGTGGAAACACCTTTCCTGTTATTTGCAATAATGCGGACAATCTGACCGACATAAAAATCTGCCTGCACCCACACAGCATTTTGTATATTCCATATGTTCTGAGACCTGCATCGTCTTTCAACAGGCTTCATTAACTGCCGGATCTTTGCTACGGGCCTGAGTCGATTTTATCTCTCTTCACGAGCCGGCTAATATTTCCTATTATTGAGCCACAGAAAGGTAAAAATGCAATCTTTTGGCAGAACCAGGGAACTCTGCATGCGCTATCCTTGCCATGGCCAATACCAACGCATCCATGCCATCAGATTCACATCCGCTTCACACGACCACTGCGGAAGTCGATGTCACTAGTAATTCTACATGCTCTATCAAATTATCCACATACACTATTAATATGTGATCAGTTACGAGGCAGAAACAACTACTATTTCCATATCCAAAGCTTTTTGCACTTAAAGAGCTTCTAAAAAATTTCTATTTAACACTGGACCTCAGTCTAAATAACAACTGTTTCAAGTTTTTTGCCAAAAGAAGGCTAGAGACGTGACTGGTTCAGACATTAAAGTCGCAACAGATGAAGGTGATCAACAACACATCAATAGAGGCAGCTCTACCTTTAAGCTAACACCAACCTCCAAGAGAAACACTGCAAGGAGCTCTACACTAGGTAGCCACAGCAACTGCTGTCCTTGCTGTAACTAGCTCAGTCACACTTCTTTTGTCTGGGTGCCGCCATTTGATCTAGGATGTCTGGAGGACGATCTGTCTGGGCAGCTGCTACAGTGTAGGCCAACTATGGCTGCTCGATGCAAGCAGTGGCCACTTTAGACAACATTGCTTTACAGAATTTGACCACTTCTGCCCACGGTGATCTCAATGGTTACGACCACTCGCACGACTGACTCTGCCATTACTGTGCCAATAGGGTGCCCTGCTGATAGCTGGATGACAGTCAAGTGTGGGAATTGAAAAGGTCAAATCAAACATCAAAACAATGTTGATTTGCTTTTTTGAAGGCAAGGGCGTAGTTTGTTCCCCCAGGTCAGACCGTCAATATTCCGCAACAGTGTTCGTCAAAAGGACAGGTTATTTCAGCACGACAACGCACCTGTACCCATTTAGGCAGTTTTTGGCTAAAAATGGCAAGCTTCCAATGTCCTACGCACCCTACTCGCCTTCTTGGCTCTGTGCGACTGCTTCTTTCCACGCGTGAAAAGGGGCATAAAGGACACCGACTTGAAAAAATTGAAGAAGTCAAGGAAAAAACGAGGGAGGAGCTGTCAGCGATTTCTAGAGATGACTACAAAAAATGATTCGAACAGTGGAAGCATCTATGGGACAAACGTATTAGTTGTAATGGAGAGTAATTTGAAAAGGATAAGGTTGTTTTGTACACATTTTGAAAATATATAGCTTTTAAAAAATAATTGCGGTAGTTTTGGGTACCCCCTTGTACACATCCTAGATGTCTGAGACTTTAAAAGGTATCTGCAACCATTAATTTCGTTCGATTATGAAAAGGGAAGATGTGATGGGACATATGGTACTGCGGGAAGAATTTAACAGAACACTGAAAGACCTAAGCCAAAACAATGCCTAAAGTCGATGGCAATCCGTCGGAACTACTGATACCCTAGGGAGAACCAGGCATGACAAAACTATTCCATCTGTATGAGAGAGGCAAAATAACGTTAAACTTCAAGAAGAACGTAATCATTCCAATTCCAAAGAAAGCAGCTGCTGACAGGTATGAAATTACCAAACAGTCAGTTTAAAAAGTCGTGGTTGCAAAATACCAACACGAATTACTTACAGAAGAACGGAAAAACTGATAGAATCCAACCTTGGGGAGGATCAATTTGGATTCTGGAGAAATGTAGCAACATGGAAGGCAAACTGTATCTACGACTTATCTTAGATGATAGGTTAGGGAAAGGCAAACCTTCCTTTTGTAGCATTTGTAGACTTGGGGAAATTATTCACGTTTGTATATTGTGCTTAGCGTACTTACGTGTTCAATATAGGTAGGCCTAAGACGAAAGAAAGGTGAGAAGGAGATAACAGTTCGAGGAAACTGAAACATTCGTGAGGTGGCTTATGCCAAGACAGAGGACAATTGCTTAGAATTCCAGATTTTGGAAACGGAGGAAACCAAGATAGGTAATCAGATGTCTGGTTCTAGTGTGGGAACTCTGCAACAACAGACAAGCGCCAGATCAGCTGACGCTACCACTAATACTGCACAACCCATAGCGACAGCGTACTGTTACTTACGGCAACAGGAAACGACTTCGTTTCTCAGTTGCTACAGCAGCTAGACTAGAGAGAGTGTGTATAAAGGAACGGCACCAGGAGGAAAGAGAAAAGGTTAATGATATGGAACGAGAGGAAAGAGAGAGAACGTGTGAACTCGAAAGAGATAATAGGCTGGCTGAAAAACTAAACAAAATTCTCGATGCTCGTGATAAGTTTATCCTGGGTCACATATAGGAAAAAATGGATAGCATACGAACATGAATGGAAGAACTATTTACTCAAAATAAGGGTTTGCCTAGTAAAGTGAGTGAACTGGACTCTCAAGTAAACAGATCAGAAGAAGCTCACCAAATACGTGAAGGCTGGGTAAAAGGGGTTACCAGCGCTGTGGACGGTTTGCCCAGTAATCTAGACAGGAAAATAAAAACCGAAGTTACCGCGACGCTGCAACGTTTGAACATTGCAGTAAATCGCGAGAAAGATGATCTTAATGCATGACTGCCACAGGACGTACGTGAAACACTGCAGTGTACGGTTATGTCAGGCCGTGAGCCTAACGAGAACAGATTTAGAGAATCTAATGAAACCGCAATAATAATTATCGGTATGATGCTAGCCCCAATAACTCTGCACGTTGAAAGACTTTCAACTGCAATCAAGCTGGCAGATACAGCCCGAGCAGCAAAAAGCGCGTTGTTGGCGCGACAGTATCTTATGTAGCAGTGCCAACGTTGGTGCATATGGCGCATATAAAGCACGAAAAGTCGCTTATAAAACATGGACAATTTCAGACGTACTCGGAAGAGAAAAAAAAAGATAGTAAATGTTTGGATCTTGCTCACTCATCGCTTATAGGGCGCCTGAGGGATACAGAGTTCTCAGAATGCTATACAACAATTCAAGCAAATAGCATTAGTAGTTTTATTTCAATAGAGCAAATTGACAGTACTTAAATTTGGAATTACATTGGTGTCACATGTAACATGCAAACAGTAAAGTTCTTGGCTATACACAAGGGCCGGCCGGTGTGGCTTAGTGGCTCTAGGCGCTTCAGTCTGGAATCGCGCGACCGCTACGGTCGCAGGTTCGAATCCTGCGTCGGACATGGATGTGTGTGGTGTCCTTAGGTTAGTTAGGTTTAAGTAGTTATGAGTTCTAGGGGACTGATGACCTCAGATGTTGAGTCCCATAGTGTTCAGAGCCATTTGAACCATTTGAACCACACGCAAGGCTCAACAAGTCTGCCCACTGATGTCCATACACGGCTCTGAGCGGCCAAGGCTGCCAGGAGCGCCGCTTGTATTCACTTCTTGCAGATGTCGCTCCTGGCGCGCGGTCTTTGTTAGCGGGCTAATGGGGTTGACGTTTCCTCACCGCCTTCTCTGGTCTTGCGTTTCTCATATTCGTTCCGGCGCTTGTGGTTAAGCCAGAACATTCCTCCAACTCCCCCCCCCCCCCCACCACCACCACCAAAGCGACGAACCGTAGTCGTGTACGGAGTGCGACCACATAGGGAAAGACAAGAGTGTTGTGTGCGGCGCAACATCGGGTCAGAAGCCGTGGCTGCAGTGGACGTCAAGATTCCGGCAATACCCCGCCATCTGGCCTGCGCTCTGGCGTAACGTCCTCGGGAAAACGACCGGAGGGGTATGCTTCCACCTCCTAGTGCCAAGAACCAGAGGTAGAAGGTGGCGACTGCTGCGATGTGGATGGGTCCAGCTCCATCGGTAGGACGAGAGGAGGCGGAGGAGGTGAAGGCTCCATCTCCATGGGGTTGTCCCACAGTGTCGTGAGGACACCCTCTGGTAGCTGCTATGGTCGCGATGCCCTCTGCACCCATGAATCTGGTGGAAGAGAGACTGAAAGATCACTCTGTATACGATAGATGCAAAGCTGATTTTGATGGTGGTGCTGCAAGACATGTGGACCTGAAAGAAGATACATGCAAGCGCCAAGTCGATGGACTATCTCCCCTCGCGCCCACCTTCTGCTGCCGCTAAAAACCCCATAAAAGACAATCTCATACTGTGAAAAGTGATACTTGCGGCCTTCCTTCGCCGGATGCTGAGGAGGGGGGAACAGGTGGAGCAGTGTCCGATGGCGGCAGCCGTGAAGCAATTCTGCCGGCGATGGTCCATCTCGAGGGTGCGAACGCTATGAAGCTTGATCCCTGGTGCGTGCGGAGTGAAGTTTGGCCATCTGCTGCTTCAATGTTGTGACAAAACGGTTGGCTGTGGATGGAACGGTACACTAGTTAGATGTTGTATGCCACTGCGTTCACAGAATGTTTCTTATTCATTTGACGTGAACTGAGGGCAGTTGTCTGACACTATTACTTCAGGTAAACCTTCGAGACAAAAAATCGATGACAACACCTTGTAGTGACTAAAGAATTTCGGAGAAAATTTTAGAGACACTCGTATTTTCACCGCCTCGAACACACATTTTAGAGATAAGGGTGGTAAAGTTGTACAGGACGGACGTGTATCGGACGGGCGATCGGGGCGAGAAGGTAGTCAACGAGCCTGCCTGAGAAGTTACACGTACCGCCCGCCCATGGTGTAAACGCATCGTACTCTGTGAAACTAAAAAAAAAAAAACATTGTTGGTATAAACATTTGAAGGTTGTTGAAAGAAGACTTATTCTCTCATTTACTGCCGCAATGTCGGGACTGTTGTCTTGTTAAGCTTGGAGAGATTTATAAAAAAAAATGGCTCTGAGCACTATGGGACTTAACTTCTGAGGTCATTAGTCCCCTAGAACTTAGAACTACGTAAACCTAACTAACCTAAGGACATCACACACATCCATGCTCGAGGCAGGATTCGAACCTGCGACTGTAGCGGTCGCGCGGTTCCAGACTGCAGCGCCTAGAACCGCTCGACCACTCCGGCCGGCTGGAGAGATTTATAAATTGTATGTATTGAAAGGTGATTGTAATAGAGTCTGTCGGTCCGGAAGGTGTCGATCTTGCGAGAAATGTTTAGTGTATGAAAACTACTACGTGTTATGAAAATACAGTGTTCAAAGCAATCTCGAGTGTATCGAGTTATTTTAAAGTATAGAAAATTCCTACAGAGTAGCATCTATTCTTCGGAGAAGAAGCTGAGCAGAATATCGCCGCCTGTTATCCTGAGAGAAGATCGGCGATGGAGCTCCAAGTAAGTTCGACAGCCAAAAGTGGAGTGTGAGGCTTGAACACTGGTACCATACCGCCACCCTTAATCACCGGAAACCGCCAGAACCTGAGTTGTGCTACGTGACGTTGTAGAGTTCACGAGCACAGTAAAAGGAAACTTGCTTTATGAGTCAACCACAATCAACCAATGAGTGTTCCAAAAATGTCCCGCCAAGTCTATGTGGACACGTTGCCATGGCGCTGGGACTTAGGCCAAGCAAAGAATTTGTGGCGGAGTGGACTGATTTTCCAAATATGCGTGACACTGTGACGTCATCTGCTCAATTTGGGTATCCATATCCTGCCAAGTACAGTGTCGATGCGGTAACTGTTTCGCACAAGCAAACCCCGGTGTCCTTGGTGAAGTAACTGAAACATTTCTTCTTGCAAAGAAGTGAGTGGCCACTGTCATTCTGAACAAACAAATCACACCTCTCAGCACAGTGAGGCTATACATTCATGCAAAGTATCGGCGCACTACTGAGTTCTTTATGTTTTTCAGTGAGTGAGGCCAAGATGTACGAATATAATCGAGCAAAATGTTCAAATATGGGTCATCTACCGTGGCGTGTGAATTTCTTTTTTATAGTTCAGCGGAAAAGACTGCAGAAATTCAGAATCCTGAGCATCATTGTGGCAACAAGATTTAGCAGAAGCACCTACTTGCAATACAACTGATTTGTCAGGATCAAAGAGAACTAAGCATCGACCACTGAGCAATGCAGCTTTAAGTTTTTGAAAAGCTACTTGCAATCCTCTGTCCAAACAAAGGGGACATACTTGCAACGCAAGCGATGAAATGGAGCTGCGATTTGTGCAGCATTTGGTATCAACCGAATATAATAGTTCTTTTTCCCTAAAACTGACTGCAATTCTGTGACATTGTGAGGAACTGGCAGGTCTCTTATGGCTAACAAATGCGACTGAAGAGGATGTACCCCTGGACTGTTTATGTCATGATCAAGATACTGAAACTCAGGTTTAAAAAAAATCACAATTGTCCAGTCTACACTTTATTCCTGTATCAGACAATACACGAAACAAAGCACGTAAGTCTTCAATATGTTCTTCAGGTGTACGACCTGCTACCACAATGTCGTCCAAATAGTTTGAACAGTTTGGCACTTGTGCAGTCAGTTGTTCCAAATACCGTTGGAAAATGGCGGGTGCGGAAGCACTGGCAAAAGGCAAACGCAAATATTTTAACAAGCCCAAATGAGAAGTTACTATACACACTTCTCGAGATTCTTCACCGAGCAGTATTTCAAGATTCACGTCGTCCAAATCAGTTTTTGAAAAGTAGCGTCCAGCACCTAATTTGTCCATGAGATCTCAGGCGGTGGCAATGGATAAGTATCATAATTTGTGGGTTGACTGTAGATTTAAGGTCAACACAGAGGCGAATGCGACCTAAAGGTTTGGAGATCAAAACCAGTGGACTTCCCCATTGACTAGCTGACATGGGCGCAATAACTCCGTTATCTTGCAGTTTTTTAAGTTCAGCATCGACTTTGTCCCGCAATGCAATGGGAACAGTTCTGGCCCTTCAAAATTTTGGCTGAGCATTGTCTTTCAGTCTAACATGTGCAACATAATTGTTAGTTTTGAGTAAACCTTCGGAAAAGAGTTCCGGGAATTCTTTTATCAAGCTAGCCTCACTGTCTTTTGATTTGAATGTTGACACTGACAAGACATTGTCCTCAATATTAAAGTCAAACGAATAAAAAGAATCAAGACCAAATATGACCTCACACTCGCATGATTGTAGCACTGTAAAAGTCACTGTTTGTGTATGCGAGCGATACGTAACAGGCAAAGTACATTTCTGAGAACGAAAATGTCTTGTTCATTGTAAGCTGTCAATTGCGTGCTAGTTTTAGACAGGTTTGAGGAGCCCAACAGTTCATATGTGCGACGATTGAGCAATGTCACAGAGGCACCCGTGTCCAACTGAAATATCACACGGTTCCCACACATAAGAAAATGAACATAAAGTTTGTTTGACTGACGTATCACTGTCTAAACTGCACTCTTGCTAGTTACAGACTGGGAATATATTGCATCAATGACCTGTGCCTTGTGACTAGATTTGTGTGAGTGTGCCATATTCATATGTTTGTTCCGTTGCAAACACACGGATATCACATGTCCTTTACTTGTAGCGTAACGCCGACCCTGTCAGGAGGGGCAGTCCTGGCGCTTGTGCATTTTATAACATCTAGGGCAAGACTTTATTCTGTTTGCTTGTGTAGCCGCCTGTTTAGAGAACTGCTTATGCGACGTGGACAGGCGTTGTTTACTCGGCGTGGCTAGAGACCGCATTCTGTTACAGCGTGATTACCTGTAAATACCACATTAATGCCATAAATGCTCAAAATGATGTCCGTCAACCTTAATGGATTTGGTAGTACGTGTAACGACATTCGTCTCAACAGCGAGTGGTTCACCTTCCGTAATGTTCGCACATGCATTGGCAATGCGCTGACGCATGTTGTCAGGTGTTGTCGGTGGCTCACGATGGCAAATATACTTCAACTTTCCCCACAGAGAGAAATCCGGGGACGTCAGATCCGGTGAACGTGCGGGCCATGGTATGGTGCTTCGACGACCAATCCACCTGTCGTGAAATACGCTATTCAATGCCGCTTCCACCGCATGCGAGCTACGTGCCGGACAACCATCATGTTGGAAGCACGTCGCCATTCTGTCATGCAGTGACATCTTGCAGTAACATCGGTAGAACATTACGTAGGAAATCAGCATACATTGCACCATTTAGATTGCCATCGATAAAATGGGGGCCAATTATCCTTCCGCCCAGATTGCTGATGTTCCACTTGTCGCACCCATCGTGGATTTTCCGTTGCTCAATAGTGCATATTATGCCGGTTTAAGTTACCACTGCTGGTGAATGACGCTTCGTCGCTAAATACAACGCGTGCAAAAAAATCTGTCATTTCTCTTGTGCCGTGGCAGAACTGTACACGACGTTCAAAGTCGTCGCCGTGCAATTCCTGGTGCATAGAAATATGGTACGGGTGCAATCGATGTTGATTTAGCATTCTCAACACCGACGTTTTTGAGATTCCCGATTCTCGAGCAATTATTCTGCTACTGATGTGCGGATTAGCAGCGACAGCAGCTAAAGCACCTACTTGGGCATCATCATTTGTTGCAGATCGTGGTTGACGTTTCACGTGTGGCTGAACACTTCCTGTTTCCTTAAAAAAGATAACTATCCGGCGAACGGTCCGGACACGTGGATGATGTCGTCCAGGATACCGAGCAGCATACATAGCATACAAGTCCGTTGGGCATTTTGATGACAATAGCCCTACATCAACACGATGTCGACCTTTTTCGCATTGGTAAACGGTCCGTTTTAACACGGGTAATGTATCACGAAGCAAATACCGTCCGCACTGGCGGAATGTTACGTGATTCCACGTACTTATACGTTTGTGACTATTACAGCGCCATCTATCATAAAGCGAAAAAAGTGGTCCAACTAAAACATTCATATTTCTTTACGTACTACACGAATATGTAATAAAAAATTGGGTTTCCTATTTCAAAAAAACGCAGTTGATATCCGTTTGACTACGGCAGCGCCATCTAGCGGGCCAACCATAGCGCCATCTGGTTTCCCCCTTCAAGCTAGACGAGTTTCGTTTTTTGTAGTTTTTTCGTTTGACGCTTATTTCGTGAGATATTTGGCCCTGTCACTATCAATGGACCGCCCTGTGTATCTAGATAGTAACTGTTCTCGAAAGAACAGATACCATTGATGACCGTGCAGCTTCTCTTGAATAAATGATAATTAATTCAAACCCTCACCTGCCGACAGGTGTTGTTGATATACCTCGATGGGGACAGCTGAAAATGTATGCCCCGACCGGGACTAGAACCCGGGATCTCGTGCTTACATGGCAGACGTTCTATCCATCTGAGGCACCAAGGACGCAGACGAATAGCGTGACTGCAGGGACTTATCTCTTGCAGTTGTCATGTAATCAGGAGATTCCAGGTTCGAGACCCGGTCGGGGCAGACATTTGACATCAGGTACATTGTACACGATCGCATCACGCGACATAACATCTGAATACAAAGCACCGCAAGCACATTGGAATTTACATTTCCTTGTCATACCTTGCAAATTTGTTACCCACTCGCGATATATTTGTACTGACCGTTTTTTTGCAATAAAGAATTGATACTTAGCTCCTACCACATTCACTGGTTGGTCATAATACACTCCTGGAAATTGAAATAAGAACACCGTGAATTCATTGTCCCAGGAGGGGGAAACTTTATTGACACATTCCTGGGGTCAGATACATCACATGATCACACTGACAGAACCACAGGCACATAGACACAGGCAACAGACCATGCACAATGTCGGCACTAGTACAGTGTATATCCACCTTTCGCAACAATGCAGGCTGCTATTCTCCCGTGGAGACGATCGTAGAGATGCTGGATGTAGTCCTGTGGAACGGCTTGCCATGCCATTTCCACCTGGCGCCTCAGTTGGACCAGCGTTCGTGCTGAACGTGCAGACCGCGTGAGACGACGCTTCATCCAGTCCCAAACATGCTCAATGGGGGACAGATCCGGAGATTTTGCTGGCCGGGGTAGTTGACGAACACCTTCTAGAGCACGTTGGGTGGCACGGGATACATGCGGACGTGCATTGTCCTGTTGGAACAGCAAGTTCCCTTGCCGGTCTAGGAATGGTAGAACGATGGGTTCGATGACGGTTTGGATGTACCGTGCACTATTCAGTGTCCCCTCGACGATCACCAGAGGTGTACGGCCAGTGTAGGAGATCGCTCCCCACACCATGATGCCGGGTGTTGGCCCTGTGTGCCTCGGTCGTATGCAGTCCTGATTGTGGCGCTCACCTGCACGGCGCCAAACACGCATACGACCATCATTGGCACCAAGGCAGAAGCGACTCTCATCGCTGAAGACGACACGTCTCCATTCGTTCCTCCATTCACGCCTGTCGCGACACCACTGGAGGCGGGCTGCACTATGTTGGGGCGTGAGCGGAAGACGGCCTAACGGTGTGCGGGACCGTAACCCAGCTTCATGGAGACGGTTGCGAATGGTCCTCGCCGATACCCCAGGAGCAACAGTGTCCCTAATTTGCTGGGAAGTGGCGGTGCGGTCCCCTACGGCAGTGCGTAGGATCCTACGGTCTTGGCGTGCATCCGTGCGTCGCTGCGGTCCGGTCCCAGGTCGACGGGCACGTGCACCTTCCGCCGACCACTGGCGACAACATCGATGTATTGTGGAGACCTCACGCCCCACGTGTTGAGCAATTCGGCGGTACGTCCACCCAGCCTCCCGCATGCCCACTATACGCTCTCGCTCAAAGTCCGTCAACTGCACATACGGTTCACGTCCACGCTGTCGCGGCATGCTACCAGTGTTAAAGACTGTGATGGAGCTCCGTATGCCACGGCAAACTGGCTGACACTGACGGCGGCGGTGCACAAATGCTGCGCAGCTAGTGCCATTCGACGGCCAACACCGCGGTTCCTGGTGTGTCCGCTGTGCCGTGAGTGTGATCATTGCTTGTACAGCCCTCTCGCAGGGTCCGGAGCAAGTATGGTGGGTCTGACACACCGGTGTCAATGTGTTCTTTTTTCCATTTCCAGGAGTGTAGATTGTTAGTGAGTCTATAACACTGCCATACGCAAGTTCACTCGGAGTGGCGTTAGGAAAGAGTTTCCGAATTAATCTGAACACTGCACTTCCTACCGTTGATAATAGATAAGGAAGTTTCACAGTACCAGGGACGTTGTGAGCGATGAGATGCGATTCGAAGTGGGCTAACCACTCGTGCCATTCCTCTTCTTGTGCACTAAACTGTCGAAAAGGTGGTATAGTAGCTGAAGTAGACGGTGCGTGTTCTGTCGGGCGTTCAGCGTCGGCCAGTAGCTGCTGTACCATTTTGAGTAAAGTGGGGATTTGTTGACTCTGGAACGGAAACATCTGCATTAGCTGTGTGGCATCTAATGCTTGCAGCTGCAGCGCCTGAGCAGGGGCGGGACAGGTGGAGGGGCGGGGGGGGGGGGGGGGGGGAGGTATGTTGGAAGACACAGATGCAACAAAAAAACAAAAATATGTTCAAAGAAATTTTCTGCAACGCCCACCTGAAAACTTGATTAAGTAAAAACGACAAGAAACTGCTAAAGAAAAGCGAGCGCCCCTGCAAAGTCAAGACAAGAGAGAATTAAGGCGCCTGCACAAAAAACATCGGCACGGAGGTCATTTGTAACACCTCGTCGCCAGTTGCTGCATCTTGCCCACTCATCGCTTATAGGTTTCCTAAGGGATGCAACGTTCTCGCAATGCTATACAATAATTCAAGCAAATAACATTATTAGGTTTATTCCAATAAAGCAAATTGACAATACTTAACTCTGGAGTTAGATCAGCGTCGCAAGTAACATGCAAACAGCAATGTTCTTGTTATACATAAGGGTCAACAAGTCTGCCCACTTATGTCCGTATACTGGACCGATCTGAGCGGCCGAAGCCTGCAGGAGAGGCGCTTATGTTCACTTCTTGCAGATGTCGCTCCTGGCGTGGCATGGTCTGGCTGACGATTCCTCACCACCTTCTCTGGTGTTGCGTTTCTCGTCTTCGTTCCGGCGCTTGTGGTTACTAGAAATGGGTCGTTCGCAAACCAACGGATCTAAAGGAGCGGTTCACCAAGATGAACGGCATGAGCAAGGAACTAATTCTAAGGAACGGTCATTCATAGTTCTCTTCGGTCGCGGATTTCTATTTGTGGTTCCCGGGAACTGGAAACGGTCGGTCTCCTTCCCGAACGGCACGTCGGCCGATCTCGTTTCAGCCTCGGTCCCGTTCCCGTCTGTCTGCGTCGGTCTCGCTCGGCGGGACTTTTCTTTCTTCGCGTGACTACTCGTCACAGTTCCACGGCTGACTACTCACACTTACTTCAGTATCGAGTTGTTGTTCGTTTCGTTCGCTGGCACGCCCATTATACACTCCTGGAAATGGAAAAAAGAACACATTGACACCGGTGTGTCAGACCCACCATACTTGCTCCGGACACTGCGAGAGGGCTGTACAAGCAATGATCACACTCACGGCACAGCGGACACACCAGGAACCGCGGTGTTGGCCGTCGAATGGCGCTAGCTGCGCAGCATTTGTGCACCGCCGCCGTCAGTGTCAGCCAGTTTGCCGTGGCATACGGAGCTCCATCGCAGTCTTTAACACTGGTAGCATGACGCGACAGCGTGGACGTGAACCGTATGTGCAGTTGACGGACTTTGAGCGAGGGCGTATAGTGGGCATGCGGGAGGCCGGGTGGACGTACCGCCGAATTGCTCAACACGTGGGGCGTGAGGTCTCCACAATACATCGATGTTGTCGCCAGTGGTCGGCGGAAGGTGCACGTGCCCGTCGACCTGGGACCGGACCGCAGCGACGCACGGATGCACGCCAAGACCGTAGGATCCTACGCAGTGCCGTAGGGGACCGCACCGCCACTTCCCAGCAAATTAGGGACACTGTTGCTCCTGGGGTATCGGCGAGGACCATTCGCAACCGTCTCCATGAAGCTGGGTTACGGTCCCGCACACCGTTAGGCCGTCTTCCGCTCTCGCCCCAACATAGTGCAGCCCGCCTCCAGTGGTGTCGCGACAGGCGTGAATGGAGGAACGAATGGAGACGTGTCGTCTTCAGCGATGAGAGTCGCTTCTGCCTTGGTGCCAAGATGGTCGTATGCGTGTTTGGCGCCGTGCAGGTGAGCGCCACAATCAGGACTGCATACGACCGAGGCACACAGGGCCAACACCCGGCATCATGGTGTGGGGAGCGATCTCCTACACTGGCCGTACACCTCTGGTGATCGTCGAGGGGACACTGAATAGTGCACGGTACATCCAAACCGTCATCGAACCCATCGTTCTACCATTCCTAGACTGGCAAGGGAACTTGCTGTTCCAACAGGACAATGCACGTCCGCATGTATCCCGTGCCACCCAACGTGCTCTAGAAGGTGTTCGTCAACTACCCTGTCCAGCAAGATCTCCGGATCTGTCCCCCATTGAGCATGTTTGGGACTGGATGAAGCGTCGTCTCACGCGGTCTGCACGTCCAGCACGAACGCTGGTCCAACTGAGGCGCCAGGTGGGAATGGCGTGGCAAGCCGTTCCACAGGACTACATCCAGCATCTCTACGATCGTCTCCACGGGAGAATAGCAGCCTGCATTGCTGCGAAAGGTGGATATACACTGTACTAGTGCCGACATTGTGCATGCTCTGTTGCCTGTGTCTATGTGCCTGTGGTTCTGTCAGTGTGATCATGTGATGTATCTGACCCCAGGAATGTGTCAATAAAGTTTCCCCTTCCTGGGACAATGAATTCACGGTGTTCTTATTTCAATTTCCAGGAGTGTACATCTCATTCAAACCTTTTTTGAACTCCGAACTTCTGGTTCTTTTCGTATTCTATTCAGCGTCCACGACCGGTAATTAAAATGTATCCTGTAATTATGTAAATTACACAAAAATTACATGGTATGTAATACATACATCTTTTCAGGTAACAAAACTGCGTTTCAGCTTACTTCACTATTTCGATAAACAGCAGAAGAAATACTTGTAAAAATGCAAAATTTTTTGTTATTACACGTGCAACGAACGTCGGCACGGCACACGAGTGGCCGTTTGCCGTCTTTTTTGGATCCAAGGTAAAAGAGCATGTTCATTGTTATGGAAGGTAAACTACTTTCAGCCGATTGAAGCTCGCGCTTCGTAATCGAGTGTATGGTGTCACATTTTGAAAAGAGAATATAATAACTCCTACAATATTATTTCAGTGGTACAGGGTGGCGCACAAATAATCGGCCCCAAGTACTACACTGCTCATTCTCGCTTACCAGTCATCGTCTATTATTTTGAAGTTGTTTGTATTAGCTTACTTGTTATTTCTTCACTGCATACTTATTAAATGTTTATCTATCCTGCTCGTGGCGGTCAACAAATTGTAAGTAACTGACGAGCACTCTGTAGTCGGGGCCGGTTTTTCGTGTGCCACCTTATATTATTTCACTGCGATCAGCCACACAAGGCTACAGTTGGCTAAACGAGATGTTTTCCAGAATCAAGAAAATTACAAGTGTGTGAGAATTCTGTTACGAATAAAAGCTCTGTACTCCATGGGGGAGGCAAGTGCCCCCTCTTGGCGCCTTCCATTTTCAGTCACCTATGCTACTAGTTTTCAATTTTTCATAAGAACCATATACGTAACACAATGAACGGTCAACGAGTAAAAATGAACGGTTCGCAAAAAAGAGCGATCACCAGTGAATTAGTTCCGAAGGATGAACGACTTTGCCCATCTCTAGTGATTACGCCATACGGTAATTTTTACTAAGAGTTTTAAGAATTTACTGCCAGATTCTTGATCAGAGAGTCAAAAATACAGTTTTCGATTTCTTTCATAACTCACGATGCAGAATTGTGAGCGATGGAAATCCCCGATACCTGTCAGAACTTTTCAAAATTCGAAAAGTTGTTTCTATCAAGCTTCTGGTCAAAGTATGTTCAAGAATGCTTATGGAAGCAGGTTCACAATCCTGGATTCTATAATTTTCCATAAGGAAACATGCGCAAATACTTTTAAAAGTACTTGAATAAGACTCGGTATTAGGATGAGCCAATGTCGCCAAGAGATGTGCTACGAATTCTGAAAGGCAGACTGCCAGTTGCCAGTAGGCAAAAACTGATATGGACCTGCAACAGTCCACAGCCACTGTTGACTCACTTGACCTCATACAGGAAGATGCAAAGCAAAGTGAGACGGGGAACAGGGGAACAGTGGCATAGGCCATAACAATTTTAACAAAGATAGTAATCAGAATGGGAACAATCCAAGGAGAAACGGACACCAAAGAGACAATAAGTTCCGTGCCTGGGCTAATGGCAACCACAAAAATAGGCATGGATGTCAAGGTAACTATAGAAGTAATAATAACAACAATTCCAATGAGAATCCGTTTAAGAACAAGAGCAAAAGTTTTAAAAGAAAGAGGAGGAATGAAGAGTGCTATAGCGCCTTGTTTCAACCCAGGAACACGAGGGAGATGAATAACAAGGACAAAATACAGGGCCTGCAAACTAGCATTCAAACCAAGCATCACAGGGTAAGAACCATCCCGTGAATAACATTAATGTTATACCAATGTCAGCTCCTAATCAACAACGACTGTGGGAACAATGAAGGAAGGTTAGTCGAACTGGCGGTGGTAAAAACAACTGCTTTACATGGACAGTATTGCAAAAGGTTGAAGGTAACCTGTATGAAACCCAAACTGTTACACATAGCCAGTGATTATACTCGGGAAAACTACCCGTGTATAGTTGAAAATTTACGTCTACATCTACATGGATACTCTGCAAAACACATTCAAGTGCCTGGCAGAGGGTTCATCGAACCACCTTCACAATTCTCTATTATTCTAATCTCGTACAGCGCGCGGAAAGAATGAACACCTATGTCTTTCCGTACGAGCTCTGATTTCTCTTATTTTATCGTGGTGATCGTTCCTCCCTATGTAGGTCGGTGTCAGCAAAATATTTTCTCATTCGGAGGAGAAAATTGGTGATTGGAATTTCGTGAGAAGATTCCGTGGCAATGAAAAACGCCTTTCTTTTAACGATTTCCAGCCCAAATCCTGTATCATTTCTGTGATACTGTCTCCCATATTTCGCGATAATACAAAACGCGCTGCCTTTTTTTATCTTTTTCGATGTACTCCGTCAGTCCTATCTGGTAAGGATCCCACACCGCGCAGTAGTATTCTAAGAGGACGGACAAGTAGGCAGTCTCCTTAGTAGGGCTGTCACATTTTCTAAGTGTCCTGCCAATAAAACGCAGTCTTTGATAAGCCTTCCCAACAACATTTTCTATGTGTTCCTTCCAATTTAAGTTGTTCGTAATTGTGATACATAGGTATTCAGTTGAATTTGCGGTTTTTAAATTAGACTGATTTGCCGTGTAACCGGAGTTTAACGAGTCCCTTTTAGCACTCATGTGGATGACCTCACACTTTTCGTTATTTACGGTCAACTGCCACTTTTCGCACCATTCACATATCTTTTCTAAATCATTTTGCGTATTGTTTTGATCTTATGATTACTTTATTAGTCGATAAACAACAGCTTCATCTGCAAACAACCGACGACGGCTGCTCAGATTGTCTCCAAAATCGATTATATAGATAAGGAACATCAAAGTGCCTATAACACTACCTTGGGGAACGCCAGAAATCACTACTGTTTTACTCGATGACTTTGCGTCAATTACTACGAACTGTGGTCCCTCTGACAGGAAATCACAAATCGAGACACATAACAGACGATATTCCATAAGCATGCGATTTCACTACGAGCCGCTTGTGTGGTACAGTCTCAAAAGCCTTCCGGAAATCCAGGAATACGGAATCGATCTGAAATCCCTTGTTAATAGCACTCAGCACTTCAAGTGAATAAAGAGCTAGTTGTGTTTCACAGGAACGATGTTCTCTAAACACATGTTAACTGTGCGTCAATAGACCGTTTCCAATTCATACTGTTCTAACGCAGTATATGTTCTAAAACGTTAACGATATGGGCCTGTAATTTAGTGGATTACTTCTGCTACTTTTCTTGAATATTGGTGTGACCTGTGCAACTTTCCAGTCTTTGGGTACGGGTCTTCCGGTTGTATATGATTGTTAAGTATGGAGCTAATGCATCAGCATACTCCGAAAGGAACTTAATTGGTATACAGTCTGGACCAGAAGACTTGCTATTATTAAGTGATTTAAGTTGCTTCACTACTCGGAGGATACCTTCTTCTATGTTACTCATATTTACAGCTGTTCTCGATTCGAATTCCGGAATATTTACTTCGTCTTCTTTTGTGAAGTAATTTCGGAAGGCTGTGTTTAGTAACTCTGCTTTGTCAGCACTGTCTTCGATAGCATCCCCATTGCTATCACGCAGAGAAGGCATTGATTGTTTCTTGCCGCTAACATACTTCACATACGACCAGAATCTCTATTGATTTTCTGCCAGGTATCGAGACAAATTTTAGTTGTGGAAACTAGTATAGGCATCTCGCATTGAAATCCGCGCTAAATTTCGAGCTTCTGTAAAAGATAGCCAACCTTGGGGATTTTGCGTCTGTTTAAATTTGGCATGTTTGTTTCGTTGTTTCTGCAACAGTGTTCTAACCAGTTTTTTGTACCAAGGAGGATCAGCTCCGTCGTTTGTTAATTTATTTGGTATAAATCTCTCAATTGCTGCCGATGCTATTTCTTCGAATTTAAGCCACATCTGGTCTACACTTATATTATTAATTTGTAATGAGTCGAGATTGTCTCTTAGGAAGGTGTCAAGTGAATTTTTATCTGGCGAATGTGAGGTTGGCTCAATAAGAAAAAACATAGATGCAAAGGTAACCGAGTCGAGTTATCTCGATGATAAACAGTAGCAACAGTTTGCACAGTTATTGAAACTTTATGCAATGGTGTTCTCGGAAAAACTGGGGATAATTAAGTGATACACTTACAATATGCAGATCAAATCTCATGAGACCTACTGCTGTGCTATGCATTCGGTACCATAGTCTAAAAAGGAGGCAGTGTCTAAGGAGATACAGCGTATGATTAAATGAGGGATAATAGAGACTTCCTTATCTCCCTACAGCAGTCCGTCAGTAACTGTCCCCATATCCGATGGTAGCGTACGCCTCGTCTTTGATATGTGCAACATCAGTAAGAGTATCATACCAGTGCAAACTTGACCTGAAAATGTGGAAGAGCATATACAAAAATTTCAATGAGTGCAGCACTTAACAAGCTTTGTGTTAAAAGCTTCGTATTGGCAGGTCTTACTATTAGAAGTTTGTAGGAAGTATACTGCCTTAATTTTTGCTGGCCAAAGTAACTAATTTAGTGTATTGCCGTTTGGGCTCAATATGAGCACTGTAGTGTTCATTGCAGCCTTAGAAACAGTCATAGGTCCTGACTTGCTAGATAAGGTAATGCTCTATGATGGCAACTTACAAGATGGTGGCCATAACATCTGGAACTCACAGGCGGTGTTCTAAAGAGATTTACCAAGGCAGGTGTCACTGTGAAATTAAAAAAGTCGAAATTTGACCAAGAGGAGATATAGTTCTTGGGTCACATTATCTCGCCATTAGGGATAATGCCTGTTCCGGGTAAGCTCGGTGTGATACGGCATTTACCTTACCCAAGCAAGAAGAAACAGTAAACAGCTTTCCTGGGACTAGTGTCATTTTTTGGACATTTTGTGCCTTCACAGATGCTGGACAGTGATGTATTGTTAATCCTTCTAAAGAAGAAACATCTTGGTATTTCTCTGAGGAGTGCAAGACAGTTTTTGGTAGAATCAGAGAGGCTCTAGTCAATTTTAAACTACTACATCATCCAGAAATGACGAAAAATTTTTATATAGCGACAGATGCTTCGATCTTTGGTGTAGGAACCTGTTCCAGTTCGACCAAACTTCGGGACCAACTGAAGTAAAAATTATAGGGTTTGAAAGTAGTTTCTTATCCAGTTATGAATGAGCATATTCTGTAATCAAATGTAAGATATTGTCTGTGGTTTAGGCACTAAGGAAGCACCATTATTATGTTTAAGGTAACACATAGTTGTCTTCTGCGACTAAGTTTTATCCTGTCGCGCTAGTTGTTACATGCCAGGCTAATCCGGTGGGTATTAGCCTTGCGGGATTTTGACCATGAAATAAGAAACGTGATAGGAAAAGATAATGTAGTGGCAGATGCTTTGTCACATTTGCCACAAGGATTACCTGAATTCACAGAACTTGTCGGATGATCAACTGAATATAAGATCCTGATGATCTAAGACAAGCATCAGAGACAAGCATATCTGAGAATGTGTAAGAACATAAGGGACCTACAAGATGCAGAACCCTATTGGAAGAAGGTAAAAGATCTGTTAAAAAGTAATCCAGAAAGTGACATTAGGAAGCAATACAAGTTGCAGAATGATGTTTTAATCCACAAGTACTACCCTGATACATAGCATTGGTGTGTATATATCCCAGCAGAGAGTATAAATAATAATATTTGGTACACACACCACAGCTGGGTTCACTTTGGCATGAAAATGTGCAACTAAAATAGGTACCTATTGTTATTTTCCCAACTTGCATGAAAATATTAGGTAGTTAATAAGTTAATATAATGCCCAAGTAATAGCAAATAATACAAAAAACTTTATGTTATAGCTACAATTAAATACCAACTGATGATTTTTAAACACAATTTCGAACTTACAACCAATGTAATCATGCATAACTAACGATGCTTAGTGAACTGATTAGTTGATAACTACTAAAAGCAGATGCAATTTCAACCCCCCTATAAATATGAAACTATGTGTTTGAAAACGATGTATGAACTGATTAATTAATAACTGGTTAAAACAAATATGATTGTGAACTCATAACGGATATATGAGTATTCACGTAACAAAGCGTTATTAACTTGACTTTTGTTTTTACAGGTGCATTGCGACAAACTGGGATGCAACTTATTACGGACAGTACGTAGGGAATGACTGCTCACAAAACTTCATATAATTTTGGTCCAATAACTTCAGGGGGTCATTGCTCCACTGGGAACGAGAAACATTTTCGGATGGTTGACATGAAACGTTAAAACGAACTGTTATTCTATGTACAAAAGAGTATGTAAAAATATTAATTATCTCACTGTGATGTACAGCAAAAGCAGTATCGATAGTGCATGGTAACCGACGTTTTGCAGTAAAGATTAACTGAGAACTGTGAAACCACGAGAAATAGATTTCCACAATTTGTTCTGTGGTTGGGAACCTTCCGATGAGAAAGGCGTGGATGGAGACATATGTATATTGTAAATTTCTGTTATTTACAACCAAACCACTTATTTCAGTAGTGGTTGCATCCCTAGTTGTATGACAAATTAATTCTACATTTTTCAGAGATTAGTAACTTGCGGTGCAGTGCGTGTTGTAATTAGTATTGCAGGCCGCCATGTGCAAGACGGCAGATTATTATACAAATTACTCCAATATTAAGTGGCATAAAGCAAAATGGAGACAGTTTACAATTAATTTTTTGAGTGAACAAAGTGAAATTGATTTCATTCATTTTGTAAAGAGTCGTATCAGTATCAAAACATGCATTTGGCTGTCACTTCCCGGCTATCTTTGGTTCAAGTAACGAGATTTTCACAATTAAGAAGGTGCTCAGCTTTGAATCAATAATAAGTGTATCATGTAAAAGGATTCTCCATGAGAACCTACAAAAGTATAAATTATTATTCATGTGGAGAGACATTCCATTATAATCCTGAGATATTTCTAAAAGTAAAAGATGAAGGTGCTTCACACCGAGTCGTTCCTAATTTATTTTACGTCTATTCAGACATTCCAACGTGATTTATTTATTGCGGATTTGGATATACACTACTGGAAATTGAAATAAATTCATTGTCCCAGGAAGGGGAAACTTTATTCACACATTCCTGGGGTCAGATACATCACATGATGACACTGACAGAACCACAGGCACATAGACACAGGCAACAGAGCATGCACAATGTCGGCACTAGTACAGTGTATATCCACCTTTCGCAGCAATGCAGGCTGCTGTTCTCCCATGGAGACGATCGTAGAGATGCTGGATGTAGTCCTGTGGAACGGCTTGCCATGCCATTCCCACCTGGCGCCTCAGTTGGACCAGCGTTCGTGCTGGACGTGCAGACCGCGTGAGACGACGCTTCATCCAGTCCCAAACATGCTCAATGGGGGACAGATCCGGAGATCTTGCTGGCCAGGGTAGTTGACTTACACCTTCTAGAGCACGTTGGGTGGCACAGGATACATGCGGACGTGCATTGTCCTGTTGGAACAGCAAGTTTCCTTGCCGGTCTAGGAATGGTAGAACGATGAGTTCGATGACGGTTTGGATGTACCGTGCACTATTCAGTGTCTCCTCGACGATCACCAGAGGTGTACGGCCAGTGTAGGAGATCGCTCCCCACACCATGATGCCGGGTGTTGGCCCTGTGTGCCTCGGTCGTATGCAGTCCTGATTGTGGCGCTCACCTGCACGGCGCCAAACACGCATACGACCATCATTGGCACCAAGGCAGAAGCGACTCTCATCGCTGAAGACGACACGTCTCCATTCGTCCTTCCATTCATGCCTGTCGCGACACCACTGGAGGCGGGCTGCACGATGTTGGGGCGTGAGCGGAAGACGGCCTAACGGTGTGCAGGACCGTAGCCCAGCTTCATTGAGACGGTTGCGAATGGTCCTCGCCGATACCCCAGGAGCAACAGTGTCCCTAATTTGCTGGGAAGTGGCGGTGCGGTCCCCTACGGCACTGCGTAGGATCCTACGGTCTTGGCGTGCATCCGTGCGTCGCTGCGGTCCGGTCCCAGGTCGACGGGCACGTGCACCTTCCGCCGACCACTGGCGACAACATCGATGTACTGTGGAGACCTCACGCCCCACGTGTTGAGCAATTCGGCGGTACGTCCACCCGGCCTCCCGCATGCCCACTATACGCCCTCGCTCAAAGTCCGTCAACTGCACATACGGTTCACGTCCACGCTGTCGCGGCATGCTAAGAGTGTTAAAGACTGCGATGGAGCTCTGTATGCCACGGCAAACTGGCTGACACGGACGGCGGCGGTGCACAAATGCTGCGCAGCTAGCGCCATTCGACGGCCAACACCGCGGTTTCTGGTGTGTCCGCTGTGCCGTGCGTGTGATCATTGCTTGTACAGCCCTCTCGCAGTGTCCGGAACAAGTATGGTGGGTCTGACACACCGGTGTCAATGTGTTCTTTTTTCCATTTCCAGGAGTGTAGAAAGCTTTAACAATATCAAAAATAATAATACCCGCCCATGATACGAAGTTGTAGTGAATATGCTACGTGTAGCCTTATATGATCTTACAATGTATTGTTAACAGCTCAGGGACACACACACCTATATAAACACAAAAGAATCACTACATTAAAATACCTTTAAACTTCAAGAAGAATGTAGTAATTCCAATTATAAAGATAGCAAGTGCTGACAGGTGTGAATTTTACCGAACTCTCAGCTTAATATATCACGGTTACAAAAATTAACACAAATTCTTTACAGAAGAACGGAAAATCTGGTAGAAACTGACCTCGGGGTAGATCAGTTTGGATTCCAGAAAAAGGTAGTAACATGCAAGGGGATCACAGAAGTGTCCGATTCCACCTGTTCGCTTTGACCCTTGACGCCACCAATATGGTGGAAACGACCATTCTCAACGTCTCCAATATGGCGCCTATGACATCATTACATAAACGCAACAAACACGAAAATACACATAAAACCAACATACACGTCTCACTCCAAAACTATAATCAAACTAACGGGACCAGTGCAGGAAATTGGGGATTTCTGGATGGGGGACAAACTAAATATAAACACATACAGATACACACCACGATCCCAAACCACCCAAAACGACGACATAAAAGCACCACAAAATTCCGAAATACAGCTACAGTTACAATATCGACAGGAATCGGTCACTTCCCTTTATCTACATAGCTCAACCGCAATTGTTGATACCTCAAAATAAAAACCAACTATTCCAAATATTATAATCACACAACAGTTGTCGTGATACCACAAAACCAACACCTAAAACAACAAAAATTGAAATCGGACACTTCCGTTGACCTATGTATGTCAACAGCAGTTCACAATACCAAAGCACATAGGTACAATGACAAATTGAAATCGGTCACTTCCCATGACCTATATAAGTCAACAGCAGCTCATGATACTAAAACACAGCTACGACAACAAATTGGAATTGTTCACATCCCATGACCTATATAGGTCAACAGCAGCTCACGATACCAAAACACACGTAGCTGGCGACATCACATTGTAATCGAACGCTTCCCTTGACCTATATAGGTGAACAACAGCTCCGATACCAAAACACACATAGCTATGACGACAAATTGGAATCAGTCACTTCCCATGATTTATTTAGCTGAAATACGACTGATGATACCAAAAAAATTGAAATTGAGTACTTCCCGTAAGATACATAAATCAACCACAAGTGCCAATACATAAACATCAACCACCAACATATGCAGTAAATAACACTGATCCAACAACACATAAAAACCCCATCAATCACCATAACACGAGAGCAATAGACCCAAAAAATGACTACTTACCACAAAAAAGTTCTGGCGCTACACACTAAGTCAGCCACCCCAATCACACACACGCACGCACATAAACATAAAAACAGCCAACTCGCATATTCTGCTTGCGTACGGTGCATTTTACTATCTCAGCCAAAAGCCCAAAAAGTTGTGGAAACTTAATGACGGACAACATATTGTCCCCCATCTCAGCCTGCAGACGTGCACTATTAAACTTAGAAGTCATATCTATACCTAACAAAAGAAGCCACAAATTGAATTAAACGACTAACTGCACAAGAAACAAATAACATCAAACAACACTACAATGACATAAACACAACGGAAACTCCATTCTTAACTCATTGAAACTAATTTCCGTTCTTCTATAACAGTCACGACCGATAAATGCACACTTCAAGCACCGACACCCAAATGAACCCAATACACCACATAACCCGTGGACCATACACACACCAGCAGAGGAGACCACCAATCACAACAAGACGACATCTACAAACACAACACACTCATAAACTAAACTCCGTGCCGTCATGACGTCACACAGAACAACCCCTGTACTGACCGTATTACTTATCTTAGATGATAGTTTAAAGAAGGGCAAACCTACATTTATAGCATTTGTAGACTTAAAGAAAGCTTTTGAAAATGTTGACTGGAACACTCTCTTTGAAATTCCGAAGATAGCAGAAGTATAATGTAGAGAGTGAATGGTTATTTACAACTTGTACAGAAACAAGGCGACAGTTATAAGAGTTGAATGACATGAAAGAGAAGCAGTGGTTGAGAAGGGAGTGAGAAAGGGTTATAGTTTTTCCCTGATGTTACTCAGTCTCTACATTGAGCAAGCAGTGAAGGAAACTAAAAAGAAATTTCTAGTAGGAATTAAAATAAAAACTGTGAAGTTTGTTGATGACATTGTAACTGTTATGGTGTCGTCCTAACTGCCGTCTGCTGTACAGCGAGCTACCTTAATTTAAGTATTAACTGTATTTTTCTTACTTGTCACTTCTTCTTCCGTGTGTTTTTGCTTTTAGGAAGCTTTAATTGTCGAGTGCTATTGATAGTGTTTCATAGATTTCGTGGTTGTTTTGAATACAGTCAGGGAGCGACCCTTTAGTCAACCATAGTGCCAGTAGTGCTAGTGTTTGTTCTCAATACAGTCCAGAGACAGGTAGTGCTATTTTCATTGTTTTCTACAAGACGTGTCTAGCAACCACAGTTTAGTCAACAGTCAGCCGCCTTTAGTGAATTAGCAGTCTAGTTAAAAGTTGATTAAATCTCTACAGTACATTGATTTCTTAGGATGGATAGGATGTGTGACTGCTGTGTACGGACGCAGGAGGAGCTGGCCACTGTTCGCGGACAGCTGA
Source organism: Schistocerca gregaria (assembly GCF_023897955.1). Lineage (NCBI taxonomy): Eukaryota > Metazoa > Arthropoda > Insecta > Orthoptera > Acrididae > Schistocerca > Schistocerca gregaria. The sequence continues at coordinate 198,922,756 of NC_064923.1, forward strand.
ACGTGTTGATGGCCGCAGTCAGCTGTCTTCAGCCTCGGAGTGCAGCGGCAGTGGGGAGTCTGGTGCGTCGCAAGGTACACCCCAGGTGTTACATGCTTCACCCACTGTCCCTGCTGTCGAGACATCTTCGCGGGTACCGGGCGCGGTTGGGCACCCTCTCCCCAAGGGGAGTGGCGGGTTCAGCGGCGCACGAGGCGGAGAGTAAATGTGGAGGCTGGCCGTGTGGCATCGCCCTCTCTGCCTGTGAGTGGACATGTGGCTGCTCCTTCAGCAAGGTCCGAGCAGGCACACGGGGCAGGGGTTTATTAGTTATTGGGAGCTCCAACATTAGGCGGGTGATGGAACACCTTAGGGGAATAGCGGAAAGTTCGGGGAAGAAGGCCAGTGTTCACTCTGTCTGCTTGCCGGGGGGTCTCATCCGAGGTGTGGAGGAGGCCCTACCGGCGGCGATAGAGAGCACTAGGTGCACCCGACTGCAAATTGTTGCTCATTTCGGCACCAATGACTCCTGCCGTCTGGGTTCAGAGGTCATCCTCAGTTCGTACAGGAGGTTGGCGGAATTGGTGAAGGCGGAAAGCCTCGCTCGTGGGGTGGAATCAGAGCTAACTATTTGTAGTATCGTACCGAGAACCGAGCAGCCACACGGGGGGAGGGGTCCTCTGGTTTGGAGCCGAGTGGAAGGCTTAAACCAGAGGCTCGGACGATTCTGCGGAGATCTGGGGTGCAAATTTCTCGACCTCCGCTATCTGGTGGAGAAATGTAGGGCCCCCCTGAATAGGTCAGGCGTGCACTACACGCCGGAAGCGGCTACAAGGGTAGCGGAGTACGTTTGGAGTGCACATGGGTTTCTTTAGGTTAGAGAATTCTCACCCTAGGCCCGACAAGACGCCTCCTGAGACGCGGCAAGGTAGGAGTAGGCAAAATGCAACAGGGAATAACAATATTAATGTGCTAATAGTAAACTGCAGGAGCGTCTATAGAAAGGTCCCAGAACTGCTCTCACTAATAAACGACCACAACGCCCATATAGTACTAGGGACAGAAAGTTGGCTGCATCCAGACGTAAACAGTAATGAAATCCTAACTCAGATTGGAATGTATACCGCAGAGACAGGCTGGACAGTGAAGGGGGAGGCGTGTTTATAGCGATAAGAAATGCAATAGTATCGAAGGAAATTGACGGAGATACGAAATGTGAAATGATTTGGGTGAAGGTCACGGTTAAAGCAGGCTCAGACATGGTAATTGGATGTCTCTATAGACCCCCGGCCTCAGCAGCTGTTGTGGCTGGGCACCTGAAGGATAATTTGGAAAATATTTAGAGTAGATTTCCCCACCATGTTATAGTTCTGAGTGGAGATTTTAATTTGCTGGTATAGACTGGGAGACTCAAACGTTCATAACGGGTGGTAGGGACAAAGAATCCAGTGAAATCTTTTTAAGTGCTTTATCTGAAAACTACCTTGAGCAGTTAAACAGAGAACCGACTCGTGGAGATAACATATTAGATCTTCTGGTGACAAACAGACCCGAACTATTTGAAACAGTTAACGCAGAACAGGGAATCAGCGAGCATAAAGCGGTTACGGCATCGATGATTGCAGCCGTAAATAGAAATATTAAAAAAGGTAGGAAGATTTTTCTGTTTAGTAAAAGTGACAAAAAGCAGATTACAAAGTACTTGACGGCTCAACACAAAAGTTTTGTCTCAAGTACAGATAGTGTTGAGGATCAGTGGACAAAGTTCAAAACCATCGTACAATATGCGTTAGATGAGTATGTGCCAAGCAAGATCGTAAGAGATGGAAAAGAGCCACCGTGGTACAACAACCGAGTTAGGAAACTGCTGCGGAAGCAAAGGGAACTTCACAGCAAACATAAACATAGCCAAAGCCTTACAGACAAACAAAAATTACGCGAAGCGAAATGTAGTGTGAGGAGGGCTATGCGAGAGGAGTTCAATGAATTCGAAAGTAAAGTTCTATGTACTGACTTGGCAGAAAATCCTAAGAAATTTTGGTCTTATGTCAAAGCGGTAGGTGGATCAAAACAAAATGTCCAGACACTTCTGTGACCAAAATGGTACTGAAACAGAGGATGACAGACTAAAGGCCGAAATAATAAATGTCTTTTTCCAAAGCTGTTTCACAGAGGAAGACTGCACTGTAGTTCCTTCTCTAGATTGTCGCACAGATGACAAAATGGTAGATATCGAAATAGACGACAGAGTGATAGAGAAACAATTAAAATCGCTCAAAAGAGGAAAGGCCGCTGGTCCTGATGGGATACCAGTTCGATTTTACACAGAGTACGCGAAGGAACTTGCCCCCCTTCTTGCAGCGTTGTACCGTAGGTCTCTAGAAGAGCGTAGCGTTCCAAAGGATTGGAAAAGGGCACAGGTCATCCCCGTTTTCAAGAAGGGACGTCGAACAGATGTGCAGAACTATAGGCCTATATCTCTTTGGAACACGTATTATGTTCGAGTATAATGACTTTTCTGGAGACTAGAAATCTACTCTGTAGGAATCAGCATGGGTTTCGAAAAAGACGGTCGTGTGAAACCCAGCTCGCGCTATTCGTCCACGAGACTCAGAGGGCCATAGACACGGGTTCACAGGTAGATGCCGTGTTTCTTGACTTCCTCAAGGCGTTCGATACAGTTCCCCACAATCGTTTAATGAACAAAGTGAGGGCATATGGACTATCAGACCATTTGTGTGATTGGATTGAGGAGTTCCTAAATAACAGAACGCAGCATGTCATTCTCAATGGAGAGAAGTCTTCTGAAGTAAGAGTGATTTCAGGTGTGCCGCAGGCGAGTGTCATAGGACCGTTGCTATTCACAATATACATAAATGACCTGGTGGATGACATCGGAAGTTCACTGAGGCTTTTTGCAGATCATGCTGTGGTGTATCGAGAGGTTGTAACAATGGAAAATTGTACTGAAATGCAGGAGGATTTGCAGCGATTTGACGCATGGTGCAGGGAATGGCAATTGAATCTCAATGTAGACAAGTGTAATGTGCTGCGAATACATAGAAAGATAGATCCCTTATCATTTAGCTACAAAATAGCAGGTCAGCAACTGGAAGCAGTTAATTCAATAAATTATCTGGGAGTACACATTAGGAGTGATTTTTAAAGCAGATGCCAGACTGAGATTCATTGGAAGAATACTAAGGAAATGCAACCCGAAAACAAAGGAAGTAGGTTACAGTATGCTTGTTCGCCCACTGCTTGAATACTGCTCAGCAGTGTAGGATCCGTACCAGATAGGGTTGATAGAAGAGATAGAGAAGATCCAACGGAGAGCAGCGTGCTTTGTTACAGGATCATTTAGTAATCACGAAAGCGTTACGGAGATGATAGATAAACTCCAGTGGAAGACTCTGCAGGAGAGATGCTCAGTAGCTTGGTACGGGCTTTTGTTAAAGTTTCGAGAACATACCTTCACCGAAGAGTGAAGCAGTATATTGCTCCCTCTTACGTATATCTCGTGAAGAGACCATGAGGATAAAATCAGAGAGATTAGAGCCCACACAGAAGCATACCAACAATCCTCCTTTCCACGAACAATACGAGACAGGAACAGAAGGGAGAACCGATAGAAGTACTCAGGGTACCCTCCGCCACACACCATCAGGTGGCTTGTGGAGTATGGATGGAGATGTAGATGTAGAAAGTCAGCGTCAGCATGCCAGTCAGGAATGACAAAAAAAAAGAAGACTGTGAGAAGACGTCAGCCATTTGCTTGCTGACTGACCTCCCTCCAGGACAACAGTGTGTATCAGTGGGCCCTATGTGAAAATGACATAAGCGCTGAACCTGACGGGTGGCACCCCAGTTCGATAGTAGCTTCAACATTAGACACTTCATTAGACAACACATTGTAGCACCAATCATTAATATTCTCTACGTAGCACAGACTTATTTTTCCTATGCTGAAGAAGACTGATGATTTTGTATGTCACTCTTTGCTTGTGTCACATCTAACAAAGTTGAGTAGTGTAATTGCTTTGTTGTAAGAAAACTCATTAATATGAGATGTTTGATTATTTGTCTAGCAAGCCGAGAGACACAACAGTAATTCTGTCAGAGACAGCAAAGGACTTGGAAGAGCAGCTGTATGGAATAGACACTGTCTTGAAAGGAGGATATAGGATGAACATCTACAAAAGCAAATCAAGAGTGATGGGATGTTGCAGTATGAAATCAAATGACGCTGAAGGAATTAGATTGCTATTTGGACAGCAAAATAACCTATGATGACTGAAGTATATAGGATATAAAATGTAGACTAGCAGTGGCAAAAAATGTGTTTCTGAAGAAGAGAAATTTGTTAATATCAAATATAGATTTAAGTGTTAGGAAGTAGTTTCTAAAGCTACTGCTCTTGAATGTAGCCTTGTACCGAAGTGAAACATGGATGGTTAACAGTTTAGTCAAGAAGAGAATAGCTGCTTTTGTAATGTGGTGTTACAGGAGAATGCTAAAGATCAGATGGGTAGATTGTGTGACCAATGAGGAGGTACTGAACAGAAATGAGGTAACAAGAAATTTGCAGAACAACTTGACTAAATGAGGAGATCTTGTAATAGGACACATCCTAAGGCATCAAAGGATCATTAATTTATTATTGTAGGGAAGTGTGGGGAGTAAAAAATTGTAGAGGGAGACCAAGAGATGAATACAGTAAGCAGATTTAGAAGGACGTAGGTTGCAGTAGTTATTGGGAGATGGAGATGATTGCACAGGATGAAGTAGCATGGAGAGCTGCATCAAACCAGTCTTCAGACTGAAAACCACAACAACAGCAATATTGCAGTCATAAGATACTACGAGTTTTCATACCAGTTACTATCTATAAGTAGACAGTCTCAACTTAGGAGTCAAAAACACAATATGCAGCAGAGGTCGATACATGAGTACTAAGAAGGCAGTCTGGTCTTATTGAGGACTCATTCTAAAGCATCTAGCATAAAGAAAATTACTAAGAAGTGCTGACTGTTGTATACAGGGCCACATGCAATTGTGAAAATACCTCATGAAGGTTGTCACCTTCCAGCTAATCCAAGGACACTAATGGTGAAAGGTCTATATCCACACTAGGATTTAAAACCTTTTATTTCCCTGAATAAGTTGACACTAAAGGTTTGACAGCAAGATAAATAATGCTTATATTTTAGTGAATAGTTAGTATAGTTATGACATTTGTATTTAATTGATTTTTATTTATACATATTTTTAGCTTCTCTGCAAAACTTTCATCTAACTTGGTATTTGTGAACCTTATGTCAGATAGTACTTCACTATAGGTAAGTGTGTCATCTACAGTACATCTGAGGTCATCATTAATGTTGTCTGACAGGTCAAAAAACACACAACATGAACAGGAGTGGTTCCAGTGCACTTCCCAGAAGTGTGGTTATTTCCTCTGTACTCCCAGAGTGAGGAATTTCTTCATCTCATAATGGTTTTGTCAAACAATCATCAAATGTTTAAAAATCCTTTCTTTGATTTCTATCTGTTGCCTTGTCACATTAATCTATAAGGGCATACTGGAAAATGACACCTCCGAATTTTTCATTCTGTTCTCAATATTGGTTGAGGTATTACATGTCACACATATCAACAGGTCAATTTTACCACTTCACTGATGCAAGTTGCAACACTCTGTCACTAGAGTGCTCTGAATTGTAGCATGTAACATGGTGGTGTGTATTGTGAATATGTCAGTGCATGAAAGACCATCAGAAAACTGAAAGGATGAGTTTGATGAATTTGTCCATACATTGAGCACTCTCTCCTTCAGCATGACATTGAAAGACCACACATAAGTGCTGTGACATCTACAACAATCCAACACCTTGGGTCACTGTCACTGATCATCCTCTATAAAGTCCTGAGTCGGCACCATCCAATTTTCATCTGTTCTCAAAACTTAAAGAACACAGTTCAGGATTTCACATTGATAGTGATGAAGTGTTGCAAGCAGAGGTGAAGTTGTGGCTCTATCAACAAAGTCAAACATTCTACAATGCTAGTGCAACAAACTGGTCTCTCGTTGAGAGAAATGTATTCATCACTAGGGTGACTGTGATGAGAAGTAAGTAGGTAGGCATGAAGAATAATTGGGTACGAGTTCAGGTCATGGCTGGTAGTGACTGAGGGAAATCTGATGACACAACAGTTAATTCAAGGACATCCTGCATCTCCTTGTGTTAACACTCATGCACGTGTATCATAGTGCCATTTTTACACAAGAAAATGCTTGTCCACACGTGGAATGTGCCTCTATGAAGTACCTGTGTGTTGTTGAGGTACTCCTGTGCCAGCAACATCCCCAGATACATCCCCAACAGAACATGTGCGGAAACAGTTCGGACATTGACTCTGTCCCAGTACCATATCCAGCATAGCACAAACCAGTTAGAACAGTTGTGTGCATGCTTGGCACATGAAAGGTACAATTGCTTAATTACACCCTTCCCAACTGAATCCTTGCATGCTTTCAGGTCAGACAAGTGCAACATCACACTGGTAGTGAGTTTATATCACTGAGTTCTTCATAAATTTGAATTATTTTGTAAACATTGAAATAACATTACATACTCTCTCAACTGATGAAGTTTCATTTCATTTTCTCCTCCCCTTCTGGTGCATAACTTTTAAGTCAGGCATTTATATTTATAAAAATGGACACTTTTGTTATCTACCAGTGCAGTTCTGGATGGCCAAGATCAATTTATAACAAACTAGATATCAGGAGGCAGTTTCTGAGGGGGTGACGCTATCCCAGCACCCCCATTTGTGCAAGGGGGGGGGGGGGGAGGGAGGGTAGTGGTGACATGGAAGCATAGCTCTGCAAAGCCATGAAGTATTGCAAAAATACTTGGTGCATATGTGATTTCATACTTGGTGCATATGTGGTTTACCATCTGGGAAAGTGTAATGTGAAACTAGAATACCCTTAAAGCTCATGAGGATGTGTGTGAGAGTAGGGTTGGAAGAAGGTGACTTGTAAACATAATTCTGGAATCCTGTGATAAATTCCTGTGATTCTTACTACATATATGACATAATACAAAAAAATAAAAAATAAAATGCTGCGATAGTAGGAAGTGCTGGACAGTTTAACTGAAGCAATAATCTTGACAAGAAAAATATGATTTGAAACTGTCTTCATCTCACAACACTCATTTCAATGGCTTACTTTGTTACTTTAAGAGATTGCCATTTAAAACTGTGATCAACATGTCATTGAATAATTGGCCAGTTAGTAAGTAATACAGTGTGTCCTAGGAGAAATAGTCAATATTCAGGGATATGACAGTTATCACCATTCAAAGCAAAAAAAATCTAGTAAACATGGGCTATGAGCACTTGTTCATCTTCACCAATGTGAAACAGATGTCTTTTACTGAACAAGTACACACAGCTCTTAAATTTTCATTTTATATTCCATGTTTGCGACACTTTTTTGTTCTGAATGATCATTCCTGTCATATCCCTAAACACTGATCATTCCACTTGGGATGCCTGCATGTAGATAAGGACGGTTAAAATTTCCTTCAGTATAACAGTAATTTTAACCTTCTTCATAAGTATAGAGTGAACAATATTGTTTGGAATTTATGGACAATATTGAATTGATGTGGTGAATGAGAAAATTAATTAAAACTGTTCTTAGATAACAACAATAGATACCATCCATAATATTTTAGTCTCCTAAGTAGAATTCTTGGTTCACACAATCAAATGCATCGAAATTCTTATTGACAAAAGTATGATCATATCAAGTGAAATTTGTGCCTGGATTGAGGACTGTTTTGTAGGGAGGGCACAGCATGTTATGGTGTATGCAGAGTCATAGCCAGATGTAGAAGTAACTTGTGGTGTGCCCCAGGGAAATGTGTTGGGACCCTTGCTGTTCATACTATGTATTAATGCCCTTGAAAACAATATTAATAGTAAAATCAGGCTTTTTGCAGATGATGCAGATATCTATAATGGACTATTATTCAAAAGAAGCATGAATATTCCGTGAGATCTTGATAAAATTTCAATATGGTACAGAGATTGGCAACATGCTCTACACATTCAGAATTGTAAAATTTTGCACTTTACTAAACAAGAAAACGTAGTATCTTATGACTGTAATAGCAATGAGCCACTGTTGGAATCAGCCAACTTGTACAAATACCTGGGTGTAACACTTTGTGGGGATATGAAATGGAACTATCGCATAAGTTCAGTTGTGGGTAAAGCAGGTGGCAGACTTCAGTTTATTGGTGAATACTAGGGAAGTACAGTCAGTCTACAAAGGAGATTGCTCACAAATCACTCATGTGACTGGTTCTAGAATATTGTTCAAGTATGTGGGATCCTTACCAAATAGGGGATATTAAATGTGTACAGAGAAAGGCAGCAGGAATGGTCACAGGGTTGTTTAATCCATGGAACTGAACTGAACTGAACTGGAAGACTCTTGAAGATAGACATAACTATCCTGAGAAAGTCTGATAACAAAGTTTAAAGAACTGGCTTTAAATGATTACTCTAGGAATATACTACAACCCCATACACATCACTCACATAGGGACTGTGAGGAGAAAATTAGAATAATTACTGAACACACAGAGGCATTCAAAGAATCATTCTTCCTGTGCTCCATATGTGAAAGGGATGAAACTGTAATAACTGGTACATGGGATGTACCATCTGCCATGCACCACATGGTGGTTTGCAGAGTATTGATGTAGATGTAGGACAGGACAATTTCCTAATCCACCTTTTTTAGTACTTCATAACTAAGTCTGTCAGGAAATATGTATTGAATTATTAACTGATTACTAAGACAGATTAATTGTGACCCTATCAAGTCTATCACAGCCACAAAAATTACCATTTTTTAGCAACATAATGAATTCTGTATTTTATGGAGAGTGTCTTTTGCCTGCTGCCAGCTACATTCTCACACTGCTCATAATTTCCACCTCTGTCCCTAACTTAGAAAAATGCTAACCATAAATACACACTGACTGCCTAAATTAGCCTTACAAGGCTCTGAAATCTTCATATATATTAATTCCATTTGGTCAGTGTATAATTTTATGACACTTATGTTGTATAAGTATGCGTTACTGTTGAATTCTCAACATCTTTCAGTACACGGGCTCAAGAATGAGAAGAAATGAATTATCACAGAGCACAAAGATGGAATTTCAGTTCTAATATTCTGCAGATGTCGCATATGAATGAATGTCAATTTTTTTAAAAAATGAGATTGATGTTGGTTAAAATATCAAATAAAATAATTATTTTATTTTAGAAGATAATACTGCAGCATAGCTTACATTTTAATACATTTCATAAGAAATTGCATAATCTATTTGCCATACAGAACTAAATTAAATATCAGTTGAAAATCAATAAGAGATGTTAGCACCTTGAATAATGTACCAATTGTTATTGATGTAAAAGGTCAAATATCAAATGAAACATTTCAGACATTAGCAGTAAGATGAATGAAGTGGCACCTCTTTTAATGACATTGTTTGAATCACACAAAGTGTAAGTTTCTCTTCTAAACTTGGAAGTACCTAAGTTTAAGGGAGAAAACTGAGGCACAAATTTGAAGAACTATTTATATATGAATAACACAGACTGTTAAAGCAGCAGAATTAAATAAATTGTACAGTTCTTGACTTATCAGTGTAATGAACTTGATCTCATTAATAATTATTCCTGATTTCAATATAGGCTTCATTAACAGCAAATTATGCAACAGGAAATACTTGTAGTGTTCACAGCTTCACAGAATCCTAGTGACCAGATGATACATTAATAGTTAACAGATCATAACATTTTTAAAATCCTATTGATCTATAATCTCTTATCAGGTTATAGAGTGGTTACTTCATTTATAGAAATATTATAAACTATACACTATGACCTATGTTATAAACTGAATAATTTCTATGATTTATTTCATTTGTACTTTTCTGTAAATGTAGATGAATGCTGGTGACATTGGAATATACTGATTCAATGTTATGCTCAGAATAGCATTCTGTAGCTTAGTCCCTAAAACACAAAAATAAAATAATATAAATGCTTAAGTTCATTACAGTATAATGAAATAGATTATGAAAATATCAAATAATAAACAATATTCTAATGACTTACAAATATTTTCAAACGTAAATAAACATGTTTAAGAAATTTTGTACAATAACAAGAAGAAAAGTATACTGATAAAAGATCAAAGAACAGTTGTACCACTCAACCAGGAGGATAATGGAACAGGCTTACAGCAAACACCTTGACCTTTGATATTAAAAAAAAACTCTAATGGTGTAATTCCAAACAAATAAAAATAACTTACATGTATCAGAAGTAGAGATCAACCTATATAAACTGAACAAGAATCCATGTATGAAGTTCCTCAGCATCCAAATAGATGATAAATTCAGGTGGCAAACTCAGCTGGAATGCCTACAAAGATTATGCCATAGGACAGTAACAAGTGAAAGTACACAGTATATGCTGCTTTTCAACACAGTGAGAGAAATTTCTAAGTGCAAAGCAGAGAGCAAAGCTAGTGCCTCGTAAGTTTATTATTCATCTTTAGTACATGAAACTAAAGTCATGAAGCCTCATGCAGTATGTCCCTACCAAGCTCTATATTTAAAGCTATTAAGACATTTTTTATTCATTTGGAATTGTGTAATATGAATTTTTGGGAGATTATGGGTTAAGCAGTTTGGTGTGAGAAAACATTGTAAGTTTGTTCTAGCGTTCTGTTGGCTGTGTCTGATATGCATGTGTTTGGGGAGTTTATCAGTATTCCATGTAGTTGCCATCAACAAAAATGGCAGATGAGGAGTTTTCCAACATCTTTTTTAACTCCTTCACACAGGACAAGAACATTATTTAAGTTTTCCCCCTCCAAATTTAATCACCTTCCTGTTGTATCATTTGTTAATGTGAGCTTTTGGCATCTGTTTTTAATATATTATTCTATCCAGGCATGGGATATGTCTTTAATGGAGTTTAATTTTGGCTTCCCTGACAGAATTTTATGATCAACATAATCAAAGGCCTTGGCTAGGATGAGGCTATACAAAGCCTTAACAAAACTTTTTAAATGAGTTAGACCACTTGTCTTCTCAGAACCCGTAAGTTATTGAGCTTAGAAGTTGATAAACTGGTCAGTTTCTAATTTTCCAAGTCTCTACAGGGGTGTAGAGGGCAGTGTACTGGACACACTGAAAGCCTGATGACTGTACCACTAACACCAAGTGGTGTGACATAGTGGTCAGCACAATGGATCTGCATTTAGGCTAATGCCAGTATGGTTCCTTTGCAAATGTGTGGCTCATTTCCTTCCCCATCCTGCTGCAATCCAACCTTATGTCCCATCTCTAAAAACTTTGTCAGTTTCATCATCAATGGAATGTGAGACCTTAATATACCTACTCCATTCCTACATCAGTGACATCAGTATGTTGTACAGTTGTGGATTGTGTTTAATGCATCTTATGAACATTTTGGAAACTGAACACCAGTTCTGCAGAAATGTGTTTGTCTATGAGACATAGAAGGCAGTAAGCTGATACTGGTGTTCATGTTGATGCCATGTTCCTTAACTTTCAGAAGGCATTCAGTATCACCTAATAAACATAATACAAGCAAAAGGGGATTGGATTGAAGAGTTCCTAGTAAACAGAACATATCATGTCACTTGTAGCGGAGAGTTAACTTTAGACATAAATTGGAACATTGGGCAAACCCCAAAGAGGGTGTTATGGGACAACTGCTATTCACCAGATATGAGGTCGTGTTGATAAGTCTGGTAAATTTCCATGAAAAAATGGAACATTATTGTTGTGGTTTCATGATTGGTAAGCTTGATTATTCTAAGGACCATATAAAGAATTTCAACAATGAATAGCATACATTTCATTGTTGACAGCTGTCTGAATTGGTCAGTGTATCTATGCAGAAAACTGAGTTTCCTGCTGCTATTAAACATTTTCATTTGAAGGGTTGAATTGCTACACAGAACAAAACAGAACTGGATGAATTTAATGCTGACTCTGCACCATCATTGAAGATCATTCATTTTTGGATTAATAAGTTTAAATGTGTTTGGACAAGTGTCATAAAGGAAACTAAATCCATGATATTACCACCAGAAAAAAATTCGTGAAATTACTGAGACTGTAGGCATCTTAACTAAGCACAGGGAATAGGCTATGAAGTCATGCACAAGGTAGATACTGATTACTCACAGTCGACCAAAAGCACATCTGGCACAACATGCCAACACAGTGTCTGGCAATGTTTAACCACAACAAGATATTTTGCACTAATTTGTTACTGTCGATGAAACCTGGATTTATCATTACACACCAGAGTCAAAATGGCAGTTGAAAGAATGGGCAATAGCTGGTGAAAGTGCAAGGAAGTAGGCAAAGACCATTTGTCAGGTGGTAAGGTGATGGCCGCTGTTTTTTGGGATTCCCAAGAAACAATTCTCATAGATCATTTGGAAAAAGACAGAACCATAACTGGATCCTATTATGCTTCATTTTTTGATCATTTGAAACTTGTGTTGGCTTAAAGAAGACCAAAGGTGGCATACAAACGATTCATCAGACAGAGCCCCAAGTGATTTATTCCTGTTCTCTAATCTGAAACTTGCTGGGAAGAAATATATATCAATTGGGAAAGTGTTAGTTGCTGTCAATGTGTGTTTTGCACAGTTTGATAGAATCTATTTTTCCAGTGGGATGAAAAAACTGGAGGACCACTAGACCAAGTATTTATCCCTCAGAGGAAACTATGTCGAGTAGTAAGGTGAGTTGTGTACAAAACAAACGTCTTTCTTTGCTTTTATACCAGACTAATCAAACCATCCTCTTACAGAAATGACATACTGGATAACATCAGAATCTCCATGAGATTGCTCACAGATATAAGTATACTGGGAAGTCATAATGATAGTAAATTGTAGTGTAGTGCAGGAACACCTACATATGATGGATGCTTAGTTCAGGGGTTGGCAATAAATCTGGAGCTTAAATAGATATAACGTGTTGTGCATAAATAGACAGAAAGGCCTGTTATCATTTGGTATACAATGGCCGGACAGCCACCTGAAACAGTGACATCCATTAAATGCCTGGCAGTATACCCAACGATATGTTTAAAATGGGATGACCACATAAAACTAATCATAGGTAAGGCAGGTGCCAGATCATGAATCACTGGAAGAATCTTCTGGAAGTGTAGTCCAACCATTATGGGGGTATCTTACAAAACCCTTCATGGACAAACACTTCAGTATTGTTTGTCAGTCAGGGATCCCTCCATGTTGGGTCGAAAGAGGAGATGGAGAAGATCCAAAGAAAAGCTACCAGTTTTGTCATGGGTCCAGTTGATAAGCATGAAAGCTCCTTCCCATACAGCCTTGACATTCAAGGCAAATGTATTTGTTTGGATACAGACTCTTTACAGCAATACACCACCACTGTCACCACTGCCTTCACTAGACATAATTATCCCAACAACCTAGTTCAAAAGCAGATTTCCCAGGCCATCACATCCAATCCTGGTACTGCTGATCCCTCCAGAGCATGCCACTTGCCACCCAGTATTATCCTGGTCTTGAATGTATTAATCAGATGCTTCTACAAGACTATGACTTCCTAAAATCATGCCCTGAAATGAGGTCCATTCTGTCTGAGATTTTTGCCCACCACACCTAGAACAGCTTTTCATTGTCCTCCCGATCTCTGCAATACCTCATCAGACCCTATGCTCCTTCTGCACCCATCTCCCTGTCCTGTGGCTCCTTGCCCTGTGACCACCTCCACTGCAAGACTTGCCCTATGCATTTTCCTATCACACTTACTCCAGCCCTGTTACTGGCAAAACATACTACCAAAGGGAGAGCCACCTGTGAAACAACACATCATTTACCAGCTGTTATGGAAACACTGCTCTGCCTTTATATTGGTATGACCACCATCCAGTTATCAGTCAGGATAAATGGGCATAGCCAGATGGTGTGTACCAGCAACACACAATATCCTGTTGCAGAGCATGGTCATGACTTCTGTGGCTATTTTGCCACACGCGCCATCTGGATTTTCCCCCCAGACACCAGTTTCTCAGAACTCTGCAGGTGGGAACTAGTGCTATAACATATCCTTTGTTCTCAGCATCCACCTTGCCTTGACTCACATTAATTCCTTCCATCTCAGTCTTTCTTCACAGTAGCTACTCCTTTATTCACTCCATTTTAGTTTTCCACATATTTCGTTTTCTGAGATGTCTATTTTTCGTCATCCCCCTCTCACTTCTGTTACATACAATGCACTTAGCTTTTCACTCTTATTAACTAATGCATGATGTTTTAGTAGTAATCTCTGACTTCTTTATTACCCAGTTTTTCACCTTTAAGCTCTCAGATTTTCAAATCTCATCTGGTGCAGTTCCCAACAATCAGTCTTTCCTTCTCATCCCATCTGGTAAGTCTCACCTGACCCGGGGTTCGGGGTGACTTTTCGGAACTGTACCCCTTTCCCTAAACCTCTCCAGTCCTTTTCCTTCACCCCTCTTCCTTCCCCTTCAACTCTTCTGCCAGAAGAAGGAGCCACTGGCTCCAAAAGCTTGTAAAACTTAAACTTTTGTGTGTGGGTTCTCCTGCCATGATTGGTGAGTAGATTTTTTATCTATCCGTATACATTATAAAATATCATGTATATCATGGAGCAGTTTGATGTCAAAATTCTGAGAGCATGTGTTCCAAGAAGATTTATTTACATATTACTTCTTCCTGCATACATCTCATGAAAACACCACAATGGTATTAGTTGACCACAATATTATTGCACCTGGGATTGAGAGTGCTATGATCAGCTTATTGTGAGTTTTTACCATGATATTTCACAAGTACTCGCTGACCCCTCAATAGCATATGCACAACTATCATGAAATTATTCACAATGTGATGCAGTTTCCTTAGTTACCACTGTATCTGCTTACTGTGACGTTACTGTGTGTTTTCGATAATGGCCACAGAAAGCCAAGTGCAGTAATAATGTGGTTTAGATATAAGATGAGAGAGATCTGAGCTTAAGCAGTGGTTTGCCAACAGTTGCTTTTGTTGCATATTTGTTGTGATTGGAACAGGAAAGAGAGAAGTTACAGTGGCGCAAGAAGTACTCTCCACTACACACTGCAAGAATTATGATAACTTACTGTTGGTTATTACTGTAATACTCTCACACATTCTACATCCTAATGATACATTAACATCAAGATTCAATGTAGATTAAAAATAAATAACAAATGTTCTGAAGCCAACTGCAGGGTTCAGGGATGTCAGCTGAGATTTAGGCTCTGGGAAGCAAATGGAATAGATCATGTGCAAGCAACAGCTTGGACAGTAACATAAATTAAATTGGGGATAATGTTAGACAGATTGCAATGAATTCTCCTAACACAACTATAAGGATCTTGTCACTCTTTGAACAAAGTGATAAGCCTTGGATGAAACATTCTTTGGAAAATGTTACTTCAGGGCTTGGAAAATTATTCACGAGAAAGGGATATTCACACATGGTTATGACTGATGCATTGCCCCTTAGTTAGTCCCATCACACATACAGTGTTTACAACTGAGAACTTCTGGTAAGAGAGTCCTTGCATGGCTAATTGCCAGTAGCATCCAGTTTGACCAAAGCAGTAGCCACATCCTATCTCAGTGTTTTCCATTGTGTTCCCTAGGTTTTTTTGGGTACATACATGTTAAATACAGAGCTGTAGTACCAATATAGTTACAGTTGAAATAGCTACTATCAAAATAATATGCTACAGCTTATAGAAAGCCATGGATATAACAGAAAAGCATTTATTGTCTTCCATCAAAACATCAAAAGCCCCCTTAATAAAAAGAGTAAACTTCTCATATCCATACAGGAAAATGAAAGGACAAGCAGAAAGTTAGCAAATTTACTGTGCAAATTTGAACATCACATGGAAATCACTGAAATGAAAACATTCATCTTGATGGATACAAGAATGTAGAATCAGTAAAAAGAGAGGGGAAGAGGTTATGTGTAGCCAAAAAAATGGGGCTGCATTTCAGGTTCTTCATGTGAAATAAAGTTGTTGCATAGGATCACCATACCATAATAGTGGATCAGAAAATGCACAGGATTACAGTACTGACTGTTTGTAGACCACTAATAGCATGTATATTAAGCTATATAAAGGCAATGTAGAGAGTTTTAATAAGGTTATGCTGGCTTCAATCTTCATTATCTGTCAGATAGTGCAAATAAGGAATGCTTAGAGTTGGTGATACGAAACTATGAGTTTCTTACGATGATTGAAGAATGGTGCAACAGCCACTGACAGTTTGTTTTTAGATCCAGTACCTAATATATCTGTAAAACCAATAGCCACCCGTTTATCTGAGCATGGTGGTCAAATTTTAACAATAAGATATGCTAAACAATTAGTTACAGTTCATATAAAGAAGTATTATATTGCAGAAAATAAACAATGAGCAGTCACAGACAAATAATGGGAAGTATTCAACAGAAACAAGGATATGGTAAGGATAACTTCTGGAATTAAGCTATTTAGTGCTAAGAAGACAGTTATACCTAATTCGCAGAAAAAGCTCTAGTTAGGAACTGAAAGTCTGTTACCACCAGCATTGTGAAATTCTTTGCTCTGTCATTAACAAAGCAAAACACATGAACTCTTCTGAAAAATAAAACACTCCAAAACAAAACAAAAACAGTTTGGAAAGTTACTAAATATGAAAGAAGCAGAAGTAGTGTTTCAAATGAAACAGAACTCCCAGAAAGTGGTTCTGGAAGAAATGATGATGTTTTCCAATACCTGGCCACAAATTCAATGACTACCTTCCACTGAATATGGGTATAGTAGCACCAACACACATTAACTTATTGAACACAATTTAATACACAAATATTGAATATACAAGAACACATTATGCAGAACAGCCAGTGCACAAAAATGAAATTGTAGCTAAACTAAACGGTATGATCAGTCAAAGCACAAAGGCTCTGTTCGAGCAGTTAATAGTCATCACATATACTTCACAATAGAATGCAAAAACACTCATTCATAAACTCTGTCACAGACATGAAACTAACTTCAGAAAGGGGAAGTCTTACATGTGGAGTCCCACAAGGATTGCTACTGGATCACTCTTGTCTTCAACCAATGTAAATTATCTGCCACTGACTTTAAAGGGCAGTTCACAAACTGCTATGTTGGCAGATAACATAAGCATACTACTCAAAGATCGAACCACAAGGATTGCCAGATACAGCTCAGATGATAGTTGAACAGATCAGCAAGTGATTTACAGCTAACAACAGTTCAAGAACTATTATGTTGAAAGTCAGGTTTCTGCCAGTTACTCGCATCTATCTTCCACAATATTTCAACTGTGTGACTCACAGTCTTCTTCAGGTAGTGTCTGACAGTATCTGGAGAAGACTGCGAGTCATGAATTTGAAATATTGTGCAAGAAAGATGCAAGTAATCAGCAGAAACCTAACTGTTCAACATGGCAATGCCTCATCAGTAGAGCTTGAAAATTACAGTTTAAGTATTAACATCACAAAGACTCATTTTATATGATTTCAAACAAGTAATAATGAGTTACTATTAACATAAGTAGACATTACTGGTAATGCACTAAAAGAAACACACTGTTTAAAATTCCTCAAGGAGCATTTGCATAACAAGTTTAAATGGAGTCAACACACAGGCAAACTAATCAAGAAACTCGTTTCAGCATATTTTGTCCTTGGAATCATTTCTCATTGTGTTGACTTAAAGACAAGACTGTTGGCTTGTTTTGCATACTTTCACTCCTTGTTGTCTTATGGTATCATCTTCCGTGGAAGTGCATCTAAATCAAATAAAGTGTTTATGCAGAAGAAGTGAACAGTTAGAATACTGCTAAAGCAGGTAACCATACAATTTGGAGAAGCAGTTTTAAGGATCTTGGAATTTCCACACTCACTTTCCAATACATTGTGTCTTAATGGTTTTTGTTACTTATAATAAGAAATATGTTACAGCTAAACTGTTATGCACACCATCACAATACAAAGGAAAAAAACAGTGTTCATATATATAATTCGCCTCCTTGTCTATGGTTCAGAGTGAAGTTTTTTGGTTTTGTGTGAACATATTCTACAAGCTCATCCAACAAAAATGGAAAATCAGATATTTCAAACAGTTAGTATAGTAGCCACTATTGCTACAAACTTTTGAAATGTCTAAGTTCAAGGACTGAAAAATCCTACTAAGCATCTGGCAAGTAGCAGTGTTGTTGCAAAGTTGCATGACAATAGTAACATACCATAAACAGGGCTTTGTATTTGCACAAGTAGGCAACTATACTAATGTAATGAAAAGCAGACACACAGTCCCTGGAGTTGAAAAACAGTGCCTATTTAGAATAATTGAGGAAACAGTGGCTTTTTTTCAGAGTAACAGCTTTCTTTATAATGTATCCAATCAAATCTAGCTAGCATAAGCATGCCAAGCGGGAAAGCGCCGGTAGACAGGCACAATAAAATAACATACAAACGCACACACAAAATTTCGAGCCTTCGCAACCGGCAGTTGCTTCATCAGAAAAGAGAAGGAAAGATGAAAGGATGTGGGTTTTAAGGGAGAGGGTAAGGAGTCATTCCAATCCTGGGAGCGGAAAGACTTACCTTAGGGGGAAAAAATGATAGGTATATACTCGCACACACACACACACACAAATCCATCCATACATATACAGACACAAGCAGACATATTTAAAGGCAAAGAGTTTGGGCAGCATGTGGAAGTTTCTTTCTATTTTATTAGCATAAGCATGAGTATCATTAAGCAGTGTAGTGATATTGTATTGTTAATACTGGTATAGTATGAAGATTAAGTTTCTAGGATTTTTTTTTGGCTTTTGTTAATGTATTCCTTGACTTATTCCAAATTCTTGAAGATTCTCCTTCTATCTACAGAACACGATGAATGGCTGAATGAATAAATGCAGCTCTCCACACTAGTCTGCCCTGTGTAAATCTTTATCTCTACATAATTTGTGCAGCCTACATCCACTTGAAACTGTTTACTGTGTGAAATTCTTGGTCTACACCTACAATTTTCATCCCTCCCAACCCACCCAACTACCCACAAACACACACACACACACACACACACACACACACACACACACACACACACACACACACACACACACACACTTCCCTTCTTTACCAAATTAACTATTTGTTTATGCCTCATGATGTATCATCCTATCTTACTCCTTATTCTAGTCAAGTTTTGAAATAAATTTATTTTCACCCTGATTCGACTTAGTGCCCTTCACTAGCTATCTGAACCGCCCACCTAATTTTCAGCATTGTTTGGTTAACATAAATTACCATTAGTAGGAATCCACAACTGTTATATAAATTGCTTGTAATTGAAACTTACACTACAGCTGTATAAAATCTTTATTAGTGAAGTTCTACACAGCTTAGTTTTCAGGTCTCAGCCCCATGTTCAGCAACTAAAATCAGTACAAAGTGTTTATGTCCAAGTTAAGTGTCTGCCCCGATAGCTGAGTGGTCAGTGTGACAGATTGCCATCCTATGGGCCAGGGTTCAATTCCTGGCTGGGTCGGTGATTTTCTCTGCTCAAGGAGTGGGTGTTGTGCTGTCTTCATCATCATTTTATCCATATCCTGAATGCAGGTCACCTAATGTGGTGTTGAATGTAATAAGGCCTGCACCAAGGCGTTTGGACCTGCCCCATAATGGGCCTCCCGGCCAATGACCCCAAACACTCATTTCCATTTCCATGTCCAAGTTAAGTTAAAAGACAAACTGAGGAGAGATGGGACACACTACTGTTTTCTATGAGCAATTGTTATGTCAGTTTAGGTGCTACCTATCAATGACAGCATGATCAAAATTGGGACAGGTTGGCCTACTATTCTAGCCTCTCACTGGTACTTGCAACTTTTGGTTGATGTCTGGCAGGTACATTTGAAAGATGCTTTTAGCATGGTAACTTTTACATTTTCTCTCTGATGAGCCACATATGGTAGGTATGCTGCCTTTTAACTTAACTTGGGCATGTACACCTTGTACTGACTTTAGTTGCACCTGAAGATGGGGCTGAGACCCCAAAACCAGTTTGTGTAAGACTTCAGTGAGAAAAATTTTGTACAGCTGAACAATTCTTGAGTTATTTGATTTCATGTTCCTTGGATTATTTGTGTGATAAATCATAATGATGTGGAACAACTAATTTTATATTCAGATTACAATTTATTTTGTAAATATGGCTACATGCTCATAATTTACAAGTGTCCTCCTTCTTTTATTTTATTTTACTAAAAGAAAGAAAAACCAGACATGCAGATATAGTAATTCCTACCCACCACCTTTTACACATAAAAATAATAGAAATTCTTCTATGGAATAGAAAGAGTTGTCAAGGATAAACTTTTCCAGTTTATTTTCGTATTTTACTTTGTTGTGTGTGAGACATTTAATATCACTGAGTGAGCGATAAAAAATTTTGGTTGCAGCATTGTGAACCCTTTTTTTGGTAAACACAATCTTAATGTGGAATATGAATGTCATGTTTTCTTCTGGTATTGTACTTATGTACATCATTGATTGTTCTGAACTGCACTGGACAAACTTCATGAGGGAATAAATACAGATATAATTTGAAGCAGTAGTCAAAATGCCTAACGCCTTAAACAGATGTCTACAAATGATCATGGATGAGCACAACATATTACTCATACAGCATATTTTTGAGCAGTGAAGACTTTCTTTCTTAAAGATGAGTCACTCCAAAACATTATTCTATATGACAGTACTGAATGAAAATATGCAAGTTTTTCATTGACTGTAAGTGCAAATGTGACTGAAATGAGTCGTTTTAGTAGTTCCAAAATGAGCTTTTTCAGTAACATGAAATGCCAGCTGCTTCTATTCTTTTCTTGTTTATCACTTTCATTCCATTTCCATTGAAAGCTATACTCCAGACAAATACTTTCAGATACAACTGCCTGACAGTTAATTCTATATTACCTGTTAACAACTTTCTCTTTACAAGAAAAACTTTTCTTGCTGTTGCAACCTGGTTTCTATAACCTCTCGACTTCAGTCGCCATCAATTATTTTTCTGTTCAGATAACAAAGCTCATCTACTGCATTTAGTGTCTCATTGCCAAACCTAATTCATTTCACATCAACTGATTTAGTCTTACTACACTCCATTATTCTTATTTTAGTGTTACTGATGTTCATCTTATAACCTCATTTCAAGGCACTATCCACTGTGCACATCTGATTTTCTGTCTTTTGCATTCTATTTCACAAAATTACAATTTTTCCTTACTTTTCTTAACTGGCTGATCCTGCCTCTATACTGCCTCTTTAATATTCTCTGACTGTTACAAGTACAGCTTGGTTTCTGTATACATTTTAGGTAACCCTTCAGTTCCTGCACTTTATGTGATAATAACTTCAGAATTTAATGAAAAGGATAGTTGCTACTCACCATATAGCAGTAATGCTGAGTCACAGAAAGGAGCAAAAGAATGACTGTCAGAAAGTTAGCCTTCAGCCAACAAAGCCTTTGTCAAAAATAGCCAAAATACATACATACATACATACATACGCATGCGCGTGCACACACACGCACACTCACACGCACACGCACACACACACACACACA
Source organism: Schistocerca gregaria (assembly GCF_023897955.1). Lineage (NCBI taxonomy): Eukaryota > Metazoa > Arthropoda > Insecta > Orthoptera > Acrididae > Schistocerca > Schistocerca gregaria. The sequence goes on from NC_064923.1 coordinate 198,944,578, forward strand.
CACACACACACACACACACACACACACACACACACACACACACACACACACACACACACACTTATGTAAACCCAACTCAGGTGCTTGTGCATGTGTGTGTGTGTGTGTGTGTGTGTGTGTGTGTGTGTGTGATCTATTTTTGACAAATGTCTTGTTGGTCGAAAGCTAACTTTCCGACAGTCTTTTGTTGTGGCTTTCTGTGACTCAGTATCTCCACTGTATGGTGAGCAGCCACTACACTTTTCAATATATTATTACATTACATTCTAGATTTTCCATTGTTTAACTTCAAAATTTCAAAGACTGCATTCCAGTCAACAAAGTAATTTCCTCTAAATCTAGAAGTGCTATGAATGTTGATTTGTCTTTGCTCAATCCATCTTCCAACATAAATCATAGGGTAAACATTGCCTTGCATCTTCCTACATTTCCATTCAAAAAGTTTCAAGACTGATTTTATTCCTGATATATAAGCAACATAGTGCAGTAACTATGTTGCCAACTCAAATAACAACTGTGAACAATAGATGTGGATCAACCAGAAAGTTGTGAGCAGGCATCGTTAAGTAGTGGATATGCAGCTGTACTGTGTCAACATTACTGTGACTCAAATCAAAATGGAGCAACATCTCTAAATCAGGTTTTCAGGACAGTCTCCAAAACGTTTTTTTCATGTAAAAGGGAAAAGTGTGTGCAAAGTTTGTACCATAAATCTTGACTCCTGAACAAAACAAATGGCACAAATGCCCTGAATTGATTGAAATACAAAATATGGACAATTCTTTTCTGGAAAAAGATTGTCATGGGTGATAAGACTTGGTGTTATCAGTATGAACCTACCACAAAATGATGAAATGTAGAAATTTATGAGAAGGGTCAACATTTTGATGACATAGCTGGCATTTAAGTCCATGTGATGCATGAGTTGAACAAGACCCCAAAAGAAGACCCTTCTGACAGTTTCAAATGGTTCTATGAATTTTCTGTGCGTTGTACTTAAGTGGGAGAAGACTACTTACCTAGTGTACACACCATTAAAACCACCATCTTAACTTCCCTCTATTTTTTATTCATTCAGTCTTGAAACTTTTTTGACTGTTAGGAAATGCTATAAACCAGACAGAATTGTTTCATCATGATTGCTTTTCCCAAGAATATTACTAATTCTGAGGCAATGTCATCTACTCCAGGTGCTTGTTTCTATCTAGATCTTAAAGTGCTCTGTCAAATTCTTGTTGTGATACTGTAATCCCTGTTCTCTTTCCACATTATTGATGACCAATTTGTTTCCGTTCTGCATATTCCTTCCATCTACCAACTTCCCCTGCTTTGCTTGCTGTCAAAACTATTGGCATTCACAGATCTGCTTATTTTTTCTTCAAAGGGTTTCAATAATTTTTCTAGGTATGTTTTGTATTTGTATTCTAGCCATTCCCATTTTTACATTTTGTACATTCTGTCAATCTCATTTTTTAGACATCTGTATCCCCTTTTGCCTGATGCATTTTTATATTTTTTCTTTTCAGCAGTTAAATGTAATATCTTGTGTGTTATCTAATGATTCCAATTAGGCTTTGTGTTTTCACCTAGCTTTTCCTCTGCTGCTTCCACTGTTTCATCTCTAAAGCTACCTGATCACCTTTCAATGTTGTTTTTGTTTCATCTATTCCAGTCAGTCATTTCCAAATGATACATTTGAAATTCCCAGTACCATCTAACTGTTTTAACTTGTCCAGGTCACATTGCTTTAACTTCTTACCTTTCTGTAATTTCTTCAGTTTTAATCTACAGTTCGTAACTAGTAAATTAGGATCACATTCTACAACTGCTCCTGGAATGTTTCACACTATTAAATCTGGTTTTGAAATTTCTATCTTGTGGTTATCTTCAGGTTCTTCCATATATACAAATTTCTTTCATAATTCTTAAATAAAGTGTTACGGCATAAAATCAGCGCTAACACGCCAGTAGGGAATGACAGAGAAGAGAAGGCTGTGAGAAGAGGTAATCCAATAGCATGCTGACCAACCTCTCCCCAGAATGACAACGTGACAGCAGTGGCCCCTAGGTGAGGATGACATAAGCACCACATCCAACTGGTGGCAGCCCACTTTGATAGCAGCTTCAATTTTAGCCACTTTGTTAACTGATGCATCGTAGCCTCTTCATTAGAAATCTCTACATAGCACAGTTAGAAGTCAGCAGTCTCTGCAGTTCAATTGACAGACTTTTGTCAGAAGTGGTTGCTAGGACCAGCAGTATTACAGGTGTTTGTCTATTCTGAAGAAGATGGATTATTTTGTATGTCACCCTTTGTGTGCAACACATTTGTGTAATTGAACTTGTGGCTGAATTCTCAGATTGAAGTTAAATATTTGTACTTGTGTTGTTGTAATAAAACTCATTAATATGAGTTGTTTGATTGTTTGTCTAGTGAACAAAATATTCAGGATTCCTAGGTACAACAATAGGGTGATGAGGTGTACAAATAATGTGGTTCTGACAATTTAGGAACAGTAACATAGTGACAACCAGTTAATGCTTCGAACCCAGAGCCATCAGCTGCCATAGATTGTCTCTGTTTTGTCAAGCGCTCTTGTGTTTTTCTGGTGCTTTAATTCTACCTCGTCTTTTATTTGCAGGGACGTGTTTACATGTTTTAACAGTGTCTCTTAAAGTGTTTTTTTTATTCAGTGTTTTCAGCTGGGCATTGCAGAAATTGTTTGCTTGTGTGCTTACTTCTATTGCTTGTGTTGTTGTTTGTTGCAATTTCCTATTCCAAAATGAGCTACCCACCTCTCCCACACCCTGCTCAGGCACCTCAGCTGCAAGTGATAGATGCAGTGCAGTCAACACAGATGTTTCAGTTTCAGATGCAGCAGATTGCGGCCCTTCTAAATAAGGTACAGCTGTTACTCAACAACCAAGTAACAAATGGAGCATGACAAACTGACCAACATGCAACTACTGTAGCTCCAAGTGCCATACTGCCTTTTCGCTAGTTTATCAAAAAAGAAGAGGAATGGCTCGAGTGGTTGCAACAGTATTAAGCCCATATCACTGCTCACAAAGTATCAGGTATTGTGAATGTACACTATTTTTTGTCCACATTATTAAGTGCAGTCTTTCGCCTCATTTAGATATTGTTCCCTAACACCAATCAGAGTGAAATTTTCTATGATCAGGTTGTAGGTTCTCTAACTAATTATTATGCTCAACACATGAATCTGGTGGCAGCTAGGTAACAATTCTTTCATTGCAAGAAAAGGTCAGAACAAACTTATCGTGAGTGGGTAACGGTGTGACAAGGAAATGGAAATTCAAGTGTAGTTGTGGTGCTTTATGTTCAGATGCTGTTTTACGTGATGTGATCATGTACAATGTAACTGGTGTCAAACTTAGAGAACAGATTTCGCAACAGTCAGCTCCATTATTTCATCATGTAGTGCTAATTCTAGATCAGTAGGATTCAGGTGCCATAGTGGCTGATAAATTGAGCAGCCACCAATTTGTCGGGTTGAGTCGTCTCTTGCTCACAACTGGCCCAGTATGCAGATACAGCACGTGTGCACCAAGCCATGTAAACAGTGCTCTAAACAGGCAGCTACATCAGTGAATGGAATTAAGACATGCCCTCAGTGCTATTAATGGGACAAATGCAAAGATTGGCTGTCTAGACCAGCACAGTATTACGCTCATGTAAAATCTATATGTTTGCAAGGGAACAAACATAAGAATTCTGCCCAATCACAAAAAACTAGTCACAAGACCCATGTAATCAATGCAATGTTGCAAAGCCTGCTGCAGGCATTAGCAAAACTAGCAAGGAAACAGTTTCTTTGGTGTTACACCAAACCAAGAAACTATTTGTTCACTTGCATCTTAGAGGAAAATGTGTGAAATTTCAGTTGGACATGGGTGCCTCTGTTACATTGCTGAATCATAACACATATGAACTATTAGTCTCCCCACACCTGTCTAAAACTAGCATGCACCCGATGGCTTATAATGGACAAGATATTCCTGTTCTCAGAAAATGTACCTTGCCTACCATGTATCACTCGCATACACAAAGTGTGACTTTTACTGCTGTGAGAATGTATTTGACCTTAATTCATTTGATTTGTTTGGCTTTCAAATTCAGGGCAATGTGTTGTCAGTGACTGCATTCAGTGCCAAAGACAGTGTGGCTAGATTGCTGAAAGAACTCCCTAACCTCTTTTCTGAAGGTTTAGGCAAAGTTAAAAATTTTGTTGCACATATTACTATGAAAGACAATGCTCAGCCAAAATTTTGCCAGGCCTATTGCATGATGGAGCAATGTGGCTGCTGTACTTAAAGAATTGCAACATAGCAGAGCTAGTGCGCCTATACAAGCTAGTAAATGGTCAAGTCCATAAGTTTTGCTCCCCAAACCTGCATTCGCCTCTGTGTTGACTTTAAGTCTACAGTCAACCCACAAATTGCGATTGATACTTATCCATTGGCATGCCCAGAGGGTCTCACAGACAGATAAGCCATTGGTCGCTTCTTTTCAAAAATTTATTTGCACGGCGCCTATCTTCAAATATCACTAGATGAAGAATCTCAAACTGTGTGTGTTGTAAACACTCATTTCAGCTTGTTTAAATATTTGGATTTACCTTTTGGCAGTGCTTCTGCACCCACCATTTTCCAATGGTATTTGGAACAGCTGACTGCTCAAGTACCAAACTGTTAAAATTATTTGGATGATATTGTCATAGAAGGTTGTACACCTGAAGAACATATTGCAAATTTGTGTGCTCTGTTTCGTATGTGATCTGACACAGGACTAAAGTGTAGACTGGAGAAGTTTTAAAAAAATTTGAATTGCAGTATCTTGGTCATGTCATAAACAGTCAAGGTGTAAATCCTCTTCAGTCACATTTGTTAGCCATAAGTGATCTACCAGTTCCTTGCAATGTCACAGAATTGCAGTCAGTCTTAGGGAAAATGAACTATTATATGCAGTTCATACTAAATGCTGCACAAATTGCAGACCCATTGCATTCTCTTGCAACACAAGAATGTCCCCTTTGTTTGGACAGATGAGTGCCAAGAAGCTTTTCAAAAACTTAAAGATGTATTGCTCAGTAATCGATAGTTGGTTCACTTTGATCCTGACAGACCAGTTGTGTTACAAGTTAACGCTTCTTCTTACAGAATTGGTGCATTGCTTTCACACAGATTTGGTGATAAAGACAGTCCTTTTGCTTTCGCATCAAAGGTGTTGTCCAAAGCTCAGTGAATCTATTCACAAATAGAGAGAGAGGCATTGGCTATTGTGTATGGTGTCACCAAATTCCACCACTATTTGTATAGCAAAAAACTCTACTTAGTAATGGATCACAAGCCACTGAAGTCCTTGTTTCATCCGATGAAGCCAGTTCCTGTATGAACTGCCCAAAAATTGCAAAGATTGGGTTTGTTGTTGTCTCAATACTGGTATGAGATTGTATTACATGTTGAGCTGTCAGGCAATACACAGACTCACTTTCATGTCTTCCACTTGGCCCTGCTACAGACTCTGATGATTCTGCCTGTGTCTTGTCACATTGATGCTCAGGATTCTGAATTGCTTCAGTCCTTTCCTTTGAACTATAGGAAAATTACACAGGCCACAGAAGCTGATTCAGATTTGAACATTTTGTGAAAATACATTCACACATCTTGGCCTCACTCCTTGCATAGAATTCTGTAGTGTACCAATGCTGTGCATGTTGGCAAAGCCTCGCTAAAAGTCAAGATGTGATTCTTGTTCAAAATGACAGTGGACAGTCATGTGTATTGAAACCCAAAGCTTTGCAAAAAGAAGTGTTGCAGTTACTTCAGCAAGACACTGGGGAATTGTTTGTATTAAACAGTTAGTGCAATGACACAGTACTTGGCAGGGTATGGACACCCAAATAGAACAGATGATGTCACAGCGTCATGCATGTGCAGAAAATCAGTCTGCTCCTCCACAAAAATTCTCTGCTTGACCTATGTCACAATCGCCATGGCAATGTGTGCACGTAGACTTTGCAGGCCCTTTTTGAAACATTTGTTAGTTGACTGTGGTAGACCCTCATAGCAAGTTTCATTTTGCTGTGCCAATGAACTTGACAACATCACATAGCACAGTTCAGGGATTGTCCTCTATTTCTTGTCTAGAAGGTGTGCCTGAAGTCATAGTGTTGGAATATGGCCCTCAGTTCACATAAAATGAATTTGAAACATTCTGTGAACACAATGGCATATAGCATCTAACTAGAGCACTGTTCCATCCACAGTCAAATAGCGAAGTGGAACTTTTTGTCAGAACCTTCAAGCAGGAGATAGCCAAACTGCACCTCACACACCAGGGTCAAGCATTGCAACTGTTTCCAGCCCCCTAACATTCCATGAGATGCACTGTTGCCAATGGAACTGGACACTTCTCCACCCTCCTCAGCGTCCAGCACCAAAGGGAAGTATTGCTTCATGCCACATGATATTGTACTTTTCAGGGCTTTTAGCAGCAACAGGCAGTGGGTGCAAGGTGAGATCATTTGTCAACTTGGGACATGCACATGCATGTATCTCATTTCAGTTCCTGACAGATTGCAGTACCAACATCACAATTAAATTTACCACTGTCATTTACACAATGATCCTTCTGTGTCTCTTCCCCCAGATTCATGGAGCCCGAGAACAGCGCAGCCACAGCAGCTGCCAGATGGTGTCATCACGACACCGTGGGATGACTCCATGGAGACGGAGCCTTCACCTGCTCAGCCTCCACTCATCTTAAAGATGGAGCTGGACCCACCCAAGCCGCAGCAACCAACACATTCGAAATCATGGAATGGGCCTCAGGAAGTGAATGCATACCCTTCTGAGAATTTCCCGGGGGATATTTCCACCAGAGCAAAAGGCCAGATGATGGGGTACAACTGGAAGTCTGATGTCACTTGCAGCCATAGCTTCCAGTCCATTTGTGGGTCCAGGCTCTTGCCTCCTCCCCGCCCTCCCCCCCCCTTCCAGGGTTGTCACGCTCCATATATGATGATAGTCTGTAGCTTTGAGGGGGGGGGGATGTTGTATTGCTAAGTCAGTGCTGGCACACCAGTCGGGAATGACAGAAAAGAGAAGGCTGAGAGAAGAGGTAATCCAATCGCATGCTGACCGACCTCTCTCAAGGACAACAATGCAACAGCAGTGGCCCCTAGGTGAGAATGACATAAGTGCCATGCCCGACTGGTGGCAGCCCACTTCAATAGCAGCTTCAACATTAGCCACTTTGTTAGCTGATACATAGTAGCTGCTTCTTTAGCAATCTCTACATAGCATAGTTAGAGATCAGCAGTCATTGGCGGGCAGTTGACACACTCTTTTTAGAAGTGATCACTAGGACCAGAAGTGTTACTTGTGTTTGTCTATTCTGAAGAAGACTGATTATTTTATATGTTGCCCTAAAGGACTACAAGAATTCTCTGATCAAAGTAAAGTTTTTGTACTAGTCTTGTTGTAATAAATCTTATTAACATGAGTTATTTGATTGTTTGTCTAGTGAAATGAGTATGCATGAGTCTTAGACACAACATCAAGTGTTGACAGCGATGTAAACAAAAATTTTACCGGGTGGCCTATCTTTTCATTTCTTTTTCCCAGTTCATGTTCTCCTATTGTTTATCCTTTTCTTCTTTTTTACACCATCAAACTACAGTCCCCTGTCACAATTACATTTTCAACTTCCTTAAAACACTGAACAAATTCGTTATGTTATTAGACTTTTTCCAATCTGCTCATAATTTGCAGAGCTGGTGGAAATGTATACCTGTACTGCTATGTTGGACTATGGCTCTGGGACTATTGTGTCTATATTAATTCATTTGCAATGACTTTCATAGATACTGACCTGCAGTTTTATTTACTTTTTATTTACTAGACATATTTTTGCATTACCCTTACTTCATAATGTGTTAATAGCACTGTACTCACCTAACCATAAATCCGGTTCTTCCTGGCACCACACTTCACTAATTCTCAGCATTTCTAATTTTAATATATCCATTTTCCTCTTCTTCTTTAACCTACCTCCATGATTAATGGCTCTAACATTTGACTCTCCAACCTATAGAATGCTAATTTTTTTTTCTTCTGATGACAACATACTCCAGAGCAATCCCCACCTGAAGGTCCAAATTGGGGCCTGTTTTATCTCAGGAATATTTTACCCAGGAGGATATCATCATCATAATTAAACCACATAATATAGCTGCATGTTCTCATTAAATATAACAGCTGTAGACATCCAGTTATTTTAATTGGCATTTTACAAGCCTCCACTATTAATCTATATTTGCAAATCTATGATTCCCATGGATATACTTATCTTGTAATCATTTATTGTTCAGGATTTCAGGTCCACAATTTCATTTGTGTGCTTGAGGTTATCTTTCAGCATTATGAATAACTAACAAACACTTTAAATAATCTTAGTTTATTATTGTTCTGTACATAAACAAAATGAGCTTTGTACTAAGATATCTTGTAAGATTTCTTGCTGCCTCAGTGAGTCAGTGTTTCCACATTCGCCCTATACAAAAACAACGCAATGCCTTGGTGAAAATGTACACATCTGTCATATACTAAAGCTTCTGCTGAAGTCTCTCCAGAACAGTCACCCATGCAAGTGTTGTTGCTGAAAAGCCCCCATGGTCTGTTTAAAATTTCTACAGTTCAGCTACACATTTCCTAGCAAATGATGGTGTAAGGCCCATATTACATTGTCCATATTCTTCAACAAATCTTTTATAAAATCTAGGACCATGTGCTAGCTAACACACACGTATGTGCTTGAGCATGTGTGACTGTGTGTGTGTGTGTGTGTGTGCGTGTGTGCGTGTGTGTGTGTGTGTGTGTGTGTGTGTGTGAGAGAGAGAGAGAGAGAGAGAGAGAGAGAGAGAGAGAGAGAGAGAGAGAGAGATGAAAGTACCCATGTACACCATCAAATATTAAATAAGGACTTTAAAACAAAGATCTGATAGAGTGTAATACAGACTTCACTAATCATATTTTGCGTCATAGTGACTCAGGTCACAAGTTGGACTCTAGGACTGCAATATTTCTTTGTTATCCTGTTGATTATTGATAACTGTTTACCTAAATATATAATGTTGAGACAGGAATTACTTCAGTTTTAATGGTGACACTTGTAAACTGTAGCTACAATGTAACTGACAAATCTCTCATTGCCATCTACTTTTTATTTTCACTGTCATGGATCTCTATTTGATTTTCATGGGCAAATGCTGACATATCTCTGGTCCCAGATTCTATCCCAAAAACAGGTTCCAGATTTTTAGTAAATCTATCTGCATAATCATCATCTACATCTACATGACTAATCTGCAGTTCACATTTAAGTGCTTGGCAGAGGATTCATCGAACCACAATTATACTATCTCTCTACTATTCCACTCCCGAACAGCGAGCGGGAAAAATGAACACCTAAACCTTTCTGTTCGAGCTCTGATTTCTCTTATTTTATTTTGATGATCATTCCTACCTATGTAGGTTGGGCTCAACAAAATATTTTCGTATTCGGAAGAGAAAGTTGGTGACTGAAATTTCGTAAAAAGGTCTCGCCACGACGAAAAACGTCTATGCTGTAATGACTTCAATCCCAGCTCGTGTATCATATCTGCCACACTCTCTCCCCTATAACGTGATAATACAAAACGAGCTGCCCTTTTTTGCACCCTTTTGATGTCCTCCGTCAATCCCAACTGGTAAGGATCCCACACCGCGCAGCAATATTCTAACAGAGGACGAATGAGTGTAGTGTAAGCTGTCTCTTTAATGGACTTGTTGCATCTTCTAAGTGTCCTGCCAATGAAACGCAACCTTTGGCTCGCCTTCCCAACAATATTATCTATGTGGTCCTTCCAACTGAAGTTGTTCGTAATTTTAACACCCAGGTACTTAGTTGAATTGACAGCCTTGAGAATTGTACTATTTATCGAGTAATCGAATTCCAACAGATTTCTTTTGGAACTCATGTGGATCATCTCACACTTTTCGTTATTTAGCATCAACTGCCACCTGAAACACCATACAGCAATCTTTTCTAAATCGCTTTGCAACTGATACTGGTCTTCGGATGACCTTACTAGACGGTAAATTACAGCATCATCTGTGAACAATCTAAGAGAACTGCTCAGATTGTCACCCAGGTCATTTATATAGATCAGGAACAGCAGAGGTCCCAGGACGCTTTCCTGGGGAACACCTGACATCACTTCAGTTTTACTCGATGATTTGCCGTCTATTACTACGAACTGCGACCTTCCTGACAGTAAATCACGAATCCAGTCGCACAACTGAGACGATACCCCATAGCTCCGCAGCTTGATTAGAAGTCGCATGTGAGGAATGGTGTCAAAAGCTTTCCGGAAATCTAGAAATACGGAATCAACTTGAGATCCCCTGTCGATAGCGGCCATTACTTCGTGCGAATAAAGAGCTAGCTGCGTTGCACAAGAGCGATGTTGTCTGAAGCCATGATGATTACGTGTCAATAGATCGTTCCCTTCGAGGTGATTCATAATGTTTGAATACAGTATATGCTCCAAAACCCTACTGCAAACCGACGTCAATGATATAGGTCTGTAGTTAAATGGATAACTCCTACTACCCTTCTTGAACACTGGTGCGACCTGCGCAACTTTCCAATCTGTAGGTACAGATCTATCGGTGAGCGAGCGGTTGTGTATGAGTGCTAAGTAGGGAGCTATAGTATCAGCGTAATCTGAAAGGAACCTAATCGGTATACAATCTGGACCTGAAGACTTGCCCGTATCAAGCGATTTGAGTTGCTTCGCAACCCCTAAGGTATCTACTTCTAAGAAACTCATGCTAGCAGATGTTCGTGTTTCAAATTCTGGAATATTCCATTCGTCTTCCCTGGTGAAGGAATTTCAGAAAACTGCATTCAATAACTCCGCTTTAGCGGCACAGTCGTCGATAACAGTACCATCGGCACTGCGCAGTGAAGGTATTGACTGCGTCTTGCCGCTTGTGTACTTTACATACGACCAGAATTTCTTCAGATTTTCTACCAAATTTCGAGACAATGTTTCGTTGTGGAACCTATTAAAGGCATCTCGCATCGAAGTACGTGCCAAATTTCACGCGTCTGTACATTTTAGCCCATCTTCGGGATTTCGCGTTCTTCTGAACTTCGCATGCTTTTTCCGTTGCCTCTGCAACAGCGTTCGGACCTTTTTTGTGATCACTAATCCCTGTATCAGTCATGATGCTCTCTATCAGCTCTGGATTGTTTGTGGCTAAGAGGTCAAGTGTGTTTTCACAACCATTTACAATTCGCGTGGGTTCGTGGACTAACTGCTCGAAATAATTTTCGGAGAAAGCATTTAGGACAATCTCGGAAGACGTTTTCTGCCTACCACCGGTTTTGAACAAGTATTTTTGCCAACATACCGAGGGTAGGTTGAAGTCCCCACCAACTATAACCGTATGAGTGGGGTATTTATTTGTTACGAGACTCAAACTTTCTCTGAACTGTTCCGCAACTGTATCATCAGAGTCTGGGGGTCGGTAGAAGGAGCCAATTATTAACTTAATTCGGCTGTTAAGTATAACCTCCACCCATACCAATTCGCACGGAGTATCTACTTCGACTTCACTACAAGATAAACCACTACTGACAGACTCCACCACCAATTCTGCCTAATCTATCTTTCCTGAACACCGTCTGAGACTTCGTAAAAATTTCTGCAGAACTTATTTCAGGCTTTAGCCAGCTTTCTGTACCTATAACGATATCAGCTTCTGTGCTTTCTATTAGCGCTTGAAGCTCAGGGACTTTTCCAGCACAACTACAACAATTTACAACTACAATTCCAACTGTTCCTTGATCCAAGCACGTCCTGTAATTGCCAAGCACCCTTTGTCATTGCAGCCCATCCCGCACTTTCCCGAGGCCTTCTAACCTAAAAAACCACCCAGTCCATGCCACACAGCCTCCGCTACATGTGTAGCCGCCAGCTGAGTGTAGTGAACTCCTGACCTATTCAACGGAACCCGAAACCCCACCATCCTATGGCGCAAGTCAAGGAATCTGCAGCCAATACGGTCGCAAAAGCGTCTGAGCCTCTGATTCAGACCCTCCACCCTGCTCTGCAACAAAGGTCCGCAGTCGGTTCTGTCAATGATGCTGCAGATGGTGAGCTCTGCCTAGCTCTGCCTTCATCTCGTAAGCAAGACCGGCAGCCTTCACCAAATCAGATAGCCGCTGGAATCCAGAGAGAATTTCCTCAGATCCAAAGCGACACATGTCATTAGTGCCGACATGTGCCACCACCTGCAGCTGGCTGCACCCTGTGCCCTTCATGGCATCCGGAAGAACCCTTTCCACATCAGGAATGACTCCTCCTGGAATGCACACGGAGTGCACACTGGATTTCTTCCCCTCCTTAGCCGCTGTATCCCTAAGGGGCCCCATTAAGCGCCTAACATTGGAGCTCCCAACTACCAGTAAGCCCACCCTCTGCGATTGCCCGGACCTTGAAGGATGAGAATGATCCTCTGAAACAGGGCAGGCAGCTGCATCTGGCTCAGCCATAGACAGTGCCTGAAACCGGTTTGTCAGATGCACCGGGGAGGCTTTCTGATCAGCCTCCGGGGATGCCTTTCGCTGCCTGCCATGCCTTGGAACGACCTCCCAATCAACCACAGGCGAGGGCTCAGCCCCACCGCGGGAAGCAACCGGGGCAACCACAGCGGCAGACCGATCTGGGGACAGACGGGACGAGGTTGACATCCCCGTGATACCCAAGTCCGGCTCCCCACAGTGGTGACCATTGGCCACAGCCTCAAGTTGCGTGACCGAAGTCAGCGCCGATTGCAGCTGTGAGCGAAGGGATGCCAAGTCAGCCCTCATCCGAACACAGCAATCGCAGTCCCTGTCCATTCTAATCGATGTTGAACAACAGTTACTGAAACACGAGTCCGTGCCTAGATAACGCAAGCGAAACACGCAAAGAATGTATCCAACAAGCACATATTGAAACCAATCAGGCTAGGCATTCTTCATCCCAGTTTCAGCATGAAATGGTGCTTCTTTAACTGTACATTGTGATGTGGTTGGAGGTCATAACATAGGCACCTCATGCAATCCTACAGTAGAAACTATGCTAGAACATTAGGCTTTTATGTTGGTTTGAAAGCTATATTTCCTGAACAGACAACTGAAGATTTCGTTTTATATGTGAAGATGAATGGTGGAATATCATTTTCTTGTCAACTGTATCTTAGCTATTGTGCATGAATGCTAATGAAGTTTCTGAGAACTTCCTGCATGAAGGTACATTTTAATATGATTGAACATTTTTGATGCTGAAAAAGACAATGAGTACTGGGGTATCACACTATTCTTATATTGATGACATGTGAAATTGTAAATGAGAGACAAGACTGCAAAAACTTGCTATAAAAGAAAAAGTAATACTGCTGTAAGTGCCAGAGTGAATCTCACTATGCCATGATTTGTGATGTTTACAAATAAAAAATGCCTAACTGATTCTCAGATAGCTGATTTGCAGTATCTAAAAAGAAAGCTGTATATAAAGAATTCTTAAGTTAGTTAATGTACAGTTCTGCATGTTCTGCCTGTGTTACCCTATTCTTCATTTGCTACTTGGCTGAAGCCATGTATCATATATACAGAAGCCACCTTCCCACTGGAGTTTCTCTCATAACCAAACATCACAATGTACAGTTAAAGAAGCACCATTTCATGCTGAAACTGGGATGAAGAATGCCTAGCCTGATTGGTTTCAATATGTGCTTGTAAACAGTGAAGGGAGGAAGGAAGGGGAAAAAAATATCAGTACATAATAAAATGTGTGAGAACTCTGCCACTGCCGCTCCCAAGTCCGGGGCCTCATTTTGCAAGTGATGAGGAGGGAGGAGGGGGAGGAGTGACACCTCGTTAAAAAACCTGGGTCCATCTGGCTCCGGATGGTAGCACCCTGTGAGGGCCCCTGCCTAGGGTTACTGGGTGAAAACTGGTCAACGGTCTCAAAGGCGGAAGAGGAAGTTCTGATTCCCAACGGCGGAGAGAGCGGAAGAACTACCTCCCGGACTCACAATCTTGGTTGTATATTTTGTGGCCTTTGGGCCACACCCAAAATAACTTTCATCAATCATGGAAGTGTGTGATGTAAACTATTTTACCCCAGGTGGACGATCCACCGTACGCCAGTACGTCAGCAGACATTCGGATTCCGGGGAGTCTGCAACATTGCACAAAGACAAGTCGGAGTGTCTTGTAAGCTCATCCAAATTTCAACATAGGCAATCAACATACCTAGCAACTATCAATGCAAACTCATTGTTGAAAACCGGAAAACTAAAACATCTAACAGATACACTAAAGAACCACAACCTACTCATAGCAGCCATTCAAGAAACACGATACATGGATACAGATACCTTCGATTCCGAAGGTTTTAGGATATACAAAGGGAAAGTGGGACCGAGAGTAATGAAAAATGTACCACATCTTGGGACAGCCTTTATAATCAACAAACAAATCTTGAACTCAATAGTTGGCTTTGATTCACAATCAGAAAGAATCTCAAGTCTTACATTCACAAGCACAAACAAAATCTACACAATTATCAATGCACATGCCCATATAAATGAGGATAACAGGAAAAACAAAGAAAAAGTGGAGGCCTTTTGGAATCATCTAGATGACATTATTCAGAAAATTCCAGATAAAAACATCATCATTCTTCTTGGAAATTTTAATGCACAGATTGGTAAAGAAAAAAGATATAAGAAAATAGTTGGAAACTATCCTGCACACAAGAGAACAAACAGAAATGGTGTGAGACTAATAGAACTTCGCCAAGCACACAATTTAATTCTTAAATCCACAGCTTTCAAGAAACTACCACGAAGACAAAAGACATGGGTATCTCCAAATCCTAGCCTTGGGGAATTTCAACTTGATCATGTGGCAATCAAGAAGATTTCTAGCAAAGAAATCATGAATGTTAGGGTACTCAGGGGTGCAAACTTGGATTAAGCCACTACCTCTCTAAAATTAAGTTCAAAGTCATCCCAAACAGGAAATGCAGCATGAAACAAATTAAGGGTCAGAAGTATAGCACAGAAAAGATATTAAAATCAGATGAATTCACAAAAGCAACAGAAACCATTCAGACACAAAGCTGGGGGGATATCAAGGAAAACCTCATTACTACAGCTGAACGGATAGCACCTAACAAAAAAAGTAAAAAACATGCCTGGTGGTCACTGGAATGTGATGCCCTCATTGAAACAAGAAAACAGGCATGGCAAAATTGGCAATCACAGAAAACAGAAGAAAGTAGACTGAATTTCATTACAGTTAGATAAAAATATAAAAAGTATTAAGAAGAGAAATGAAAACAAAACTCTCCTCCAAATTGATGAAGAATTTGCTAAAAACAACACAAGAAGCTTCTACAGAACTTTCAAACAAAGGTTATCAAGATACAAAGCACCCACCCTCCAATTTCGAGATGTAAATGGGACCATCGCTCACAACAACGCGGAAAACTGCAAAATACTAGCAGGCTACTTTGAGAAACTCTTGAATTATGAACCCAACCTTGAAAAATTTGAATCCATCCCAAACAACCGTGAGAAGCCGGATTCGGAACCACCGACAACTGAAGAACTACAGAAGGTCATTTCAGAACTTAAAAACAACAAGGCGTCCGGAGAAAATCAAATAGTGGCCGAACTATGGAAAAAGGCTGACAAAAATGCAGTTACATCCCTAAAGTGTGTTTTCGATCAAATCTGGAAAGAAGAAGAGATCCCCACAGAATGGAGAACAGCTCTCATCCACCCTATCCACAAGAAAGGTTTGAAGACAGACCCCAACAATTACAGAGGAATATCACTGCTGGATATAACGTAAAAGATTCTTTCTAAAGTCCTTTTGAACAGGGCAGAGCCGCAATTGGATCTGCAAATCGGGGAATACCAGGGAGGTTTTAGAAAGGGCAGATCATGTTCAGAACAAATACTAAATCTCAAAAACATTATGGCATACCAAAAATCAAGGGCAAAGACGTACGTAATCTCCTTCATTGATTTCAAAAAAGCATATGATTCGATTGATGGAGAATCTATGTTGTCAGTCCTGGAAGAAATGGGTTTGGATAAGAAAACAACTAATATTATAAAAGCGACCCTTACAAATACATTTTCGAAAGTTAAATTTACGGGCGATCTATCGGAACCCTTTGAAATAAAAACGGGAGTGCGACAGGGCGATGGGCTCTCACCGTTGCTGTTCAATTGTGCGCTTGAGAAAGTAGTCAGAGAATGGAACATAAATATTAAGAGTGGTATAAGACTGGGTTGCAAAAAGAAGAACCTTAAAGTAAATTGCATTGCTTTTGCAGATGATATGGCCCTGTTTGCTGAAACAATGGAAGAAGCACGGGAGCAAATCCTTGAACTAAAGAAACAAGCAGCTAAAATTGGTCTTCACATCTCCTCTGAAAAAACTAAGATATTGACAAACATCAAACACTCATGTAAATACCTCAACGTTCAAGAACAGAAGATTGAAATAGTAAAAGAATTCAAATATCTCGGAGAATGGATTAGTTGGAATGCTGGGGAAAGCAAAGCAATGGAATCCAGAAAAAAATATTTTTGAATTGGCCTTCCAACTAACAAAAAATACATACAACAAAAAATCCCTTTCATGGCAGTCCAAAATTACACATTACAAGATAGTGATTAAGCCAGAAGCACTGTGTGCAGCAGGAACACTTAACATGAATTTCAAATGTCAAATGGAAAAACTTGAGGTAAAGGAAAGAAAAATTTTAAGAAAAATCATTGGGTCAAAATTTCAAGACAATAAGATTATATACATAAAAAATGAAACTCTCTACAAGAAAATTGAAAAACTTTCAGATTCTATGCGAAAAAGGAGAATAAATTTTTATGGTCATCTTCTCAGAATGAATTCCAACAGATTAACTAAACAAATCTTTGACTTCTTCCGTAACCGAAAAACGAAGCCGAACTGGTTTAAAGAAACTGAGAAAGACCTAGTGGAATTAAAGATTTCAGTAAATTCACTTATTGATCGAACTGCTAAATTAATTACTAAAGATGAAAATATAAGGTTCGAAGACAAATCCACACAAAAGTCCAAACCCTTCATCTCGGAAGAATAAAGGAGAAGAAGATCAGAAAGAATGAAGAAATACTGGGCCCTAAAAAAAAGAACAACGCACAAAGAAATGATTGATCCAGCATACCCCAAAGAGGGTGAAACGAAAGAAGAAGAAGAAGAAAAATGTGTGAGATGATGGATGCAACCTGCCATTGGGACACAGTTTAGTTGGTATCTTATGTATGAGATGGCGACAAGGAGCAAAACCAGATTACTGTTGTGTCTTTGTTCATCTCTCTCATAAACATGAGAATGTGACATTGTAGATCTTGTGCACTCACTTGTTAACCTAGAGAAACTTGAAGAGATGTGAATTCTGCACCACAATGAACTAGCCTATAGGAGAGACATTACATGTAAATCATAAAGTGATGAATAGTAGGAATGAATTACAAGATAATAGTCACACATAATAATACCTCTTAAAGCTGAAGCTATATTCACTTTTGCATTTAAATACTCATTGTTTAGGCCAGAATTCAGGAGACTGTTATATATGCAGGATTCCTCTATGTCATTGTATATGTAACCATAAGCACAGGTACAGTCATAAGTGCCTGGCAGGTTTAGGCATTCTTCAGTATCATTCTTACAATTGTGTGTACCCTCCAAACATTCATCAATATCTGTAACAAATAATAATATACTGGTATATGGAAGTTGAACAATATTTCTACAGAAAACATTAACATTATTGATGAACTGCTCCTCTCTTTTCTCAGTATTTATCACACATATACATAGTATTTTCTTTTTCTTGCTACTATCCTAGATAATTTCACAGTGTATATAATAGAATGGGTTACTAGAGAGTACTTAATTATTTTTAAGCCAGAATCAAGTTTAATTGTTAATACTGATGGTAATTTTTTCAATGATGAAGTACAGTATGTTATAATGCTAACAGTTTGGAAGCTCTCATTCTTACAACAAGTAGAATACTGTACAGTGAGTGAACAAATATAAGACACAGACAAATTTTAAACCTATTATTTTAAATAGGAAGATTGATTCTATCTGTAGCCTAAAAGTAATGCTGTATGTATCATTCATTTATTTACATTGTCTTCTGTAGATGGTACCACGAAACGAGAACCTGTTTATTATGATGTAGGATGAAAGAAGTGCTAAAAAATTAGGAGAAACCAGTTATAAATAGTGTGAGTATGATGCATTATGTATGTTATCACAGATTAAGTTACAACCCTATTTTCACTCAGTAAAACCAATGTGATAAAATTAATATTCTACTACCAACAAAAGATGACCAACATCTATTTACTATAACTGATACAACAGCAGCTCCTATATTTTGTCTTAAAGTAACACCTTTCCATCTAATTTTTCTTGTTAAGCTTAGCTGGCACAAGTGCAAAGAGTATTGAATAATGTAATGATAGTATATTATTAATAGTGTGGCAGATTGTATTTTAATGACGTATTTGTCCATGCAGACTGTGAGGCTCCATTTGAAGACAATGGTGTTTGTCTTTGTTTAATCAAAAGGGTTAGACAAAAATATGGAAACACCATGAGAAATGCAGGTTTGAACATAAATGCAGATGTGCAGGTTATGCTGCTGTACGTGGTCATGAATAGTACTGTGCAATATTCTCAGCAAGCTGCATATGTCAGTCATGGTCAGAACAGTGTTCTGTGCAGCTATGTCAGAGTTAAGTGAATGTGTACAGGCTAAACTGTTGGTGCTTGTATAGCGGGTGCTTCTTTAACCAAGGAAGTTGAAGTGTTTAGTGTTTCAAGAGGCACCTTATTGAAGATTTACACCACATACAGTGAAAAGGGAGAAACATCTTCCACTAAGTAACAAAGCAGACAAAAGTGTGTGTTGCATGTGCATGACAGACAGCTTTTGAAGAGGATTTTGAAAAAAAAAAAAAAAAAAAAAAGGAGGATGACATGCACAAAAGTCACTGCAGAACTGAATGTTGCACTTGTGAGCTCTGCCAGCACCAAAACAACATGAAGGGAGTTCCATAAGCAGGAAACTGCAGGGTGAGCTGGAATATCATTACCACTCATCAATGAGGCAAATGCTTGTAACACCAAAATGTGGTGCTGAAGCCATATAACTTTGAGTGTTGAGCAATAGAAGAAACAATGTCAGATGAGCCTTGTTTCACACTGTGTCCAACTTCTCACTGAGCTTATGTGCCAAGAATAAAACACTGTGGGGGTTGCACAATAATTTTGGCAGTCTTATTATCATGCTATTACTTGGACCCCATGGTTATTTTGCTAGTGCACATTACTAGCAAGGATTATGAGACCATATGGCTTATCATGAATGTCCATGCATTCTAAGACCTGTTCACACAGCTCACATAATCCAGGACTCATTTTGTGAGCACAAGGATGAATTGTCATATCTCCCCTGGCTACCATGGGCATCAGTATTGAGCCTTTGTGGTCTACTTTGGAGAAAAGTGTTCATGATCTTTGTATCCTGAACATGCCGCTATTTTACTGAAGAATGGTATAAAATTCTCTTGAAAACCCTACTGGAATTGTATTTGTCTATTCCAAGATGACGAAGCTGTTCTGAATGCCAAAGTTTTTCCTACAACATATTAAGTACTGGTATGTTAATGTGTGGTGTTGTGGTCCACCACTCATATATCTTGGCTCATTGCACATCTTTGAAGGATCTCCTTCTTGATTGGATCTACAGACAGTTACAAATGAAATTGTGCGAGAACTAAGCAAGATGCAAAAATCCTACTAGCATTTTCAACAACTTTTTAGTCTCTTTAATGTACAAATTATAAAATAATATAATGTAATATAATTTGGAAACAAAAGACATTAGAATGGTGCATGAACATGTATTTCAGACTAAAATTTTTGAGCCAGAATTATTGCATTCTTTTTCTCGGTAAGTGATACATTTTTACCCACATGGTTACATGGAAAATCTACTAACCAATGCATATGCCAAATCTGGAACTCCAGACAAACCCAGGCTGACTACATTGGCAAGAAAGATTCCAGTGATTAAGTCTCAGTTCATCTAGGTCAGTGTTGAGTTCAAAAGGCAGCAAGCACTCCTTAGAGCCCTCTGGTGCTTCCTCCCAGCAAGGGTTTCCTTCAGCATCTTGCCAGCACTCCTCTATTGCTGACACATGCTTTAGCCGTGGGCAACAGGGATCTGTTACAAGCATTTTTAAGTTGGCACTGTATCCATTTGTTCAACACCTTTCATAAATCACATCAAGATTGAGATCTCAGGTACATGGAATAACAGAAGTTTTAATATTCTTCTCTGGTTATTACACAGTCACAACAGAAGGTATACATTAACAAAGTAAAACAGCTGCTCAAAACTAATCTCTTTATTGTGTTAACTATTAACTGACACTAAACATCTACATTCTTTTTGTGGCATAAAATTGGATGGTAACTAAAACTCCTTTGTTGTGGGTAGAGTAGCAATTGTACCATGCTCTTCTCCTAGTGGCCAGTATTACAAACTATTCTGAATAAATTGATCCACTGTTACCCTTGTGAAAATGTTAGTTGGATAGCACATTATCATAAATGCTATTTTAGGTATTCACTAATATTGTGTTTGCAGACATGACAGCAGAGCTGTAAAAGATAGACCCCCTGCATATGGTGCAGGCACAAAGACGAGGAGGGGTGTATTTGCAAACATTGAGTGAAAAAAAGCAAGAAAAAGGTCGTCTGAAAATTAATCTGGAGAGGTATAGAGGTGAAAAAAAATATTTTTACTTTTGTAAAACATGCTCCCTCCACATCTGTAATATATTTAACAAAATTCCTATTACCTCTATATGTGATGAATAATACTTTATTGATGACTAATTTTGCTAGTTATCATTTCCAAGTACAAATAAAAATCCATAACATGTTCAATGACAGAACTGCTGCTATTTCACTACTTCTCAAAGGTCAGTGAGTACATGCTAAAACAAGTATGTTATTTAACTGAAAGCTTCTACTTTTATCAGATTTCTACTGATTAAGGACTGGGGTGACACACAAAGGTGTAGAGAGCAAGCAAAAAAAGAGGAATATGTTATGTATTTGCCTCTCCAGCCAGTATGTTTGCTGCTTCCATGTTTCGGTTCATACGATCTGTTGTGTAAGGAAATAACAAGTTAAGAAAGTGCTTCCTTTGGATGATATGAAGGGAACTTTTGAGTCATTTTGCCTGTGTATCACAGAACAAGTTGAAACTCAATGCAAACAAATGTATGCTTTGCCATTGGCCATGAACTGCATACTCAATCATCTGATGTCAAAGAGCTTGGGAACTATGCCTTACTTGATTTATAAGATATTTTGTTGTTGTTGTGAATGAAACTCTAACACAGGTTAAAGCATTGAGAGTCTTAAGTTTCTCTACTAATGACTGTGTTAAATGTTTAACCCAATTACTTCTTATATAAAATTTCACTGGGCAGTCATTTCTGCAGGGCCTGCCAGTCATACCCATATGGACATGTCTTTCATACGCACATGATGATTAGTGTAGAATGAATTGCAGAGATGTAGTATTACAAGGGGCAGCGGAGATCATCTTGGTACAGCTATAGTTTAAAACCACATACTGTGTATTTACAATAACGTTGAGAAACTGTTAGTTTTTTTCTTAAGTTCTGTTAAATAGGTATTGTTTATCAAATACTGCTAACTTAATTTTTAGATGACGAGGTGGGAACATCCACAGCAATATTATTTTCTGATGTACAAGTGGAATATCTGTGACTTAACCACAGACTTTAGTGCATTATTATCTTCCAAGCAGAACAGAAGTGTGCATATTATTGTGTAAATATTCATGCAGTAAACATTATTATCATTCTGTACCATGTCATACCTAAATTATATTGTATCTGCACCACACTACTTCCACATTGGTGACCTGCAACAACCAAGAATTATGCCAGATATGTACTCAACTAAATGTTACACTTCGACAATGTGATCCATGTATAACTGTCCATGTTCCAAAATTTGCACAACACACCAACATTTCCCATTCTTAACAGTGCAGTGTTTCTCCATTAACTCTTTGACCACTTGCTGTGATCAGTTCCACAAGTAATGTGCTTCAATACCATGGTTCAACTTCTGACAATAATCCCAAACCATTGAAAGCAACAAAACTTCTACTTTGGGACCTTGTTGGCATTCCCATTTTGCACAAACACTATGCAACTGATGAACTGCAACATTCCAGCTGCCCAGATTCATTTTCTTTCACCATTGATACTGTTTCTTCTGCACCAAACACAAATTAATTCAACCTGCCTTTGCAACTGCTGTCTGTATGGATTTTGAACATTTGTCCCTCATCATAGACAGATCAGGAACATATTCAATTTTGCCTGGACCAACTTTAAGCTTGGTCCATGATTGTCAAAAGCTTGTTTGTAATGATTGACATAACAAAGAAACAGTTACTTCAAGAATATTCCATGGAACATTGACAACATGTTGATATTGTTGATAACAATGCTGGCAGCCATCTGCCACAGCATCAGCCTCAACATGCTTCTGACTCTGATGTCACTGGCTCTGGGTAGACCTATAACTTTAATGCAACATCAACAAAGTTCCACTTTGTCATCACCCACATCGCACCTCGGCCTGCACAGAATCCCAATATGCATGCTGCACCCTTGCCTGCACAGATCATTGTCGACTGTGTTGCACCCATCTATCTGCAGCTTGTGACTGACTATACCTTTCACCCAGCAACCTTAATTCATGCCTTACCTCACCCACATGGGATCAGTTTGGTGTCACTGCAGGTGACTGTTGCCTGTCTTATAACTACTTGATGATGCCCACAACAAATTCATCTAGTTCAGAATACTGTTCTACTTTTCTAAATGCTCCACATGGCACGAATATTCTCTCACTCCAAGGACAATGACTGCTACCAGCTTCAATTTTAAGATTGTGCACATAAACACAATCTCCTTGCTGACTTGGACTCTGACAAGTGTTCCATGCAGCTTCTATCTCCACTGGTCCCAATTGCAAGAACCTTGTTTTCAGCAGTGCTGCTTGCCTCCTTCCCTCCTGTGAACCACCTTTTGGCAGAAATAAGTTTTGACATCAACCATCTACAATATATGGCTCATTGACAAAAGATAAACCTATGACACTGCAGCTGCATGAGGCTACCAGCTTGTTGATCACAGTGTAGGGATCAAAATGGTTCAAATGGCTCTGACCAGTATGGGACTTAACTTCTGAGGTCATCAGTCCCCTAGAACTTAGAACTACTTAAACCTAACTAATCTAAGGACATGACACACATCCATGCCCGAGGCAGGATTCAAACCTGCAACCATAGCAGTCGCGCGGTTCCATACTGATGCACCTAGAACTGCTCGGCCACCCTGGCCGGCCAGTGTAGGGATCCATAACATGGACACTAAAACCGCTTACTGTCTCACCACCTCACATGGACATTCTACTTATGGACATCATACAGTCAGCCTAGCGATGGACTTCTTATGCAAATTCTACGCCTCAGTACTCATACAACATGTCATGCTCCTGTACTTTGAGACAGGCCACAGCATTCCAGGACCTTTTACCCTGGCATCTCTTTCCCTACCTGGTACAATAATCGTTCAAGACAAACAAGAGGAAGAGAATCGTACATCCATCAACTAATTCAAGCATTGTGGCTCCTCAGCTCACGAGTCCCTAGTGGTTCACCAATGCTATGTCAACTGTCATGCATCACTGTACACACTTTGCATGAAGAACACATTGCTCCTGCGAGTAATAACGACATATCTGCTGCCACTGTCCTGGTGCACGAGCAACTCATGGCCTTGGCACACAACTGCCATGACAATGACAGTGGAAGTGCATGTGAGGCATCAGATCCACCAACCAGCCATGCCCAACTGTCATCTCATTCTGCCCACTTCCCCCTCTGCCCAGCACCCCACTATCACTGACCTGTGACACACAGTTAAGCACACACATTCGTACACCATGTCACGCCCCACCATCTGGCTATGCTATCCCTACTATCATCAGGCATGCCTCTCCAGCTGAACAGCACACTGTCGCCATGTCTCTTCTACATGACCCACAGCAGTACAGGACAGTTTTGTTGTCCATTGCCAATCTTCACATGACAACACTTACCCCACCAGTTATGTTCACTAGGTTCCACATTTGACTACCACATTCTGACAATGCTCTATGATGCGACAACACTCACAGGTACCAAATGCTATATGGTGCCTTTTCCACAACTTCCAACTGTACAGTTCGTCTTCAACCACCACTGACAGTTACAATGGCTCTTCCCGACATTGGTTCAACACAACAACGCTGGACTCTCCGATTGAATCTGTGTCTAACCACTTCAACCACGATCCAAAACACATTGGTACCCTGCAATTCTGCCTCCCCACAGCCCCCATTCTGTCATGTATGGTCTCTGCACGACAACTCCCATTGAAGTTCGATTCAGCAGATAAATCACCAGCTCATGTCAACTGCACTTGCTCCCCAACATATGCCACTCTTTTCATCAGATCAAAGTCTCTCTGGCAATCGTAGCCTCCATATGCCGACATCCTCGCCACCAACATCCCACCCCGTTCCTTCAATTGTACCATTGGCGACCTGTGTGGAGACACCAGATGCTTCCCACACCAGCTACAGCTATATGAATTGTTCAGCGCTCATACCACACCCACAGCAACAGCCGCTTCGAAAAATGGTCATGACTCGTGAAAGTGCCAGTCTTGGCACAACTGGTTGCATGCATCTGCATAACGTCACTTTGAAAATAGGTCCAGTTGTGCCTAGAAGAAGTGCCAGCCATGGCACGATTGGTCATTCATATTAGTACCCACCATTGAGGCAAACACTAATTGCACTCTTGACTTTCCTTCAGCTCTCTGAACTGTGGGGGAAGGGGGGGGGGGGGGGGGGAGGAAGAGGCTCTGTGAGGACGTCCTCTGTGATACGCATTGCTGACGTACCATAAGTGAAACTCTGTGTCTTTACCATGGACTTGAGTGCTTTCTTAGCTTCCATCCAGAACAGACGTGTACTTTTTACTGAGTAAATGTTCATGCAATAAAGTATTATTATTGTCCCATACCATGTCACACCTTAGCTGTATTGTACCCACTCTGTACAACTTCCACAATCACATCTGTATGCATCAAAGTGTACCAGTCACCCACATGCTGTAAAAATAGAGCTAAGATTGTTACGTGTGAAACGGTTAAAAAAAGCCTCGAAATCTTGCATTTGGATAATAATTTGTGGAAAGAATGGGTAGTGAAAAATGCTTTCGCTTCTCTTTTGACTGAACAGAGATTTCCAGTCTACTATTTTTTGTCTTTTCTTGGACTTCACCCGCGATTCGGTGTCATCTCGTAGCACCGGTTGTACTGCTGGGGGTCTGCGTCATCCCAATACAATATTCCGACGTGGCAAAAAAAAAAAAAAAAAAAAAAAAAAAAAAAAAAAAAAAAAAAAAAAAGAGAGAGAGAGAGAGAGAGAGAGAGAGAGAGAGAGAGAGAGAGAGAGAGAAATGGTTCAAATGGCTCTGAGCACTATTGGCACTATTGGACTTAACTTCTAAGGTCATCAGTCCCCTAGAACTTAGAACTACTTAAACCTAACTAACCTAAGGACGTCATACACATCCATGCCCAAGGCAGGATTCGAACCTGCGACCGTAGCGGTCGCGCGGTTCCAGACTGTAGCGCCTAGAACCGCTCGGCCACCCCGGCCGGCCCGACGTGGTAACTCGGCGTCTTCATCAGCTGTTTGCTGTGACAGGTGAACAATCTGGCTGTGTCCCATATTTATGACTGGGTGGTGTCTTGCATTCCCTACGCCGTCTGCGCCTACTGCGACCGTTTCTGGCGGTGCTATTTGTCTTTCGGCGTTTCGTCTTCCGTCCGGGCCCGTTTCCGCTGTTTTCCCCTGTCGCGGAATCTCTCGCGGCGGTGGCTGCCGTCTGGAATTCTGTACTGTGTCTGCTCCCAGGCTGTGTGGTGCCTGGGGATTCGGATGGTTGATGTTGTTCCCTCTCTTGCCCATGAGCGCTACAGTTTTCCCCCGAGGAGATAGTTGCTGCCTGGTGCTGCATAAGAAATTCGATCCCCTTTGATTTGTCCCCTGGTCGGCTGAGGTTCGCAACCGGAGAAGCTAACTTTTTTCCGTTGTTTCATTTTCACTTAGCCTACCATTACGGCAATTATTTACCTGTACATGTTGAAAGTATACTTTGCACCTCAGTCATAGGAATGATGATTCACCGCCGCAATGGGGAGTATTTGTTCACCAGTTCTTGGATGTAACATTTCTGGACAAATGGATCTGCAGAGACGGTAAAACGTCGTGGCCACCACGTTCATCTGACATACGAGCTCTTAACTCTTTTTAGCAGCTACGTTGAGGATAAAGCATACAGTTCAACAGTTACTGATATGCTGAGTCTTACAGTATGAATACAACAAGCTGTAGAGATGGTGTAGTGGATAAATACGATATCGCAGTGTCTGTGTTATTCTGAATTACGATGTAATGTTCCTTTGGGCATGCATGCACGTCGTAAATAACGCTGCATCATAATTCGGAATAACTAAGGCACTTCAATATAAAATTGAACATTGCCTAGACGTTCCACGGCCAACAAACTTGCAACAAACTGCGCAGACGTATCTAGCATAGTTCCTTATAAATAAATTTTTGTAGTCAGAGAAAGAATTATGCCCAGCTTGTATATCGGCTGTGGCAGGTAGGGCACCGCGGAGCCGATCCTCCTGGATACACAAAACGGGTTAGAACACTGTTGCAGAAACAACGAAACGAACATGCAAATTTTAAACAGGCACAAAATCCCCAAAGATTGGCGTTCTTTTACAGAAGCTCGAAATTTAGCGCGGACTTCAATGCTAGATGCCTATAACAGTTTCCACAACGAAACTTTGTCTCGAAACCTGGTAGAAAATCCAAAGAGAGTCTGGTCGTATGTGAAGTATGTTAGCGGCAAGAAACAATCAATGCCTTCTCTGCGCGTTAACAATGGAGATACTATTGAAGACAGAGTTGGCAAAGCAGAGATACCAAACACAGCCTTCCGAAATGTCTTCACAAAAGAAGACGAAGTGAATATTCCAGAATTCGAATAGAGGACAGCTGCCAACATGAGTAACGTAAAAGTAAATATCCTCGGAGTAGGAATCAACACAAATCACTTAATAAAAGCAAGTCTTCTGGTCCAGACTGTACACAAATTAGGTTGATACATTAGCTCCATACTTAACAATCATATACAACCGTTCGCTCGACGAAAGATCCGTACTCAAGGACTGGAAAGTTGCACAGGTCACACCAAATTTCAAGAAAGGTAGTAGGAGTAATCCACTGAATTACAGGCCCATATCGTTAACGTCGATATGTAGCAGGATTTTGGAACATATATTGTGTTCGAACATTATGAATTACTTCGAAGAAAACAGTGTATTGGCACACAGTCAACATGGGTTTAGAAAACATCGTTCCTGTGAAACACGACTAGCTCTTTATTCACATGAAGTGCTGAGTGCTATTGACAAGGGGTTTCAGATCGATTCCGTATTTCTGGATCTTCGGAAGGCTTTTGACACTGTACCACACAAGCGGCTCGTATTGAAATTGCGTGCTTATGGAATATCGTCTCAGTTATATGACTGGACTTGTGATTTTCTGTCAGGGAGGTCACAGTTCATAGTAATTGACGGAAAGTCATCGAGTAAACCAGTAGTGATTTCTGGCGTTCCCTTCGCTGTTCCTTATCTATATAAACGATTTGGGAGACAATCTGAGCAGCCTTCGTCGGTTGTTTGCAGATGACGCTGTCGTTTATCGACTAATGAAGTCATCAGAAGATTAGAACAAACTGCACAACTATTTCGAAGAAATATCGGAGTGGTACGAGAAGTGGCAGTTGACCCTAAATAACGAAAAGTGTGAAGTCATCCACATGAGTGTTAAAAGGAACTCGTTACACTTCGGTTACACCATAAATCAGTCTGATCTAAAAGCCGCAAATTCAACTAAATACCAAGGTATTACAATTACGAACAATTTAAACTGGAAGGAACGCAAAGAAAATGTTGTGGGGAAGGCTAATCAAAGATTGCGTTTTATTGGCAGGACACTTTAGAAAATGTAACAGACCTACTAAGGGGACTGCCTACACTACGCTTGTCCGTCCTCTTTTTAGAATACTGCTGAGCGGTGTGGGACCCTTAAACAGGTACGACTGACGGAATACATCGAAAAAGTTCAAAGAAAGGCAGCACGTTTTGTATTATCGCGAAATATGGGAGAGAGTGTCACAGAAATGATACAGGATTTAGGCTGGAAACCATTAAAAAAAAGGTGTTTTTCGTTGCGACGCAATATTCTCACGAAATTCCAATCACCAACTTTCTTCTCCGAATGCGAAAATATTTTGTTGCCACCGACCTACACAGGGAGGAACTATCACCACGATAAAATAAGGGAAATTAGATCTCGAATGGAAAGATATTCTTACCGCCCGCTAACGAGATTGGAATAATACGGAACTGTGAAAGTGATTCAAATGGTTCAAATGGCTCTGAGCACTATGGGACTTAACTACTCTGGTCATCAGTCTCCTAGAACTTAGAACTACTTAAACCTAACTAACCTAAGGACATCACACACATCCATGCCCGAGGCAGGATTCGAACCTGCGACCGTAGCAGGCGCGCGGTTCCGGACTGCGCGCCTGGAACCGCTAGACCACCGCGGCCGGCTGAAAGTGATTCGATGGACCCTCTGCCAGTCACGAGTTGCAGAGTATAGATGTAGATGGGTCTGACCCAACTGAGCTCCCCTTAAGTGGTGCTATTCCCATCTACCCCAATGGAGATCCCTACGGCACAGTGTTCAGAAATCATAGGCAGAAGCATCAGAGACAGTGAAAGTTTGAGGCAGTCTTTGAGGTATTCTCAGATAGTCTAATGGTTAAAGGAACTGTTTGGATAGGCAGGAACTCCAGGTTCGAATTCTGGTATGACACATGTTGTAAAATTGTCTCCACGATTTCCTCATAAAGTTAATAGCGCTGCTGGCCTTCCTCGGCGAGAGAGCCTGTATAGGGAGAGAGTGGCCAACAGGACCAACGACCATTTTTCTGCCAAACTGCGGGCGGAACTTTTGAATGGCCAGTATTGGAGTACACACTCACCGAATCAAAAGCACAAGACAATATGGCGAAATAATTCGTTAAATGCCTTTCTTTACAGCTATAATATACTCATAGTAGCTTACTACGTACCGCACAGGAAAATTTGATACAGTGGCTGTAAAAATTATTCGTTACTTGCATTTATCTCCTTTAAAGTTCGTTTACTAGACATATTGCAATGAAAGTAACGTAAATAAAAAAATATAGTGTATAGCATTTGTTTTGTATCGGAAGTGCATGACGCTCAAGATTTAACGTAACTGTATTACGTCAGATGAATGAAAGTCGTAAGCAGTTGTTTACTTGTGACATGCGAAAGGTGTGAGACGTATTAGTACTTCTTGTCACGTCTTCAAACTTTTCGCATGTCACAAGTAAACAACTGCTTACGACTTTCTTTCACACAGACACACATTATATATACTGAATACCTCTCGTAGATACCAAACGAAAAAGAATACAAAAAACAGGTAATGTTAAATATACACTACTGTAATAACGACCAAATATAACAAGAAAACTACCGTGTCCCTTCTACCCACAGTAAGCAGGCCTATTAAAAACTGTCTTCAAGAGTACCTACAATTATTTACTACGAATAATGTTTCAGCAACCACGACAACTGCAGAAAACGTGCTTACAACTTGCCTGCGTCAACAGTCAGTCAATAAAACTGAAACCAAAATGATGCCTACTGTTCTGATTCGGAACGAAATAAAGTTTGACGCTATAAAGTCGAATGAGCATGGCACAACAATTACAGGAACTTTCTGTTTCCAGCAAGGACTGTCAGATATTGGCTTCAGAAAAGCTTGTGATGCTACCAGTATGCACGAACTGTTAAAGAAATAAGAGCTTAAAAATGCAGTAAATTGTAATAGGCCTACCTACTTGAAACATGTAGGCCTACAGACTTCATCACAAAACGCTTTCTTTATTTCAACTCGTATTTAAGATCGCAAACGCTAATTACGCACTGAACAAGATATACAACTAAATCGAACGTGCATGCACAACGCATAAGTTTCTCAGTAATTCATATACTTTTCGATCGTTTCCAAAAGTCCTCTGAACTTCAATTAAACTCAAAAGCACGGCGAACATAGGAAGCGCGAGAGACGTTTGGCAGAAAATGGCGCCAAAGCTAATCAACCAATCACGGGCAACTTCAGCTATGGCCACTCTCTCCCTATACAGGCTCTCTATCCTCGGCTGCCCGCTACCTGGACAGAAGGAGTAGAGGGCGCAGGCGAACGGCTGGGTGTCGTTCGCCCTGACGTCGCTCCGGCCGTCTGGCTGCAGACAGGAGGCCCAGTCGTCGCAGGACTCCCCCAGCGCCGCCAGCTCGGCGCGGCCCCGGAGCGTGTGCCAGCACAGGAATAGGCTCGCGCTGGTCTGCAGCACACAGTCACAGCCAACAAGTAGTCTGGCCCACCCTACAAGTGCCGACGCTGTTGACATGTAAAGCTCATAAATTAAGGATAACTGCAGAATGTGGTGCCACACAACGTGGCACTACACAAAACTGGCACTAATAGCGTAGGAATATAAAGAACACACACGACACATATCTGTAAGTCCACATTATTGGTGATAAGAAAACTGTCCCGAAACACATGTGCTACAAAACTGCATCGTTTCCTGCGCATGTACCCCAATGTCAATATGGGATATGATCGCCATGCACACGTACACAGGCCGCACAAGGGGGTGGCATACTCTGGATCAGGTGGTCGAGCAGCTGCTGGGGTATAGCCTCCCATTCTTGCGCCAGTGCTTGTCGGAGCTCCTGAAGTGTAGTAGGTGTTTGAAGATGCAGCGATGCGTCGACCGAGAGCATCCCAGACGTGCTCGATGGGGTTTAGGTCTGGAGAACAGGCAGGCCACTCCATTCGCCTGATATCTTCTGTTACAAGGTACTCCTCCACGATGGCAGCTCGGTGGAGCCGTGCGTTGTCGTCCATCAGGAGTAAGGTGGGACCAACTGCACCAATGAAAAGGCGGACATACTGCTGCAAAATGACGTCCCGATACACCTGACCTGTCAAAGACATGCAGGGGTGTACGTGCACCAGTTATAATCCGACCACACATCATCAAACCACGACCTCCATACAGTTCCCTTTCAAGGACATTAAGGGTTTGGTATCTGGTTCCTGGTTCACACCAGATGAAAATCCCGGCGAGAATGACAGTTCAGACTATAACTGGACTCGACTGTGAACATAACCTGGGACCACTTCAAGTATGAAGTGAGTCGAAGTGGAGACGTGACGGAATGATGGAAAGGAAAAATCGTGTTTGTGCGTGCCCATGACCACACTGTAAATTGAGCGAGTGACTACTGGAACGCATTGTCAGTTACATTCGGTTTCAAACCAGGCAGGAATTTCTGCTTTGCCGGCAGTGATGGCCGAGCGGCTCTAGGCGCTACAGTCTGGAACCGCGCGACCGCTACGGTCGCAGGTTCGAATCCTGCCTCGGGCATGGATGTGTGGCTGCCCTTAGGTAAGTTAGGTTTAAGTAGTTCTAAGTTCTAGGGGACTCATGACCTCAGATGTTGAGTTCCGTAGTGCTCAGAGCCATTTGAACCATATGAATTTCTGCTTTCATTAAAGGTACGTCCACTCGACCTGAAAATCGAATATTGCTAAGGGAACTACGTGCCATGGGCATTTGTGTTCAGGCGCCTCTCAGAAAGCCATTGGCCACTGTACACATAAAACTGCATCTCTGCGCATGAAGGGCGCTAATGAAACCACCCCTTTCCTGGGAGAGTTGATTTCCACACATTTCGTGGTTGAAAATGACAGTTCTCAGTGCAATGAGCAGTAGGGCGACGTTGTTGAGAACCTTTAACACTGCTGACAACTCGGACGTATCAATCTACCTCCAAGGATACTCTGGGCCAGCAGCACTATTGACTGTTGACGCACAATTTCGGAGAGTAGCTCCAGTGTACAGGATAGAACCTATAGGCACCGTTCAACGCCACTCGACGAAACTTGAACGTGAGCAATGCCGCTTGCTCCAAAAAGTGCGCGCTTATGGTCTATCCGATGACATAAGCGGTTGGATAGAAAGTTTTCTAGCAGACAGGGAGCAGTATGTCATCCTGAATGGGGTGATTTCAACAGAAGCAAGCACAACTTCAGGTGTGTCCCAGGGCAGCATAATAGGCCCACTGCGTTTTACGATTTACATAAACGATCTGGTTGATGATATCGACAGCTCCATTAGACTGTTTGCCGATGATGCTGTAGTCTACAGGAAATTAGTATCACACGACAGTTGTGAACGAATCTATCAGGATTTGCAGAAAATAACTGCGTGGTGTAATGACTGGCAGTTATCTGTATATTAGTAAGTGCAACCTACTGCGTATAACAAGACGAAAATCCCCATTAATGTACGAGTACAAAATAAATGCCCAGTCTTTGGAAGTGGTAACATCCGTCAAGTATCTGAGAGTGACTATTCGAAATGATCTCAAATGGAATGATCAGATTACACAAGTAATTTTAATTATATAAAAAACACAAGTACTAAAATTCTGAAATTGTCCAGTTTGTAGTAGCAAACGACCCGCTATAGTTACCAAGTTGGTGGATCATTCTCTAATCTCAATAAATAAATAAATAGGCACCAAAACAAGAATTGAAATGTGGGAACCAGGGGGGGTGATGCCCTTCCCATCGTGTGACACGTGCACGGTGCGTTGGACAGAATTTTGGCGAAACTTGGTGCCAGTGTGACATCACTGACCTACCTTCAACATCACATGAACTTCTGAGCACTTGCATTTCTTAGCGTGCCTGAACTGTCCCGAAGCTCGAGAATGACGGCGCAGGGCGCCTCGCTTTTGTATTATTACTGAGGAAAGTTGTAGGCACCTTAGACAAATTTCAAACTTCTGCGTCGCAATGCGAGACAATAACGAAAATAACGCTTTAATTGTGTTGCGCTGTGTAGACTCAAATATATAATGCCTTCGCCCCCCGCGTTTGTACTTATAACCGACGAAAATAATCTATTTTTAAGTTTTGTTTATGCCACTGCAAGTTTCATTGTGACGCACCAGGCGACAAGGTGGTAGCAGTTTGCAAAATGGCGACTAATCAACAGAAAGCAGTTAGTGTGTTGCAATATGTCACTACCATGGAGCGTGCGTTACGAAGATAGTACAGCATACAGGCGTTAGGCCACCAACGTACCGGGTGATCAAAAAGTCAGTATACATTTGAAAACTGAATAAATCACGGAATAATGTAGATAGAGAGGTACAAATTGACACACATGCTTGGAATGATATGGAGTTTTATTTGAACCAAAAAAATACACAAGTTCAAAAAATGTCCGACATGTGGCGCTTCATTCTGCTACAATTAGCATAACGAAGTAAGACAAAGAAAAGATGACGTTCTTTACAGGAAATGCTCAATATGTCCACCATCATTTCTCAACAATAGCTCTAGTCGAGGAATAATGTTGTGAACAGCATTGTAAAACATGTGCGGAGTTATGGTGAGGCATTGGCGTCGGGTGTTGTCTTTCAGCATCCCTACAGATGTCGGTCGATCACGATACACTTGCAACTTCAGGTAACCCCAAAGCCAATAATCGCACGGACTGAGGTCTGGGGACCTGGGAGGCCAAGCATGACGAAAGTGGCGGCAGAGCACACGATCATCACCAAACGACGCGGGCAAGAGATCTTTCACGCGTCTAGCAATATGGGGTGGAGCGCCATCCTGCATAAACATCGTACGTTCCAGCAGGTGTTTATCAGCCAGGTTGGGGATGATGCGATTCTGTAACATATCGGCGAACCTCTCACCCGTCACGGTAGCAGTTACAAAACCAGAATCACGCATTTCCTCGAAGAAAAAAAGGCCCGATAACGGTAGATGTGGTAAATCCAACCCACACCGTGACTTTTTCATCGTGCGATGGAATTTCTACGACAGTTCTAGGATTTTCGGTAGCCCAAATTCTGTAGTTCTGAGCGTTGACAGATCCTCGGAGCGTGAATGAGCGTTGTCGGTCTACAACACGTTACTCAACCAATCGTCATCTTCCGCCATCTTTTGAAACGCCCACACCGCAAATGCCCTCCGCTTCACTAAATCGCCAGGTAACAGTTCAGGATGCCGATGGATTTTGTACGGAGAGCATCGGAGGGTACGCCAAAGTGCCAACCAAGCAGTAGTGTATGGAATGCCGGTACGACGTGCGAGTGCACGAGCGCTGACTTCCCCGTGCGTAGACGAACCCGCTACAGTCTCCATTTCTTCCTGGACTATCTCAGCACCATTACGCCTTGTACTCGGTCGGCAACTACGGGTCTATCGTCTAAACAACCCGTGGCTTCGAACTTCGAAATCATTCCTGCCACAGCTGCATTTGTCGACGGACCTTTACCCGTTCGAATCCCCTTCCTACAGCGATAGGATCGTAACGCTAAACTAGCACATTCCCCATTCTGATAATACAGCTTCACTAAAAGCGCCTTCTGGCCCATTTGATTCTCTCTCTCATTACAGCTCCTTTTATACACGATTATCATGCGCAGTCACTGACGTTTTGCTGTCCAGCGCCATCTGTCGGACATTTTGAAAAACTTTTTTTTTGGTCTAATAAAACCCCATGTCATTCCAAGCATGTGTGTCAATTTTTACCTCTCTATCTAGATTATTCCGTGGTTTATTCAGTTTTCAAATTTATACTGACTTTTTGATCACCCGGTACTTTGGTGGGCTAACGCCTGTATGCTGTACTATCTTCGGAACGCACTCTCCATGGTAGTGACATATTGCAACACACTAACTGCTTTCTGTTAATTAGTCGCCATTTTGCAAACTGCTACCATCTTGTCGCCTGGTGCGTCACAATGAAACTTGCAGTGGCATAAACAAAACTTAAAAATTGATTATTTTCATCGGTTATACGTACAAACACGGGGGGGGGGGGGGGCAAGGCATTATATATTTGAGTCTACACCGTTCAGGACAGTTCAAGGACATAGATTGCTCTGGACGCCCAAATTTTGTAGTTGAAATAGTGGAATGTCTCCATCAAGCGTTCCTTCATAGCCCAAGGAAATCTACACGCACTGCAAGCACTATATTTTTATGTAACACTCTTACTATGTGTAATACAATACCGGAAGAAGCTTATATATTCATTATGTATTTTGTCTAGGAAGCTGATTGGGCTGACGTGCGTTTGTGAGCCACAAGATGAGTCTGAAACTGTGGTACCCGCCACTGGAATCTCTCGAGTGGCCCACGGAATGGCTGCGCCTCTATCCAGTCCTTGTCGCGCAGGCGCCGGCATTCGGCGTCGGCGGCGGCGACGTCGGCATCGGCCAGCGTCCAGTTGTGCAGACGCATCAGCACCGTCGTGTCCTCCTGGCGGCGTAGCCCAGCCTGCAGCGCCTTCTGCCGGCCATACCGTCAAACTCTCAGCACTGCGTCCTGCGCATGCGTATTTACTTGCTGCTACTATTCAGGGTAACTGTTACGTCCATCAAACATTTGATACACCGGGGCGTAAATAAATGGATAAAAAGTAACGTGAGAAATGATACAGTACATCAAAGACTAACTCATTATGCTCATAAATTAAGGATAATTGCAGAATGTGGTGCCACACAACGTGACAGTACACAAAACTGGTGCTAATAGCATAGGCACATGGGGAACACACACGACACAGTTCAGTAAGTCCACGGTATTGGTTATAAATTGAGAAAACCGTCCCGAAACACAAGGCTACAAAACGCCACTCCTTCCTGCCCATGTACCCCGACATCAGTATGGAATATAACCACCATGCAGACGTAAACAGGCCGCACAACGGGTTGGCATACTCTGGATCAGGTGGTCGAGCAGCTGCTGGGGTGTAGCCTCCCATTCTTGCACCAGTGCCTGTCGGAGCTCCTGAAGTGTCGTAGGGCTTTGAAGACGTGCAGTGATACGTCGACCGAGAGCATTTCGGACGTGCTCGATGGGTTTTACGTCTGGAGAATAGCCAGGCCACCCCATTCGCCTGATATCTTCTGTTTCAAGGTACTCCTCCACGATGGCAGCTCGGTGGGGCCGTACGTTATCATCCATCAGGAAGGAAGGTGGGACCCACTGCACCCATTAAAATGCGGACATACTGCTGCAAAATGACGTCCCGATACACCTGACCTGTTACAGTTCCTCTGTCAAAGACATGCAGGGGTGTACGTGCACCAGTCATAATCCCACCCCACACCATCAAACCACGACTTCCAAACAGGTCCCTTTCAAGGACTTTAAGGCGTTGGTATCTGGTTTCTGGTTCACGCCAGATGACAACCCGGTGAGAATCACTGTTCAGACTATACCTGGACACATTCGTGAACATAACCTGGGACCACTGTTCCAATGACCATGTGCTGCATTCTTGACACCAGGCTTTACAAGCTCTCCTGTGACCAGGGTCAGTGGAATGCACCTTGCAGGTCTCCGGGCGAATAAACCATGTCTGTTCAGTCGTCTGTAGACTGTGTGTCTGGAGACAACTGTTCCAGTGGCTGCGGTAAGGTCCCGAGCAAGGGTGCCTGCAGTACTCCGTGGCCGTCTGTCGGCACTGTTGGTGAGATATCGGTCTTCTTGTGGTGTTGTACACTGTGAACGTCCAGTACTGTAGCGCCTGGACACGTTCCCTCTCTGCTGGAATCGTTGCCATAATTTTGAGATCACACTTTGTGGCACACGGAGGACCCGTGATACGACCGTGTTTGAGGGTTGTTGGTGTTGTTTTTGGGGGAGGAGACCAGACAGCGAGGTCATCGGTCTCATCGGATTAGGGAAGGAAGAAGAAGGAAGTCTTCCGTGACCTTGCAAATGAACCATCCCGGCATTGGCCTGGAGCGATTTAGGGAAATCACGGAAAACCTAAATCAGGATGGCTGGACGCGGGATTGAACCGTCGTCCTCCCGAATGCGAATCCAGTGTGCTAGCCACTGCGCCACCTCGCTCGGTGCTACCGTGTTTGACCAGCCTCCAGTCGCCCCAGTATTCTACCCCTCATAACGTCATCAATATGTGTTCTTTGAGCCATTTTCAACACACAGTCACCATTAGCACGTCTGACAACGTCTGTACACTTACTCGCTGCACCAACACACCTCTGCGTATGTGGACTGCTGTCAGCGCGACCGTGCGAGGACGTCAGGTCAAATGCACCGCCTGGTCAAACTCCGAGGTGATTTAAACCCGCAAACCGCCCACCAGAGTGTTGTTTCACCATATATCAGGATTATCCTTAATTTATGAGCTTGAGTGCATATATATATATATATGGGTGCCAGCAAGTTAGTTTGGAAATCTGTCGACAGGAGCAGCACCGACCGAAGTTGCAGAAGAAAATGGCAGTTTACCAGGCAAAGACAGCGTTTTGTGCACTAGTCTTTGCTTACTGCCAATCACTAGTTAGTGTGCTAAGAGCTTTCCGTGTTACGTTTCTAAAGGCGCCACCACTTTATAACATCAAATTCGCGAAGGATGGTTGCTTGTGCGATTTCGGGCCATCTGGGCGAGTCAGAATCGACAGTGGACCGTGTGTGGTACGTGACGATGTAGAGACCTACATTGTCTTGTGTGTTTACATCAAGGGTAATATTTATGTTCCACCTCTACCGCACAACCTCCAAGACTTGTGATTCGCCATTGCAGCTGCTTTTCTTACCATCACTGTTGGTACTCTGGGTGGAGTATAGCAGATTTGGACTACCAGTTAGATGTGTGCTGTATGACGAAAGGTGGACTCGTAGAAAATTTATAAAATGTTGTTGTAGGCCATTTATTTGTACCGATTTTTTGAAATATTTCATGTTTCTTTATGACTACCTTGTACATTAGAGTGGAGGATAATAGCCTGATAATTTGGTCAGAGTAGGGCAGCGGACATCGAATCGATAATTTTTTTCCATATACTCACAAGAAGCAAACGCAGTATTGTGGAGCTACTAACGTAAACGCCACCCATACAGAGAAAGGTCACACAAGACTGCCCAGTAAGTGCACATGTTAAAAGCGAGTTTATCAGTGTTTTTTTCGACTAAGCTGGAAATGTGTTATGGCATGGTTCTTGTGCTCCAGTGTCCTTGAGTCACTGTGTCCTGTACCACACCAAAGTCACCATGAACAAGTACCCAAGCAACTTCCTAGTCAACACTCACATTGCTTATTCAGCAGTGGGTTTCAGTCCTGTGGGTGTGAGAAGTTGGTATGCTCAACATTTCCCAAACTGAATGCTACCAGCAGTCAACACCCTTAGGGCTGTTGACAATCGCTGGAGAGAACTGGTCATCAGTGAACCCAAAACGGCTCATAGACCACAACGAAGAGCAAGGAGGATGCTGGAATTTTGTGAAGAGATTCTCCATTGTATCCTAGGTTCTCGGGTGTCCAGCCGGATCCGATCGTCGAAGTTCCACGATATTTCGGCGAATAACCGTTCCGCCATCATCAGGTGGTGCTGCTGGAATGCAGCAGTGTCCAGCCGGATCCGATCGTCGAAGTTCCACGATATTTCGGCGAACAACCGTTCCGCCATCATCAGATGGTGCTGCTGGAATGTAGCAGCACCACCTAATGATGGCGGAACGGTTATTCTCCGAAATATCGTGGAACTTCGACGATCGGATCCGGCTGGACACCTAAGAACCTTGGATACAGCACATTCGCCCGGAAAGACTCAGATCACAGATTCTCCGTTGTTTCCAAAGAATGGTTTTAACTACACTCCTGGAAATTGAAATAAGAACACCGTGAATTCATTGTCCCAGGAAGAGGAAACTTTATTGACACATTCCTGGGGTCAGATACATCACATGATCACACTGACAGAACCACAGGCACATAGACACAGGCAACAGAGCATGCACAATGTCGGCGCTAGTACAGTGTATATCCACCTTTCGCAGCAATGCAGGCTGCTATTCTCCCGTGGAGACGATCGTAGAGATGCTGGATGTAGTCCTGTGGAACGGCTTGCCATGCCATTTCCACCTGGCGCCTCAGTTGGACCAGCGTTCGTGCTGGACGTGCAGACCGCGTGAGACGACGCTTCATCCAGTCCCAAACATGCTCAATGGGGGACAGATCTGGAGACCTTGCTGGCCAGGGTAGTTGACTTACACCTTCTAGAGCACGTTGGGTGGCACAGGATACATGCGGACGTGCATTGTCCTGTTGGAACAGCAAGTTCCCTTGCCGGTCTCGGAATGGTAGAACGATGGGTTCGATGACGGTTTGGATGTACCGTGCACTATTCAGTGTCCCCTCGACGATCACCAGAGGTGTACGGCCAGTGTAGGAGATCGCTCCCCACACCATGATGCCGGGTGTTGGCCCTGTGTGCCTCGGTCGTATGCAGTCCTGATTGTGGCGCTCACCTGCACGGCGCCAAACACGCATACGACCATCATTGGCACCAAGGCAGAAGCGACTCTCATCGCTGAAGACGACACGTCTCCATTCGTCCCTCCATTCACGCCTGTCGCGACACCACTGGAGGCGGGCTGCACGATGTTGGGGCGTGAGCGGAAGACGGCCTAACGGTGTGCGGGACCGTAGCCCAGCTTCATGGAGACGGTTGCGAATGGTCCTCGCCGATACCCCAGGAGCAACAGTGTCCCTAATTTGCTGGGAAGTGGCGTTGCGGTCCCCTACGGGACTGCGTAGGATCCTACGGTCTTGGCGTGCATCCGTGCGTCGCTGCGGTCCGGTCCCAGGTCGACGGGCACGTGCACCTTCCGCCGACCACTGGCGACAACATCGATGTACTGTGGAGACCTCACGCCCCACGTGTTGAGCAATTCGGCGGTACGTCCATCCGGCCTCCCGCACGCCCACTATACGCCCTCGCTCAATGTCCGTCAACTGCACATACGGTTCACGTTCACGCTGTCGCAGCATGCTACCAGTGTTAAAGACTGCGATGGAGCTCCGTATGCCACGGCAAACTGGCTGACACTGACGGCGGCGGTGCACAAATGCTGCGCAGCTAGCGCCATTCGACGGCCAACACCGCGGTTCCTGGTGTGTCCGCTGTGGCGTGCGTGTTATCATTGCTTGTACAGCCCTCTCGCAGTGTCCGGAGCAAGTATGGTGGGTCTGACACACCGGGGTCAAAGTGTTCTTTTTTCCATTTCCAGGAGTGTAGCATCTCAGCAACAGCTCACGAACTCGATGTCACTTGTTGGACCACTAGTTTACATCATCATCATCATGCACAAAGGAGTCAAACATCGAAAACAGAGGATTGTCTATGGCACGCAAATTTTTGTGCTCGGATGGTTCAAATGGCTCTAAGCACTATGGGACTTAACATCTGAGGTCATCAATCCCCTAGACTTAGAATTACCTAAACCAAACCAAAGTAAGGACATCAAACACATCCATGCCCGAGGCAGTATTCGACCCTGCGACTGTAGCAGCAGCGCGGTTCCGGACTAAAGCGCCTAGAACCGCTCGGCCACTGTGGCTGGCCAAATTCTTGTGCCAGTGCCCCAATATTATGAACTTACCACACTTCATCCTAGTTACGGATGATACTATTTGTCTGAAATCGTCATCAGTGGGTGTATGAAAATACACTCCTGGAAATGGAAAAAAAAAAAAAAACACATTGACACCGGTGTGTCAGACCCACCATACTTGCTCCGGACACTGCGAGAGGGCTGTACAAGCAATGATAACACGCACGCCACAGCGGACACACCAGGAACCGCGGTGTTGGCCGTCGAATGGCGCTAGCTGCGCAGCATTTGTGCACCGCCGCCGTCAGTGTCAGCCAGTTTGCCGTGGCATACGGAGCTCCATAGCAGTCTTTAACACTGGTAGCATGCCGCGACAGCGTGGACGTGAACCGTATGTGCAGTTGACGGACTTTGAGCGAGGGCGTATAGTGGGCATGCGGGAGGCCGGGTGGACGTACCGCCGAATTGCTCAACACGTGGGGCGTGAGGTCTCCACAGTACATCGATGTTGTCGCCAGTGGTCGGCGGAAGGTGCACGTGCCCGT
This sequence comes from Schistocerca gregaria, assembly GCF_023897955.1. NCBI lineage: Eukaryota > Metazoa > Arthropoda > Insecta > Orthoptera > Acrididae > Schistocerca > Schistocerca gregaria. The sequence continues at coordinate 198,986,152 of NC_064923.1, forward strand.
CGACCTGGGACCGGACCGCAGCGACGCACGGATGCACGCCAAGACCGTAGGATCCTACGCAGTGCCGTAGGGGACCGCAACGCCACTTCCCAGCAAATTAGGGACACTGTTGCTCCTGGGGTATCGGCGAGGACCATTCGCAACCGTCTCCATGAAGCTGGGCTACGGTCCTGCACACCGTTAGGCCGTCTTCCGCTCACGCCCCAACATCGTGCAGCTCGCCTCCAGTGGTGTCGCGACAGGCGTGAATGGAGGGACGAATGGAGACGTGTCGTCTTCAGAGATGAGAGTCGCTTCTGCCTTGGTGCCAATGATGGTCGTATGCGTGTTTGGCGCCGTGCAGGTGAGCGCCACAATCAGGACTGCATACGACCGAGGCACACAGGGCCAACACCCGGCATCATGGTGTGGGGAGCGATCTCCTACACTGGCCGTACACCTCTGGTGATCGTCGAGGGGACACTGAATAGTGCACGGTACATCCAAACCGTCATCGAACCCATCGTTCTACCATTCCGAGACCGGCAAGGGAACTTGCTGTTCCAACAGGACAATGCACGTCCGCATGTATCCCGTGCCACCCAACGTGCTCTAGAAGGTGTAAGTCAACTACCCTGGCCAGCAAGATCTCCAGATCTGTCCCCCATTGAGCATGTTTGGGACTGGATGAAGCGTCGTCTCACGCGGTCTGCACGTCGAGCACGAACGCTGGTCCAACTGAGGCGCCAGGTGGAAATGGCATGGCAAGCCGTTCCACAGGACTACATCCAGCATCTCTACGATCGTCTCCATGGGAGAATAGCAGCCTGCATTGCTGCGAAAGGTGGATATACACTGTACTAGTGCCGACATTGTGCATGCTCTGTTGCCTGTGTCTATGTGCCTGTGGTTCTGTCAGTGTGATCATGTGATGTATCTGACCCTAGGAATGTGTGAATAAAGTTTCCCCTTCCTGGGACAATGAATTCACGGTGTTCTTATTTCAATTTCCAGGAGCGTACATTCCATTCAAGAACATCGTCAACAGGAAAGGTTTTCACTGGATGTCTGAGCAGAAGACGTGATCGAACCTTCTGTTTCTACACTGAATCTACTCAGTTGCTTACAAGTTTTGCTAGTAGAACTGCCCGTACTGTTGGGATACGTTCCTCCCCGCATGTGCCGCTGCACTCCACTCTGGCAGTCGGGGCCAGCCGACATTTGAGAGAAGTCTTCGAAAACAGATTGGGTGAGCGCGGTGGTTGCAATATTAAGCTTTTCTGACCGACCGATGTAGTACCACTGGGGTTTTTGTGTGGGTCATATAAAATAGTGCACCACTGTGCAGGACAACGTAATGTGACGTCCAGCATCTTTACAGTCGCAGTCCCCGTGAAGTCGTCGTCTCACCCTACCGAGATACTTGGGTTTTGGCCCATGGCCTATAAGAAAATGGCTCCTCCCCCTCGAGTACAGAATGCACTTCATCCGGAGTGTTTTGGTCACACTGGGAAAGAATTAACTACGGTCGCAGGTTAGAATCCTGCCTCGGCCATGGGTGTGTGTGATGTCTTTAGGTTAGTTAGGTTTAAGTAGTTCTAGGGGACTGATGACCTCAGAAGTAAAGTCCCATAGTGCTCAGAGCTATTTGAACCATTTTTGACCAATATCTTCGTCGTTCTTCCTGCATCTCCTCTTCGTGATAAATATTGCGCTCCATTCTCTCTAATGTAACAACGTTGCAAGGGGCACATTCCTAAAGTTATGAAAAGAGCTTCCACAGAATGGACTCTGTATGCACCTGTAAATCTGAGCAAGCAGTGCAGCAAGCTGTACTGTTTAAGATTTACCAGAGAAGGGGTACAGATGTCCTCTGTTGGAGGTTGGTGAGCAACGTAAGTCCGAAGAAGCAGTACTAATTCTGTATTTACTTGTCAACCTTTTATAATAGTAGACTTGCACCCACGTCAGCCAGCCACTGGTGCCAGGTGTCGAACCTATGGACCACAATACACGATATATAGAGGAAATGTACCCAGCAGTGAGTACATCTGGCTCATCACAGGGGCAAGGTGGTTTTGCGACTTGTACAACCGCAGGTGACCGGCAGTGCTTTCTCTGCCGTGGGCCGAGGCAGCTCGAGATGGTCTGCCGACAGCTGAGGCTGGCTGGCGGAAGCCCTGACGCTTGGCAGTGGAGGCATCCAAGTACGAACCACGGAACTGCATCCAGCTAACGGTGTCTGGCGCTGGCAGACACCCAGTGGCTGGGAGGGTCTTAGCTGGAAACCTCTGTCGGCATATTGGCTGAGTGGTGCTGGACTCACATTATATAGCGGACGCCGACTCAATGACTCGCTGATTCGATGCCCAGCTTGGTCAAATGGCCAGTGTGTACATGTACCAGAGTAGGTTTTGAAACCTAGTAGTCAAGGAAGGCAGGTTTCTGTTACGATTGTGGACGGGGCCGTAATCAGTTACTATTGGTTCACTTTTACAATTACACACATTTATTTTAAAACGATAATTCCAGGCTCAGCAATAAATAAAGATATCACACGCTATTAATGAAAGAATAAACAACTGCGTAATTAATAGTGCTTTCAGTGCGTTACAATGTACTAAACGGGCATAAAATGCACACACAGCGAATAATGTTTTAAAAACAAGCCAGTGTGATCTCAATTAGAATTTTAAGGCAAATAACCACAGACACGGCTGAAGACCTTTAACGCCAAGAACTGCAATTACAAAAAAATTTAACAAACACACTGTAAAACAGCAATTCAATAGCAAAGGTTAATTTAAAAGACTGATCACCAAACGGGTGTGACAAAATGATGGTAAACTTGGTAGCACAACCATTTAAACCTGCTGTAACGCCAAGACTTGCAATTACATAAAAAAAATTAAAAACATAGAGTAAAGCAGCAAATACAACAGCAAAGGTTAATTTAAAAGGACAAGCGACTGATCACCAAACAGGTGAAACAAAATGATGGTAAACTTGGTATCTCAATCATTTAAACCTGCTGTAACGCCAAGAAGGGCAATTATATAAAAAAATTTAGAAACATACAATAAAACAGCAAATACAATAATAAAACACAAGGGCCAGTCACAGACAGTGCACCACGAATCGACCTGTGAGTTTATCGACCTGTGAGTAGGTCTGGCAAAAAACACTTTCGCGAGGGATGAGATAGGCAACCAAGAGTTCCATTCACTTCACAAGATGGTAACTCGGATTAGTGGCAGTCTAATCAATGACTAATGATAATCTTGCTGAAGCTACCTGACGTCCAATAAACCAAATACAAAGACGTAAAAATACGCCAAAGCTGGAACCGGCGGTTTGGACTCCGCCCACAGAATACTGTAATTAGAGTGCCTGGAATGAGAAAGAAATCACTACCACCTGAATAGAAGAATCGCCAACCAACCTACAATCAAGAAAGCTGTCCAAACTACACGCCTCACTGGACAGCAGCGGCTAGGCGATGAAACTACACTGCCGCTACATACACTAACGCCCAAGACAGATAACTGGGACGATAGTGGCCGCGAGGAAGGGAAAAATACTGCTGGTTGAACTTAACAAATAGTAACAAGCTAAACGCAATAAATATTAATTAAAAGTCCAGGAAAACTAATGAGATCCGCCTTCCCTCAGCACTCCACTCGCTGCTCTTCACCTCGGTAACACTACGAGCAGCAACACCAACCCATGTCATTGGAGTATCTCAAGATCTCACAATGATGGAGGTTTTTCTACTTGAATTCGAATGCACTCAACTTAAAGCTTGCAGGATCCGGTTTACGACGAGGTCGTGCACCCTCGTGACCACAGCCCTTCCATCAAGCAGTCCAGGCGCGCCGCCAGCGGTCGCGGCGTATTTTCGCACTGTGCAGACCTGGGTCCTCCTGAGACCCAACCGAACTGCACACTGACACGACCCGGAAGAACAACAACGTCACCCCAAAGATAAGGCCACAGTTACTACATATTGATAACCGCCGCTGCTGTCACTAACGGACAGGCAACGCGTGCGAAACCAAGTGGCGCTAGTCAACACGAGAAGACAAACAACCGCAGCCATGTCAACTAAACGATACGGTGTGCCCTCAAACAGAGGACGAAAACCTACAAACAGCACCAACGCGAGCCGCAGCGCGGCTCAGGTTTATTGTTCAGTGGCCACTGAAGATATCAAGTCCGCTGCAACTGAAGTGTCCCTGGTTACGGTAACTTCGCTGGTCATCGTCAGGGGAGGTGCGCTGCGACTACTAAGCAGTGGTCTGAAGTAATGCTGCATCAGCATGTTGATGTAGGTAGTACTCTTTCAGCAATGAGCCCTTGCCTTTGGTTTGTGCCGTTACACTAGGCAACGAAGACGTTCCCACAACGTGTAACACAGTATTTCGGAGCTTGTAGAGAACAGGCTGTATATACTCATCATCAGTTCTACTCAGTGTCATTTACATGCCTGAAGTGTGATGTAATGACTAGTGAATATGGGACGTAGCTTTAAATAAGTGGATCACTACATCTACATTCACGTATACACGATGAAACAAAACGATAAGTTGAAACTTCAGGGGGTTATAGAGCGACCCGTCAGGAATAAATTGAGGATAGGAATCAATTTGCGTTAATGTCATCCGACGATGCTACAAAATGTCTAAGTACTGCTTACTCTTCTGGTAGGCCACGTATTCGGCAGTAAATATGAGCTTGTATGGCTCAAATGGCTCTGAGCACTAGGGGGTTTAACAGCTCAGGTCACCAGTCCCCTAGAACTTAGAACTACTTAAACCTAACTAACCTAAGGACATCACACACATCCATGCCCGAGGCAGGATTCGAACCTGCTACCGTAGCGGTCGCAAGGGTCCAGACTGAAGCGCCTAGGACCGCTCGTCCACACCGGTCGGCTGAGTTTCTATACTTAGGCCTCTGTCATTACGGGTCTTACTGCACTCTGCAACACCGTTGTGCACTTTCACATGGGCTGTACCAACAAGTCCCGTCAACGAAGGTTCAAATGGTTCAAATGGCTCTGAGCACTATGCAACTTAACATCTGTGGTCATCAGTCGCCTAGAACTTACAACTAATTAAACCTAACTAACCTAAAGACATCACACACATCCATGCCCGAGGCAGGATTCGAACCTGCGACCATAGCAGTCGCGCGGCTCCGGACTGAGCGCCTAGAACCGCGAGACCACCGCGGCCGGCCGTCAACGAAGACTAAAAAAAGATCAATCAGAATAAAAAATCGTATAATCGAAAATTTTTGCACAGTGCTAAGAAGGAGTGTCCTGAACAACATTTTAGAAATCCTGACGGGTCGGGTGTGTTTTCGTGGGTTTAGGTTTAAAGGACAGTTTTTTATTGTTTTTTTCTAATATATCGTAAACAGCGGCTCTGGTAAAAATGTTTCCCAGTACAAAATTAAACTAACCTAAATTTCATGCAAAAATGTCTCTTCGTGCTTTTTTTAGGACTAATAGTTTCTGAGATCAGGGGATGAAAAAATCCCAAATTATTAAGAATATTGTACCATCGGTATAAAATTAATGTTTGTCTTTAAATGCGATGGGTCAAACACAGGTATTTAATGTGCGTACCACTTCTAAGTGCAGTAGAGCGTTATTAAGGGATAAACTGTGTTCCGGGGGTGCAACAGGGTGGAGGTGGGACATGTCTTGGGTAGAAGCTAGAGGGATGGTAGGTCCCCGGATTCTGTTCATCCACCTTACTCCTTCATAGATCTACAAGCTGAAGGTCGCGTAAGTGATTCCCCCTCTATCTACACCCACTGCGTCACAAGAAGTAACTACAGGGTATTTCATAGAGTTATAGGGGCCCTCCACAGTTCGCCTTACGAATCACTGGTGACGCAGTGCACTGACATGCCTGAGGAGTGTTCATTTTGCACAAAATGTGTTAACACTGCATGGGATGCAGATATGGGATGCAGATATGGGTTACTAATCTCACTAACTCAGGCAATGCGTAAAGACAGAATCTATATAAGTGTCTACACACTGTTCTACACTGCTTGACGAGAAATTGATTCTTAGTCGTCCTGTACGGCAGCTGTAATGTTGTTCACGGACATGCTTTCATTGACAACGGATATTCCTGTCGGGTTTGAAACCGATTGTCATTCCGAAGTCGTGACACCTGTCTCCGCTTCCTCTTGATTATGATCTTTATAAGGCCTCTGTTCTGGCTCTGTGATACGTGACTGCGAGCCCTGTACCATTCGCAATGGCACGCTTAACGCACTCCGCGTTGATACACCAATAAACTGAGCAACTTCACTTACGGTGTGGTAGTGGGCACGTGCAAACTCGACAACTCCTGTGTGCATTCTGTTACATCTCAGCATCCATTTTATTGTGCTGAATCGATACGATCGACAGGTACTTACAAACCACTTTACTGCTACGGCTTACGTCAGTGCTGGAGCGTCATATGACTGCCAGGTACCAGTTCTACAACACTTACTGTGCTGCAAAGGGACCTGTGTGGTCTTTTAAAGATACGCTTAATATTTTGTCTGGCGAGCTTATAGCCTCGTAAGTAGTCACGACTAGTTTGTCTGTTGTAGATTCTGCCTTCTTTCAAACAGACTCTTAGAACCAGTGGAAAAATGCTCCTCTCGGAGAAAAAAAAAAGTACTTTCGTTCTTCTTTAAAGGAATACGACGGAAAAGTGGGGAACCAGCTGCCTTAATACTCATTCCGCCTTCCTCATTAACAATTTGGGCTTGCCAACATATTCACACATTTTTAATACAGTCTCTCTTTGTAGCTAAGCCTTCATACTCAGCATCTCCATCTCTCTGCCACTGTCTGTTTCAACACTGCTTCCTTTTTCTCACATTGACTTACAGTACATGGTATTGCCAGTGTCTCCTCTCTGACTTACACTGTCTCCTTTTCTCCTTTCTTCCCACTACCACTCTCTCTACCACACCTCGGCACCTCAAAAATTCTGCGAGGTCCAACACACCTTTTCGCCCTATATCCAAGTGTTCAAAATTCTATACGTCAGTAAAATTTGACAATTTATTTATGTACTTCGACACATTAATACATTTTGACACATACAATGAGCTGACAAAAGTCGTGGGATACCTACTAATATAGTGTTAGGCCTCCTTTTGCTCGTTGCAGTGCAGCAACTCGATGTGATATGGACTCAACAAGTCGTTGGAAGTCCTTGCAGAAAGTTTGAACCACGTTGCGTCTATAGCCGTCCATGATTACGAAAGTGTTGGCGGTGGAGGATTTTGCGCACGAACTGGCCTGTTGATTATGTGCCATAAATGTTCGATGGGATTCATGTCGGGTGATTTAGCGGCCAAACCATTCTCTCGAACTGTCCAAAATGTTCTTCAAACCAATCGCGAACAATTGTGGCCCGGTGATATGGCGAATTATCATCCATAAAAATTCCATCGTTGTTTGGGAACATGATGCCCATGAATGGCTGTAAATGGTCTCCAAGTAGCAGAACACCAGAGGACCATGGCCATTCCATGTAAACAGAGCCAACACCATTATGGAGCCACGACCAATTGCACAGTGGCTTGATGACAACTTGGGTCCGTGGCTTTATGGGGACTGCGCCGCACTCGAACCCTACCAACAGAAATCGGGACTCATGTGACCAGGTAATGGTTTTCCAGTCGTCTAGCGTCCAACAGAAGACATCACGAGCCCAGAAGAGGCGCTGCAGGCTTTGTCTATAGCCGCTGCAGGCTCTGTTTATAACTGTCCATGTAAACAGAGCCAATACCATTATGGAGCCACGACCAATTGCACAGTGACGACGTAGCCCATTAACGACAAATTTCGTCGCACTGCCCTAACGGATACGTTTGTCGTACGTCCCACATTGATTTCTGCTGTTATTTCACGCATGTTGCAAGTCTTTCAGCACTGACAACTCTACGCAAACACCGCTGCTCTCGGTCTTCAAGTGAAGACAGTGGGTGACTGTTTTGTCCGTGGTGAAAGGTAATGCCTGAAATGTGATATTCTGGGCACACTCTTCTCACTGCGGATCGCGGAATATTCAATTCCCTAACGATTTCCGAAATGGAATGTTCTACGCGCGTAGCTCCAGCTTCCACTCCATTTTGAAATTCTGTTAGTGCCCGTCGTGCAGCCATAATGACGTCGGAAACCTTTTCACTGAATCACCTTAATATAAATGTCAGCTCTTCCAATGCGCTGCCCTTTTATATCTTGTGTGGCCGTTACTACCTCTATCTGCATATGTGCATACAGTTATCCCATGACCTCTGTCACCTCAGTGTGTAAACAACAAATAAGTACGATAATACATATGCTTTACATTTTTTCTGGATACTTTGCTCATCGATCGCAATTAAAAGAAAACGCCTGGCTTATGATTTGTATCTTAAAAGAATATAAACTTTCTTAAAAGAATTTTACTGAATTTGTGGTCTTTCGGGTTTTACATAATTTTTGGGAGTCATTTTAAAATTTTGAAGCATATTAATACTCTTTTTACCCATTTTTTGTCACTGCAGTACTTCTCTGGCTTCTGTCTGTGTTGGCTTGAAGTGCCCATATTACAGAGAAAATGCGTCATAATGTTTTATTTATGAAATAATGGAGACTATAAACATATTTCAATGACTTCAGAGTCTTTGCAATGACGCTAAAATCCTTGCCATGTGTTCACTACGTCAGTTAAAACTATATTTACATCTCAGACGGGATATTACGCGCATATTTCAGAAGCATAAGTATGGTTTCTTTGAAGCTCTGGATCTCGGTAAGTGATGATGATGTCGAAAAAAGTACCAAGGTTTCACGAGAACATCATCTTAAGAACATCTGGTAATTCTACGATTTGCCATGAACAGAAATTACAGAAATGGCAATCCCCGCAATTGGGTCTTCTGGTAACCAAAAATAATGGTTTTTCGGACGTCTTTGGATAAAGGACATAGGTTTTAAAGAACTGGGAAATGGTGTTCCTAGAAGAATAACTAAAGAGCGTACAGTAAAAATCTGATCCATTTGGCATGCTTAGTTATTTATATAACTTTGGCCAACGGTGCAAAATCGGCGGTTTTTGGGGTTTTCTGCATGAATACAGTAACTTCGAAACTCTGAATCTTGGTAATGTATAATGATATCAAAAGAAGTTTTGAAGTTTCCCGAGACCATTATCTTAAGAACATATTGTAAAATATTCGACCATCTGACACGAATAAAAATGATAGAAATGGCCATATATACAATTGGTACTTTTCGTACTCAAAAATAATCGTTTTTAGGGGTTTTCTAAGGAACTTCCCATGAGCAAATAGTGCTCTTAGAAGCTGCCTAAGGCCCACATCTTATGCAAAAGGACCAAAAGTTTGCCTAGGCTGGAGAAAATGAGTAATGTTTAAATTTTGACCTTGTACTGAGGGATAGTTACAGTATGCCCTTCTTCCAATATGTACAAAAGTGGTCGTTAGGCTAAGGGCTATCCAAAGCACTTGACCCCTTATATCTGTGATCAACAGAACCCTGAGATTATCATGATTCCCTGAAAAACCACATTTTCGCGCGCGGCTTTTTCAAACATACTGGTACCGTGCAGTGTCGTGCGCGGACCGACAGACGGAACAATGTTTCTGTTGATGTGTCTTGTTAGGATATTAGGATGTTCTTTTTCTGCTACTAGAGAGGGGTAGGCTGTGTGCAGCATTCCGCAGTCATGAACACTAAGCAATAATACCGAAGACACAACTCGTACTTCACACAGTAAAGTGTAAATGCGCATAAAGATTAATCTTCCCTCTTTTTCATCAGTCATCTGTCACGTTTGATGTGAATTTACACGATTTCTTCTCCTATGTGAATTTCTTCGCGTTAAGGCAGCACTTGCTGGGACTATTTGGAACTTCGGGTGAAATTTAGCAATCAATATCCTCGGAACTTTGCATCTCAGCAGATTCATAGAGGGGCGGCAGCGAAATATGCCATACTTGGGGAAACTCGTGGACTATCTTCGTCAGTGAACTGTGGTCATTTTCAAGAACAAAGATGGCTTTACACGTTATTAACGAGATGTGCACTGAAGGAAGCTAATGTTTTGTACGGCTTGGTTACAGAGACGGTCGTAGCTGCACTCGCCACTTCCACTGCTAGGAACAGTTCTTCCTGCTTGTTTTCACAGGTCGCGAAAGGTGATAGTGCTGAACGATGGAAACACAGAAGGCGAAGTGTTTCTTCATTAACATCTCATACTTAAAATAGCTGCCGCAGTGGGCTTTTTGTTGTGACAGTGTTCGGTTATTCTTACCTCTTGCAAATATCTGATGCAGTCGTAGAAGTCTGTCCCGCAGTATTGCTGCACTTCCCAATGGAATGACCTCAGAGGCGGCGTTGGAAAACTGCCGAAAAATCCCTGTGCAGATAAGGATGTTGGTTTAAAGTTTCCTTTAGAATAAGTACACTTTCAAACACTATAAGCTTTTAAAAACTCATAGTGGCTATTTTTAGTGGTCAATGAAAGGTTTATTCTGGACTGCCAATGAAAGACGCAAAAGCAGACAACGTGTTGCTAGAGTAAAAAATGGGAGCTTATGAGTTTCGTATATGTAGCTCAGGTGGAAGTTGTGATAAATTCCAGTAATGTTAAACACACAAAAGAGCGATAATGTAATCGCAGAATTCTTGATCTGTAGGAATGGATATTTTCAGTACTGAAGATACTGAAAACAAACTCGCATAACCATGGATTTGTGATTAACATGTCCCACAGACATGAAAATACTGAAACATCAATTAGGTAGCAGTCGGTCAATACGCTTTCCATTTCCGTTAATATACAGCGTATATGTTCTTGTGTTTTTGTTATTGTTATCTTCAGTAGAAGAGTGGTTTGAAGCAGCTCTCCATGATACTCTATATTGTGCAAGCCTCATCATCTTTGAATAACTACTGCAACATTGATGCATTCGAATCTCTTGGTCTTTCTTTATGATTCTTCACCCTCCCCTCCCCTCCCCTCCCCTCCTTCCCCCGCACAAGTCCCTCTAATACTAAATTTCTGATCCCATGATTTCTCAGAATGTGTCCTGTCAACTGGTCCCTTCTTTCAGTCAAGTTGCGCCACAATATCTTTGCTCCCCAATTCTATTCAGAACTTCATCACTAGTTTCATGGTTTACTCATCTAATCTTCAGCATTCTTCGGTAGCACCACATTTCAAAAGCTTCTATTCTCGTCTTGTCTAAACTGTTAACCGTCCATGTTTCACTTCAACACATAGCTACACGCCATGCAAATATTTTCAGGAAAGACTTCCGTACACTAAAATCTATGTTCCATGTTAGCAAGTTTTCAGAAACGCTTTTCTCGCTATTGCCAGTGTATGTTTTATGTCCTCTCTCCCTCGTTACTCATAAGTTATTCTGCTGCTCAAATAACAAAACCCATCTACTACTTCAAGTGTCTCGTTTCCTAATTCAATTCTATCTGCTTCGCCTGACTTAATTCGACTACTTTTAATTATCCTTGTTTTGCTTTTGTTGACGTTCATCTTATAACCTCCTTTCAAGACAGTGTCTATGACTTTCAAGTGCTCTTCCAAGTTCTTGGTTGCCTCTGACAGAATTACAATGTCATCGGCAAACCTCAAGGTTTTTATTTCCGCCCCCTGAACTTAAATTCTTTCAAAAAAATTTATTTGGCTTTTTCAACAGCTCGCCCAATATACGGATTCAACAACATCGGAGAAAGGCTACAACTCTGTCTCAATGCCTTATCATCCACTGCTTTCCTTTCATGCACCTCGACTCTTATAATACACCAAGAAGAAATGCAGATGATAAACGGGTATTCATTGGACATATATATTATACTAGAACTGACATATGGTTACATTTTCACGCAATTTGGGTGCATAGATCCTAAGAAATCATTACCCTGAACAACCACCTCTGGCCGTAATAACGGCCTTGATACGCCTGGGCATTGAGTCAAACAGAACTTGGATGGCGTGTACAGGTAAAACTGCCCATGCAGCTTCAACCAGATACCACAGTTCATCAAGAGTAGTGACTGTCGTATTGTGACGAGCCACTTGCTCGGCCACCATTGACCAGACGTTTTCAATTGGTGAGAGATCTGGAAAAGGTGCTGGCCAGGGCAGCAGTCGAACATTTTCTGTATCCAGAAAGGCCCGTACAGGACCTGCAACATGCGGTTGTGCGCTATCCTGCAGAAATGTAGGGTTTCGCAGGGATCGAATGAAGGGTAGAGCCACGGGTCGTAACACATTTGAAATGTAACGTCCACTGTTCAAAGTGTCGTCAATGCGAAAAAGAGGTGACCGAGAAGTTTAACCAGTGGCACCCCATATCAATACGCCGGGTGATACGCCAGTATGGCGATGAAGAGTACACGCTTCCAATGTGCGTTCACCGCGATATCGCCAAATACGGATGCGACCATCATGATGCTGTAAACAGAACCTGGATTCATCCGAAAAAATGACGTTTTACCATTCGTGTATCCAGGTTCGTCGTTGAGTACACCATCGGAGGAGCTCCTGTCTGTGATGCAGCGCCAAGGGTAACCGCAGCCATGGTCTCCGAGCTGAGAGTCCATATTGCTGCAAACGTCGTCGAACTGTTCATGCAGACTGTTGTTGTCTTGCAAACGTAACCATCTGTTGACTCAGGGATCGAGACATGGCTGCACGATCCGTTACAGCCACGCGGATAAGATGCCTGTCATCTCGACCGCTAGTGATACGAGGCCGTTGGGATGCAGTACGGCGTTCCGTATTACCCTCCTGAACCCACCGATTCCATATTGTGGTAACAGTCATTGGATCTCGACAACCGCGAGCAGCAATGTCGCGATACGATAAACCGCAATCACGATAGGCTACAATCCGACCTTTATCAAAGTCGGAAAAGTGATGGTACGCATCTCTTCTCATTAGACGAGGCATCACAACAACGTTTCACCAGGCAACGCCGATCAACTGCTGTTTGTGTATGAGAAATCGGTTGAAAACTTTCCTCATGTCAGTACGTTGCGGGTGTCGCCACCGGCGCCAACCTTGTGCGAATGCTTTGAAAAGCTAATCATTTGCGTATCACAGCATCTTCTTCCTGTCGGTTAAATTCGCGTCTCTAGCATGTCATTACGGTTATGGTAATGACGATGATAATGGTGACGTTAACGAGTTGGGCGGATTTCGTGCCTCAGTGATACAAACAGCCGTACCGTATATGCAACCAAAACGGAAGTGTTATCTGTTAGGAAGAGAGAAAGACGTATGGTGCCTGAGGAGGGGAAGCAACCTTTTCTGTAGCTGCACATCACTGCGGTACGAAAATTCATTCTGGAAACATCCTCCAAGTTGTGGCTAAGGCATGTCTCCGCAATATCCTTTCTTCCAGGAGTGCTGGTCCTGCAAGTTTCGCTGGGGAAATTTGGAAGGTAGGAAATGAGGTACTGGCAGAAGTAGAGCTTCGGAGGCGGGCTGAGAGTCGTACTTTGAGAGCTCATTCGATACAGAAGTCGGTAGCGAAACGTAATGGTTCCAGGTTCGAGTCCCCGTCCGGCAACAGTTTTAACCTGCCAGGAGCTTTCAAATGTTTGAAACCTTCGTTTGGATGCTGGACTCTTCCACGTATACAACCTTCTTTATTTATTTTTAAACCACGTATTAGCATTGATTAAATTACGCGCTGTGCAAAATTCCACTAAGACGCTTTTTCGCTTCTTTCGCTCGTTCACTATTTTTCCTTCTGGTCCTTATCTTACTATCGAATTCTAGTGTCGTTACAACTAAATTTTCGTCTCCATTAACTACCTGAATAATTTCTTCTATGTCTTCATAAATTTTTTCATTCTCTTCATCATTTGCGGAGTTATTTGACATATAGGCTTGCATCGTTGCGGTGGACGTTTGCTTCGTATCTAACGTGGCTACGATGGTGTGTTCACTGTGCTGCTCATAGTTATTTCCCCACATTCTTGTTATCTTATCCATTATTAGATCCATGCTTGCATTACCCTTATTTGTTTTTATATTTATAAGCCTTTACCCAGCTGATCAGAAATCCTATCCTTCCTGCCACCGCATTTCACTAATTTCCACTATATGAATTTCAAACTCTCCGTTTTCCTTTTTAAATTGTATAGCCACCTACCCGATTCTGACATTCCACACTCTGACACATAGAATGCCAGTCTTGTTTCTCCTGTCGACGACATCCTACTAAATACTCCCCGCCCGGAGATCCGAAGGCGGGACATTTTACCCAAGATGATACCACTATAACTTAACCATATACTAAAGCTGCTTGCTCTCGGGAAATACAGTAGCTGAAGTCTCCCCTTGATTTCAATGTTTCGCATCCAGTACAGCAGGACTATGTTGCCCAATGTTACAAAGCCATTTAGTCAATCATCTAGACTGTTGCTCTTGCAGCTACAGAAAAGGTTGCTTCCCATCTTCAGGCACCATACGTCTGTCTGGCTTCCTAACAGATAACACTTCCGTTTTGGTTGCATATACGGTACGGCTGTTTGTATCACTGAGGCACGAAATCCGCCCAACTCGTTAACGTCACCATTATCATCGTCATTACCATAACCGTAATGACATGCTAGAGACGCGAATTTAACCGACAGGAAGAAGATGCTGTGATATGCAAATGATTAGCTTTTCAAAGCATTCGCACAAGGTTGGCGCCGGTGGCGACACCCGCAACGTGCTGACATGAGGAAAGTTTTCAACCGATTTCTCATACACAAACAGCAGTTGATCGGCGTTGCCTGGTGAAACGTTGTTGTGATGCCTCGTGTAAGGAGGAGAAATGCGTACCATCACGTTTCCGACTTTCATAAAGATCGTATTGTAGCCTATAGCGATTGCAGTTTCTCGTATCGCGACATTGCTGCTCACGGTTGTCGAGATCCAATGACTGTTAGCAGAATATGGAATCGGTGGGTTCAGGAGGGTAATACGGAACGCCGTGCCGGATCCCAACGGCCTCGTATCACTAGCGGTCGAGATGACAGGCATCTTATCCGCGTGGCTGTAACGGATCGTGCACCCATGTCTCGATCCCTGAGTCAACAGATGGGGACGTTTGCAAGACAACAACCATCTGCATGAACAGTTCGACGACGTTTGCAGCAACATGGACTATCAGCTCGGAGACCATTGCTGCGGTTACCCTTGGCCCTGCATCACAGACAGGACCTCCTGCGATGGTGTACTCAACGACGAACGTGGGTGCACGAATGGCAAAACGTAATTTTTTCGGATGAATCCAGGTTCTGTTTACAGCATCATGATGGTCGCATCAGTGTGTGGCGATATCGCGGTGAATGCACATTGGAAGCGTGTATTCGTCATCGCCACACTGGCGTATCACCTGGCGTGATGGTATGGGGTTCCATTGGTTACACGTATCAGTCACCTCTTTTTCGCATTGACCGCACTTTGAACAGTGGACGTTACATTTCAAATGTGTTACGACCCGTGGCTCTACCCTTCATTCGATCCCTGCGAAACCCTACATTTCAGCACGATAATGCACGACTGCATTTTGCAGGTCCTGTACGGGCCGTTCTGGATACAGAAAATGTTCGACTGCTGCCCTGGCCAGCACCTTTTCCAGATCTCTCACCAACTGAAAACGTCTGGTCAATGGTGGCCTAGCAACTTGCTCGTTACTACTCTTGATGAACTGTGGTATCGTGTTGAAGCTGCATGGGCAGCTGTACCTGTACACACCATCCAAGCTCTGTTTGACTCAATGTCCAGGCGTATCATGGCCGTTATTTCGGCCAGAGGTGGTTGTTCTGGGTACTGATTTCTCAGGATCTATGCACCCAAATTGCGTGAAAATGTAATCACATGTCAGTTCTAGTATAATATATATGTCCAATGAATACTCGTTTATCATCTGCATTTCCTCTTGGTGTAGCAATTTTAATGGCCAGTATTGTAGTTAATTCCAGCGATCTTCCAAAAGTAATTGTCCCTTCGGTCTGGCGGTGTTCCTCATGGCCTGTCCTTGTCTGTTGGAATCCAACTCTGAGACGTCTTTGTACATCAGCCATTATTTTTTCTGGCAATGTGGCCGGCCTATTGTTAGTTCATAGTGCAATGAATGTGCAGGATGTCTTTGAGGTCGGTAGTTGAGCTAATGTCTTCTGCCCTTTTTGTTTGTCTTTC
This sequence comes from Schistocerca gregaria, assembly GCF_023897955.1. Taxonomy (NCBI): domain Eukaryota; kingdom Metazoa; phylum Arthropoda; class Insecta; order Orthoptera; family Acrididae; genus Schistocerca; species Schistocerca gregaria. Next base: position 199,002,387 of record NC_064923.1, read on the forward strand.
CTTGCAGATACCAACATAGACCATTCTATGCTCGCTGTACAGTTCTAAATTCCCGTGCTGTATATTCATGAAGTGTCCAGGCTTCACAATCGTAAATGAAGACGCGGAAGACACGCTAATCAAAAACAGTTTTTTTTAGTTTTACTGCCATATGTGGCCTGAAGATGGTTGATTGTCTTCTGAATGCTTGCAAGCCTAGATTGATGCGTCGAAAGACTTCCCATCTTATGTCTCCAGTCACATTTACAAGTTGGCTAAGACAAATGTATTCTCTGACAGTGTAATGCCGTGTATTTTCGAGTTGTACTTTTCCTAATGTGCACCATACATTGGACATAACTTTTGTCTTGTACAGGTTTATGTTACGTCTTCACTGCCTGACATTCCTGGGTGAATTCTTCAAAATCATTTGCTAATAGTACAGATACATCTGCAAAATTTCAGGCTGTTAAGGTTCTTCCTGCCGATTCTGATTCCTTCTTCCTCAAAGTTTAATTTCGACATTGCCTTTTCCAGGACGGCGAGAAATGAGACAGCTTTGTTTCATTTCTCTTTGATTTGGAAACTCTTGAGTTGGTTCCAAACCTCTAAAAAAAGCTATAGAAGTTTCGTACATATGCTACAGGATTTTAATGTAGGTCACCTCCATCCCTTGCTTTGCTAAGTTTTTCACGACAGCAGGATTTTTAACACAACAAAAGCTATACGTAGAGATATGTGGCAGCGTTTGCTCTGCTTGTCACATCCCCGCAAATAAAAATACCGCCTAGTGAGCTGAAGTTGCTGCGGAATTCTGCCTGCTCAGTGGGCTGAGCTGTGTGCGAATGTAACTGAAACGATATAATACTATTTTTGTACAACGCGCAGATCAGGCTTATGGGACGATAGGTTTTTTTTATATCGTGGACCTTGCATTTCTTGTGGAGTAGTATTATTGTTGCTTCGATCCATGAAACTGGAATGGATGTACGGATAGTAGACAGAGTAAAGATTGTGAACATGTGCTTGTAAGAATTTTCACCAGCAAATTGCAGAATATTTACAGGTAACTCGTCATAACCAAGAGCAATGCCCTTTTTCAACGTAGCATATTTGACTCCCTAAGGAAGAATGTCCGGAACTTTGGGTGCGTTGTAGAGGTCATGTTGAAACGTACCCTTAGAAAAATCATACATAACTGTGCTTAAAATGACACACAATATTTTTAGCGCAACGCAGTATGACTTTCAAAAACCTCCAAAAAAATGGCCGTGACTAACATTAACCTATACGTTTCACAAATCGCTTACCTCACAAAAATCTTGGTTACTCGAACTACTGCAATACAGCGAGCGCCACTACTGCCAGCTAAATAAAAGATTCAAACTACTGAAGGCACTAACTACTGACAGGCATAGTTATCAAATGAAAGATTTTGATAGAGAACAAACAATGTATTTACCTTAATAGTCATAATATATTTAGCAGTTCATGACATCCAGTCTTACAAATTTCAAAACTCCACCATCTCTCTCCCCACGTCCACCACTGCTGGCGGCTCACCTCCAACTGCGCAACGCTACACGCTGTTAATATCCAGCTCCCCAACACTATAATGGCAGACAACAATGCCATCTAGCCACAGACTGTACACAGCACAGCCAGTGATTTTCAGAGCGCTACGTGGCGTTACCAATATAAAAAACCTAAACAGCCTACTCACAATGTAACATCGTAACCCAATTGTTCGTGGCCTACAATTGTCTCCATCCACTGAAACAATATATAGGGTGGTCAGAAATAGTCTGAAAAGCTTATGAGAGCGTTCCAGGGTGGGTTGTACCGAGAAATAACTTGTTACGAAAAGAATGCGATACGTTGCGCCGTTTCCCAGTTAATTTTGATTGAAGTTAGCTAGCTAACAGGCCGCTGGGCGCAAGCAGCGCGCAAATACCATTAGTGTCAGTTGATCTCATAGTGCACATGATAACACACGAGGCGCCTCAGTCTTTGTCTCGGGTTCGATTCTTAGTACCGTCTCATGTCCTATTTTTGTATCGCTCTCTTGTTTGGTTTTAGTAAACCAAATGAAGAACACGTTTGGCCACACCGTCTCTGGGCAGTCCGCTTCAATTTGCGCGCGTTCGGTCTACTGGCTAAATTCAATGCTAATTAACTCTGAAACGACGCAACGTATCGAATTTTTTCCTCAACATTTATTTAGCACCACAACCTACCCTACAACACACTTACAAGCTTCCAGACTGTTTCTGACGACCCTGCATGTACAGGGTGATTCAGTGATGATGCTACAAACTTTCAAGGGTGACGGAGAAGCGTAACTATATCAGTTTGAGGTAAAGGAAACGACTGAGTTGAAAGTTATAAACGGTAATCGTTCTGATACCTCTGACGGTAGACCTCTTCTACTGAAAGCTCTTTGCTTTCGATACTTGGAGAGAAGGTGGTATGGGCCAATGCAAGAAAAAAAATGTTTTCGCTACCGTATAACCAATTTCTTGTACTGAAATACTGCTCATTGCTATTGAGGTATGTATTTTACAGCTCATGTTTACTGGATTTTTTTTCTTGTTTTGGTCCATACCACCTTCTCCCAAAATATCTGAAGAAAAGAGCTGTCAGCAGAAGAGGTCTGCTGTTAGAGGTACTAGAACGATTTTCGTTTATAGCTTTCGACTCGGTAGTTTCCGGACCCCTGGCCTTATCTCAAAATGGTACATTTACCCTTCTCGATCATCCTTGAAAGTTCGTAACACCAACATGGAATCACCTTGCATATTCTTTTCTAAAAACAAATTGTGTGAACAGTAATGCAACACTAGAACGAAAGACACCCCTTACAAAGACTTCAAAGGGTTGAAATTCGTACAGAAAGATATCTGATACATGGGCACACACGTAATTCAACAACCTACCAGATCATATTAAACAGCATGTAGATAATGTCGCGGATTAACAAACTTGCTGAAGGGCAGTTCCTTTGACACCATTTCGAAGTTTCACAGAAACTCTTAAACTTAATGCATTTAAATTGTTTTATAACTAGGATTATCATAGCAGTACAACAGGCTTTGCTTCGTGAAATTAAATTATTTATTTGTATTGCACTTAAATACACTGATGAATCAAAACACCGTGACCACCTGCTCAATAGCGTGTTTGTCAGCCTTTCGAACGAATTACATCACTGATTCTGCGTATCAGGGATCCGGCAGTTTGTGGAGGTATGTGGCATTAAATGTCTACGCACAGGTCATGTAATTCGCGTAAATAACGGTACGCTTATACGCGTAAGCGATGACGGCGCCCGATAGCAACCAAGATGGGTTCCATAGGATTTATATCAGGCGAATTTGGTCGCCGAAACAACAATGTGAGTTCACTACAGTGCTTGTCAAACCACTGTAGCACAGTTCTGGCGCCGGCCGCTGTGGCCGAGCGGTTCTAGGCGCTTCAGTCCGGAACCGCGCGACTGCTACGGTCGCAGGTTCGAATCCTGCCTCGGGCATGGATGTGTGTGATGTGCTTAGATTAGTTAGGTTTAAGTAGTTTTTAAATGTAGGGGACTGGTGACCTCAGATGTTAAGTCCCATAGTGCTTAGAGCCATTTAACAGTTCTGGCCCTGAGACACGAACAATTATACTGCTGAAAGACCACATCGCCTTTGTGGTAGACATCAAGCATGCAGGAATGCAGGTGGTTCGCACCTGTCAGCGTGTCTTCTATTACTACTACAGGTCCCATACAAGTGCGGCAGAATGTTTTTCATAGGATAATACTGCTCCAGCCAGCCTGCATCCTAGACGCGCTTCAAGTTTCGAGTCGCAATTCCCATCGATGGTGGTGTTTGTAGAGACGACCATCGAGCTAGGGCAGCAGAAAAGAGATTCACTCGAAGAGCGACACGTTTCCATTGATCGACGATCGAATCCCGATGGTCCCGTGCGCGCCGCAGTCGTAACTGACGATTTCGTTGGGTCAACATGTGAACACATAGGGATTGTCTGCTGTGGAGCACCATGTTCAACAACGTGAGATGAACGGTGGGCTCCGAAATCACTTGTGCGTGCACCAGCATTGTCTTTCGGCAGAAATGCAACAGATCAGCATACTCCGTCTTCAGGTCACAAGTGGCCCACCGGGACCATCCGACCGCCGTGTCATCCTCGGTTGAGGATGCGGATAGGAGGGGCGCTTGGTCAGCACACCGCTCTCCCGGTCGTTATGATGGAGCCGCTACCATGCGGTCGAGTAGCTCCTCAATTGGCATCACGAGGCTGAGGGCACCCCAAAAACTGGCAACAGCGCATGGCGGCCCGGATGGCCACCCATCCAAGTGCCGGCCACGCCCGATAGCGCTTTACTTCGCTGATCTGACGGGAACCGGTGTAGCCACTGCGGCAAGGCCGTTGCCTTCCACAGATCACCATCTGCCCTATTTTACAGAGGAGGCAAGCCTGCGAACAGTAAGTTCTGTGAAGAGTCGTGGACGTCCAACCATTTAGCACCTAGTAGTAATTTCACTGTCCTTCTACCTCTTTCCGTAGATGCTCACGACAGTAACACGTGAACATTCAACCAGGTTCGACATTTTCGAGACACTTGTTCACAGGCTCTTCGTCATAATAATTTACCCTTTGTCAAAGTCACTTATTTTAGTGGATTTCCCATTTGCAGCTCATATCATCGTTATGGTGGTGCCCTGTCTGTGTCTATTCCGCTTACATACTTTTATTAACGTGTCATTGTCTGGAATGCCACCAGGCGGCATCCATCGTGGCGGTGGGCTAACCAGTGTAAATGTCTATGACTTTTTTCCACATCTGGTGGATCCGTTAAGTACAACTGATGTAAATTACAAAAAATGTTCGTCAGCCTCGTAAGTAATTGCGATGGTGACAAACTGTGGTATTTCTTCAACAAGGATTAAAAGTTTGTAAGGTATCGGTAGGTGTAAGGCGGTACTGACTCTGGGCGCGCCCTCATCCTTAGCGAAGTACCGCCTGTCGAAGTCTGAGAACTTGTGTTGGCGCAGGTAGTACGCCACGTCCCTGATGGCCTCCATCAGCCACGCCTGGTCCACGGACGGGTTGTCGGCCGCTGTGGGCGTCGTCTCCTCCCCACCGGTCTCCGTCACCACCGCCAGGTCTCCTCCGCTACCAGCAGCTTCGCACACGGCCACCAACAGGAACGTACAACCCACCTGAGGAAACACGTTCAGCGAAACGGTATTTACAGTATTCTTGAGTACTGCTCGAGCGTTTGGGATCCCTATCAGGTCGGATTGAAGGAGGACATAGAAGCAATTCAGAGGCGGGCTGCTAGATTTATTACTGGTAGGTTTGTTTCAATCTGTATGTTGAGCAAGCAGTAAAGGAAACAAAACAAAAATTCGGAGTAGGTATTAAAATCCTTGGAGAAGAAATAAAAACTTTGAGGTTTGCCGATGACATTGTAATTCTGTCAGAGACAGAAAAGGACTTGAAGTCTCAGACGGTGTTCAGGAAAGATAGATTAGGCAGAATTGGTGGTGGAGTGTTTGTGTCTGTCAGTAGTGGTTTATCTTGTAGTGAAGTCGAAGTAGATACTCCGTGCGAATTGGTGTGGGTGGAGGTTATACTTAACAGCCGAATTAAGTTAATAATTGGCTCCTTCTACCGACCCCCAGACTCCGATGATACAGTTGCGGAACAGTTCAGAGAAAGTTTGAGTCTCGTAACAAATAAATACCCCACTCATACGGTTATAGTTGGTGGGGACTTCAACCTACCCTCGGTATGTTGGCAAAAATACTTGTTCAAAACCGGTGGTAGGCAGAAAACGTCTTCCGAGATTGTCCTAAATGCATTCTCCGAAAGTTATTTCGAGCAGTTAGTCCACGAACCCACGCGAATTGTAAATGGTTGCGAAAACACACTTGACCTCTTGGCCACAAACAATCCAGAGCTGATAGATAGCATCATGACTGATACAGGGATTAGTGATCACAAGGTCATTGTAGCTAGGCTCAATACCATTTCTTCCAAACCCATCAGAAACAAACGCAAAATAATTTTATTTAAAAAAGCGGATAAAGTGCCACTAGAAGCCTTCCTAAAAGACAATTTCCATTCCTTCCGAACTGACTATGCGAATGTAGACGAGATGTGGGTCAAATTCAAAGATATAGTAGCAGCAGCAATTGAGAGATTCATACCTCATAAATTGGTAAGAGATGGAACGGATCCCCCGTGGTACACAAAAAAGGTCCGAACGCTGTTGCAGAGGCAACGGAAAAAGCATGCGAAGTTCAGAAGAACGCGAAATCCCGAAGATGGGCTAAAATTTACAGACGCGCGAAATTTGGCACGTACTTCGATGCGAGATGCCTTTAATAGGTTCCACAACGAAACATTGTCTCGAAATTTGGTAGAAAATCCGAAGAAATTCTGGTCGTATGTAAAATACACAAGCGGCAAGACGCAGTCAATACCTTCGCTGCGCAGTGCCGATGGTACTGTTATCGACGACTGTGCCGCTAAAGCGGAGTTATTGAACGCAGTTTTCCGAAATTCCTTCACCAGGGAAGACGAATGGAATATTCCAGAATTTGAAACACGAACATCTGCTAGCATGAGTTTCTTAGAAGTAGATACCTTAGGGGTTGCGAAGCAACTCAAATCGCTTGATACGGGCAAGTCTTCAGGTCCAGATTGTATACCGATTAGGTTCCTTTCAGATTACGCTGATACTATAGCTCCCTACTTAGCACTCATATACAACCGCTCGCTCACCGATAGATCTGTACCTACAGATTGGAAAATTGCGCAGGTCGCACCAGTGTTCAAGAAGGGTAGTAGGAGTAATCCATTTAACTACAGACCTATATCATTGACGTCGGTTTGCAGTAGGGTTTTGGAGCATATACTGTATTCAAACATTATGAACCACCTCGAAGGGAACGATCTATTGACACGTAATGAGCATGGCTTCAGAGAACATCGCTCTTGTGCAACGCAGCTAGCTCTTTATTCGCACGAAGTAATGGCCGCTATCGACAGGGGATCTCAAGTTGATTCCGTATTTCTAGATTTCCGGAAAGCTTTTGACACCGTTCCTCACAAGCGACTTCTAATCAAGCTGCGGAGCTATGGGGTATCGTCTCAGTTGTGCGACTGGATTCGTGATTTCCTGTCAGGAAGGTCGCAGTTCGTAGTAATAGACGGCAAATCATCGAGTAAAACTGAAGTGATATCAGGTGTTCCCCAGGGAAGCGTCCTGGGACCTCTACTGTTCCTGATCTATATAAATGACCTGGGTGACAATCTGAGCAGTTCTCTTAGACTGTTCGCAGATGATGCTGTAATTTACCGTCTAGTAAGGTCATCCGAAGACCAGTATCAGCTGCAAAGCGATTTAGAAAAGATTGCTGTATGGTGTGTCAGGTGGCAGTTGACGCTAAATAACGAAAAGTGTGAGATGATCCACATGAGTTCCAAAAGAAATCCGTTGGAATTCGATTACTCGACAAATAGTACAATTCTCAAGGCTGTCAATTCAACTAAGTACCTGGGTGTTAAAATTACGAACAACTTCAGTTGGAAGGACCACATAGATAATATTGTCGGGAAGGCGAGCCAAAGGTTGCGTTTCATTGGCAGGACACTTAGCAGATGCAACAAGTCCACTAAAGAGACAGCTTACACTACACTCGTTCGTCCTCTGTTAGAATATTGCTGTGCGGTGTGGGATCCTTACCAGGTGGGTTTGACGGAGGACATCGAAAGGGTGCAAAAAAGGGCAGCTCGTTTTGTATTATCGCGTTATAGGGGAGAGAGTGTGGCAGATATGGTAAGCGAGTTGGGATGGAAGTCATTACAGCATAGACGTTTTTCGTCGCGGCGAGACCTTTTTACGAAATTTCAGTCACCAACTTTCTCTTCCGAATGCGAAAATATTTTGTTGAGACCAACCTACATAGGTAGGAATGATCATCAAAATAAAATAAGAGAAATCAGAGCTCGAACAGCAAGGTTTATATGTTCGTTTTTCCCGCTCGCTGTTCGGGAGTGGAATAGTAGAGTGATAGTATGATTGTGGTTCGATGAACCCTCTGCCAAGCACTTAAATGTGAATTGCAGAGTAGTCATGTAGATGTAGATGTAGATGAAGAGCAGTTGAATGGAATGGACAGTGTCGTGAAAGGAAGGTATAATAAGATGAACATCAACAAAAGCAAAACGAGGATAATGGAATGTAGTCGAATTAAGTCGGGTGATGCTGCGGGAATTAGATTAGGAAATGAGACTCTTAAGTAGTAAAGGAGTTTTGCTATTTGGGGAGCAAGATAACTGATGATGGTCGAAGTAGGGAGGATATAACATGTAGGCTGGCAATGGCAAGGAAAGCGTTTCTGAAGAAGAGAAATTTGTTAACATCGAGTATAGATTTAAGTGTCAGGAAGTCATTTCTGAAAGTATTTGTATGGAGTGCAGCCATGTATGGAAGTGAAATATGGATGATAAGTAGTTTGGACAAGAATAGAATAGAAGCTTTCGAAATGTGGTGCTACAGAAGAATGGTGAAGTTTAGATGTGTTGATCACATAACTAATGAGGAGGTATTGAATAGAATTGGGGAGAAGAGGGGTTTGTGACACAACTTGACAAGAAGAAGGGACCGGTTGGTAGCACATGTTCTGAGGCATCAAGGGATCAAAAATTTAGCATTGGAGGGCAGCGTGGAGAGAAAAATCGTAGAGGGAGACCAAGAGATGAATACACTAAGCAGATTCAGAAGGATGTAGGTTGCAGCAAGTACTGGGAGATGAAGAAGCTTGCACAGGATCGAGTAGCATGGAGAGCTGCATCAAACCAGTCTCAGGACTGAAGACAACAACAACAGCAGGTTTGATCATCACGCGAGTGTTACGGAAATGCTTCAGGAACTCGGGTGGGAGTCTCTGGGGGAAAGGAGGCCTTCTCATCGTGAATCGCTACTGAGGAAATTTAGAGAACCAGCATTTGAGGCTGACTACAGTACAATTTTACTGCCGCCAACTTACATTTCGCGGAAAGACCACAAAGATAAGATAAGAGAGATTAGGGCTCGTACAGAGGCATATAGGCAGTCACTTTTCCCTTGTTCTGTTTGGGAGTGGATCAGGGAGATAAGATGCTAGTTGTGGTACGAGGTACGCTCCGCCACGCACCGTATGGTGGATTGCGGAGTATGTACGTAGATGTAGATCACTCTACACTGGGCTGACAAAAGTCGTGGGATACAACCTAATATCGTGTCGTATCCCCTTTTGCCCGGCGCAGTGCAGCTACTCGACGTGGCATGGACTCAAACAGTCTTTGGAAGTTGCCGGCGCAGGGTTTTGCGAACTAGCTGACCTGTAATTAATGTCCCACAAATGTTCGACAAGATTCATAACGCACGATCTGGGTGACCAAATCATTCGCTCGAACTATCCAGAATGTCCTTCGAACCAGTTGCGAACAGTCGTGCCCTGGTGACGAGGCGCATCAAGATCCGTAAAAGTTCCATCGTTGTTTGTAAACATGAAATCCATGTATGGTTGCCAATGGTCTCCATGTAGTCGAACATAACCAAGGCCCAGCCCATTACACGTAAACACAGTCCACACCATTACGGAGCAAGCAACAGCTTGCACAGTGCCTTGTTGACCCACTTAGGTCCATGGCCTCATGGAGGCATGCACCACAGTCGAACCCTACTGACAGCTCTTACCAACTAAAATCGGGACTCGTCTGAGCAGGCCACGGTTTTCCAGTCTTACAGGGTCCAATCGATACGATAACGAGACCAGGAGAGACACTGTTAGCAAAGGCACTCGGGGCGGTCGTCTGCTAAGACAGCCTATTAACGCCAAATTTCGTTGCACTTTCCTGACGGATACGTTGGTCGTATGTCCCACATTGCAATTATTTCACGCAATGTTGCTTGTGTATTACCACTGACAGCTCTACGGAAACGCAGCTGCTCGTAGATTAAGTGAACGTCATCAGCGGCTGCGTTGTCCATGGTGAAACTTGGTATTCTAGGCGCACTCTTGACATTGTAGATCTCTGAATATTGAATTCTCTAACGATTTCCGAAATGGAATGTCCCATGCGTCTAGCGCCAACTACCACACCGCGTTCAAAGTCTATTAATTCCCGTCGTGCGGCCGTAATGACGTCGGAACCCTTTTTTACATGAATCACCTGAATACAAGAGCAGGTCTACCAATACACTGCCCTTTTATACCTTGTGTACGAGATTCTTGCGCCATCGGTATATGTGCATATCGCTATCCCATGACTTTTGTTACCTCAAGGTATAAGGATATCGGGAAAGATTCGTAATTCGTAGAAAATTTGTATTAAGAAATATATAAACACTTGTTTTAGAGGGCCAATCAAAAAGATTCCGTTCAAAGTCCAGAAGTGGTATGCCAATAAAAGAAAATCGCCATGAGGTAATCATCGTACCGAAGCACCAGGCTCAAGGTACACGTTCGATGTCCTGCTTCGTGAAGACGTCCGTAACTCTCTGCTGCATATACTGGACCGACAGGAATCGTCTACTCTTCAAGACCTTTTTTAGGGAACCACAAGCGAGATAAAAGCATGGGACGAGATAAGGACAAAAGGGCGGGTGATCCAGTGTCTCTCGCTTGAGTTGGCTAACTTGCGACCCGTCACATTCTTTATTCCCCAGTGTATGTCAATCGGTGTGAGGCCTTTGGCATCCAAGCAAAGAACAACAGCCTGTTGGTTCTGTTTGTGCGCATTGTCAATAACGTTACCATAGTTCACGTTTCTGCATTTACCGCAAGCACATTGGAAAGACGAGAATGCCCTTGCATAGATATTGGTGCTTATATACCCAACTCGGAGTCGCGCTACTTTGTATATACGAGCGGCGTCCAGAAAGTAAATTCCGATCGGTCGCGAAATGGAAACCACAGCGAAAATCCGATGACGCTTTGCACTTATGTGTTGGCCACTGTCTCTAGTACGCCCGTCGATGGCGCGTCACGTTGCACTTTGCAGTTCTGTGGGCACAGTGAGCACTTAAAGTGCCTACAAAAAGGTGTCTCCCGCCAAGTATGGATGCCTGCGGAGAGATTTCGCCTGCTTTCACGCATCTCCACATAACACAACTGTCACTCATTCCTTCTTTATGACAGTTCTCGGCCGCACACTTTAGGGGAAATGAAGGCGTTTCTGCAGCTTTTTCGATGGGAAGCACTTGATCATTCACAATACAGTCCGGACACGGCTCCCTGATTTTCATCTCTGCTCACACGAACTGACTACGAAGACAACATTTTGGCACAGACGACAACCTGCAGACCAGGGTAGAGAATTGGCATAAAGCATAGGCGGCTGTCTTCCATGACGAATATCCAAGTTGGAGCGGCGACTATGTAGAGAAGTAACTAGAAGGTGTATCTAACTGTTGCAAATGAAAGATTTTTAATTGTCACTGTGGTCTGCATTTCGAGACTGATCGAAACCTACTTACTGGACTATCCATGTACACTGCAGCAACGTCGTCAAACGTAAAAGTTTTGATCGCCTCTTAGAGTAATTCACGCTTGGTGACTAATAAAGTGTGTGTCAGGGCGAAAATCAAACCTCTATCCTCTGCTTTTCGAGCAAGTTTCAGAAATCTTCTGTGTGAACATTAGTGACAAAGAAATTTTGTGACAGACATGGAAGCCTGACTGTTCACAATAGACAGGAAATCCAGATATTTCATTTATTGTGGCAGGTATGCAAACAGCCTCCGAATGTCATCTTTGGAATATCATGCAGTGCCTGATACCTAAGCTGTGTCAATTCTTAAAGACTGCTGGCTGGTGGATGATGTTGAAATACAGTACAAGCCTTCCAGTCGCATCCTGCGGGAAAAATTCAAGAGACAAGCCAGGCCAGTCAATGATCCACATACACTTCAAAGCCTTTGTGGTGTGAACTGCAACATGGGGTCCTGCATTAAACTGCTTTAATATGCCATGTCGTGCACTGGCCACGAATAATGTGCCAATAGGCTTAACCATCCCTGCAACACACTGTCAGGCGTTCAGCCTCATATCAACGACTGGCAAGTCTGTCCTGATGACGTATCCAATAACCTCCCCACACCACGAATCCGAGACGGGCACGGATCTCTAGACTTGCCTCTACCTGCGAGTTTTCTGTGTCTCGTCTACGGACACACTGGCATCGGTGTAGCTGCTACAGATACTGTGGTCAAAACAAATACTGATGCTGCTTTATTGTCAATACCAGATGACAGGAAACGAAGCTGATTTTAATCAAATGGAACTATATGGTTCCAGAGACCTTTCCAAGTCTCGAGCATCCATGACTTATAAATGCAGACTGAAGCAAGTTGTACAAAGCTGTTTGAAGACACCAGGGTGGTGCAGTGGTTAGCGCATCTGCCCAGTAAGCACGAGACCTGGGTTCGAATCTTGGCCTTGAGGCAAATTTTCATTCGTCGCTTCGGTCTTCATATATGCATCACAACTGATTTTGTTCTGTCACGTACATACATAAGAAACAAAAATGAAGTAGACAAACACATTTCCACTTGATAAACGCAAGCAAAAAACATAAACAAGACCTTAAAAAATATTCAGCTGCAAACACTACAGTATCATATCACTGCCATCTCTCATAACAGTTGTTTATGAACCACCTGTAGCTCCTCATAACTGGAGACGCATTTGAATGTAGTTAGGCATTCTCCTTAGCAAATTGTCGATATCAGTCTGTGGGATATTGTCCCGTCCATACACAGCAGCCTCTACCGCGACCTGTGAGGTCTCAGGTGGGACAGGACGACTTCCGCGGCCACTAACGTGACTAACCTCCACTGATCCTGTCGCTAAAACCTTGTTCCAGGTTCTAGAGACATCATGTTGACTCACTGCAACGTTCGCTGTGATATCTACCTGTCTCATTTCCTGGCCCAGTAGGGTGACTATATGGAGCCTATTGTTGTCCGAACCGCCCTGAAGCAACATAACTCTCGCAATGACACACAGCGCACGTAACACAATGTTCACAGATGACACTGTCTCTATAAGCTGCACACACTGCTCCCCCACAGCATGGACTGTTTCCATTAGAATTACGTTACAGACAGTCCAATGTATTCATAAGCCAGAGTATTTCTCGATCACAAAGTTCAATATTAAAGTTTCTACAGTACGCAACATATATTTTGACCACTTTATAAGCGATACTCCTCGCTGGATATCACAAAATCCCATTCAGTGTCCCAGTTAACTGTGGCTCCACAGCACGCAAGTCTCTGTTGTCTATGGTGTGGTGACACATAACAAATCGAGATCTCAACCCAGCACAGAGTAATCCGTTTGCGACGGAGCCGTTAAAAGTTCTTCCTGCATAAAACGTCCACTCACCTATCGGTGATTTCTTCTTCTGCACTACAGCCCTGTCCATACGCCTGTCCTTTTAAGTTGGTTGATTTGGGGGAAGGGGCCAAACAGAGAGGTCATCGTTGCCATCAGATTAGGGAAGGATGGGGAAGGAAATCGGCCGTGCCCTTCTAAAGGAACCATCCCGGCATTTGCTTGAAGCAAGTAAGAGAAATCGCGGAAAACCTAACTCAGGATGTCTGGATGCGGGTTCGAATCGTCGTCCACCCGGGTGCGAGTCCAGTGTGCTAACCACTGCGCAACCTTCTTCGGTGTGTCCTTTTAGGAAACGAATAATGTTTCTTTAGTGGATAAGCTACAGTAGAACCAGTAACACTACATTGATCTAAAAGGGGTATCTACTGCTTTTCTAATCTTCGGTTAATTATGCTCTTAAACGGTAGATAGTTTCTGAGCGAAAACATCAATATATTGTCACTTGTCTGATAGAAAAACACCGCCAAGCCCGTTCTAATCTTAATTTGCAGTTTCGACAGTCACACGCCGTCACAGTCACAGCCAGCCAGCTAGCCAGCTTATGGTATCCAACCGAACCTGTTCCCGGAAAGATTATGAAACTGATTATCTGTGACAGAATGCTCGCTCAAATATTCCACAGCTCGATCCCTTCGGACCTTTAGTGCTCGATCCCTACTTGCATAAATCGCCACGTGGGCTTTATTAATTCAGAAGTCAGAGTATACGTAGAAAAACAGGAATTTAACGCATTCTTTTTTCTCACTCGTCCGCGTTTACTCTGCAGCACTCCACGGTCACATTTTACTCATTATTCTGCAAAATTATTACACCTATTCAGAGTTCCTAATACATGCTTCCAAACACGATGAAGTTTAAGTTCCGAACTATACTTCACAAAGCAATTCTTAAATTCACATAATAGGCGCGAATGTACTGTCGCCTGCCTGACTGATATACAACCTGATATTAGTATTAAACCGCGAAATCTTGTGTCTTTTACTATGAATCACTGATGATATGATAGCTTTTAATAGTGATTTATAAAATGAGAAATATCAAAATAACTCTGTTTAAATTGCTACACACGCGATAGTATGCTCTACCAATATGTTCCAAAACGCCGAGCATAAAAATAGACATTTTCCGGGGCTCATACCTCGGGTTCTGTTGGTGATAGAAAGGTAGGATCAAGTTTTTGTATAGCCCTTGGGCTAGTGACCATTTGTATACCCAACAGAAGGACAGTCTTACTGTAACTATCCTAACGTAGAGGGTGAGTTTTTGAATATTGTCTACTTCCTCCAGCTTCGGCAAATGGAGCAAATCGGTTGTTTTTTGTATTGGATGTGATCTACAGTGCGTCTTATTGAGACACAATTTAAGAGAAGAAGGAAATATTTTCTGGCGCTTTACTTCAAAACAAGCTAGTTGGGGGACAGACATCTACTGCAAATTTCACTGACTTAAATACAAGTCAACAGCACCTCTTATGAAAGTTGTAAGAAGGCTGTTTAGGTTTTTTTTATTGGTAACGCCGCCGCCACGTAGCGCTCTGTATAAAAATCACTGGCTGTGCCGTGTGCAGTCTGTGGCTGGTTTGCATTGTTGTCTGTCATTGTAGTGTTGGGCAGCGGCAGCTGGATGCTAACAGCGCGTAGCGTTGCGCAGTTGGAGGAGCCGCCAGCAGTGGTGGACGTGGGGAGAGAGATGGCGGAGTTTTGAAATTTGTAAGAACTGGTCTCATGAACTGATATATATATATATATATATATATATATATATATATATATATATATATATATATATATATATTATGACTATAAAGGTGAATACATTGTTTGTTCTCTATTAAAATCTTTCATTTGCTAACTGTGCCTATCAGTAGTTAGTGACTTCCGTAGTTTGAATCTTTTAGTTAGCTGGCAGTAGTGGCGCTCGCTGCATTGCAGTAGTTCGAGTAACGAAGATTTTTGTGAGGTAAGTGATTTGTGAAACATATAGGTTAATGTTAGTCAGGGCCATTCTCTTGTAGGGATTATTGAAAGTCAGATTGCGTTGCGCTAAAGACTATTGTGTGTCAGTTTAAGCACAGTCTTGTATAAATTTTTCAAAGGGGACGTTTCAAAGTCGTAATTAAAAAAAAATGGTTCAAATGGCTCTGAGCACTATGGGACTCAACATCTGAGGTCATCAGTCCCCTACACTTAGAACTACGTAAACCTAACTAACCTAAGGACATCACACACATCCGTGCCCGGGGCAGGATTCGAACCTGCGACCGTAGCAGCAGCGCAGTTCCGGACTGAAGAGCCTAGAACCGCTCGGCCACAACGGCCGGCGGTCGTAATATATGCCTACACCATCTCTTTGTTTCAATTCCAGATTTTATGGGAGAAACGGATAAGTACGTTACTGAAAGTGATGCTCCTATGGAATTTGAACATCCACTTGTCAAGCACAAATATGTTTTGCTTAAATGCACAAGTGAAAGTGGGATCCGATAACGCAATGTAATGTGTTAAAAAGTCAGACCTTTGAGAAAAACTGTGCTTTATTTTCACAGGGGATATTACTGATAAAAACTAGAAAAAGGCTTATAGACATATGCATTAAATCGAATAATTATAATAGTTGAAGAAGAGGGCTCACCATTGTAGACGTTGTGCTGTTTTTCCTGGAAGGCGATTTTTATGACCGAACAAGGAAATTAATGGTTACGTAAACTGAAGGAGGAAAGAGGAGAGAAGAAAGGATACCATCTGTATCGGGACTTTGTGCGGAATCAGCAGCGGTGAGTGAAAATGTGTGCCGGTCTGGGACACGAACTCAGGATCTCCTGCTTATTAGGCAGTTACTTTAACCACTGCGCCACCTGGACCAGGAATTTATCACTTTTGCGTGGAATATCTCGATATGGTCGCTGGCCGACTCACACTCCCATCCAGCGCCACCTATCCACAGTCCTTGTCCATGTCCCCAATGTTCACTAATTTTAGATTCCTGCTAGAGGTCGAACGTAAATGTGCATTCTCACTGTAGGTTGTAATTTCATTTCGAGGCGAATCAAGTATATGAATATATGTCACCTGTTCTTTCGGGTATGTCCGACCCCGTGTGGTCACTGTCCTTTTGGATATGTCCGAAATGCATGGAAGGCGTGGATGGGGACTGCAGACAGGTGTTACAAGGTGGAAATGTGAGTCGACCAGCGAGCATGTCGAGTTAGTCCGGGAATTTTCGATGAATACTGTGTGGGTGACAATGGTTAACACAGCTGCTAGTAAATAGGAGATCCCGGATACAGTCCTGGTCTGACACACAGTTTTCACTCGTCGCCACTGATTCCGCACAAAGTCCTGATGTAGCCCGATGTAGCTTCAGTTTACGTAATACGTATCACAGCATTGGATTCCTCCTGGAGTCTGCTCTAAATTGAGCATTTTAGCTGCGTATGTGATGACTTGTTCATACCCAGCATAGCGTATGTGAGAAAGAGCTGCCCTGATGCCATGTTCAGACACGTTGGCGGCCAGTATGAGGCATTTTGACGGGTCATAAGATTCCGGAAACGAGCTGATTGTAGATAATATTTTAACTTGTAAAAAGCCTCCTGCCACTCCTGTGACAATATTTTGCATCTTACTTGCGTTGATTGTTAAAGGGTCTGGCTATCTGGGCTGGATTTGGCATAAATTATTATATTTAGTCGAGAAATTGCTGAAGGCTCCTTAGGTTCATAGGCAAATAGATTGTCTTTATAGCTTCCACATATTGCTGTGTCATTTAATGTCATTTACGATTCGATGCAAGATGATTCAGGTGTCCCCATTGCTGGATTTCATAGACATACCATGCCCTTAAAAACTGCGCAAGAGAATTTCATTTTCTTTCACTCGTTAATGAAAACTATTAGTCTTACAGAAAAAACATACAGGACTTCTTTGTACGAAATTTTATATAGTTAAATTTTGTACTTGGATCCATTTCCGCTGGAGGCCACGTTTTTAGTGTTATTCGAGAAAAACGCGTTTGAAGATCACATGTGTACGTTTTCATCGAATAATTCGAAAATTACGTCCTCTAGCAAAAACATATCCCAGTGAAAAATTTAACTACATTAAATTTCTTAGAAAGAGGTACACTAGCGATTCCGAAAGGCAACCTTTAGTATATGTGCAATCCCTGAATTGGTGAGACTGCTCGTCTAGTGGTAATTGTAAATAAGATCCTAATAGCTCAATTTAATAGAGTTACTGTACACCAGATAGTCTTGACATAACCTCTTCTGGCCTATAACTCGTATGGATGGTATTCTCTGATTGAGCATTTGTAGTTTATTTTCTGGGGTACACAATTTTTATTTCTGAACATTTAAAGTGATTCTACAATCCTTGGACCTCCGTTAAATCTTATCTTCATAATTTTTATTCTTTATAAATAACCACATCAATTGCGAAAAATCTGAAGCTACTATTACGATTGTCTGCAACGTCATTAATATAATAATGAATAGCAGGGGCCTCAACATCTGGGATATTCCTGTAAACCCATTAACGCTTGTCGATGACTCTCTGTTGAAGAAAATATACTGCGTCCCCCCTATCAATAAATTCTCACTGTTGTTGTTGTGGTCTTCAGTCCTGAGACTGGTTTGATGCAGCTCTCCATGCTACTCTATCCTGTGCAAGCTTCTTCATCTCCCAGTACCTACTGCAACCTACATCCTTCTGAATCTGCTTTGTGTAGTCATCTCTTGGTCTCCCTCTACGATTTTTACCCTCCACGCTGCCCTCCAATACTAAATTGGTGATCCCTTCATGCCTCAGAACATGTCCTACCAACCGATCCCTTCTTCTGGTCAAGTTGTGCCACAAACTTCTCTTCTCCCCAATCCTATTCAATACTTCCTCATTAGTTATGTGATCTACCCATCTAATCTTCAGCATTCTTCTGTAGCACCACATTTCGAAAGCTTTTATTCTCTTCTTGTGCAAACTATTTATCGTCCATGTTTCACTTCCATACATGGCTACACTCCATACAAATACTTTCAGAAATGTCTTCCTGACACTTAAATGTATACTCGACGTTAACAAATTTCGCTTCTTCAGAAACGCTTTCCTTGCCATTGCCAGTCTACATTTTATATCCTCTTTACTTTGACCATCATCAGTTATTTTGCTCCCCAAATAGCAAAACTCCTTTATCACTTTAAGTGGCTCATTTCCTAATCTAATTCCCTCAGCAACACCCGACTTAATTCGACTACATTCCATTATCCTCGTTTTGCTTTTGTTGGTGTTCGTCTTATATCCTCCTTTCAAGACACTATCCATTCTGTTCAACTGCTCTTCCAAGTCCTTTGCTGTCTCTGGCAGAATTACGATGTCATCGGCGAACCTCAAAGTTTATATTTCTTCTCCATAGATTTTAATATCTACTGCGAATTTTTCTTTTGTTTCATTTACTGCTTGCTCAATATACAGATTTAATAACATCGGGGAGAGATTACAGCCCTGTCTCACTCCCTTCCCAACCACTGCTTCTCTTTCGTGTCCCTCGACTCTTATAACTGCCATCTGGTTTCGGAAACATTTTGTAAATAGCCTTTCGCTCCCTGTATTTTACCCCTGCCACCTTCAGAACTGGAAAGAGAGCATTCCAGTCAACATTGTCAAAAGCTTTCTCTAAGTCTACAAATGCTAGAAACGTAGGTTTGCCCTTCCTTAATCTCGCTTCTAAGATAAGTCGTAGGGTCAGTATTGCCTCACGTGTTCCGACATTTCTACGGAATCCAAACTGATCTTCCCCTACGTCGGCTTCTACCAGTGTGTCCATTCGTCTGCAAAGAATTCGTGTTAGTATTTTGCAGCTGTGACTTATTAAACTGATAGTTCGGTAATTTTCATATCTGTCAACACCTGCTTTCTTTGGGATTGGAATTATTATATTCTTATTGAAGTATGAGGGTATTTCGCCTGTCTCATACATCTTGCTCACCAGATGGTAGAGTTTTGTCATGACTGGCTCTCCCAAGGCCGTAAGTAGTTCCAATGGAATGATGTCTATTCCGGGGGCCTTGTTTCGACTCAGGTCTTTCACTGCCCTGTCAAACTCTTCACGCAGAATCGTATCTCTCATTTCATCTTCATCTACATGCTCTTCCATTTCTATAATATTGTCCTCAAGTACATCGCCCTTGTATAGACCCTCTATACACTCCTTCCACCTTTCTGCTTTCCCTTCTTTGCTTAGAACTGGGTTTCCATCTGAGCTCTTGATGTTCATACAAGTGGTTCTCTTATCTCCAAAGGTCTCTTTAATTTTCCTGTAGGCAGTATCTATTTTACCCCTAGTGAGATAAGCCTCTACATCCTTACATTTGTCCTCTAGCCATCCCTGCATAGCCATTTTGCACTTCCTGTCGATCTCATTTTTGAGACGTCTGTATTCCTTTTTGCCTCCTTCAATTACTGCATTTTTATATTTTCTCCTTTCATCAATTAAATTCAGTACTTCTTCTGTTACCCAAGGATTTCTACTAGCCCTCGTCTTTTTACCTACTTGATCCTCTGCTGTCTTCACTACCTCATCCCTCAAAGCTACCCATTCTTCTTCTACTGTATTTATTTCCCCCATTCCTAACAATTGTTCCCTTATGCTCTCCCTGAAACTCTGTACAACCTCTGGTTCTTTCAGTTTATCCAGGTCCAATCTCCTTAAATTCCCCATCTTTTTGCAGTTTCTTCAGTTTTAGTCTACAGGTCATAACCAATAGATTGTGGTCAGAGTCCACATCTGCCCCTGGAAATGTCTTACAATTTAAAACCTGGTTCCTAAATCTCTGCCTTACCATTATATAATCTATCTGATACCTTTTAGTATCTCCAGGGTTCTTCCATGTATACAACCTTCTTTTGTGATTCTTGAACCAAGTGTTAGCTATGATTAAGTTGTGCTCTGTGAAAAATTCTACCAGGCGGCTTCCTCTTTCTTTTCTTAGCCCCAATCCATATCCACCTACTACGTTTCCTTCTCTCCCTTTTCCTATTGCCGAATTCCAGTCACCCATGACTATTAAAATTTCATCTCCCTTCTCTATCTGAATAATTTCTTTTATTTGGTCATACATTTCTTCAATTTCTTCGCCATCTGCAAAGCTAGTTGGCATATAAACTTGTACTACTGTAGTAGGTGTGGGTTTCGTATCTATCTTGGCCACAATAATGCGTTCACTATGCTGATTGTAGTAACTTACCCGCATTCCTATTTTCCCTATTACCCCAATTTGATTTTGTGTTTATAAACCTGTAGTCACCTGACCAGGAGTTTTGTTCCTCCTGCCACAGAACTTCACTAATTCCCACTATATCTAACTTTAACCTATCCATTTCGCTTTTTAAATTTTCTAACCTACCTGCCCGATTAAGGGATCTGACGTTCCACGCTCCGATCCGTAGATCGCCTGTTCTCACTATAGTGACAAATTTATTTAATATTCCTATGATCGAACATTCATTAATAAACTTTCATGTGTTACAGAGTCAAATGATCATCGAGAGTAAAGAATGTTGCATCTACTCTAAATGCCTTGATCCAAGGATTTCAGGATTTCATGGGAGCAAAGCACAAGTTGAGTTATACATGGTCGATGTTTTCGGAATTTATGCTGGTTGGGTTCTAAAAGGTCATTCTGTTGACATACCTCATAACATTTCAGGCCAGAATACGTTCTAAAATTCTACGACAAATGGTGGTCGTAGATGCTGGACGATGATTTTGCGGATCACTTGCGATAACTTTCTTGTAGACAGGTGGTGCTGTTATGTGACAAAGAAATTATCAAGTACTAATCATTCAAGCAAATAAGGAGCATAAATTTCATATAGCGTCGTGTTGAGTACTATGTAGCTGACACCTCTCTCTCGACTGCGGAAAGACGTTACACAAAAGCAAGAATTTACAGTCATAAAACGAAATTCCTTACTAATATCCTCCGGTAGTACAATGACTTATTAATCGATTGCCACTTCATGTTTCCCCAAGAAGTCAAAGGCAGTAGTATTGGACGCACCTATGATCACGAAGCAGTCGAAAGTCGTACTGGAGAAACGAGTGCAACTAGCGTAAGAAACGTGTGGTGGGCTGAATCTCAAACTTTCTGAAAAATAATTTATAAATCTTTCTTTGCGTGGCAGTTGGTGGATAATGCCATTGTTTAACCCGTCAGTACACGCAGGTGGTATGTCAGATCAAGGAGAATATTTCCACATTAATGCAATGTCTGAAAGTTGTTTCCAAGAAGCTATCTTCTCAGTATCTTTAAGTGAGTGTAATAGGAGTCGTTTGGTATGGTATATCTGGTATTTCAGCAATAGCACTTCCGGTTAGCTCACAAAAAAGAGGTCTAGGGTCTCACAGGCCAGCTGCGTGCACTGGTGTCAGTTTATTGTTAGCTCCGCCAAGGTTATCCACGCTCGCGCATAGTTTCGGTACCTGCTTAGTTTAGTGGTAGAACAATTTTTTCGTGCTCTGTACCTTATTTTAGTGTGTTGTTCGTGTTGTAACTGCATCATGGCTTATTCTTACGAGGCACAGGAGGAGAGAATTAGGAACTTGATTGAAGAAGTGATGGTTGAAAGTGACGATGGTGATTCTGAAGATGGAGGAATCGACTTTGAAGAAATCCAGGACCCAGAGTGGAAAAGTGATTCCGACACTGAACAAAAGACGTCGAGTGATGAATCAGAAGACAGTGATTGCGGTGCTGACAGTGATGCGTTTGTCGGTAAAGACGGAACAGTATGGGACTCACGTGCTTCGCCAAAGAACTCCCGCACACGTTGTCATAACTCATTTACCAGGTGTGAAAGGTACTACGAGACGTGCTACAAATCCTCTACATTGCTGGAAAATGTTTTTTGATGAAAACGTTATACACATACTCATTGACTGCACTAATAGGTACATTCAAAGTATTCAGAGAAACTTTTCAAGGGCAAGAGATGCACAACAAACTAATAAAGCTAAAATAAAGGCCTTATTGGGATTATTGTACTACGCTGGTGTAATGCGTGCCCATCGACTAAGTCTACAAGATTTGTGGCGAACAGATGGCACAGGAGTTGAAATATTTCATCTCACAATGGGCATAAACAGATTTCGTTTTCTGCCTCAGTTTCGACGATAAACGAACGAGAATGGAAAGGGAGGAAACATCAAATGGCGGTGATAAGACAGGTGTTCAGTCTAATTGTTGAAAACTTTCAGAAGGCTTATACAGTTTCTGAATATGCGACAGCTTGATGATAAACTAGAAGCATTCCGTGGAAGATGCAGATTCCAACAGTACATGCCAAATAAGGCAAACAAGTATGTTTTTGCAGTAGTGGATGCCCAGAATTTTTTACACATTCAACATGGAGGTGTATGTTGGGCAACAGCCTGAAAGCCCTTGCGGACAGGACAACAGACCAGTTGAACTTGTTCAGAGACTTTGCCAACCTATCCTGAATATAGTCCATCATAACTTGCGACAATTATTTTACAAGTTACGAGCTTGCAAACACATTGATTTCGAAGAAGACGACCAACGTTGGTACTCTCAGGAAGAACTAGAGACAAGTCCCAAGCGGATTTATTAACACTAAAAATCGACAAGAAAAGTCATGTATGTTTGGGTTTCAGAAAGATTGCACCGTAGTCTCTTATGTTCCGAAACGAAATAGAGTGGTATTACTACTGTCAACGATGCACCACAATGAAAATATTGACGAAAATACAGGGAATGGTAAAAAATCAGGAATTATCACTTTCTATAAGCTTACTAAGGGTGGAGTTGACGGTGTAGACGGAATGAGTGCAACATATAATGTAGCTAGAAACACAAGAAGATGGCCAATGGTTGTTTTTTATAGCATCATGAACACAGGTGCGATAAACGCTGCTGTTATTTTCAACTCAAATCAGAAAGAACAACTGAGAAGAAGAGAGTTTTTGAGGCAGCTTTCTTTTGCGCTTTTGCACGATCATCTTCAGCAAAGAGTAATGTCAAAAATATTGCCAAGGAAGATAACTGAGAGAATTTGAGAGCTTTGCAGTGTGAAAATTTCTGAAGTGGAATCAACTGCGGCTTCACGAGGACGGCGTGTGGACTGCAGAAGCAAAAACAGAAAAACAAGATATATTTGTAAGAACTGCAAGAAATACATTTGCCTTGAATATTCTGTTACTGTATGCCAAGACTGATTGACTACATGCATTATTTTCGTAACAACTAAATTTTATGTATCTCTATTTGTATAAATATTTTTGACCAAAATATTAAATTTATCCCTTAAATATATTTACTAAACAGATTTTTAATGATATTACTTCATTTACTAACGATTCCCTCCATAATATACATATAAATGCAAATTCAGAAAGATAGAAACTGCAAGGGTCTGTGAGACCAGCTGCGTGTATTGCCGTCGTGTTTGGAGGTGCGTGCACCGCCGGGTTAAAGAGGAAATTGTTGTAGACAATGGGAGAAGCACTGACGTCAGGACACATTTCCACGGAAACTATCGTTCGCATTGTCGAAAGTCTATAAAAGAATAGGCGCTAGGAGAGTTCAGGCAATAGTCTGGAAGGAACGCAGCTGGGAGAGGAACGTGAGTCTGACTTTGAGATTCCTACGACGTCGCCGCCGGGTATAAGTCGCCAGTGGAGCAAAAGCTGATGTGTAAAAGCCGTCGGTAACCGAAGCTGACGCGAGACAGGACATGACGTCACCGCTGCGTGCCGACTTCAAGAGGCAAATGCGCTATCACATAAACTGTATCTCCGTCCGTGTATATGAAGACTTGCAGAATAAACCTTAAATCTGAAATCTGTTTTATTTCGAAGTTGTCCTTTAAAATAACTTGAAGCTGTTCGTAATGACTTTAATTGTATTGCAAGTCTGCTTTAGTGTAGTGTTGAAGATGAAATTTTGTGTGTAACTTGGCAACAGAATAAGAGATTAATTGTATTGTCTTATTGTAACAAGTCACTGTAATGATTATTTCACCTGGTAAATATTTTTAAATACCTGACATTCTTTGGACATAGAGCAGCAGATTAATTTATTTCAGATTGGTAGGAAGCAACATTATCATTTCCGTGCGTTTTCATGACTGCAATGCAGTCATACCCGGATCGACACTAAGGGAGCAAAAGATTTACTGACTAAAAGAAAAACAACACTACACAATTAAAAAGGACAGGACTGATTGATTCAGAAATGATAGGATAACGAGATTCAGAAATAGGAAAACGATCGTGTTCCTCCTGCCTCAATGCTGCGTTCGGTCCATCAGCGTGATATTAAGTTCTAGAAATTAACATTCTAGTAATGCGGAGATGGAGATACGTAAGGTTAATTTGTCTAAATAAGCACACTTCATATATAACACGTTTTTAATGCTACGTACCATTTTATATTACAGTTACAATAGCTGGTGCATATTAACAAAAACTTTGCACGTAACAGGCAATATTTGAGATTAATGTCCTATTGATAGTGCCTGCTCGTAATTAATTACATAAACATACATGTTTTCTGATTGAGAAGACAATTAGCACTTTTACAGAATATTTTCCACAAATTATAAAACACAGATTGCGGAACGCAGAAAGTCCGTGTCCGCCTTTCTAGGAATAGAAACAGTAAAAGCTGAAGCGCTCAAGGTCTCATTTGTCTTGAAACAATAGAACTATTTTTACATCATTAATCGGTACGTGTACATAGAGATACACAGCCGCCGTGCAGGAGCGGCAAAGATAAAGAATACTAGATTCTGTCGCTGCTATGCGATAGTTCATTTTTTTTTTTACATTACAATAGTTAGATAACTTCAGACCATCAGGCGTTTACTATTGAGCGTATACTAACGTTTGTGAGGCGAAAATTACCATTATTATACTGCCTCCCATGAGGAGGGAAGGAATACCGAAGGTATTACCTTCATCCTCATGCCCATTGGAATATTTGTAATTTTTGGCTGTGACATACAGGTTATTAAAAAGAGTTTTCATTTCATATTCATTCTATAATAAAAGAATTGATGCAACAATATGCAATTACTGACCGTTGATGAGTGTGAATTTGTTGCGTGTTTCTTTCAGTCTTTGTATGGTTTCAGTCTTTCTTGATGATTCTTAAAGCTATAGGTATACATATTTATAAATGTTACAAGAAAAAAATATCACACTTTATCTTTTGTAACTGCAAAAGTAATTTAACAATCACAAATGGTACATAACTTTTTTAATGATATTCATTATATTTTCGTTCTCTTATCAGTTCGTTTCTTTGTCGTTTTGCTAAGCTTCATTAGCTCGGTCGCATTTATTCATGGATTTATTTCAATCGCACATACACTATTTATCATAGACTTGGGTTGTAGAGCGACCACTGCTGATGGCTTCGACAAGGAAGTCCGCATCTTTCACTTTCAGGGCTTGAGAGTGGCTCTCCGAGTTATTTCACATATGAACCAGGTAAATATCTTATACTAGAATAGCTTACAAAACCAATTTTATACACATGTGCGATGGAATATAAAAAAGGATTGGATCCTTTGACGTTTTATCGTGTGCTTATTTTCACTTGAACGTGACCTTTCGTTAAAGTTTGCATTTCAACAGTGTTCTGTGGTGACCTTGTAACCCATTTCTGTGAATGATCATTTGGTGTCACCGCCAGACACCATACTTGCTAGGTGGTAGCCTTTAAATCGGCCGCGGTCCGTTAGTATACGCCGGACCCGCGTGTCGCCACTATCAGTGATTGCAGACCGAGCGCCGCCACACGGCAGGTCTAGAGAGACTTCCTAGCACTCGCTCCAGCTGTACAGCCGACTTTGCTAGCGATGGTTCACTGACAAAATACGCTCTCATTTGCTGAGACGATAGTTTAGCATTGCCTTCAGCTACGTCATTTGCTACGACCTAGCAAGGCACCATATTCAGTTACTATTAATATTGTGAATCATGTACCGTCAAGAGCGACGTTCATCATTAATGGAATAAAGTTAAGTATTCCAGCAGCTACGTCCGTTTCTCTAAAATCTAATTTCCTTGTCCTGTTCCAGACCTCACGCCAGCCTGCGTGAGTTAAAATGCGTGCCTTTCGGCCTCCTCTAGTAACACGGTATTGGCACTCCTGCCAACCACAACAGATCAGTCATTGGACTAATTACGCTAATTTATCTATCTTAGAGTCTCTCAGAATGTTCATGGTATATACAAAAAAATTTTTTCAGTACTGGGTGGCAATGTATTTGCTACAGGGTGTAGCGCACAGCAACGGCTGTTGGTGGTTGAACGCTTGCATTATTTGGTCACCTGGTGGCTTTTAGCCTCCAGTGTTGCAAACGGTCTTATAATTCAGTTTGCGCGCGCACATTACCGGAGCTTATTTGCGGTGCGCTGATATCGCGTTTGATGTGCCGTGCGTCATTTTTGTTCATCGTATCGTGGCTTTGTGCTTTTTAAATTGCTGAAGGGAGTTCCTTCCACTGAAGGTGCCTCACATCACTTCCTGTCCACTACCCAGTTACGGATTCACAGGTAAGTGATAGCTACCGCTGCAACTGCATGTGTGGAACGACACGGATTATGACTCGTTGAACACATCGATGAACTTTTTCACACGTATTGTCCAGTAGAATACTGCCACTGAAAATCGTCGAACTTTACAATTTCACTTGCACTGTGGTGACCGTCTGCATGAACGTGGTTACAAGTTGACTTACGTATTAACATTTACAAGAGTTCTCTTAATAATAATAATAATAATAACAATAATAATAATCATTTAAGACTGATTATGCCTTTCAGCATTCAGTCTGAAGCATAGTCCCCCTTATAAAATTCCCCTATTCAGTGCTAACATTGGTGCCTCTTCTGATGTTAAGCCTATTACTTCAAAATTATTCTTAACCGAATCCAGGTACCTTCCCCTTGGTCTGCCCCGACTCCTCCTACCCTCTACTGCTGAACCCATGAGTCTCTTGGGTAACCTTGCTTCTCTAATGCGTGTCACATGACCCCACCATCTAAGCCCGTTCGCCCTGACTGCTACATCTATAGAGTTCATTCCCAGTTTTTCTTTGATTTCCTCATTGTGGACACCCTCCTGCCATTGTTCCCATCTACTAGTACCTGCAATCATCCTAGCTACTTTCATATCCGTAACCTCAACCTTGTTGATAAGGTAACCTGAATCCACCCAGCTTTCGCTCCCATACAACGAAGTTGGTCGAAAGATTGAACGGTGCACAGATAACTTAGTCTTGGTACTGACTTCCTTCTTGCAGAAGAGAGTAGATCGGAGCTGAGCGCTCACTGCATTAGCTTTACTACACCTCGCTTCCAGTTCTTTCACTATGTTGCCATCCTGTGAGAATATGCATCCTAAGTACTTGAAACTGTCCACCTGTTCTAACTTTGTTCCTCCTATTTGGCACTCAATCCGTTTATATTTCTTTCCCACTGACATTACTTTCGTTTTGGAGATGCTAATCTTCATACCATAGTCCTTACATTTCTGATCTAGCTCTGAAATATTACTTTGCAAACTTTCAGTCGAATCTGCCATCACAACTAAGTCATCCGCATATGCAAGAATGCTTATTTTGTGTTCACATATCTTGATCTCACACAGCCAGTCTATTGTTTTCAACATATGATCCATAAATAATATGAACAACAGTGGAGACAGGTTGAGCCTTGTCTTACCCCTGAAACTACTCTGAACCATGAACTCAATTTACCGTCAACTCTAACTGCTGCCTGACTATCCATGTAAAGACCTTTAATTGCTTGCAAAAGTTTGCCTCCTATTCCATAATCTCTTAGAACAGACAATAACTTCCTTCTAGGAACCCTGTCATATGCCTTTTCTAGATCTATAAAGCGTAGATACAATTCCCTGTTCCACTCATAACACTTCTCCATTATTTGCTGTAAGCTAAAGATCTGGTCCTGACAACCTCTAAGAGGCCTAAACCCACACTGATTTTCATCCAATTGGTCCGGTCCTCAACTAATACTCGCACTTTCGTTTAAACAATACCTCAGAAGATTTTACCCACAACGCTGATTAAAGAGATACCTCTGTAGTTGTTACAATCTTTTCTGTTTCCATGTTTAAAGATTGGTGTGATTACTGCTTTTGCCCAGTCTGATGGAACCTGTCCCGACTCCCAGGCTATTTCAATTATCCTGTGTAGCCATTTAAGACCTGACATTCCACTGTATTTGATGAGTTCCGACTTAATTTCATCCACCCCAGCTGCTTTATTGCATTGCAGTCTATTGACCATTTTCTCCACTTCCTCAAATGTGATACAATTTCCATCATCATTCCTGTCCCATTGTACACCGAAATCTGAAACATTACTGATCGTAATTTCACCTACATTGAGCAACTCTTCAAAATATTCCCTCCATCTGCCCAAGGAATCCACAGGATTCACCAGCACGTTTCCTGACCTGTCCAAAATACTTGTCATTTCCTTCTTACCTCCGTTTCGACGACCGCTAATTACACTCCAGAATGGTTTTCCAGCAGCTTAACCCAAAGTCTCCAACCTGTTTCCAAAGTCTTCCCAAGATTTCTTCTTGGATGCTGCAATTACCTGTTTGGCTTTGTTTCTTTCTTCAACATAACTTTCTCTGTCTACCTGAGTTCTAGTATGTAGCCATTTTTGATACGCCTTTTTTTTCCTTTTAATGGCTGCCTTGACTGTGTCATTCCACCAAGCTGTTTGCTTCATCCTACCTTTACACAATACTGTTCCAAGACATTCTTTAGCCACTTCTAGTACTGTGTCCCTATACCTTGTCCATTCCTTTTCCAATGATTATAATTGACTACATTCAACTAACTGGTACCTTTCTGAGATAACTGTTATGTACTTGTGCCTGATTTCCTTATCCTGAAGTTTCTCCACTCTTATCCTCCTATGACCTGACCTCCTGCACTTTCGGCCTCACAATCCCAATTTCACTGCAGATTAAATAATGATCAGTGTCAACAAAGAATCCCCTGAATACACGTGTGTCCCTCACAGCCTTCCTGAGTTCCTGATCTGTTATTATATAGTCAATGACAGATCTGGTTCCCCTGCCTTCCCAAGTATACTGGTGAATGTTCTTATGTTTAAAAAAGGAGTTTGTGATTACTAAGCCCACACTGGCACAGAAATCCAAGAGTTGTTTCCCGTTCCTGTTGGCCTCCATATCCACTCCAGATTTACCCATAACCTTATCATACCCTTCTGTTAGATTTCCAATACTGGCATTAAGATCACCCATGAGCAGAACACTGTCCTTGTCCTTTACTCTCACAACTACATCACTGAGTGCATCATAAAAACTATCCATCTTATCTTGATCTGTCCCTTCGCAATGCGAATATACTGACACAATCCTAATTTTCTTGCTAGACACTGTCAAATCTACCCACATCAGTCGTTCGTTTACATACTTTATTGCAACCACGCTGGGTTCCATTTCTTTCCTGATGTAAAGCCCTACACCCCATTGTGGTATTCCTGCTTTGACTCCTGACAGGTAGACCTCGTATTCTCCCACTCCTTCTTCTTTCTCACCTCTTACACGAATTTCACTAACAGCTAAAACTTCCAGCCCCATCTTACTTGCAGCCTCTGCCAGCTCTACCTTCTTCCCAGAGTAGCCCCCATTGATATTAATAGCTCCCCATATCATTACCATTTGTTTGCCAAGTCGTATCTTAGGAGTCCCTGGTTTGTCAGTTAGAGGTGGGACTCCGTCACCACCAAAGGTCCGAGGTATTTTGCTCTGATTATTGCCATCATCATATTTAAACTACCACGGAAGCAGGTTGCTAGCCTTACTTGCCCCGGAGTTCTCTTAAAATCTAGGATAATTTTAACAGGTTACTTTGAATCGGAACAACTGTTTCTTAGCTCGTCATTTTACCATTTGCGCATACGGTCACATGTAAACTTTCAAAAGACATTTTTTTACTAAATTCATTCCAATCTCCTTTACAAATTAATTTCTTTCATAATAATCTCTATCACGCTTGTTTATTCATTCTGAAGATCCAATACGTTTTTAATGCTCATCTTACTTAGTGATTTGTGAGTAGGTTATAAAACGCCCCTATTGATACAGACGAATCCCTTGCACTAACACAGAGACTACATGATTGGGTTTCTAAAGCTATGATCTTTCATATAATTATGAAGAGAAGGTATTGAGTAGAATTGGGGAGAAGAGGAGGTTGTGGCACAACTTGACTAGAAGAAGGGATTGGTTGGTAGGACATGTTCTGAGACATCGAGGGATCACCAATTTAGTACTGGAGGGCAGCGTGGAGGGTAAAAATCGTAGAGGGAGACCAAGAGATGAATACACTAAACAGATTCAGAAGGATGTAGGTTGCAGTGGGTACTGGGAGATGGAGAGGCTTGTACAGGATAGAGTAGCATCGAGAGCTGCATCAAACCAGTCTCAGGACTGAAGACCACGACAACAACAACATGAAAAGCGATTCGCCAACGACAAGGACATTTTGACTGACCACAGGTGCTAATTCTTTACCTTTACGTCTGCTTTATCTCGTACAAAAACAATCTACCCTCACAATCATGCGAAGTGCACGCGTGTACAAATTGATTTGCTTTCACACAGGCCCTTGTCTTTATCAATGTCTTCTCACACACTACAAATTCTCAAGGGTGAAGAGAAATTGCAGCTGTATAGGATTCAAATGTGGTGATAGTCTCCGTTGCTTCAGAAGATGTGGAACGCCAGCCTCGCCGCCTCGATATGAGAAACTAGTGAAAGTCGGCGTCACGGCCTCGATATCAGATAGGCTCCACGACCTGACCAGCTAATCAAACAACGTTCCAACCTTGCCGCCATCTTCAGTGATATCCTCTCGCTGTCGATTAATCAAAGGAATGGAGTGCATGTTGACATAGTGGTCATACCAGACGCAGGTAAATATCTGCGACTATCAAAATGGCTTTCATTTATCTGCTTACTACGATCGATCTCGAACCCTCAAACTCGATATCCTACAGCCAAAGAATCACCGTGCCATAGAGCAGAGCTGCGGGCTACTTTTGCGTCACGTTGGTAAGGAGCGTTGTTGGTCGCCTCGCGCATTTATAACCACTGCTAAAATCCCACATTTTACCATACCTGTAGTAAGTGCTGCTTCGATATCCCCGGTCCACGTCGCTGAAGTTTGGCGAAATACAGCGGACTGATGTATCCACCTAACGCAAAAAAAGAAGGTTCAAATGGCTCTAAGCACTATGGGACTTAACGTCTGAGGTCATCGGTCCCCTAGACTTAGAACTACTTAAACTTAACTAACCTAAGGACATCGCACACAGCCATGCCCGAGGCAGGATTCGAACCTGCGACCGTAGCAGCAGCGCGCTTCCGGACTGAAGCGCCTAGAACCTCTCGGGCACGGCGGCCAGCCCACCTTATGCAGGGAGTAGAGAAACGTGTATTGCTACTAGCACACTACCTGTCAAGCAATTTCCCCGTCGTGCAACAGCCGTGCTGCAGTGCCAGAACGGTGATATCCAGTATCTTGAAGACGACACACCTCGTAGTACCAGTTCAAGATGCTCACTTCTCCTGCAACTTGATGATTGTAGGAATTAGAAGACTGTAAGGATTCCACTGCTAACACAAGGTTGCAACGTTGCTTGAACAGCCGGTCAGGTCGTGGAGCCTTTCTGATATCGAGGTCGTGACGCCGGCGTTCCATTTCTTTCTCATATCTTCTGAAGCAACGGAAACTATCTCCACGCTTGGATCCCATACACCTGTAATTTCTCTTCATCTTTGTGAATTTGTAGTGTGTGAGAAGAGACTGATAAAGACAAGGGCCTATGTGAAGGCAAATCATTTGTACACGATGGCACTTCGCATGATTGTGAGGGCAGCTTGTTTTTGTACGAGATAAAGCAGACGTAAAGGTAAAGAATTAGCACCTGTGGTCTGTCAAAATGCCCTTGTGGTTGGCGAGTCGCTTTTCATAATTCTATGAAAAGTCATAGCTTTAGAAACCCAGTCATGTAGTCTCTGTATTAGTGCAAAGCATTCGTCTATATCAGTAGGGGCGTTTTATAACGGAATAGCACATAAAACCAATACAACGAAAAACCAGTCCAAAGTTGGAAATTTTACTTTTTTTATTCACTCGGCGGCTAGTATCGAGCCGGAACTCAATTTCAGATCATTGTAACACAGTCAAAAATGTCCAACGAACAGAAAATTTGTTCATCACATTTTTGACATGGTTTTCACATCTTCGGAAATAACATTTTTAACTATGTTACAACGATTTGAAAACCGGTCTCCGTCCGAACCTAGTGATCGAGTGAATAAAAAAAAAAGTAAAATTCGCAACTTCGGACTGGTTTTTCGTTTTACTGATTAACAAAAGTTGCTTACTCACAGCAATTCCAGCAAGCTGGAAGTTCACAAGCACGCAAAATGATATTTGTAAGAAGTTAAATTGCGATGCACTGTATAATGGTTTGCGGAGTGTATTTGTAGAAACGGTATTATTGGCGGCGAAGCGATAATCCTTTTGAATGGTTATTATTATTATTGCATGAAGAAACTTATCACCTTTCTGTAACTACTTTCGAAGATTTTATCTATCTTTGATTTGAGGAAGGCCATTACCGTATAATAAAATGCTGAAGTAAGCTTCCGAAGTCGTTCGTTCGAGCTCATCCCTCAATTGGCCCGTGCGACCGCTAAGGTCGCAGATTCGAATTCTGCCTCGGGCATGGATGTGTGTGATGCCCTTAGGTTAGTTAGGTTTAAGTAGTTCTAAGTTCTAGGGGACTGATGACATTAGCTGTTAAGTCCCATAGTGCTCAGAGCCATTTGAACCATTTTTGAACCTCAACTGACATTAAGCCAATTCTTACATTTGCTTAGCAATCCTGTTGCATCAAAAGTGAGTTATAAGGAAATTATGACAACACCTACTGTGTGAATCTTCAGAAGAAAGAATGTTAGTGACTTTAGAACTTTTGATAAGGGATCCTTGGCCTGTAGATATCCGCTTGCAATGAACGCAGGTGAACTGTCAAACTGTAACCGCCAAATTCAGTCTTTATTTCGCGGCAGTAACGACAGTTTTAATTTGTCAGGAGGTTTCGAAATTATTTCTGAGCCGTGGCGCTCGTTACTGGCGCCCCAGTCTCTTGGATGTCCATTACCGATCCTTC
This sequence comes from Schistocerca gregaria, assembly GCF_023897955.1. Classification (NCBI taxonomy): domain Eukaryota; kingdom Metazoa; phylum Arthropoda; class Insecta; order Orthoptera; family Acrididae; genus Schistocerca; species Schistocerca gregaria. The sequence continues at coordinate 199,036,102 of NC_064923.1, forward strand.
GATGTCTCTTATCTTTGCCTGCCTTGTTGTTTTCCGCATTCGCGGGGCAAGTGGCAGTTGACGTTTGCTCGGGGCTACCTGCGAAGACGCCGCGAGGTACGACGTGGGTAGCAATCACGTATATGTGGAGTTGGTTATACGCGCTCGGCCGGTTCAGGATGGAGGATATGTGTTGGCTGCTTGCTTGTCTGCTCTCCTGATTTTGTTCGCCATGCCTTGCGACCGCCTAGCTTGGGTTGCTGCCTGGTGTATCCTACACGAGCCATACTGGACGTCCAGCAGAAGTTAAGCAGCCTTGTGTTTCTCTTAAAGAAAAGGAGTAAATGTATAAGACTTTTGGTAACCAATTTTGGGGGCCTCTTAAGTGTGGCCTTAGTGTTTACACTGCCTCTGGGGAGAGCTAAATCTTTTAAATTTTAATAGTTGGGGTTCCCTGACCTTTATAATCTTTTGAGGGCTTTTATTTGAATTTTCTCTTTGGGGTTCCTTCATTGTGCTTGGTTAAATGTTTACTTGTATAGCGGGAAGTGACTCTTGGTTAAAACTCGGCGAAGATGTTTCATGTTACTGCCGCCTCCGGCTTTCGTCTTTTCAATTAAGTGCTGTCATCCCTTCGAGCGACCTGGTGTCACTCCTCGTTAATTAATGCTGGTTTATGTGTACTTAATTTTGAATTGACCATTTGAATTAAGATTCTGGAGCGCAGTATAGCACTAAGGCAACCTCATTGTATACCACCTTGTGCCCCGGTCTAGTACCTTAATTTTCAGTGGCACGAGTTAGCTCCACTACCGGTTTTACCGATTTGCTCCCTTCAAAATCTTGTCTTATACAAGTTTACCCCATGTGTGTCTGGGAACACAGAGACGAGCTTTAGTGTGACTTGAGTGCTACTCAGTTAATGGACTCCTCATTTTGGCTTGGCTTCCACTGAAGAGTTTGAGTGGAGCGTAGTGTATTTGATTTGTTATTCATTTAATTACAGGAAGTTTGTTTATTTAATAGGGAGCAAGACATTTAAAGACTGTTGGTATTAACTCTCCTAGTTGCTGGGTGTTTCTAATTCGTTCCAAATGGCCTACTACTTATTCAGTGGCAAGGCTGTTGATTAGTTGGTTACTGTGAGTACAAATTCACACTATTTATTTCTTGCCGAAAGTCTTAAAGTGTGTGTCGCGATTCAATCACTAGCTACGTGTTTGAGCTAAATTGATATAAACCCTACATTGCCTGCTTAAAATTTGTTGCCAGCAGAAACCCTTAAGAGAACTAAGTTTTGTCAGTGCTTATGTTAACCTTTACTGGGAGCAACATTTCATGTAGTTAAACTTTGTCTCAAAATGTGTATTTCTGTGATGTAATAAACGAGTGATAAAAGAAAAAAGCAGGGGGGGCCTGGTCCTTCCTATTGTGTCCGGTTTGTAAAACGTATCAATTTCGTTCTGGCTTGTTAAAATTATTAGTCTCGCCATTAGCAAAATTACAGGATACGTACTTGTGTTTTGCTGAGACGCGGTGGAAGTTTCGCTATTTGTGTATATGTTGTGCAGTTGTTTCATCCACACTTAACAAAGTTTGCAGCAACCTTTGCTTTGCAGCGCGTTCTTCAATGAACAGTGGACAGAGCGAACTATGTTCGGATTGCATTAATTATTTAATGGTAAATCCGCTCATGTCTGGACATTATTATTAACAAAGCAGAGCTGGTAGTATTATAGCAAGAAAAAGAAGGAAGAATGTCTTAAGTCATGTATTTCCTGTTGGGAAACGCAGTATCTTCTTAGTGAATGACGAAATGTGTTTTGCACGCTTCCCGTAGCTAACAACTGTCTACTTACAACTGCACGCCTCATTTAGCGTTTAAACGAGCTCGCGTCTTAATTAAGTGGCGACGACGCGGCTGATGCTTGTTTATGGTGGCGACTGTTCGAGAGGATTAGGATACGCCGGGCGTTTGGCCACCTTCTTTCGGCGGCGTTCACTCAAGTTTATCGTTGGAAAGTGGGACCAAGGGCTGGCAGACAGAGCTTGTTATCGATAACTTCGTTGGAAGTAGGGTTTTATTTTTAAATAGGGCTGTCGCACGGCCGTCTCCACGGTTAGCGGTCGAGGCGGGATTGCGAAAGAATAGAAACACGTGGAGCCGTAATTAAGGCTACTCGCGTGATCGCAGGAGACGTAGCTGCTCCTTCACGCGGCACGCAGGTAATGCGATCAGACATGCGAAGCGGGACCGTGTAGCTGCTTTTGTTGTGTCCTGCAAGTGATCTGAGGACAAATGTTCGTTTCTCGTTAGCTTGGCAGTGCAGATGATATTTACATCCATGTATATACATACAGACTGTATAGCGAAGTAATGGAAAAGTAAGTGGCGGTATCGTCCGAAGAACGACGTCCCATGTCAACGTTGGTACCTCACGACAGAACCACAACTAAGGTCAGTCGCTGCCACACGCAGCAACTAATGAGAGTGTCGGCGTAGAGACGCCTTCAAGGAGGTCCATACGCCGCCGCAGCGGAAGATTACTTACGTCACAGCACAGCGCCGCTCGCCACACTCTCTAGTCGTGGCCTGTGACGACAATATCGTTTCATTTCAGATCCAGCAGAGCGAGTTTTACTAGAAGCCAGAACTGTACCCCGAGGTATATAGTCAACTGCACACTGACACGAGACTATCATTCTGTATGTAACAGGTGATATTTTAGTGTTCAGCGACAGTTACAAATACATTAGTGCCATTTCTGTGGACGTGGACAGTTTCCAAGTGAAAGATTTCAGAGCGCTCAAATTTCATTAAAGTGATCTAATATGAGCGGCTTTCAATAAATAATGAAACACATCTTTTTCAGGAAGCAGAATGCTTTTACTCAGGGTTCCAATCTCCGTTCAATGTGAAGGTCTTACTCTACCTTAATGTGACGGCCTTTATACCTCATGGTACCACTATACCGGTCGGCTTTGGAGCCAATGTCTTGCTACATCAGGAACCTCCCCATTACCCACGTACTGCTTCCTGCAGAGTGCATCTTTCATTGAGCCAAACAAATGGAAGTTGAAACGTGCGAGATTCGGACTGTAGGGTGGATGAGGGAGAACAATCCAAGCGCATTGAATTCCAGCCTCGTCTACTTTGTGGTTGTTTTGTGAGCTCCCCTCGGGTGAGAAGATTTGTCTGTGCTCTTCCGTTGTCTTGTTCAAAAATGTTCAAATGTGTGTGAAATCTTATGGGACTTAATTGCTAAGGTCATCAGTACCTAAGCTTACACACTTCTTAACCTAAATTATCCTAAGTACAAACACACACACACCCATGCCCGAGGGAGGATTCGAACCTCCGCAGGACCAGCTGCACAGCCCAGGACTGCAGCGCCTCAGACCGCTCGGCTAATCCAGCGCGGCCTGTTGTCTTGGAGAAGAAGAAGTTCGTTGACATTTTCATGGCGACGAACACGCTGAGATCGTTTCTTCAATTTCCTGATGGTGTTTGCAGCCGGCCGGTACGTATGAAAACGGGCAGGTTTGCGCGATCTTGTTGCGATGACCACAGACGCCTCGCCCAACGACTCGCCGTGCTTTTGTTCGCCGCCAGGTCTCCATAGATATTATGCAAACGTCTATGAGTATCTGCGATGCTCTTGTTTGTCGCCAAAAGAAACTCAATGGCAGCTCTGTGCTTGGAATGCACCTTCGTTACAGACGCCATTTTGAAGGCTACGTATAGTACTGCCGCGTATCGGAACTTCATGAAACTAAAGACCTAAAGCAGGAATATTCCATGATGTCCCACAAAATTTTTTCAACAGAAATTGGCCGAGAAGAAAAAGTCTTGCATTACTTATTAAACGCACTTCGTATTTTCTAATTTTTCTATTATCTACTCGCCTCTGGAATTAAATCTAGCCTTGCTAGGACACACTACAGTACTGAGGGCGCTGATGACCTCGATGTTGAGCGCCCATAAGCCCCAACACACACACACACACACACACACACACTCACTACAGTACTGACACGAATATCTCAAGAGTTTTGTAAATCCAGCACTACAGTTATGACAAGGATGGTACTGGTGTACTCCAGTACGTTGTCCCGCCCACCATTTACTTCACAATGGCGACGACAAAGTGCGCCCGTTTATTCCCGCGCATTGACTTCTACCCTGGTCTACTTTGTGGCTATTTTCAGCCCTCCTATAGTCACAATTGCCAATATAATGTTACTATAATTTTGTGCATCCTGCAAAATGTTGAACTATCTCGGAGGCCCCAAAATAAACGTCTCTAAACGAAGTTGCTCAGTTTCTGATCCAACAGGTTGAAGGCCTGCTGCTCATTGTACAACAGATGATAACCTTACTGTCGCAGCAAGCATCTCCACAACCTATTGCTGCTGCCAAGTTTCGCCACTGTAACAGTAAACAAGACAAATGGTTCAAATGGCTCTGAGCACTATGGGACTTCATATCTGAGGCCATCAGTCCCCTAGACTTAGAACTACTTAAACCTCACTAAGCTAAGGAAAACACACACATCCATGCCCTAGACCGGATTTGAACCTGCGACTGTAGCGGCCGCGGGGTTCCGGACTGAAGCGCCTAGAATCACTCGGTCAGAGCGGCCGGCGTAAACAAGATTGGTCGGAAATCGAAGCACACTTTACAGCATACAGCATTAAAAGTATGGCCGTGCCTTGCTTTGCTTCTATAGACTTTCTGAACTGACGTGTAGAGAGTATGTCCTAAATTGTGCCCCCATTCTCGTCTGTAAGATATTGCTTATAACGAACATTATGAAGTACAGCTTCAAGTCGCTGAGGCAAAATTTAAATTTTTTTCATCTAAAGAATCTCTCTGAACAGTCATTAAAACAGTGTATTGCTGTAATTAGAGGTCTAACAAGACAATGCAAGTTCAAGTGTTCTTGTGGATAAAGTAACAGTGATGTTATGTGATGCAGTCACACACATGCATAACATAACATGCAATCACATACTGACTTGTCTTGATTACTGGTCGGTACCAACACAGTGTTTTATTCGTCTGAGGAATTAGGTTATCAAATCAGTACTTAGTACTTTGCAAATCTTCAAAATTTTTCGTCTCAATTTTCGGCGTATTGCTGGAGCAACTGCTTCCGAACCAGGTAGGTAATTCTGCAATATGTGTGCATTCAGTGGCTATGTAGTTTGAAACAAATTCCTCATGCAGTGGCACGTCGCTATTTTTGCGTGATCATAAACTATTTGTGCAACCCGGTGTTCTGCTGCTGCGTACAGAGAATGACAATGCACGCGTTGTGATTTCTCACTCCCTCGAGCGAAAACTTTTGTCTTTGTTGCACCAAGGTCACTGGGGCATAATTTGTACCAAGCAAATTGCTAGACAGTCATTGCACTTGGCATGGCATGGAAGCTCGGTTTCAGCAGGTGACCCCCATTGCAATGTGTATGCAGAGCACCAGTCCGCACTGCCGAAAAACTTTTTTCAGTGGCCATGTCTGTCCGGAATGTATTAGTGTATACATACTGATTTCACAGGTCCATTTTGGAACATGCGATGGTTATAGTCACAATCAAATCTACCACTTCTGCTAGTGCTACGCTGGTGTCCAAAATTAAAGCAACAAAAGGAAATTTTGCAAGGTTGCGTATATTTTGGCACAATACAGTACAGACAGGTGGTAATAAAGTGGAAACAATATAAAGAATAAACAACTAGAACATGCATAATAGTAAACGAAAAAGTTCATTTTTTTCCAAATTAACGGATTTGCACACACATTCCGACAACTGATTATGTGCTCAGTATTGCGCGTGAGCACCTTTAGCAGCAATGCGGGCCAGGCAATTAAAGGGCATGTCGTGAACGACGTCATCATTCCCATGTTGAGGCAATAACGCTCATTCTGCCTTCAGAGATGTTCGCAGTTCTTGGAAAGTGATTGTTGGATGCTGACGTGATGCAATCCATCTTCCTAGTGCATCCCAAATATGCTCTGTGGGATTCAAATCGGCGAGTAGGCCAAACAATGCAAACAATATCTTCCGTGTCCAAGAAAACATAAACCACCCGTGCTCTATGAGGCCGAGCATGATCGTCCATCAGTACGAAGTCTGAGGCGACAGCACCTCGCAACTACCGCATGTTAGGTCCCAAGATCTCGTCGCGTTACCTGACAGCAGGTAAACCTTGCCGATTCGCCCGTACAATTTCATGAAAAGGTTTTCCAGTGGTCAGTATAACCCATGCCCACATAATTAGGGATCGTCCACGACATCGGTCTCTTTCCACAATGTTTGGTTCCCGAAATCGTGTTCGACGTTTGCTCCAGATGCGAATCCGTCGAGAATCAATCTCCAGGCCATATCGGAAGTCATCCGCGTAAGGAACATTAGCCCAGTGCTCGACCGTCTGTGTGCCATGTTGCCGATACCACTCTAGACGTTCCCTTCTTTGAAGTACAGTAGGTCTCTGGCAATAAAGGCCACAGTGCAGAAGTCTTCTGTACACCGTTTGCCTCGATACAACGCGTCCAGTGGACGCTGCGAGGTCAGATGCCAGTTTCCATGCATTACTAAGGAGGTACTGTCATGCCGTTACAGCCAAATATGGTTCTCTCTTTTTGATGTCACATGTGGTCGCCCTATATCTTCAAGATACAGTTTCGGTTTCTATAAACTGTCGCTATAGCAGAAAAGCAACGGAATGGTTCACAATAAGCCATCGAACCACATCAGTTTGCGACTGCCCTGCTTCCATTCTTGCTATGGCCTACCACTGCAGAGAGTATGGTACGCTTCTCCTCTGAGTCGTACTGCACCGTCTGCGACTGTACACAACGATTGTGGATGTGGGAGTAACGCAAACACTATCCCGTTTGATAGGTTCCCTCACGTCATTGTTGGTGTGGTTGTTTGTTGACCGGAGTGCCATCTTCCGTGCATAACACGAACGTATGATTATGTCGTGAATCAGAGATAGGACAGAGAAATATCGGTTTCTTGCTTTAATTTTTGACACTAGTATATTTCCGATTCGTCTTCTGCTTTGTGTCTTGAAGGTCTTACTGAAGTTCTTGGCCGGCCAGGGAGGCCGACCGGTTCTAGGCGCTACAGTCTACGGTCGCGGGTTAGAATCCTGCCTCGGTCATGGGTGTGTGTGATGTCCTTAGGTTAGTTAGGTATAAGTAGTTCTAAGTTCAAGAGGACAGATGACCTCAGAAGTTAAGTCCCATAGTGCTCAGAGCCATTTGAACCATTTTTGAAGTTCTTGTGTCGGACAATAGACCGCAATACACAGCAGCTGATTTTCAACATTTTTGTGCTGACAAACTAATGCTGCTTTTCATGCTCAATCTAGCGGTGAAGCTGAACGGTTCGTCTAAATGTTCAAAAGTGACATCGAGAAATTCCATTCCTCCCACACATGAGAGCAAGACTTCAGGTTTTTCTTTCCTCCTGCCACTCCTTGTCAGGTGATGGAAAGTTGTTAGCAGAATTATTACACGCTCTTCGTCACCGTACCCTGCTGTATCTTCTGCGGCTGCCACGGCAACACCTCATTGCCCCCGTCAGACATAGTTTCAGCCGCAGAGTGAAGTTTACTTTATAGTTTTAGACGATAAACAGCGTTGGAGGCTCGATTACATCACATCAGTCTTGGATCATCCTTTTTGTGTCGTTCAACGTTCTGCCGGGCTTCATCGGCGTCACGAGAGCCAGCTCCGACACTCTCATGTCAGTGATCCTTAGGCAAAGTTTTGCTCATAGACACAGCACGCCGCTGGCCTTCGCAGCAGCAGTCATCTCTGTCTCTCCATCCGTCACAGTTTTTGACGTCTAGAGTGATGCCGATGGAGACCGATGCTGTGCAGTTGACATTGCTATCGCCAATGGTCCTACAGCGTCAGCCGATGTCCGTTGCGACGGCAGCCCAGACAGCCATCACGACGCCTCAGGAGTTCCGCTTACAGTCGACCACAGCATCTGCCTGCGTCACTGGATACAGGCATGCACTCTACGGCCGGTTTTTCAGCCAGTGTTCCCGTTCACTCACGAGATGGATACCTGGATACCGGGGTGCAGGAAGGGCGCTACCACTGGCCGTCGTTACAATCCCTGTCTCCTCATTTACGTCCGCATTGGGCCCTCCATTCCACCCCCCCCCCCTCCCCCCAACACTCACGACAACGCTGCGACGGCTTATGGGGTAGGAGGGGGGGGGGGGTAGGGGGGCGGTACGGTAGAGAATTGTAGTGTCGTCCAAAGAGCGAAGTATCATGTCAAAGTTTGTACCTCACGATGAAACCACAACTACGCACGCTCGCTGACACACACAGCAACGAATGAGAGACGTCGGCGTAGGCATGCCCTCAAGAAGTTCCATACCCCGCTACTACCGGAAGGTTACTTACGTCAGAGCCGGCGTAGACGTGCCCTCAAGGGAGGTCCACATGTCGCTACTGCTAGGAGATTACTTAGAGAGAGAGAAGCGCCGCTCAGCCCACTCTCTAGTATGGAAATGCCGTGTGGCTAGGGTCTCCCGTCGGGTAGACAGATCGCCTGGTGCAAGTCTTTCGGGTTGACGCCACTTCGGCGACTTTCGTGTCGATGGGGATGAAATGATGATGATAAGGGCAACACAACACCCAGTCCCCGAGCGGAGAAAATATCCGACTCAGCCGGGAATCGAGCCCGGGCCATTAGGTAAAACATTCCGTCGCGCTGGCCACTCAGCCACCAGAGGCGGACCACTCTCTACTAATCGATTACGACGACAGCATCGGCTTACTTCGGATGCTGCAGCTCGAGTGGTATTAATAGCCAGAACTATACAGGGTGGTCCATTGATTGTGACCGGACCAAATATATCACGAAATAAGCATCAAACGATAAAACTACAAAGAACGAAACTCGTCTAGCTTGAAGGGGGAAACCAGATGGCGCTATGGTTGGCCCACTAGATGGCGCTGCCATAGGTCAAACGGATATCAACTGCGTTTTTTAAAATAGGAACCTCCATTTTTATGACATATTCGTGTAGTACGTAAAAAGAAATATGAATGTTTTAGTTGGACCACTTTTTCGCTGTAATAGTCACAAACGTATAAGTACGTTGTATCACGTTACATTCCGTCAGTGCGGAAGGTGTTTGCTTCCTGATACATTACCCGTGTTAAAATGGACCGTTTATCAATTGCGTAAAAGGTCGATATCGTCTTGATTTATGGCTATTGTAATCAAAATGCCCAACGGGCGTGTGCTATGTATGCTGCTCGGTATCCTGGACGACATCAGCCAAGTGTCCAGACCGTTCGTCGGATAGTTACGTTATTTGAGGAAACAGAAAGTGTTCAGCCACATGTAAAACGTCAACCACGACCTGCAACAAATGATGATGCCCAATTTTACTGCCGCGGCTAATCCGTCCATCAGTAGCAGACAAATTGCGCGAGAATCTGGAATCTCAAAAACTTCGGTGTTGAGAATGCTACATCAACATCGATTGCACTCGTACCATATTTCTATGCACCAGAAATTGCATGGCGACGACTTTAAACGTCGTGTACAGTTCTGCCATGGGCACAAAAGAAATTATGGGACGATGACAGATTTTTTGCACGCGATCTATTTAGTGACGAAGCGTCATTCACCAACAGCGGTAACGTAAACCAGCATAATATGCACTATTGGGCAACGGAAAATCCACGATGGCTGCGACAAGTGGAACATCAGTGACGTTGGCGGGTTAATGTATCGTGCGGCATTATGGGAGGAAGGATAATTGGCCCCCATTTTATCGATGGCAATCTAAACGGTGCAATGTATGCTGATTTCCTACATAATGTTCTACAGATATTTCTACAAGATGTTTCACTGCATGACAGAATGGCGATGTACTTCCAACGTGATGGATGTCCAACACAACTCGCGTGCGTCTGAAGCGGCATTGAATAGCGTATTTTATGACAGATTGGTCGTCGAACCGTCATACCATGGCCCGCACGTTCAGCGGATCTGACGTCCCCGGATTTATTTCTGTGGGAAAAGTTGAAGGATATTTGCTATCGTGATCCACCGACAACGCCTGACAACATGCGTCAGCGCATTGTCACTGCATGTGTGAACACTACGGAAGGCGAACTACTCGCTGTTGAGAGGAATGTCGTTACACGTACTGCCAAATGCATTTAGGTTGATGGACATCATTTTGAGCCTTTATTGCATTACTGTGGTATTTACAGGTAATCACGCTGTAACAGCATGCGTTCTCAGTAATGATAAATTCACAAAGGTACATTATCACATTGGAACAACCGAAATAAAATGTTCAAACGTACGTACTTTCTGTACTTGAATTTGGAAAACCTACCTGTTACTAACTGTTCGTCTAAAATTGTGAGCCATATGTTTGTGACTATTACAACGCCATCTATCACAGAGGAAAAAAAGTGCTCCAACTAGAACATTCATATTTATTTACGTATTACTCGAATATGTAATAAAATGGGGGTTCCTATTTTTAAAAAACGTAGTTGACATCCGTTTGACCTATGGCAGCGCCATCTAGCGGGCCAACCATAGCGCCATCTGGTTTCCCTCTTCAAGCTAAACAAGTTTCGTTCTTTGTAGTTTTTTCGTTTGACGCTTATTTCGTGAGATATTTGGCCCGGTCACGATCAATGGACCACCCTGTATATCGACGTTGTAGTCAGCTGTGCACTGAGATGAGACTATCCTTCTATATTGTATCAAGGAATTAGTTATAGTTTTCGGCGCTAGTAACAAATATATAAGTGACATTTCTGTGGAAATGGATTATTTCCAAGTTAAAGGTTTCATACTGTTCAAGTTTTAGAACAGTAATCTAATATTTTGTAGCTGTTTTATTATCTGCACGACGTCTTCCAGAAGTAAATCTATGCTTGCTAGAACCCACTACAGAGCAGACGCGAATGTCTCAAGAGTTTTTTCCTGCGGCGGTACAGGAAGATCGATAGACGAGTGCAACAAACAGTAGGTTTACTTTGAATGCTATCAGAATTTTATACAGAAGCCTCAAACTAATTCGGAAAGCTGCTAGCGGTGGCGCTATAATCGCAGTACTTAGTTCCTATAAACAGTGCGCCGCAGGTCAGACCAACAGTTTCACTGCTGAAACGTGAAACGAGGTTAGCGTACCGTATGAATAGATTGAAGTCAGGTATTTCAGTGAACAACGTATTTTTTTGTTCTGGAATGCCACAGATTAGAACACAATCCTGTGGCAACAACACGCAGTTTTAAAACACAATTTAATGTTCCAAAAGGAGCCGATGCCAAAACCATACACAAGCTCTTCGCCAAACTCCAATGGACAGGTAGCGTGGCTGACGATGTAGCGGGGAATGTTGGCCACAGGCAAACTGTAGTTATCCCTGGAAATGTCGCTACAGTTTCTGGAAGTATTCAGTAAAATTCAAGGAAATCCTTCCGAAGGATTGCAGCAGCGACCGGTTTCAAGCCTTCCAGCACGCAGAAAATACTGCGACAGAATGTACACATGTTTCCATTAGAAGCCCAAAGCCATCAGGCCATAGGTGTGCAACAGAGGGCTGACTATGTACCAGAGTCTCGCGATGGTTAATAATGAAGGATTTTATATTGGCTGCATTTGGTTCACACCTGAACGGAAAAAAACTGGCGAATTTGGGATTCCGAAAAATTCCCATTTGTCTGAAGCGAAACCACTGTAGTCTGCCAAATTTACAGTTTGGGCTACGCTATGCAGCAGAGACATTAGTCGTACGGCTTATGGTGACCTGTTAGGATCATAACAGCGCGACTCTGCATTTGAACCATGTCTTTTGTCTTGTATAACGAATAAGAAGTCCCGACACTGGAACAACATTCTAGAGTTGATCATGTCTTGAACTGACGTGTGTATTCCGTTAAATGGTTTTATTTCAGCTACAGTTGAATGAATTAAAAAAACATCATGTAAACTGACATAAAAGTTTTGTTCGTATGGTACCGCGTCATAATTTACAAGTAGACCAGTAGAACCGCAGAAGGCCACTGTAACCGTTGCGGAAACGTTGGTTTTTCTTCAGCAGCAGTAGTTTTATACATTATGGTGCGGTACCATACCCAGAAAACTTTTATGCCGACTGACTCTGGCTGCGGATGCCTATACAATTATAAAACATCATGTGAAGACTTTGGTGTAAGTTATTTCAAAGCTAAAAAAATCTCCGATATGAAGTGTTCCTCGTAGTTCAGTGATCAGTGTGTCTGGCTGCTATGCGGAGGACTCCGGTTCGTTTGCCGGTACTACCAGGGATTTTCTCTTCTTGGGAGGACATGAACGAGGTGATGCCAATCGAGGTGATATTTGAGGCGGCTCCACGGTCTAAAAAACCGACAACTGGCGAGGGAGGAGTATGTTGACACCATGACCCTCTATATCGCATCCATATGACGCCATCTACAACTACGTCTACATCTACATGATTATTCTGCAATTCGCAGTAAACTGCGTGGCAGCGAGTTCATCGAACCACCTTCAAGCTATTTCTCTACCTTTCCACTCTCGAACAGCGCACGGGAAAAATGAACAATTTAGTCTTTCCGTGTGAGCTCTGATTCGTCTCATTTTATTACAATGATCATTTCTTCCTATGCAGCTGGCCACAAATGATATATTTTCACTCTCTGAAGACAAAGTTGGTGATTGAAATTTCATGACATCCTGCCGCTACGAAATATGCCTTTGTTTTAATTACTGCCACCCCAGTTCGCGTGTAATATCCGTAGCACTCTCTACCCTATTTCGCGATAATACAAAACGAGCTTCTTTTCTTTGGACTTTTTCAATGTCCTCCGTCAATCCCATCTGATGCGTATCCCACACCTTACAACAGTACTCTAGAAGAGGGCGGACTGGCTCATTGTCAGCTATAGTTCAGGTCGGTGTTGGTTGCGTGATGTTTTGACGGTGTTTGTCGCTCCATAATTGGGCCGATTGGGATTTACATCTACATGACTACTCTGCAATTCACATTTAAGTGCTTGGCAGAGGGTTCATCGAACCACAATCATACTATCTCTCTACCATTCCACTCCCGAACAGCGCGCGGGAAAAACGAACACCTAAACCTTTCTGTTCGAGCTCTGATTTCTCTTATTTTATTTTGATGATCATTCCTACCTATGTAGGTTGGGCTCAACAAAATATTTTCGCATTCGGAAGAGAAAGTTGGTGACTGAAATTTCGTAAAAAGGTCTCGCCGCGACGAAAAACGTATTTGCTGTAATGACTTCCATCCCAACTCCTGTATCATATCTGCCACACTCTCTCCCCTATTACGTGATAATACAGAACGAGCTGCCCTTTTTTGCACCCTTTCGATGTCCTCCGTCAATCCCACCTGGTAAGGATCCCACAACGCGCAGCAATATTCTAACAGAGGACGAACGAGTGTAGTGTAAGCTGTCTCTTTAGTGGACTTGTTGCATCTTCTAAGTGTCCTGCCAATGAAACGCAACCTTTGACTCACCTTCCCCACAATATTATCTATGTGGTCCTTCCAACTTAAGTTGTTCGTAATTTTAACACCCAGGTACTTAGTTGAATTGACAGCATTGAGAATTGTACTATTTATCGAGTAATCGAATTCCAACGGATTTCTTTTGGAACTCATGTGGATCATCTCACACTTTTCGTTATTTAGCGTCAACTGCCACCTGACACACCATACAGCAATCTTTTCTAAATCGCTTTGCAACTGATACTGGTCTTCGGATGACCTTACTAGACGGTAAATTACAGCATCATCTGCGAACAATCTAAGAGAACTGCTCAGATTGTCACCCAGGTCATTTATATAGATCAGGAACAGCAGAGGTCCCAGGACGCTTCACTGGGGAACACCTGATATCACTTCAGTTTTACTCGATGATTTGCCGTCTATTACTACGAACTGCGATCTTCCTGACAGGAAATCACGAATCCGGTCGCACAACTGAGACGATACCCCATAGGTCCGCAGCTTGATTAGAAGTATCTTGTGAGGAACGGTGTCAAAAGCTTTCCGGAAATCTAGAAATACGGAATCAACTTGAGATCCCCTGTCGATAGCGGCCATTACTTCGTGCGAATAAAGAGCTAGCTGCGTTGCACAAGAGCGATGTTCTCTGAAGCCATGCTGATTACGTGTCAATAGATCGTTCCCTTCGAGGTAATTCATAATGTTTGAATACAGTATATGCTCCAAAACCCTACTGCAAACTGACGTCAATGATATAGGTCTGTAGTTAAATGGATTACTCCTACTACCCTTCTTAAACACTGGTGCGACCTGCGCAATTTTCCAATCTGTAGGTACAGATCTATCGGTGAGCGAGCGGTTGTATATAAGTGCTAAGTAGGGAGCTATAGTATCAGCCTAATCTGAAAGGAACCTAATCGGTATACAATCTGGACCTGAAGACTTGCCCGTATCAAGCGATTTGAGTTGCTTCGCAACCCCTAAGGTATCTACTTCTAAGAAACTCATGCTAGCAGATGTTCGTGTTTCAAATTCTGGAATATTCCATTCGTCTTCCCTGGTGAAGGAATTTCGGAAAACTGCGTTCAATAACTCCGCTTTAGCGGCACAGTCGTCGGTAACAGTACCATCGGCACTGCGCAGCGAAGGTATTGACTGCGTCTTGCCGCTTGTGTACTTTACATACGACCAGAATTTCTTCGGATTTTCTACCAAATTTCGAGACAATGTTTCGTTGTGGAACCTATTGAAGGCATCTCGCATCGAAGTCCGTGCCAAATTTCGCGTGTCTGTAAATTTTAGCCCATCTTCGGGATTTCGCGTTCTTCTGAACTTCGCATGCTTTTTCCGTTGCTTCTGCAACAGCGTTCGGACCTTTTTTGTGTACCACGGGGCATCCGTTCCATCTCTTACCAATTTATGAGGTATGAATCTCTCAATTGCTGTTGCTACTATATCTTTGAATTTGAGCCACATCTCGTCTACATTTGCATAGTCAGTTCGGAAGGAATGGAAATTGTCTTTCAGGAAGGCTTCTAGTGACACTTTATCCGCTTTTTTAAATAAAATTATTTTGCGTTTGTTTCTGATGGATTTGGAAGAAACTGTATTGAACCTAGCTACAACGACCTTGTGATCACTAATCCCTGTATCAGTCATGATGCTCTCTATCAGCTCTGGATTGTTTGTGGCTAAGAGGTTAAGTGTGTTTACGCAACCATTTACAATTCGCGTGGGTTCGTGGACTAACTGCTCGAAATAATTTTCGGAGAAAGCATTTAGGACAATCTCGGAAGATGTTTTCTGCCTACCATCGGTTTTGAACAAGTATTTTTGCCAACATACCGAGGGTATGTTGAAGTCCCCACCAACTATAACCGTATGAGTGGGGTATTTATTTGTTACGAGACTCAAACTTTCTCTGAACTGTTCCGCAACTGTATCATCGGAGTCTGGGGGTCGGTTGAAGGAGCCAATTATTAACTTAATTCGGCTGTTAAGTATAACCTCCACCCATACCAATTCGCACGGAGTATCTACTTCGACTTCACTACAAGATAAACCACTACTGACAGACACAAACACTCCACCACCAATTCTGCCTAATCTATCTTTCCTGAACACCGTCTGAGACTTCGTAAAAATTTCTTCAGAACTTATTTCAGGCTTTAGCCAGCTTTCTGTACCTATAAAGATATCAACTTCTGTGCTTTCTATTAGCGCTTGAAGCTCAGGGACTTTTCCAGCGCAACTACAACAATTTACAACTATAATTCCGACTGTTCCTTGATCCAAGCACGTCCTGTATTTGCCATGCACCCTTTGAGATTGCAGCCCACCCCGTTCTTTCCCGAGGCCTTCTAACCTAAAAATTTATTTCAACGTTATCGTTGACAAAGTGTCGTCCTTTTCTCTACATCTTCCTTATGAGTATGCTATGGATACACCCGTCCTGCAAGAGGACAAACATCTATCTTCCCCAAGAGGACAACAGCCACCTTCAAAGGTCTGCACCCTTACTGTTCTGGTTTGATGAACACTCTGGCACCCACCAACACCTAGAAGACACCAGATTTTATATCCATATAACATGCCTGGGACCATTTGGAACAGTGGGTGATATATAGCATATTTGAGACTCTACAGGAACTAAGAAGAAACTCGTGACTGTATTACTCTCCGAAGTAAGGTCATTATCGACGATAGAGACAGCATCACGCGGTATTAGCGCTATGTCTCGTGCGTGTGAATAATTATTTGGTCGGTGAATTTATTTGTTTTGCTGTGTCAGAGCACCCAGTTTGTTCTTTTTATAACACTTCTCATAGGGAATCAGGAATTGTGGACACTGTTTATACGCCGTGAGATGTGAGACAAACGCTCAGAGATACTTCAACTCAATAAGGACAAGGCAATAATTATCAGTCAAATACAAACTCTGGCTTGTAAATTCCAACAGATTTTATTTAACAACTGTACGACAACAGCAAACTGCTGTTATCCCAGAATAATATACATAATTGCCCTAGAGTTTGAAACATTACTAAACAGGCAAAATGTCTACGGGCGTCAAAGCCCACCCCCGAGAATAAATAATTTTAAAACCCTCTATTGCTCTTTCTGAACAAGATATTAAAAGCCCAGTACAATGGAAGGCATGTTTCAGGTAATACAAAATTTCAGTGACAAGTAATAGCATATCAAAGGTGCGCGGACACTTCAACTCAGATCGAGCCTGAATGAAAATTGAGAGGAACGGTGAAGAAGGAAAGGCCGACGCCTCGGCGTCACCAGGAAAAAATAATAAAATACTCAAATTGGCCGAAGAACTGGAGTCGACTGATAAACACAGCGACCGCGCTATCGGTTACATTCCAAACTGGCCGCTGCCAAGGCGTCGTCCCCCAGTTAAACGAGCAGCTGCAACGGACGACGCGCACCGCTGATTATACCATTGAAACAACAACATAAAATCACAGCAACTGGGCAGTATCCAGAGTAATGCAATCCTTAAAACATTAGAAAATTTCCAAAACAGGAATACAGCCACAAGGAACCCACAAGCCATTCACATTCAGAATTAACGATTTTAAATATCTGCACTACTTTGTCATTAATAATACGTGCAGACAGGCTTATTACTGCCAGAGCAGGAAGTGATAATATACTCAAACATATAAGAAGCTGGTCATAGTGATAAACCACGCCCTCGTAACTTAACGCATGACATAACCCAAGAGTAGATTAATTGTATTATACAGAGTGGAACACATAAAACCGGCCCGAACCGGAATGCGAACGCGCGTGAGTAGCATTACTAGCTTGTCAGTTTCTTTGCCACCTTCCAACAGCAGTAGCGTGAGTAGTTCGTACGGAAAGTAGTCATGTACTTCATTGTCATGCCTTACACCATTGCAGAACGAGTGTTCATTGTTGAAGTATATATGCGGTCTGAATCCATTAAAGTTGTTCGTGGCACTTTTCATGAAAAGTTTCCTGAAAGTAATGTTCCAGCAAAATCGACGATTCAGGATCTAGTGAGAAAGTGGGGGCGACAGGCAGTGTTGTTAATTCAATGAGAAATAAGGCACCGACAGTACGTACACCTAGAGTTGTGCCAAACGTGACGGCACACATGGAAAGAAGTCCCTACAAGTCAACACTACGATTATCACAGCAACGTGGAATATCTCGCAGGTCATGTTAACGCATCCTTCATGGCTTAAAAATGAAACCTTACCGTGTGAGTGTTGTTCAGCAAAGAACAGAAGCGCACAAGGGTAAGCGTACACATTACTGTAATTGGTTGCTGGAAAATGTCGCTGGGGGACATCTTGATCCGTTCCTCATTTTTTGGTTTAGTCTGTAGGGTTACGTAAATTCACAAAACACAAGACAATTGGCTACAGAGAATCCACATGGCATACTGCAAAAGCCGTTACACGATTTAAAAATTGTTGTTTGGTGTGCTGTATATGGTAACAGAATTATCGGGCCATAGTTCTTCAATGAAACTGTCAACACACATGTTTACTTGCAACTCTCAACGAATTTTCGGCTCTGTTAACTCGAAACGAAAAATGTTGTGCGTATTTCCTACAAGATGGGGCAACTTCTCATACGTCGGATTTGTCCTTAGCTCGTATACATACTGATTTTACAAAAGAGAGTATTATTAGTAAGGGCTTGTGGCCACCCCGCTCTCCCGAGTTGTCACCATGTGACTTTTACCTCTGGGGATTTCTACCGCAACAATCCCAGAACACTTGACACATTAAAAGACAACATATGCCTAGAAATTTCGAACATTCCTCAAAGAGTACTGAAAACTATTCTCCTTAACATGCTTCGACGTGCACAACTTTTATTGGATGTTGGCGGAGAACATTTTGAACACAGACTTTCAATTTCTTTCTAAAATATGCTTATTAAACTAATACAAGTAAATCTGTTACTTAAACTGTTAATTACATAGTTAATAAAGAAACTGTACAATAGAAATGTAAGAAAGAGACGATGTACGTTGATTTTCTTCATTGATATTCTTTCGGTGCTGGGGCCCGTTTTATTTGCGCCACTCTGTATATATTCCATAAACACACACTCAGTTACAATACGACAGGTCTCTAGCACACACAAAATTTTTCATCGTTAAGCCTCTGCTTGTTTACCTCTGAACACATTACCTAAATATCAGCAGAAAGCCAGAAAATAGAACCTATAATTGCTTCGGAGTGCACAGACACGCACTTAGATATACACTCCTTGCCCACATCTCAAGTGCGTCCAAAACAGGCAAACCTCATTCACGCTGGTAACCACTATTCAATAAGTTGTGCATTAGTGGTCAATACGAAACAGATAACATGGGCGTCCAAACACCGGGAAAACCATTAACTGCAAACAGCACGAAATGCAATATACATATATATACAGCATGTAGCGTATCTGGTTGCAGGCTGCTACATTCTAAAGCCACTATTACATGTTCGCCGGCCGGAGTGGCCGTGCGGTTCTAGGAGCTACAGTCTGGAACCGAGTGACAGCTACGGTCGCAGGTTCGAATCCTGCCTCTGGCATGTATGTTTGTGATGTCCTTAGGTTAGTTAAGTTTAAGTAGTTCTAAGTTCTAGGGGACTGATGACCTCAGATGTTAAGTCTCATGGTGCTCAGAGCCATTTGAACCATTTTTGTAGCCATGTATGGTAGTGGAACAAGGACGTTAAACAGTTTAGATAAAAAGAGAATAGAAGCTTTCGAAATTGGTCCTACAAAAGAATGCTGAAGATTACATGAGCCGAGCACGTAACTAATGAGGAGATTCGAATCCTGCCTCGGGCATGGATGTGTGTGATGCCCGTAGATTAGTTGGATTTAATTAGTTCTAAGTTCTAGGCGAGTAATGACCTCAGAAGTTAAGTCGCATAGTGCTCAGAGCCAGCCATTACATGTTCACAGCGTTTAGCAGCACAGACGAGACCATCGCACTCTCACTAGACGCAGCACACAGTCGCCGACCTCACGCACGTCTCCGTCCGCAGCTGCTCTGCCTACGTGGCAGAAAGAGGCAGAGCATGCGCAAAGAGCGACTGCCGACAACGAGATTGCACACCGGAGCGCCAACGAGCCGACCTAAACCAGCCCTCACCCCACAACGTCGTGCTCTTAAATAGCCGAAAAGTGACCAAAGAGGGAAACCGCGGCCACGCAATACAGAGTTGATCGCAGAAATCTTAAATGACTATAGAGAAGCGACTGTCGCCAACGGCGCCACGTATCACGCTGTCCAGTCAAATTAATGTGTATCACCTGTCAGTGCGGACCTGTTTGAGACGTGCAGGAAGTGTATCAGTGAGTTCTGGTGGGTACCGACGGGGAGTGGAGCCACGTCGACTCCATTACCGTGACCATCTGACTAGGCTTCTCGGCTGAGGATCAATGGCGCGAACAGCCCTATCGAGCTGGCATCACAGACTCTCTGTTGGGCTTAAATCCGGGGAGGTTGGCAACCAGGGCACGACTCATCGTCGTGCTCTCGAGTTGGGTGGCACTGCATTGTGCTGCTGCTAGATGCCAACGTAACGAGGAAAAACAAACTACTTGTAGTAGTAGTAGTAGTAGTAGTAGTAGCTTTATTCATTCGTAGATCTCTTTTTACTAGGATATACGACATGTCAAAGTATTTACCTGCCAGGGTAGCCGAGAGGGTTAATGCGCTGCTTCCTGGACTCGGGTAGGAGCGCCGGACCTGTATTGAATCCGCCAGGCGATTAACGACGAGGGCCGGTATGCCAGCCAGCCTGGATGTGGTTTTTAGGCGGTTTTCCACATCCCGCTAGGTGAATACCGGGCTGGTCTCCAAGCTCCGCCTCAGTTACATGACTCAGAGGCATCTGCAGACGTTCGCACTATTTCCTGACTTACACTAGTCACAGACAACTGGAGTACACTACTTCCGTTCCGGGGGGTTCGGGGTGCCAGCAGGAAGGGCATCAGTCCATCCTCTGCCATTAACACTGCCAAATCTGTCATAACAAAGCCGACCCTGCGATGGGTCCGGACAAAGGCCCGAGAAAGAAAGAAAGGACATGTCAAAGTATTTACCAGTTTAGGCACATTTAAAATAAGCTAATTCGTATACATATACATTTACAGACTTCTAGCTAGAGACAATCATTAGATTTACTCCTGGTATACGATACTTTTTTTACAAATAACTTGTTAAATAATGTAATGCCACATTGTTCACTCATCAGTCACTGTACACACATCGTTTCATAACACTTCACTCACTACACACACAAACACTGGTGATCCCTGGGCCATTTTCTGTACCACAACTTTCCATTTGCTATCCTAAAAAACTGAGTCAGCATTCCTCTATAATGAGTGAGATGTTCAGAAAGAGAAAGAGAAAGAGGTGTTAGTATTGTGCAATGCATAACTTGGTGGTAAGTTTTTTCTAGAAAAGGAAAAAAAGAAGGAAAAAACATAGTGTGAAGATGTTCTGTGGATGGATGTTTCATGATCATTGTTACTGTTAACATTTTTTTGCCAAACCCCTACTCTGTTTTATCTAAGTAATCCTTCAATGTATAAAATATATTGCATAACAGGTACTTTTTACCTGCCTTTTTAAATAAGTGTATTTTTTAAATTTTTTTAAATATCTTTTGGTAATTTATTGTACAATTTTATTCCTTGGTGGAAAATGGTGATTTGAGTTTTATTTTTATTTTTTCTTGGCAAATATAAGTTAAGTCTAGCTCTTGTTCCATGGTCATGGACACAACTAGAATGAGATTTTCACTCTGCAGCGGAGTGTGCGCTGATTTGAAACTTCCTGGCAGATTAAAACTGTGTGCCCGACCGAGACTCGAACTCGGGACCTTTGCCTTTCGCGGGCAAGTGCTCTACCATCTGAGCTACCGAAGCACGACTAACGGCCGGTACTCACAGCCTTACTTCTGCCAATTTCCGTCTCCTACCTTCCAAACTTTACAGAAGCTCTTCTGCGAACCTTGCAGAAGTAGCACTCCTGAAAGAAAGGATATTGAGGAGACATGGCTTAGCCACAGCCTGGGGGATGTTTCCAGAATGAGATATTTCACTCTGCAGCGGAGTGTGCGCTGATATGAAACTTCCTGTGAAGTTTGGAAGGTAGGAGACGAGGTACTGGCAGAAGTAAGGCTGTGAGTACCGGCCGTGAGTCGTGCTTCGGTAGCTCAGATGGTGCCGGCACGGTAGCTCAGCGTGTTCGGTCAGAGGGTTGGCTGCCATCTGTAATAAAAAAACTGGGTGAATGGAACAGTAACGAACTTGAACGGGCGTCAGGTGACGTCCGCCACGAACAATTGAAACGAACAATAACGAACAAAATGGAACTACAAAAAAAGAAAAGAACAGAAAAAAAAGATGTTAGAGCACTTGCCCGCGATAGGCAAAGGTCCCGAGTTCGAGTCTCGGTCGGGCACACAGTTCTAAACTGCCAGGAAGTTTCATGGACACAGCTGTTTGTGCAGTAATTACCAATGTTATTTTTGATGTGTACAACTGACTGGTAAATGTATTCGCACAGAACAGTTAAAATCCCCAGGGGTTTGAACAGATCTTTACAATGAGCTCGACTACCATTTTTGGTTATGAGTCTTATGGCTCTTTTATGGAGTTTCAAAAATGTTTTCATATTTTCTGCATTTGTTCTGCATAAAAGAATGTCATAGCTCATAATTCAGTGTACACATGAATAGTATATAACTAAAAGACACTGAATGTTATACACTGATAGCATAATATGCTGCTGACATTCTGTTTGTAAGTACCTTTGCGTGTTCACACCACTTCAACTGAGAAACAACATCCATTCCTAGAAATTTTGCATTTGTTACAGTCTATAGAGGTTCCATCTACATTTCATTTAACATTGTCATTTTCCCTCTTCAAACTGAAATTCGTGGCATTAGTTTTCTTTATGTTCATTGTCACTTTATTACTTATTGACCAATCGTAAACTTCCTTGAGAGCTTCATGTGCTTTCTCTGTAAGGATTTCTCTTGTTTTCTCAGTGACTATAATATTGCTGTCATCAGTGAAGAGAATTTTTTTCACCATGAGTAACACTACCGGAAAAGTCATTGATGTATATTAGGAGTAATATTAGTCCTAATGTGCTATCTTCCGGAACCCCTATATTATTGTATTTTGATTCTGACAAGTATTTTACTAAATGTTTAGATCTATTTGAAGTATGTTTTATCTCTATTCTTTGTAACCTATCTTCTAAGTATGATCGAAACCAGTCATTACCTACCACTCTTATTCCGAATGCTTCTAATTTATTTAATAGAATCTTGTGATCAACTCTATCAAAGGCCTTAGAAGATCCCAAAATATGCCTGTGACACACTCATCTTTGTCAAGAGCATCAAGTACAACCTTTGTGAATTCTAATATGGCTGACTCCGTATTTTTGCCACTTCGGAAACCAAACTGTGATTCGCTTAAAAGCTTGTATTTATTCAGGTAATTCATTAACCTGACTTTCATAATTGCTTCTATTATTTTTGAGAATGGTGACAAGCAGGGAAATGGGCTGGTAATTTTCTATGTCCTCTGTATTACCTTTCTTAAAAAAGGTACAACTCCTGCCTGTTTTAACATCTCTGGAAATGTCCCTGATGTGGAGGATTCATTTATCATATTTGTTAAGGGGTCTTGTATAATCCCTATGCACTGTTTCAGTACACGCATTGGTACTTCATCTAAGCCTACCGACTTTTTATTTTTTACTTTTTCAACAGTTTTATTGACTTCATTCTCTGTGGATGGAAGTAACATCATTGTATTTAGTGCAACATTATTTACAGGTGTTATGTTTGTTTTGGGGAATTTTTGCTGTGACGTTTCTGCAATATTTGATAACTTATCATTTACATAATTTGCTAAGTGTTGTGGATTATTTATTACATTATCTCACTCCCTTAGCAGTTATTCTGCGTTTCTTTGCTTAACCCCCTTTCCTTTTTTATAACATCCCAGACTGCTTTGCTTTTATTCTCTGCATTATATATTATTTTGTCATTAAATTACTTTTTTTGCAGCACCTTCCTGTAGATCTTTTTGTATTTATGATAGATATTTAAGAATTCTGGATCATTGCGACTCTTTTTTCATTGAACTGAGGTGTTTAAGTGTTTGGGGGGATTTCTTAATAACTACTGTTATCCATCTGTAGCGGCGGACATGGTCCCCAAGAATAGAGGCATACTTGTGTTGATCCATTCTCCCTTCCAGAATGATGAGATCACCTAGGGAATGGCCAGCTGCGGTGGTCTCGCGGTTCTAGGCGAGCAGTCTGGAACCGTGCGACTGCTACGGTCGCAGGTTCGAATCCTGCCTCGGGCATGGATGTGTGTGATGTCCTTCGGTTAGTTAGGTTTAATTAGTTCTAAGTTCTAGGCGGCTGATGACCACAGATGTTAAGTCACATAGCTCTCAGAGCCATTTGAACCATTTGAACCTAGGAATGCCGCGAAAACAATCCCCAGTCCATAATGCTTACTCCTCCGGCCTGGAACCTTCCGACGATTGCTGCAGGTTGTTTGTTTTCTGTCAGATTCATCTGAAAACGCCACCTTTCGACACTCAGTGGATGTGTATTGCGGTCTTTGCGTCAAAATTCCAGTCTTCGCCACCGATGAACATCTGCAAGAACCAGGTGTCTGCTGCAAAGGCTCACACGAAGCAACGTTCGCTGAACGTTCGTTGAGAAGTCACTATTTGCAGCCTTTTTATTCGTCTAGGCTTATCAGTTGCTTAACATTCGCACGTCCATTCGCCCGTACACAGCTCCGCAACCGTCGTTCGCCCCTGTCGTCTTTGACAGGCGGTGCACCACAGTTGCCTCTGTGCTGGTTTTGGATATAGCGATTTTGCCACATTTTGTCAACATAGGTAGTGGTCACGTCAATGTGCATGGACCCTGTATTTATAGCTACGTAAGCTAGTCTTCATTAAACAAATGTTTACAATAATAATCGTTTCCTTGTAGAATTATTCCGAAAATATCTGATTCTTCTCCCTTTGTGGATTAGGTGATTTCACATGCTCGGGGCAGCAAGCTCCAGCCACCTGTTTCATGATCTTTCCCTCTGTCTTGTCTCTATCGGTTTGTTCTCACGAATTTGTTTTGGAAATCTATTTTGATTCTCTATATCTACAAGTTCCCAGCGTCTAGTCCTGTTCATGTCTGTTTTATTGTGCACTGAATTAACTTCTAATTCATTTCTAATGTCTTCATTTCCGAAGTGGTCATGTCTGATGCACCCTTTACAACGACGGAGAAACTTCGTTTCCGCTGCTTGGACCCTGTTCATATCATTTTGTGTTGGCACCATGATGTAAGAGCCATGGAGCTTAGTAGACCTTGCCATGACTTTGTGAAACTTCACCTAATTGTTCGACAGACTGTGTTAAATTTTAGGATCTTCTTATCAGTTTCACTGTCGAAATTTTTTCTTGTGTTGCAGCGTAGATACCGAAAGTGGGTTACCTGTTCCAGTATTACATTATGCATTATAATTCCATATATTAACCTTTATTTTGTTAGAGGAGATGTTCCTGTTGTATTTAAAAGCCAACGAATTAAGGTGACATATGACTCTTTGAAGATTATCTTCATTTGCTTCAATTATGATTTGGTTGTGTGCAAGTAGTAGATTGTTAAAATATTTGTTACCATTGATCTTGATGCTCCAGGTGATGTTTTGTTTCCAAGTCTTGACTAGGTCACATATGTAGATGTTGAATATCATGTTGGAAGTAGGTTGCATCCTTGTTTTACTCCATGTGTTATTGCTAATTGTTTAGACAAGTCATCTCCTTCTTCGATTATGGTTCTTGTTTCTTTGTAAAGAACTCTTATAATTAGATGAACTGGGGAGCCTCTTTTTTTTCATAATCTTCGACAGCAGGTGTGAATTGACTTGGAAAGCTTATTCATACTCTACAAACGCTGAGTGCACTTATAAAGCCTGATCCGCACGCAACGTTTTGTCGTCAGTCTTGCAGGATCATGCCAGATTTGTCAAATAAAACGTTACTTGTGGACGGAAGTTTGGGAGTCTTACTTGAACAGAATGAAGTTTGACAAAGTCGACAAGATTGATGGGCTGGAGCATTGTGTACGTGCAAGACTGTTGACAAGTCGTGAATTTAGATGCACGTCAGTCTTATCGTTCAAACTTAGGTCTGCTGCCAGTTTACTATCGGCTACAGTAGGTGTTCCAGCTGTCATTTTAATGTATGTAGTGGCCAAAGAAAATGACAGATTTGCGAAACTGAACCCACGAATTTTTTTCACGGAGTTCATAGAGCTGTACTGAAGTTAACGCTAGCAAGTAAAAGTTACAACAACGGAGAGAAGAAAAACCAGTCATATGTCACCATGGTTAGTAAGGACAAAGAAGTGGATAGAGAAGCAAGAAAAGTGTTGGTCATCAAAAAGATCAACTCATTTCGAACGTGTTACAGCAAAGAGAGTGTAAAAATAAGTGTTTGTGAGATATGATCTGAAACGGAAGAAGTTTAAATACGTTCTTTGTCCTATTGTTATTTAGCTTCCTTCTTGAGTGTCGAAGATCACGGTCTACAAATAACATCCTGAAAATGAATTAAATAATAAAAGTCGCTGTTATTCTTCGTGGCCAACAACAATTATTTATTCAGTCCCTCATGCAAGACTAGGCAGTTTGAGGTCCTTGTAGCTCCTGCCAGTCGCTAAAACCCATAACGTTGTGGTGAGTGTCTCGTAGGGTCTGATAGCCGCCCTTCTTTTTCAGTTTTAGGGTCACAAGCTTTGACAGTTTACAGTACCGTTCTATGTTCTTATATAAATAATTTCGCTGATCTTCTGATCCCTGCCGTAGTCGTCGTAGAAAATACAATGGGAGAATGCCTCTCTGTGCAATAACCAATCCTTGTACGATCGGAAACTACGTGTAGACTTTGTTTTCTTCTTCAGGTTAAGAGCATATGACGCACCCATCATCGCTAACAGTTCTTCTTCCTTGACTATTTCGGAACGACTGATCAAGAGACTGAGCGTAATCGTGAATAGTGTGGCTGCGCGATTTGTGTCTTGTGTCAGTCTTTCATGACCATGCAAGACTGACGACAAAACGTTACGTGTAGGCCAGGCTTAAGTTAAAGGTTTTCATTTCTCTACCCGTTTGTTTTAGACTAAAAATACCATCAAAGCAGGATCCTCATTTCCTGAAACCTGTTTCATAAAAAAGAAAATTAAAGTTCAGATACAAATGACGATTATTTAACTTACCTACAAATTAGATGATAGTGAAGCAGCAACTCACGAAGAATGACTCAAAATACTCGTATAAGCAACAAAAACAGCTCGTAGTTGTCATATTAATATTCTAACGACTTAGATTACGTAAACAGCGTTCGTAAGTCCCCATCCGCAACACCAAAATGTGTAGAGGTGATCATGACGAGAACTAGTCCTTTATTGCAAAAATAAATAAAAAGAATCGAAAATAAGAATCAACGTCTTACAACGTTATTGACTTCATTTGCAGTAAAAAGTGAACGCAATTTTCGAGTCTTTACAAAAATTTAGAAAAGCGAAGCGCTATCCAACATTGCAGATCATATATTTTGAAAGAGCGTGCTGCGGTTAGGTTTAAAGCTGGATCTAGAGAATGCTTCACCGCTGATTTGTAAGAACGTTGTTGCCTCGGTTTACTGTGTGCCTGATGCTCCGAACGGGCTGTAAACTCACTTCGTCGTATGGCGCAACATTGGCCACACACACACACACACACACACACACACACACGTTAAATACTTGTTTGAAAAGTTCCCGTAGCATCTTCTGTGAGGCAAGCTCAAAGCGCTACGTGCGCGCGCATATGCCGACTCGGTAATCGGAAGCCAGCACTTAGCCACGTGGTGACATCGCGGTTTAGCGCTTGCCCTGGTGCCCGGGCTCTCTCTTCACAGAGTGAGTGCAACTGCCCAGCCTCGCCTGCAATGGCGCTACGGCATCTGGTTGCTTGTAGAGATAATGCACAACCAGATCTGATTTCTCCACGCTGATTTGATTGGCATATCAATAGTTGCACGGAGGCACCTGATAACGTACTAGACAATCAGACTTCATACGCCGGTGGGTGCTTGTGGCATATGGACCAGCATTCGCCACTTTTTGACATAAACTACTGTGCAGTTCAAAGACTCGAGGTCAACTTCAAACTGCTGTATTTTATTTTGTACTGATTCCATGTTTTTATACGAATTGTTAAGTGAGTGAAATTTTGCACATTACTTTTTCGAATGGTTTGTTTTTGTTCGTGACATGTAAGAGTAGTACGTGCTCCAACTGATGTGTTAGAATCTGTCTTGTGAATGCTCACTTTAAAATTTTTGGATTACTGAAGATACTTTTTAGGCAGGGGAACCTGCCTTCCGGCTTTATCCTAAAAGACTTACTTGACCTACACATGGCAACAGGCGTAAGGTACACTAAGAAATTTTTTAAATTCAGATGCAGTAGTAATAAAAACACTATGACGAATTGAAGTTCTGGCATTAGCTGCAATCGGGCATTGAAATAAATTCAGTGGCGACAAGTGAAATTGGTGGCAGACCGGTATTCGAACACGCATTTCCTGCTTTACGCAAAAGGTCGCCTTAAGTGGTTTGGCTATTTGAGCACGATTCACGTCCAACCCAAATTCCCACCTTATCGCACACTACCGACGTAGCGTCCCTTGCCCACAGCCTCACGTTAATCCTATAAGCGATGGGGCGAAGAGTGAATATGCACTACTGCCGTCAAGGCGCATACACTTATATGAGTGGTGTCTGTTCTTTCGGACATGTCCGGAAGAACAGGTACCACACATATAAATAAAAATAATAGTTTGTGAAAATGATGACAAAGGGAGGATACGAGGATAATTTTATTTATAACGAAACAGATAGTGAAAATGACAAGGCAGGAGGTTTGTGTATAGTGTTGAAGAGTGAAAGGGGGAATGTCTTTGCAATTTTAACCCTCTACGGTTCACGTTGTCTTATCGATGTCTAGAGATGAAACAGATCTTCACTTCTCTAACAAACTATACATTAAGGTCTGAGACTTCTTTCAGACCTGAGATGAGATGAGATTTCATTCCCTTTTCGCTTTTGTCTGTAAACCGGAAAAGCGACTTCAACTCCCGCTGAGTGTTTGCAGATAAATTCCTTTTCAATAGCGGACTTCCAGTGGCCGTTACAAAGCGAAGAGGTGTCCCGAGCCTATTACGAGATTGGCCACATTTAAGAAAAAAATGGTTCAAATGGCTCAGAGCACTATGCGACTTAACTTCTGAGGTATCAGTCGCCTAGACCTTAGAACTAATTAAACCTAACTAACCTAAGGACATCACACACATCCATGCCCGGGGCAGGATTCGAACCTGCGACCGTAGGGGTCGCTCGGTTCCAGACTGTAGCGCCTAGAACCGCACGCACATTTAAGAGCTGGTAACGAAAACTTTCATTACTACTACGCTTATTGTTGAAGATTATCAGCCCATCTCTCATGTAACAGTAGAGCGCAAATTTTTTCTTGCGATACCAACTTACAGCCACTAAAGACTTAATCAAGCCACAACGTGGGGCAACGCTGCAGAGCTAGTGCATGTTTCGTGGTTCAAGTATCGTCAACAGTTACGCTTATTCCTTGCGCTAACTATCAGACAAACTAAGGCTATAGTTCGGCGCTTTACGGTTGTTGCTTTGCAAGTAACTGCTGATCGCTTAATCCTGCATCGGTATCGTAACTCTTTTTCCTCCCGACTAACAATTCACCGCGTTTACATTGTACATTCCTCCTTGGACGCCCTGCTTTCACGTATACCGTCCTCATAACGTTATTATTTTCTCTTACATATGTTTTCTGTGCTTTTTGTAATTGAAACTTTAAATTTCGTAGATAACGCCATGTCTTGGGAACTATAATAGCAGTTGTTACAATAAATGAAGAAAATCCAGCTGCATCACAATTTCTTTTGTTAATGACTATCGATTACTCTGCAGATCATCTTCAGCTCTGGCGCCGCATGGTCATCGTTAATAAAATAAATTGTGATCCAGATGATAATTCTTCACTTACTATTTCTGTAAATTGTACATCAGGAATTCATGGTCACACATAGTGAGGTCGCAGCTATTATCGACTTTCCCTACAGCTTTACGGACACAGCTCTCGCTAGTACCACACTCATTTGAACATTTTTGTTTTTCACTTTTTTCCGTATGCGGTATAAATATTCGATACGGCGCCTCTTCAAACACCTCGGTTACGTAAGTACCCACCATACCAGCACCCACAATTTATCCACGTTCGAAGTCACTTGTTGTTGTTGATGTGGTTTTCAGTCCAGAGACTGGTTTGATACAGCTCTCCATGCTACTCTATCCTGTGCAAGCTTCTTCAATTCCCAGTACCTACTGCAACCTACATCCTTCTGAATCTGTTTGGTGTATTCATCTCTTGGTCTCCCTGTACGATTTCTACCCTCCACGCTGCCCTCCAATACTAAATTGGTGATCCCTTGATGCCTCAGAATATGACCTACCACTGGATCCTTTCTTCTACTCAAGTTGTGCCACGAATTTTTCTTCTCTCCAATTCTATTCAATACCTCCTCATTAGTTATGTGATCTACCCATTTAATCTTCAGCATTCTTCTGTAGCAACACATTTCTAAAGCTTCTATTCTCTTTTTGTCTAAACTATTTATCGTCCACGTTTCACTTCCATACATTTCTATACTCCATACAAATACTTCCAGAAACGACTTCCTGACACTTAAATCTGTACCCTATGTTAACACATTTTTCTTCTTCAGAAGCGCTTTCCTTGCCATTGCCAGTCTACATTTTATATCTTCTCTACTTCGACCATCATCAGTTATTTTGCTCTCCAAACAGCAAAAGTCATTTAATACTTTAAGCGTCTCATTTCCTAATCTAATTCCCTCAGCATCACCCGATTTAATTCGTACTACATTCGATTATCCTCGTTTTGCTTTTGTTGATGTCATCTTGTATCCTCCTTTCAAGACACTGTTCATTCCGTTCAGCTGCTCTTACAGGTCCTTTGCTGTCTCTGCCAGAATTACAATGTGATCGGTGAACCTCAAAGTTTTTATTTCTTCTCCATGGATTTTAATTCCTACTCAGAATTTTTATTTTGTTTCCTTTACTGCTTGCTCAATATACGGATTGAATAACATCGGGTGGGGCTGGTCCCGGCGGAGGTTAGAGTTCTTCCTCGCGCATGGGTGTGTGTGTTCGTCCTTAGGATAATTTAGGTTAAGTAGTGTGTAAGCTTAGGGACTGATGAACTTAGCAGTTAAGTCCCATAAGATTTCACCCACATTTGAACATTTTAATAACATCGGGGGTAGGCTACAACCCTGTCCCACTCCCTTCCCAACCACTGCTTCCCTTTCATGCGCCTCGTTTCTTATAACTGCCATCTGGTTTCTGTACAAATTGTAAATAGCCTTTTGCTCCCTGCAATTTACCCCTGCCACCTTCAGAATTTGAAAGAGAGTATTCCAGTCAACATTGTCAAAAGCTTTCTCCAAGTCTACAAATGCTAGAAACGTAGGTTTGCCTTTCCTTAATGTGGTTCCTCAGCTTAAGTCCGATATTTGATGCTAGCAGACTTCTCTTGGTCAGAAATGCACTGTCTTCATGTGTAAGTTTGTTTTTAAGGTCCTCCTTGCTTTGTCCACAATGTGTTATTTTATCTTGCAGGGTAACAGAATTCCTTAAATTCGTCCAAATCGTCCTCCACAATTTTGAAGTTAAATTTATCCTTAATTAATTTCTGCTACTTCTTAATACTTTTGCATTTCTTTGGTTTACTCTCTGTTCATATTCTGTACTGATTAGAATGTTCATTTCACTCAACAAGTTCTGCAATTATGATTCATTTTCAATGAGAATAGCACTACAATTAGCAACACGAATTTTAGTGCCACCCTTGAATGTTGTTGCTTTTCTTCTGTCATTGCTTCTTCGATGTAGAGATCGAACAGTAGAGGCAGATAACTGTAGCCTCGTGTTTCATCCTTTTTAATCCAAGAAATTCAGCACCTTCTATTGGTTCTTTGGTGTACCACACCATGATGACTGAGCATCCGACCTACTAACCTGGCCAGATGATTGTTTCCTCCTGGTTCTTGTACGTATTATAAAGTAGCTGAGAAACCAAGCTTAGCCTAAGTATTTATTTATCACTGTACCCGAGACTTCGTATGTGTGGAATTCATTTTTTACTTATGAAGCTCCTTTATAGACAATGTTTGACGTAGTACGGTTGGGAACATGACTAAAGGGCTTGTTTGCTTCACTAATATGGGAGACAGCCCCCATACAGTTGGCAGTGCGAGAAGTAACTGAACTAAAGTCCATATTCGCAACATTAAGCATCTGACTTTGTGCTTTTTTTACGGTCATGGAATAGCATAAGCTCACCAGGAACTGTACATGTCTATAGAGAAATCATAAATTGTTGGGAATAATCGGGATTTGGAGTATAAAAACATGTTTACCTGCTACACGTCCTATCAAAATTCCCGCTTCTGTGACGTTACATTGGAGAGATGTAACTTTAAGCCTCTGAGTGAAGAGTTCTGAGGAGCGAGATAATGCATGAACCTCTCCATCAGAGTTATGTCACGCTTCGCTTTTGGGAGGAGTTTCCAGAGAGTGAGTGAATGCTTGATGTTCTCGAGCCACAGTAACTCTAACCACACAATCTTCATTAGATTCTTGAGACCGCATAGTCCTCAGCCTTTTAGGCGTTCTGGTGCATTCAGAAAGACTCGATCTTTTTCTATGCATTTTTGTTTCCAAGCAAGACTAAATAAAAATGTAATGAGCAGGCACCCAAATCACAAAGCGAAGTCAACAAATTATTTTTCCTAGCAACGATTACAAATGAAACTTATAGAAAGAAGCAAAGCAATGTCAACTAATTTTTAAATACACAAAACAAAATCAGAATATCTGTAGATAGTAAATTGTTTGTTAGCTTGTATTCATAAAGATAAGATTGCGGTCCTTAATTCCGTCACAGACGTAAAGTTCCGAAATTGCATCTATCACTGTGTGTGTGTGTGTGCAAGGAAAAAAAAATTGAAAAAAGCTAACACCGTTTACTGGTTCTCTGGAGTACTGCAAAACTAACAGCACCATCTATTGGTTCTTTGGTGTACTACACAATGATGACTAAGCATCCGAACTACTAACTTGACCAGATGATGTTAGATAAAATTTTAAATTATAATATATTTTTTCTACAGTTTCTAACTTTGACGAGATAAAGTCTATACTTTATCCGAAGCCACGCTCAAGTTACATGTGAAAATCCCTTGAAAATTCGTCTAGTAGTTTTGGAGATTAGCATCTTCAAACACAGACACGCGGGGTTAAAATTTTAATATTAGTATAGGTAGATTACTCATCTTCCCCTATAGTTTACTCCTAGTTTTCTCAGAACTTAGAACATCTTGCACTATTTTACACTGTCAGAAGCTTATTATAGGCAAACAAATCCTATAAACATGTGTTGATTTCTCTTAAGTCCTGCTTCCATTATCAAGCTCATCGTCAGAACAGCCACTTTGGAGCCTTTATTTTTCTGGAAGCCAAACTGATCGTCATGGAACACGTCCTCAATTTTCTTTTCCATTCTTTTGAATGTAGGTCTTATCAGTAATTTGAATGAATGGGCAGTTAAATGGATTGTGCGGTTGTTCTTGTACAGATCTGCCCTTGGTCTCTTCGGGATTGTTTGGATGCCATTTTTCCGAAAGGCCGATGCTATATCTTGTGTACGAAGTTACATTGCAATCCGAGCATTCATTCTGGGTGCTTCTTTTTGCCAAACAGTGATATGGTACTTACTTTGTATGCTTGCTCTGAAATGCTAATGGATGCACCGTTTAGTTTATGAACGGTACCAGAGAAAACCCGAAAAACACGTTTTTGGGTACCAAAACCAAGGAGCAGATTCCAAGATGGCTAAACACAACAAATTGCTAAATTTTAACTATATATTTCTAAGATTCCGAGTCGAACAGCTTTGAAAATTTTGTTGACTTGTTTATACGTTTCCGAGGTACAAAGTTTCACCCTAATTGTACAAGTAAAATACGGACGTAATATCCAGTTTGAAACGAAAACATAATATTTAAAGTGACGGCACATGGATAAATGTGCTGTAAAAGTGTCTGTAAACTATAAAATTTTTAATCACCCATAAAGTTCTTTTCATATGAGTGATATTCCCTGCTGTAGCGCCGAAAAGAAGAGAACCAGCGGAAAAATGTTCCTATTGAAGGACAAAAAAGACTAATATGCTCCTATTTAAAAGAATGACTGAAAAATGGAGTTCACGTGCTTCATTCTGCCTTTCTCAGCACCTTTAAAAAATTTCCCAAAATTTTTCGGATGCAGAGATGTTCGTATTTTTTATGCTGAGAGAGAGGAGATAAGAGTGGCAGTGGGAAACAGACGGAAAAGTAATGAATACTGGAGATCGTAGACGATGGTGTATAGAGAGTGCGAAGGAGTCAATGGCAGCGTGAGAGAAAAGAGAGGGACACTGTGACAGTGGGAAACAGCTGACACTGCTGGGAGAAGAGTGAAGGAGACAGTGCCAGTGTGAGAGGAATAAAGAGAAAGAGAAAGTGGAAGTGAGTCAGAGCCAGTGCAATGAGAGATCAGTCTATGATACACTGGCAATGAGGAGGAGATATAGTGCAGAAGAGACAGCAGCAGTGGGAACGAATGAGTGAGAGTAGCAGTAAGAGAGAGCAAGAGGGAGACAGTAGTAGGGGAATAGAAATGAGACGACTGTGGCTATGAGACAGGAGTCAGTGACAGAGGGGCAGAAGGTGTTAATGACAATGAGTTGGGCTGGATGAGTGGGTGAGAATGGGCAAGTAGGGTAGATGGGGATGACAGGCAGTGATAATGAGACAGTCTATGATAAAATGACAACAAGGTTGAGAGAGACAGTGACAGAAGAGACTGTACCAATGGGAATGAATGAATGAGACAGTAGCAACAAGAGAGAGCAACAGGGAGACAGCAACAGTGAGAGGGCACAGTAGTAGTAGTAGGAGGACACAACCAAGAAGTCTGTGGCTGCAAGGCAGGAGATAGTGACGGAGAGACATAGAGATAATGACAATGAGTTGGACTGAATGAGTGAGTAAGAATGAACAAGTTGCAGAGAGGGACTATTAGGCGTGAGCGAGTTACATTTAGGAGAGGTTATGGGAGTGAGAGGTGAGTTGTATGTTAGAAAGAGCGCGACTATGTTCGCATGCCAAGGCTTTTGGGAACATTTTAAAGGTGATGAATGTAGAATGAGGCCAGCTGGCGGTCCACTTTACAGAGAGTCTTTTAAAACAGGAGCACGCTAGCCTTTTTTATGCTCCGGTAAGATCATTTTCGCTAGTAGATTCCGCCTTGATGATGTTGCAGTTTTAATAGCCAGAAGTGTATATCGGGAATGAGAAACTGATGTGTACCAATTTACCGTCGTAAGTACTTGGTCGCATCACTGACAAAATGTTGAAGTAACAAGAACCGCTGAAAACAAATAGGCGAAGCTTGACTTTTAGACTGGCTCTGTGGCATATTAAACTTTTTTGTGCGCCGACAGGATCATTTCCCTGCTGGTTATCCGATGTTCGTTGCATGCCGCCTTGATGATGTAGTTTTTAAGGCCAGTTTGACGTCTCCTGGAAAGTCCAATAAACATTGAACTAAACCTATACCAGACGTGTAAATGTGAAGTATAACGAAAAGTACAAAACTGAGTGTATTTCTGTAAAAATAAAAATCGTAGCTAATTCGACAGATAATTATAAAATCTACAGCTCGTCGTTAATATGATATTCTTTGTGTTAAAATATTAATAAAATACGTAATTTAGTATAAAAAATAACTATACTATATAAAGACATTCTTTGTAACGAAGGAAATTGTCTCTTTAATGTTAAAAAGTCTTGGTTCAAAGATCTAATTCTACTTTTGTCTATGCTGTTGAATAATTAACTCGCTTAGCTGTTATGACACACTGGGCATTTGATGTACATACACTATGTGATCAAAAGTATCCGGACACTTAGCTGAAAATGACTAACAAGTTCGTGGCGCCCTCCATCGATAATGCTGGAATTCAGTATGATGTTGACCCACCCTTATCCTTGATGACAGCTTCCACTCTCGCAGGCATACATTCAATCAGGTGCTGGAAGGTTACTTATGGAATGGCAGCCATTCTTCACAGAGTGCTGCACTGGGGAGACGTATCGATGTCGATCGGTGAGGCCTAGCACGAAGTCGGCATTCCAAAACATCCCAAAGGTGTTCTGTAGGATTCAGGTCAGGACTCTGTGCAGGCCAGTCCATTACAGGGATGTTATAGCCATGTAACCAGTCCACCACAGGCCGTGAATTATGAACAGGGGTTGAACATGCAATCGTCATCCCCGAATTGCTCTTCAACAGTGGAAAGCAAGAAGGTGCTTTAAACATCAATGTAGGCCTGTACTGTGATAGTGACACGCAAAACAACACGGGGTGCAAGCCCCTTCCATAAAAAATACAACACCATAACACCACAGCCTCGGAATTTTATTGTTGGCACTACACACGCTGGCAGATGATGTTCACCGGGCATTCACCATACCCACACCTTGCCATCGAATCGCCACATTGTGTACCGTGATTTGTCACTCCACACAACGATTTTCCACTGTTCAGTTGTCCAATTGTTATGCTCCTTACACCAAGCGAAGCGTCGTTTGGCATTTACCGCCGTGATGTGTGACTTATGAACAATCATTCGACCATGAAATCCAAGTTTTCTCACCTCCCGCCTAGCTGTCATAGCACTTGCAGTGGATCCTGATGCGCCGGCCGGGGTGGCCAAGCGGTTCTAGGCGCTTCAGTCTGGAACTGCGCGACCGCTACGGTCGCAGGTTCGAATCCTGCCTCGGGCATGGATGTGTGTGATGTCCTTACGTTAGTTAGGTTTAAGTAGTTCTAAGTTCTAGGGGACTGATGACCTCAGATGTTAAGTCCCATAGTGCTCAGATCCATTTAGATCCTGATGCAGTTTGGATTACCTGTGTGGTGATCTGGATAGATGTCTCCCTATTACACAGTGCGACCCTCTTCAACTGTCGTAGGTGTCTGTCAGTCAACAGACGAGGTCGGACTGTACGCTTTTGTACTGCACGTGTCTCTTCACGTTTCCATTTCGCTATCACATTGGAAACAGTGGACGTATGACACAAGGAACACCCAATCACCTGACCACGTTCGAAGTCCGTGAGTTCCGCGTAGCGCCCCATTCTGCTCTCTCACGATGTCTAATGACTAATTAGGTCGCTGGTATGGAGTACTTGGCAGCACAGTGCACCTAATATGAAAAACTTATGTTTCAGGGGTGTTCGGATACTTTTGATCACACAATGTACTTCTGTTACTCCTGTTCTTATTCAAAACCTCTCCATCCCTTTGGAAATATCAAAGTGAAAACAATTATTTAAAGTGAGTTTTGTAGAAGATTGCCCATCTGGCCTTCTCTTATCGTAATGGCGCACAGGCGGCCATTATGTGGAATTTAATTAAACTATTAAATACTGGGCTTCACCCTCTAGTTAACATAATAATTACTTCTAATATTATTAATAGTTTTCAATCATTAGTATTTAGAAAGTTCATTTTATCAGAATTTTTACAGAATTGCATAGAAAAATTTAACTGCAATTGGCAACAAGGCTTAGGTTTGCAATTAAACTTATTTCTGTCAGGTAAATACTTAACCAAACTGAAGCCAGTGTGATATAAATGATATTATTTATCGTGAGTACATATCCTCACGCAATGGTGATGCTTATATCGTCTCTCTTTCCAACAATTAATTTATCGGGCAATAACAGCAATAGTTTCATGCTACTTCTGGCTGTCTTTGATCTAACCGCCAGTTCGGATAACGTAATTAAAGCTTTGCTGGTAAAACTGTAGCCATTTTTTTAATATTTTTGCCTGCGTAGCGACTCAGATTATCGTCGGTGTATATGTAAGCCTCATTTACGAGCGTGCAGAATATACGCGACGCCAACAACAGAAAGTTGCACAGGTCACACCAATATTCAAGAAAGGTAGTAGGAATAATCCTCTAAATTACACTCCCATATCATTAACGTCGATATGCAGCAGAATTTTGGAACATACGTTGTGTTCGAACATTATGAATTACATCGAAGGAAACTGTCTATTGACATGCAGTCAACACGGTTTTAGAAAACAGCGTTCTTGTGAAACAAAACTAGCTCTTTTTTTTCGGCATGATGTGTTGAGTGCTATTGACAAGGGATTTCAAATTGATTCCGTATTTCTGGATTTACGGAAGCCTTTGACACTGTACCACATAAGCGGCATGTAGTGAAATTGCCTGCTTATGAAATATCGTCTCAGCTGTGTGACTGGATTCGTGATTTCTTGTCAGACAGGTCACAGTTCGTAGTAACTGACGGAAAGTGATTTTTGGCGTTCCCCAAGGCAGTTTTATAGGCCCTTTGCTGTTCCTTGTCTATACAAACGATTGGAAGACAATCTGAGCAACCGTCTTAGGTTGTTTGGAGATGACGCTGCCGTTTATCGATTAATAAAGGCATCAAAAGATCAAAACAAATTGCAAAAAGATTAAGAAAGGATACCAGAATGGTGCGAAAATTGGCAGTTGACCCTAAATAACGAAAAGTGTGAGGTCATCCACATGAGTGCTAAAAGGAATCCGTTAAACTTCGGTTACACGATAAATCAGTCAAATCTAAAGGCCGTAAATTCAACTAAATACCTAGGAATTACAATTAGGAACAACTTAAATTGGAAGAAACACATAGAAAATGGCATGGGGAAGGCTAACCAAAGATTGCGTTTTATTGGCAGTACACTTAGAAAATGTAACAGGTCTACTAAGAACATTGCCTACAGTAACATCTTCGACTTTTGTAGTCCTGTCTTCCTGTTGAGTCTGTCTATATTACGGTATATTGATAATTTTTACTTTATGGACCATCTGACAGCAACTGAACGAAGCACAATTTCATGCAATATACGTTTCGTCTTTATTTT
This sequence comes from Schistocerca gregaria, assembly GCF_023897955.1. Taxonomy (NCBI): domain Eukaryota; kingdom Metazoa; phylum Arthropoda; class Insecta; order Orthoptera; family Acrididae; genus Schistocerca; species Schistocerca gregaria. The sequence goes on from NC_064923.1 coordinate 199,074,876, forward strand.
CCGTAAGGCATCTTCAACGGCAGGTTCCGTGGACTATTTTCTACATATTACGCTCCTGTTGCATTTTTTGGTGTTGTTCTTCTTATGAATGCCAATTTGCCTTTTTTTTCCACATTTCACAGCATTATGAACTGAAAACTGCAATGCAATGCAACCAAAACATTGCATCAAAAAAAGTGTTCAGTTCATAGTGCTTTGAAATGTGGAAAATAACCGCTAATTGGCATTTATAAGAAGAAAAACAACACCAAAAATGCAACAGGAGCATAATATGTAGAAAATAGTCCACGGAACCTGACACTAATGATGCCTTGCTGAAAATAAAGGCGAAATGCATATGGCATGAAATTGTATTTCATTCAGTTGCTGTCAGACGGCCCATAAAGTAAAAATTATTAGTATACAGCAATAATGCCTACACTATACTTGTTCGTCCTCTTTTAGAATACTGCTGCATAGTGTGGTATCGTTACCAGACACAATTTACGGAGTACATCGAAAAAGTTCAAAGAAGGGCAGCACGTTTTGTATTATCGCGAGAAATGGGACAGAGTGTCACTGACATGATACAGGGTTTGGGATGGAAATCATTAAAACAAAGGTGTTCTTCGTTGTGGAGGAAACTTCTCACGAAATTCCAATCACCAACTTTCTCCTCTGAATGCGAAAGTATTTTGTTGATGCTGACTTGCATATGGAGAAACGATTACCATGATAAAATAAGGAAAAATAGAGCTCGCACGGAAAGATATAGGTGTTGGTTCTTTCTGCGCGCTATGCGAGGTTGAAATAATAGAGAAATGTGAAGGTGTTTCGATGAACCCTCTGCCAGGCACTTAAAGGTGATTTGCAGAGTCTCCATGTAGATGTAGGAGTATACAGGGTGATTCAAAAATACCACAACTTTAGTAATTTAAAACTCTGCAACGACAAAAGGCAGAGCTAAGCACTATCTGTCGGCGAATTAAGGGAGCTATAAAGTTTCATTTAGTTGTACATTTGTTCGCTTGAGGCGCTGTTGACTAGGCGTCAACGTCAGTTGATGCTAAGATGGCGACCGCTCAACAGAAAGCTTTTTGTGTTATTGAGTACGGCAGAAGTGAATCGACGACAGTTGTTCAGCGTGCATTTCGAACGAAGTATGGTGTTAAACCTCCTCATAGGTGGTGTATTAAACGTTGGTATAAATAGTTTACAGAGAATGGGTGTTTGTGCAAAGGGAAAAGTTCTGGATGGCCAAGAACGAGTGATGAAAATGTAGCAGGCATCCAACAAGCATTTGTTCGCAGCCCAGGAAAATCGACTCGCAGAGCTAGCAGAGAGCTGCAAATTCCACAATCAACTGTATGGAGAGTCCTACGAAAAAGGTTAGTTATGAAACCTTATCGTCTGAAATTGGTTCAAGCACTGTCTGCAGCTGATAAGATTAAAAGAATCGATTTCTGTGATTTTATCCTTGCTCAAATGGAAACAGATGAATCTTTCGTTTCAAAGATTGTATTTAGTGATGAAGCAACTTTCCACACTAACGGGAAAGTCAACCGTCACAATGTCTGTATATAGGGCACTGAGAATCCACGGGAAACAACTCAGTATGAACGTGACTCGCCTAAGGTGAACGTTTTCTGTGCCATTTCAGCCAATAAAGCTTTTCGTCCCTTTTTCTTCGAAGGTGGTGCTGTAACTGGACTACAGTATCTGGAGATGTTAGAGAATTGGCTGTTCCCTCAGCTCGAACAAGAAGCACAACAATTCATATTTCAGAAGGATGGAGCGCCACCACATTGGCACTTATCTGTCCGTAACTACCTGAACATAAACTACCCGAGGCGATGGATCGGCCGCCAGGCAGCCCGTGACAGAGCACTTCATCACTGGCCTCCAAGAAGCCGTGATCTTACCCCCTGCGATTTTTTCTTATGGGGGTATGTTAAGGATATGGTGTTTCGGCCACCTCTCCCAGTCACCATTGATGATTTGAAACGAGAAATAACAGCAGCTATCCAAACTGTTACGCCTGATATGCTACAGAGAGTGTGGAACGAGTTGGAGTATCGGGTTGATATTGCTCGAGTGTCTGGAGGGGGCCATATTGAACATCTCTGAACTAGTTTTTGAGTGAAAAAAACCTTTTTAAATCCTCTTTGTAATGATGTATAACAGAAGCTTATATTATGTTTCTTTCATTAAATACACATTTTTAATGTTGTGGTATTCTTTTTGAATCACCCTGTATATTAAATACCCTTTGCCTTTCTCCAGACAATCCCAGCCACAACTAACATTAAAATCGAAACATGTTAATACTAAAGAAGACAGAGAGAGAGAGAGAGAGAGAGAGAGACGACACACGAGATGCGTATATCAGGAGTGAGGAACAGATGGCTACCAATTTGCCATCGTAAATACTTGGTGGGAAGACTGAAAAAAATGTTGCAGTAACAAGATCCGCTGAAAGCAAATAGGCGCAGCCTGACCTTTAGCCAGGCTCTATCTAAAGGCAAGAAGTAACAAGAGCGCAGCAAGACGCGTAGCTTGCAGGCTCAGGGGGTGACGGTTTCCCCGTGCCGCTGCGCGCCGATCTTCCGGATATTGCTTCCGGCCGGTGGCTGCGGCAGCGGGCGATGCGTCCTCATTTCGCAGCGCCCTGCGGCTCCCCCGCAGACGCGGAAACTGAATTTTCGTGGCCGCCTCCGCGCAGCGCACGTGCGGCGCCCCTGGCCGCGGGGTCGCTATTGCTTCCCGCGCCCGCCCCGGGAGGAGCACTAATTCCGGCGCTCTCCCCGACCCCTGGGACCACTGTTTTACTTCCGCCGTGTCTTTTACGAGCTAGTCGTGCGCGCGGCCACCCCTGAACCGCTCGCCGCACCAAATGACCCCAGCGTCCACCAAGGGCTGCGTGGGATCTTGGAGACAAGTCAGAGAAAGCGAAACGAAAAAAATAACGAAAAAAAACTGTGCGAGTATTATCGCTAAGTACTGTGGGTGGACTGTAAGATGGCAAGAACTATGCCCCTTACATGAAGTCATTAAAAATCACCTAACTCACATTGAGCGAACAGTAGGGCTGAACAAAATGACTGACAAGGCGCAATGCATCTTCTAGAGGGTATAGTATTTACGTATTGGAATAATTAATGTCGCGTGATGGTTTTAAAGCAATTCACACGACATGAAAACTTTGTGGAAACGCGTCGATTTACTGGAGGCTAGTTTACCCCAGGGAAGTACTCAGAATTGACCGTGGCCGCCGGGGGAGCGGCTAAGGGAAGCGACAATACGCAGCTTAGAGCGGCTCAGGCTCTGAGAAAGCGGTAACGCGGCGCGGCTCCAGCCGCCTTAAGATGAGTGACAGTGAGTGGGTGGTTTACCCCGACTCCATGCTGGTGTACCGGGAAACAGACGAGAACTTAACGCCTTTTGATAAATGTCCATCGTCCTGTTTTCTGTGAAACATGCGAGAAAGCCGCGCAAAGATACGATGGAGCGGTCAACATAGGTCAAAATATGCGTGTTCATGACTATAGCAACTTCACAGTGAATTCACGGTCTGCAGAGCCTTAAGTAAATCAGGTGAAGGGCGACAGAATAGAATACGCTGGTCTCCGATGGGAACGTACGACCAAGGAATTTGAAATACTCTCCTGGGAGTCAGAATTCCGGAAAAATTGGTGTTTGTGCAGATGCTAATCTTGATGGGTGGCCTAGGAGGAACTAAATAGCAGAAGTTGAGAGGGAGGGAAATTTTGTAGGAATTTGTTCACTTTCCAGAGCAGGCATTGGTCGGCGCTGGGAAGCAACGTATAATTAACGTGACTTGCGCTGCAGTTGGCATAAGTGATTTTGCCGGAGGGGAAACCGAAGCAAAGAGCAGACTGTGAGAAGTCTCCATAGAGGTCTTCCGTTCCCAGCTTGCCTAGAGTGGGGCTGTGGCATTCTTTACTCAGCTTGCCTGGGAAAGAGTGAGCATCTCTGCAGTTTAGGATCTAGAAAATAGAACGACTGAGCTTGGAGATAGGAAGTTTTGGTTCAGCTGTATACTGAGCAAAATAGCTAGGAGTGAATAGACGTGCACAGCCTTGCAACACCACGAGGTCGGTCAACGTCTGCACAACGACGCCGATCTGCCATGCTGTATTCGGTGATATTGCGCCGTCTCAGACCACTGATTGATTTGTTGGATCACGTCGGCAAAGTTCACACAAGGGTTTCATGGACAGTGTATTGTAGAATTCTTCTCGCACTTCACATTGCGCCTGGATCAGTCGATAGGAATTACTTTTGAGTTATCGCACTTTACTCCACACAAACGCAATTTATTACCACTGCCTGATAGGAGAGTCTTGTAATGTGATGATTGAAGGTCGGGAGTTAAAATAAATTTGTGCTAATCGACTGCATCTGTTTTCAATCAAGTAGTTGAAATCCCAGGTCACTTTCTTAATTAATTTTATGTTCAACATTTGCATCTGGTGTTCAATAGCTGAATATAACATCAATGTGCACGCCTTTTTAATTAAAAGTGATCAATTCTGAATAAATTAATGTCAACACTGCCACCGCAGTTCAATCAGGAGTCGCAGGGCCATATTACTTTTTTGCGTTACCCGATATTGCGGCAGTTTTTGCACTCTCTGTTGATCTGTTAGTCAATTAGTTGGGGTGAACACACGTCAAAACCAGCTAAGTGACGGGTGGGTGTGTTACAGGACGTAAAATATGGAAACCTCGCAAGAAATGCATGCTTGAACATAAAAGTAGCTACTAGCAAAGTCTGTAGATTGCGCTGTTGTATTTGTTGTATATGACTATGAACCGCACCTGTGCAATGTCTTCAGTGCGTTGCAATTCTCGGTTGTGGTCAGGACAGTGTTCTGAGCTGCGAGTGCATTATGCAGAAGCTAAGTGACGATTCAGAGTAGGTATTAAAATCCACGGAGAAGGAATAAAACTTTGAGTTTCGCCGAAGACATTGTAATTCTGTCAGAGACAGCAAAGGACCTGGAATAGCAGCTAAACGGAATGGACAGTGTCTTGAAAGGAGGATATAAGACGAACATCAGCAAAAGCAAAACGATGATAATGGAATGTAATCGAATTAAATCGGGTGATGCTGAGGGAATTAGATTAGGAAATGAGACACTTAAAGTAGTGAATGAGTTTTGTTATTTGGGGAGCAGAATAACTAATGATAGTCGAAGTAGAGAGGATATCAATTGTAGACTGCCAATGGCAAGGAAAGCGTTTCTGAAGAAGAGAAATTTGTTAATATCAAGTATAGATTTGTCAGGAAGTCGTTTCTGAAAGTATTTGTATGGAGTGTACCCATGTACGGAAGTGAAACGTGGGCGATAAATAGTTTAGACAAGAAGAGTATAGAAGCTTTCGAAATGTGGTGCTGCAGAAGAATGTTGAAGATTAGATGGGTAGATTACATAACTAATGAGAAGGTATTAAATAGAACTGGGGAGAAGAGAAATTTGTGGCACAACTTGAACAGAAGGAGGAATCGGTTGGTCGGACATATTCTGAGGGATCAAAGGATCACCAGTTTAGTATCGGAGGGCAGCGTGGAGGGTAAAAATCGTAGAGGGAGACAAAGAGATGAATACACCAAACAGATTCAGAAGGATGTAGGTTGCAGTAGGTACTGGGAATTGAAGAAGCTTGCACAGGATAGAGTAGCATGGAGAGCTGCATCAAACCAGTCTCTGGACTGAAAACCACATCAACAACAACAAGTGACTTCGAACGTGGATAAATTGTGGGTGCTGGTATGGTGGGTACTTACGTAACCGAGGTGTTTCAAGAGGCGCCGTATCCAAGAATTACACCGCATACGGAAAAAAAGAGGAAAAACAACTCAGAAAGAAATGTGTATGTTGAGTAATCGTGACATACGGCGGTACACTGGTGGTTTGGGGAGCCATATCATGATGTTCAATGGTTCTTATGGTTATTCCACGAAGTCTTATTATTGCTGAAGACTCAGCTACCGTTTTGGCTTATCAGGTCGATCCCACCGTGCCATTGTACAATATTTGATCTGCCATGGTAATTTTATTTTCCTAGTCGTCAACTTCCCTGATCGCATGGCGCATATCGTCAAATACTAGTTTCGTGAGCACGAGGATGAACTGTCGCATCTCCCCTGGTCATAAGTCACCAGATCTCAGTATTACTGAGCCTTTGTGGTCTAATTTGGAGAGAAGTGTGCTTGATTTCTATCCACCTCAATAAACGTTACCTGAAATGGCCTCTATTTTCCAGGACGAATGGTACAGGATTCGTTTGAGAACCATACAGGGCTTTCATTTGTCCATTCCGAGAGAAATGGAAACTGTTTCGGATAGCAACTAAGGTCTAGGGCCCCTTGGTTGCGTAAAAAAATTAAGCTTCTAAGTTAATGCAGTCAAAGTATACGGCCATTTACGTCACACATTTTTCTATCTTGCCATTATCGATATCGATAACAGTTAAAAATCGTCGAAACTCTCGATTCCTGGGATGGATGAACTATCCGTATACATAGGCCTAAGTAAGATTGTACGGAACCCTCGGAGCCTGAGTCCTATTCCTACTTAGCCGGACTTTTTTCTCTAATTATATTTTTTCCTACTGGTGCACGAAAGTCCTGCCCCCAAATCACTACGAAATTGACATCGTCGAAGGAAAACACTACTGGCCATTACAATTGCTACACCAAGAAGAAATGCAGATGATAAACGGGTATTCATTCGACAAATATATTATACTAGAACAGACATGTGATTACATTTTCACGCAATTTGGGGTCATAGATCCTGAGAAATCAGTACCCCGAACAACCACCTCTTGCCGTAATGACGGCCTTGATTGACTGGGCATTGAGTCAGACAGAGCTTGGATGGCATGTACAGGTACAGCTGCCCATGCAGTTTCAACACTATGCCACAGTTCATCAAGAGAAGTGACCGGCGTATTGTGACGAGCCAGTTGCTAGGCCACCATTGACAAGACGTTTCCAATTGGTGAGAGATGTGGAGAACGTGTTGGCCAGGGCAGCAGTCTAACATTTTCTGTATCCAGAAAGGCAAATACAGTACCTGCAATATGCGGTCCTGCATTATCCTGGTGAAATGTAGGGTTTCGCAGGGATCGAATGAAGGGTAGAGCCACGGGTCGTAACACATCTGAAATACGTCCACTATTCAAAGTGCCGTCAATTCGAACAAGAAGTGACCGAGATGTGTAACCAATGGCACCGCATACCATCACGCCGGGTGATACGCCGGTATGGCGATGAGAATACGCGCTTCCAATGTGTGGTCACCGCGATGTCGCCAAACACGGATGCGACCATCACGATGCTATAAACAGAACCTGGATTCATCCGAAAAAATGAAGTTTTGCCATTCGTGCACCCAGGTTCGTCGTTGAGTACACCATCGCAGGCGCTGCTGTCTGTGATGCAGCGTCAAACGTAACCGCAGCCATGGTCTCAGAGTTGATGGTCCATGCTGCTGCAAACGTCGTCGAACTGTTCTTGCAGATGGTTGTTGTCTTGCAAATGTCTCCATCTCTTGACTCAGGGATCGACACGTGTCTGCACGATCCGTTACAGCCATGCCTGTCATCTCGACTGCTAGTGATACGAGGCCGTTGGGGTCACGGCGTTCCGTATTAACCCCCTAAACCCACCGATTCCATATTCTGGTAACAGTCATTGGATCTCGACCAACGCGAGCAGCAATGTCGCGATACGATAAACCGCAATCGCGATAGGCTACAATCCGACCTTTATCAAAGTCGGAAACGTGATGGTACGCATTTCTCCTCCTTACACGAGGAGAACGTTTCACCAGGCAACGCAGGTCAACTGCTGTTTGTGTATGAGAAATCGTTTGGAAACTTTCCTCATGTCAGCACGTTGTAGGTGTCGCCACCGGCGCCAACCTTGTGTGAATGCTCTGAAAAGCTAATCATTTGCTTATCACAGCATCTTCGTCCTGTCGGTTAAATTTCGCGTCTGTTGCACGTCATCTTCGTGGTGTATTAATTTTAATGGCCAATAGTGTAATTTGCGCTCTCTTTCGCTAGAAATTGTACTAGTAGGGGTCTACAAACACATTTGCTTTCGGCGGAAACATCCGCGCGCCAATTTTTTGGCTGTAATTTCATAGTGATGTACTTGTGACCTACGGTTATTTGTAAAAGTTCGCTCTGACAGTACTAATAGGACGTTACCCTCGACTCCACGGAGTGCGTGGAGACCCGTGCACCTTCTATTCTTCAACGGGGACATTCCTGTTAAACTTATTTGTAGATGGTCTAAAACCAATTCGATTCTACATAGAGTACGCGAAAGAATTTCCCCCCTCGTTGCGCAACAGTGTTCTGCAGGGCTCTAGGTCAGCGAAAGCGTTCCTAAGAACTGGAAAAAGCACAGATCGTTCCCGTTTTCAAAAAGGGTCGTCGAACATACCGATAAAACTATGGGCGTATATCTCTGACGTTGGTCCGTTGTAGAATTTTGAGCATGGTTTATGCTTTCATATTTCTGGAGACCGAAAATCTCATCAGTAGGAAATAACATGGGTACCGAAAACAACGACTGTGTGCAACCCAGCTCGCTTTGTTCGCCCACGAGACCCAGAACGCAGTGGATACAGGCAGCCATATAGATGCCGTTTTCCTTGCCTTCCGAAAGATATTAGATACATTTCTACACTACCATCTAATGAACAAAATACGAGCCTGTGGAACATCTGACCAACTGTGTGACTGGGTTGAGGAATTTTTAGAAATAGAACACAGTATGACATTTTGAAGGGAGAGCAGTTTTCAGACATAAAAGTGACTTCTGCGGTGGCCCATGAGAGTGGTGTAGGAGCAATACTCTTCACAATATACCGGGTGATCAAAAGGTCAGTATAAATTTGAAAACTGAATAAATCACGGAATAATGTAGCTAGAGAGGTACAAATCGACACACATGCTTGGAATGACATGGCGTTCTATCAGGAAAAAAAATACAAAAGTTCAAAAATGTCCGACAGATGGCGCTTCATCTGATCAGAATAGCAAAAATTAGCATAACAAAGTAAGACAAAGCAAGATAATGTTTTTTACAGGAAATGCTCAATATGTCAACCATCATTCCTCAACAATAGCTGTAGTCGACGAATAATGTTGTGAACAGCACTGTAAAGCTTGGCAGGAGTTATGGTGAGGCATTGGCGTCGGATGTTGTCTTTTAGCATCCTTAGAGATGTCGGTCGACCACGATACACTTGCTACTTCAGGTAACCCCAAAGCCAATAATCGCACGTACTGAGGTCTGGGAACCTGGGAGGCCAAGTGTGACGAAAATGGCGGCTGAGCACACGATCATCACCAAACGACGCGCGCAAGAGATCTTTCACGTGTCTAGCAATACTTTTTTTTGTTCTAATAAAACCCCATATCATTCCAAACATGTGTGTCAATTTTTATCTCTCTATCTACATTATTCCGTGGTTTATTAAGTTTTCAAATTTGCTCTGACCTTTTGATCACCCGGTATATAAAGGTCTAGTAGAAAAGACTGGACTGGCGGTATATTTTGAAAGGTGAGACAACGACTCTGAATTATCCCCCTGACAGTAATCACTTAAACTAGTAAATCTTCCAGTTCACTACCTGCCCCATGCGTCTGCTAAATTGATTTTTCCCTTTACTTTTATTTGATGTAGACAGGCTACATTAGAGGTTATCACAGTTATGAGAATCTAAATGAACTTGAATGCTGAAATAGTGTAAATGAAATAGTGGCCCTCTCATTATTTTTGTAAATTGTCAATGGATAATTAATAAATCAACACAGGATTGATCTTCATGAAAAATGGATCAAATGGCTCTGAGCACTATGGGATTCAACTGCTTTGGTTATAAGTCCCCTAGAACTTAGAACTACTTAAACCTAACTAACCTAAGGACATCACACACATCCATGCCTGAGGCAGGATTCGAACCTGCGACCGTAGCAGTCGCGCAGTTCCGGACTGAGCGCCTGAACCGCTAGACCAACGCGGCCGGCGATCTTCATGAAAGTAATGGCACAAGTTTATTGATTAAAAATTGGACAAAAACACATGTTAAGAGTGAAGACAAAAAATAAAACACGATCCGATGGCAGCACAAATATGCGACGAACTGTTAACGCCCCTGTGCGGCGGCTGGTTGGCAAAGACAGTGGTTTGTGCAGTTGACGGACTTTGAGCGAGGGCGTCTAGTGGGCATGCGGGAGGCCGGGTGGACGTAACGCCGAATTGCTCAACACGTGGGGCGTGAGGTCTCCACAGTACATCGATGTTGTCGCCAGTGGTCGGCGGAAGGTGCACGTGCCCGTCGACCTGGGACCGGACCGCAGCGACGCACGGATGCACGCCAAGACCGTAGGATCCTACGCAGTGCCGTAGGGGACCGCACCACCACTTCCCAGCAAATTAGGGACACTGTTGCTCCTGGGGTATCGGCGAGGACCATTCGCAACCGTCTCCATAAAGCTGGGCTACGGTCCCGCTCACCGTTAGGCCGTCTTCCGCTCACGCCCCAACATCGTGCAGCCCGCCTCCAGTGGTGTCGCGACAGGCGTGAATGGAGGGACGAATGGAGACGTGTCGTCTTCAGCGATGAGAGTAGCTTCTGCCTTGGTGCCAATGATGGTCGTATGCGTGTTTGGCGCCGTGCAGGTGAGCGCCACAATCAGGACTGCATACGACCGAGGCACACAGGGCCAACACCCGGCATCATGGTGTGGGGAGCGATCTCCTACACTGGCCGTACACCTCTGGTGATCGTCGAGGGGACACTGAATAGTGCAAGGTACATCCAAACCGTCATCGAACCCATCGTTCTACCATTCCTAGACCGGCAAGGGAACTTGCTGTTCCAACAGGACAATGCACGTCCGCATGTATCCCGTGCCACCCAACGTGCTCTACAAGGTGTAAGTCAACTACCCTGGCCAGCAAGATCTCCGGATCTGTCCCCCATTGAGCATGTTAGGGACTGGATGAGGCGTCGTCTCACGCGGTCTGCACGTCCAGCACGAACGCTGGTCCAACTGAGGCGCCAGGTGGAAATGGCATGGCAAGCCGTTCCACAGGACTACATCCAGCATCTCTACTATCGTCTCCATGGGAGAATAGCAGCCTGCATTGCTGCGAAAGGTGGATATACACTGTACTAGTGCCGACATTGTGCATGCTCTGTTGCCTGTGTCTATGTGCCTGTGGTTCTGTCAGTGTGATCATGTGATGTATCTGACCCCAGGAATGTGTCAATAAAGTTTCCCCTTCCTGGGACAATGAATTCACGGTGTTCTTATTTCAATTTCCAGGAGTGTAGATTAGGAAACGAGACGCTTAAACTAGTGAATGAGTTTTGCTATTTGGGGAGCAAAATAACTGATCATGGTCGAAGTAGAGAGGATACAAAATGTAGACTGCCAATGGCAAGGAAAGTGTTTCTGAAGAAGAGAAATTTGTTGACATCGAGTATAGATTTAAGTGTCAGGAAGTCGTTTCTTCAAGTATTTGTATGGAGTGTAGCCATGTATGGATGTGAATCGTGGGCGATAAATACTTTAGACAAGAAGAGAATAGAAGTTTTCTAAATGTGGTGCTACAGAAGAATGCTGAAGATTAAATGGGTAGATGACATAACTAATGAGGAGGTACTGAATAGAATTGGGGAGAAGAGAAATTTGTGGCAAAATTTGACTAGAAGAAGGGATCGGTTGGTAGGACATATTCTGAGGCATCAAGGGATCACCAATTTAGCATTGGAGGGCAGCGTGGAGGGTAAAAATCGTAGAGGGAGACCGAGAGATGAATACACTAACCAGATTCAGAAGGATGTAGGTTGCAGTAATTACTGGGAGATGCAGAAGCTTGCACAGGATAGAGTAGCATGAAGAGGTGCATCAAACCAGTCTCAGGACCGAAGACCACAACAACAACAACAACAAGGAATTCTGATAACTAGGCAGGAAAATAACAGATGACGGATGGAGCAAGGAGAACACAAAAAGGAGAATAGTATTTGCAAAAACGGCATTCCTGGCCAAGAGAATTGTACTAGCATCAAACATAGGCCTTCATTTGAGGAAAAAATTTTGAGAATGTACATCTGAAGCACAGCGTTATGTGGTAGTGAAACATGGTCTGTGGGAAAGAATCGAAGCGTTTAAGACGTGGTGCTACAGACGAGTGTTGACTATTAGGTGGACTGATAAGATAAGGAATGAGGAGGTTCTCCGGAGAATCAGCGAGGAAAGAAATGCTCAGAAAACAGTGTCAAGAAGGAGGGACAGGACGGCAGGACATCTGTTAATACATCAGGAAATAGCTTCCGTGGTACTAGAGGGAGATGTAGTGGGTAATAGAGGAAGACAGAGAGTGGAATACATCCTGCAAATAACTGAGGACGTAGGTCGCAAGTTAGATGAAGAGGTTGGCACAGGAGAGGAATTCATGGTAGGATGCAACAAAGTAGTCAGAAGACTGTTGACACTTGAGGTAGGGAGGGAAGGAGAGAGAGAGAGAGAGAGAGAGAGAGAGAGAGAGAGAGAGAGATGGCGTTGGTAGTTTAGAGAGGCTTTTCGCGGTTTATGGTTTGGTGTACGGAGAAGTCGCGAGGCTAGAAAATTATAGCGAAGTGCAGGAAGACCTGCAGACTATCGTTTGCTTGGTGCAAGAAGTGGCAATTGACCCTCAACACGATCAATGTAACATACTGCGAATACGTAGACAGGCACTTAATTGTGTGATGACAAAACTCCAGAGCAATATCTGGAAGCAGTCACATCCATAATATATCTAGGAGTATGCGTATGGAACGAACTGAAGTGGACGGACAACATAAAATTAATCGTGAGTAAGGGAAATGCCAGAGTAATTCTTTGGAAGAATCGTCAGGTCACGTAGTCCATCCACAAAGGAGGTAACTTATAAAACGCTTGTTCGACCATAACATGAATACGGCTCGTCAGTCTGGGATTCGTACCAGGTAGGATTAATAGAGAAGATCCAGAGAACAGCAACAAGTTTCGCGTTTAGCAAGAGCGAAAGAGTCATGGAGATGCTTAGATAACACCAGCGACTTCTGCATCACCTTGTGGTCTACTGGTAAAAGTACAGAGACCGTACGTTGCTAGAAAAGTCAACCAATATATTACATCCCGCTTCGTATATCTCGCGAAAAGAACACGAAGACCAAATTAGAGAAATTAGAGTTCACAGGATGGTTTACAAGCAATTGTTTCTCCCACGAATCATACGCGACTGGAATAGGAAAAGAGGGAAGCGACACTGGTACTCAAAGTACTCTAACCCACACAACAGAAGTTGGCTTGCGGAGTACAGAGCTTGATGTAATTGTATTTTGTTCAAAGAACATTTACGGAGCTTTTTGAAGTTCCAACATTTGCTACTATATGGGCAACGAAGTAACTGATGATTGGGGTAATACAGAAGATACGAACTACATACTGTTGGTACCAAGAACAATGTTTCCGAAAAAGAGAAATTTGTTAACACAGAGTATACATTTAATGTTCGGTTCACATTGACACCCAAATCTCCAGATGTTAGACAGTCAGACCGGTACCAAACGTTGGTAACGTATCAACCAAAACACCGGTATAGTTTTTGCTATGCGCTGTCATGCAGGCGAAAATACGTACACGATAAATAATAAGAAAAAACACGATGTATGGACCAGGGAAAGCATGACATTGACCATCTGTCGTGTGGAGCTCCCGCGGGTAGCTGGTAGGGCGCAAGTATCTCGTATGAAGAGTCCCAGCCTCGAGCCCTGGTATGCTAATGTTTCTACCGTAGGACGTGTGAAACTTTTATATGGGACAAGATGTTCCTGAGGTGTGAAAGGATTGTTCGGAGTTCATAGATGGACGACGGTGCTGCCATCTAGCATTCTATTATCACTGATATTATAATTGCTATTAATACTTCCGCAAGAGTGATGCGACTGTTTCTTTCTTCTTCTGTTCCAAATGTTCGTGTTTATGCTGTGAAACTACAAAAATACCACAGTCTAAATAAATACAGTCACGACACTCTCTGATGCGAAAGTTGTTACCGTTCGACCAATGGAGCGACACTAGCGCTCGAAGCGGTGAGAAAGCAGAGAGTCAATTGCATCGTATGGATAATGTTTGCTTTTAATTATTTTCTACTTAATTAGTGGAACAGTGATTATATTTTTGTGTTCCATGCGGTAGTAAGTTACCAAGAGACATGAATTATCGTGTAATGCACGTAAAACAGCCGAATTATACTGATTCACTGACATAAGCTGCAGCACATGGATGAAAATTTGTGTGTTTGCCGCTTGTTCCGCTGAAACCAAGAGGCTATAAACACATTTCATGTATAAGAAGTATATATTTCTGATGGTGTCTGTTGTTATTATCATAATTATTTTCCTTGACACTTAGGTATTTTTCATGGAGTCCAACGATTCGTGTTACGCTACTCTCGACTTTCTAGTACACGAATATATTTGTAAATGTAATTACCTTCGCTTCAAAAGTGGTGTGTTGAAGATTCTTGCCTTTGTAACTTAGATTTAACAACAAGTGTAAAATTGGTTTCTCCTGTGCTGGGAAACAGTTTTATTGCGTTTGACAATACATTATCACGTCTGTATGGTTTTCCCTTACTCTACAGTTGTGGTGACTTGCTTGATAGGTTAAATAACGTAGCTATTACATTCCCTAATTGCTTCCTACGTTCCACATTCAGTGATTTATCTGAAAGTGTAGCGAACAAACCTCTGCTTGGGACGACGTCTTTCTACAAAAGGTCGGGTCTTCTGGTGTTCGCTACTAATTTTTTGTTATTAAAGGAAAACGACACTATTCATTAAATGTCTGTTTCTGTACAAGAGAACCGTAAATGGACTGCTTTGTAATACACCGTTTCGTATATCCCATATCCTTTAGGAAACTAAATAATCACAAGTGGAGTATATTTTTTCAGTTATTGTCGATCTTTATGGCTCTACGTACTGTCCCTATTGTAAAAACTATGTTACAAATCGATATAAACGGTAGTATTCAGCCGGCCGGTGTGGCCTTGCGGTTCTAGGCGCTTCAGTCTGGAACCGCGTGATCGCTACGGTCGCAGCTTCGAATCCTGCCTCGGGCATGGATGTGTGTGATGTCCTTAGGTTAGTTAGGTTTAAGTAGTTCTAAGTTCTAGGGGACTGATAACCTCAGATGTTAAGTCCCATAGTGCTCAGAGCCATTTGAACCATTTTCGTTAGTATTCATACTCATTCGATATCGTATGCAGAAGTGTCGCTTGCTGGCCGTTTGTGGCGCTGCTATCGCTAAGACTACCAAAAACAAGACGGAGTGTTGTGACTGTTGCCTTAAACCGTAAAAGTACGATATAGGTTAGCTACATTCAAATAAACGAAGCGAAAGCGGACTGCCAGTAGAACATTGCTATAAACTCCGAACAGTCCTATTACATGCCGCAAACATGTTGTCCAACATAACAGTTTTACATGTATTACAGTACGAACTATGATAACAGCAGGCCTCGAATCCGAGACCTTTGGTACAGAAAACTATCGCTGTTCCGCCTTCCCCACAGGAACTCTTATAACACCGGCGCTCACAGTTGTGCTTCCTGTGCTTCGTTGGTAATCTGTTGCCTATTACTTACGGTTTACGTACGTTCTCGTGGACGACGGCACACAGCACACACAGCACACACTATGTTGGAGTTTTTGTTGAGACTCTGCCGATATACAACGTTTGGAATGGATCTGGTTGTCTGACACATGGAGGTTTTGCGTGTGAGAAGATACGACACGTTGCAGTAAAGGTAGGGCGAAGCTACACTCATCGCTGCGACACTCGTGTTGCCATTGGGTTGATACGATATGCGGTGCGAAACACCCTGCGACTACCCATACGACAAGCAAAAAGACAACACGAATCACATTTATTTTTCGGCTTCAGTTGTAATCATGAGCACTTATAAGAGGACATTATTATGGTTTATTATTATTTTTAGCTAAAAAAACTGAAAAAAGTAGTCTGTGCACCCATACAACGCACAGATCAGCTGTGGTTTCTTGTGCGCTCTCCCAAAACGAACAAAAATTTTACGAATTCTGCAGAATGCGCCCAGTCTCCACTTTTTGTGGACCAGCTACAATCCGCTACTGTGACAAAGTTGAACACATGTTTTCGACTTGCTACTTGAATTCCCATTGAAATTCTGAAGGTAGCATTGATAAAATACAGGGAGTGAAATGCTGTTTACAACTTGTATATAAACCAGATGACAGTTATAAAGGTCGAGGGGCATGAAAGGGATGCAGTGGTTGAGATGGGATTGAGACAAGGTTTTAGCCTATCCCCGATGTTATTCAATGTTTACATTGAACAAGCACTAAAGACAACCGAACAAAATTTTGGAGTAGAAATTAAAGTTAAGGGAGAAGAAATAAAAACTTTGTGGTTTGTTGTAATTCTGTCGGAGACAGCAAAGGACTTGGAAGAGCAGTTGAACGAAATGAACATAAACAAACAAGTATAATGGAATGAAATCGGATTAAATCAGATGATGCCAGTGGAATCAAATTAGGAAACGAAACACTTAAAGTAGTAGATGAGTTTTGCTATTTGGCCAGCAAAATAACTGACGATGACCGAAGTAGAGAGGGTAATGGCAAGAAAAGCGTTTCTGAGGAGGAAAAAGTTGTTAACATGGAATATAAATTTAAATCTTTTCTGAAGATATTTGTCTGGAGTGTATCCATGGCCGGCCGCAGTGGCCGAGCGGTTCTAGGCGCTTCAGTCTGGAACCGCGCGATCGCTACGGTCGCAGGTTCAAATCCCGCCTCGGGCATGGATGTGTGTGATGTCCTTAGGTTAGTTAGGTTTAAGTAGTTCTAAGTTCTAGGGGACTGATGACCTCAGACGTTAAGTCCCATGGTGCTCAGAGCCGTTTGAACCATTTTTGTAGCCATGTATAGTAGTGAAACAAGGACGTTAAACAGTTTATATAAAAAGAGAATAGAAGCTTTCGAAATTGGTCCTACAAAAGAATGCTGAATATTACATGAGTCGAGCACGTAACTAATGAGAAGATATTGAACAGAGTTAGGGAGCCAAGGAATTTGTCGTACAACTTTACCAAAAGAAGGGATCGATTGATAGGACACATTCTGAGACATCAAGGGATCACCAATTTTGTAATGGAGTGATGTGTGGGTGGTAAAAATCGTAGGGTGAGACCAAGAGATGAACACAGTAACCAGATTCAGAAAGATGTAGGTTGCACTAGTTATTCGGAAAGGAAGAGGCTCGCACAAGATAGAGTAGCATGTAGAGTACATCAAACCATTCTTCGGACTGAAGACAACAACAACAACAACAACTTGAATTCAAGAGATCAAATGGTTCAGAGCACTATGGAACTTAACATCTATGGTCATCAGTCCCCTAGAACTTAGAACTACTTTAACCTAACTAACCTAAGGACATCACACAACACCCAGCCATCACGAGGCAGAGAAAATCCCTGTCCCCGCCGGGAATCGAACCCGGGAACCCGGGCGTGGGAAGCGAGAACGCTACCGCACGACCACGAGATGCAGGCAATTCAAGAGATAAAACGTCATTAATGGCGTTGCAGTGGTTGGTGAACTGTACGTAGAGGTAACCAATATCTCTGCAGAAATAGAAGCCTTTGATGATAAGGAAATCCCGATCTGTCGTTCTCGGCTTCATCCAGCTTCTCGCTTCAGAAATCAGGAAGTCAGAGTTCAGATCTCTTTAAAGCCTTAGCAGGAAGTCAGAGTTCAGATCTCTTTAAAGCCTGTCACAAAGTTTCCTGAAATCGGGGAGCTTCAACTTGTATCGGCTGCATACGAAGAAAATAAACACCGGGGAGCTCCGCAACCCACGTAGCATGCCATAGCTGGTGGCAACAGCCTCGCATGTGATTTGTAGCTGACAACCACGTCGCGGACAATCTCCAATATATATCACGTATTTCCTCGAGAATGGTATGCTATATGGCTCTGCTTCCGCGGTTAAAAACAATTTCGATGTTTTAGCAACATGCAGGATGTAGCAATGTATGAACTAATACGCACCAAACGTAAAATGGCGAGCAACTACAATCTTTTCTGCAAACTTATCGAAATGTGCCTGATGGTCTACTTATTTGTGAAGTATCACAATAACTCTGGACTGCAGCTACAATAAAACCAGTTTATTATCAAGTTATCATATCAGACTATTCGATAGTAAAAATAAATTTATTTATTTTACGCTCTCAAAATTGAATGAGAGAGATTGCAATAGTAGAGAACGTTTACGAATCCCAAAACAGTGGTTTTTAAATTTTTACGTGAAAAGTAGAAGTTCTACTACAGAAACGGATGTAGCTTTGATTCGTTTACATAAAAACAATTTTTTCTGAGGCACGTCTGATGACATGAAATTTCCCTCCCCTTATGTTGTAGAAACCAAATTCAAATGTTTCAAATGGCTCTAAGCACTATGCGACTTAATATTTGAGGTCATCAGTCCCCTAAACTTAGAACTAGTAAACCTAACTCACGCAAGGACATCACACACATCCATGCCCGAGGCAGGATGCGAACCTACGACTGTAACAGCCGCGTGGTTCAGGACTGAAGCGCCTAGAACCGCTCGGACACAGCAGCCACAAACCAAATTGTGTAGAGCCACCAGCACTTTCTGTTGCTCTGGTCAATATGACAGAGATATGTGTCGGAGTCGTATGCTGTCGTTACAGTGTGAACCAATTAACTCGCTTCCGTTACGTTCCCATACGATTTGCCGATGTTGTTTTGCCTCTTACTGAGTATCTTGTCGCCTCAGTGTGAACCGCTCCTCAGAGTTGTAAAGTTTTGTTTTGAAGTATCAGTATGGGGTGTAGTCATGTTCGGAAATGCTATAAACAATACAGACAAGAGGAATACAGGTCTTCCAGAAGAATGCTGAAGATTAGATGGTTGGATCAAGTTACTGATGAAAATGTACGGTATTGCATCAAATTAGTGAAAAAAATCTTCATGGCACAAATTCATTAAAAGCAGGAATCGGTTAATAGGACACCTATTAAGACGTCCAGGAAGAGTTAATTTGGTAATGGAAGGAAGTGTGGTAGTAAATATTGATTGTAGAGGAAGACAAGTGTTTGACTACTGAAAGCAGGTTAGAATAAATGTAGGTCTGTAATCGCTATTCAGAGAAGAACAGACTTGCACAGCAAAGGCGAGCAGAGAGAGTTATATGAAATCAGTCATTGGACTAAACTCAACACCAACGTAATCATCCTGTGCTGCGACATCCCATTATGTTTTCATGGAACAGGAGACACGATCACCTGACGGTATATTTCAGTCGCTCTAGTCTGATCATCAGTAGCAAAAGGACTTGTTGGCAACCGGTCCTACCTTATGATTAGTTAAATACAAAATTAATAACATAGGTGGACTTTCATTAATTAATTACACTGTTTCGATTACATATATCAACATTTCAACATGAATTTCAGCAGATTTATTCTGAGTCGAGAATAGCTAGCGTGATCATACTTAAATGAGTAAAAACAGAAACCTTTTTTACCTTTAGAGGGACGAGAGATTTTAGAAAAAGTAGATTGAACGTATAGTGTAGTTTCTGACATCAGTTGAATGCGATTTGCATTTTAAGCATCTCTTCCACTGTAGCACCATTTTCCTGACTCATTGCACATTGTAGGCACTAATGTGGAAAAAGTTTGCAGTAGTTACATACAGTGCTTAATTTGTGACGTTACGCACCAGTACCTCGTACCGGTACCTCTGAGGAAAAAAACTGAACAGTTGATTTTGAGATGCTGTATGATAGAACTTTCGCTGGGGATGAAGCGATGTGAAGCAAGCGTTGTATTCACACTTTTAAAAAGCTCAGAAAATCATCAAATCATTAAAATAACGTTCTAAGAGGCTAAATTTCAAAACTACCCCTTGGAAGGTCACATTACTGGAACCCCATATATATATATATAACAACCGTTTCACGAACGGTGCAAGATCTCAAAATAAGATATTCAGCAAATGGTAGTACTCAGAAGGGCTTGTAATTTTGTTGAATGTTTAGTCCTCGTATCTCTCTTATCAGTTGAGCTACTGAATCAAGTAATTTTTTATGGAGTTATATACTTTAACCGCTTTCTAAAACTCTGGAAAAGACGAGTACAGTGATATAATCCTCGTTAATGTTGGCGTTGAAACTGTGAAAGAGGTGCCTGATAGTGAGAAGTAGCATAGGCGTAATGTGATTCCTACGACAGATTATGTTCGCTGCCTGGTGTTGCTCAATCAAAAAGGGATAAGGAATTTTACGTGAAGGACAGAGTAGCTACCTGTGATGACTAGAGTGTATACGTCTCACTGTATCTCACCTAATAACGCATTCTGTTTCACCACATCAAGTGGATTTTGAGTTAGTGCCAATTAATAAGAGACTTAAGCCCTGTTATGAATCTGTGAGGAAGAATGACAAGTAATTCAGTTTCACCACATCAAATGGATTTTGGTTTAGTGCCAATTAATAAGAGACTTAAGCCCTATTATGAATCTGTGAGTAAGAATGACAAGTAATTCATCTACAAATGCCTGTCGCAGGTGCCATGGTCGTATCGGATCAGGGAAAAACGTAAACCCTATTATGAATCTAATTCATCATACAATACGCAATGGTAATACTAGGTTCGACCGACCACAGGTAGATATGATTAAATTTTCGTTATCTCCTTAGCAAGGAACATGAAATTCTTAACAAGTGCTCTGCAAATTCTCATACGTTAACTATCTCTTAGGGAATGGTACGATCATTAAGAAGGAAATTTCAAAGGTAAATTCATTACACAAAGCATCTTACTTTTGGATACAAATGATAAGAAAAGCTAGTTATTGTAATTCACTATATCACCTCACTATTTAATCTGATCTGTCTGGATATCATCTTAGCCGTAGTATCACTTTCGATTAGATGGGAAAAAGAGAGTATGTGATGGAGCACAACCGTTGCGAAAAGAAAATTACGACAGTGCTTACAAAGAAATGGGAATAATACGCATGCAGAATACATCGATAGAACTCGGTATAGGATGGTTACAAGAACAAAGAGATTTCTCATTCGCA
Organism: Schistocerca gregaria; assembly: GCF_023897955.1. Classification (NCBI taxonomy): domain Eukaryota; kingdom Metazoa; phylum Arthropoda; class Insecta; order Orthoptera; family Acrididae; genus Schistocerca; species Schistocerca gregaria. The sequence continues at coordinate 199,096,107 of NC_064923.1, forward strand.
TTTTTACGGAACTTTAATGAGAATTCTTCACACGATTCTCGGATCATTGGGAAGCAAAATTATTACAACTGTCGCGAACTCAGACATTTATCATTGAACCCCACTATAGCAACGAATTAGACACTCGCCTAGTGGTATAATGATCACGCACAAAGCAACAAGATTCTGTCTTCGGAAAAATTACTCACTCGGAAGTATTTATTTCGGACAGAACTTAAGGAACAGGGGGGGGGGGGGGGGGGGAAATAAATAGAAAAAAAACTGATCAAAGAAAGCTCGCGGGTACGCAAAGCGTACACTGGTATGAAAATTGAGTAACGGACAAAGCACGAACACAAAGTTCAAAGCGGCTCACACTGAATGAACTTCACTCACAATAATTAAAAAGTACACAAGGAGTTTACAGTGGAATAAGAAGCGCTAATGCTTTCAAGTTTATTGATTTCCTAACTCAAACACATCGCGATTTAACCTAAATTCGAGTCCATTGGGAACACACATGCTTACCGACTAAGAGCTGGAACACGACTGCACCACACAGAGTCAAACTCTGGCACCTGTTCAGAGCAGAAGCCGAATTTCTTACCAGAGGGAGGTGGCGTCCGTTCCACTAGCCAATGAGGATGGGTAGAAAAGCCGCTTGATGTACTTGGTGCTTTACAGACGACTCAAACGAGGCGAGAAGGTAGTTCAGGAAGACCTCTTTGCGACACCAAATATACGAGTAAAGCGAAAGTCTAAGGGTTGGTTCTGCTACTTTGGAGAAAAGTAAAGGGACTTCTTTGGCTCCCACGAAGCATTCAGACCGGTCACCATGATTTCAAATCAAACAGACAAGGCTGGAAAAGGAAATCATTATGGCTACATTAGGGAGACTGCTGCATTTAACGAAAATAAGACAAATTACCTTGCTCCCATTAGCCCTCAAGCATCAGCATAACTTCGATGTAGCAAATTAAGAGCAACAAAATCATGTCATCGCTAGGTTAAAAATGAAATAAGTTGAGAATGGGGTGTGGAACAAGCACACTCTTTTAACTATTCCCGAAAATAAGCAAGATATGTGTTAATGTAATCGGCTGTTGTGTTGTGTACACACCGCTTAGTGATCCTCTTATGCTCTTCAGAATAGTTCTCACGCATGATTTATGAAACGTACAGAGTTAACTGGGGCCCGATCATGCTGGAACCGCATACATGGAGGTCTCCCAACAATATGGCGCTTTGTCTCTCAGAAATACAGTGTAGAGTGGTGAGTTAAACGGAAAGGAAGGAGATAAGGGCCTGTTAAACAAGTACTGAGTGCCGCACCACCCACCTGAGACCTCACTGCAAACCAGTATTCATGGCAGTTCACAACTGTAGCATTGTTGACATTGTGATACTAACTAATGTAACTGTTGAGAATTCCGTCTGTGGTGAAACAGTATTTAGATGAGGAAAATACATAGAAGGGTAGTGCAGCAATCATTCCTAAATTCGTCGCGATATCTGAAGGCAGAATCAATCAAAGCCAACGCATGCTGTGAACAGTAGGGTTGTAGCTGCGATTCTCTTGTGACTGTCCCCTTAGTAACATATGTGGCACCCATGTCACGTTCAGCTTCATTTGTCCTGTCGCCAGCTTCATCTTTCATTGGTGCTAACTAGAAACCTGAGAAGTGCGTCACTAATCAACTAGCAGTGAGATTTCGTGAAGTATCCCTAAGAAACCAAACGTATGTCTTCTGGTCAGCGGAGGAGACATGTGAGCTTTGTAGCGGCTTGCATTACAAAAGTCGATTACCATTTTGACTGAGTGTCTACGTATCGCTGTTGTAATCGTTATATCTGGTAAAGGCTGCAAGAACGAAATATCGGTAATCAGTACCCGTAAGAGCTGGCGATACTGCCACAAAGTAAGGCTACTAACTTTACTTCCAGCTGGACCAATAAAACAGTTTAGCTGCGACGAGCATCTACACTCAAGCTCATAACATAAGGATAATTGCAGAATGTGGTGCCACACAACGTGGCACAACACAAAACTGGCGCTAATAGCATAGCCACATAGGGAACACACACGATACAGATCTATAAGTCGACGGTATTGGTGATAAGTTGAGAAAACCGTTCCGAAACTCATGTGCTACACTGTTCCATGCGCGTTTACCCCCACATCAATATGAGATATGATCACCATGCACACTTACACAGGCCGCACAACAGGTTTGCATATTCTGGATCAGGTGGTCGAGCAGCTGCTGGGATATAGCCTCCCATTCTTGCACCAGTGCCTGTCGGAGCTCCTGAAGTGTCGTAGGGGTTTGAAGACGTGCAGCGACACGTCGATCAAGAGCATCCCAGACTTGCTCGATGGTGTTTAGGTCTGGAGAACAGGCAGGCCACTCCATTCGCCTGATATCTTCTGTTTCAAGGTACTCCTCCACGATGGCAGCTCGGTGCGGCCGTGCGTTATCACCCATCAGGAGGAAGGCGGGACGCACCGAGCCCCTCAAAAGGCGGACATACTGGCGCAAAATGACGTCCCGATACAACTGACCTGTTACAGGTCCTCTGTCAAAGACATGCAGGGGTGTACGTACACCAATCTCAATTCCACCCCACACCATGAAATCACAACCTCCATACTGGTCCCTTTCAAGGACATTAAGGCGTTGGTGTCTGCTGCATGGTTCAGGCCAGATGAAAACCCGGCGAGGATCACTGTTTAGACTATACCTAGACTCGTCCGTGAACATATCCTGGAACCACTGTTGCAATGACCATTTACTGTGTTCTTGATACCAGGCTTTACAGGCTCTCCTGTGACCAGGGTCAGTTGAATGCACATTGCAGATATCTGGGCGAATAAACCATGTCTGTTCAGTAGTCTCCAGAATGTGTCTCTGGAGACAACTGTTCCAGTGCGTGCAGTAAGGTCTCGAGTAAGGCTACCTGCAGTACTCTGTGGCCGTCTGCGGGCACTGATGGTGAGATATTGGTCTTCTCGTGGTGTTTTACACTGTGGGCGTCCCGTACTGTAGCGCCTGGACACATTTCCTGTCTGCTGGAATCGTTGCCATAATCTTGAAATTACACTTTGTGGCACACGGAGGGCCCGTGCTACGACCTGCTGTGTTTGACCAACCTCCAGTCGCCCTAGTATTCTACCCCTCATACCGTCATCAATATGTGTTCTTTGAGCCATTTTCAACACACAGTCACCATTAGCACGTCTGAAAATGTCTGCACACTTACTCACTGCACCGTACTCTCACATGCACAAAGTCACCTCTCCGCATGTGGACTGCTGCCAGCGCCACCGTGCGAGGACCGCAGGTCAAATGCACCGCATGGCCATACCCAGAGGTGATTTAAACTCGGAAACCACTCACCAGAGCGTCGTTTCACGAAGTATCTGCATTATCCATAATTTATGAGCATGCGTGTAACTTTGTTGTACTTCATAAGGATACTATTTTGTTAATATACTACAGATACAGTATTTAAAAATAGTTTTCCTACTATTAATCCAAGTACATCCTCTATAGCGCGGCGATTGCCATACTGCATTTCTAGTTTGACTAGTCATAACCGAGATTGCTTCATGATTTTGGCCATTTTTGGAACTGTGAACAAAATAGGCAGTTTTCAGTAGGTGAAGTTAGTTCATCGGAAAAAAAATTTACACTAGTTACACTGATCAGCCAGAACGTTATGACCATCGACCTGCTATCGATATAAACCAGTCCAGGCGATAGCAGTGTCATCTGGCGAGGAAAGACTGCTAGTCAGACATACTCACGGTGCGTGTAGAATTAGTGAGTGTGCACTCTGTGTGTAGAAGGCCCATGATCTGAGTTTGACCGAGGGCAGATTGTGATGGTCCGGAGGCTCGGCACGAACATTTCGGAAACTGTACGGGTCTGTCCGATGTTCGAGGAGTGCTGCGGTGAATGTCCTCAATACTTGGCGAAACCAAGGTGAAACCACGTGCAGACGTCGTGGATTGGGCGGCCTCCCCTCATTACGGATGTCGGATGTCGTAGGCTGGGCAGACTGGTAAAACAGGACAGGCGCCAAACTGTGTGGCGTAACTAACAGACTGTAATGCTGGGCACACAGAGCACCGGAAACTCCTAACGATGAGCCTCCCCAGCCGACGACCCATGAATGTGCAAATGTTAACACCACGACATCGGCAACTAAGAATGAAATGGGCACGTGACAATCGGTACTGGACGTTGGCGCAGTGGCAGAGCATTGCATGGTCTGATGACTCCCGAGACCTTCTTCATCATGCCGATGGGAGGGAGGGAATCCGTCGTCTTCCAAGGGGACAGCTCTTTGACACCTGTATGGCGAGAGTGAAACAAGCTGGCGGCGACTCCATTACGCTTTGGGGAACATTCACTCGGGCACCTAAGTTTCCAGTGGAGCTTGTACAAGGCACCATGATGGCCAAGGTGTATCGTACACTGGTTGCAGACCACGTACCCCCTTTCATGACGATCATGATTCCCGATGGCAGCGGCAGTTTTCAACATGATAATGCGCCATGTCATAAGGCCAGGAGTATGGTGGAGTGGTTCGAGGAACACAGTGACGAGTTCTGATTGATGTGCTGTCCGCCCAACTAGTCGGATCTGAACGCGATCGAGCACATCTGAGATGTGATTGAACTTGGCATCAGAGCTCATCGCCCCCTCTCCGGAATTTACTTGTGTGTACATACAGGTATGCGGTGCCAAATTCCTCGAGCGACCACCCAAGGCCTCATTGCTTCCATGCAACGATTGTCGCCGCTGTTATCCGTGCCAAACGTGGGCATACTGGCTGGTAGGTAGTTAGTCTTAATGTTATGGCTCATCAGTGTACAAAGACAATGTGCGACCTCAGATTAATAACAGAAACGTGTTTCAAATGTTCAAATGGATCTAAGCACTACGGAACTTAACATCTGAGGTCATCAGTCCCTGCCGGCCGGTGTGGCCGTGCGGTTATGGGCGCTTCTGTCTGGAGCCGCGTGACCGATGCGGTCGCAGGTTCGAATCCTGCCTCGGGCGTGGATGTGTCTGATGTCCTTGGGTTGGTTGGGTTTAAGTAGTTCTAAGTTCTAGGGGACTGATGACCACAGATGTTAAGTCCCATAGTGCTCAGAGCCATTTGAACCAATCATCAGTCTCCTAGACTCAGAACAACTTAAACCTACACTACTGGCAATTAAAATCGCTACACCACGAAGATGACGTGTTACAGACGTAAAATTTAGCCGACAGGAAGAAGATGCTGTGATATGCAAATGATTAGCTTTTCAGAGCATTCATACTAGGTTGGCGCCGGTGGTGACACCTACAACATGCTGATATGAGGAAAGTTTCCAACCGATTTCTCATACACAAGCAGCAGTTGTCCGGCGTTGCCTGGTGAAACGTGGTTGTGATGCCTCGTGTAAGGAGGAGAAATGCGTACCACCACGTTTCCGACTTTCATAAAGATCGGATTGTAGCCCATCACGATTGCGGTTTATCGTATCGCGACATTGCTGCTCGCGTTGGTCGAGATCCAATGACTGTTGCCAGAATATGGAATCGGTGGGTTCAGGAGGATAATACGGAACGCCGTGCTGGATCCCAATGGCCTCGTATCATTAGCAATCGAGATGACAGTCATCTTATCCGCATGGCTGTGACGGATCGTGAATCAATGTCTCGATCCGTGAGTCAACAGATGGGGACGTTTGCAAGACAAAAACCATCTGCATGAACAATTCGACGATGTTTGCAGCAATATGGACTTTCAGCTCGGAGACCATGGCTGCGGTTACCCTTGGCGCTCCATCACAGACAGGAGCGCCTGCTATGGTGTACTCAACGACGAACCTAGGTGCACGAACGGCAAAACGTCATTTTTTCAGATGAATCCAGGTCCTGTTTACAGCATTGTGATGGTCGCATCCGTGTTTGGCGACATAAAAGTAAACGCAAGTTGGAAGCGTGTATTCGTCATCGCCATACTGGCGTATCACCCGGCGTGATGGTATGGGGTGCCATTGGTTACACGCCTCGGTCAACTCTTTTTCGCATTGACGGCACTTTGAACAGTGGGCGTTACATTTCAGATGTGTTACGACGCGTGGATCTACCGTTCATTCGATCCCTGCTAAACCCTCCATTTCAGCAGGATAATGCACGCCCGCATGTTGCAGGTACTGTACGGGCCTTTCTGGATACAGAAAATGTTCAACTGCTGCCCTGGCCAGAACATTCTCCAGATCTCTCACCAATTGAAAACGTCTGGTCAATGGTGGGCGACCAACTGGCTCCTCACAATACGCCAGTCACTACTCTCGATGAACTGTGGCATCGTGTTGAAGCTGCATGGGCAGCTGTACCTGTACACGCCATCCAAGCTCTGTTTGACTCATTGTCCAAGCGTATAAAGGCCGTTATTACGGCCAGAGGTGGTTGTTCTGGGTACTGATATCTCAGGATGTATGCACCCAAATTGCGTGAAAATGTAATCACATGTCAGTTCTAGTATAATATATTTGTCCAATGAATACCCGTTTATCATCTGCATTTCTTCTTGGTGTAGCAATTTTAATGGCCAGTAGTGTAAAATAAGTTTAAAGATCGGATTACTTTCAAATGTCCACTTTCATGGCACGGTACGTAATGGGAGAGCTGCAGAACGGCATGCGCCGATAACGTTCCCCAGATCGTCCCAGTCCATCACATAAAATTTTCATCTGATCACATAAATGGCTGCGAGGGAGTGGTGCGTTGGCAGCCATGAGGTTTGACTATGGTGCTCCACGAAAGCGCACCAGGATCTTGGACCATATGTATCAAAGTCTCGAGCAACGAACAGCGGGGTGGAGCGGCTTCTGTAGCGCACACATGTCCGAGCTCACTGTCTGCACTGCATGCGTACCGTGAAGCGGCAGTTTTGAAAATTACCCTGTCTTCAAACTTACTTCACATACAAACTACACTTTACCGAACGTGGATTCCTTGTCAAAACTTCATCATATAAGTCTCCTTCACAGCCGCTAGAAGCCTCTAATAAGACTTGTGAAGCACTCTGTATAGCTCAAGGGGAGACTGGGAGACACAGTAATGATGTATGAACAAGGAGTAAATTGACGCGTTTATCGCGAAAGGTGTGGTATCGACTAGAGACAGCGGCGCCACACGAAAGTCGGCTATGCGAATCGATACCACAGTCATTAACGAGGGCTCACTGTAATCCGCAACGGCGTACGTGAGGCGCTCCTGATGACAACTCACACTGAGGTCAATATAGTTTCAAGCATGTAAGAGATCAGCGGCCGTTTGTCACCTCAGCTGAAGCAGTCAGCATCGTCGAGTAAGACCAATCAATTGTAAAAGTTTCAGATGAACTTGTACTCTTCTAAAGGTTGTAACGTTTTACTACCTTCACGACGTTTCTCATCGAGCCATATACGTTATCTCGCATTTCTAGCTGCTTCTCTCACACAAATAATGATAAAATTCGGAAATTCAGGTTCGCCACCAGCCCAAGCTCTTCCTAACCATTTAGAAAAAACGGAACTGGAAAATTATTAGTGTAATTACTTTACTAATTTAATTACAAGGATGCAAATTTCTTTAAGTAGCCAGATAAATAGCATCCCATATCGTGCATGAAGCAACTTGATTAATTCAGGCTTGGAAATCGGAGTAAGTGGGTAAGATCAACACCACAGAATTTATCTTTCACATAGATTATTTATTGTATCTAAGTATTTGGTTGCGGATCCTAACATAACTGGTGCCTGACTAGAAATATTTGAGTAAAAATTACGTGAGAATGTAACAGAGCACAATTTAACTACAGCAAGAAGAAACACAGAAAACGGAGGTGGGAGACAATGGTACTATCATCTCCTTTGCATTCATATCATAAAAATATCTCAGTGAGATTCGCATTACGATTCTACGCATGCACTATTCTTGACAGCGGTTTAACCAATGCACGAGATCGTGCGATAATTATTCAACGTACTAACTGCGTCTGCTGCTTGCAAACGGCCGAACTAGAGCACGTGGTGCATTCCGAATCGAACTGTCGTGATGCTTTGTAGAAAGCGCATGAAAGAACAGATATTCTTGCCGAAATTATAGCTCATTAAACAAGCAAACTGTTAAAATAAAGCCTATTGCGGTGCCGTGGTGAACCAGAAGGGTCATTGATTGCCAAACACGTGGCAAAAAATGGACGCACAAAGACAAAAGGAACATCAACAAAATATAAGATTAAGAATCATTAAAAACGTACTCGCTTCGTCACAGTATTACGCTCACGTACGGTTGAAGTGATCCTAACCAGCTTTTCCTAATCAGATTTACCGTTTGAAATTCTACTTAATCGTTGTTCAAGATGAACAGAGTTACTTCCACACTTTTAACTCAAACATCCAAAAATCGCCTATTTATATCAATATAATTATGGCACATTCGGAAAAATGACTCGCTTCACACGCTTCAGTTAAGCTGAAGTCCTTAAGTATTTCAACAGTTAAACGAAGCCATAACGCAGCCTGCTTCCTATCACCTGAAACCCCCCTTAAGGGCCGGCCGCGGTGGTCTAGCGGTTCAGGCGCTCAGTCCGGAACCGCGCGACTGCTACGGTCGCAGGTTCGAATCCTGCCTCGGGCATGGATGTGTGTGATGTCCTTAGGTTAGTTAGGTTTAAGTAGTTCTAAGTTCTGACTGATGACCACAGATGTTAAGTCCCATAGTGCTCAGAGCCATTTGAACCATATTATGAACCCCCCTTAAGAGCTATGATCCGTACTCACCAAGCGTTCACCGAAGAGTGCCCCTCTCTCTTTCGAGATTACCTAGCTCCCCGTGCAGCGGAAGCTACCAGAGGGGTAGCCCTCCGTCACCAACCTCACACACAAAAACAGCCTTCGACTAAAATTGGTAAACCTCTCTGTTCAGGTATTGGAAACATAAGTTGGTCATCCTGTGCTCTCTTTCGAATGAGAAACAACATCGTCTGCTCCCAGTAGACGATGACTAACTCAGCATTTCCTGCGAAACAAAACCGAAACCTCACATTAAAATACGTATAATATTCAATAGTCCTTATTTGAGTGCTCCGTCTTCCTGGAAGAGTTCAAGAATTGAGCTAAAATCAGGTAATAAAGTGAATAAGTTGTACCGAATTCGACAAGCGTCTTATGAAACGATTTCACAGAGACGTTTCAAGGTCGAACATAGTACCTCAAGAGAACAGTTTCCTAATCTGTGCATCAAGTGATGCTTTCATAGCCAATGGCAGCTGTAAATTATCCAGTACGCCTGTGGAAAAAACAGTGTCAAACTTAAGTCTTTTATTCGTTTATGTAATAAAGTGAACTAATGTTCCATGTGTTCTAATTGATGAACTTTCTCCTAGAGCAAACCAAGGAACCCACAGTTTCGACAAACGAAAGTAGATTCGTCTAGTCACAACAAATGGAACATTAATTATTGGTTGGAATGAAAATGAATCGAGTATTGCGAAAACAGGTTTGCAGCTGGAGGACAGACAACAATACCCAAAACAAACTAAAAAATAAAATAAAATATCGCAAAGAGATCGAAGGCAGTATCGTAAAATAAACTTTAGCTATACAGGGTGAATATTACAGGGACAAACATCAGGAGGCGATTCCTGACAGAAAAAAGAACAAAAAAGTTATTATGAACGTATGTCCGGAAATGGACTATAATGTTGCAGTTCGTACTGGTACATTGCAGTAACATTACACGATATTGATTTATTATTTAACTAACGCATTTTTGCCAACAAACATGGCACCGATGAACAACGTTATTCTCTGTATTGCAGGTTGTGTGACTTCAACCAAGTCGAAGCAAAATAGTCCATTATTCAATTCAGGAAAAAGTCGAGATGGTGATCGTCTACAGTCAAAGCACGTGGAGACTGTCTAGAGGTCGCAAGAACTTACCAAGTAGCTTACACTGATAGAGAGCACCACCTAACTCACAAAAACTTTGCGTCCATTTTTCATCAATTTTTCTGCGTTTGTATAAGCATGGATCCTTTCAAAGAGCAGCCGCGGGAAGCCCGCACGCTAGCTCTGGAACAAGAGATTCTGCACGGTATTGTGATCAACCGGCCCTGAATTATACTAGTGGAGGCATCTAAAAATGCTTCCTTCTGAACCAGTTGCTAATGTGCACACCGTTGATCACAGTAACCGTGAAGCCTGTGGCGCTGTTTGGCTACAGCCTGGAACATTCGAAAGAGTGAGGCAGTCCATAATGCGACGTGTGAACGCTCATTCCATCTCATTGACTTTAATTGCAAATACTTATTGTTAACTCATAACGAAGTACATTATACGAGGAGCGCTCAATAAGTAATATAACACTTTCCTAAAGCAGATTGGTTTTATTCAGGATTCCAATATACCATATCATTCCCCACGCTTGTGGCTGCAAAACCATTATTTCAACATACGACGCCACGTTACTGGGAGGTCCTGTATGCCGGCACGTTATCACTCTACTTGTCGACGTTGGAACGAACGTTTTACTGCATTAGTAACCTCTTCATGTTCCACAAAAACTGCCACGATGAGCCTCGTAACGCGCAAGAAATTAGCACAGACTGTTCTTCCTTGTTCTTTATTATTTTCTATTAGGCAGCAAGGAACCCAGAAAGCACATACCCGTAAGTGCTCCAACCGGTGAACGAGCATGTCAGCGTTACTAACAGAGTCGTCCAGTTGTGAAGCGACATGTTTGACTCGGATCTGTGGATCACCTCGAATGAGAGTGTCCGCACGTTCCAGTAATGCAGGAGTCACAGCTGTGTGCGGCCGGGTGGCACGCGGGATTGAAGCGACGCCTCTTCCAACGACTCACCATACTTTTGTTCACTGTGAAGGGGGTATACTGGGACACACTTGTCTGTGGTACCAGAATAAGGTAACACTGCACTGCGCTCCGTCCTCAGGCCACAAGTGGCCCATCGAGACTAACCGACCTCCGTGTCATCCTCACTGAGGATGCGGATAGGAGGGGCGTGTGGTCAGAACACCGGTCTCCCAGTCGTTACGATGGTTTTTGTTGACCGGAGCCGCTACTATTCGCTCGAGTAGCTCTTCAATTGGCATCACGATGCTGAGTGCACCCCGAAATTGGCAACAGCACATGACGGCCCGGATGGTGACCCATCCAAGAGCCGGCCACGCCCGACAGCGCTTAACTTCGGTGATCTGACGGGAACCGGTGTATCCACTGCGGCAAGGCCGTTGCCCAGAATAAGGTGAGAATAGTAATAAATTGAAATGAAACTAGTATACTATAAACGATGAATGTCTCTGATGGGCTCGATAACGCGGATCTTTGACTGTGCGCGAACGCAGAGCCAAAGATACGTGTTAGCGTAAGAGAGCGCTTGGCGCGCAGTTTTAGGTAGCTGCCTGTGAGGGAAAGACGATGGAGTAGGCAGCTTCTGTGGTGTGCTGTGTGAAGCCACCAAAAAGTTAGATTAATGTAGGTATGTCAATATTGTTGAACATGGAAGCAGAAGTCTTCACGCATTAAGGTAAAGATGTTCAATAAATATGATTACTGTTTTTGTCAGCGCCTTAGTACATATGAGTTGGCTGATAATTTGTAATTGTTGAATAACCCCAGAAAGTACGTAAACTGTTTTGGGAAAAATATTAGTTAGATAATACATTTTTGTAATGCTTTTAAGATTTGTTAACAGAGCTATGTGTAATCTGATGATCTAAATTAATGTTGGCTAATGAAGTTAGATGATATTTGCTGTTTAAATATCATTGTTTGTGAACGAATTGTGAGTAATGTAGCTTCAATTGTCGGGTGTTTTTGAAAAGCCAAACTTAACTTGCAATATAATTTTGCTAAAAAAAAACTGAGTGTTAGTAATTCACCATAATCAGTACCGCCTCCCAGTCCCGGTCATATAATTTTCAAAGAAGTTGAATTTTCTTAAATGTTCTCGTTTATCAGCCAAAAGTATTTCATGTGCAAAAAAATGGCTCTGAGCACTATGGGACTTAACATCTATTTTTTGTGTGAGAGAAGAATATATCGCGTTCCACCGTTGCTGCTCTAGAGGTAAGGCAATTCAATTTATTTGTTATGTGCACAGGGACCAAACTTACTAGCTTTGAACAGGACCTTAGTATTCAGTGCTTAAGGGGCTGAATATATTTTGCAGTGACTGTATTTCGTTATTGGTTTTGGGAGTTGCATTTCCCAATCGATTCGTGTAAAATTTTGCTAACAATAACACAGAGCAAGCACACCACTTGCACTTAACAACACGACAATTCGAGTTCTGTATCCATTCCACAGTTCAGAATACATTCAACGTAATCATAAAGTTTATTATTTCGTTCATATTAAAGAACGTTACAACTGCCAGTCTTCGCAGACATTCTGCAACGCCCTGTGAATATCTGCGATGCTCTGGTTTTCCGATCAAAGCAATTCACTGACAGCTCTCTCTTTGGAACGCACCTCCGTTACAGACGCCATTTTGAAGCTCCGCCACCTAGTAGAACTTCATGAAACTGTAGGGGCTGAAGTGGGAATATTACACGATGTCCCACAAGAGATTCCGCGTTTTTTCATACGACATTGGCAGAGAAAAAAGGTGTTGCATTATTTATCAAAACCCCCTCTTATCATCTAATAAATTTCGACGTAAAAAATTTGCCCAACCAAATACATCGAAAGATCGAAACAATGATTCAGGACTGGTAATAGGAACACAATCACGTGTCTTACACTCCTGCTGTTGACCTGTACGTAACTTCCTCGCCTCCTACTAAATAATTTCTGTAGCCTTAATTAAATTTGCGACCACTAAGCGCATTTTAAATATAGCGAGATGGAGCGAAGAAGTGGTACATCGCTGAAGTTTGGTGACGTTATGAGCCCCCAGCCCAGTACCTCAAAAAACTTTTCAATAAAAGCATTTGTTAGTGAGGGTGACATGATCAGTTCCAAACTGCAGCGATACGATGTTTAAAAGCTCGTACAAGCTAAAAACGTCTTGCGATGAAAAGAATTTGTGTTTTTCCGCATATTAACTACCAAATTTCTCATCTAATTTTCAGAGAGTGAGATAGCATGAAATCTAAGTTTCGAAAAATGGTAAGGAATTCTGTAAGTTGCAAGCTGCAATGAACGCAGTATGCGATGAACACAGTATACCTTCCAGTTTTTTGCGTGAGCCCTGCCCTCATGGGTGGACATGCAGTGTGATGGGTAACACTGGAACCAGGTAAAGTCGCCCATTCACAGGCTAACCGTGCCTGCTGGCCGCGCGGGGTAGCCGTGCGGTCCCATAGGAACTTAACACAAATTTCCGTACCTGTTGCCAACAACACGGTCCCTGAGTATACAGGCACACGAGTAAACCATAGCAGATTGGGTAAGTCAAAACAGAAGGAAAAAAAAAAGCCTCCACTAAGAATGAAAATGACAGAAAAACTAACTCATCGAATGTAGGCAGAAACGACTGCATATAAGAGACAGCATTCCTCTTTATTCACTCGCTCGCAGATCCATAATCTATAGACCTATGTTCCAAATCGTATTGCCAAATGGGCTACTGATAATGGTGAGTGATTACTTCGATTTTATATTGCGTAAATTACGACATAGTCTGAGTTATGAGAGGTTTTGTTATTATTTTTTAAATCAAATTTTCGTGCATTTTCCAATTACTCTGAAATACAATTTTTGGGAGTTATGTTGAGAAGATGAACTTAGCCCTAATGGGAACATGTTGTAATTCTTATCGAATTAAAACATTTTGCATGTTATGTTGCAAGTGAATGATTTACCATTACTGTGTTACACTGCGGTGACAAAATTCGGAGGATTGCGATAGACAAATTTACAGATGGAAGTAGTACGGAGTGCCCAAGGCATAAAAAGAGCAGTGCATTTTCTGAGCTGTCATTTGTACTCAGGTAGCTCATGTCAAAAGGTTTCTGACTAACTGTGGCCGCACGACGGGAATTAACAGACCTTCAACGTGGAACTGTGGTTGGAGTTAGACGCATGAGATATCCATTTCGTAACTCGTCAGGGTATTCAATATTTCTAGATCCACAGTGTGAAGTGTGTGCCGAGAATACCAAATGTCAGACAGTACCTCTCATCACGGAAAACGCAGTCGCCGCCGACCTTCACGTAACGACCGAGAACAGCGCTATGCGTAGAGATGTCAGTGCTGACACACAAGCAACACTGCGTGAAATAAGTGCAAAAGTCACAGTATGACTTACGATGAACGTATCCATAAGGACATTGTGGTGAAGTTCGGCTTCAATGGGCTATGGCAGCAGTACAGTGACTCTCCTGGTCTGGTGATCGGATTAATTGTATCCTAGACGACTGGAAACAGTGACCAGGTCAGATGAGTCCCGATTAAAGTTGGTAGGAGTTGATAATAGGATTCCAGTGTGGGGCAGATTCAACGAAGCCATGAATCCAAGTAGTCTTCAAGGCACTGTGCGACATGGTGCTGGCTCCATAATGTGTGGGGTATGTTTATATGGAATGGACTGGCTGCTCTGGTCCATGTGAACCGATCATTGACTGGAAACGGTTATTCGGCTACTCGGGGGCTGTTAGCGGCCACTCACGGACTTCACGTTCCCAAACAACGATGTCATGTCACCTGGCCACAACAGTTACTGACTGGTTTGAAAAACATTCTGGACAATTCCAGCGAGTGGTTTGGCCAATCACATCGCCCGATATGAATCCCACCGAACATTTATGGGGCATGACTGAGAAGTTTGTTCGTGCACAAAATCCTACACCCGCCACAATTTCGATATTATCTATAGCTATAGAAGCAGGAAATATGCACTGTTTGTGCAGGGCACTTCCGACAACTTTTTGAGTCCATGCCACGTCGAGTTTCTGCACTACGCAGAGCAAACGGAGGTCCGACACGTTATTAGGAAGAAATCAATAAATTCTGTCACCTCGGTGTAAAACATTTTGTGAGCCAGTTGCTGGTTTTAAGCAGCCAATGAGAGAGCAGCGACCAGAAGACGTGCTTCGAAGTACGAGACGAAAGAATATTGTCGTAGTCTCACTTTAATGTATAGAGGGTGTCCATTGATAGTGACCGGGCCAAATATCCCACGAAATAAGCGCCAAACGAAAAAACTACAAAGAACGAAACTGTTCTAGCTTGAAGGGGGAAACCAGATGGCGCTATGGCTGGCCCGCTAAATGGCGCTGCCATAGGTCAAACAGATATCAACTGCGTTTTTTTAAAATAGGAACCCCCATTTTTTATTATATATTCTTGTGGTGCGTAAAGAAATACGAATGTTTTAGTTGGACCACTTTTTTCACTTTATGATAGATGGCGCTGTAATAGTCACAAACATATGGCTCACAATTTTAGACGAACAGTTGGTAACAGGTAGGTTTTTTAAATTAAAATACAGAACGTAGGTACGTTTGAACATTTTATTTCGATTGGTCCTATATGATACATGTACCTTTGTGAACTTATCTTTTCTGAGAACGTATACTGTTACAGCATGGTTACCGTAAGTACCACATTAATGCAATAAATGCTCAAAATGATGTCCGTCAACCTTAATGCATTTGGCAATACGTGTAACGACATTCCTCTTCACAGCAAGTAGTTCGCCTTCCGTAATGTTCGTACATACATTGACAATGCGCTGACGCATGTTGTCAGGCGTTGTCTGTGTATCACGATAGCAAATATCCTTCAACTTTCCCCACAGAAAGAAATCCGGGGACCTCAGACCCGGTGAACGTGAGGGCCATGGTATGGTGCTTCGACGACCAATCCACCTGTCATGAAATATGCTATTCAATACCGCTTCAACCGTACGCGAGCTATGTGCTGGACATCAAAAAATGACTCTGAGCACTATGGGACTTAACATCTGTGGTCATCAGTCACCTAGAACTTAGAACTACTTAAACCTAACTAACCTAAGGACATCACACACATCCATGCCCGAGGCAGGATTCGAACCTGCGACCGTAGCGGTCACGTGGTTCCAGACTGAAGCGCCTAGAACCGCACGACCACACCGTCCATCATGTTGGAAGTACATCGCCATTCTGTCATGCAGTGAAACATCTTGTAGAAACATAGGTAGAACACTACGTAGGAAATCAGCATACATTCCACCATTTAGATTGCCATCAATAAAATGGGGGCCAATTATCCTTCCTCCGATAATGCCGTACCATACATTAACCAGCCAAGGTCGCTGATGTTCCACTTGTCGCAGCCATCGTAGATTTTCCGGTTTACGTTACCGCTGCTGGTGAGTGACGCTTCGTCGCTAAATAGAACGTGTGCAAAAATCTGTCATCATAATTTCTCTTGTGCCCAGTGGCAGAACTGTACACGACATTCAAAGTCATCGCCATGCGATTCCTGGTCCATAGAAATATGGTAGGGGTGCAGTCGATGTTGATGTACCATTCTCAACACCGACGCTTTTCAGATTCCCGATTCTCGCACAATTTGTCTGCTACTTACATGCGGATTAGCCGCGACAGCAGCTAAAACACCTACTTGGGCATCATCATTTGTTGCAGGTTGTGGTTGACGTTTCCCATTTGGCTGAACACTTTCTGCTTCCCTTAAATAACGTAACTATCCGGCGAACGGTCCGAACACTTGGATGATGTCGTCCTGGATACCGAGCATACATAGCACACGCCCGTTGGGTATTTTGATCAGAATAGCCATACATCAACACGATATCGACCTTTTCCACAATTGGTAAAAGGTCCATTTTAACACGGGTAATGTATCACGAAGCAAATACCGTCCGCACTGGCGCAATATTACGTGATACCACGTACTTACACTTTTGTGACTATTACAGCGCCATCTATCACAAAGCGAAAAAGGCGGTCCAACTAAATCATTCATATTTCTTTACGTACTATATGTAATGAAAAATGGGGGGGTTCCATCCGTTTGACATATGGCACCACTATTAGCGGGCCATCCATAGCGCCTACTGGTTTCCCCCTTCAAGCTAGAAGAGTTTCGTTCATTGTAGTTTTTACGTTTGATGCTTATTTCGTGAGATATTTGGCCCGTTCACCCTGTATACGTGAACCATAGCGCATTGGGAACTACACAGATGTGGACTTAGGTCACACCCTATCGATCGTCTAGGAAATCGTAATACATTCGACGGAAACAACCAATTAATTTTAACAACCAAGATTATAAATTTCAGTGCTTTGCTATTAGGGCCCAAAACAGCCAAATATTTTTGACAACCAAGACTGCTGCTTGTTCACTATCTAAGTCGGTACAAACAACTGTTTCGGCGCTGACAGTCTAACCGCCTGCAGTTAGCAGACTGGTGTGCTTCGCGCGTCTTTTGTAGTCGTAAACAAAAGCAGACGTAACAGATGGAGTTCGATATCACTGAAATGTTGCATGTATTTGAATTTGAAACGGTTCAAATTTGATGATATATTCAATCAAGCTGCTTTTGCTACAGTATGCATAGAAGGTACTGTGCAAATTGCCAGGATAGGTGTTATTAAACTTCAGGAGCCGGCCGAGCGGTTCTAGGCGCTACAGTTTGGAACCGCGAGACCGCTGCTGTCGCAGGTTCGAATCCTGCCTCGGGCATGGATGTGTGCGATGTCCTTAGGTTAGTTAGATTTAATTAGTTCTAAGTTCTAGGGGACTGATGACCTCAGATGTTAAGTCCCATAGAGCTCAGAGGCATTTGAACCATTTGAAACTTCAGGATCTTCTTTAGGCTGGCCACGGTTCTTTCCTGTCTACGCAGCAGCCAGCTTTCTAGACTGAGCAATCGGGTGTAACAGTTTGGTCGGCTGCTTTACAATGTAGCATAGGCAGCAGCTAGCTTTCTAGACTGAGAAATCGGATGTAACAGTTTGTTGTGCTGGTTTATAGTGTAGCATCATCTTACAACATTTAGCATCATTTTGCGAACTTGGTTCTGAAACACAGCTCTCTTTTCACGAACAGGAGTGGAAGGAATTGAAGGTGTCACCCCCGATGAAGCAGCATCAGACTCACCACTCATTGTCAGATTAATACAAATCATTTTACAAGTCTCAAATAGGCGCGGCGAAGTTAACCCGCAAATAAATGTCTACAACAATATCAGTATACTAGCGCGCGTTATTGGAAGCTAAGGCTCATAGCGATCGAAGACATGCTATTATAATCAAGTTTGCACTGTCTTTCGACTTCTATCGACGCAGCGACTCCTATCGGTCACCAGGATGTAGCTCCTTAGAAATTTTTAAATAGTATAAATTTCGCAGCGAGCGGTTGACGAGGCGGTGCTTATCTGCTGCTCATAGGTTGGCAACGCTTCAGTTTCGCGTACCCATTGAGAATATACTTTCACGTAACAAATGAGAGACGAGTTGTGCGACAATGTACACTCCTGGAAATTGAAATAAGAACACCGTGAATTCATTGTCCCAGGAAGGGGAAACTTTATTGACACATTCCTGGGGTCAGATACATTACATGATCACACTGACAGAACCACAGGCACATAGACACAGGCAACAGAGCATGCACAATATCGGCACTAGTACAGTGTATATCCACCTTTCGCAGCAATGCAGGCTGCTATTCTCCCATGGAGACGATCGTAGAGATGCTGGATGTAGTCCTGTGGAACGGCTTGCCATGCCATTTCCACCTGGCGCCTCAGTTGGACCAGCGTTCGTGCTGGACGTGCAGACCGCGTGAGACGACGCTTCATCCAGTCCCAAATATGCTCAATGGGGGACAGATCCGGAGATCTTGCTGGCCAGGGTAGTTGACTTACACCTTGTAGAGCACGTTGGGTGGCACGGGATACATGCGGACGTGTATTGTCCTGTTGGAACAGCAAGTTGCCTTGCCGGTCTAGGAATGGTAGAACGATGGGTTCGATGACGGTTTGGATGTACCGTGCACTATTCAGTGTCCCCTCGACGATCACCAGAGGGGTACAGCCAGTGTAGGAGATCGCTCCCCACACCATGATGCCGGGTGTTGGCCCTGTGTGCCTCGGTCGTATGCAGTCCTGATTGTGGCGCTCACCTGCACGGCGCCAAACACGCATACGACCATATCATTGGCACCAAGGCAGAAGCGACTCCCATCGCTGAAGACGACACGTCTCCATTCGTCCCTCCATTCACGCCTGTCGCGACACCACTGGAGGCGGGCTGCACGATGTTGGGGCGTGAGCGGAAGACGGCCTAACGGTGTGCAGGACCGTGGCCCAGCTTCATCGAGACGGTTGCGATGGTCCTCGCCGATACCCCAGGAGCAACAGTGTCCCTAATTTGCTGGGAAGTGGCGGTGCGGTCCCCTACGGCACTGCGTAGGATCCTACGGTCTTGGCGTGCATCCGTGCGTCGCTGCCGTCCGGTCCCAGGTCGACGGGCAAGTGCACCTTCCACCGACCACTGGCGACAACATCGATGTACTGTGGAGACCTCACGCCCCACGTGTTGAGCAAGTCGGCGGTACGTCCACCTGGCCTCCCGCATGCCCACTATACGCCCTCGCTCAAAGTCCGTCAACTGCACATACGGTTCACGTCCACGCTGTCGCGGCATGCTACCAGTGTTAAAGACTGCGATGGAGCTCCGTATGCCACGGCAAACTGGCTGACACTGACGGCGGCGGTGCACAAATGCTGCGCAGCTAGCGCCATTCGACGGCCAACACCGCGGTTCCTGGTGTGTCCTCTGTGCCGTGAGTGGGATCATTGCTTGTACAGCCCTCTCGCAGTGTCCGGAGCAAGTATGGTGGGTCTGACACACCGGTGTCAATGTGTTCTTTTTTCCATTTCCGGGAGTGTATTTCTAACGCAGACATTGTCTGCTGTTTTTCAGTGTAATAATGAGATTTGGAGAGAAATATTTTGTGATTATAAAAGGGAATGCTATAAAGTGGACTGGTTTAAATTATGTACTTCTGCACGGCGACGTCGTGCATGTCTCTTGGCTCAATTACAGATACACGGAAATATATCAAATGCGGGGTGAAATGGGTCTTATGGCTCTTAAAGAGTCAAAGGTTTATTTAGATGGAATCATCTGGGAGTGTAGCAAAAGCCTCCATTTCTCCAAGTGTTCCATCAGAAAGAATTCCTAGTTTTCTCGAACAAGCTGAAAATTAGTACCATTTTGCAGTTTACGTACTTTCGTATCACGAGAACTGGATTTGGCCAATTAAACTGTGGTGGTCTGGAGACAGGCAATTTTCATACAAACGTCTCTACAGAACTGAGACAGAATGACAAACTTGGTGGTGAAGGGCAGATTGTGAAGATGGATGTATCTCAGTTTGTAAAGAGCAGGTAGATGAGTGTTTGATGCTATTCACTGAGATACATATAAGCGTTTTTTTCGTGTTGCATAGGCGTTCAAAAGTTGTTCTCTTAATACGTATTAAAGAGAATATTTTTTCGGGAATAACGGATATATCAGACTGTTTCTCTACATGTAAAAGTTTAAAAATCGGAGGTTTCCAATACCTTAGAGTCAATCACAAACTGACTCAAGGATCCAGAGACAGCTGCCCATGAAAATATCATAGAGGGCGCACGGCTACCATCAAACGATCCCTACATGGCACAAGACAGTGCAATAATTTCTTTGATAGCTCCCTCTTCGAATGTGGAGGAAACAAAATCGACATGAGTCAGACCATTTTTTATGTTTTCCTTGTGGGCAGCTGTATTGGACTACAATCCAAAAGAATAAGATCTGTTGCACTTTCATTTTCGCTTTCTTTTCACTGTTAAGTGTTATTCCTAATACTATCAGTAGTTCTATTAATAATACTGCTTGCCGTAACAATTTGACTATTTTTCGCGATTAACATCAGTATTTTGTAGTGAACACATAATGCTTCGTGGGGCGATCACTCTGTTGTAGAAATAATTCAAAAGCCAAGATCGCTTAAACATTGTTTACTGGATAACCGGTTTCAACAGACTAAAGGTGCCAGCGTCGGATCTGTGAAGATATAACATGACTGGTTTCAGGGAGGGCTTACATCAGTTACACTATATACATTATTATTAGTACAGTAGCACATACCTCAATGTAGCTAAACATTTATAAACCATCTGGATATAACGATACGTGAGACAGACTAGCTGACATAAAATCATTGTCACAAAAATAAAAAACATATCTGATGGAAAAGAATGACCATGAGAGCAGTTGTTTTTATTTTTGTGACAATGATTTTATATCAGCCCTCCCTCAAACCTGTCATGTTATATCTTCACAGATCCGATGATGGCACCTTTAGTGTGTTGAAACCGGTTATCCAGTAAACAGTATTTAAGCGATCTTGGCTTTTGTGTTATTTCTATAACATCAGTATCTTCGAATCCTGCCTCTGGCATGGATGTGTGTGATGTCCTTAGGTTAGTTAGGTTTAAGTAGTTCTAAGTCTAGGGGACTAATGACCTCAGATGTTAAGTCCCATAATGCTTAGAACCACTTCAATTTGTTGTTAAGGTCGGATGTGAAATTGTGCTTGTGAGTTGGCAAATCCAACGAATCTGAAAGTAACAGACTGATCTGTAGCTTAGCCCACGGTCTAGATCAGGTTGGAAGGTAACAATTTACTAGTGAGTTGGCGAAGCCAACGAATCTGAAAACAAAATAACCTATTTGTGGTGACAGACTGATCTTTTGGACTAGGTTACGTTCGGATCTTAGAGTTTCCATAACAGAAGCTACATTTATAATATTAATCTTCAGAAATATTTCATCGCTTTTTTTCTAACACGTCTCGAATTACGACGTTATGTTGACGTTGGGACCTAGTAATGGACCTTACACACCTTTTGCTAGTAAACAAGGAGAATTACAGTAATAAAATTCGCCGTCGTGAGCACTTCAGTCCTACTTTCCCAACATATTACGAATTATTACGCTATAGTTTCATAGGTACCTAATACCATATTTTAATTTTATGGTAGTGAAACGTCCATCATTTGTAACAATAACATTAGTTCTGGCAGATGGTTCACTACTTTTTCCGAACATATAATGAATTACAATAATACTGTTAAGTTACGTTCTAATAACACAGTATCAATTGTTGCTTATGAGACGAGCAGGAATTACGTTAAAAATTTTAGTTTTCACGACTATTTCACTGCCTTTTTCCGAATAAGCTACGAATTACGAAATTAGTGTTAGCTGTGGGGCCACAAGTACTTTTGCTTCGACCAAAACGAGCAGCTATTACATTTGTAATCTTGATTGTCAAAAATATTTCACTGTTTCCCCGAAACCAGTATATCATGGGGTACTACGCTGTCCTTACGTTTGCAGATACTAGAGTGGCCGACACGAAAGTAGAGTTCTTAATGTAACGGCTGCTCCCTGCCGCTAGCAGGGCCTGCGAGCTGTGATTCGTCCACTTTCGGCTTTGTTGTGATGTAGGTACCGTTAGTGGTGCGGTAGGTCAGAGCAGCTGAAAGCTCTGTGTTACCGTGCTATATCGAGTGTTCACGTCTAATCTCAGTGTCTTACTGTCTTTAGAAAGGTGCTTTGACATGTGTTGGGTGGTGAACAACAATGCAGGAGCAATGGCCTGATTGTAGTACTCCACCGGTCGGTGTGCATAAAGGGCGGAAAGACATTCGTAAACAATCTAAAATTATCATATCGAATGTATTCAAGTTTTTTATTGATCTGGCCGACAATGAAGAAGCGAGGAATAAATTTTGCCGCAAAATACATAAACTTACTGCTAAAGCTTGTGGTGTCTCCACGTCAACTGTAAGCCGTATTAACAAATCGGTGTCATTGGAAGAATCTACAGACATTCGAGTCGATTCTCCAAGAAAGTTATACAAACGTGAACGGAAATCAACCGACTTTGACGATTTTAACAAAGAGCTCATGCATAGAACTGTACTTGGATATTACGACAGAGGAGAGTATCCAATGGCTAAAAAAATACAGGCTGACCTCGGCGAAAAAATTAATTACTCGGGCTCAGAGACCTCCGTTCTTCGTCTTCTCCGCTCCCTTGGTTTCCGATTTAAGAAGTATAATGATGGACGGAAATTCTTAATGCAACGCAGAGACGCTGCAGCAGCAAGAGCGAGGTTTATGTACAGTGCACTTCTTGCTGGTTGAAGACACCAGGCCTGTAGTGTACTTGGATGAAACTTGGGTTTCACAGAACCACACCAATAAGTATATATGGCACGACTCCAAAGGAAACGGCGGTTTGAAAGTGCGTACTGGTAGAGGTGGCCAATTAATCATCGCCCACGCTGGTTCATTAACCACAGGCTCTATACCAGAGGCGAAATTTGTTTTCCGTGGTGGAACAAGTTCTTGCCAACCCGATTACCGTTCAGGAATGAATGTAGAATTTTTTAAGTATTGGTTTATTCGACTGTTGTCTGCGCTGGAAGAAGGGTCAGATATCGCGTGGGATAACGCCAGCTACCACTCCATTGAGATAGAAAAGTTGCCACGTTCAAATTGGCACAAGGCAGATATTATGGAGTGGTTAAAGAAAAAGAATGTTTCATTTTCAGTCGATGAAACGAAGGCTGAATTCCAGTCTAAGGAAGAAATCGAAGGCGCCACAAAGACTTACGAATTAAATCAACTGGCAAACGAAATAGGACACCAAGTGGTACGTCTACCACCGTATCACTGCCAGTATAATCCCATTGAATTGATATGGGCCCAAGTAAAGCGAGAAGTAGCGAAAAGAAATACTACTTTCAAACATGCTGTGGTCGAGAAGCTAACACACGAAGCTCTTGACAACGTTACTTAGCAGGACCGGGAGAGGTGCACAAAACACGCAGAAGCATTGCAATAAACTGATTTCTTGAACCAGAGTTTAAGAGACACCATAGTGGAATCTGTGATGATACAAGCGACAGTGAATCTGAAGACACGGAGCCAGAAGACCCTTCAGTTTAGGTAAGTGCCATATATGTAAAAAGGTGAATTGATTTAAATGTTTGTCTATTCATTTCAGATACAGAGGACATACTGCGAATGTTTTTCCCTTACAGTAGACATCTTATAAATTTATCGGAAGTGGTGGCGATTAGTTTACTTGACAATAACTGTCAATTAAAATAATATTGTCGATTCTGTATTAATTAACAACAGTTTTTCCTAAAATCCTGTATCGAATGTCTTTACATTCGGAAACAATCTTACTGCATTCGGTTTACTTGTACATTCGAAATTTAACTCCTTTTTTTCACAGAAGGATTTTACTGGCTGTTTCGAAGTAAGGCTACTGCAGTTCATAAAATGACAAAACGTTGTGGTGCTTATGTATCGACTGTATATATAAACAGTGCAGTAGCATCATCAGAACAGTCCCAGCACCTATTCTGATTCTCCGAGAAGAGCATAGAAATCTAAGATATCTGACGACTTCTACATAAAGCTATAACGTAGAATTACATTACTTTCGTATGACAGAGGTTAGTAGTCGATGGCTAGAGAAATATAGGGCAATGTCCGTGATAAAATTGATTATTCTGGCCAGTCACTTCAGTGCACTGTCTTCTCTTCCCACTTGGTTTTTAATTCACAAACTGTAATGATGGACAAAATTTGTAACACAAGACAGGGACATTGCAGTAGTAAGAACGAGGTTTTTGTGTACCAAGCACGTATTGCGTGCTGACAATAATAGGCTTACAGCAAATTTAGATAAAACTTGGGTTTCACAAAACCTTTCGAACAAATATTTTGCTCGGCTTCAATGAAGATATTGGCTTCAAAATAACTACAATTACTTTTGCGTAGCGTATATTGGCTATTTGAGTGATGGACGCAATGACGAAGGATGTGTATTAGCAGACAGTAAAATATTTTCAGCAAGTATGGAATATTATCGGTCATATCAAAGCGAACCATCCGAACAAAACTCTTGTCGACGGCCTACAACGACTCGCGCGCGCTGCGCACGGAATATCGCGGAAGTAATTTGCCTCTCTACGTGACACGATACAATAATTATGTCTGCATGTCACCAAAAATAGTTTTGTAGCTTTCTTAACAACTTTCTCTTGGGAAGTTTCTTCGCAGCCCTACAGAACGAAAAGTCATCAACGACTACATTTTTCGCCACTCAATCAGCACAGTTTAACACCTCTTACAATATTTTATTTTTTATCTCAGAATACTTTTATGTTTCCGAAATAAAAGATGAAGCATATGCATCTGTAAACTTTGAGAATTTTCATACATATTTTTTCAGTTCAATTACATTAGGGATTTTGTTACTGCTACAGGTTGGAGTAAAAAATTATTTTCCTCCACAATTTCTTGTAACGTTAGTTTTCCTTTTTTTCCCTAGCGGCTAGTGAGAATTTTCTTTTGGAAAATAGTCCATCATATTCTGGAGTAAAAATAGAGTTGCCCAATATTATTTGTGAGTTTTTACGAATGTTTGAAATTATCACTAGGAGTAAAAAATTATTTTCCTCCACAATTTCTTGTAACGTTAGTTTTCCTTTTTTTCCCTAGCGGCTAGTGAGAATTTTCTTTTGGAAAATAGTCCATCATATTCTGGAGTAAAAATAGAGTTACCCAATATTATTTGTGAGTTTATACGAATGTTTGAAATTATCACTAAAACGAAAACTGGAAATGTTGTAAGACGGAGAGATGACCTTGAAGCCCTATTTTCATGTCGGCCACTGTAGCTCAGTTTAAACAGCTGCGACTCAGACAAGTGGCAATTAAACTTGTAATCCTCGTCCACAGAAATTTTTAAGTCTTTCTTCCGTATGTTTTACTTCGAAACATGTCGTCTCTTGCTGCTCTCTCATTGGTTGCATAGCACAAACATCTGACTCGCCTACTTTTGTTCCCTTCATATCTCACGGAAAGTGCTAGCAACATCCCTCCACGATACTTGTAAGTCCAGCTCTGGGCCTATTCTATACCACAGTCTAATGAATACAGTCACCAATCTCTCTGGTGCGAAAGTTGTTACCGTTTGACAGTTTGGCGACACTAGCGCTCCAACCGCTGAGAAAGCAATCAGTCACATACGTCGTTAAGGACAATGTTTGTTTTTAATTGTTTTCTACTTACTTACAAAGTAGTTGATGTATTTTATGCGTTCCATGCGTTAGTATATTATCAAGTGACATCAATTATGTGATATATGAATGATATAAATTGAAGCTGCATATGGCAAGACTCAGTATCAGAGATGGTCTTAAAATGATAATCGGACTCTTCTATCGCCCACCAGACTCGTCTCCTGATGTAAGCGAAAACTTCAGAGAAAACCTCAGTTCACTTGCACCTAAGTTCCTCAATCATACTGCAATCATCTGTGGAGCCATTGATCATCCATCAATTAAATGGAAATTTTTTTAATTAGTGATGGGTGTAATAACGCATCCAGTGAAACATTACTAAATGCCTTCTCCGAAAGCTACCTAGAACAGATAGTTAGGTACCCCACTCATGTTGGAAATATTTTGGATCAGAAGGCATCAAATAGACCTGACCTGTTTGAGGACGTCCACATTAAAACTGATATCAGTGACCATGGCGCAGTTGTGCCAACAATGATTACCAAAAGTACAATGGACAACTAAAACAAGCAGAGAGATATACACTGAAGCGCCAAAGAAACTGGTACAGGAATGCATATTCAAAAACAGAGAGAGATAAAAGGAAGAATACAGCGCTGCGGTCGGCAACGCCTATGTAAGCCAACAAGTGTCTGGCATAGTTAGATCGATTACTGCCTTTACAATGGAAGGCTATCAAGATTTAAGTGAGTTTGAACGTGGTGCTTTAGTCGGCGCACGAACGATGGGGCACAGCATCTCAAAGTAGGGATGAAGTTGGGAATTTTCCCGTACGACCATTTCACGAGTGTACCATGACTATCAGGAATCCGGTAAAACATCAAATCGCCGACATCGCTGCGGCCGGCACAAGATGCTGCAAGAGCAGGACCAACGACGACTGAAGAATATCGTTTAGAGTGAGAGAAGTGCAACCCTTCCGCAAATTGCTGCAGATTTCAATACTGGGCCATTGACAGGTGTCAGCGTGCGAACCGTTCAACGAAACGTCATCGATATGGACTTGCGGAGTCGAAGGCCTACTCGAGTATCATTGATGACTGCAAGACACAAAGATTTACGCCTCGTCTGGGCCCGTCAACACCGACATTGGACTGTTGATGACTGGAAACATGTTGCGTGGTCGGACGAGTATCGTTTAAAATCGTATCGACCGGATGGAAGTGTGCGGGTATTGCGACAACCCCATGGATCCATGAACCCTGCATGTCAGCAGGGGCCTGTTAAAGCTGGTAGAGGCTCTGTAATGGTGTGGGGCCTGTGCAGTTGGAGTTATATGGGACCCCTGATACGTCTAGATACGACTCTGACTGGTGACACGCTCGTAAGCATATTGTCTGATCACCTGCATCCATTCATGTCCATTGTGCATTCCGACGGACTTGGGCAATTCCAGCAGGACAATACAACACCCCATACGTCCAGAATTGCTATAGAGTGGCTCCAGGTGCACTCTTCTGAGTTTAAACACTTCCGCTGGCCACCAAACTCCCCAGACATGAACCTTGCTGAGCATATCTGGGATGCCATACAACAAGCTATTCAGATGAGATTTCCACCCCTTCGTACTCTTACGGATTTATGGACAGTCCTGCAGGATTCACGGTGTCAATTCCCTCCAGCACTACTTCAGACATTAGTGGAGTCCATGCCACGTCGTGTTGCGGCACTTCTGTTTGTTCTCTGGAGCCTTCACTATAGTAGGCAGGTGTACCAGTTTCTTTGGCTATTCAGTCTATATGTTCAGAACACTAGATAAAAAATCAGTATTGTCTTATCTCAGTGAGGAACTTGAAATTTTCAGCATAGGTCAGAAGTTTGAAGAGGAACTCTGTCTCAAGTTTGAAAGAATACTTGACCATGCACTGTGTAGATATATACCCAGTAGAACAGTTCCCACCTATAACACGCAATACTGCGTCATACAGAGCAAAATCTTCATACTAAACAATAAAATTATTTTTATAAAAATACCATAGTAAAATTATTACGCTTGAAAGATACAGACGAGCGTGGGAGGAAGACGTAATGCGGGTGAACTTCTTTCATGCGAAATTATGGTCCTGTGTTAGTAATGTTCTCGTTCTAGTGATATTTGATACGTAATACCTATTTAGGCACCGCATCTGTGTCTTGTATTACACCCCCCTGGTATTATATTTTAAATTTACCGCCTTTTTTGTATTTTACTCCGTCATAATTTTTGGATAAATTAATGCATAGGTGTTGCTTCTAGTAGTTCTGTCTTATTAACGTTTTATGTGTGCTACATTTATAAAGTTTTAGTGGCAATATATATCCGGTTTACGATCTTTCATTGTTACCAGCCGCTGCGTGACAGCGCGATCTAATGAGGTGATTCTGTATTAGGAGTCAGTACTAACACACGACGCTGTGGTGCGTTATGCTAACTACTTAAGCCCCATCTTATTCTATTATTTGCTCCTGTGAACGTGTACGCGTTATGCACATCTTGGAGACACTCACGTCCATCTAAAAAGGTAAAGCCTTATCATAAGGTCCGGCAATATGATTGCATTTCTGAGTGTCCGATCATTCGGCAATTCTCTTATCCGTTTTTACTATTTTATATTTCTAGTATTTACTGAGGTTAACGAAAGCGATGTTGGCCTGATGTACCCGACGATTCCCTTTAGCTACACTGTCTAAAGCATCGACCTAAGCAATACCAAATTAAGGTACTTGCTCTTTCAGTATTTGATCTGTTTGTACATGCTTTTAGATTATCTATGTCTGCACAACGCGATCGCGGTCCTTAAAAAGAAGCATTTGTTCTTTGTTTTCTATCCAGATCAGCCTGAAGATGCCTAAATAAGGTGAAACTCGTACTTGATAAATAGAAAAACTAAAATTGCAACTAAACACTGATTCATGCCACAGATGGATTGGAAGGATTTCTACCAGGGTGTAACACTTTGGAGGGATATGAAATGAAATGATCACATAGGTTGAGACGTGGGTAAAGCAGGTGCTAGACTTCGGTTTATTGGTAGAATACTGGGGAGGTTCAATTAGTCTATTAAACAGATTGCTTACAGATCACTCGTGCAACCCATCCTAGAATTTTGCCCAAGTGTGTAGGACGCGTACCAGATAGGACTAACTTGGGGGTACTGAAAGCACGCAGAGAAGGGCACAGGTTTGTTTAATCCAGGGGAGAGTGTCACAGAGAAACTGAAGGAATGGAAATGGCAGACTCTTGAAGACAGGCGTAAACCATACCGAGAAAGTTTGTTAAAAAAAATTCAAGAACTGGTTTTAAATGATTACCCCAGGGTTATACTACAACCTATTGCTCACAAAGGGATCGTGAGGATAAGATTAGAATATTTACTGCAGGCACAGAGGCATTCAAACAGTCATTTCTTTCACACTCCATACGTTAATGGTACAACAGAGCGTACCCTCTCCCATGCACCTCCCGGTGGGTTTCAAGGTATAGATGTAGATCTAGAAATTACCATGAAGTAGATGTAAAAACAGCCGAATCGCACAGATTCAATGACGTAAACTACAACTGATCCAAGAAGAAAAACTTTCGAATGTGTCTATGTTTGCAACTAATTCTGCTGAAAGCAAGAGACTATAAACACCTGCTTCACGCTTGAAAAGCATATATTTCTGTTATTGCCTGTTATTATTATGGACACTTTCCTCGACACTTAAAATTTTTTATGCAGTCTGATGATTCGCCTGTTCTTACACTTCACTCGACTTTTAAATATACACATAATTCTGTAAATGTAATTACTCTTGCTTCACCGATTATGTTGAAGATTCTTGCCGTTTATCGCTCCGATTTAGCAACAATTGGTGTATTTGTTTCTTCTATGTTGGGGAAACAGTTTTATTGCTTTTTGAAATTTATTATCATGTCTTTCTGGTGTTCCCTTAAGCTGCAATTGTAGTGTCTTGTTTAGTACGTTAAATAATATAGGTATTAATATTCTATATAGGTTTCCTATTGATTTGGCTGAAAATTTAGCAAACCAACCTCTGCTTTGTTGGGTAGATATACGACATCTTTCTGCAAAATGTCAGGTCTTCTGGTGTTTGTTTGCAATTTTTTTGTTATTAAGGGAATGCGACATTATTCTGTAAATGTCTGTATGTTACACAACGATCGTAAATAAATTTTAATGTAATGTACCGATTCGTACCTCCCAGGGCCTCTAGGTAACTAAATAATGACAAATGTGGTGTCATTCTGATTTAGTTATTATCATCTTTGCAGACACTACATCCCCTTCCTATTGCAAAAATTATGTTACATATAAATATAAATGTTAGTATTCGCTCTCATCCGACATCGTATTCAGAAGTGTCACCTGCTGACCGCTTGGGGCGCTGCTATCGCTCAGAAGTGTGCTTGCTGGCCGCTTGGGGCGCTGCTATAGCTCTGGGTAACAAAAGCGAGACATAGTGTCGCGACTGTTGTGTTAGGCAGTGTCTTTACTTTTATTAAATTTCACTACTGCTCGTAGATGTACGTTGCCTTTTTTTGTCGCCACTCATTGGTTATGTGGAATTATCATTCCATTGCCTACGCAAAACTGAAGCGCTGCCAACCTATGAGCACTAGAGAAACACTTCCCTGACTGGTGCCGGCCCCGACCTTGACTTAAGTCTTTTGTTATTTGTAAAATCATAGGTATCCGTCGTTCATTAGAAGTGGTGAACTGTGACACCCTCCATATCCAAACTCTTGGTCCATGCTGGTCGTTGTGGACAGGTTGGTAGATGTGGGAACATTTCGAGTGGTCGCAGAAGCAAGTCTCCCGTAATAGCGCGAAATTCCGCTCGCGCCTCTGCTCGCAGTGTCCACACCGTGCTAATAGCCGCAGCAGCGCATCAGAAGTCGCGAGAGCGCCTCGCTACTTACCACCCAGCCGCTGCGAGCCGCCATTGTGGGAACAAAACAGCTCCGCCTGCCTCTGACGGCGTCTGTGTCTTCTTCGCGAACAATGCTCCGCCAAAAGGTCGTGCGTGGTCTGTTAATCGATTCGCAACTCTTCTGAGAGGACGCTCTCCAGACACAATGACTAGCGCACCGTTCGGGAGCAGAGATTTTTAAAACGTTGCAGCTGTTCCAGAGATCTCAGTTTCAGGGCACTCGTACAACAAAGAGTAAACAGGACCCGCTGAATGTTGCATTGTCCCTATCGCTGTTACTCGCTCTTCTGGTAGAGAAATGGGTAGTAAACGTCTGACCGACAAGAGGTAGTAGCAGGCTTAGAATCTGCAAATGACCCCCCCAACAGTCTATATTCTTCTATTTTAAATGTAAAGCCTCAAAAATTTCGATCTTATTTATTTTCAAGGGGCTAAATATTTAATGTCAAGTAATAAATATGGAAAGGAAACAAAATCAGTCTCAGACCACGGCAAAATACTGAAACAACTTCTATTGCTCAAATATTAGTAGCCCTTTCACGTTCTGGGTTTCATAATTATCCAGAGTGCAAGTCTTCTGTCGCGCCTCCTAAGAGTGTTTCTATGCTACGGCGATACAAAATCTCGGTTTATACCGCGTCATTTATAATATCTGCTGCAGCTCAACGTTTCCATTCTGCTGCTGATATTTTGTTCAGGAGCTAACTATACTTCTTGAAATGACAGGACATTGAGTTCGTGCAAAAAACTGGACTCGCGCTGGGAGAGGGTGGCGGATGGAGGGGAGGGGAGGGGGGGGGGGGAGAAAGTTTCATATCCCCGTCCAAGAATTCAATTTATGTTTCCCGTTATTTCTGTAAATCGTTCATTTCTTTCCAGTTTGTTTTAATCTTTGTGTTGACCAACTAGGATCACGTAACAGTTTCACTTCCTCTTCTTTCTTTGTCATTGTTTCCTCTTTGTCCAGTACGCCTTCATATTCTCTGCAAACTATCTTTTCCTTTCGTCTGTCTATGTTGTTTTCGACTTCTTATTACTTCTACCTTGAAAGCCTTCTAAATTTAGGATTTTAATCTTGAAAAGATTTCTCTCTGTTATACGAGTCTTCGATGTTGTTGCTGTGTTCTTATTTCTGTAATACATGCTATTTTCGATTTCTTTTATTCAGGAATAAATGGATATTTGTTTTGTTAGTCTATTGCCATTCATTCGATGAAGTTGTCCAAAGAAATTCAGTCCTC
Organism: Schistocerca gregaria; assembly: GCF_023897955.1. NCBI lineage: Eukaryota > Metazoa > Arthropoda > Insecta > Orthoptera > Acrididae > Schistocerca > Schistocerca gregaria. The sequence goes on from NC_064923.1 coordinate 199,128,435, forward strand.
ACTTTTTCGTTACTTCTGGTATTTTCTCTGTGTTTTCAGGAATAAATGACTATTTGTTTCGTTAGTCTGTTTTCATTCATTCGGTGGAGTTGTTGAAAGAAATTCAATCTTCACTTTTTCGTTACTTCTGGTATTTTGTCTGTATTTACGTAGAGCTTTTCTTTATTTCTCAGTTTACAACCATCTGTTGTTTGTATTTCACTGATTATTTTTCTAGTAATCCATCTTTCAAGTACCTCTACACTGCCCAGCTTATAATTCATCTATGAGCATTCACACACATAGTATTACCACGGTAGTACAGTGTTATAGTTTTGTCGTTCTGGATGTACCTTTTTTTTGTTGAAGTAATGTCCTTCCCATTTTATTAGCTATTACACCTGTTGCGATTTTTCTAACTCCTTCTGATTTATAGTTTCTCCAGGATATTTAAATTTACTAACTCTCTGTTTTACCTATTTGAATTGCCATGTATTTTGGCTCATTTTTTTATATTTATCATGATTTTTTTTCAGCTGGAAATCTGAGACCGATTCATTTCGCTGTGTTTTTCAGAAGATTTATTTGAGCAGCTGCTTCTGTCAGATTTTATGAAACTATTCCAAAATCTTCTGCAAAAGCAAGTCAGCTTCCCTTAAATCCGTTTAAATTTCTTCCCAATATTATTGGTTTTATTTGGTGACTCTTTTAGTTTCTTTTAGTTTCTTTACAATTCTTTTCTAAAACTCTGTTAAACAATAAACGTGATAAGTCTTCGCCTTATCTAATACCAGTTTTTATTTCAAATAACTGACATATTTCTCCCACATATTTTACTTTGGATATCGTATTTGTTAGATTTCCACAAATTATGTTCGCTAATTTTGCTTTAACACCAAGCTCTCTAATGATTTTGTCTATTGATAACCTTGAGGTTGAAGCTCTTATTTCTGTGTGTTGTCACTTGCAACAATAAAGCAGTCCATAGAACAGGCAGCATATTCAAAAAAACAAAGACCAAAAATAGCATACAAGAGAGACAATCCAACACAGGGAAAACTAAGAGCAACGAACACAAACACAGACAAACAAAACACATTTAGTATTTATCAAATGATACGTCAAAACTGCAAATCAATTTATATAGGACAGACAAGTAGCTTTATCACCAGATACGCAGAATGCAGAAGAGCATTTAAAAGTTAGCAGCTCTCATTCTACTTCTGCTGAACACCTTATGGACATGAAACATAGCCCCCCACCCCTCCAAAAAAAGAAACCAACAATGAGGGTGAAATTCTCAAATGCAGCAACAGGCCCCACAAACACTAATAATTAAAGAAAGCTATGAATACAAAAAGTCATAATTGAAGGAAAACAAGTAATAAAAGAAAACACAATTCTCTGCAATGGAACTCTGTTTCCTGCCCTTAAGGAACTATCAGACTACACCAACCCATAGACACCACAAACCTCCCTTCCAAACAAACAAATGCACACATACACAATATTAATAAATAAAAATAAAGAAAGTAATAATAAAATAAATAAGTCATACCTGTTTTCACACACACACACACACACACACACACACACACACGATGACAATGACAGATACACCCCACAAAGATTCAGAACTCCGACCTAGAAGACGTCTAACTATTCAGCTGTCCGCCATCTTGGTTCTGTAGTATGTAAAGAGTGACACGAAAAATTACTTAGTGCGGGCCTTCACAGTAAAAATAGTGAGGAAACCAGCAAAAGTAAGTGAAATATGTTGCAAACAGACACACACATACACAAAATCTTCCTAGTATTAGTTAGTGGTAGGGATAACCATAACATGCCCAGTTGTAAGTTTTTGAAGAATGTAACTGTTTATTTTAAGTTCTATATTGTTATAGACGACAAACTGTGAAACAAAACAACTGCATTAAGTTGATAAAATACAAGAAATCTACAGTATGTGGTAACAAGGTATATTGTATATACAAAATGTTTATTTTTTCAACTATGTAAATACTGTCTTAAAAACTCAAATTTTTAAGTGTTCAAGTAGTAAAAACATTTTTTCTGTTTAATAGAAGATAACAAAAAACACACTAATGATGTTAAAACTTCAGCGAAACCTGTCTGGGGAATAAAAAGAAAAACAAAAAATTGTGTTCTGCTCAAGACAGACCCTCTCCAAAATCAAATCTATTTTATCTATTGTTGCGCTGTCGAGACAATCAAATGCTGCCTTTAAATCAATGAATGATATTATTATGAGTTTGGTGGTTCACAAAATACTGTGGTGAATTATTGATTTTCAGTTAAAAATCTGTTTCATGAAGGATCTTTTCTCTCTCTAAAACATTACCTATTTTCTCAGGCTGTGTGTCTCTTGAAGTCTGTTGACGAGAATTTTTGATAATATTTTGTATGCTAGTGGCAAAAATCGCATTCCTGAGCTATTGCTGAAATTTCGTTTTTCTCCCATTTTATGTAGCTGGTGAATTAACTATTATGAAATGTTTTTTGTTTCCGAAATGTTCTCAAAATGCAAGTGTAGATCTCTTATAATCTTTTGTTCCGCCATTTCAATAATTCTGTGGGAATTGGTTTACCAATTTTTGTTTCTTTAAAGATTTTGCTTTTGTTATAACTACTTGATTTCACAGTTGCATAGAAAATTGAAGTCAGGTTACACAAGCCATCCCATCTTCATTGAACCAAATACGGCAAACAATTAAAAAAGTAAAGGCCAATAAGACATTCTGCGAAGACTAGATAAGTGTTGAGCTATTAAAGAAAAGGTGGGCTACAGTTAGAATCAGAACTAAGATTCTTAATAGAGACAATTTATAAAATAGTAACCATAACTACGTATCGTAAAACCACATTCATTTGCTCCACATAAAAAATGTTTAGTTTTTGTGCAATAACAATAAAGGAATTGCATTTCTTGAACTTACTGACAAAATCGTGTCGAACTGCCTTTGAGTGGTCTGATCCCTGTAACTCAAGAGGTAACTGGGGGCTACCAATAGGTGTTCCACAAAAACAGACATGTCCTGAATCATATGCTCTCTAGGAGAAAACAACGGAGGTTTCCATATATACTGTTTGTAGAACACAGAGACGCCTAGAGCAGCGCAGACCACTAAACACCATGAAATAATTTGAGAGACTATAAAAGTCAATCGTATTAATTAGAATAAAATGAAACTTTCTGCCCAGTAAAGTAATAGTTAGAGAAAATTAATCCTATCTCGATAAAAATGAAGAGTAGGATCCTCAACTGAAAAATCTGTAACAAGCGGAAATGGTTCCTCATGTAACAGTATCTGTAATTGCTTTAAAAATTTACAAAAACTATAATGCTAGAATGGGAGCTCTCATCGGTTTTGCACTAACGCACTACAAAATTCAGAAACGTTTCGAATATCAACAGAATGTTCGGAATATGAAGGGTGCATTGATACAATTAAAGTTCAAAATTTCTCGAAGTTTTCCTCGCGAATTTTCATCTTTCTAGCGTAAATTCGGTTCAAATGGTTCAAATGACGCTAAGCACTGTGGGACTTAACATCGGAGGTCATCAGTCCCCTAGAACTTACAACTACTTAAAGCTAACTAACCCAAGGACATCACACACATCCATGCCCGAGGCAGGATTCGAACCTGCGATAGTAGCAGCAGCGCGGTACCGGACTGAAGCGTCTACAACCCCTCGGTCACATCGGGCCAGCTTCGTAAATCAGGAATAGTATTATTTCTTCTTCCGCTATTTCAGCTGATAACCTTAAATTCTGCGAGAGACTGACTGTTGTGGTTGGCAGGAGCGCCAACACCTCGTTACTAAAGGAGGCCGAAATGCACGCGTTTCACCTCACGCAGGCTCGCGTGAGGTCTGGAACATGACAAGGGAATTAGAATTGAGAAAAACGGACGTAGCTGGTGGAATACTTAACTTTAATCCGTTAATGACGAACTTCGGTCTGGACGGTACATATTTCACAATATCAATAGTAACGGATAATGGCGCCTTGCTAGGTTGTAGCAAATAACGTAGCTGAAGGCTATGCTAACTATTGTCTCGGCAAATGAGAGCGTAGAAGTCAGTGAACCATCGCTAGCAAAGTCGGCTGTATAACTGGGGCCAGTGCTAGGAAGTCTCTCTAGACCTGCCGTGTGGCGGCGCTCGGTCTGCAATCACTGATAGTGGCGACACGCGGGTCCGACGTATACTACCGGACCGCGGCCGATTTAAAGGTTACCACCTAGAAAGTGTCGTGTCTGGCGGAGACACCACACTGACCTTGAAGATGGCTGTAAGGTTATCAGACGACATATTCGAAGAAGAAATAATACTAGAAGAAAAAAAAAGAAGAAATAATACTATCCCAGATTCACAACCGAAAAATGACGGAATAAACTACAGGATGCTGCTTTATTCCAGTTTTTGTTAATAAATGCTGCCAGTGCAGAGGCTGTCTGCTCGAACGATACAGACAAGTAATAAGGGTTGTGGAAACCAGCTGTAATTTGCGTTGACATCATTTATGAACATCGGCTGAGTCACGTCGAGGTGTATGTGGCGGGTGTAGAAGATGTATATCTTCTATATATATATCGTATAGATCCCTGAGTCAACAGATGGGGACGTTTGCAAGACAACAACTATCTGTACGAACAGTTCGACGTCGTTTGCAGCAGCATAGGCTATCAGCTCGGGGACCATGGCTGAGGTTACCCTTGACGCTGCATCACAGACAGGAGCGCCTGCGATGGTGTACTCAACGACGAACCTGTGTGCACGAATGGCAAAACGTCATTTTTTCGGATGGATCCAGGTTCTGCTTACAGCATCATGATGGTCGCATTCGTGTTTGGCGACATCGCGGTGAACGCACATTGGAAGCGTGTATTCGTCATCGCCACATTGGCGTATCACCCGGCGCGATGGTATGGGGTGCCAATGGTTACACGTCTCGGTCACCTCTTGTTCGCATTGACGGCACTTTGAACAGTGGACGTTACATTTCAGATGCGTTACGACCCGTGGATCTACTCCTCTTTCGATCCCTGCGAAATCCTACATTTCAGTAGGATAATGCACGACCGCATGTTGCAGGTCCGTACGTGCCTTTCTGGATACAGAAAATGTTCGACTGCTGCTCTGGCCAGCAAAGTCTCCGGATCTCTCACCAGTTGAAAACGTCTGGTCAATGGTGGCCGAGTAACTGACTCGTCACAATACGCCAGTCACTACTCTTGATGAACTGTGTTATCGTGTTGAAACTGCATGGGCAGCTGCACCTGTATACGCCATCCAAGCTCTATTTGACTCAATGCCCAAGCGTACCAAGGCCGTAATTACGTCCAGAGGTGGTTGTTCTGGGTACTGATTTCTCAGGACCTATGCACCCAAATTGCGTGAAAATGTAATCACATGCCAGTTCTAGTATAATACACTCCTGGAAATGGAAAAAAGAACACATTGACACCGGTGTGTCAGACCCACCATACTTGCTCCGGACACTGCAAGAGGGCTGTACAAGCAATGATCACACGCACGGCACAGCGGACACACCAGGAACCGCGGTGTTGGCCGTCGAATGGCGCTAGCTGCGCAGCATTTGTGCACCGCCGCCGTCAGTGTCAGCCAGTTTGCCGTGGCATACGGAGCTCCATCGCAGTCTTTAACACTGGTAGCATGCCGCGACAGCGTGGACGTGAACTGTATGTGCAGTTGACGGTCTTTGAGCTAGGGCGTATAGTGGGCATGCGGGAGGCCGGGTGCACGTACCGCCGAATTGCTCAACACGTGGGTCGTGAGGTCTCCACAGTACATCGATGTTGTCGCCAGTAGTCGGCGGAAGGTGCACGTGCCCGTCGACCTGGGACCGGACCGCAGCGACGCACGGATGCACGCCAAGACCGTAGGATCCTACGCAGTGCCGAAGGGGACCGCACCGCCACTTCCCAGCAAATTAGGGACACTGTTGCTCCTGGGGTATCGGCGAGGACCATTCGCAACCTTCTCCATGAAGCTGGGCTACGGTCCCGCACACCGTTAGGCCGTCTTCCGCTCACGCCCCAACATCGTTCAGCCCGCCTCCAGTGGTGTCGCGACAGGCGTGAATGGAGGGACGAATGGAGACGTGTCGTCTTCAGCGATGAGAGTCGCTTCTGCCTTGGTGCCAACGATGGTCGTATGCGTGTTTGGCGCCGTGCAGGTGAGCGCCACAATCAGGACTGCATACGACCGAGGCACACAGGGCCAACACCCGGCATCATGGTGTGGGGAGCGATCTCCTACACTGGCCGTACACCTCTGGTGATCGTCGAGGGGCCACTGAATAGTTCACGGTACATCCAAACCGTCATCGAACCCATCGTTCTACCATTCTTAGACCGGCAAGGGAACTTGCTGTTCCAACAGGACAATGCACGTCCGCATGTATCCCGTGCCACCCAACGTGCTCTAGAAGGTGTAAGTCAACTACCCTGGCCAGCAAGATCTCCGGATCTGTCCCCCATTGAGAATGTTTGGGACTGGATGAAGCGTCGTCTCACGCGGTCTGCACGTCCAGCACGAACGCTGGTCCAACTGAGGCGCCAGGTGGAAATGGCATGGCAAGCCGTTCCACAGGACTACATCCAGCATCTCTACGATCGTCTCCATGGGAGAATAGCAGCCTGCATTGCTGCGAGAGGTGGATATACACTGTACTAGTGCCGACATTGTGCATGCTCTGTTGCCTGTGTCTATGTGCCTGTGGTTCTGTCAGTGTGATCATGTGATGTATCTGACCCCAGGAATGTGTCAATAAAGTTTCCCCTTCCTGGGACAATGAATTCACGGTGTTCTTATATCAATTTCCAGGAGTGTGTAAAAATGCAGTAAATGAAGCAGGCAAAAAGGAATACAAACGTCTCAAAGATGAGATCGACAGACAGTGCAAAATGGCTAAGCAGAGATGGCTAGAGGACAAATGTAAGTACATAGAGGCTTATCTCACTAGGGGTAAGATAGATACTGCCTACAGGAAAATTAGAGAGACCTCTGGAGAAAAGAGGGCCACTTGTATGAATATTAAGACCTCAGATGGAAACCCAGTTCTAAGCAAAGAAGGGAAAGCAGAAAGGTGGAAGGAGTATATAGAGGGTCTGTACAAGGGCGATGTACTTGAGAACAATATTATGGAAATGGAAGAGGATGTAGATGAAGATGAAATGGGAGATACGATACTGCGTGAAGAGTTTGACAGAGCACAGAAAGACCTGAGTCGAAACAAGGCCCCTGTAGTAGACAACATTCCATTGGAACTACTGACGGCCTTGGGAGAGCCAGTCCGGAGAAAAGTCCACCATCTGGTGAGCAAGATGTATGAGACAGGAGAAATACCCACAGACTTCAATAAGAATATAATAATTCCAATCCCAAAGAAAGCAGGTGTTGACACATGTGAAAATTATCGAACTATCAGTTTAATAAGTGACAGCTGCAAAATACTAACGCGAATTCTTTACAGACGAATGGAAAAACTAGTAGAAGCCGACCTCGGGGAAGATCAGTTTGGATTCCGTAGAAATGTTGGAACACGTGAGGCAATACTGACCCTACGACTTATCTTAGAACCTAGATTAAGGAAGGACAAATCTACGTTTCTAGCATTTGTAGACTTAGAGAAAGCTTTTGACAATGTTGACTGGAATGATCTCTTTCAAATTCTGAAGGTGGGAGGGGTAAAATACAGGGAGTGAAAGGCTATTTATAATTTGTACAGAAACAAGATGGCAGTTATAAGAGTCGAGGGACATGAATGGGAAGCAGTGATTGGGAAGGGAGTGAGACAGGGCCTGTAGCCTCTCCCCGATGTTATTCAATCTGTGTATTGAGCAAGTAGTGAAGGAAACAAAAGAAATATTCGGAGTAGGTATTAAAATCCATGCAGAAGAAATAAAAACTTTGAGGTTCGCCGATGATATTGTAATTCTGTCAGAGACTGCAAAGGACTTGGAAGAGTAGTTGAACGGAATGGACAGTGTCTTGAAAGGAGGATATAAGATGAACATCAACAAAAGGAAAACGAGGATAATGGAATGTAGTCGAATTAAGTCGGGTGTTGCTGAGGGAATTAGATTAGGAAATGAGACACTTAAAGTAGCTAAGGAGTTTTGCTATTTGAGGAGCAAAATAACTGATGATGGTCGAAGTAGAGAGCATATAAAATGTAGACTGGCAATGGGAAAGAAAGCATTTCTGAAGAAGAGAAATTTGTTAACATGGAGTATAGATTTAAGTGTCAGGAAGTCATTTCTGAAAGTATTTGTATGGAGTGTCGCCATGTATGGAAGTGAATCGTGGACGATAAATAGTTTGGACAAGAAGAGAGTAGAAGCTTTCGAAATGTGGTGCTGCAGAAGAATGCTGAAGATTAGATGGGTAGATCACATAACTAATGAGGAAGTATTGAACAGGATTGGGGAGAAGAGAAGATTGTGGCACAACTTGACCAGAAGAAGGGATCGGTTGGTTAGACATGTTCTGAGGCATGAAGGGATCACCAATTTCGTATTGGAGGGCAGCGTGGAGGGTAAAAATCACAGAGGGAGAGCAAGAGATGAGTACACTAAGCAGATTCAGAAGGTTGTAGGTTGCAGTAGGTACTGGGAGATGAAGAAGCTTGCACAGGATAGATTAGCGTGGAGAGCTGCATCAAACCAGTCTCAGGACTGCGGACCACAACGACAGCATCTCCTATTACTGTACTGCAGCCTCGTTTTCTTATTCCATTTACTGGCGTCACTAGCTTACTGCCTTACTTGCCCGTGAGCGGCATCAGCAGCGCGTATCGATAAGTGCACTGTCGTACCATCTCTGGAGCGACCGATAGTATTTCCGGGTCGTCGTGAGTCTGACAATCAGTTTAGGACGGCCCAGCAGTGCAGTCGGGACGCAGCAGCAGAGAAGTCGGGGACGGAGCGCCGGTGAGGCGCGGACAGCCAGTGCTCGCCGACCGCTGGCGACACACATGAACTGTCCGACGGAGGGAGATTGGAGCGGGACGACCGTTGGTTGGTCGTTCGGTTGGTCGTCTCATCGGCCGACGTATATTTGGTCCTTTCAACGTTTCCGGGCCTGGGCAGTTGGTCGGTTGGCGTGGAGCAACGAGGAAGTCTTCGAGGCGCGTGTCTGCCGGGGGCCTGGCGGCGTACAAGCGCGGTCGGAGTGTGAACGGCTGCTCCCATTGCTACGAGGTCCGTGGCTGACCGATCCTGGACAGGAAGGTTGAGTCTACTTAATCCTCCGACCAGCTCCCACTGGTCATATTGTGTCGTTTGAATTAGTTATCATGTCGTGTCTTCGTAGGCTTTCCCGGCGTAATAAGTCTTGAAAATCTCTTCGGGTTTGCTGCCGGATCCTAAAATAAACTTGACTCGATATTTCGGCGATCCAACTGGTCGCCATCTTCAGGAGAATGCTGCTTGCTGATGAGTCCCGCTGAGAACTAATGCCTGGCTGCAAAACGACGTCCTATATAGCCCACCGTGCAGTACACGGCGCGTGCGCCGCCCGTCACAGTTGCTGCCCTCCAAGACAGGGAAGGGGCGCCGCCCCTGGTAGAAATTTGCGGCAACGATATATCGCACTCATGGTCGCACCGAAGAACGTTCAATTTTGATGCGGGATAGTACCGGATTCCACGTCCTTCTAAGAGGAAACCCATTGTCTCTATTGATTAAATTATCCGCCAACCTAATTTCAATTGCCTCCTAGTTATCATGTCGCTTTGTCCGTTGACTGTCTGTCGGTTGAGTTGCCGTTGGATTGACAATGGTTGGGCCGACTATCTGTCTCGCCTAAGCGAGCGTTAACCTCGTCTCCCCGAAGGGCGCTTATCACCTATGTTGCGCGCTTGTGTTTGTATATATACGTCTCATTATACTGTATATGTATGTTTAAGCACAATTTTATTAAGTTCAGATGTTTAACAGTTTGCATCTTAAACATTTCACAAATTACACAATTACTTGTTTGAAATTAATGGTCCATAGAACGAAATAATTACTTTATTTCGGAAATCATTAGGGTAATCAGCAATCGGAACTCGACAGTGTCAAGAGTGTGCGGAGAACGGCAGATTTCAGGGATTCCTTCCCACCACGGACAATGCCGCAACCGACGGCCTTCACTTAATGACCAGAGCAGTGGCATTTCAGCAGAGTTGTCAGTAGTAAGAGACTAGCAACACTGTGTGAAATAACCACAGATATCAATGTGGAAGTGCGACGAACGTATCAGTTAGGACAGTCCGGTGGAACTTGGCGTTAATGGACTATGGCAGCAGACAACGGACGTGAGCACCTTTGCTAACAGCAAGATATGGCCTACAGCGCTCCTGCCGGGCTCATGACCATGTTGCTTCCATCCTAGAGGACTGGAAAACCGTGGCCTGGCCGGATGAGGTCCGATTTCAGTTGGTAAGAGGTTATGGTAGGATTCGAGTGTGATTCAAACCGCAAGAAGACATAGTTCCAAGCTCTCGACAAGGCACTGTGTACGCTGATGGTGGCTCCATAATTATGTGAGCTATCTTTACATGGAATGGACTGGATCCTCTGGTCCAATTGAACCGATCATTGATGGAAATGATTAAGTTCTCCCAGTTGGAGACCATTTGCAACCTTTCATGGACTTAATGTCCCCAAACAGCGATGGAATTTTTATGGTTAGCAATGTGCCACGTCAGAACATTTTGAACAATTCGAGAGAATGATTTGGCCACTCAGATAACCCGACATGAATCCTATGGAATATTTATGGGACATAATCAAGAGGTCAGTTCGTGCACAAAATCCTGCACGGACAAAAGTATCTCAGTTATGGACGGCTACAGAGGCAGCGTGGATCAGTATCTCTGCAGAGGACTTCTGACAACTTGTTGACTCCATGCCACGTCGAACTGCTTCACCACCAAGAGCAAAAGGGGTCTGACACGACATTAGGAGGTATCCCACGCATTTTTTCAACTCAGTGTAATATGCGTGAAAGCCCACAAATTATTATGTGATAATATTTTGTGTAAGTCAGCAGGCCAACTGCGACAACAATACATGCCGAAGTCGCAAGCAGACGACGAAGAGATATAATATGAGGATACTGAAAGGGTAATTTAGTGCTTAAAGGGAGATGAAAATATAATAGTCTAGGCGGATTGGAATGGGGTTCTAGGGGATTGAATAGAAAAAGGGTTACGAGAAAATGTGGGCCTGGTACGAGGAACGAGGGAGGAGAAAAATTGAGTTCTGCAATAAATTTTAGCTACTAGTAACGAATTCTCTGTTCAAGAATCACTAGGGAGCAGCTATGCTCAGAAAAGGCCAAGAGATCAGGAAGGTTTCAGTTACATTGCATCAGGGTTAGGCAGAGATTCTGAAATCAGATATTGGATTGATAGGCGTACCGAGGGGCAGATATTGACTCATGTCAAAATTTTGTATTGATGAAGAGTAGGCTGAAGTTTAAGAGACTACTCAGGAAGAATCAGTGTGCAGAGAAGTGGGATACGGGAGTACTAAGGAATGAAAAACTATGCTCTAAGTTCTTCGAGGCTACACGTATTGTGATAAAGAACAGCTCAGTAGGCAGTTCAATTGTAGAGCAATGGACATCTTTAAAAAGGGCTATCACGGAAGCTTGAAAGAAAAACGTAGGTACAATGGACGTAACTACGAAGAAACTATAGGTAACAGAAGAAATACTTCAGTTGATTGACGAATGAAGAAAGTACAAATATGTCCAGAGAAATTCAGAAATATAGAAATAACGACTCACTTAGGAGCGAAATACATAGAAAGTGCAGTGAAGCTGCGGCGAAATGGTTGCAAAAAAAAATTTGAAGAAATTGGAAGAGAAATGACTGTCTGAAGGACTGACTCAGCAAAAATAAAAACAACTTTCGGTGAAATTAAGGGAAAGGGCCGCCACATTACGAGTGCAACGGAAATTCCACTGTTAAATGCAGAGGAGAGAGCGAATAGGTGGGAAGAGTACACTGGGGGACTCCATGAGGGGAAGACTTACCTGACGAGGGGGTAGAAGAGGAAGCGGGAGTGATACAGAAGAGACAAGAGATACAGTAGTAGGAACAGAATGTAGCAGAACTTTGGCAGACTTAAAAATCAAATAAGGCGCAAGGGATAGATAACATTCAATCGGAATTTGTAAAATTATTGGGGGAACTGGCAACAAAACGATTATTCACATTGGTGTGTAGAATGTATGAGACTGGCGATGTAACATCAGAACTTCGGGAAAACATGAACCACATAATTCCCAAGCTTGGAAGAACCTACAATAAGATTAAAAGCTCATTTATCCAAGTGGCTCACAAAAATAATATACAGAAAAACGGAAAAAAATTGAGGATCTATTAGATGACGACCATTTTGGCTTCAGGAAAGGTAAAGGCACCATAAAGGCAGTTCTGACATTACGGTTGACAGTGAAAGCAAGAATGAAGCAAAACCAAGATTTCTCGACATGGAAAAAGCATTCGACTATGTAAAGTGGTGCAAGTTGTTCGATATCCTGAGAAAAATAGGGATAAGCTGTAGGGAAAACGGGTAATATACAATATTTACAAGAACCAAGAGGAAACTATATGACTTGAAGAAAAGCTCGGATTAAAAAGATGTAAGACAGGGATGTCGTCTTTCGCCTCTACTGCTCAATCTATGCGTCGAGGAAATAAAAGAAAGTTTAAAAGTGGTATTAAAATTGAACGTGAAATGATATCAGTATTAATATTCGCTCCTCAGAGAAGGTGAAAGAGGTTTACAGCACCTGTTGAATGGAATGAACAGTCTTACGAGTACAGAATATGGATTGAGATTAAATCGACAAGAGGTGATCGTAATGAGAAGTAGGAGAAATGAGAACAGCGAGAAACTTATCTTCAGGATTGGTCTACTTGTATCAAACACAGGTGTTAATTCGAGGAAGATATTACTAAGATTGTGATTCTGGAGCACAATTTTGCATGGAAGTGAAACACGGACTGTGAGAAAACCGGAAGAGAAAAGAATCGAATTATTTCAGATGTGATGTTACAGATGAACGCTGAAAATTAGGTGGACTGATAAGGTAAGGAGTGAGGAGGTTCTCCGAAGAATCGGCGAGAAATATGGGGAAAAAATGACAAGAAGAAGAGACAGGGCGGTAGGACATCTTTTAAGACATGAGGGAATAACTTCCAAGGGACTAGAGGGAGCTCTAGAGAGTAAAAACTGTGGAGGGAGACAGACACTGGGATACATCCAGCAAATAACTGAGGACGCAGTTTAGAAGTGCTGTTCTGAGATGAAAAGTTTTGCACAGGAGAGGAATTCGTGGCTCGTGTCATCAAACCAGTCAGAAGACTGATGACTCAGAATAAAATTCATTTGGTTCAGCTTCTGTTATTGTAATAGGAATATGACAGATGATTTCTTGAGGTCAGCGCCGATCGCTACGAAGATCCGATGCTTTTCGTACGTGGGACGTTGTGTGCTGGACAATGGTTGAACCAGTAAAGTTGTTGAGTTCGGTGATAGAGACGTACAACGCTTCACTGACGAAAGTGTCGGTTACGGTTTAGTGATATTTGCTCACGGAATTTGGGTCTGCCCTTAAAGTATTTCTCTGAAAACGATTTGCGACTTGGCGTAATTCACCGCGAACAATGCCAACGTATAGAAAAACTCATGTGAACTATGTGTGGAAAGGCATAAGATACATACACACACCTAGTGTGGACAGAATTTGTGTTAATATCGAAACATTATAGGAGAACCAGAGGTTGTACAGAGTTTCAGGGAGAACATAAGGGAGCAATTGACAGGAATGGGGGAAAGAAATACAGTAGAAGAAGAATGGGTAGCTTTGAGGGATGAAGTAGTGAAGGCAGCAGAGGATCAAGTAGGTAAAAAGACGAGGGCTAGTAGAAATCCTTGGGTGACAGAAGAAATATTGAATTTAATTGATGAATGGAGAAAATATAAAAATGCAGTAAATGAAGCAGGCAAAAAGGAATACAGACGTCTCAAAAATGAGATCAACAGGAAGTGCTAAATGGCTAAGCAGGGATGGCTAGAGGAGAAATGTAAGGATGTAGAGGCTTATCTCACTAGGGGTAAGGTAGATACTGCCTACAGGAAAATTAGAGACCTTTGGAGATAAGAGAACCACTTGTATGGACATCAAGGGCTCAGATGGAAACCTAGATCTAAGAAAGAAGGGAAAGCAGAAAGGTGGAAGGAGTATATAGAGGGTCTATACAAGGCCGAGATACTTGAGGACAATATTATGGAAATGGAAGAGGATGTAGATGAAGATGAAATGGGAGATACGATACTGCGTGAAGAGTTTGACAGAGCACAGAAAGACCTGAGTCGAAACAAGGCCCCTGGAGTAGACAACATTCCAGTGGAACTACTGACGGCATTGGGAGAGCCAGTCCTGACAAAACTCTACCATCTGGTGAGCAAGATATATGAGACAGGCGAAATACCCTCAGACTTCAAGAAGAATATAATAATTCCAATCCCAAAGAAAGCAGGTGTTGACAGATGTGAAAATTACCGAACTATCAGTTTAATAAGTGACAGCTGCAAAATACTAACGCGAATTCTTTACAGAAGAATGGAAAAACTAGTAGAAGCCGACCTCAGGGAAGATAAGCTTGGATTCCGTAGAAATGTTGGAACACGTGAGGCAATACTGACCCTACGACTAATCTTAGAAGCTAGATTAAGGAAGGGCAAACCTACGTTTCTAGCATTTTTAGACTTAGAGAAAGCTTTTGACAATGTTGACTGGAATACTGTCTTTCAAATTCTAAAGGTGGCAGGGGGTAAAATACAGGGAGCGAAAGGCTATTTACAATTAGTACAGAAACCAGATGGCAGTTATAAAAATTGAGGGGCATGAAAGGGAAGCAGTGATTGGGAAGGGAGTGAAACAGGGCCTGTAGCCTCTCCCCGATGTTATTCAATCTGTATATTGAACAAGCAGTGAAGGAAACAAAAGAAAAATTCGGAGTAGGTATTAAAATCCACGCAGAAGAAATAAAAACTTTGAGGTTCACCGATGATATTGTAATTCTGTCAGAGACAGCAAAGGACTTGGAAGAGCAGTTGAACGGAATTGACAGTGTCTTGAAAGGAGGATATAAGATGAACATCAACAAAAGGAAAACGAGGATAATGGAATGTAGTTGATTTAAGTCGGGTGACGCTGTGGGAATTAGATTAGGAAATGAGACACTTAATGTAGTAAAGGAGCTTTGCTATTTGGGGTCAAAATAACTGATGATGGTCGAAGTAGAGAGGATATAAAATGTAGTCTGGCAATGGCAGGGAAAGCGTTTCTGAAGAAGAGAAATTTGTTAACATCGAGCATAGATTTAAGTGTCAGGAAGACATTTCTGAAAGTATTTGTATGGAGTGTCGCCATGTATGGAAGTGAATCATGGACGATAAATAGTTTGAACAAGAAGAGAATAGAAGCTTTCGAAATGTGGTGCTACAGAAGAATGGTGAAGATTAGATGGGTTGATCACATAACTAATGAGGAATTATTGAACAGGATTGGGGAGAAGTTTGTGGCACAACTTGACCAGAAGAAGGGATCGGTTGGTAGGACATGTTCTGAGGCATGAAGGGATCACAAATTTAGTATTGGAGGGCAGCGTGGAGGGTAAAAATCGTAGAGGGAGACCAAGAGACGACTACACTAAACAGATTCAGAAGGATGTGGGTTGCAGTGGGTTCTGGGAGATGAAGAAGCTTGCACAGGACAGAGTAGCATGGAGAGCTGCATCAAACCAGTCTCAGGACTGAACACCACAACATATAGGACGACTAGGATCTGATAATGTTCCCGGGCCAGTGAGAGAGTGCACAAGATTTTCAGCTAGGCCAAACCTGGTTCAAGCCGCTCACTGATGATTCGATGCAGTACAGTTACTGTGGGGATGTTGATGGCTACGGTTTTACCGTATGGTAAGTTCTATAAGGTCCGCTAGTGCTGGGTAAACCAGGAACGTGCCCGAATCCGTACAGCCCTGTCATCTTGAAAGGTGGAATTCTCACCATGAAGATGTTGAAGAAAGGACAATATTTACACCGAGGATATTGACGAAAACACCTGTTTCATGTTCACGGAAGCTTGCTTAAGTGGACTCAAATCGTGACATGACGAGCGCCCCCAAAACTTCACATAACCGTCACCGGTCTGAAGTACTTTCTCCACACATTGAAGGTTAAACTCCTCATTGAGCAGTAGGTGCATTCAACGCCATGTACTACACTAAAAGAGGCAAAATCGCAACTCGTCGGATTGTGCTACGCATTTCCAGTCAGCCGCTGTCCATGTTGTGTTTTGTGCAACCCAAACGTGTAATTTTGTTTGCTCTTGTGAAGAACGTCCTTTTGCGAAATATCCGACTCCGCATGTCCACTGTATGCAGCGACAGCATTCACTGACAGCAGAGCGTCCTGTCGAATTTACAAGCGATTGTCAACGACAAAGCCTAACACTCGTCTCCTGCACCTGCCGGCTAGAATCCTTTTACAATTAATGGGGTAGTGTTTCCTGTTACCGGGTAACGTTTTTAAATTAAAAATTACCTGTAAATCAGAAATATTTAAATGAACGAAAATGTTGCTGGTAAATATTTAAAAAGCGCTCTTGCGGAAAATCTCCCGAATATCTGAAATGTGGAATTTTTACCTCCAGAAATACGGTTTCTAATTTCGGGGATACAGGTTTTCTAATTACTGGATCTAAATAAACACTAAAATTTAATGAATTAGTAAAATGTCTTTATTCGCATCCATTGTTTGTTTCAAAAGCAAAGAGTACTCCATAACTGTCGATTACTCTGCAGGAGTTCTAGCCACAACAAGAAAAATATTCAGCCTTTGCGCTTGAAGCGGTACTGCAAATACATTCCATTTAAATATTTGCAAGCAGTTTTGTATGACAATAATAAAATGGTACAAATGCCTCTGAGCACTATGGGACTTAACATCTATGGTCATCAGTCCCCTAGAACTTAGAACTACTTAAACCTAACTAACGTAAGGACATCACACAACACCCAGTCATCACGAGGCAGAGAATATGTCAATAATATTGGTAGCAAAATAGCAAGCTACAAAGCAATATTTCATTACACCGTGGGCAGTAGAATGAGAAAATGTCTGCAAACACTGTTTTATTTTATCTTTGTCATTCTTTCATTCCGTCCTCCCCTTTCTGGCAGGTGTATCAATGAATGAAAGTATGTGTGGAGTCAACTAACAGACGACTAAGGTGGTGTTTTACAAAGGTAGAGTAGAAGGGGAGGTTGAGCAAAGAAGCTATCAGAGACTTCGAGTTTTATCGATAGTCTAGAGGGATTTAAGCTGCTCAGCAAATGAGGGCTATCTTCTATTCTCATTTTTGAACGAGGGGTTCGTTGGCGGCCAGGTGGACTTGTTCATCACTCTGTCGAAAAGAGCTGATGCGTGCATTCCTCTCCACGGCATATTTCGTTTTGATAAGAAAATGCTAAAGAAAATGAGCTATATGATCGTCGCCGGCCGCGGTGGTCTAGCGGTTCTAAGCGCTCAGTCCGGAACCGCGGGACTGCTACGGTCGCAGGTTCGAATCCTGCCTCGGGCACGGATGTGTGTGATGTCCTTAGGTTAGTTAGGTTTAAGTAGTTCTAAGTTCTAGGGGACTGATGACCACAGATTTTAAGTCCCATAGTGCTCAGAGCCATTTGAACCATTTTTTTGATAATCGATCAGCATAGATTCGTGTTTATTAGATTCAACGTTGATAGGGAAATATCAGAACATGGGGTAATTTTCATAATTTTGATCGTTTAGTCAGTTAGGATTTGGTAACTTATTGTGGCGCAGGGCCTTCGCGTGTGGGTAAAATGAAGCTGATTGCTCAATACTTAAAAGCGGAAAGCGGGAGTTAAATGTTTCATTCTTGAGACGCCCTGCCAAACCCACAGGGCAGGACAGGTAGTTTAATTTGTGGAAAGGGGCCAAAATAAGGGGCTGTCAAATATATACAACTTTATTATTTGATCAAACATTACAAGAGCTAAAAAATTATTATTATTTTTTAAACACACAGCTTTAATCTTTTGGACTTAATTACCGGCTGAAAGCCACTTTAATTTAAAAACGGTTGAAGGCCAATAACTTAAATCGCAAGTATAATCAGAAATCCAAAAGGAAAGCCTTATCTTACAACAGTTCTTTAATTTAGGCTGAAGGCCTTAAGAGCAAAACACCTCAAACTCAAAATCGGCTGAAGGCCTAACACTTAAAATTCAACAACATTAAAATCTTTAAAATGCCGAAGGTCTTACGTGAAACGGTTCTTTAAATTAGGCTGAATGCCTAAAGAATCTTACGCCTTAAGGGCAAAACAACCTCAATTTTAAAAAAAACCGGCTGGAATCCATACAAGTAGAAACAACAAGAACAACTAAAACAAAGGGCAATACACCAAAGGGCGCACAGATTTTCGAGGGTCGGTCTTGGAATTCAAACACTAACGTTGTTATACGGAGGAAGCAACTGTAGTAACAAATAGTACTGTCATACCTTATACATAAATCACGTAGAGTTAGCATCACGACATATGTACATACAAGTATTAGCTATAGTAGAATGGAATATGCTAATTCAGATGAGATAGGCTCGAAGTTATTATCGAAGCTCTCCCACTGAAACAGATAGGTAAAGGGATCTATTGTGCTATCTAAATCTTACCTTTCGTGTGTTATTTTCTTCTTAAAAATATAGTAATTTTTTCCCTTCCTTTCCCAAATTGGTCTTTACGTACCTTGTGTTTTTTGTTTTTATTTCTTTAATATAAAAATCAAGAAAACTACTAAACTTCTGAAAATTGTCTAGTTTGTAGTAGTAAACCACCCACTATAATTACCAACTCTGTAATGTGAACAAATCAATAAATAATAACGATTTGCGAAATGGAATGTCGCATGCGTCTAGCTCCAACTACCATTCTGCGTTCAAAGTCTGTTAATTCCCGTCTTGCTGCGTAATCACGCCGGAAACATTTTCACGTGAATCACCTGAGTACAAATGACATCTCCGCCAATGTACTGCCATTTATACCTAGTATAAGCTATACTACCGCCATTTGTGTATGTGCATATCTCTATCTCATGAAATTTGCCACCTCAGTGTGTAATTATATGCACTGCGAAAAGCTCCCCAGACCAAGGAAGTGGTCGCCCACTGGAGACATCATGATAATATTGCGTACCGCTGGAGTATTTAGACGGTTATGAGCTGATATTTGGAGGGGATTGCCTTTTTCTGTAAAGTGCCAACGATTTACGCCGCGTGGGATGTTGTGGTCAATGGATGAAAGCGGAACACAGCGGAACACCCAGCTGATGAAGTTGTGGTTTGCACATAATCGAATTTCGTTATGGAATTTGTGTCTGTCCATAAAATATTTCTCTGGGAACAGTTTTCAGCTTAGTATTGGACATTGCTCTATATACGCCTTCCACCTTTCTGCTTTCCCTTTCAAGCATCACCCGACTTAATTCGACTACATTCCATTATCCTTGTTTTTCTTTTGTTGATGTTCATCTTATATCCTCAGTTCAAGACACTGTCCATTCCGTTTAACTGCACTTCCAAGTCCTTTGCCCTCTCTGACAGAATTACAATGCCATCGGCGAACCTCAAAGTTTTTATTTCTTCTCCATGGATTTTAATACATACTCCGAATTTTTCTTTTGTTTCCTTTACTGCTTGCTCAATATACAGATTGAATAACATCGGGGAGATGCTACAACCCTGTCTTACTCCCATCCCAACCACTGATTCCCTTTCATGTCCCTCGACTCTTATACCTGCCACCTGGTTTCTGTACAAATTGTAAATAGCCTTTCACTCCCTGTATTTTACCCCCTGCCACCTTTAGAATTTGAAATAGAGTATTCCAGTCAACATTGTCAAAAGCTTTCTCTAGGTCTACAAATGCTAGAAACGTAAGTTTTCCCTTCCTAAATCTAGCTTCTAAGATGAGTCGTAGGGTCAGTATTGCCTCACGTGTTCCAACATTTCTACGGAATCCAAGCTGATCTCCCCGAGGTCGGCTTCTACTAGTTTTTCCATTCTTCTGTAAAGAATTCGCGTTAGTATTTTGC
Source organism: Schistocerca gregaria (assembly GCF_023897955.1). Classification (NCBI taxonomy): domain Eukaryota; kingdom Metazoa; phylum Arthropoda; class Insecta; order Orthoptera; family Acrididae; genus Schistocerca; species Schistocerca gregaria. The sequence continues at coordinate 199,148,648 of NC_064923.1, forward strand.
AGCTGTCACTTATTAAACTGATAGTTCGGTAATTTTCACATCTGTCAACACCTTTTTCTTTGGGATTGGAATTATTATACTTTTCTTGACGTCTGAGGGTATTTCACCTGTTTAATACATCTTGCTCACCAGATGGTAGAGTATTGTCAGGACTGACTCTCCCAAGGCAGTCAGTAGTTCCAATGGAATGTTGTCTACTTCGGAAGCCTTGTTTCGACTCAGGTCTTTCAGTGCTCTGTCAGACTCTTCACGCAGTATCGTATCACTCATTTCATCTTCATCTACATCCTCTTTCATATCCATAATATTGTCCTCAAGCACATCGTCCTTGTATAGACTCCATATACTCCATCCACCTTTCTGCTTTCCCTTCTTTGCTTAGAACTGGGTTTCCCTCTGAGCTGTTGACGTTAATGTAAGTGCTTCTCTTATCTTCAAAGGTCTCTTTAATCATCCTGTAGGCAGTATCTATCTTACCCCTAGAGAGATAAACCTCTACATCCATACATTTGTCCTCTAGCCATCCCTGCTTAGCCATTTTGCACTTCCTGTCGATCTCATTTTTGAGACGTTTGTTTTCCTTTTTGCCTGCTTCATTTACTGCATTTTTATATTTTCTCCTTTCATCAGTTAAATTCAATATATCTTCTGTTACCCAAGGATTTCTACTAGCCCTTGTTTTTGTACCTACATAATCGTCTGCTGCCTTCACTGCTTCATCCCTCAAAGCTACCCATTCTTCTTCTACTGTATTTCTTTCCCCCATTTCTGCCAATTGTTCACTTATGCTCTCCCTGAAACTCTGTACAACCTCTGGTTCTTTCAGTTTATCCATGTCCCATGTCCTTAAATTCCAACCTTTTTGCAGTTTCTTTAGTTTTAAAGTACAGTTCATAACCAATAGATTGTGGTCCACATCTGCCCCTACAATTTAAAACCTGTTTCCTAAATCTCTGTCGTACCATTATATAATCTATCTGAAACTTGTCAGTATCTCTGGGGCTCTTCCATGTATACAAACTTCTTTCATGATTCTTGAACCAAGTGTTAGCTATGATTAAGTTATGCTCTGTGCAAAATTCTACCAGGAGGCTCCCTCTTTCATTTCTTAGTCCCAATCCATATTCACCTACTGCGTTTCCTTATCTCTCTTTTCCTACTACCGAATTCCAGTCACCCATTACTATTAAATTTTCGTCTCCCTTCACTATCTGAATAATTTCTTTTATTTCATCATACATTTCTTCAGTTTCTTCGTCATCTGCAGAGCTAGTTGGTATATAAACTTGTACTACTGTAGTAGGCGTGGGCTTCGTATCTATCTTGGCCACAATAATGCGTTCACTATGCTGTTTGTAGTAGCTTACAAGCTTTCCTATTTTCCTATTCATTATTAAACCTACTCCTGCATTACCCCTATTTGATTTTGTGTTTATAACCCTGTAGTCACCTGACCAGAAGTCTTGTTCCTGCTGCCACCGAACTTCACTAATTCCCACTATATCTAACTTTAACCTATCCATTTCCCTTTTTAAATTTTCTAACCTACCTGCCCGATTAAGGGATCCGACATTCCACGCTCCGATCCGTAGAACGTCAGTTTTTTTCTCCCGATAACGACATCCTCTTGAGTAGTTCCTGCTCGGAGATCCGTATGAGGGACTATTTTACCTCCGGAATATTTTACCCAAGAGGACGCCATCATCATTTAACCATACAGTAAAGCTGTATGTCCTTGGGAAAAATTACGGCCGTAGTTTCCCCTTGCTTTCAGCCGTTCGCAGTACCAGCTCAGCAAGGCCGTTTTGGTTAGTGTTAGAAGGCCAGATCAGTCATTCATCCAGTCTGTTGCCCTTGCATCTACTGGAAACGCTGCTGCCCCTCTTCACGAACCACACGTTTGTCTGGCCTCTCAACAGACACCCCTCCGTTGTGGTTGCACCTATCTGTATCGCTGAGGCACGCAAGCCTCTTCACCAGCGGCACGTTCCATGGTTCAGGGGGGGGGGGGACGTTTATCGAGATTAAGTAGCATTGTTAAATAGTTTTTGCAAAAGCAATGGGAGCTGCATCGCAAATGCAAGCGAAGGCAAAGCTTTTCTGAGAAACAAAAGCAGAACGGAGACTAAATGACCAAAGGATGGCATTGCGAAAGCTTTCAGCAATCTGACGAAGAAAGGTACGACGGTTTGGTCTCACGTCCTGTCAGTAAACGGATGTAAACCATCTGTTCACACACTGGAGGAACGAAAGGTACCAAGTTATTAAAAAAAAGCGCAAATCGCTCCCGTTTTCGAAAAGGATCGTCATAGAGTTGTTAGTAATCGAACGTCTATATCACTGATTTAAGTCTGTAGCACTCTGTTTTATGTTCTCGCACTACGAACTTTTACAGGACGTAAAACTCCTCTCTAAATATTAAAATGGATTCTGAAGTATCCAACACAGGCGGTCAAAAAGTAGAGGTCCAGGTGAAAAATGACACCAAGTTTATTTGAAGTAAAATTACAAATTTTCTTCTTGGTAACGAATCTTGAAACAAAATGAACTCTTCTGGTTTGGACATAAAGCAATACTTCATCCGGAAACCCTGGTAATGGAATAAAGCTCTAAATTAAAAATTTTTCCGCATCTCGTATGGAAACGAAGCACGATTAAAAGTTCTTGGTACACTTTGTTCAGAAAACGGATGGCCCAGTAATAGTCAAGGTTGACAATGAGAAAAATACACTACTGGAAATTAAAATAAGAACACCGTGATTCATTGTCCCACGAAGGGGAAACTTTATTGACACATTCCTGGGGTCAGATACATCACATGATCACACTGACAGAACCACAGGCACATAGACACAGGCAACAGAGCATGCACAATTTCGGCACTAGTACAGTGAATATCCACCTTTCGCAGCAATGCAGGCTGCTATTCTCCCATGGAGACGATCGTAGAGATGTTGTATGTAGTCCTGTGGAACGGCTTGCCATGCCATTTCCACCTGGCGCCTCAGTTGGACCAGCGTTCGTGCTGGACGTGCAGACCGCGTGAGACGACGCTTCATCCAGTCCCAAACATGCTCAATGAGGGACAGATCCGGAGATCTTGCTGGCCAGGGTAGTTGACTTACACCTTCTAGAGCACGTTGGGTGGCACGGGATACACGCGGACGTGCATTGTCCTGTTGGAACAGCAAGTTCCCTTGCCGGTCTAGGAATGGTAGAACGATGGGTTCGATGAGGGTTTGGATGTACCGTGCACTATTCAGTGTCCCCTCGACGATCACCAGAGGTGTACGGCCAGTGTAGGAGATCGCTCCCCACACCATGATGCCGGGTGTTGGCCCTGTGTGCCTCGGTAGTATGCAGTCCTGATTGTGGCGCTCACCTGCACGGCGCCAAACACGCATACGACCATCATTGGCACCAAGGCAGAAGCGACTCTCATCGCTGAAGACGACACGTCTCCATTCGTCCCTCCATTCACGCCTGTCGCGACACCACTGGAGGCGGGCTGCACGATGTTGGGACGTGAGCGGAAGACGGCCTAACGGTGTGCGGGACCGTAGCCCAGCTTCATGGAGACGGTTGCGAATGGTCCTCGCCGATACCCCAGGAGCAACAGTGTCCCTAATTTGCTGGGAAGTGGCGGTGCGGACCCCTACGGCACTGCGTAGGATCCTACGGTCTTGGCGTGCATCCGTGCGTCGCTGCGGTCGGCTCCCAGGTCGACGGGCACGTGCACCTTCCGCCGACCACTGGCGACAACATCGATGTACTGTGGAGACCTCACGCCCCACGTGTTGAGCAATTCGGCGGTACGTCCACCCGGCCTCCCGCATGCCCACTATACGCCCTCGCTCAAAGTCCGTCAACTGCACATACGGTTCACGTCCACGCTGTCGCGGCATGCTACCAGTGTTAAATACTGCGATGGAGCTCCGTATGGCACGGCAAACTGGCTGACACTGACGGCGGCGGTGCACAAATGCTGCGCAGCTAGCGCCATTCGACGGCCAACACCGCGGTTCCTGGTGTGTCCGCTGTGCCGTGCGTGTGATCATTGCTTGTACAGCCCTCTCGCAGTGTCCGGAGCAAGTATAGTGGGTCTGACACACCGGTGTCAATGTGTTCTTTTTTCCATTTCCAGGAGTGTATAAAGTCTGGAGAAGCAGAATTATGGATAAACTCTGAAATATTAAAAGTACACTGGCCGGTCTCTACGTCAGGGTCATATCTTCTTCCGTTGCAGGATGCGGAATGAGAAGTATGGCTCGGACGGTGGTGACAGCGTAGCGACGCCTCTACAGTGTCCTCCTGATTGAAGAAGTGCGTAAGCATTTGGCCCCTGGCCCAGGAAACCCATCCAGAGCGATATGCCTGCGCAGGGCCCGTGCACTGGCCTGAGCATAAACCTCAATTCCTGGATACAGTCGGTGGTCGATGCAGGAAAGAGATCTGTGGGGCCAGCGACCTCTGCTGGCGCTTCCGTCTCCGTCTGGTGGCCGTATGTAGCGTGGTAGCCCTCGAGTGCTGGGTATAAGAAAGCTGGCTGCCCACGTAACTTGGATGTGATGTTGGTTGCAGTTACATTAGGCGTAGGCACACGGCACCGCAGATCACACACACACACACACACACACACACACACACACACACACACACACGTACACCGATAGAGAGAGAGAGAGAGAGAGAGAAAGAGAGAGAGAGAGAGAGAGAGAGAGAGAGAGAGAGAGAGAGAGAGCGCTTTCAAAACTCATCTTACACTGTCCTTGAGATCCAGACAATGGTTCCAAGCTGAGAGTTCGCTCCTTGACTTGCGGTTGACATTGTACTTTACAAGTTCTGCACCCTCGTTTAGCGAACAACATATGAAGTTACTGAGGGTCGGAGCAGGTTTGTGACTGGATTCTAGACTTGCTAACTCAGAGAACTCAGCACATCGTTCTTAACGAGACGAAATCGAGAGGTGCAAAGTAACTTTGGGAGTACACTACGATATTGTATATGGCCCTTACTGCTCATAATATAGCAAATTAATCTAGCACATAACGTCAGAAGCCTTAGGAGACTGTTCACAGACGACCGTGTTGTCCATAGTAAATTAGGAACGCCTTAAGACGCCTTAAGGCTAAGGATTATTTACACAATACCTAAAATTGGTGTAAATACTGGTTGTTGTCCCTGAACGTAAATAAAGTTTCACATAAATATTGGATGGGATTCATTACTGTTCTATTACACTATTGCTTATAAGTCACTAAAGAGGAATGACAATATTAAACAAATCGTTGGAAATGTAGGTGCCAGACTGAGATTAACTAGACTGTTAAGGTGTCAGCCAAATCCAACACCTTCCATGAAAACTCTGACATGAAAGCAAATCCGGCAGTATGTCACATAGCTCCGAATAAATCCTGACATTAAATTAACCAAAGTAATGCGATCAAAGAGTGAGCAAATGGAATACCACAGACTAACACAAGAAAGCCTAAATGCATGTCATACCTTCCCACCGTGAAACAGACGCAGGTTCGGGGGGAGAAACTAGAACAGAAGCCGAGAGCAGAATCGTGTAGACTAGGAGGCCCTACGATAAGGGACGGGCACTCACGTCGCCAGCTGACCGCCAAAACCACCCCACAGCCCATGTTAAAAGATAGAGCCCTCCAGAAGAACAGCATAGATCTCACGATAACACTAAAAGGGCCACATCAGCTTCAAGTTTTACCGTAGGACTTTTTCGCGTCTCTGTTGCGTTGCAAACATTAAAAAACATTGCCCCACCACGAAAAGTATAACGTTTCTCATTGGATAGACAGAATTTTGTAGGTGGAGCTTAAGGTTAACATTGAGACCCTGATTGGTGAACTGAAAACACAGCCAGATAGCTTTTTTAAACCAACTTCGGTAAATTGTAGTAAGGAGAAGTTAGGAGAGAAGTTGCTTGCGAGACGGCGAGGTGAGCGGAGCTGTGCTGCCCGCCGCCCCCTGACGTACACCAACAAGGCAATGAACGCACGCGATGCCGCATAACAGCGCATAAGGCTTCACTCAGAACTGCAGAAGTCTCATCTGTTACACCCCCTTTTTGCTTAATACTAGTGTTCAACGTCAATTAAACTTCGTGGTATTCACATTTGCTGTGTAAGTTAAAATCTGAAACGCGATGATTTCTCTGCTACATAATTATTGAGAAGCCACATCAGCCACTGTAATTTATGACAGGTTAAATAAGTAATTAAAGATAATTGAGGGTCACTGTAGACCATTTTAATAGTTTTCTCTTTTCATGAAACTTAATTTAAACCTAGATTATAGATGTGGTATGGCATAGGTCATCCTTCGATCCATTGTAGAACTTGGAAACCCATTCAGGGAATATTCGTTCACATTTTTGTTGAACGCAGTTGGTTTTTATCATCCTGTATTAAAATATTTCCTTTTATGAATAGTGCAATTTATAAACAATGTTTTGTGAGTAGAATAAAATTTCCAATGGTAAACTTAACTGCTTTTTCGACGTTATTTCAGCAGCTAACTAAAAATAGGAAAGCCTTGAGTCCCTTCCACTAAATTTAGTTAGTATTAAGATTCTTTTACAGGGAGTGCAGTAGAGCTGACGCTGAAATCATTAAGTATTTAATTATATCATCGCTAGTCTCACTGAACTCTATATGTCATGTGTGGTCTGGCGTCTCCTTACCAGCAACAGGTCCCAGGTGCAAACTAGTCAATTCCCTAAAACCACGCTCAGAGCGTCGTTGCGCGAAAGTGGTAGGGAGACACGACTTAGAACAAACAGAATGTTAGAGGACTAATGTTAAAGCTAATTCATTCCCAAAAGAAGAGGCTTACAAAACTTTCGTTCCAGTGATTCTTGAGTATCGTTCGTCCATCCTCGGGATTCTTACCAGTTTCGATTAATGGAAGAGCTAGAGAAGATTCAACGAAGAGTGAAGGATTCGTTAGTTTGGTGCAAGTGCATTACCGTGATTCTCATCAAAGATTCTCACCAAACTCCAATTTCGGACGCTAGGTGAGACATTTTGTATCACGGGAAAATTTGTTGTTAAGAGAGGTCATCTAGATCAGAACACCCACACTGAAGAAAGAAATTACTATGAGTTGTAGACAGTTCCAATGTTAGACGCGTATGGATCCCCTTAGAAAAATTATGCCTTGCCTGAGAAACAAACCAATTTCGGGATAAATTGTCCATGATGTGGAAGAGGCTATCCAAAAAGCAGTTGAATGCAGAGGCTCTACGCAAGCGCAAACCATGTCTGTCGTCTGGGTTCTTTGTTGGCAATTTCCTGAGACTGGCGGAGAGGCTGTAGGCAGCTATCCTCAGTCGTGAGGCCTCTGCACAGATGTCGATTTGCAGCATCAGCCGGAGGACTGACAGGAGAACTCTGGTCTGGAGCCGATTTGAGTTTCTAAATTACGTGCTTTATCGCTTCTATGATGAGACTGGCTGTAGATTCCTCGACCGAAGCTATACTGGAAACGGGCATTCGGGTAAAACACTGTGTGTGGAATGTACAACTCTTGTTTTCAGATTAGGCTTTAACTCCAAGATTTCCAGTAGAAACAAGCAGCATCAGAAAAAAAACTATGCGACGCGATTCATGAGTAGCCCATGCTTCCCGGTCACGACTTCGCTCCAAATAACAGCTGCAGCTGTTTGTGTTTACAGCAACCTAAGCTGCCTTACGCAGTATTTATGTATATTAATTGGCGAGTGAGCGACATCACACACTTGTGTGTTGGCCACACATATTCCCTCCATCAAGTAAGTGATACAAGGAAATTATGTTGCTCAGGTTGAAATGTCTGTGACGCTCTGGTGCTTACTCAACGTGACCTGACGGAACGAACAACTCCTAATTCTACATGTACACCTACATGATTACTCTGCATTTGACAATTAAGTACCTAGCAGCAGATTCACTGAACTGCCTTCAAGCTATTTCGCTACAGATCTACTAAGGAACAGCTTGTGGTAAAAAGGAACGATTAAATCCTTACATGTGAGCTCTGGTTTCTCTTATTTTATCATTCCTTCCTACGTACCTTGGCACTAACAAAACATTTTCATATTCGGAGGACAAAGTTGTGATTGAATATTCAGAAGAAGATGCTGTCGCAAAGAAACAAGCTTTTGATGTAATGACTGCCGCCCCAAATTCGCGTATCATATCCTTGGCACACTCCCTCCTCTTTCGCTAAATTTAAAACTAAGTGCCCTTCTTTGAACTTTTTCCACGTCATACGTCAATCCTATTGATACCTATCACACATCATACAAATGAACTCCAAAAGAGGGCCGACAAGAGTAGTGTAAGCAGTCTCTTTAGCAGACCTTTTGCATTTTCTAACTGTTCTGCCACTAAATCGCAGTGTCTGGTTTGCTTTACCCACAGCATTATCTATGTGACCGTTCCAAATGAAGTTATTAGTGATTGTAATTCCTAACTATTTAATTGAATTCACAGGCTTTAGATATGTGTGACTTGTCGTGTAACCGAAAATTAGCGGATCCCTTTTGGTACTCATGTAGCTGACTCCACACTTGTCATTAGTTAGCGTCAACTGCCACTTTTCGCACCGTACATATATCTTACTTAAATCGTTTTGCTATTTGTTTTCATCATCTGGTGACTTTACAAGACGGTATATGATAGCATCATCTGCAAAGAATCTAAGAGGATTCCTTAGATTATCTCATAAATCGTTTATAATGATCAGGGACAACAGAGGGCCTATAACACTTCGTTGGAGAATACCAGATATTACTTCTGTTTCACTAGATGACTTTCCATCAATTGCAACGAGCTGTGACCTTTCTGAGAGGAAATCGCGAATCCATTCGCATAACAGAGACGACACTGCATAGGCACGTAATTTACTTAGAAGTCGCTTGTGAGGAACAGTGTCAAAAGCCTTTTGGAAGTCTAAAAATATGGAACTAATTTGACATGCGCTGTTGATAGCACTCATTACTCCGTGAGAATAAACGGCTAAGTATGTTTCACAAGAACAATGTTTTCTGCATTAATGTTCCCTGTTTGTCAATAAATCGTTTACTTCAAGGCGACTCACAATGTTTGAACACAGTATATGTTCCAAAATTTTTCTGCAAATTGACGTTACCGATACGGGTCTGTGATTCAACGGATTGCTCCTATTTCCTTTCTTCGATACTGGTGTGGCTGGTGCAAGTTTCTATTTACGGATCTATTGGAGAGCGAGAGGCTGTGTATGACTGCTAAATATGGGGCTATTGTATCAGCGTATTCTGACGGGAACCTAAGTGCTATGCAATCTGTACCGGAAGCCTTACCTTTGTTATGTGATTCAAGGTGCATTGCTACACCGAGGATATCTGCTTGTACTTCTCAAGCTGGCAGTTGTTCTTTATTCGAATTCTGAAATATTTATACTACTGGCCATTAAAAGTGCTACACCACGAATATGACGTGCTACAGACGAGAAATTTAACCGACAGGAAGAAGATACTGTGATATGCAAATGGTTAGCTTTTCAGAGCCTTCACACAAGGCAGGCGCCGGTGGCGACACCTACAACGTGCTGACATGAGGAAAGTTTCCAAGCGATTTCTCATACGCAAACAGCAGTTGACCGGCGTTGCCTGGTGAAACGTTGTTGTGATTCCTCGTGTAAGGAGGAGAAATGCGTACCATCACGTTTCCGACTTTTATAAAGGTCGGATTGTAGCCTGTCGCGATTGCTGTTTATCGTATCGCGACATTGCTGCTCGCTTTGGTCGAGATCCAATGACTGTTAGCAGAACATGGAATCGGTGGGTTCAGGAGGCCGTGCTGGATCCCTACGGCCCTCGTATCATTAGCAGTCGAGATGACAAGCAACTTATCCCTATGGCTGTAACGGATCGTGCAGCCACGTCTCAATCCCTGAGTCAACAGATGGGGACGTTTGCAAGACAACAACCATCTGCACGAACAGTTCGACGACGTTTGCAGCAACATGGACTATCAGCTTGGAGACCACGGCTGCGGTTACCCTTGACGCTGCATCACAGACAGGAGCGCCTGCGATGGTGAACTCAACGACAAACCAGGGTGCACGAATGGCAAAACGTCATTTTTTCGGATGAATCCAGGTTCTGTTTACAGCATTACGATGCTCGCATCCGTGTTTGGCGACATCGCAGTGAACGCACATTGGAAGCGTGTAATCGTCATCGCGTTTCACTCGGCGTGATGGTATGGGGTGCCATTGGTTACACGTCTTGGTCACATCTTGTGGCCACTAGTGTACTTAGTGTTCTTGGATAAGCGAATAGAGGAAAAGTGTATGTATGCTTAGTGGCACTGTCATCAGTAAAAATACCGTTGTTATCGCTCAGTGAAGGTACTGATCACGCCTTGTCGTTGGTGTACCTTACATATGACCAGAAACTCTTTGGGTTTTCTGCAAGATTTCTAGAGAGTGTTTAGCAGTCGAAACTATTAAAAGCATCTTGCACTGAAGTTCGCGCTACATTTCGAGCTTCTGTAAGACTTTACAACTCATGTGGACATTGCGTTCTTTTAAGTAGGACCCGTTTTTTTCGTTACATATGCAACAGTGTTCTGACCTGTTTTGTGTACCGTGGAGGATCAGTACCATCTCTTATTAATTTACGTGGTGTGAGCCTTTCATTTGCCGTCGATACCATTTCTTTGAATGTAAACTACATCTGTTCCTTCTCGTCTACCAATCATATCGAACGGTTACGACAATCGGCGGTACAGAGCTACGCCGTGTGCTACTGAGCGCGATGGCCTTAACCCCCTCGCCACCTCACCTCACCTCACCTCACCCGGCCGATAAAAACGCTTTCGCGGCGGCCCCGCATGTAATCATTTGCACGCACCCCGGGGACGCACTCGTTCCGAGCGGGCATACGTGCAAGGAACGAAGTGGGGGAGGGGGAGCTTCCGCTGGCGGCTCAAAGCCGAGGCGTTTGATCAGCTGGCCAATCTGGGGCCCGCGCCGGGGGGTCCCACGTGGCCGCGCCTTTGATCGCCGGATTAGCCGCCCGTCCGCCATGTGAGCGCCAGCTACCAGCTCCGTCATCCGCAGATCGCGCTCCTCTTGAGCGCCCGTCTCGGGCCAATTCCTCCGTCACTCGGCTGCTCTTCTGCGTCTGAACGTGGCAGTACACTTCCCAGTCACTTCATCAGTTTCGCAACATGTCGTCGCCCGATGCTTCTGCACAGCAGGAGGTTCCTCATCAGTCCTCAGAAGCTTAATCGAGAGGGAGTTAGGGTCTTAAATTGTCACTTCCCCATACAAGCGGAATCTGAACATCTATCCTGCTGCAAGAAATAAGCGTGAATATCAGGAATCCGATATAACGACAAATCCCCGACATCGCAGCGGCCGGAAAAAGATCCTGCAAGAACGGCACCACCGCGACTGAAGAGAATCGTTCAACGTGGCAGAAGTGCAACCCTTCCACAAATTGCTGCAGATTTCAGTGCTGGGCCATCAACAAGCGTCAGGGTGTGAACGATTCAACGAAACATCATCGATATGGGCTTTCGGAGCCGAAGTTCCACTTGTTTAAGCTTGATGACTGCACGACACATGGCCTTACCCCTCGCCTGGGCCCGTCAGAACCCACAGTGGACTGTTGATGACTGGAAACATGTTGCCTGGTTGGACGCATCTCGTTTCAGATCGTATCGAGCGGACGGGAGTGTACGGATATGGAGGCAACATCATGAATCCATGGACCCTGCATGTCAGCAGAGGACTGCTCAAGCTAGTGGAGACTCTGTAATGGTGTGGAGCGTGTGCAGTTAGAGTGATATGGGATCCCTTATACGTCTAGATACGACTCTGAACGGTGACAGGAACGTAAGCATTCTGTCTGATCATTCATGCCCGTTGTGCATTCCGACAGACCTGGGCAATTCCAGCAGGACCATGGGACACCTCACACGTCCAGAATTGCTACAGAGTGGCTCCAGGAACACTCTCTTGAGGTCCGCTGCTCGTGGTCGTGCGGTAGCGTTCTCGCTTCCCACGCCCGGGTTCCCGGGTTCGATTCCCGGCGGGGTCAGGGATTTTCTCTGCCTCTTGATGACTGGCTGTTGTGTGATGTCCTTAGGTTAGTTAGGTTTAAGTAGTTCTGATTACCTCACAAGTTAATTCCCAGAGTGCTCTGAGCCATTTGAACCATTTTTTGTAGGCTTCAAACCGGCCGCGGTCCGTCAGTACACATCAGATCCGCGAGTCGCCGATGTTGACTCTAGCAGACCGAGCGCCGCCACTCAGAGACAAGCTAGCGCACTGGCCAGCTCTACAGCCGACTTTAATAGGTATGGTTCAAATGGCTCTGAGCACTATGGGACTCAACTGCGGTGGTCATTAGTCCCCTAGAACTTAGAACTACTTAAACCTAACTAACCTAAGGACATCACACATGTCCATGCCCGAGGCAGGATTCGAACCTGCGACCGTAGCAGTCACACGGTACCGGACTGCGCGCCGAGAACCGCGAGACCACCGCGGCCGGCTTTAATAGGTATGGTTCACTTGTTATAGCTTCAGAGATCTCATTTGCAGAGACGCTTGTTAGTATAGCCTTCAGCTGAGTCAGTAGCTACGACCTAGCCACGCGCCACATACAGTTTATGCACTGACAATGTAAGTAGGCTGTTTAGGCTTTTTTTAGTGGTAACGCCACATAGCGCTCTGTATGACAAATCACTGGCTGTGCTGTGCGCAGTCAGTGGCTGGTTGGCATTGTTGTAATACTCGCCATTGTAGTATTTGGCAGCTGGATGTTAACAGCGCGTAGCGTTGTGCAGTTGGAGGTGAGCCGCCAGCAGTGGTGGACGTGGGGAGAGAAAAAAAAAGAGCCAGAAAATATTTCGTACACCTTAAGACAGGCATCCCAACTTACATCATCTGCATTTAGGCCAGAACATGTATGATGGGTAGCCTATCTTAAGGGCATGAAATATTTTCTGGACCAGTTTTATTTCGCCCATCCCGTATGTCATTGTTCCTAGTCCACAGGAACCTTGTGTAATTAAAAAAAATACTGAACTCAATAATAACAGGACTGAGAGTACTGCGGTACCACATATTTACTATTACAACTGTTATGTATGAGGCGGAACTATGGGCCTCATGCAAAAAGGCGTGACCCGGCTGAGTCACTCAATTTGACTCTTAGTCTGATCACGAGGTGTGGCCATTAAGAAAACGCGTTGATCACGTAGGCTGACGTGAGGATCCATGAAGTATACTTGGCGGGATATATCTGGAATATCTTAGGTGATTTGAACGTTAGTAGTCAGGATTACAATTAAATACTTAGCTTTAATTCAGCATCAGAGGTGAACGTCGATATTGACTTTCTACAATAATATTTACAAGTGCAGTTATAGGCTGAACTGCAAATACTTCTTTACAGTTCTGATTGATTCACACATATAGATAAATTGTCAATGCATAAACTGTATGACGCCTGGCTAGGTCGTAGCTACTGACTTAGCTGAAGGCTACGCTAACAAGCGCCTCTGCAAATGAGATCTCTGAAGCTATAACAGGTCAACCATTCCTATTAATGTCGGCTGTAGAACTGGCCAGTGCGCTAGCTTATCTCGTAAGACCAGCTAAGTGGCGGCGCTCGGTCTGCTAGCGTCGACAGTGGCGACTCGAGGGTCCGATGTGTACTGACAGACCGCGGCCGGTTTGAAGCCTACAACCTAGCCAATGTGGTGTCTTGCGGTGACACCCAGCAACTCCTAATATTACTGTTATTGTGTCATCTCCATCGAGCCACTCATTTCATTTAACTCCTTCCAAAAACTCTTATCAGTTACCCTTCGCTGGAACAATTGCATGAAATCAGTGTCACGAGGCAGCTGTTTACCATTGTCATTCGCCATCTGATCAGATGGGAAGCCACTTAACGGTAAACTGCACGAGGAGACAGCGGGAATTCAGAGCAGAGTAGGTGGCAACTAGTGGTCAGAAGTTGCTCACCTGGCTGGAACCGCACTGCCAGGTGTAAGCGCGGCAGTAGTTCCGTAAGATGCCGCCGGCGCGCCGGAGCGCTGCCTGAGTGGGGGGCACACTACTTGCTGAAGATGCGCGCCGCACGCTAAGAGGATTACACCGCTCGCCACGCCACTCTGCAGGCGCACAGTTCGCCCGTCTTGTCGGCAACCGCCATCCTGAGTGGCGAGCGACTACTTGGCGCCAGTCTCAGCAGCAGAGGGCTCAGGTTCCATTCCTGTTCAGAGTGCCTTTCTTTTTTCAGTCTTCGTCCAAATTCGTCGGTACTGTTCGAAAAACAAGAGCGCAGTCCAGTGTACCACACGTGGGGAAGCAAGAACGGCTTTCCCTATTTCATTCGCTAATGTGGTAAGGCTCTTCGAAATCAGTCCTCGCTGCTGAATAATTTTGATTGCGAGAGAAAGAGCTCACCCATTGCTTTTATCTTCTTATAGAAATAGTAAATAGCCAATCAGTTCCAAATTGGGAGGTTTATAAAAACCTGTTTACCATGGCTTCAACACTTATAAAAGCATCTTTGTCAGAAGAAGAACCTAAACAAGTTAACAGTGAAATATGTATATCATTACGAATACAAAAAATTATTCTGTCTTATTGTTTTACTACTTGATCTTACCACAATGACCTTTCTGAGATGGTAACTTACTATTTATTGCCATTTTATTAATTTTAAATATGTACACAGCTATATATCACCTGTTTTTTAAGTCATAATTTTAATTTTAACGTTTTGACCAAACTTAGCGTGATAAAGTTTCAGTTCACTATCACGCCCTCACTTGCCCGAAGTTTTTGCTTAGCCCAAGTGATGTGTTACGTGACGCTAGTGTACTAGCTGCACATTGGTGAGGAAATACCAAATGGCAACAACCATTTTGTGTATGTTTTAATTATTATGCAGGTTCAAGTGGCTCTGAGCACTATGGGACTAACCTAAGGTCATCAGTCTCCTAGAACTTAGAAGTACTGAAACCTAACCAACCTAAGGACAGCACATACATCCATGCCCGAGGCAGGATTCGAACCTGCGACCGTAGCAGTCGCGCGGTTCCAGACTGTAGCGCCTAGAACCGCTCGGCCACCCCGGCCGGCTATGGAGGTTGTATTTCATATCTGACTGACGTCTTTGCGCTATATTTTAACTTACAACTACAAAACATATCTTCCAATAAGTCTGAATAATTTTTTTGTATAACACACACAGCATATGTAGATTTTCACTGTTAACTTATTGAGGTTGTCAAAATTTCGTTCTGAAGAAGACGTTTTCATAATCGTTGAAACTGTGATAACGAGGGTTTAACAAACTTTCCATTTTGCAAATTGTTGGCTGTTCACTGTTTCTACACGAAGATTTCATCCTACGGTTGCTGCTTCAGCCATGTACAAAATTTTAAAATCTTCGCTTTTACAATGTGTTGAATTCTGGTGGGCCACTTTCAA
Organism: Schistocerca gregaria; assembly: GCF_023897955.1. Classification (NCBI taxonomy): domain Eukaryota; kingdom Metazoa; phylum Arthropoda; class Insecta; order Orthoptera; family Acrididae; genus Schistocerca; species Schistocerca gregaria. The sequence goes on from NC_064923.1 coordinate 199,164,155, forward strand.
TGACTTGGAAGAATGTCTGTCGAGGAATGGCAGCCCATTCTTCTTCAAAAGTATAAACCGGAGAGTTCAGTACCGGGATCAGGAGCGAAATCGAGTTTCTAACTTATCCCAAAAGATGTTCACTGAGTTCATGTCAGTAATCTGAGAAGGCCAGTCCATTTCAGGAATGTTATTGGCCACAAACCATTGCCTCAAACAAGCTGCTTCATGGCAGGGAGCACTGTCAAGCTGATACAATCATCACTGCAGCTGTGAAGATGCCGACTCTGTGCCCTGTTACGTCGAGGCACATTGGCCAGAGTTTGATCGGTGTTATCTGTGCTGCCTCATGTGTTAGCAGCTTGGGCTGGTGAGTTACCAGAGTGCTCTCACTGTCATCGTAAGCGGCATCCTGGTAATCATCCACTATCTCTGCACGGAGAGTGCGACTTTGAGCTAGGTCTCAATGCAGCCATCGACAGGTGCGAGTCGCTCAACATCGAAGTACATCTATGGGGAGGGAAAGTAAGCGACAGCTACGACACGCAACTACGCGATATTGATTGTCTGACTGCTCCCTAGCCTCACCAGTTAGACCTCCAGGAGGCCTGTTGGAGGATGTCTCCCAAGGCTTCCCATCAGTCGTGACTCGAGTGGCAGCACTGTGAGTAGCTGTTGCAAAATCCTCCTCGCACAACTCGCTGTTTCATCGGAGTTCGAAGACAATCTCGAGGAAAAACGATGGACCAACACCCTTCCTACTTTCCATATGGTCAGCTATGAACGAAAACTAAATAACTCCTCCGGAACAGGCCATGAAGGCCCAACGGTACCGATCGGCGTCCGTATCATCCTCAGGCCATAGGCGTAACTGGATGCGGATGTGGAGGGGCATGTTGTCAGCACACCGCTCTCCCGGCCGCATGTCAGTTTACGAGACAGCTATGAACTGAGTACATACACTCCTGGAAATGGAAAAAAGAACACATTGACACCGGTGTGTCAGACCCACCATACTTGCTCCGGACACTGCGAGAGGGCTCTACGAGCAATGATCACACGCACGGCACAGCGGACACACCAGGAACCGCGGTGTTGGCCGTCGAATGGCGCTAGCTGCGCAGCATTTGTGCACCGCCGCCGTCAGTGTCAGCCAGTTTGCCGTGGCATACGGAGCTCCATCGCAGTCTTTAACACTGATAGCATGCCGCGACAGCGTGGACGTGAACCGTATGTGCAGTTGACGGACTTTGAGCGAGGGCGTATAGTGGGCATGCGGGAGGCCGGGTGGACGTACCGCCGAATTGCTCAACACGTGGGGCGTGAGGTCTCCACAGTACATCGATGTTGTCGCCAGTGGTCGGCGGAAGGTGCACGTGCCCGTCGACCTGGGACCGGACCGCAGCGACGCACGGATGCACGCCAAGACCGTAGGATCCTACGTAGTACCGTAGGGGACCGCACCGCCACTTCCCAGCAAATTAGGGACACTGTTGCTCCTGGCGTGAATGGAGGGACGAATGGAGACGTGTCGTCTTCAGCGATGGGAGTCGCTTCTGCCTTGGTGCCAATGATGGTCGTATGCGTGTTTGGTGCAGTGCAGGGGAGCGCCACAATCAGGACTGCATACGACCGAGGCACACAGGGCCAACACCCGGCATCATGGTGTGGGGAGCGATCTCCTACACTGGCCGTACACCTCTGGTGATCGTCGAGGGGACACTGAATAGTGCACGGTACATCCAAACCGTCATCGAACCCATGGTTCTACCATTCCTAGACCGGCAAGGGAACTTGCTGTTCCAACAGGACAATGCTCGCCCGCATGTATCCCGTGCCACCCAACGTGCTCTAGACGGTGTAAGTCAACTACCCTGGCCAGCAAGAACTCCGGCTCTGTCCCCCCATTGAGCATGTTTGGGACTGGATGAAGCGTCGTCTCACGCGGTCTGCACGTCCAGCACGAACGCTGGTCCAACTGAGGCGCCAGGTGGAAATGGCATGGCAAGCCGTTCCACAGGACTACATCCAGCATCTCTACGATCGTCTCCATGGGAGAATAGCAGCCTGCATTGCTGCAAAAGGTGGATATACACTGTACTAGTGCCAACATTGTGCATGCTCTGTTGCCTGTGTCTATGTGCCTGTGATTCTGTCAGTGTGATCATGTGATGTATCTGACCCCAGGAATGTGTCAATAAAGTTTCCCCTTCCTGGGACAATGAATTCACGGTGTTCTTATTTCAATTTCCAGGAGTGTATAAAGCCACTGTAGAGAAGTAATATTTGAGACAGTAGTGGGAAAGGGTACATGATGTGGAATGTGCTGGAGTTTGCCTGGGTAAGTTATAGTTTTCAAAATTTATTTTAAAAAATCTAAAATTTTACACTTGTCCCAAGAGTCCCTACATTATTCAGGATAGCACAAGTTAACAATGAAAGGAATTAAGTACACAACATAACAGTACACTTAATCTTTCTCAGAACTTGAGGCATTTGACACCTACATGAGATCAGTTCAACATATAAAAATTTAATCTCAATAGCATATTCATAAATTACATACTCTACATCTTCAAGACATACAAATATTTTAGAATTCACGTATCCTGACATCAGCAAACCTGTTTTACTAAAACACTTGAATAAAAGGATAAAATTTTATCTGAAATAATATGAGGCGACAGCGGCGCATTAACTGTTTTGACACAAGTTATGGGTGGCAACATTCAATAAAACTATGCACTAAATTAAATAGTACACTAAAATATACACAATATCCAACCAATAAAAGCTTATTGCTACTTGACGGAAACCAAAAGAGGACAGAACCTGTTACACTTAGCCAAACAGAGAATCAGTGAAATCACATCAAACAGAAGGGTAATCGACAAAAGAGATGGAACATAACATTCTATTCTAGTCCACGACATAGTGGCTGGCAGTCGAAATACCGTGAGTCCTGGATTCGGATTTGATACGTCCGTATCGATGTTTCTGGTAAACTATTGACGGTGCTTTGACTTCAAGTTTCCTCGGCACGCCACGAGATGATGCCAACTCCACATGTGCCGCCTTGGAAGGCGAATGTGCAAATGCTGTGCGAAGATAGACAAGCATGTGCAGGATATAGTCAGCCATTCTGTTTGCAGTAAGGAATACGTGATAGTTTCCCAGTACAGTGTAGAGTGTTTATATTGAAAGGTGGCGAGTTTCCCTGTTTGGAGATGGTTACTAGCTCCATTTGCTGTTGTCGAACATTCAGTGGGGTGAAGACAGGTTTTAAATCCGCTACGAAAGTACTTCATCGAGGTGTACCTGCTGCGAGACTATTTGGCAGTTATTACCATCATATAATGGAAGTTATGGTGAGCTCCTTTCTGCTGCATTGCCAAAAACTGAGTTGCTCCAAAGGTAAGTAAACATACTAGTCAACATGGGAGCTAGCCGTGCTCCATCATTTGTGTGTTTCTTCTTTTCTTCAGAATTCCAAGGGAGTCCCAGCGACAACTTGGCCATGTTCTGGATGATCTCATTTTGTTTGTAACTATTACGCCGCTTGGACGTAATTCGTCACAAACTGCTTGCTTTTTACAGCCTGAGCTGGCCCTCGATCAAATGTGCACGATTCGGCGAAAGGGGTCGTCTAGAAACTTTTTACTCTTTTGCTAAATTCATTTTATGTTACCTGAAACAAGTTTACTGTTACCAGTCACCGTTCTATTTATTTCCACGACGCGTTTCAGAGGTTTAAACCTCCATCATCGGGTGGATTTACATTAGTTAGTATGACTTTTGCGTGTGAGTTTTGTTACGATTTTTTGGAGGAACTTGTGGCACTGTCTAGTGGAGGAACAAGACACTATTTCAGAACATGGTTTTGGGTTTCGTCTGACAAAAAATTAAACTGATATCTAACGGAAAACATAAAACAAGAAAAATAGAGTACCTCCAGTGGTCACAAGTTCCTTTCGCTGTCATAACACGTCACACGTATACTGTCATATTTGTAAACACATATGGCGTCTGGAATCTGCTTGGTGCAAGGTTTGTATAGCAGAAGAGAAGACATAATCGCAAAGTACATATAATATACATGGTAACAACATTACTACAGAATAATTATTTAAAGGATTTGGAGGTGTTTGTTTGAGGCGTCGAATACATGTGTGTGTACTTCAGGTGGCATATAAATCCGATTTTGACAAGTTCAAACAGCTTATACTTCATACTCATTTATACATTCAGGTGAAATGTTAAAATGGCTTAAACTTCATACTTATTAATAACAATCAGGTGAAATGTTACAGACTTTAAGTACAATAATCATATTGGCTACAGCAGTAAAATTATACTTAAATTACAATATTTGATTGGGATTAATAGACAGATGTAACAGGCTGGAGGCAGAGGAGAGCAAGAGAGAGAGAGAGAGAGAGAGAGAGAGAGAGAGAGAGAGAGAGAGAGAGAGAGAGGTGGGGGGGTGAAAACAGTGATTGCATGAGAGCAAACTTTACATAGCAAGGGGTCTTAAGATTACATGTTACATTTATTAGGTGCCTAAAGGCTGGGGTAATACATTGGTTAATGCTTTAAAATATACAGATACACAGTTTGTGCCAGTAGTTGATGTACATATAGTTTCAAGCTGACAAGGGGTACAAGCTGTTGGTGTGATAAATTATCTGTAAATGAGGTCAATCTCTTGTACTCTTGGCGGCTGTCGATATTTATGGTAAACATTAAGGTGCGCGCGAGCGTGTGTGTGTGTGTGTGTGTGTGTGTGTGTGTGTGTGTGTGTGTGTGTGTGTGTGCATTTTTAATGATGTAGGCAGTTCCTAAAAACAGAGATGATACTATTGTAAGTATTGTCATTTAAGATGGATGCAGGTTGTTTTGTTTGGTGTTTGTATGTTTGGAGTGTTTCAAGGATGTCTACTTTTCTGCCTTTTTTGGATATATAGGATGTTAATACTGGTGTTGTTAACATGGTGTTTGGTTTCATGCAGGTGGGTGGCTATTGCTGATATGTGGTATTTTTTTGTTTTTTAGTGCTGCCATGTGTTCCTTGAATCTAATCTCAAATGATCTGCCTGTCTGGCAGGTTCAAAACTTAACTCCTTCACTTAGCCGATATCTAATTATTGTAAGACGCTGTTATGTGTATGTTAACATTTGTTTTGTTTTAGAGCTCTGAAACAACTTTTTTTTCTACCTGTGTAGAACTAGTGCGACGAACTGTTGCGACCGATGCCGAATGTAAATGCCAGCTTCTAGGCAAAGTCTGCAGGACGCGGCCTTGACGTTCCCCGTCGGCAAAAAATCTGAGCTGCAATTTAACCTGTGTCATTTGAAGTCTGTTTGTCTAAGGAACGGTACAGTGTTCGTTCTAAACGTTGGCGACAGTAAAATTTTGAAATTACGTTGTTTAATTTGGCCTTTGGTATTTAAAGATTTTCATACTATTGGCGCTTTAAATAATTTTTTTTATGTTAACGGTCGTTGTCGCCTTAAACTATTTAATCCTTTAACACTTAATATAACTGGAGGGTTTTTTTTATAAAATATCCGATTTTAAACTGTTTTACTTTTTGTGCTTTTACAATTCAGTATTTACCTGACTTCTTTAAATAAACTTTCCAAGTTACCAGCGTGTGTCTTGTGTAAATTTGTTTGTGCTACAATGAAATTGTAAAAATGTTCCTGCAAAGTTTGGGCTGAGTTGTTCACCACTCATGGACCACCGCATGCTAAGCATTTAAGAATACAGCTCCTGCAAAAATTTTCAGTACAAATTACAAGCAATGGCGATCGAACACTTACAGCGTAAAGATGTCACCCTCGTTTTGTCAATGGACTTGTCAAAGAAGGTTTTGGCGGAGGCAGAGGTTGAGGGCACTCTCCTGCCCTTATGGTAGGAAACTGCTCCTAGGAGGCGAAAGAATCATCATCGATCAACGGCATGGTTATGCAGGCAATGGAATCCATTTCATTAAAAACAGACAACCTGTATCCATTGGACATGTAGTCTAAACTGAAAAAGTGTCATGATGATCTCTCCACTGGCCAAAGATTCTGTATTAGTCGCCCGTTCGGATCTCCGGGAAGGGACTGCCAAGGGGAACGTGTCTATGAGAAAAATACTGAAGGGGTAACATTCTTTTAGTCGGAGCTTGGAATATCAGCTTGAAGATGGTACTGAAGCTAGAAAATCTGAAAACAGAAATCCAAAGTGTTAATCTAGTTAGCATGAGGGGTCAGTGAAGTGAAATGGAGAAAAGATAAGGATTACTGGTCAAATAAGTATACCGTTAATATCAACAGAAACAGAATATCGTATAACGGGAATATGATTCGAAGGCAGGACAGAGAGTGGATTACTGTGAACAGTTCAGTGATAGGGGTGTTCTCGTCAGAATCGACAGCAAACCAACACCAACAATTCAGGTATATGTGCCGACGTCGCAAGCAGAAATAAAATACCACACCTCAAAAAAAGTTTAGCATCACCCCGGTTCCCAGAACCCCTGAAGATAGACTTTCATTGTGGATATCGTATCACAGACAAAGTCCCTTTGACTGTTGAGAGATGTTACTAAAACCGCACAAAGATGTAAACAACCATGCCTGAGCAGCGCCTATTAGACGGAGGGGGTCAGGCAGCCGATCAGTTCCAGTCATTCCACCAGGAAGGAGGTGCACGGCTCGTGTTGTCTGTAGTTAAACCATGCCTAGACGGTTAATACCGCGGTTCGATCGCGTCTGCATTATTACTTTGTGCCAGGAAGGGCTCTCAACAAGGGAAGTGTCCAGGCGTCTCGGAGTGAACCAAAGCGCTGTTGTTCGGACATGGAGGAAAAACAGAGAGATAGGAATTGTCGATGATATGCCTCGTTCAGGCCGCCCAAGCGCTACTACTGAAGTGGATGACCGCTGCCTACTGAGTATGGCTCGGAGGAACCCTGACAGCACTGCCACCATGTTGAATGATGCTTTCCGTGCAGCCGCAGCACGTCGTGTGACGACTCAAACTGTGCTCAATAGGCAGCATTATGTGCAACTTCACCCCCGACCTCCATGGCGAGGTCCATCTTTGAAACCACGACACCACGCAGCGCGGTACAGATGTGCCCAACAACGTGCCGTATGGACCGCTCAGGATTGGCATCACGTTCTCTTCACCGATGAGTGTCGCATATGCCTTCAACCAGGCAATCATCGGAGACGTGTTTGGTGGCAACCTGATGAGGCAGAACGCCTTAGACGCATTGTCCAGCGAGTGCAGCAAGGTGGAGGTTCCCTGCTGTTTTGGGTTGGCATTGTGTTGGGCCGACGTACGCCGCTGATGGTCATGAAAGACGCCGTAACGACTAAACGATACGTGAATACCATCATCCGATCGATAGTGCAACCATATTGGCAGCATCTTGGCGAGGAATTCGTCTTCATGGACGACAATTCGTGCCCCTACCGTGCATATCTTCTGAATGACTTCCTTCACGATAACAACATCGCTCTACTAGAGTAGCCAGCGTGTTCTCCAGACATGAACCCTACCGAACGTGCCTGGGATAGGTTTGAAAGCGCTGTTTATGGACGACGTGACCCACCAACCACTCTGAGGGATCTACGCCGAATCGGTGTTGAGGAGCGGAATAATCTGGACCAACAGTGCCTTAATGAACTTGTGGATAGTATGCCATGACGAATACAGGCATGCATCAAAGAAAGAGGACGTGCTACTCTGTATTAGAGGTGGTGGTGTGTACAGGAATCTGGACCACCACCTCTGTAGGTCTCGCTGTATGGTGGTACAACATGCAATGTGCGCTTTCCATGAGCAATAAAAAGGGCGGAAATGATGTTTATGTTGCTCTCTATTTCAATTTTCTGTACAGTTTCCGGAACTCTCGGAACCGAGGTGCTGAAAAACTTTTTTTGATGTGGGTGTTTAAGGATGTTGATAAAAATCGAATAATCTTGAAGGATTGGAACTAAGTTGCAGCGTAAGAAGCACAAGAAGAGATTACGGGATAATATGGGCTTGATACTACGAGTGAGAGAGGAGAAACACTAAATGAGTTTTGATACAAATTTCTGCTAATAATATTAAAAGGGGGTTGGTAAAATTAAGAGTGCAATCGGAAATCCACCCTTAAACGCAGAGGAAAGAGCGGATAGGTGGAAAGACTACACTGAAGGTCACTGTGAGGGAGAGGAGTTGTCTGACGACGTCATAGAAGAAGAAACTATAGACTATGGAAGACATTGGGGATCCAGTAGTAGTAGTCAGAATGTAAAAGACACTTGGTAGCCTTGAGATCAAATAAAGCTCGGGGAATAAATAATATACTTTCAGAACTTCTAAAATCATTGGAAGTAAGTGGCAACCAAGCGACTAATCAAGTTGATATGTGGAATTAATGAGATTGGCAGTAAGCCAGTTTCAGAAAAATAACACCCACACAATTCCAAAGATAACAAGAGTTCGTAAGTGCATAATCTATCATACAGCTTCACAGCCCATGTATCTAATCTGCTGACAAGAATAAAATACAGAACTAAAAAGAAAACTGAGGATCTGTTAGATGACGATGAGTTTGACATTAAGAAATGTAAGGGCACCAGGGATGCATTCTCAGTTGCGCTTAATGGTGGATGCAAGAAAATTCGAAGTACCTTCATAAAATATATCGACATAGAAAAAGCGGTCAACAATGTTAAACGGTATAAGGCATTTGAAATTCAATGGAAAAACAGGAGTAAGCTATAGAAAAAGACGAGCAGTATACAACTTGTACAAAACCCAAGAGGCTACAGTAAGACTGGAAGACTAAGAATGAGCTGCCTGGATTAAAAGTGGTATAAGACAGCGACGCAGTCTTTCGCCCCTTCTGTACAATCTATTCTTCGAAAAAGAAATGTCGGAAGTGAAAGATTCAAAAGTGAGAATGAAATGTAGGTAGAAAAGATATCAACAATGAGATTATATCAACGATGAGATTTGATGAAATTGCTACACTCAATGAAAGTGAAGAAGAATTACAGGACTTGTTGAATGGAATGATCAGTCCAATGAGCACAGAGTATAGTTTGAGAGTAAACATAAGAAAGACGAAAGTAATGAGAAGTAGAAGAAATGAAGACAGCGAGACACATAACAGAGAACAAAGCGAAGAGGACACAAGAAAACGACTAGCATAGACAAAGAAAGCATTAATGGTCAATAGTAATCTGCTAATATCAGACATTGGCATTAATTTGAGGATGAAATTTATGAAAATGTTCTTTTAGAGCACAGAAGTGAATATTAGTGAATCATGTAGGGTGGGAAAACTAGAGAAGAGGAGAATCAAAGGGTTTGAAATGTGGTGCTATATACTCAAATTTGGTGCTATAGAAGGATGTTGGAAATTAGATGTATTGAATAGATAAGCAATGGAGTGGAAAGAAACACATGGAAAACACCGACAAGAAGAAGGATCAAGATGGAACGACTTGTGTTAAGATATCAGGGAATAATTTCCATGGTACTAGCGGGAGCTGTTGATCAAGAAACTAAAAACTATAGGGGAAAACACAGTTTGGACTACATCCAAAAAGTATTGGAGGGTCTAGGGCTCAAGTAATAGTCTCACGTAAGATGAAGAGGTTGGAACAGGAGAGGAATCGTAACGAGCCACATCATATTAGTAGGAAGACTGATGAAGGAAAAGAGAGAGAGAGAGAGAGAGAGAGAGAGAGAGAGAGAGAGAGAACTGCCCACCAATCTGCACCATCCTGACACGCCACTGTCATTCTGTTAACTGTACAAATACAGCCGAGAACTTTCGTTCTCAGTGTAGCATTTGGGACCTACACCAGCTAGTGACAACCAGAAGAGTTACTCGGGTAGTTTGTGAAAACATACGCAGAAACAAAATAACTCGCTGCCTTGCCGCCATTCCCAGATTTTGTTTATACAGCATTTCATACTTTTAAAGATATTGGAATTGATTTTACACAAAGTCATCGGTAGAACCGATAATTTGCTTGTTAAAGAATACCTCATATTAATTTTTTAATCGTTTTTCTCTAGTGAAGTAGTAACAAAATGAATGAGATATGCTTTCGGATAAAAGTGAAGAACTGATGGCAAAAAATGTAATTTTTCTAATTTATTTCTTTGTTATCGTTATTATTTTCATTCCTTCTTTTCTTGAAATAAAGAAAGAGATAAGGAGTTAGCACGGCATTATAAATGAGCTGTTTTCCGAAGTCAGAACTAAAACAGAAACCACTAAAAGATTTTAATGTTTCTCTTTAGATGATGTTTATATTATTAATATTAATTTTGTGTCGTTGACTTCAAATATTATACAACGGAACTGATAACTTGAAAAGTCCCCTTAGAAAAATTATACATGACTGTCATCTGCCTCAAACGTACTTTAAAAATCATGATCACATACCAAATATGTCATTCAAAGCTCTCATAGTATCACAATGGTTCTGAAAAATATGAACAATTCACAAAGTACAGACAAAATACAATTTCATAAGTCTGAAGTCATCTTAATGTAATTATATCCTCAGGTGTTACAGATTACAGCAATGGAATGAAATGTATTAGGGAAAACCTTTGTATCATTGTAATTCGAAAATCTGCAAAAATAAATGTTTTAAGTACAAAATTAATCACTTAAATACGTGTACTGTAGCGCTAAACTGTGTGTCATGTTGTAAGATAATCTTCATTCGAAAGCTAAGTTCTGTAGAAGCCAATGTACTTATCTCATGATAAACAAAAGTGAAATGCTTTGCGTATAGATATCGTAGTTGTTACGCTTATTGCCGCGATGAAGTAAGCACTGAACTGTAACGTATTGTTATGCTACAGAAAAGGCTGTCTCATTGCAGCTATACCACAAAAGTTACTACTAAAACATGTTTTACTTTCCAGAACAATTCAGAAAAACTGTGCAGATATAAAACAGAAACACTGCAAAAGCAACATTGTAAATGGTCACTCATTAGTAGCGTCGTGATAAAATCGTGTAGCTGTCACATAAACTAACCACTGTGTCATCTAGTATCTCACATTAAGTATTTTAAATCCAGAATGTATTTTCAAGTAAACCAAAATGTTGCATTAAAGTCTCATGAGCAGTACCAGTATATGTTCTAAGTACGTAAGCCTGATAGTCGTTACGTAATCGTGCAACTAACAAGCAAGAATGTACACACACAATAACACTGTGTCGTCTGTTCATAATAACAATGCATTCGTAATTTCAGTTTAAAAATGTTCCCTAGGTTCTAGACTTGATAGTTAATTTTAAAACATTGTTACATGTTAACAGTTTCACAGTGTGACAAATTGTTGTAGTAGCGTGACGTGAATAATTTTATGGCAAAGACAAAGTTAAAAATCAGATTATATTTCAATAAACGGTTTTGTATGTGAAATGTAGTGCAATCGTTTACTCTTCATAGTTTCAACATGAACGCAATTATCATGCGGTATACGTCGGTAAGAAATGCTAAAATTTTTCTCAAGGTTAGCTTCTATGTTAATTTTCTCTGAGCCAGCCGGCGCACGTGGCTGCCTGCCGGTGCGAGTCATTGTTTGTTTCTTTGTTGGCGCGCGTCGTTATTAGGATTAGGAGACCTAACTTCTACAAATTCACCTTGTCGAGAGGGGCCTGCTCTGTTTGAATCCCGCCAGTTCTGATGCAATTCAGGTCTGTCGTTACGATCATATCGTCTGTCGTCATGTCGGTAGTTTCCATAGTTTCTTCCTTGTCGGTCACGTGGTGGAGAATTTCTCCCTCAATCGTAACTGCGCGCTGGACCATTGCGTCTAAAGTTATTCTGTCTCCCCTGATAATATTTATTTTGGTTCCCATATTGTCTGTTTTTCTGATTGTCTCTGTGGTAGTCATTACTGCGGAGAGGTGATCTTTCCCTGTAATTATTACTACTTTGCCAACGGTTGTCATACGGGTGGTGTCTGTTTTGGTCACGATTTGTGTGGTGAGAATAGCCTCGTCGTGTCCAGTTATTATTTCTTTCATCTCGGAATTGCGACGGATGTGACCTGTAATTGTTGTGTTCCTGTTTTCGCGTTCCGCGATTGTCAGTGTCAATTTCTAATTCTTGTAAGAGTCCCTGAAAAGCTTCAATGTAGTCTTTGCAACGTCCTGCCAAAATAATATGCCGTAAATGTTCAGGTAATTTGATTAAGCAAATGCGGATGAGTTCTGAGGGGCTGTATGGGTTTGACAGGTACTGATTCTTGTGCAACATGTCTTCAAAATATTTCACAAGACTGGAAAATTCAGATTGTTCGAAATGTTTCATCATTATGATGCTATGTTTTACTCGGTCTTGTGTAGGTTGAGACTAATATGCTGAGAGGAAGGCACGGTAAAATTCTCCTTCACTGTGGCAGTCGTGAATGACCGATCGCATTCTTACAGCTGGTTCATTCTCTAAGTAGCCACACATAAATTCTAATCTGTGTTCTAATGAGCAGTTGGGAGGAAAACAATGAGAGAATTGATGAAGCCACGCTTGTGGATGAATGTCGTTGCCAGAATTCTTAAATGTTTTGAATTTACGTGTAGTAATTAACAGCTTATAGTCAAAATCATCATGTCGGCGAGTAGCACATCGGTCATTGTTACGTCGTGTCGGCGGTTCCATCTCAAAATTCGGTGCACTTTGCCAATTTCTTTCACAATTTCCGAAATGCCCTGTGTTATTATTTTGTGGCTTTTCAGTATTTCTAAGTTCCTCTTCCTGTGTTGGAGCGCGAGTCTCCTCTGAAATATGTAATTTTTGTATTACTTGTGCCAACTGATCTTGTACCTACCGGATTTCTGTTTTGTATTGCGTATTGATTTGATTTTGATTTTGTTTGAATTTTCTAATTTGTTCATACTCTTCTGTGTCATTAAAGACTACCGGTTTTGTGTCATTCAGATTATCATCTACCTTCGTAGATAATTTATTTAGCTGATCCGAAAGTTCGACTACTTTCTCTGATAATGAACTAATTTCCTCCATGTGTCTTTCTGGACCAATTTTCTAAATATATACTGTGTCCTCTTAGTTTTCTTGAGTTTTTGCAAGTTGCGTAACCGAATCGGTAGATGCTACTGAGTCAATTTTATCTTGCAAGGTCTCATGATTTTCATGAACAATAGTTTGCAGTTCTTTTTGGCTGCTTCGTGATTCTGTAATGCATTTTCATGGTGCGAAAAAATAGGTTGAAAATGCTCACAAATTTGTGTTTTTACGTCACTACAGACTTTTTGGCATTTCAATTCAATGTTATGTAACTCAGTAGTTAAATCTTCACGTGTTTGTTCAAGCGTGGTATCTAACTTCCGATGATTTTGTTCCATTGTGTCTAACTTTTGAAGATTTTGTTCCATTGTGTCTAACTTTTGATGCTTTTGCTGTGTTTGTCTGTGATTTTGTTCCATTGTGTCTAACTTTTGAAGCTTTTGTCCCATTTGTTGCATTAATTGTAATAACAATGCACTGGTGTCTGAAACATATTCCTCAGTGCTATTCGCCAATGCATTTGAACCGGCAATATTCGCATTTTGAAAAGCAGAAAATGTGTCTTGATTTATTTGAGAAAACGGTGAGGACACAAAATCTGAATCTACAGTATTTGCAAGATTGTGTCCAGTCATTTCGGAATCCTGAGGCGAGCTGTTGCCGACCGATCGATCGATAATGCTTCCCTGTTCACTAGTTGTTTCACTGCCTACGACATTATTTGCAGCCCGCTCCATTTCCCTATGCACAATTACCAAATTACTACTTTGAACATTAGTTCATTCATTACATGGTGGCGCTAACACACTGCTTTCGTCTTCACTGCCATTTCTCAGTTTACTTTGGAGCCTAGTATTACGTTTTTCACACGCCATTATTGTCACAATATTTCACACGATAACACAGAAAACCAGAATTTGAAGAGCAAAATAAGAGAACACATTAACGTAGCACTGAAAATAATATCTAGTTAATTGCAAGCGCAGCTGCGAAATACTTGGTGCAAATCTACATGCATGCTACAACTGTTTTACTGTACTAGAATGAAAAACTACAACTACAGAGGAAATTCTCTCTACAATTAAGCGCTAGCAATAAACAAAGGCTACACTAACTACACAAACTACAAGAAAAAAATCAGAAAATTCCAGTGAGGTATCCTCGGCTAAGGGTCGACATATGAAACGTCCCCTTAGAAAAATTATACATGACTGTGCTTAAACTGACACACAATATTTTTTTTAGCGCAACGCAATCTGACTTTCAGTAACCCTTCAAAAGAATGGCCCTGACTAACATTAACCTATACCTTTCACAAATCACTTACCTCACAAAAATCTTCGTTACTCAAGCTACTGCAATACAGCGAGCGCCACTACTGCCAGCTAAATAAAAGATTCAAACTACGGAAGGCACTAACTACTGATAGGCATAGTTAGCGAATGAAAGATTTTTTATTAGAGAACAAACAATGTATTTACCTTAATAGTCAATATATAGCAGTTCATGACATCAATTCTTACAAATTTCAAAACTCCGCCATTTCTCTCCTCACATCCACCACTACTGGTGGCTCACCTCCAACTGCGCAACGCTACGCGCTGTTAGCATCCAGCTGCCGCTGCCCAAAACTACAATGGCAGACAACAATGCAAACCAGCCACAGATTGCACATGGCACAGCCAGCGATTTTCATACAGAGCGCTATGTGGCGGCGGCGTTACCAATAAAAAAATCTAAACAGTCTACTTACAAACTCAGTAAAATTCCATAAAATGAATTTATTTAAACGAATAAACAGAGTATCAATGATAAGAATAGGATAAGAGGGACCATGTTTCCCTTTTTCTCTCATTTGAGTATTATTAAGGTCGTTCGAAATTTATAAAACGTTTCTGTGTACGTTTTTCAGAGTTTTACAAGTTACGTAATTAATTGCCGTGAAATAAAATTCATCCGCTTCGCAACAAGACGACTGCTAACACCGTCCCCGCTTGTTATTGGAACTGTGCTGGCTGATGTGTACTTTGCGGACTGTGGGTTTTTATCCGTTCATTTTGGATTTAGTGCGGTACATGTTATTGGTTACATCATTTCACTCGCATTGTTTATTAGTTTTTCTGCTTGTTAATTGCTACAGCGAAATCCCTTACCATGTTATTCTCTGTGCATTCCGTGTGCCTGTATTTCGTTGTCCCTTTCCGTTCCTAGCTGTACTATCAATCCAGCACTGCAAATACTTCTCTCGGCAACTACAAAAATATCCTCCTCCCATACTGTAACCTGCATCTACATCTACATACGTACCCTGAAAGCCATCACAAGGCGCGTGGCGGAGGATACCTTGTTCTGCTACTAGCCACTTCCTGTCCTGTTCCACCCTGGAATCTGTATTGCAAGGCAGAGCGGATCAGGTTGTGGAAAGGGGCCAAGATCACTTAGTTACACAAGAACACACAACTTTATTCCTCGAAAAACAACAACGATCAATTCACGTCTAAGGGCACAAATAAGTTCTCAATAATAAAGTTTAAATAATTCCTTTTAAAACACAAGCGTTTAGAGAAACGACTGAAGGCCTTAATTAAAATATCATTAAATGATTCCTTTTAAGGCACAAGAATGTAGACAAACGGCTGAAGGCCTTACTTAAATAAAATTAAAATATCTTCTCGGCTAAAGGCCCAAACAATATTTCAAATCAGCAAAGGGAATTCTTAAAAAGCAAGCATTTGCAAATTTCGCCTAAAAGCCATATTAAGGAAAATTTTAATTAATTCCTCGGCTGAAAGCCCAGTACAAGGGAACCTTTCAAGACAAGCATTTACACAGTACAACAGAAAACCATCTTAAGAAAACCTGAAATATCTTGGCGGCTGAAGGCCCAAACAATTAATCAAAATAATTAAAGACAAACCTTAAGATAAACATTAACACAGTGCAGTTGAAGGCCATTTTAGGATTTCAGGATAATTAAAGAGAAACCTTACAGAGAGGAGTTTACACATTACGGGCTGAAAGCCACAGATTTTAAAACAAACGCGGCTGAAGGCCTAAATATAAAGCAAACAAGAATTTAAAATAAAACACGGCTGAATGCCTAATCTTAAAATACTTCACATAAGGTTCGGGGGAAGGCCATACACTGAACCTAGAACAGACTAAATTAATACACGGCACAGTACTTGCGACAGAAGAAAATCTCAATCACAAACAGCAGAACAGTGATGCTCAGAAGTGTTTCAAGCGTCGGCCTGGGGAGGGAACTCCAACAATAGTTTAGGTGAGACAGGCAGCCAAGCGTAACACTAAAGAATCGGGTGGCAACAGGACCTAGGGATGGCTGAAGAACCAACCAACAACCTATTCAATTCCCTCTGTCGCAACTGACCAACTGCCTACTCCAGTACGCAGACAGCATTCATCTGCTCATTGGAAATCACAGCAGCTACACACAGTTCCACATAAACACATTTGCACAAGAACTCGAACAATTTTAAATGGAATCACTATGGACCAACAAGGACGATTCAATTCGACACACACAGTTTTCACACGCGGTCGGTGACCAAATACTCGTCGTCCGATGAGACGACCGGCCGAAAGACCAACCCAGGTCGTTGCCACTCAAGTTACGTGTGTCGGCAACGGTTGGGCGAGTCTTGGCCGTCCGAAGCTGACTGCAGCTTCCACCCGACTCAACTCCATGTCCGTTCGGAACTTGGAGAGACGGCGACCCGGGCACACTGGCTCGGACCCAACCATGCAGAGGTAACTCTCGCCCATTGACCACGACACCTCTGCACAAGCAAGGAACCGACCCACGTCCGGCAAGATGACCAACTGACGAGGCCCAGAAACGGTCGAAAGACCAAATAAACGTAACCCAATGAGACGACCAACCGAACGACCAATCAACGGTCGCCCCGCTCCAGTCTCCTTCCGTTGGACAGACCATGTGTGTCGCCAGCGGTCGGCGATCACTGGCTGTCCGCACCTCACTGGCGCTCCGCCCCGGACTCAACACCAGACACACGACCACCCGGAAATACTAGCCGTCGCTCCAGAGATAGTACGACAGTGCACTTATCGATAAGGGTTGCTGCTGCCACTCACGGGCAAGCAAACCAGAAACCTAGTGACGCCAGTAAATCGAATTAAAAGAAAAGGTGACAGAACCATGAAAATAAGATGACGAGCAATAAACGGCATGACCGCAAGCCGCGCACAGCTCGCACTCGCAAATAAAACAACCGGAAAATGAATGCCTATACGCCTCCGTACGAGCCCTAATTATATTATCTTCCTGGTTCTTAAGCGATATGCTCGTTGGCGGCAGTAGAATCGTTGTGCAATCAGCTTCAGATGCCCATTCTCTAAATTTTCCCAATAGTGTTCCGCAAATGAATTTCGTCTTCCCTCCAGGAATTCCCATTTCAGTTCACCAAACATCTGTGCAATACTCTCGTGCTGAACGAATCTACTGGAAAAAAATCTAGCACCTCGCCTCTGAACTGCTTCGATGCCTTCCTTTAATCCGATCTGGTGCGAACCCCACCTCAGACACTCGAGCAATACTCTAGAATGGGTCGCTCTCTCCCACCAAAACAAAATCGACATTTCGCTTTCCTTGCTATACTCTTGCCTGTGCATTCCATTTAATATTACTTTACAACCTCACGCCCAGCTAATTAATCGATGTGACTTTGTCAAACACTGCACCACTATGCGGTATTAGAACGTGACGGTATTGTTTTTGCTACTCATCTGCACTGTAAGAAGGCTGTTTAGGTTTTTATGTAGGTAACGCCACGAAGCGCTCTGTATGAAAATCACTGACTATGCTGTGTTTGTCTCTGATTTTGTTTGATGTTGCATTAATTGCTATAATAATGTATTGGTGTCTGGTATCTGTTCCTCTATGCTTTTCGGCAGTGCATTTGCACCGGCAACATTCGCAATTTGAAAAGCAAAAGATGTGTCTTGACGTAATTGAGAAAAAGGCGAGGACGCAAAACCTGAATCTACAGTATTTGCAAGATTGTGTCCTGCTATTTCGGAATCCTGAGGCGAGCTGTTGCCGACAGATCGATCGCTAATGCTTCCCTGTTCACTAACTGTATCACAGTCTGCACCATTATTTGCGCCAGCTCCATTTCCCTACGCACAGTTACCAAATTATTAATTTGAAGCCCGCATCTCGTGGTCGTGCGGTAGCGTTCTCGCTTCCCACGCTCGGGTTCCCGGGTTCGATTCCCGGCGGGGTCAGGGATTTTCTCTGCCTCGTGATGGCTGGGTGTTGTGTGATGTCCTTAGGTTAGTTAGGTTTAAGTAGTTCTACGTTCTAGGGGACTGATGACCATAGATGTTAAGTCCCGTAGTGCTGAGAGCCATTTGAACTAGTTTGAATGTTTGTTAATTCATTACACGGGTGGTGCTGATAAGCTACAATCGTCGTCACTATCATTTCTTAATTTACTTTGGAGCCTGGTGTTACGTTTTTCACACGCCATAATTATCACGTATTTCACACGATAACAAGAAAAGCACAATTTGAAGGGCAAAAACAAGAAAACACATTAACATAACACTGAAAATCATATCTAGTTAATTGCAAGCGCATCTGCGAAATACTTGGTGCAAATTTACAAGCATGCCATAACTGTTTTACAGTACAACAATGAAAAACTACAACTACAAATTAAATTCACTCTACAATTACGTGCTAGCAATAAACAATAGCTACACTAATTACACAAACTACAAGAAAAAATCAGAAGATTCCAGTGAGGTATCCTCGGCTAAGGGTCGACATATGAAACACCCCTTAGAAAAATTTATGAATTACTGTGCTGGTAAACCTATTACGTTATTTAATTTTCAAACAGCTGAGCAAAACTCAACGTACTCAGACAGTTTTCTCTTTACTTATTCTGATCATCACTAAACTGACACACAATATTTTTTCAAATATCCCTACAAAAGAATAGCCCTGACTGACAGTAACCTATACCTTTCATGAATCACTCACCTCACAAAAATCTTCGTCACTCGAACTACTGCAATACAGCAAGCGCCAATACTGCCAGCTAAATAAAAGATTCTAACTACTAAAGGCACTAACTACTGATAGACATAGCAAATGAAAGATTTTGTTAGAGAACAAACAATGTATTTATAATAGTGGTCAAAAGTATATATAATCAGTTCATGACATCCAGTCTTACGAATTTCCTTTTTCTGACGGACACACGTCCAGATCGTCCGCTCTCAAAATTCCGCCATCTCTCTTCCCACATGCACCAAAGCTGGCGGCTCACCTCCAACTGCGCAACGCTACGCTCTGTTCACATCCAACTGCCCAACACTACAATACAGAATATGGCAACAATGCCAACCAGTCACAGACTGCACACAGCACAGTCAGTGATTTTCATACAGAGCGTTTCGTGGTGTTACCAACATAAAAACCTAAACAGCCCTACTTACAGCATTAACTTTCATTTTCCTAAATTTAGATCAACGTGCCATTCATCACACCAACTAGAACTTTTGTGCAAGTCATGTTGTATCCTCCTAGATCTCATCTTCCCGTATGCGACGGCATCATCAGGAAACAGATCATTTATGTATACAGAGAGGAAGAGCGGCCCTGTCACAGTTCCCTGGGCTCTCCTGACGATACCGTTGTCTCTGATGAACACTCACCACCGTGGACAACGTACTGCACCTTATTACTTAAGAAGTCTTCGAGCTACTCACATATGAGGAAACCTTTTCCATATGCTTGTGCCTTTGTTAACAGTTGGCGGTCTGGCACCGTGTCAAATGGTCTCCCGCTTTCCGTAAACGTGGAAATATGGAATCTACCGGTGGCTCTTCATTCATGTTAGCAGAATTTGATTTACCATCCATTTAAATTTTTGCCTACAATCCCTCTACATACATTATACTGGTACTAAATTACGTCGATTCATTTTCTAAATGGGATGCTAAGAACTGTTTATATGCTGTTTCTCGCAAAAACATTGTCCTAGCCTTATTAAAGGATTTATTAACTTCAATAACGATCGTCTCTATGATGGCATGATAATCACAAATCCCTATCTCTATATTAACGACATCTTCGATAATGTCAGGGCCGTTTGAAGCCACAACGTCTAAAATATTTCGAACTAGCTGCTCGAAGTGTCCAAAAGTACTTCACAAGACTACCCGAGTCCGTATGACCTGCAATGAATCCATAGACATCCAGCCCCCAACCGACACGCATGAGCGAAGTATTTCCGCGCTACTATGCATAGTTTTCTATGAATGATTCTAGAACTGTCACGGCGCAAGCGGGTCGTTTGTAAAAGCATCCGATAGTTAATTTGAATTCACTGAAATATGTTATACGTATCCAGATAACTTCGCAGTCAGACTCAATGTCAACCTCGATAGACACAATATTTTTGTCGTCTGCAGTGAACACTCCCCCTCATATGAATTCTAATCTGTCCTTTTGATACATGCTCCATGCCTCCTTAAATATTTCAGAGGTCTCTACTTCCCGTTTCTGTTATCTCTCGGTTCCGAAACAAATGTCATGCAACGTCTTTCCTGCAGGTAGTAAATTCAGAAATTTTGTTATGAATACTTCGAGAACTGATTGTTAAAATTTTGACTGTCGAAGTGTCTTTACTTTGTACGTGGTCTGATTTCGCCCTTTGCATATTAACTGGCGAGATTTTATCAGAGTACCCCAAACTACTGCCTAGCCTACAGAATTCCATGTGCACTCCACGAGTGCTCTGCTACCCGAGTATCTGCTCTCCTGACCTATCAAGGGGATGTGGGGGGTACTAAAACTCTCTACACCATAATACAGGACCAGAAAACGGCAGCCAACAGAATCGACGTAGCCTTTGGTTGAGATCCTCCACTCGGCTCCAAACTAATGAATTATCAATTCTCTCTCCTTGACTACACACACGATGCCAGCAGTACTCTTCTCCAGTCCCACGAGCCACCTACATGAACTGAGCATGTCCTCAGAACCTAAGCGACAGACGTCACCGGTGTCGATGAGAGACACGACTTGCAGACGACTGCACCGTACACGCTCAACAGTCGCAGGCAGGGCCGACTCCACATCTCTGATGAGGCCCCTGGCACACGTACCGAGTGTTTATTGGATTTCTTTGCTACCCTGGACGTTATTTCCCTAGGGGCCTCCGTAATGCGCCTAACACAGGAGCTCCCACCCTCACCCCGTGTGCCTGCTTGGACCGTGCTGAAGGAGCGACCACCTGTCCACACACAGGGGGAATGCGTGGACAACATAGACAGCCTCCACTTTGACTCTCAGCCGCAAGGACTGCGCGAATCTACTCTTTACAGTTAATAAAACACAAGATTGCACTCATTGAATACAAAAATACACATGAAGTTGAAGGGCTTGGGAAAATATAATGGCAAGTCACATTAGCTGTGAATAGAGATATTCTGTTACAAAAGTTTTAAAAATGTTTCAAACAAAAGTTAGTGACGTTTTATTATTAATGCAGCTGGTATTCTTTGTTCAAAGACTAAAGCATAAAAATCAATAGAAAAAATACCAACTTTGTGCCAATAATTCACAAATTTTTACATTTTATTAGCAGTGACGAATACATTTTCTGGTTCTGACATCTCGTCTGCAGATGCAGCTACATACACATCCTCAGTTGTAGCTATCCTCTTAGTTTTTATGATTCTGTAGAAGTTGTGATGATAAGGTAGTATTCAATTTAGTGCAGATAAAGAGGTCGTGTTTCTTCTTGAGATCAGCTGGAAGTGACCAGAATATTTCTGTCGAAGACTGATACCTTCTAATGTCGGATAACCGCCTCGTTTGCTTAACTTGACTGTCTACCAATCTTCCCCGCGAAAGGTATTTTATACTAATAAGATCCCTGGCTCTTGTGCAGTGAAGACGAGCCGTGCAGCAGCTGGCGGTAACAACTTGGGCCCTCCTTCTGGGACATTCTTCTGATTAACATAAACCTTATGTCACCGGTGCATAACAATTTTAAAAACGTTCTCTTAATCCAATAAAATGGGTACCTAATCGCTGACATGATGAAGAAAATGGTAACCCACAAATTCGAGTATGTCTCTTTTTGTAAATATCCCATGATTTACACTGCACAATGTAGTTCAATTAAAAAGGTGCATTGATTGTATCTTAGTATAAAGATCTTGTATAACAGCTCAGCATAGAAACAAAATCGTAGATTAACTAGCCAGCACAAAGATGATAGATGACGGCAACCAGCAAATAACAACATGACATGTAAACCAAAACTTACCTGACTAGTACTAGAATTAATATAAATAGAATCTTCCATATCCTTGTTTAAAAGGAAGCTGGGACATTAATGTCATCATCGAAACAGTCAGAATCACTGGAATCGCCCAACAGTTGACTTAAAATGCCAGAAATATTACCAATTCCCTTACTGCAGCCTGCTGCTGCCTTCGTTTTTAATTTGCTGGCTGTCATTTTCTCTTACCAGAGAGTGTGAGCTCCCATAGAAACAAACCAACACTTTGCTACTACCAGTCAGTAAAACGAACTCATTGCTCCTACTAGCGTAGATCAGGGTTACTATTGTATTACTGTATTTGCTTTGAAAAATTCAAATGGGTCAGCTATTGTCTTTCCCCGTGCAATTGAATTTAAGGATTAAACAACGAAATAACAAAGGAAAAGCTAAATAAGTAACTCGCTGCATTACTGGGCTGTCAGAAGCGGCAGCTAGAAACTAACTAGTCCGTTGTTGCACCGAAAGTACTTGCCTTGATAACTTCTACAGCCCGAAATAGCCCTTAACAGTATTAGTGACGAATACAATTCCGGTGTCTGAAGGCATCATCGTAAATTGTAGAACATTCTTTAAGAGTATTGTTTACCGAAAATACTTTGTGGTCTAGCCCTGAGTATCAAAAGGTGTGTGCCGAATCTCTGGTATCTATCCAATGTATCTAAAAAAACTGTATCCGTAAATTAAGCATGGAAATCCTAGAAGAGATGTAGGGATGCAGAAAAAGAAACGAGAACCAAAGCCGGAAGAAGGAAAATGGTGGAAGAGTTCATCAGATGCTTTAAGATGCTGAGGAACGGAAGCGAACGAAGGAGAAGTTAATAAAACCACAGCAATTATGTTGTTGTTGTGGTCTCCAGTCCTCAGACTGGTTTGTTGCAGCTCTCCATGCTACGCTATCCTGTGCAAGCTTCTTCATCGTCCCAGTACTTACTGCAACCTACGTCCTTCTGAATCTGCTTGGTGTATTCATCTCTCGCTCTCCCTCTACGATTTTTACCCTCCACGCTGCGCTCCAATACTAAATTTGTGATCCCTTGAAGCCTCAGAACATGTCCTACCAATCGATCCCTTCTTCTAATCAAGTTGTGCCACAAACTTCTCATCTCCGCAATCCTATTCAATACCTCCTCATTAGTTATGTGATCTACCCATCTAATCTTCAGCATTCTTCTGTAGCACCACATTTCGAAAGCTTCTCTCTTCTTGTCTAAACTATTTATCGTCCATGTTTCACTTCCATACGTGGCTACACTCCATACAAATACTTTCAGAAATGACTTCCTGACACTTAAATCTATATTCGATGTTAACAAATTTCTCTTTTTCATAAACGCTTTCCTTGCCATTGCCAGTCTACATATTATATCTTCTCTACTTCGACCATCATAAGTTACTTTGCTCCCCATATAGCAAAACTCCTTTACTACCTTAAGTGTCTTATTTCCTAATCTAATACCCTCAGCATCACCCGATTTATTTCGACCACATTCCATTATCCTCATTTTGCTTTTGTTGATGTTCATCTTATATCCTCCTTACAAGACGCTATCCATTCCGTTCAACTGCTCTTCCAAGTCCTTTGTGGTCTCTGACAGAATTACAATGTCATCGGCGAACATGAAACTTTTTATTTCTTCTCCATGGATTTTAATACCTACTCCGAATTTTTCTTTTGTTTTCTTGACTGCTTGCTCAATATACAGATTGAATAACATCGGAGAGAGGCTACAACCCTGTCTTACTCCCTTCCCAACCACTGCTTCCCGTTCATGCCCCTCAACTCTTATAACTGCCATTTGGCTTCTGTATAAAGTGTGAATAGCCTTTCGCTCCCTGTATGCTACCCCTGCCACCTTCAGAATTTGAAAGAGAGTATTCCAGTCAACATTGTCAAAAGCTTTCTCTAAGTCTACAAATGCTATAAACGTAGGTTTGCCTTTCCTAAATCTAGCTTCTAAGATAAGTCGTAGGGTCAGTACTGCCTCACGTGTTCCAATATTTCTACGGAATCCAAACTGATCTTCCCCGAGGTCGGTTTCTACTATTTTTTCCATTCGTCTGTAAAAAATTCGAATTATTATTTTGCAGTCGTGCCTTATGAAACTGATAGTTCTGCAATTTTCACATCTGTGAACACCTGCTTTCTTTGGGATTGGAATTATTATATTCTTCTTGAAGTCTTAGGGTATTTCGCCTGTCTCATACATCTTTCTCACCAGATGGTAGAGCTTTGTAAGGACTGGCTCTCCCAAGGCTGTCAGAAGTTTTAATGGAATGTTATCTACTCCCGGGGCCTTGTTTCGATTAAGGTCTTTCAGTGCTCTTTCAAACTCTTCACGCAGTATCATATCTCCTATTTCATCTTCATCTACATCCTCTTCCATTTCCATAATATTGTCCTCAAGTAAATCGCACTTGTATAGACCCTCTATATACTCCTTCCACCTTTCTGCTTTCCCTTCTTTGCTTAGAACTGGGTTTCCATCTGAGCTCTTGATATTTATACAAGTGGTTCCGTTCTCTCCAAAGGTCTCTTTAATTTTCCTGTAGTCAGTATCTATCTTACCCCTAGTGAGATAAACCTCTACATCCTTACATTTGTTCTCTAGCCATGCCTGCTTAGCCATTTGGCACTTCATGTTGATCTCATTTTTGAGTCGTTTGTATTCCTTTTTGCCTGATTCCTTTACTGCATTTTTATATTTTCTCCTTTCATCAATTCAATATTTCTTCTGTTATCCAAAGATTTCTACTAGGCCCTCGTTTTTTTACCCACTTGATCCTCTGCTGCCTTCACTACTTCATCCCTCAAAGATACCCATTCATCTTCTACTGTATTTCTTTCCCCCATTCCTGTCAATTGTTCCCTTATGCTCTCCCTGAAACTCTGTGCAACCTCTGGTTTAGTAAGTTTATCCAGGTCCCATCTCCTTAAATTCCCACCTTTTTGCAATTTCTTCAGTTTTAATCTACAGTTGATAACCAATAGACTGTGGTCAAAGACCACATCTGCCCCTGGAAATATCTTACAATTTCAAACCTGGTTCCTATATCTCTGTCTTACCATTACATAATCTATCTGAAACCTGACAGTATCTCCAGGCTTCTTCCATGTATACAACACAGCAGTTATAAGGAATATAATGTACGAGGGCTATTTTTTTCTTTTTCATTTTTTTTTTTTTGCAACCTCCGATCGTACGCGAGATGGAAACAGTGAAAACCAAAAACGTTTTATTTGCAACATTTAGCTACACCTAACAGCTACTTAGTCGCCACTCCGATTTAGCATTTGACGTAGCGTCCCTCGTTATAGAACGCAGCCGACTGTGATTCCCGCCAATCCCTTGCGCTGGTCTGCAGCGGTTCGTGTGAGCGAAGAGATGAAACGCAGAGGGAGCGACGTTCCCCCTGTGTGGTCGACGATTGAACGCTTTCTTTCGGGGAACCTGCAGGAGCGTCTACCTTGCACCTGCAGTATGCGGCCTGGAATTTATATTGACATTATGTGGGTTTGCATGAAATCAGGCGAAACCTCTCAGCAGGACTTCACACTTGGTGGGAGACACTATTTTCTAGGCATCCTTACGCACTCAATGAGTGCTCAAAACTGACAAGCGGCATCTTTCGACTCCAACTGGAATTTCTATTTAAACATTTGCACACAGACCCATCTTACATTTCTAACCAAGCCTGCGGCGCGTGTTTGTGTTGCTCTTGTTTTGTGCGCAACAGCTCTGGCACTCTTGGATAAGTGGCGTTTAACACACCAGATAGTCAGTTAACTCAGCAGGTTGTTAACGTATTTAGTATACATGTGTCACTAGTACCATACAGATGTAGCAGAAATGAAAGAAACCATTAATGTTTGGAATGTTTTAAATATCGTGTCATTCAAGCTAAGAAGGCGTTAGCCAGCGGGAAACGGTGTTGGAGAGGATGATGATACATTCACAAAGATTTTTGTGGCTCTGAAGGGTATGTGGAAATCGATTTCTGGATCCAAACCCTGCGGAAAGAGAGCGATATCGAGGAGGATCGCTAAAGGTGTGGCGAGGGGTTATGTTAATCTCAGCACGAAATTGTACGGGTGAATCGGCCAGGCTTACCTGCTGTCACGTACCGTGAGGAGATCTTGGAACCTCATATGTGGTTGTTGCTATTGCTGTGGGGCCGAGACTTCGTACTGATGGACGATAATGCTCGACTTCATAGAGCACAGGTGGTTGATGTTCACTTGGAAGATATTGCACCTATGGCGCGGTCTGCTAGTTCTCCCTCTACGAATTCCATAGACCATGTCTGGGATGGTCGGGGAGACGGATTACATCGCGTCAGCTTAAACCAACCACTCTCCAAGACTTGCGAGCAACTTTGTAGGAGGAACGGGCGCTATTGCTAACATGAGATGGATGACATCATTCACAGCAATTCCCCGCCGTTTGTCAGGCACGTATTGCTGCCAGAGGTGCTCACGCCATACACTGCACATTAAACAATTGTCGGAATGTGTGTGCAAATCCAGTGAGTCGGAAAAAATGACGAATATTTTTGTCTACCGTTATGCATGTATTGTTTACATTGTTTCTACTTAACTAACACCTGTTTATACTGTTTTGTGGACAGATAAATGCAACCTTGAAAAATTTCAGTTTGTTACTCTAATTTTAGACGGTATGTACACTACTGGCCATTAAAATTGCTACACCACGAAGATGACGTGCTACAGACGCGAAATTTATCCGACAGGAAGAAGATGCTGTGATACGCAAATGATTAGCTTTTCAGAGCATTCATACAAGGTTGGCGCCGGTGGCGACACCTACAACGTGCTGATATGAGCAAAGTTTCCAACCGTTTTCTCATACACAAACAGCAGTTGACCGGCGTTGCCTGGTCAAACGTCGTTGTGATGCCTCGTGTAAGGAGGAGAAATGCGTACCATCCCGACTTTGATAAAGGTCGGATTGTTGCCTATCGCGATGGCGGTTTATCGTATCGCGAAATTGCTGCTCGCGTTGGTCGAGATCCAATGACTGTTGGCAGAATATGGAATCGGTGGGTTCAGGAGGGTAATACGAACGCCGTGCTGGATCCCAACGGCCTCGTATCACAAGCACTCGAGATGACAGGCATCTTATCCGTATGGCTGTAACGGATCGTGAAGCCACGTTTCGATCCCTGAGTCAACAGATGGGGACGTTTGCAAGACGACAACCATCTGCACGAACAGTTCGACGACGTTTGCAGCAGCATGGACTATCATCTCGGAGACCATGGCTGATGTTACACTTGAAGCTGCATCACAAACAGGAGCGCCTGCGATGGTGTACTCAACGACGAACCTGTGTTCCCGAATGGCAAAACGTCATTTTTTCGGATGGATCCAGGTTCTGCTTACAGCATCATGATTGTCGCATCCGTGTTTGGCGACATCGCGGAGAACGCAAATTGGAAGCGTCTATTCGTCATCGCCACATTGGCGTATCACCCGGCGCGATGGTATGGGGTGCCAATGGTTACACGTCTCGGTCACCTCTTGTTCGCATTGACGGAACTTTGAACAGTGGACGTTACATTTCAGATGTGTTACGACCCGTGGATCTACTCCTCTTTCGATCCCTGCGAAACCCTACATTCCAGCAGGATAATGCACGACGGCAAGTTGCAGGTTCTGTACGGGCCTTTCTGGATACAGAAAATGTTCGACTGCTGCCCTGGATAGCACATACTCCAGATTTCTCACCAACTAAAAACGTCTGGTCAATGGTGGCCGAGCAACTGGCTCGTCACAAAAGGCCAGTCACTACTCTTGATGAACTGTGGTATCGTGTCGAAGGTGCATGGGCACGCCATCCAAGCTCTGTTTGACTCAATGCGCAGGCGTATCAAGACCGTTATTACGGCCAGAGGTGGTTGTTCTGGGTACGGATTTCTCAGGATCTATGGACGCAAATTGTGTGAAAATGGCCGGCCGCGGTGGTCTAGTGGTTCTAGGCGTGCAGTCCGGAACCGCGCGACTGCTACGGTCGCAGGTTCGAATCCTGCATCGGGCATGGATGTGTGTGATGTCCTTAGGTTAGTTAGGTTTAAGTAGTTCTAAGTTCTAGGGGACTGATGACCACAGTAGTTAAGTCCCATAGTGCTCTGAGCCATTTGAACCATTTTTTTGCGTGAAAATGTAATCACATGTCAGTTCTAGTATAATATATTTGTCCAATGAAAACCCGTTTTATCACCTGCATTTCTTCCTGGTGTAGCAATTTTAATGGCCAGTAATGTATGTATATGAAGGTGTAGATCCATCGATCCTATCAGTTGTCAGTTGATTGCTGTCATGAACTTTGTGGCTGTTTTTCTCAAAAAGAGGGCGTTATCGGGCCGAAATATCTTACACTCTCATTTTACGTTGTACAGAAGCGACCTGCCAATTATGAGCCAAATCGGTTGGCATGTCTTCAACTTGTGATTTTACATACTGGAGGAAGACAACGGCTTACCACCTTCAGTGGGACAACGACTAGAAAGGCACTGTGATGGTCAAACCAACTTTCGAGTTGACGACAGCTTTACTTCATTTATCAAGGCTAGAGATGGTGTTATATGGTATTAGCGTCATGTCTGCTTGGGCTGAAAATTTTTTAGAAAGCATTGTTTGAATTAGAGTGTGAACAGCGATTGGTGTAAAATACTCGATCGTAACAGATTTTTATTTTGGCTGACAACTAGTTTCGGTATATAATTTAGACCATTTTCAGGCCGTAAGTATCAGGATGGCGGCTGGTGTTTGTGGACGGAGCAAGATTCGTAAAAACACGAACGCCAACTGCTCACGTCTGTGTTCTAACTGATCTTGCTCCGTCTACAGCCACCAGCCGCCATCATGGTGCATACAGGCTGAAGATAGTCTAAATTATAGACTGAAACCACTTGCCAGTGAAAATAAACATCGGTTGTGATCGAGACTGTTTTACTATATTTTAACCCTGGGGATGAGCAACTATTTTCCGTTAAGCTATCGGTACTTTATATTTCGTGGACTATTCACAACGAAATTTACAAGGTCAAAATTATTCTTCCACTGTGGGAATGGCAGAGGTGACGAAGTAAACCTAGGAAGTGTGCGTCGCACTCTCTAACTATCCCCGAAAGACAGACACAGAGAGGGAGGGAGACACAAAGCGCACACACACACACACATATACGCACGCCGCACATACACACAGACGGGAGAGAGAGAGAGAGAGAGAGAGAGAGAGAGAGAGAAGTGCGACACAGCTGTTAGCTTGTTTACACAGCAGCCAGGTTAACTGGAGTGCGCCTAAGAGGCGGTTTCCACAGGGCTCTTTAGCGGCACCGGTTAGCCCGCCCGGCCACTCAAGAGTTCAGAGGCCGGCGTGCCACTTGCGGCTTTAATTGGAGTTGCCGAGGCTTCCATTCCGCAGGTATGCCACAGACGGCATTCCCCGAGGAAGCTCTGACGCTGCCATTTCTGAAATTCCTGCTCGACCCTTACGCAACGAACCCTTCCCTCCAGAAAGCTATCTGTAATTAAGATCTCTGACCTGATGGGTATACTTGCAACTTCGTGAAATATGTTATATAGGGACCGCACCTACTCGTCATCATCAATTTCGTCCAAATTTATGGAATAAATAGGGCTTGGCTAGAAATGAAAGCGCAGAAATCGGAGCTCCAGATGGCCAAGGTTTTTTTTTTTTTTTTTTTTTTTTTTTTTTTTTTTTTTTTTTTTTGCAATGGTTGGCGCAGCGAAAATATTACACAACGGTAGCCAGAGGGTAGCTGGATCGAACAATTATTTTAGTTTCAATTTTTTCGTGACTTATACTACAAATATATCGAAATGCTTAATATATTCTGTTTCTTAATATTTTCAAAAAGGGAAAGGCAGTGGAAAACTTGTGATGGCAAAAAAATTTACAAGATTGGATTGCAGTTTCAGCACCCACGATGGCTCCGCAAATAAATTACCAAGAAGGGATTTATTTAAAGTGTACAGGACTTCGTATCCCATTGCTTTCTTTTTGATCTTCGTGCATTGTTACGCGTGGTTTCCAACAAACTGTGCGATGAGAGAGAGCCTTTGATGAATGTAAACCAAGTTAATTTTTCTATAGAAACTTTAAAACAACAGTGCAATTGTAAAATACAGCGTTTATGACACGAGCAGAATGCCGGGAAAATTACTGCTTCCCTTCCTATCAGTATAATACCAAGAAGTGTGAATCATCAACTGCAGAGGATCTAATTTTATGTACGAGCTTGTCATGTACTCCGTAAAACCTGTTTTTGGAAATTTATTTGCTACCCCAAATTTTCCTTCGCCTTTCCTTTTTCATGGCTTTCAGGAAAATATTAACGAAAAAATGCAATATGATGATGTCCCATGCTCCGAGGAGGGTAGGGGACGATGCGGGGATACCCGCACCGTCGATTAGGCAAGGTCCTAGCGGGTGGGTTGCCATTGCTTTCTTCCGACCGTACTGGGGATGAATGATGATGAACACGGCACAACAACAGCATCCAGTCATCTCGAGGCAGGGAAAATCCCTAACCTCGTCGGGAATCGAACCCGGGACCTCGTGCGCGGGAAGTGAGAACGCTACTGCAAGACCATGAGCTGTGCGTGCAATGTACAGAGCATTATTCTGGTTTACCTACAGTCTAAATAACGCAAAAATTGAAAGTAAATAATTTTCGTTCAGGGAACCGATCCCCCGATCTTCGGATTACGGTTCTGTATTATCTCCGCTGCGCTAATAGCTGTCCGGATAACACACTAACGTAAATGACCCATGCTTTCTCCGAGCTGCGCCAAAAATGCTATTTTTTTTCTAAACGCTTGGCTATCTGGAAGTCCCAGGTTTGTCAGTTTCGTTTTTGACCAAGCCCTACACATGTCATGAACTGGTACGAAATACAGTGGGTGATACCGAGAAGGCGAGGTCCCGTTGTTACTGCATTAAAAAAATAGAGATATATATACGAACGTCGATAATACTTGTTAGTGGGTGCAGACTGTAGTTTCTTACGAGAATTAGCACTTCAGAACTAGTTGCGTGTAACGATTGTGGGTTTCCTAATCATGAGTTAAGATATGTGAAAAGCACTTTTAGAAGGAGACAAATATAGTTTAAGTGTAATGTTATACAGTTGTAAGCGATTTCATCTCATATAGTAATTATGAGTGGAGTATGTGTGAGTGAATCAAGAGCAATAGTACGAACTGGAGAAGCATACTCATAACATTTCCCATAAGAACTGGATTAAGACAGGGAGATGCTCTATCGTTTGTCCCGTTTAACCTCACCCTGGAGAAAGTCGAAAGGGACAAAAGTTGAAAAGTGTAATGGGCTACGAGCAGAAGGTGGCAGGTTTCAGATATTTGATTACGCAGGCAACATAGCGTTAGTGAACGACAGCGAGATCTTGGGGAGTTATACAAAAGGGTCTCCAAAGAAGTAAGAAAAAAGACTATCCATCAACAACCAAACAACTAAACGTATGCAAGTAGGCTTAGCTAAATATGCACAAACACTTCACAGTTGACGAAAACTAGTTCAGGTCTGTTGATCAGTTCAGGTACCTGGAAAGTGGATAGAAATACTTTAGAGTCTAAACCCACATGAAATTCTGCGTAAATGAAGATATGATATGCCGTTATACACTCATTGCCCTCTATAGTTCAGAAAGCTAGCAACCTCTGATTGTTTGCTGATGATTCTATGGTGTACGCGAAGGTGTAGAAGATTGACAGTAGGAGGATACAAAACGACTTAGACAAAATTTCTAGTTGATGTGATAAATGGCACCTATTCCTAAATGTAAAAAAATGTGAATTAATGCGGATGAGTAGGAAAAACAAACTAGTAATGTTCGTATACAGCACTAGTAATGTCCTGCTTGACGTAATATCTGGGCGTAACGACATGGAACTAGCTTGTGAGGACTGTGATAGGGAAGGCGAGTGGTCGCATTCGGTTCATAGGCAGAATGTTGGGAAAGTGTGGTTCATCTGTAAAGGAGATCGTATATAGGACTCTAGTGCGACCTATTCTAGAGTACTGCTCGTGTGTTTGGCATCTGTACCATCTCGGATAAAAGGAAGACATAGAAGCAATTCAGAGGTGGGCTGCTAAATTTGTTATCGGTAGATTCGAACAGCACACAAGTATTATGGAGATGATTCGGGAAGTCAAACGAGAATCCCTGGAGGACAGGCGACTCTCTCTTCTAGGAACACTGCTGACAACATTTGTAGAACCGGCATTTGAAGCTGACTGCAGAATGATTCTACTGCTGCCAGTGTCCACTTCGCATAAGGACTACGAAGATAAGATACGAGAAATTAGGGCTCATACGGAGGCATATACTCGTAGATTGTCGTTTTTCCCTCGCTCTGTCTGCAAGTGCTACAGGAAAGGAAATGACTAGTAGTAGTACAGAGTGCCCTCCACCCCGCACCGCACCGTGGCTTGCGGAGTATGAATGTAGATGTAGGTACCTGTCCCGAGCACGTCTTACAGTCTTTTTAAGCTTTGCCCACAATTGTTCTATGTCCATCACAGTGGAACTAAATGCCATCAGTTCTCTCTCTAAGTGAACGCTAACGACTGCTTATCTCCACTTTCTAGCAGAAACATTCTCCTAGCACTCTTAACTGACTTATTAACTTTTGGGATCATAGTCGCTCTGATGACATCATGATCACGTATCCATGTCTTCATACTGACGCCATCGATAAGACCCGGCCAGTTTGTAGCTACAAGGTGTGATACATTTCCATCTCAGGGTTTACTACGTTGGGTTTTATCTTCGTTGAACAGTTGCCCACTAGTTAGAGCTCAGCTTACAACAACTGTCAACATT
Organism: Schistocerca gregaria; assembly: GCF_023897955.1. Classification (NCBI taxonomy): domain Eukaryota; kingdom Metazoa; phylum Arthropoda; class Insecta; order Orthoptera; family Acrididae; genus Schistocerca; species Schistocerca gregaria. The sequence continues at coordinate 199,197,427 of NC_064923.1, forward strand.
CCTCTTAGTTCTTCAGGTTGTTGGCTATAATAGCGTCTTTGATAGTTACAATTTTGTATTCTTTACTATCCATTTGCGAACCCTGTAACAGCAGTGTCTAATTTGAATCAAGAAAAAATACTCAGGAGAGCTTCAGAGCACACAGGTGCATAAATATCAACTGCACGTGAAGTAACATCATACTTTACATACATATTTGAGGAAGAGCCCCTTTGTAACCCGGTGTGCTCGGAAATTCTGTAATAATTGATGAACAATAAGCATTGCCATTCTCTAAAAATTACAGTCATGGATCACATCACTTTCAAAACTCACTGTAGGGGTGAACACAGGAAATAATTACAGTTTAGTAAACAAATCTCGCACCTAATTCAACACATTTTCCGTACGAGAATAATCAGGATGTGAATTTCGATGCAATGTTACACAAATTTAAATACGAAAGAAGAAAGCCACACGATTAGAAACAACGATGTTGTACGTATACGAAGTTCTCTTCGTTGGCTTTATTGGGGACCGCAGACGGCAAAGAAATCTGCTGCATGTGACAATAACGACTCTACACAGAATTATTCGAGAAATTTCTGAAAACAGGTACACTGGTGCTATCATTGTGGTCCATGAGTTCTCTCTAATCGTTGTGCGTCTGATGGTACAGTTCCTTTTGCTCCTGACATCGGCTCATCACCAGTCTTTCTTACGGGCAAACCACTATACTTCCAACAAACATTTACTGCCGAACGATTTCTCATATTCCAACGACTGCGTCATTGTGGACAGCTCGCCAAATCTGTAGTCATTTTACATTATTAATACCGTATTTGTCCACCATTAACTGTGCTGCCATCTCGGTTTAGGGTTTGTGTGGATTCCCGATGTCATGTAAGAAGAATATCAGGCTGTTTCCTTTTTACGACTTCATATCTTTTACATTTTAGCTTGTACTTCACGTATAATGACATAGTTGACAATGGGACGATACACTCTTATCTGCCTCTGTGGTTCCATTCCAAATGCCTTCCCACTTGAAAGGTGTTTTTATTTACTTATTTATTGTTGTTGTATTGCACCTCTGCGACATGATATAATAATAATAATAATAATAATAAATGAAGTTGGAAAATCAGCGCCAAACAACCAAGAAAACCATGAAATATTAACAAACTATTTCATGAAGTTGTTAAATTGTGAGGAACCAAGAGCAAACTTTCTAGAACAAAATCAGGGCTGCACTAACAAAAAGTCAGATTTCCTCAGCATGGCTGAAATCTAAAATATCATAAATGATTTGAAAAATGATGAAGCCCCCGGGGGAGATTCGGTAACTGTCGTAACGTGGAAAATTCCAGGTGCTGGAACAATCAGGAAGCTACATGGAGGCTTTCAAAAAGTCTTGGAAACAGAAGCTATACGAGAAGGCTGGAAAACAGCGTTAATTCAACAAATAATAATAAAAAAACTGACCTCAACAACTACCGAGGAATTTCCCATCCTTTCAGTGACCTACAAAATTCTTTCAAATGCATTACAAAAGAGGCTGGAACGGCAACTTGACCACCAATCAGCGAAGAACCGGTGCTGAGGAGGGATTAGAATAGGAACAAAATTTAAATCTGAAATTTATAATCAGATGCAGAACAATGAGAGGAAAAAGCATTTATATAACATTTGCAGACTTCAAAAAACATGTACTCCGATTGACAGGGAAATATTATTCAACATATCAATAGAGTCTGGAGCTGATAGCAGATCACTAGTAATCATGAAAGACACACTGACGAATACAAAATGCAAAATTAAATATTTGAGTGAAACGACCAAGTCTATTGATATCAAAACTGGTGTAAGACAAGGAGATGGATTGTCCCTCCTGCTGCTCAACAGTGTACCAGTAGTAATCAGTGACTGATGGAAAAGAACAACGAATAAAAGAAGTTATAATGGTTGTTTTGCTTACGCAGGCGATCTTGCCTTCTTAGCTGAATCCACAGAACATGCAACAGTCTCCTACAAGAGATAATTTCGAAGGAAGCCTGTGTATACCTTTCAGAAAAAAACAGAGTATTAGACAGATGCGAAGGCGACACCGAAATACGTGGAAACTGATGGTAGAATAAAGAAATGGCTACAAAATTTAAATATCTAGGTGAAATAATACAAACAAATAGTTCGGATGAGACATGTAACTTAGCAAGGGCAAGGAAAATAAAAGTGAGTTTCCAATTAACAAAACACATAACGAAATTTTCACTCTGCAGCGGAGTGTGCGCTGATATAAAAGTTTCTGACAGATTAAAACTGTGCCGGACCGAGACTCTTTTAAGTTGGGGGTGGGGGAGGGCGGGGAAGGCAGAGTGATCAGGGGTCGTAACCCGAGGCCTGGTCACAGTGTCCCCCTCGTCCGTCAGGGAATCAAGGAATCAGGGATGGGAAGGAGAAATCTTTTGTGGGAATCATTATTTATTTATTTATATTTACTGTTTCAATACAAAGTTATTGTGGTTTTACTTTATACCACAACAAAAATAAGTGTATCAAGCACAGCAAAAAAAAAAAAAAAAACTCGGCACGTTCCTACACCGAGGTAATGTATATGGGGAAAACGAAAAAAAGAGTGCTTCATAAAGGATGTAGAAGGGTGTGTCACTACTCTCCTTACGCTTCATCATCCAGGTACGTCTTCACGTATATCATGTTATTCCACCGAGAATCGAACTTAGTCTTGTCAGCTCACTCAATGGGTGTCTTCTCCTACCAGCTGCGTGGAGGGTCGCGTAGAGCACTCCCTAAGTAATTAGAAAAATACTGTCTGTATTTTGGGTTCCGTACGATCTTGCAATGACGTTCTTGTAGGTAGTTCCAAAAGTCGAATACATCTTTAGGTCCATCGTGAAATAAGTAGTGTACCGGATGCGCACGGATCCACGTAACAGCATTGGTCTTGGCGCGCGGGAAATACTGTTGATCCGGAAATAGTAGAAACCGAGGTGTAATGTGGTCCGGAGTCACTCGTAGAAAATACGACAAAATTTGTCGCACCAAGCGCCATACGTCTTCTGCCACGCCACATGTGAGACGGTGTTCGTCCGTGTCTGGTATCCCGCAGTCTACGCAGAGAGGCGATTCCGCCATGTTTATCTTGTGGAGGCATGATCGGGAAATCTGTTTACCATTGACTGTGATATACCATGTGGATCGGACGGCTGTGTCCAGTGTAACCGCGTGAATCGTCATCCACACCACCTTCCAATTAATCTGAGGGCTTTTGGTCTACACGATGTTTGGTGGGCGCCTCTGCTGTAGGACATAATATATATCCCGCGCCGACGCCTGTTTCGTCGGTGCTACTGCGATATGGACATAGCTGTGTTCAATGTAAAAGTTGCCGAAGTAATAGAAGGGTGGGGGTATGTCTTGCGTCGTCAGTGGGGGCATAAGGGAGGGCGGAGCTAAGGACTCCAACAGCAAACCTGTCAAACTTTCCGGATGGTGGCGCCACAGCTTGATGTGTGAGCTGACATACAGGGCCACAGCTCTGTCGTGGACATGGACTAGACCAAGATCTCCCCTTTCTGGGGGAAGGGTCAGTGACTCATAGCTGACTTTGAAGAGCATGCCTGTACTGACGTAGGCTCCGAATGCCGCTAATAGACGTCGAGCCATCAGTAACGGTATTGGGAGAACACGCGCTATTTGTAGAAGGCGTGATGCGAGGTAAACATTGACGAAGTGTGTCCTTTGGAGAATGTCGAGGGTCCGCAGACGAAGGTTGAAGATCTGCACCCGAATTTGTTGTAATAAGCGGCGGTAGTTAAGAGCCGCAGTGCGCCGTATGTCTTTGTGAAACTCTATTCCGAGACATTTGATAGTGCCACGAAGCTGTAGGGGTTCGACACACGCTGGGGTCAACCCGTCTCCTATGGCCATGGCGACGGATTTGTCGACGTTGAGACAGCTGCCGGAAGCCACACCGTACGTGGTAATCCATTCTAGTGCTCTGTCGACATCGTCACGATTGCGGAACACGAGGACCAGGTCGTCTGCATATGGTGTACAGCGAAATGTGACGTCACGTAGGGTAAGACCGGTGAGGCGTTGACGGCGGCCACAGAGGAGCGGTTCCAGGGCCACAGCATATAGTAACGTCGACAAGGGGCAGCCTTGACGCACGGAGCGATAAATCGCGAGGGACTGCGAGAGACGCCCGTTAACGAGCACTTTGGAAGTCGCCCCTCGGAGGAGGCGCATCACGACGTCTGTGAATTGCTGTGGGTACTGCATATGCTGGAGAACGGACGTTAGGTACGCGTGATCCACTCGATCAAAAGCTTGGCTAAAATCTAGTGATGCCAGCGTACTCGGGATGCGGCGTGCCCTGGCTAGCGCTATTAAGTCACGGTATCGACACAGTGCTGTGTGGATGTTGTTGATACCCCCTAGGAAAGTCTGATCTGGCGAGATGACGTAAGGTAGGGTCGGTCGTAGACGGTTTGCTAACAGTCTGGTGAATATCTTTATGTCGCAGTTGACGAGTGTTAGCGGGCGGTAATCTTTGTATTCGAGCCCCACCTTTAGGTTTGCGAACCGGTATAATTATTCCTTCTACGATGGTCGCAGGGAGCGGCACCGCGGGGGACATAAATTCCCGACAGATGTCTGTTAACTTCGGAGCCAGTAAATAATGGAAAGTTCTATAAAACTCCACAGGGAGCCCGTCCGGGCCAGGAGATTTATTCGCCGCTCCTTTACCGATGGCGTCGATAACTTCGTCTTCCGTAATGTCAGTTTGTAAATCCTGTGGGATAACGCCGTAAACCAGTTGTGAGACTGCTGTCTCCGTCGTTGGGTCGGAACATTGAGCAGAATAAAGTCGTGTGTATTGGTCTAAGAAGGCTGCAGCAATATCGCGTTGTGTGGTGTGACGACGGCCGTCCTCAGTGGTGACGGCATGTATCTTCGCAGTGTACGTTCTCGGATGACGTGGTACATGGTGGGTCGTTCCGTTGCGAGTCTGTCTTGTGTTCGCGCTCGGACGATCGTCCCTTCGAGGTGGCGGCGCATATGGGCTACGATCTGTGCTTTCGCACGCTGAACTGTCAACTGTCGTTCCGGTGTGGGTGGCAAGGAGGCGCATTCGCGAAGGACGGTGAAATAAAAATCAAGGGTCTGCCGCCTCCAAGCAGCAGTCTCACGACCATACGTAATAAAGGTTCGCCGTAGGGCCGGCTTGGCGCAGGTTAACCACCAACTAATCGACGTAGGATACGTTGGGAGGCGGCGGACGCACAAACTCCACGTGTCTTCGATGGCGCGTCGACAATCCGGAGAAGCGAGATGAGCAAGGTTTAATTTCCAGGGATGTCTGCTACGCCACACCCGTTGGCGACGAAGGGTGACGGCACATATATAGGCCTCGTGATCACAAAAGGCTACTGGCCACACCTCCGCGTCACTCACCGTTGCCGCGAGAGAACGAGAGACGTAAATCCTATCGATGCGACTAGACGAGTGACTCGTGAAATGGGTGTATCCAGGTCCATTTCCTCGAACATGTTCCCATGTATCTACCAGCTGGAGATCGTCGATGAGTGTCCCAAGTTCGGGGCACGGTGAATGGCGTGGCAGCTGATCTTTAGGTGCTTGGGTGCAATTGAAATCGCCCCCTAATATCAAGTCATCGTGCCTGCCCTGAAAAAGGGGTGCTATTCCTTCTGCGAAGAAGAGCGATCGGTCACGACGGCGATTCGTTCCGGAAGGGGCGTACACATTGATAAAGCGGACGCCTTGCACAGTTACGGCCATTCCTCTAGCGTCGGAGAGATATCGGACTTCGTCCGCCTCGAGGCCGTCTCTGAGGAGAATTGCGACTCCACTGTTAGTTGGCGAGGCGTGGGACACATGAGCCGTATAACCATTCATCCCCGGGAAATCGGCAACGAAGACTTCTTGGAGAAAGACAATGTCAACGTCTGCTGCATTGAGCATGTCTTGGAGCAGCGACAACTTCGTACTTGTCCGAATGGTGTTAATGTTGATGGTCGTTAAGCGATAAGTCTGTAGATCGTCTCCTGCGGTGGGGGCCGCCGTCAGTGTCGCCGTAAAAGGTGGGGCCTGTGATCTGCTGGCCGCGTCCGCGCCGTCATCTGTTGCTACCCGGGAGGGGCCGAGTTGTGGGAGGAGAGACCCCTCTCCTCATCCACCACAGCGGCTGTAGAATCGTCTTCAGTGTCATCCGCCCAAGGTCCGTAAGTTAACGGTGGCTGCGGTAGAACACTTGTGGGCTGAGTGACTAAGGGTGAATCCGCAGTTGTTTCCGGTTGTGTACCAACGGCGGGTAATGTGTTGGCCATCCGTTTGCCCGAGAGAGCGGAATCGGGTTTGTCAAAATCAGACAAAGTGACCGGTGAGGGCGATCTCGTGTCATCCATTTTCGTCGTCGTTTCGTCGGCCGTCCGGTCGTCAACTGGAGAATACGTCCGCTGGAGGCAATCGTCTGAGGGTGTGCGACGTCGCTTTTTATGTTTTCTCGGTGACCTTTGTTTGCGGACATGGGTTTCTGAGTCCGAAAGAGCTTGTGGCACCCGTATAGCATCCCCCTCAGGTAGAAAGGCAGAGGTTGGTACAACCCTAGCGTCGAGTTCCATTCTCTCGTCCGAATCTTCATGTGGAGTCGATGGGCGGCGTTCTGCAACCTCTGCAGACACCGTAATGGTGTTGGTCAATCCAGGACCGGCGACAGGCGCGCATTCTAACGCTTCCTGTCTTCCTGGGGGGTTGTCGTCTGTCATGACAGTCGATCGTGTCACCTTTGCGTAATTGAGGGTGAGGGCCGTGAGCGTAGGAGGTGGTGTCGTGTCATGCAATGGAAGTTGTGTAACCCGACGTTGAATACACGCCGAGCGCACATGACCCTCCTGGCCGCAACCAGAACAAGTACGACGTTGTCCGTCGTACATTACTATTGCTCGACAGCCACCTATGACTAAGTAGGACGGCACATGTTTCTTTAATTCAATTTTCACTTGACGGACGCCGTTGAGGACCTGGTACGTCTCGAAGGTGTTCCATTTTTCGGCCACGTGACTAATTACCGTCCCATAAGGGCGGAAAGCTGAGGTAACGACGTCCGGTGGTACTTCGAAAGGGAGTTCGAAGACTCTTAGTGTGCGTAATCCTAGTCCAGCATGGTCAACAGTATCCTCTCCGATGTGACCATCGGAGTGTTTGAACTTGAGAGTATTCGCGCATCTGTTCACAACTGCGTGACATAACTCGTCATCGACCATCTTGACGTAAACGACGCTGCTTCTGATGGATAGGTGGATACCGATGATGTGCTGTGTTAGTATTTGAACTTCGTCACGGATGAATCGTTCGACTTCAAAGGCTCGTGGTCGTGCGTAGTCGGGCTGGAAGGTGATCTTGATGGTAGATTTTCTGTACGAATGAGCCATGGCGACTCAGTGTTAACGGACGCGAGTATTAGCTGCGGCGAGGAAGTAAACAAACTACGCGCGCTCGAGACTCTGCGGACGGGACGTAAACAAGACGTCCTCGCCGCTCACCGGACTGAGACTCGAACTCCGGATCTTTGCGTTTCGCGGGAAAGTGCTCTACCATCTGAGCTACCCAAGCACGACGCACGACACGTCCTCACAGCTACAGCAGTACATTGACTCTTACCTTCCAAACTCCACAGAAGCTCTTCTGCGAATCTTGTAGAACTAGCCCTCCTGGAAAAAGGCTTTGCCACAGTCTGGGGGATGTTTCGAGAATGCTTGGGTATCTCAGATGGTAGAGCACTTGCCCGCGAAAAGGCAAACGTCCGAAGTTCGGGTCTCGGTCCGGCACACAGTTTTAATCTGCCAGGAAGTTTCAACAAAATACATGTATAGCCCTCCTGGAAAAAGGCTCTGCCACAGCCTGGGGGATGTTTCGAGAATGCTTGGGTATCTCAGATGGTAGAGCACTTGCCCGCGAAAAGGCAAACGTCCGGAGTTCGGGTCTCGGTCCGGCACACAGTTTTAATCTGCCAGGAAGATTCAACAAAATACATGTATAACAAGATACTGTTATCCATAAACACAAAACACTGGCACCACAACACTGTTATAGGAACAGAATGTTTTTATGATTCAGAATACCTTTCATTTAATACAGTCAAACAATTAGGTGAAACAGAAAAGAAAGGAAGGAAAAATAATCGAGAGAAACTTGGGACTAAAATATGACAATGGGAAATGGAAATTAAGAAGTTATTCAGAAGTTTATGAGAGAAAAGAATGAGTATTAAAGTCAAAGGAAGAGAAGCATTGTGTTCTGTGGACATCTAAAAAAGGCTAAGTTTTTGGACAGAAACCAAACATAATCAATTAGGTGTATCAAGGGCGCCCATATCTACGTTCAAGAGGGTCACTCACCCCCTACCTCTCAGGGGAAAGAAAAAATAGTGTATTCAGGTGTTTGTCCTCCAAGAAAACGATTTAAAGTCAGTTTTTCACAGGTTTTTATCTTATGGCAACTTACAAGTCGCCATTAGTCTTCGAAAATACTAAAAATACACCACACCACACCCTACACCTCCGCCCCCTTACAAGCTATCTTATGTACGCCCTTGACGTGGATCAAAAAAGTTAAGGAAAACCTGAAAGAACTGGAAATAACGGAGGAAGAAATAAAAGAAAGAGAGAAGGTTCAGAGCAGTAGTAAAAAGTTTCAGGAGCTTCAAGAAGAAAACGAAGTCAGACGCAATGTGGACAGAAGAAAGAAGAGAGCAGCATAGGTAAAGAATCAAAAACTACAGGAGAGAGACGAAAAGGGAAAAGACACAAGTTGTTTCCTGTGGATGTTAGTAGGCCAAATCAATAAATAATTATAATAATAACACTAGTAATAACTTTAAGGTAATTGAATGAGTTGTTGACTGCACATAAGTAATAATTTCTAGATAATTGAGAATTCGACATCAGTTGGCTGTTGCTATGAACCAACCTGACGTTCGCCCGCGACGCCAACACCAAACCAGGGAGGCTGGACCAAGCAAGAGGTCTGACTTCTACTTCATGAATAAAGTGTTGAGACAAACATAAAGTAGGAACATAAATGAAATAGTGAAAGACGAAGGTAAATAGACTACTGTCAGTAGCACAGCAGAGACTGTTAGAACGCTCAGGATTACTTTGACAAATAATGAAATTAATTAGTACATAGCTTATGTGAATTAGAGGAAGTCTTACGCTGCTTACTTGTGATCCAGTGGTCGTAGAGCATCAAGCAGTGGAGCGCCACGAGTGACAGGACCACTGGTCAATAACCACAGCTGCCAGACGTCGAGTACTAGATCCCACTGCTTGTCTGATTTGGCTCCAAGCATGTCAATCTCCACTGACTGTGGAACGATGACAACGGTGTATCCAAACATTATGTTGTTCAAACAGTTTGTGTTATAGCAGTTTTAAATTAGGTTTGTTTTCGTCAGTCTGCTGATTAGTTATATCTCTTTTCAAGTGCAGATTACGTGGTGGCAATTGCGTGAGATAATGTAGCAGATGAGAATGCAGAGCCAGTTACTTGGGGCATAATAATGCCGGAAATCCACCTATTGCGGGTCCAAGTAACCCCAACTGTAGAAAAATAAATAAATGACATGTGACATAATGTAAAATTTAACTTTGTAATAAGATTGTCTCAGCCCAATTTAGGTAGCAAATGGCGGGCTTCATGTTATGAAGACAATAAAAGAAAAAAAGAAGCTTACTACAAAAACTACTTATTATAAGTTCCGTTTACTATACTAACAATGTAGTCTAAATGTACAGTATATACCAACACACTGCGTTCCTCGCCAATTCTGCGGAGAAACTCCCCATTTCTTGTATTATAAGTCCGCTTGATTTTCAACATTCGTCTATAGCACCACTTGTCAAACGTTTCAGTTTTCATCTTTTCCATTTTTCCAAAAGTCCAAATTCATTTCCATACAATGGCATGATCCGAACGTACATTCAAAGAAACGCATCCTCAGATTAAGGCCGATATTGGATACTAGCAGAATGTTTTGGCTCACAGTACTCTTTTCTTGTTCTAGTCTGCTTTTTATTTCCTCCATGCCTCGTCTAACTTGTTACTTTGGTTTCAAGGTAGCAAAATTCCTTCCTTTTGTCATCTTAGTAGTACCCATTTTTAATGTTAAGTTTATCGCTAGTCTCATTACTTTCGTATTTCTTCGATTTACTCTCGATCCATCTCATTAAATTGTTTTATTTCATTTAGCGGATCCCATAATTTTACTTCACCTTTACTCAGGATAGCAATAAGTAAATCTTACCACTGATATCCTTTCGCTCTAAATTTTAGTCTCACTCCGGAGCCTTTCATGTATTTGCGACATTGTTTCTTCGATGTATAGATTGCATACAAAGGGCGAAAAGTCTTTTTAATCCTCGATGTTTAGATTGAATACAAAGAGCGAAAAGTCTTTTTAATCCGAGTACTTCATTACTTAATTATTGTTCTCGACTCGTTTTTGTACATACCATATGTAACACCCCACCTGTCACTTAGCTGGTTTTGGCGTGTGTTCACCCCAACTAATTGACTAACAGATCAACAGAAAGTGCAAAACTGCTGCAATATCGGATAGCACAAAAAAGTAATATGGCCCTGTGGCTCCTGACTGAACTGCAGTGGTAGTATTGACATTAATTTATTCTGAATTGATCACTTTTAATTAAAAAGGGGTGAACATTGATGTTACACTACTGGCCATTAAAATTGCTATACCAAGAAGAAATGCAGATGATAAACGGGTATTCATTGGACAAATATATTATACTAGAACTGGCATGTGATTACATTTTCACGCAATTTGGGTGCATAGGTCCTGAGATATCAGTACCCAGAACAACCACCTCTGGCCGTAATTACGGCCTTGGTACGCTTGGGCATTGAGTCAAACAGAGCTTGGATGGCGTGTACAGGTGCAGCTGCCCATGCAGTTTCAACACGATAACACACTTCATCAAGAGTAGTGACTGGCGTATTGTCGAGCCAGTTACATGGCCACCATTGACCAGACGTTTTCAACTGGTGAGAGATCTGGAGACTTTGCTGGCCAGGACAGCAGTCGAACAGTTTCTGTATCCAGAAAGGCACGTACGGACCTGCAACATGCGGTCGTGCATTATCCTACTGAAATGTAGGATTTCGCAGGGATCGAAAGAGGAGTAGATCCACGGGTCGTAACACATCTGAAATGTAACGTCCACTGTTCAAAGTGCCGTCAATGCGAACAAGAGGTGACCGAGACGTGTAACCATTGGCACCCCATACCATCGCGCCGGGTGATACGCCAATGTGGCGATGACGAATAGACGCTTCCAATGTGCGTTCTCCGCGATGTCGCCAAACACGGATGCGACAATCATGATGCTGTAAGCAGAACCTGGATCCATCCGAAAAAATGACGTTCTGCCATTCGGGAACACAGGTTCGCCGTTGAGTACACCATCGCAGGCGCTCCTGTCTGTGATGCAGCTTCAAGTGTAACCTCAGCCATGGTCTCCGAGATGATAGTCCATGCTGCTGCAAACGTCGTCGAACTGTTCGTACATTTGGTTGTTGTCTTGCAAACGTCCCCATCTGTTGACTCACGGGTCGAGACGTGGCTGCACGGTCCGTTACAGCCATGCGGATAAGATGCCTGTTATCTCGACTGCTAGTGATACGAGGCCGTTGAAATCCAGCACGGCGTTCCGTATTACCCTCCTGAACCCACCGATTCCATATTCTGCTAACAGTCATTGGATCTCGACCAACGCGAGCAGCAATGTCGCGATACGATAAACCGCAATCGCGATGGGCTACAATCAGACCTTTATCAAAGTCGGAAACGTGATGGTACGCATTTCTCCTCCTTACACGAGGCATCACAACAACGTTTCACCAGGCAACGCCGGTCAACTGCTGTTTGTGTATGAGAAATCGTTTGGAAACTTTCCCCATGTCAGCACGTGGTAAGTGTCGCCACCGGCGCCATCCTTGTGTGAATGCTCTGAAAAGCTAATCATTTGCATATCACAGCATCTTCTTCCTGTCGGTTAAATTTCGCGACTGTAGTACGTCATCTTCGTGGTGTAGCAATTTTAATGGCCAGTAGTGTATATTCAGCTATTGAACACCAGATGCAAATGTTGAACATAAAATTAATTAAGAAAGTTACTTGGATTTCAACTACTTGATTGAAAACAGATGCAGTCCATTAGCACAAACTTATTTTGCTTCTGACCTTCAATCATCACATTACAAGACTCTCCTATCAGGCGGTGGTAATAAATTACGTTTGCATGGAATAAAGCGTGATAACTCAAAAGTAATTCCTGTCAACTGACCCATGAGTAATGGGAAGTGCAAGAAGAATTCTACAATACACGGCCTATGAAACCCTCGTGGAAACTTTCCGACGTGATCCAACAAATTAATCAGTGACTGGAGCGGGTGCAATATCACTGAATACAGTGTGGCGGAGTGGCGTCATTGTGTGGACGTCGGCCGACCTCATGGTGATGCAAGGCTGTGCTCGTCTATTCATTCCTAGCTATCTTGCTCAGTACATAGTTGAACCAAAACTTTCTATCTCCAAGCTCAATCGTTCCACTTGCTATGTCCTAAACTGCAGAGATGCTCACTGTTTCTCAGGCAAGCTTAGTAAAGAACACCACATCCGCACTCTAGGCAAGCTGGGAACAGAAGACCTCTACTGAGATTTCTGCCAGTCCATTCTTCACCTCGGTTTCCCCTCCAGCAAAATCACTTACGCCAATTGCAGCACAAGTCGCGTTAATTATGCGTCGCTTCTCAGCGCCGACCAATGCCTGCTCTGGGAAGTGAACAAATTCCCACAAAATTTCCCTTCCTCTCAACTTCTGCTATTTAGCTTCCCCCCAGGCCACCCATCAAGGTTAGCATCTCCACAAACACCAAGTTTTCCGAAATGCTGACTCCCAGGAGAGTACTTCAAATTCCTTGGTCGTACGTTCCCATCGGAGGCCGGTGTATTTCCTTCTGTCGCTCTTCACCCGATTTACTTCAGATTCTGATGACCGTGACTTCAGCGTGGAGTTGCTATAGTCACGAACACGCATATTTTGACCTCTGTTGAGCGCTCCACCATAGCTCTGTGCGGCTTTCTCGCATGTTTCACTGAAAACAGGATGACAGACATTTATCAACAGGCATACAAGTTCTCCGTCTGCTGCCCGGTACATCAGTGTGGGGTCAACCACCCCCTCCCCCTCACTCTCACTCCTCTTAAGGCAGCTGGAGGCCGCAACCTGTTACTGCTTTCTCAAGTGTTTGAGCTGCCCTAAGCTGCCTATTGTCGCTTCCCTACGCCGCTCGCCCGCCAGCCATGGTGGTCAACTCGAAAACTTCCCTGGAGTAAACTAGCGTCCAGTAAATCGACTCGTTTCCACAAAGTTTCATGTCATGTGATTTACTTTAAAACCACCACCCGACATTAATTATTCCAATACGTCCATACTATACTCTCTACAAGATGCATTGTGCCTTGTCAGTCATTTTTGTTCAGCCCTACTGTTCGATCAACGTGAGTTAGGTGATCTATAATGACTTCATGTAAGGGGCATAGTTCTTGCCATCTTACGCATACACTACCAATTTTTCCCTATAGCTTTTCGGAGAATTTGGAGTGTGTTTTACACTGTTGATGCTGTAACCAGCATGACAAATCTGTGAACGTTCCTTGAATTTTCAAAAGCTTTTCTTCAATCATCAAGTGCAACGTCAGAACAGAGTCTCCGATGGATTTGTCTAATCTAAAGCTACACTGATCGTCCTCTAACAGATCATCATATTTTTCCATTCGGTATATTGTTCTTGTCAATAACTTCATTGAGTGAGCTGTTAAGCTGATTGTGTGACAGTTCTTGCACTTATTTCCCCTACTACCTTCAAGATTGTGTGAGTAATGCATCTCTGCAAGTCTGATGGTGTATTTGGAGTCTCACAGATTCTGCACACAAACCTGAATTGACGATTGTGACACTTCTGACAAAGATTTTAGAGATTCCAAAGTAATGTTAATTATGACTTTTGTGTTGATTGACCGTGTCTTCCTATTCTGTTTGACTAATTCTGAACTCAATACGTGTTCCATATCGAATTCTATTTCTTCTTTTATAACGACATCACACAATTCCTCACCCTCATAGAGGCCTTTAGTGTACTCTTTCCAACTATCCGCTCTTTAGTCTGCCTTTAACAGTGGAATTCTCATTGCTTTTAATTTCACGAAGGTTGATATGAATGATATATCGCCTACATATAATCATTTCTTTTTTGATTTCTTCTCATTTTTCCTGCAGCCATTCACCGTGGCTTGCTTTCGCTTCCCGTTCATATAATTCCCAAGTGACTTATGTAAATTTGTTTCTATATTTTTCTGTACATTTTATTTAGTTCCTACTTTCGTCGCTGTATTGAAATATTTTTTCTTTTTCTTCGTAGTTACCTTCTACACACCTACATTTTTCTGCCCAACTTCTACGATTTAGATATCCAGTTAGATATACCAGTCCTCTTCAACTCACATGCTTGCTGTGACATCCACTATCGCAGTATCTACAGCCTTGGAGAACTTCATGCACACATCACCATATCTTATTACTTCAATGCCCACTTCTTTCAGTTCGATTCTTTATTATCTTAGTGTGCTCTTCGACATTACTGAATTGTGATCTGAGTCTGTATTTACTCCGGATATGCACTGGATTCCAGTACCTGGTTTCGAAATCTCTGCATCTCTATTATTTAATTCAGCTGGTATCTTCTGGTGTCTAAATGCCTTTTTCTAGTATGCTTCCTTCTCATGTGATTTTTGAACCGTGAATTTGCAATTAATAGGCGACACTTATTGTGGAACTCAATTAGTCTGCCTCCTCGCTACTAGCCAACATACTTCCGCAACTCTGTAATCTGTTCCTTTCCTGCGACAAATTTCCTCTGCCCCCTTAAATTAGATTTTCATCTCGCTTTTCATACAGAATTACCTGTTCAGTATCTTCATGTACTTTCTCTATCACTTCATCTAATGCTTGTAACGTCGGCGTGTACACCTGAAATATTTTTTTATATTGGTTTGCTGTCTACTCCCATGCGAATAATCCGATCACAGTAACTCACTCTCTGTCCTACTTTCCTACTCATAACGAATCCTGCTCCCATTTTCTAGTGCTGTTGATATCATCTTATATTCTACTAGGTATCTTTATTATCTTTCCATGTCAATAAACTGGCTCCATATACAGGGTGTTTCAAAAATGACCGGTATATTTGAAACGGCAATAAAAACTAAACGAGCAGCGATAGAAATACACCGTTTGTTGCAATATGCTTGGGACAACAGTACATTTTCAGGCGGACAAACTTTCGAAATTACAGTAGTTACAATTTTCAACAACAGATGGCGCTGCAAGTGATATAGAAGACAACGCAGTCTGTGGGTGCGCCATTCTGTACGTCGTCTTTCTGCTGTAAACGTGTGCTGTTCACAACGTGGAAGTGTGCTGTGGACAACATGGTTTATTCCTTAGAACAGAGGATTTTTCTGGTGTTGGAATTCCACCGCCTAGAACACAGTGTTGTTGCAACAAGACGAAGTTTTCAACGGACCGAAAAGCGATACAATAAAGGATCTGTTTGAAAAATTTCAACGGACTGGGAACGTGACGGATGAACGTGCTGGAAAGGTAGGGCGACCGCGTACGGCAACCACAGAGGGCAACGCGCAGGTAGTGCACCAGGTGATCCAACAGCGTCCTCGGGTTTCCGTTCGCCATGTTGCAGCTGCGGTCCAAATGACGCCAACGTCCACGTATCGTCTCATGCGCCACAGTTTACACCTCTATCCATACAAAATTCAAACACGGCAACCCCTCAGTGGCGCTACCATTGCTGCACGAGAGACATTCGCTAACAATATAGTGCACAGGATTGATGACGGCGATATGCATGTGGGCATCATTTGGTTTACTGACGAAGCTTATTTTTACCTGGACGGCTTCGTCAATAAACAGAACTGGCGCATATGGGGAACCGAAAAGCCCCATGTTGCAGTCCCATCGTCCCTGCATCCTCAAAAAGTACTGGTCTGGGCCGCAATTTCTTCCAAAGGAATCATTGGCTCATTTTTCAGATCCAAAACGATTACTGCATCACGCTATCTGGACATTCTTCGTGAATTTGTGGCGGTACAAACTGCCTTAGACGACACTGCGAACACCTCGTGGTTTATGCAAGATGGTGCCCGGCCACATCGCACGGCCGACGTCTTTAATTTCCTGAATGAATATTTCGATGATCGTGTGATTGCTTTGGGCTATCCGAAACATACAGGAGGCGGCGTGGATTGGCCTCCCTATTCGCCAGACATGAACCCCTGTGACTTCTTTCTGTGGGGACACTTGAAAGACCAGGTGTACCGCCAGAATCCAGAAACAATTGAACAGCTGAAGCAGTACATCTCATCTGCATGTGAAGCCATTCCGCCAGACACGTTGTCAAAGGTTTCGGGTAATTTCATTCAGAGACTACGCCATGTTATTGCTACGCATGGTGGATATGTGGAGAATATCGTACTATAGAGTTTCCCAGACCGTAGCACCATCTGTTGTTGACAATTGTAAATACTGTAATTTCGAAAGTTTGTCTGCCTGAAAATGTACTGTTGTCCCAAGCATATTGCAACAAACGTTGTATTTCTATCGCTGCTCGTTTAGTTTGTATTGCCGTTTCAAATATACCGGTCATTTTTGAAACACCCTGTAGCCTCTGCATTTCTCTTTTCAGTTCTGTAGTTTCCCTACCACATTCTGACTTCAGAGTTCCACGTTCCAACTGGTGAACGTTACCACTCGTTGGTCATCCAATCTTTATCTCATATGCTCACAGCCTCGTTGGCGGACGCATCCCGGCGATCCGAATGGAGGACTAATCCAGACTTCTTTATTAATGAAGAGTTCATCATGAGATTTTTCAGTTGCATGGCAGATGTTTCGTGCTTCTTTTACGGACTGGTTTCCATTGCATTCTGCGTTTTCAAATCGTTTATCATTTCTGATTATTCCCTCTCTTAGGGGCAGTTTCCCATCACAAAGGCAAGAGGGGGCTTTGAACCTGTTTTAACTCCTCTGTTCTCTTTGACGATGACATTACCAGAATGACGGTGATTTCAGTCGTCATTAATGACGATTTTTATTCATATTTTCAGTATACTCTGCGATAGAGCGCGGGTCGAAAGAAATTTTGAATAGCAGTCAGACAAGCTAACCCTAGACAACAGCGATCCTTATAGAAAGATGTGTGTAAAGAAAATAACCGTCATCTCGACATTTAGGAATTGTCTTTAATTCTTGCGGAAGTATTTTATTATGTAATTCGTATTATCTGCTGACGATAATGTATAAAAGATTGGCATGTATGAGGGCAGTAAATGGCTCACTCTTGTCGATTGAAATGTCTTAGTTTTATAACATTATATTTTAGCAGTACTTCAGTTACATTTGGATTATATATAACATTTAGTTCCTACAACAATTTATTGGTGATTCGATTTTTTTTGACTTGTTTGATACGAGAGAGTTAAACACCTTTTTCTCATTTTGACGTAATTGAGAGGCTGCAATATACAGTCGTTCTTCCGATTTCCTTCTTCGATTACGTGCATATACTAACACTTATTGACTGATATGAGTATACTTCCTACGGGATGTGGGGTGGGGGACGGTACTTCATTAAACTCATCCATCATTCTTGTTAAGTGAACCTTTATTTTGCTCTTATTTCATCATTTTAATGACATCAAATGCCAGAGTGATTGTGCTGTTGCAGCACGGGATATCAAGTGCAATTAAAAGACTCTGTTATTTTAATACTGAATTACTTCACATAGACACACAAAAATATTAATTAATTCAAAAGCGTTCACACAGAGCTTTTATAACCCTTACTTTTATAATGTGGTTGATATGCATCATAATATTATTTTGACGATTTTTAATTTTAAGGTAAAATTCGATGTTTTTATTTTTTAAATGTCATCCATTTTGTTTTGGCTTGCAACCTCAGTTGAGCACAATACTTGTAAATAGATTGCATACTAAAATAAATGGTGTGAAACATAATAATATTTTATATGTGAATCAGGTAAACAATAATGAACTGCTGAAAAATTGTTTATCACGAACCTTAACCTGCAGAGTTCCATTTTTATCTGAAACGTTGAAAATTTCCCGTTACAGTCACGAGTTTCAACACTGATTTTCTTTTACGGATTCTAAATCTCAGTGGACTGGTGTGGTAAGATGCAGTTATGGTTGAGTAAGATTTAAATAGAACTGAAGTCAGAGTCGGTTGTTACCTGTCGGATTTCATGCTATAAATAACTACTATACGTTGTTTCGTATAGCAGGTCTTGACGCAGGAAGATTTAAAGTATTTTCAGAACTTCAACGAGTACCTATCTGTATTGAGATAATGCATTCATTGTTTGATGGGATGAGTTACTTTCGATGCACAGTACAGAATACTATTTACCTTAGTTCATTCGAATGTTATAGCATTGGAATTCTTCACATTCTCGTTTAATGAGCATCTTTCAAATCTTTCTGTTGCATATAGAATTTTTTGTTAGTATATTTCACTCATTGTACGACGTGTTCCATAATGTTGGTCATAATTGTGCTTTAAATGCAGTTACATATTTCGTTATTAGAAAATTCTAAGGTTTATTCGTGATATCTTGCCCCTACTTTAAATTCTGATATCTTTACGGCTGACGCTCTCTTTGCGGTCGTCAACAAGGTATCTAATATAGTATTGTGAACTCTCTTTGTTCACCAGAGATTTCAGTTTACCTGAATTATTGTTGCAATCAACAAATACACTGCAAAAATTCGGGGCGCGGCATGTTTCATCTACACTCTAAGGAGGAAAAAAAGAGAAAAAAGAACTGTGTACCACGAACTAATTATACCTAGGAGACGGAAATCAGAGAGATCGGTAGGTGTGATGTACATGTACTGAGGGGTAACCATACTGTGAGGCACTATGTTATTTATCCTAACTGTGCATCATGATCAGAGAGCATTTGTTGCTGGGTAAACAGTTATTTTCTAGCTCTGAACTTCACTATGAAAACATTATCGATTAGGGTCCTGCTGTCTTTATCCATCCATGTTGGAAAGTTAGTTACTGAGATCAATTTGTACGGTCAAAATAAGGTTTCCAGGTCATTGTTCGTAGCAGAATATCTTAGAAAATCTATGTTAAACTCACCACAAACTATTAAGTGACTGCTGTTGTCTGACTTATAGCACAGTAAAGAATCCACATCTAGGTTCCTCATAAACAGTTCAAAATTTCGCAATAGTGACCTACATAAGGTAACAGTTGAAAGTCAGCTATTCTTCAGTATTAATTTAAAAGCATAAACTTCTACACTGATCAGCCAGAACATTATGACCACCGAAAAACTATTGATATAAGCCCGTCCAGGCGATAGCAGCGTAACCTGGCAGGGAATGGCTGCTAGTTAGACACACGCGGGATGCACGTAGTATCACGACGTCTCGTAGAATGGGGAAGGCGCGCGATATGTCTGAGTTTGACCGAGGGTAGATTGTAATGGCCCAGAGAGACGCCACGAGCACTTCGGAAACGGCACGACTTGTCTTCAACACTTGGCGAAACCCAGCTGAAACCACGCCCAGACGTCAAGGAGTTGGGCGGCAATCCCTCTTGCAGATGTTGGACATCGTAGGCTGGGCAGACTGGTAAAACAGAACAGACAGCGAACTGTGGCCGAAGTAACATCAGACCTTAATGCTGGGCAAAGTACAGTGTGTTTGAATACACACTGCACCGAACACTCCTAACGATGTGTCTCCGCAGCCGACGACTCGTGTATGTGCCAATGTTAACACCACGACACAAGGAACTATGACTGAAATGGACGCGTGACCGCCGGCAATGAACGTTGGTGCAGTGGCGTAGCGCTGCGTGGGCTAATGAATATCGATACCTTCTTCATCATGCCAATGGAAGGTCACGAATCCGTCGTCTTCCAAGCAACAGCTCCTTGACACCTGTACTCCCGGAAGGAAACAAGCTGGCGGCGGCTTCATTATGTTCTGGTGAACATTCACGTGAGCATCGATGGGTCCAGTGGAGCTCATGCAAGGCACCATGACGATCAACGAGTGTCGTACACTGGTTGCAAGCCACGCGCACCCGTCCATGACGATCTTGTTTCCTGGCAGCAGAGGAATTTTTCAACAAGATGATGCGCCATGTCACAGGGCGAGGAGTGTGATGGAGTGGTTTGAGGAACACAATGGCGAGTTCCAGTTGATGTTCTGGGCCCCCAACTCGCCAGATCTGAACCAGGTCGAACCCATCTGGGGTATGACTGAAGCCAGCGTCAGAGCTCATAGCCCACCTCCCCGGAATGTATTGGAATTCGGTGACCTGTGTGTGCAGATGTTGTATCAACTCCCTCCAGCGACCTACCAAGGCCTCATTGCTTCCATGGTATGTCGCGTCACCGCGGTTATCAGTGCCAAAGGTGGATACAACTGCTATTAAGTAGGTGCTCATAACGTTCTGGCTGGTCAGTGTATGTACTGACACTACAAAATTTGCTTGTCTCAATATTTTTGAATTTGTGTTGTGTCTTAATATCTATAACAACATCTCCTATTACCATATGAGTTCTACATAAGTTGCGAAAGTGTAATCTTTTATATGTAAATTATCTAACCATGTGGCTATGTGGAGCTCGGGTAGGTACATGATGTTTATCTTTTGAGAGGTCTCTAAATTTTCCAGACAGACAAGAAGCTCTTCTACCTTATTACTCAATCCTTTAATTATTTTGAAGAAGTAAACTAACCTTACTTTTCTGTGCATTGTAACCATTTTGCACGGCTATCCTGTTTTTTGACTTCGTTTAAAACTAAGGGCCTAAATAGTGGTTCTAACCTAAAAACAGTGCCTCAGCGATAAAGATAACCACAGGGATCTTGATTTCTCTGCAAGAAGCACAGCCAACCTATCTTTCCCTCATATATTCAATTATAGCCCATGTCTAGTACATCAGCGTCTCCCAATTGTAGCAACAAGCACTGCACTCGTATGAGATTTTATTTCTGCCAGCAGCAACCTGCTCAGCTCATTGTTCAAATGGCTCAAAGTAGTGTTAACCCAGAGCTGGCCATGACGCTGTAGGACTTGCACAAAACACATTTGTGTGTGTAGTTGTTACTTCTTTTTCATCTGGGTCATCCCTAATACTGTAATTACTTTCCTTAGACTGTTTCTTGCTCCACCTTCTACAATATCCTGATCCTTTATGTTGTGGAGCGCCAACACCGTGTTATTAGAGGAGGCCGAAAGACGCGTTTTAGCTCACGCAGGCTGGCGTGAGGTCTGGAACAGGACAAGGAAATTAGAATTTAGAAAAACGGACGTGTCTGGTGGAATACTAAACTTTAATTCATTAATGACGAACGTCGCTCTTGACGGTACATAGTTCATAATATCAGTAGTAACTGATAATGGCGCCTTGCTAGGTCGTAGCAAATGAAGTAGCTGAAGGCTATGGTAAACTATCTTCTCGGCAAATGAGAACGTATTTTGTCAGTGAACCATTGTTAGCAAAGTCAGCTGTACAACTGGGCGAGTGCTAGGAAGTCTCTCTAGACCTGCCGTGTGGCGGCGCTCGGTCTGCAATCATTGATAGTGGCGACACGCGGGTCCGACGTATACTACCGGACCGCGGCCAATTTAAAGGCTACCACCTAGCAAGTATGCTGTCTGGCGGTGACATCACATTCCTCCCCCGCAAATCGGCGTACGGTTGTGGCATAAGGCTTCCGCCCGCCGTGGGGAGGACCCCATGTTGACGTATGCGACGAGGTGGGGAGCCTAACAACAGGCGAGGCTGTGCCACCCGCACCCTGCCATTCGGACCGCGGGGAGCTAGGAAACGCCTGAAGCTCCACGGTCACGCCAACATGCGGTGTATGCGCCCGTAGAGGGGCCGAAGGGTCGACCTCCATCGGGCCGGGGCACCCGACGGGCGAAGACGACACATGGTCCGCAGCGGGCAAGAGTTCCATGTCGGACGACAACTGGTCAAGGGAAGCGATCGGCGGCGCGTGACCCAGGGAGGCTCCGGCGGTCGCAGCGACGCGTCCACTGCGGGCGTCGCCGGCGGGAGAACAGGCGGCGGCGGCGGTGGCGGCTGCGGCGGCGCTTCGCCATGGGGCAAAATGGAAGGCAGCGTCGGTAACACCTGGGACTGAGGCGAGACAGTAGATGGATCCCCGGACCGCTGACCGGACGGCACCGTCGCTGAAAGCAGGCGGCGAGCGGCAGATCCCGTGCGACGACAGAGGCGCAGCTGATTGAGATGCCGACGCACCTCACCAGAGGCCCCCAAAACCAGTTACATAGCGCGGCCGAGGCAGCGAAGAATGCGCTCTTCGAGCCAACGCCGTGAACCTCGATAGTGGCGATAGTATTCAACGTCGCCTGGAGCACAAGCAGGTGTCTGCCGCTGCACAGGAACCTGATGCGGCGGACGTAGGAAATACATCAAGGTTCGAGGATGACGACCGTGGAGCAACTCAGTCGGCGAGCGACCATCTCGGGGCTGAGAGAGATACGAGGACAAAAAGAGCAATAACTCGTCCTCCCGAGAATGCGACTATTTCAACTTCAACATCTGTGACTTGAAAGTCCTGACCAATCGTTCAGCGGCACCGTTTGACTGTGGCGAAAACGGCGCGGACGTCAGATGTTGAATACCAATGGCCTTGAAGAATGACTGAAATTCTGCGGACATGAATTGTGGGCCATTATCGGAAACAATAGTCTGTGGAAGACCTTCAATGCAAAAGATAGCGGATAACGCGTGGATGGTGGCAGATGACGTCGTGGAAGACATCCGGACAACAAAAAGAAATTTACTGAATGAATCTACCACAACCAACCATCGAGCATTCCAGAATGGACCAGCAAAATCTATGTGTAAGCGTTGCCAAGGGGAAGTGGCTTTTGGCCATCCAAAGAATTTCCGCGGTGGTGCTGATTGTTGTTCGGCACACACCATGCAAGAAGAGCACATATTCCTTACCGCGGCATCGATTCCGAACCAAGTACAGTGCTGACGAGCACGTTGCTTCGTTCTCACTATACCCCAATGTCCTTGGTGGAGAAGTTGTAAGACAGAGGACTGTAACGAACGTGGTACCACGACCCTGGACTGATCATTATCAGAACGCAATAGCAAAACACCACGTTGTACAAAAAGTCTCTCCTTGTGAGCAAAAAAATCGGCGAACCAACGGGTCCCCGATCCGTGATTTTGACAAGGGCCATTGCGTAGCAACAAAACGCAGAACGGGAGCAAGGACAGGGACGGCAGCTGTGGCTGTAGCTACACGACGAAAATCAATCGGAAACGATTCGACCACGTCATCCGTTTCCGCATCAATGAAGATGCAGGCAAGTTCGGAGGAATCGAATGCCCTATCCTCAGCAACAGGCAAGCGGGACAACGCATCGGCGTTTCCGTGCTTAGCAGTGGACCGATACAAGATATCGTAGCGGTACTGCGAGAGGAAAATAGACCAGCGAATGAATTTCTGCGCTGTACATGGAGGTACAGGCTTGGTCGGATGAAAAAGCGATGTCAAAGGTTTGTGGTCTGTGATTATGGTAAAGTGACGACCATACAAGAAATCATGAAACTTTGTAACATCAGATACGAGAGTAATTTCTTTGCGCAGACGAGAACAATTTGGACGCAAAGGCAATAGGGCAATCGTGCGATCCATCTGTGCGCAAGCACAGCACCTATCCCGAAATCCGATGCATCCACCACCAACATAATGGGCTTCTGGGGATCGAATGGCGTAAGGCAAGTAATGGAAAGCAACGCCGATTTCAGCTGGTGAAAGGCGCGTTCGCATTCCGCCGTCCAGACGAACGGAACACCTTTACGGAGTAAGCGATGAAGCGGAGCTGAAATGGAAGAGGCATGCGGCACATAGCGATAGTAGTAATTTATTTTTCCTAGCACACTCTGTAGCTGCTTCAAATTCTGCGACGACGGCAAGTCTTGTAGGAGCGTTGGACCGGGATGTATGCCTTGGGCATTGAGTACATGTCCCAAGTATAGCAAGACACGAGCAAAAAACACACATTTGTCTTTCCGCAAGCCAAGACCATTTAGTCGCAAGACCTGAAATAATGTTCTGAGGTTGGCCAAATGTTCTTCTTCCGTCTTTCCAGAGATCCCAATATCGTACAGATAATTTGCTGCAGTAAGGACAGACGCATAAACAGTTTGTAGATATCGCTGAAACAATGCAGGGGCGGATGCACACCCGAATGGCAGTCGTTTGAATTGATACAACCCAAGATGCGTGTTAACCACCAGAACGCGCTGGGATTCTTTGTCTAACGGTATTTGCAAGTAAGCGTCTGCTAGGTCCAACTTCGAAAAATATTTAGCCGGGCACAGTTTGTCAAAGAGATCTTCTGGGCGGGGTAAAGGAAAAGTTGCAATCACTAGTTGTGGATTCACTGTTGCCTTGAAGTCCACACAAAGTCTCAATTAGCGGGAAGGTTTTGGCAAAATTACTAAGGATGATGGCCAGAGAGAAGCCTGCACACGTTCAATTACACCTTGGGATTCCAAATCGTGTAATGTTTTGGCGGCCTCATCACGCAATGCGTGGGGAACATTGCGCGCTGTGAAAAATTTCAGTTGCGCGTTTACTTTCAGTTCCAAATGTGCTTCGTAGTTCTTAGCGCAACCGAGGCCCGGTGCAAAAATGTCTGCAAATTCTTCACATAGACGAGAAACACTGTCTGATGGCACAGTCTGGTTCACTGATAGGACCTGATTTACTATAGACAAGTTAAACAACTGAAATAAATCGAAACCAAACAAGTTCACTGCAGAAGAAGAACAAAGGACGTAAAATGACACAAGTTTTGTTTGTCCTCTGTATGTTGCAAGAAGGCTGCACTGTCCTAACACAGGGATCTCTTGACCTAAATAGCTAGTTAAGTTATTAACATTTGCGGCACGCAACGGAGGTGTGCCCAGCAGTTTGTAAGTGTCTTGATTGATTAGTGAAACTGCAGCTCCTGTATCGAGCTGGAATGGTATCACTTTGCCGTTAATGTCCAAGTCTACAAAAAGTTTATTGTCCTGCTGACGACAAGAGCGACTGTCTCGTGCAACGTGAACTGACACTGGTACATAATCACTTGCGACTTGACGGGAGTTCCGGCGATGTCGACGCACACTACTTTTGGGACGAACACAGTCACTGTTAGAGAGAGTGGCACTGCCCGGAGTGGAATGAACTACATGAATTTGCATGGGCGAATTTTCGCGAGCCTGAGTATCCTTGGTTCGATTTCGATTCCGGCGCAAAGCAAAGGGCCTGGAACGGTTTTGAGCTTCCGATCTGAGCTTTTTCCGGCAAACACTCTGAACATGTCCTTTTTTATTACAATAAAAGTAAATAGCTTGGCGTGACGGGCAATTCTCATGCGAATGTTTAGTAGCACATCGCGGGCATGATTTGTATTTGCTTGCCGGCGCGGCACACGTGGCTGAGAGCCTGGAGGCAGCGGCGCGGCCGGGCGCGAGGGCTGTTTGCTGCTCCGTGCAGCTCGCCCGGCGGGCCGTTTAACCTGACACACTGCTGGCGAAGTTTCAAATTATTCCTGAGCGTGTCCTGCCGATCCAATATGTCCATCACTTGTTGAAGGGAGGGATTTACTTGTTTAAAAATCTGTTCCCTTATACGAAAATCAGAAACGTTCTGTGCAATTGCATCACGTACCATAGTATCTGAATAAGGGAGTCCACATTGACACTCAAAAGCACAATCTCTAGTAAGGCCTTGCAAGGTTGCAACCCACTCCCGATTAGTCTGGCCTGCCGTTCGTTTTGTACGAAAGAAGGTATACCTTTTCGCAATGTCATTGACTGATTCTTTGAAATATGCATCTAATGCAGACAAAATTTCTTCGTAGGACAGAGCTGCTACGTCGCGGCGGGGAAATAATTTGACTATCACACGGTACGTGGTCACCCCTACTGATAACGAAAAATGCTGCCACTCGTTACCTTTAATTCTGTAGGCCGCGAGATGGAATCCAAATTGGCGTGACCACTCCGTCCAGCTTTCCAGTGCAGCATCAAAAGTTCGAAAAGTGGGTGCAACAACGTGTTGTGACTGCGTTAGTGGTGAAGCAGCTGCTGCCGCATCGTTTTGCATCGCACGTTGACCCTGGACGAGCTGTCCAAGGGCATCCAGTAAGGCCTGCGTCTGCTGATTCTGTAAGCGATAAAATTCGGACAGTACATCTGGAGATTGTGGCGAAGCCATTACACAAGTAAATCAGGGCAATATCGATAAGAATGCGGTTGTGCCTCGTCGCCAATGTTGTGGTTGGCAAGAGAGCCAACACCGTGTTACTAGAGGAGGCCGAAAGACAAGCGTTTTAGCTCACGCAGGCTGGCGTGAGGTCTGGAACAGGACAAGGAAATTAGAATTTAGAAAAACGGACGTGTCTGGTGGAATACTAAACTTTAATTCATCAATGACGAACGCAAAAATAAGGCCTATAGGTTAGCACTTCAGGTGTATGATATAACGCAGGAAGTTCATTATTTTCGTTGTTGTTGTTGTTGTTGTGGTATTCAGTCCTGAGACTGGTTTGATGCAGCTCTCCATGCTACTCTATCCTGTGCAAGCTTCTTCATCTCCCAGTACTTACTGCAACCTACGTCCTTCTGAATCTGCTTAGTGTAGTCATCTCTTGGTCTCCCTCTACGATTTTTACCCTTCACGCTGCCCTCCAATACTAAATTGGTGATCCCTTGATGCCTCAACACATGTCCTACCAACCAATCCCTTCTTCTAGTCAAGTTGTGCCACAAACGTCTCTTCTCCTCAATCCTATTCAATATGTCCTCGTTAATTATGTGATCTACCCATTTAATCTTCAGCATTCTTCTGTAGACAACATTTCGAAAGCTTCTATTCGCTTCTTGTCCAAACTATTTATCGTCCATGTTTCACTTCCATATATGGCTACACTCCATACAAATACTTTCAGAAACGACTTCCTGACACTGAAATCTATACTCGATGTTAACAAATTTCTCTTCTTCAGAAACGCTTTCCTTTCCATTGCCAATCTACATTTTATATCCTCTCTACTTCGTCCATCATAAGTTATTTTGCTCCCCAAATAGCAAAACTCATTTACTGCTTTTAGTGTCTCGTTTCCTAATCTAATTCCCTCAACATCACGCGACTTAATTCGACTACATTCCATTATCCTCGTTTTGCTTTTGTTGATGTTCATCTTATATCCTCCTTTCAAGACACTATCCATTCCGTTCAACTGCTCTTGCAAGTCCTTTGCTGTCTCTGACAGAATTACAATGTGATCGGCGAACCTCAAAGTTTTCATTTCTTCTCCATGGATTTTAATACCTACTCCGAATTTTTCTTTTGTTTCCTTTATTGCTTGCTCAATATACAGATAAAATAACATCGGGGAGAGGCAACAGCCCAGTCTCACTCCCTTCCCGACCACTGCTTCCCTTTTATGTCCTTCCACACTTATAACTGCCATCTGGTTTCTGTACAAATTCTAAATAGCCTTTCGCTCCCTGTATTTTACCCCTGCCACCTTTAGAATTTGAAAGAGAGTATTCCAGTCAACATTATCAAAAGCTTTCTCTAAGTCTACAAATGCTAGAAACGTCGGTTTGCCTTTCCTTGATCTTTCTTCTAAAATTAGTCGTTTAGTCAGTATTGCCAACCGTGTTCCAATACTTCCACGAAATCCAAACTGATCTTCCCCGAGGTCGGCTTCTACCAGTTTTTCCATTCGTTTGTAAAGAATTCATGTTAGTATTTTGGAACTGTGACTTATTAAACTGATAGTTGGGTAATTTTCACATCTGTCAACACCTGCTTTCTTTGGGATTGGAATTATTATATTCTTCTTGAAGTCTGAGGGTATTTCGCCTGTCTCATACATCTTGCTCACCAGATGATAGAGCTTTGTCACGACTGGCTCTCCCAAGGCTGTCAGAAGCTCTAATGGAATGTTATCTACTCCCCGGGCCTTGTTTCGACTCAGGTCTTTGAGTGCTCTGTCAAACTCTTCACGCAGTTTCATATCTCCTATTTCAACTTCATCTACATCCTCTTCCATTTCCATAATATTGTACTCAAGTACATCGCACTTGTATAGACCCTCTGCTTCCACCTTCCTGCTTTCCCTTCATTGTTTAGAACTGGTGTCCATCTGAGCACTTGATATTCATACAAGTGGTTCTCTTTTCTCCAAAGGTCTCTTTAATTTTCCTGTAGGCAGTATCTATCTTACCCCTAGTGAGGTAAGCTTCTACATTCTTACATTTGTCCTCTAGCCATCCCTGCTTAGCCATTTTGCACTTCCTGTCGATGCTTCAGTTACTGCATTTTTATATTTTCTCCTTTGATCAACTAAATTCAATATTTCTTCTATTACCCAAGGATTTCTACTAGCCCTCGTCTTATTACCTACTTGATCCTCTGCTGCCTTCACTACTTCATCCCTCAAAGCTACCCATTCTTCTTCTACTGTATTTCTTTCCCCCATTCCTGTCAATTGTTCCCTTATGCTCTCCCTGAAACTCTGTACAACCTTTGGTTCTTTCAGTTTATCCAGGTCCCATCTCCTTAAGTTCCCACCTTTTTGCAGTGGTCAGAGTCCACATCTGCCCCTGGAAATGTCTTACAATTTAATATCTGGTTCCTAAATCTCTGTCTTACCATTATATAATCTATCTGGTACCTTTTAGTATCTCCAGGATTCTTCCATGTGTACAATCTTCTTTTATGATTCTTGAACAAAGTGTTAGCTATGATTACCTTATGCTCTGTGCAAAATTCTACAAGACGGTTTCCTCTTTCATTTCTTTCCCCCAATCCACATTCACCTACTATGTTTCCTTCTCTTCTTTTTCCTTTTCTCTAATTCCAGTCACCCATGACTATTAAATTTTCGTCTCCCTTCACTGCCTGAATAATTTCTTTTATCTCATCATACATTTCAATCAGAGCTAGTTGGCATATAAACTTGTACTATTGTAGTAGGTGTGGGCTTGGTGTCTATCTTGGCCACATTAATGCGATCACTATGCTGTTTGTAGTAGCTTACCCGCACTCCTATTTTTTTTAATCATTATTCAACCTACTCCTACATTACCCCTATTTGATATTGTATTTATAACCCTGTATTAACCTGACCAAAAGTCTTGTTCCTCCTGCCACCGAACTTCACTAATTCCCACTATATCTAACTTTAACCTGTCCATTTCCCTTTTTAAATTTTCTAACCTACCTGCCCGATTAAGGGATCTGATATTCCACGCTCCGATCCGTAGAACGCCAGTTTCCTTTCTCCTGATAACGACGTCCTCCTGAGTAGTCCCCGCTTGGAGATCCGAATGGGGGACTATTTTACCTCCGGAATATTTTACCCAAGAGGACGCCATCATCATTTAACCATACAGTAAAGCTGCATGCCCTCGGGATAAATTACGGCTGCTTTCAGCCGTTCGCAGTACCAGCGCAGCAAGGCCGTTTTGGTTAGTGGTTACAAGACCAGATCAGTCAATCATCCAGACTGTTGCCCCTGCAACTACTGAAAAGGCTGCTGCCCCTCTTCAGGAACCACACGTTTGTCTGGCCTCTCAACAGATACCCTTTCGTTGTGGTTGCACCTATGGTACGGCCATCTGTATCGCTGAGGCACCCAACCCTCCCCACCAACGTCAAGGTCCATGGTTCATTTTCGTTTACAACAATAAATGTTCACTCACGCAACTACAGTATCTGTTAATTAATCACAATGGAATACAAATTTTAATGTAACTTTAATGTATGCGGACTGTATTTACAGAAACTACTAATGCGAAATTTCCTAAATTAAACACTTAATGTTACGCTACTTTCCGGAAATATCCACGCGTATATCTGCGTACTGTTTCCTGTACCAGTTTAAAATATTCTTTTGCTCCCTACATTGTGTCTCTGCTACCTTTAGATTTTCGATAAGTGTATTACAGTCAACTTTAACATGTTTTCTCTAAATCTATAAGTGCTATAAATGTAAGTTCGCTTTTCTTCAATCTGTCTTGTACTACAAGCCACGGGGTCAGTATTGTATTGTACGTTCTTACGTTACTCCAGAACCCAGACTGATCTTTCATGAGTTCAGCGTCAACCCATTATCTCATTCTTCTGCAAACACATAGGAAATTCAGAAAGTAAGTTACACCACATGTCGTCAAACGCTAAGACCACTGAGCAACGCGAGGGGTGCGTTGTCAGAAGAGAGTACATTTTCCGCATTTCTGCAGAGACAGTTCAACAGCTGTATGTACAATAGGTGCATCAGTTTGCGACTGAAATATTCCAAAGACGAAGTACGCCGGGCAGTAAGAATCTTGTGGGCAAAAATGTCTCAATCGCACACAGATCCATCGTGAAATTCTGGCGGCGTATGGACTAAATCGAATGTTGTGTCCAGCCATAGTGAAATGGTGCCAACAGTTTGTCCAAGGCCACACAGATGCGGGTGATGCTGATCCACCATATATTCCAGTTCATGAAACACGCGATTTCCAGTTTTCTGCAAGATGAAACAACGTGTGGGGGGGGGGGGGGGGGGGGGGGGAGCGGGAGGGAAATGTTTTCCGAGGATGAGAACGTTCACACAACGGTATTCGAATGGCTTCGTCGCCAAGGAGCGAGCTTGCGTTGACGAGGAACTGAACAAGTGGCAGAACGTTTAGACCGTTGTTTGTAGAGAATTACTGATTAGAAAACCGTCATTTATCTGTTTCAGTTTGAAGTTTAGTGCAGCACTGAACAAAAATTACTTGACCTGCTGTGATAATGTGGAATTTACTTGTTGAAGTCCCCTCGTAATTCGTGTTAGTATTTTGCAACCGTGACTCATCGCACTTATAGTGGTCTAGGGCTGGCATCTCTGGTTAGTAATCGAAACGTCCTCGGTCCCGGACTCGAACCCCCACACCACTTAACTTTCCAATAATAGCATTGGCGGCCGAAGACGTACGATGTAAGACGTTACCCTTGTTCTGGAAACGCCCTTGTCAAAGAGGGCGAAGGAGCGGACAGAGGTTCAGAGGATTCTCTTGCCCTTGGGGTGGGAAAGTTTCCCTAAAAGCGGAAGAATCAGCAATGATCAACTGCACGGGGATGCAGAAGGCCATACGAAATGTGGTCTGTAATTGAAAAAGTGTGATGATGATCTTTCCATTGGCAAAAGATTACGGAATAGTGTCCCAGCCTGATGTCCGGTGGGGGGGGGGGGGGGACTGCCAAGGGGGAGAAGGCCATCAGAAAAAGATTGAATAAAAACGAAAGGATAACGTTCTACGAGTCGGGGCGGGGAATGTGAGAAGCTTAAACGTGATAGGGAAGTTAGAAAATCTGAAAAAGGGAGTGCAATTTAGATATAGTTGGGGACCAGTGAAGTGAAATGGAATGAAGAAAAGGATTTATGGTCAGATGAGTATAGGATAATGTCAGCAACAGCAGAAAATAGTATAACGGGAGTAAGATTCGTTGTGAGTAGGGATATAAGGCAGAGAATGTGTTACTGTGAACAGTTCAGTGATAGGTTTGTTCTCATCAGAATCGACAGCAAATAACAACGGCAAAGGTCGTTCAGGTATACATGTCGACGTCTCAGACCGAAGATGAAGAGATAGAGAAAGTAAACGAGGATACTGAATAGGCAATTCAGCACGTAAAAATCTAAAAAATAAAAAAAAAATAAAAATAAAGAAAAATAAAGAAAATAAAAATCTAATAGTCATGGGGAACCGGAATGCGTTTGTAGGAGAAGGAGTAGAAGAGAGTGTTACGGGGGAGTGTGGAACAAGGAATGAGAAAGCCTAATGGAGTTCTCTAGCAGTTTTCAACTGGTAATAGCGAATACTCTGCTCAAGAACGACAAGAGGAGGTGGTATACTTGAAAAAGGCTGGGAGACACGGGAAGGTTTCGGATAGAGTACATCATGGTCAGACAGAGATTCCGAAATCAGTTACTGGATTGCAGGGCGCACATAGTAGCAGATATAGACTCACATCACACTATAGTAGTGATGGAGAGTAGCCTGTAGTTTAAGAGATTAGCCAGGAAGAATCAAAATATGCAAAGAAGTGGGTTACAAGAAATGACGAGATACGCTTGAAAGTCTCAAAGGCCTTATATACTGCAATAAGGAGTATGTCAGTAGACAGTACAATTGACGACAAACGGACATCTCTAAAAAAGGCACAGAAGTTGAAAAGAAAAACACATGTACAAAGAAGGTAACAATGAAAAACCATCGGTAACATAAGAAATACTTGAAGTGACCGATGACAGATGGAAATACAAAAATGTTCAGGGAATTCCAGGAATACAAAAATACAAGTCGCTGAGGAATGAAACATGAAGTTCAGGGAAGCTAAGAAGAAATAGCTGTTGAAATATGTGAAGAAATCAAAAAGAAATGATGGTCGGAAGAACTGACTCAGCACATAGGAAATTCAAAACAATATTCGGTGAAATTAAAAGCAAGCATGCTAATGTTAAGAGTGCAACGGGAAATCCATCCTCCAGAGGAGCGAGCGGATAGGTGGGAAGAATTAGTTAAAGGCCTATTTAGGGGGAAGATCTGTCTGATAGAAGAAGAAACAGGAGTCGTTTTAGAAGAGATAGGGGATCCAGTATTAGAACCAGAATTTAAAAGTTTTGGAAGACTTCAGATCAAATAAGGGATAAGGAATATGTAACATTTCATTAGTGGAAGTGGCAACAAAACGACTACTCACGTTGGTGTGTCGAATGTATGAGTCTGTCTTTCGGAAAAATGTCATCCACACAATTCCGAAGACTGCAAGGCATGAAAAGTGAGACAATCAGGACAGATTATAGGATCTGCGGACCTGGGAAAAAGCGTTCGGCAATTTCAGATGGTGCAAGATGTTCGAAATACTTAGCAATATAGTGGTAAGCTGTAGGGAGAGATGAGTAATATACAATATGTACAAGAACAAAAGGGTGTCATAAGAGTGGAAGATCAAGAACGAAGAGCTCGGATTAAAAAGGGCGGAGACAGGGATGTAGTCTTTTGCTCGTGCTGTTCAATCTATATATCGAAGGAGCCATGATAGAAATAACAGAAAGTTTCAGGAGTGGAGTTAAAATTCAAGGTGGAAGGATATCAATGATATGATTCACTGATGACATTGCTCTCCTCAGTGAAAGAGAAGAATTACATTATGTGTTGAATGGAAGGAACAATCAAATGAGTGCAGAATGTGAGAAGTAGCAGAAATGAAAACAGCGAGAAAATTAACATCAGTATTGATGGTCACGAAGTAGATGAAGTTAAGGAATTCTACTATCTAGGCAGCAAACCAACCAATGACGGACGGAGCTAGGGGCACATAGAAAGGAGCTAGCACTCGTAAAAAGGGCATTCCTGGCCAAGAGAAATCTACTAATAGCAAAAGTAGGCCTTATTTTGAGGAACAAATTTCTGAGAATGAGCTTTTGGAGCACCGAATTGTGTGATACTAAAAACCAGACTGTGGGAAAACCCGAGCAGCAGGGAATCGAAGCTTTCGAGATGTGGTGCTACAGACGAATATTGAAAATTAGGTCGACTGATAAGGAAGGGAATGAGGAGGTTCTATGCAGTAGTCGGGAGGAAGGGAATATGTGGAAAACACTGACAAGAAGAAGGGACACGATGATAGTACATCTTTTAAGATATCAGAGCATAGCTTCCATGGTACTAGAGGGAGCTGTAGAGGCTAAAAACTGCAGAGGAAGGCAGAGATTGGAATACATCCAGCAAATAATGAGGACGTAGGCAGAAAGTGAGATGAAGAGGTTGGCACAGCAGAGGAATTCGTGGTGGGCCGTACCAAATCAGTCAGAAGACAGACAACTAAAAAAATTGAATTATGACATTCTTCTTGAAATATGGATGTATTCCGGCTGTCATATATCTTGCGTACCAGGTGAAACAGTTTTGTAACGGCTGGGTCTGCCAAGGATCTCAATAACTCACACAAGTTGAATGCTAAACCTCTACTCATGAAGTGTTCCACTCATGCTGAGGAGAAAATGGTGTATTTCGAGAGAAGTATACTTAAATCGGTTCTTACCAGTAACTGACGTACCACAGGAATAAGAGTCAGTAAATCTGGTAGATGCGGATCCCACACCGCGAGGTATACTCCAAAAGAGGGCGGAAAAGTATAATGTAAGCAGTCTCTTTAGTATACATGTTGCATTTTCCAACTGTTCTGCCTATAAATCGCAGTCTTTGTTTTGCAT
Organism: Schistocerca gregaria; assembly: GCF_023897955.1. Classification (NCBI taxonomy): domain Eukaryota; kingdom Metazoa; phylum Arthropoda; class Insecta; order Orthoptera; family Acrididae; genus Schistocerca; species Schistocerca gregaria. Next base: position 199,231,969 of record NC_064923.1, read on the forward strand.
TACACACAATATTACCTATGTGGTCGTCCCAATTCAAGGTACTCATAATTATAATCCTTGAGTATTTAGTTGAATTTAAGGATTTTAGATTTGTATGATTTATTGTGTAACCGAAATTTAGCGGATTCTTTATAGCTCTCGTGTGAATGACCTCACACTTTCATTATTTAGTGTCGACGGCAACTCTTCGCACCATACAGATATTTTGTCAAAACCATTATGTAATTAGTTTTCACCGTCTGCTGAATTTACAAGACGGTAAATGACAGCATCATCTGCAAACAGTCTGAGAGGGCTGCTCAGATTGTGTCCTATGTCGTTTATGTAGATCAGGAACAGCAGAGAGCCTATAACACTTCCTTTGGGAACGCCAGACGTTATTTCTGTTTTAATCGATGAATTTCCGTCCACGAACTTTTCTGACAGGAACTCTCAAATACTGTCACACAATTGAGGCGATACTCCAGATATGTAATTTGATTAAAAGACACTCCTGAGGAACAGCGTCAAAAGCCTTCTAAAAATATTAAAACATGGAAATATTTGACATCCCCTGTCGATAGCAATCATTACTTCGTGAGAATAAAGAACAAGTTGGGTCTCCCAAGAATCCGTGCTGATTATTTGTCAACAAATCATTTTCCTCGAGGCAGTTTGTGTGTTCGAACACAGTATATGTTCTAAAACCCTGTTGCAAATCGATGTTAGAGATATGGGTATATAGTTCAACGGATTACTCCTGTTTGCTTTCTTGGGTACGGGTGTGGCTGGCGCAACTTTCCAGTTATTAGGTACGGATCTTTCAGTGAGAGAGCGGTTGTATACGATTGTTAAGTATGGTGCTATTGTATCGACATATTCCGAAAGAAACGTCACTTGTATACCGACTGGAGGCCTTGCCTTTATAAAGTGATCGAAGCTGCTTAACTACACAGTGGAAAAAGAAAAAACACATTCCTGAAACTCTCAAACAATTACGTTCAGCTAATTTTGCACTTCGTATACTGATTGGTCTTGGAAACAAACGATTCAACTTTAGGTATTTCCATTCATCAATTTCTTACGGAATAATCATCTGGCGTAATTTATCACTTAGAAATAAAGTACTAAGCTCACACAAGCGAGCAGTAACAATAATATGTGGTGTTCACCATAGTTCTTCGTGTAGGTACTAAATCAGGGAACTAGGCATTTTAACTGCACCATCACTATAAATATATTCTCTAATGAAATTAATCAAAATGATCCCTCAGAATTTGAGAAGAGTAGTAATATCCATACCTATAGCACTAAAGGAAAAAATGACCTTTATTATCCATTATTGAGACGATCAGTGGCTTAGAAACAAATCAGTTTTCAGCAAAGAAAATTTTTGATCGTCTGCTCTGTAACATAAAAAAAAGTCTGACCGGTAGCAAAGGAAGTTTTAAATCTAGCCTAAAAACCATTTCTCGTGGACAACTTCTATTCCACAGATGAAATTTTATTTACAAACTGTAAACCTAAAAAAAATAATACTCGTTTAAGTCTACCTGTGTGAGTACGACTAAAAAACAGTCACTGATGTTAACCCTGACCATCCATGTTCCTAAGCGACGATACCGGAACCCGATTCCAGATGCAGTGTGCCTATCCAGCGGCTTCCAGGAGTAACGAAAATATTTTGTGTAATTATTACGGAATTTAAAAACCTAAAACACTGTCATAATATACTCCATAAGAGGTATAATCTCGTGTCAAATGCTTAAAAAGAGAAGAAAAGTATTACAGCTAGAACAGTGTTCTTGTCTTGTGGCAGCGTAACTGACAGAGTGCAAATACCGTACCAAATTCATCCAGTATTTGAGAATGAGAGACTTGTGAGTAGTTGTTTATCAGTCTCATAACATACATAATCTAAATCATTAGATTGAGATTACGGAGACATGTCAAAATTGTGGTATAATTTCACAATAAACATTAAACACCAGATTTTTAGGAACAGTATCATATTATAATACAATTACGATAGAAACAATGCAGTAGGTACTGGGAGATGAAGCAGCTTGCACAGGATAGAGCAGCATGGAGAGCTGCATCAAACCAGTCTCAGGACTGAAGACAACAACAGAAGCAATAGGTCAAACATCTGATTATCCTTTGTTCAAATTATCATTTCATCCTCTACAAATTCCTCTCCTGAATAGTAACACTTGTGCTACAGAATCAGCCGTAGCCTTCTTTTTAGAATTTCTGGTTCCATTATTCCGTAAGAAATTGATGAGTGGAAATATGTTTTTGCCCATTAACTTGTTATATATTGTCTTCATATGCTGTAGACTCCGAGTATATAATTTCAGTTGGTACATAATAAGCATAAAATTCCTTTTATTTCATGTGTTATGTTTATACTGAATGATTCTCCTCAAATGATTCTTGTCTGCACGGTAGAAGGATCATAATGTCGTAAACGTATGTGGAGGGATCAGTTAGGATTTGCAGTTTCCGAGAAAATGGATGACAAGTTTCTGTTTGTTGTGCAGTTCACTTCCGTCTGATAATTTTCTTCTGCAAATGCAGCATTCGAAATACACTGTTTGAACTTCCCCACTAGCAATGTCCAACAAACTTTACACATAACTTCAAATCTTTACGAAACTTTTTACTGCTGAAGCGCCTTACAAGATCATGGAAGGAAAAAGGTTATCGCTTAGTACGTTTTCGCTTCTCCTTCAGTAAAAATTAATAATCAGCCATAACGTTTTACGTAATTACTTCTTTACTACCACTCGCAACGAAGTCTGCAGACAGAAAATACATATATCCTTGAATGTATCTCCAAAATGTCTATGCCATCATAGACATTTGTAAGCGTGAACAACTAGCTTATTCTTAAAACCGGAGCTCAAAATCCCCAGACTGTATTCATAAAATGTTTCGTAATGAGAGCATTTTTCTACACCTTTTCTCGCTTACATGCTTAATGTCAGATGTTTAACACAGTAACTCATTTGCAAAGTCATCAGGTGTCTGAAGTTGTTTTATACGTGACTGCTGCATTCCTTATAGAATGGGGGGGGGGGGTAAACTCTGATTATTTCCACAACATTTCGATAAAATAAGTGTTCAAATGTTCTGTGGAACATATGACTAACCAACTAACTAATTGTGTGTTGGCAATTGGTTTCACTCTCTTCGTAATTTCATCATTATTTTCAGAAACCACACTACATCTTTTCCATTTCCCTTTTTTCGAGTAAATACATTCTAGTGATACACGAGGAGCGTTCAGTAGGTAGTACAACATATTTTTTCCGAAAGGAGGTTGGGTATTTCAGGATTTTAATAGACCATGTTATTCCCCACTCTTTTGGCTACAAAACCCTAATTCTCAACGTAATCTCTGCCAATGCAGTCTTACGCCAGTACGCCAGCATGGTACCTCTCTACTGATCGACGTCGGTGCCGCACCATACGCGTAGTTTCCCGAGGAGTGCGTCGTTAATTGGGTGAAACAAAACAAGTCGGAAGGTACGAGATCCGGGCTGTAGGATGGATGAGGAAGAACTGTGTAATGAAGTTTTGTGAGCTCTTTCGGGTGCACAAACCTGTGTGACACCTTGCGTTGTCGTAGAGAAGGAGAAGTTTGTTTGCATTTTCGTGGCAAAGAACACGCTGAAGTCGTTTCTTCAATTTCCTGAGGGTAGAACAATGCACTTCATAGTTGATTGTTGCACCATGAAGAAGAAATCAAACAGAATAACACTTCTACAATCTCAGAAGACCGCCATGACTTTACCGGCTGAGGGTGTAGCTTTAGACATTTTCTTCGGAGGAGGTGTGGCGCCACTCCATGGATTGCCGTTCTTTTTGCGGTTAGAAGTGCTGAACTCACGTTTCATCAACTGTGATGTTCTACAAAAAGTTGTAATGATCAGCCTAGTAACCGGCAAGTAATTCCTCACAAATGGTCCTTCGTTTCTCTTTAACGATCTTCCGTTAGGTGGCGAGGAACCAAGCAGCCGCACTTCATTGAGTACCAAAAAGGACGTCCAGCGAGGGTTTTAGCTGTGATCCGTCCATGAATGAGTGTGTCCGCACGTTCCAGCGCTGCAGTTGTCACGGACGTGTGAGGCCGGCAGCACGCGGGTAACCGGACAGGTTTGTGGGACATTGTTGGGACGATGACAGACGCCTCGCCCATCGACCCGCCGTACTTGTTTTATTCACTGACAGGTCTTTGCGGACATTCTGCAAGCGCCTATGAACATCTGCGATGCTCTAGTTTTCCGCCAAAGAAACTCAATGACAGCTCTCTGCTTCAAACCAAAGGTGTACGAATTCTCCTTCCAGGCTACATGTCCGTGTCTCCGCCACAACCATTAATGTAGTTCAGCCTGCCGCAACGGAGACACAAGAGTACATGTGTAGTGAAGTACAGTGGTTAAAGCAGGCGTGCTTGGCTTTCCGTAAGCATGGGAAGCTTCACGGGACCATTTCAGCCTGCTGTACCTGACAACAGGTTGCGCTCTCAGTCGGACTTTACTAGCCACGGATATGTTTCCGTATGTAATTTCAGTGTAGCTCATTTATCATAATTGTGGGAGCAGCAAAATTAACGAACCAAATTTAAAGGAAACTGAGGAGAAATTAGGAACTGGGCAATATGTACCGATCGTGGAACAGAGCCTATGTCCAGAAGTGGAAATTTTGGCGTGTGTTACTGAGGCACTTTCAAATAAATTTGTATGTGCTGCGCAATGCAAATTGTGTAAAAAGTTACTAAACATCCATTGGGGAATATCGAATTTCTTATGAGATGTTTGTATGTTTCCTCACTCCACGAATATTGTGAATGAGAACAAAAACTTGGTGGCTCATAAATGTGTACTAAGGACTTGCCTTCATTTAGCAGTGCATAGGCTCTCTAAATTTAGGGCAAACGTTGACTGAAATAGGAAACAGTGTCATGAGTGGATGTTAAAAAACACACCCTAGTAGTATTGAAAGTATTGTAAAGAAAGATTAATAAGAAACAAAAGCTTGTTCTTTCAGACATGTATTTCTTAAATTAACGTAATATGGAAAACAAACCACTTGTTGTGAAACTTCCTGACAGATTAAAACTGTGTACCCGACCGAGACTCGTACCACTTGTTATCTAAAATGCTTCTGCGGAATTTATAATGAACCATTTTCTTCACTAGGAATGAATTGAACGAACCTGCAATACACATCCAGGAATAAGTAATTGTGTAAATTGGAATAACTCGAGTCATATACTATATGATCAAAAGTATCCGGACACCTGGCTGGAAATGACTTACAAGTTCGTGGCGCCCTCCATCTGTAATGCTGGAATTCAATATGGTGTTGCCCCACCCTTAGCCTTGATGACAGCTTCCACTTTCGAAGACATATGTTCAGTCACGTGCTGGAAGGTTTCTTGGGGAATGGCAGACCATTCTTCACGGAGTGCTGCACTGAGGAGAGGTATAAACGTCGGTCGGTGAGGCCTGGAACGAAGTCGGCGTTCCAAAACATCCCAAAGGTGTTCTGTAGGGTTCACGTCAGGACTCTGTGCAGGCCAGTCCATTACAGGGACGTTATTGTCGTGTAACCACTTCGCGACAGGCCGTGTATTATGAACAGGTACTCGATCGTGTTGAAAGATGCAATCTCCGTCCCCGAATTTCTCTTCAACAGTGGGAAGCAAGAAGGTGCTTCAAAACGTCTATGTTGGCCTGTGCTGTGATAGTGCCACGCAAAACAACAATGGGTGGAAGCCCCCTCTATGAAAAACACGACCACACCATAACACCACCGCCTCCGAAATTTACTGTTGGCATTACACACGCTAGCAGATGACGTTCAAATGGCTCTGAGCACTATGGGACTCAACTGCTGTGGTCATCAGGCCCCTAGAACTTAGAACTACTTAAACCTAACTAACCTAAGGACATCACACACATCCATGCCCAAGGCAGGATTCGAACCTGCGACCGTAGCAGTCGCGAGGTTCCGGACTGAGCGCCTAGAACCGCGAGACCACCGCGGCCGGCAGATGACGTTCACCGGGCATTCGCCATACCCACACCCTGCCATCGGATCGCCATATTGTGTACCGTGATACGTCACTCCACACAACGTTTTTCCACTGTTCAATCGTCCAATGTTTACTTTCCTTACGCCAAGCGATGCGTAGTTTAGCATTTACCGGCGTGATGTGTGCCTTATAAGCAGCCGCTCGACCATGAAATCCAAGTTTTTTCACTTCCCGCCTGCCATAGTACTTGCAGTGGTTCCTGATGCAGTGTGGAATTCCTGTGTGATGACTCGATAGATGTCTGACTGTTACACATTACGACCCTCTTCAACTGTCGGCGGTCTCTGTCAGTCAAGAGACGAAGTTCGCCTGTACGCTTTTGTGCTGTGCGTGTCTCTTCACGTTTCCACTTCACTCTCACATCGGAAACACCGCAGTGGACCTAGGGATGTTTAGGACTGTGAAAATCTCGTGTGCAGATGTATGACACAAGTGACATCGAATCACTTGACCTCGCCCGAAATCCGTGAGTTCCGCAGAGCCCATTCTGCTCTCTCACGATGTCTAATGACTACTGAGATCGGTGATATGGAGTAGCTGGCAGCACAATGCACATAATATGAAAAACGCATGTTTTTGGGAGTATACGGATACTTTTGATCACATAGTGTATTTGGCTGGATCACACTAAGGTTATAGAAACCAGGCTTTCAAAACCTTACTTTAGTTGCCGTCGCAGTATAATTGACATCTTCAGGTTCTTATGTGCAAAGGAGCTCGACACTCGGAGATGGTTCTACTTACTTCGGAAAACATGTATGTTATTAGAGATGATCTGATTGTGGTTAGAATCAAGAATAGCCAGTACTAGTCGATAGAGGGTGAAGTTACATAGTAAACCGCTCGTAAGGAAATAAATAAATAATCTCGAAATAGGCAAGGTAGGAAAGGACAAATAAATTCCACTAGTTCCTGGCCTACAATGACCTGAGCCACGTTACGCGATACTTGGGTAGAAAATGACATTTCACCAGCTATTCATAACACTACAGTCAAAGTGTACAGAATAAACTACTATGTAGTGTAGAAGTTTGGAAATTTGTGGCGAAACCGCTGAGGTCATCGGTCCCTAGACTTACGCACTACTTAATCTAGCTTTAACTTACGCTAAGGACGACACACTCATTCAAGAATTTTTACCATGTTGCAGCCCTGTCAGCAACTATGATAAATAAATACATCAAAGATCCGCCTCAGTTGCGAAATGTTACTGTCTTTACCCAAGTTTCAGCTAATCTAGCCTTCTTCAGAAGCGTAAAATAAACTGATAAGGCACGGTCAAAGACAAAAAGATAAAGTACCGTGGTACCATATCAAGCTACGTTACTTAGCTGAGGAATAGCCCCCGCCTCACTTCATGGAACGCGGTCGGTTAGCTGCGGACGCTGCGTTAGAAATAATACAGACGCATGTATTACTTTATTTTCTGCTTCTGAAGAAGGCTAGATTACTCGAGGTGAAACCTGGGTAACTTCTCGCAACTGAGGCGGTTCTTTGATGTATTTACACTCATCCATGCCAGAAGGAGTATTCGAACCTCTGACAGGGGGAGCAAAGCGAACCGTGACAAGGCGTCTAGACCGCACAGCTACCCCACCCAACTACGTAGTGTAGCACAACGTGTGAGAGTGTGGGATTCATTTTGTCAAGTCGCGCAATGGATTGATCCAACAAGTACCCTTTGGCTCCTGCAAGAAACAATTTCAACTTCACACTACTTCAGAAGTCAGACAGACGTTCCTAATGTACCAACAAGAACTGTTTGAAAAACATTCAGCAACAAATATCTTCTGGAGTCGTCCGCTGTAAGGAAAAAGACACAAAAATATTCTATATATTATTACGTAACTAGTGGAATGGTTGGGTAGGGGAGTATTGCTAGTTGGTGTAAGAAAAACATTAAACGAACGAAAAATATTATTTATTATAAAATTTCTGAGAAATCAAGTGAAACTTTTTCTTATAAAATAATAATAAATTTCCGTTTTTTTTTCGGAGCAGTAGATTGCCTCTTATGGATAGGAATGCTATTATTTTACAAAGTTTTCTTTAAGAATGTTATTTACTCGGCAGAATGGCTGAGAGTCGCACCTACGCGACTTTAATAACTTTTCTAGGTACGGTCAAGGCTGTCGCGTGAGAAATGTAATGGAGTTTACTGTTATGGAGGACAGATGGGGCTCGCATACGCTGTAGCGCACAATACCGTGAGCTGCGACGACTGCTGCCTGCGTCGCTCGCTGCTGACAAATAATACCTCTATCTCTTTCTATCTGGATTGACCTTCGCCAATCAAACTCCCCCTACGCCTTGATGAAGTCAAATCTGCCCCTAGTCTAACTATAGGAGTGGTACACAGGTAAGATAACCAGTCCACCGCGATGCCACTCAATACTCGCTCGCACGCGTTTAGCTAGTACTCTGTCCGTGTTCACACCGCACAGTAAGTGTGGCAGCCAACACAGTGAACAACGCTTAATCGCGAGCGACTCAATATAATCACTCCTATTCGCTAACGACAGAGGTGCTCTCCCAGTGAAGTACTGAGGAGAGACTTTCTCGCTCTTTGTGTACACGAACGAGCGCACTCGCTCTCGTTACGTGTTTCCACTCCAAGAGCGACAACGGAACAGCCCTTTTTCCGGAAAAGTTGCAAGGTCATATCATTCGCTGTCTTCCCTCCCTCCTCTGGCTGTTTGCGTCAGAAATATTCTGCCAATCAGCGTTGCTCTTTTAAACGGGGCCGGCTGCGGTGGCCGAGTGGTTCTATGCGCCCAGTCCGGAACTGCACGAGTGTGTGTAATGTTCTTAGGTTAGTTAGGTTTAAGTAGTTCTAAGTTCTAGGGGACAGATGACCTCAGATGTTAAGTCCCATAGTGCTCAGAGCCATTTGAACATAAAAAAAAAGAAAACAGGAATATGACTTTTCGGAATGCGGAAATCTGTAACATCTCCGTTAGGCGTGAGAACTCTTGTAACTACGCAGTTGGTCTGTGAAAAAATGCGTGTTCTGGGCGGTCCTACACAATTTAGCGGAATTTGCTTTTAAGTCGGACACGGGGGTCGTTATCCCTTCGCTCTGGCAAAAGCTGTCTTTCCTCTGGACGTTCGCTTCGGCCGAAGTAGGTATGTTGTTGACCCAGCCTTCTGAAGGGACGGTCTTCCCAGCGGACTGGTTTCCTCTTTAGAGCGAAACTTCCTGTGGCCGTCATGTTGTGTACGCCAGCCTCGACTTCTTTTCAACCTCGGTGCGCCACTTGCGATTTACTTATTGGATTCACATATCTCTTGTATGAATTCATACAAAATTGACTATCTTATCGAGTTTGGGTATGAAGCCGTCTTGATGTACAGAGTACGACCGTGCGGACGGAATATGTAAGAAATGAAGGTGAGGAGACCACGCTACCTTACAAGCGGAAAGACGGACAGGCGAGAACGATTTCTTTAGAAGCTTGGGCTGCTTTTAAGTCGGACACGGGGGTCGTTATCCCTTCGCTCTGGCAAAAGCTGTCTTTCCTCTGGACGTTCGCTTCGGCCGAAGTAGGTATGTTGTTGACCCAGCCTTCTGAAGGGGAGTAGAGCAGCCTGCGACAGCTTCCCTGCGTGACTAACAGGCAAACATTAACCGGTTAAAAGTGGAAGGTGTACACCTCTGCTTGGATTGCACCTTATTTACAGACGCTAGTTTGGTATAGCGCCGCCACCTATTGGAACTTCCTGAAACTATAGGGGCAGAATATTCCACGATGTCCCACAGCAAATTCCGCGTCTTTTCAACGGAAAGTGACTGAGAAATAAAATGTGCTGCATATTTACTGAATACCCTACGTACAGGGTGGCGCACGAAATGTGTTACCATTTTGTTTTTTAATATAAACTTTGTCAATACACTCTGAATGGAACATAGGAACATATACTACAATGAAGAGCCGCCCATGGAGATTTGTTCTAACTCAGCACATACTCAATATGTCCACCATTTCGTTTCGTAACTTCCTTCAAACGAACACTGAAGTTAGTGATTACCCTACGGCACATGTCTTCCCTAATTTCACGGTAAGCTTGAAGAATAAGTCTTCTGAGATGCATTAAAACACGTGGACGTTTCGGTAAAAGTTTTTCCTTTAGGTACCCCCAAACAAAAAAGTCACCTGGATTGGGGTCTGGACTATTGAGGGGCCAGTTTTGTCCGTCATTGAAGCGACCTGGAAAGCTGAGTGAAATGATACGCATGTCGAAACGCTCGTGTAAAAACTCCAACACAGTGTTTGCAGTATATGACCTTGCTACATCTTGCATGAACCACTGCGTATTTAAGGGCAAGGCAGTAGCAACAAGCTGTGGAATGAAGCTATTGCGAAACATGCTCACAGTTTCTTCAAAGGAAAAGAGTCCAATAAGTCCTTGACTGGAAATTGCTGACCACGCTGTAATCCTCGGAGCATAATGTTGTCGTTCATTAAGCACTTGTGGGTTTTCAGCGGCCCAAAAGCATACATTTTGCTTGTTAACCACACCGTCTAAATGAAAATGCGCCTTGTCTACAACCAAACGTTGTTGAGAGTTTCTTCCCTATCCTCCGCCCACTGAGCGAACATTAGTCTTTGCCGCTTGTGATCTTTAGTGAGCTTCTGTGCACAGGTATGGGTACATATGGAGGTCACTTTTAAGAATGCGTTGAACGGAGCGTCTGGATATTCCCAGTTGCACTGCTTCCTTTCTACACGATTTCCCGGGACTTCTCTGTACAGCAACTCGTACCGCTTAAATATTCTCCGGAGAACAGACAGGCTTACAAGGGAACCTCACCATCGCACCCCCTCAGATTTATTTATAAGTTGGCACAGTGGATAGGCCTTGAAAAACTGAACACAGATCAATTGAGAAAACAGTAAGAAGTTGTGTGGAACTGAGAAAAAATAAGCAAAATAGACAAACCGAGTAGTCCATGGAGAAGATATGCAACATCAAGGATAATGTGAGCCCAGGAGCGCCGTGGTACCGTGGTACCGTGGTCAAGTGAGCAGCTGCGGAACGAGAGGTCTTTGGTTCAAATTTTCCATCGAGTGAAAACTTTAATTTTTATTTTCAGTTTATGTGACAAACTCTTATGTTTTCATCACTTTTTTGGGAGTGATCATCACATCCACAAGAAGACCTAAATCGGGCAAGGTAGAAGAATCTTTTTACCCATTCGCGAAGTGTACAAGTTAGGTGGGTCGACAACATATTCCTGTCATGTCCGTCACCAGTGTCGTAGAGAATATATCAGATGTGTTTTCCTGTGGAGGAATCGGTTGACCTATGACTTTGCCATAAAATATTTTCGGTTCCCATTGGAGAGGCACGTCCTTTCGTCTACTAATCGCACGGCTTTGCGATGCGGTCGCAAAACACAGACACTAAACTACTTATAGTGAACAGAGACGTCAATGAACGAACGGACAGATCATAACTATGCAAAAATAAAGAAAGTAAACTTTTCACTCGAGGGAAGACTTGAATCGAGGACCCCTCGTTCCCCAGCTGCTCACGTTACCACGGGTCCACGGCGCTCCTGAGCTCATAGTGTCCTTGATGTTGCTTATCTTGCCCATGGACTACTCAGTTTGTATATTTTGTTTATTTTTTCACAGTTCCACACAACTTCTTCCTGTTTTCTCAATTGATCTGTGTTCAGTTTTTCAAGGCCTATCCACTATGCCAACTTATAACTAAATCAGAGTGGGGTGCGATGGGGAGGTCCCCTTGTTGGTCCGAGGTCGCTTCGCTTTCAATACTGTTCGTTCCTGTACAAATTTTGTCGTACAACCTGTGGATGGTCTTCTTGCAAGGGAGCCATCGTGTGTTAAACTGATGTCGAAAACGCCTCTGAGTCACAACAAGGCTTTTCGTTTCATGAAAAAGTAACAATTGCCGATCGTTGCTGTGTCGTCAGTCTTACATTGTCAGCCTAGTCTCTTAGCGGCAATATCGTGAATTACACGTCATTTCGTAACTCATTTGTTTTTCCAAGCTCTGCTGGTACTGCTGTAGAGATCCCAGCGGGATATCTAATGTGCGTCGTAAATTTTGTAAGAAACAATTGGTAACACATTTCGTGCGCCACCCTGTGGTTTCAGCCTTATCTCGCTTTAACACAGGTTTAAGACGTTGTTATCCAGAAGGCAGAAACGCGGTGCCTGGGGCATTCGAGTGGCCTCGCTGGGGATCTGTAGCGAAGTTGCGCGTCGCAGCCCCAGCGGTGGAGTGTGGAGAGCTTCCGGAGGAGCGGCTGTGGCCGCGGCAATCGGATCCTACGCCGCGAGGCCTCGGGGCAGACGCCCGCCTGCTCCGCAGAGGACCTCGGTGCCGCGGGAAAAGAAGAAACCGGAGGGGCGCGGCGCCGGCACGTCTCCTAGCAACCAATTGATCTCCTCTTGTCCGCTGGAAGCCTTTACACTCCTCCCCTTTTCTCGCTGCTCATCCGGAGAGCAAATACAGTGGCGCGCGCGGGGGCGCCGTATTCCATTTCAGAAGCCTCCGGCGCTTTGTGTGACTGCGCCGCGACCGGATAGGATGCACTTGTGAAGGCCTTTTCCAGACGCCAGCACCACTAGGCCCGTAGCTTATTCCTAACCCGACTACACGACCTGCATTCTGTAGCTACTTTCCGCCAGTATTCAGTTTCAGTGCACGCAATTTAGCTTCGTCGTCTTCGAAAATTATCAAAAAATTCTTACATATTATATCAATAATCAAGAATTTTATTCACCATAATTCATTTCACAATGATATGGTTTCGTCAATTTCATACAAGGTAAAGTATATACAATGCACAGGTAGTACAATGTGTAGCATTAAATATTAGTTCTACAAAGTTTATGCAGTGCATAATAATACAATTAAAAGTAACAGTTTTTAAAAGGTAATATAATAACCTGGTAAATCTAAGTATTCTTTAATATTATAAAAAGGGTGATCTGTTAACCAGTTGTACCACTTACGTTTAAAACTAGTTATGTCCATGGTAACTTGTTGAAAATTCTGAGTGGGTTTGCTTTGTGAGAATTTCCAGTCATTGCTAACCTGTGCCTAGGTATATGTTACTTCGACTTACCCCTAATGTTGTGGTCATGAACTTCCCCCCTGACAACAAGTCCTGTCATAATATTTTGTGCGTCAAAAAAATGTACACACACTTTGAAGCGCCATAGAAAATTTATTTTCCATTCTACAATGTTAAATTTCTGAAAATGGAAAGCTTAAAATCCAATTAGAAAAATAAATGCACTTTACAAATGTGATTAATGTTCGAACTGGTGGCCTTCAGCATCAATACATTTCTGAGTACGAGTCACCACTGATTCCGTACATCGTACCAAAGTGTCCAGTGAGATTTCTGCGCACACCACCTGAATCTCATTCCAAAGTGTGTCCAGGTTACGTGGTTTACGTTTGTACACCTCATCTTTTACGGTACCTCATAAGAAGAAATCCAGCGGCGTGAGGTCTGGAGAGCGTGCAGGAAACTCGATTGGTCCCCTGCGTCCTTTCCACTGGCCTGGCACATTGTGATCCAGGTCTGCTCGTACGCCCCTATGATAGTGCGGCGTGGCGCCATCTTGTTGGAAATAAAACTCATCATTACCGTATAATGCACTAATGGCAGGGAATATGGAGTCAGCAAACATTGCTAGGTACGTTTCTCCAGTAACAGTACCTCCAAAGCGTAAAGGCCCAATGAGTCCCCTTGCAGACAAACCACACCACACATTTATACCAGGCAAATTCACAGCCTTTTCAACTGTAATGTGAGGATTATCTTCAGCCTAGTACACACAATTAAGCCTATTGTCAGTTCCATTGAGTTTGAATTCGGCTTCATCCGACCAAATTATGCTACCCATAAATCCCAGTTCACGTCTCACCATCTCCTGAACCCATTTACAAAATTCTAACCTATCTGGATCGTCGTCACTTAGCTGTTGCACTAGCCTTGGAATGTACACACAAAATTTGCCTTTCGTCAGAATGCGTAGCACACTCCTAGCACTTACATTGCTCTCACGTGCCGTTTGCCTTGAAGATTTTTGAGGCGAACGCTGAAACAGTTCCAAGACTGCAGTTGTGGAATCGTCACTTGTAGCTGTACGAGGTCGCCCTAATCGACCTTTATGCACATCACACACTGTTCCATGAATTTCGAATTTGTCTCGTAGACGTGTAATTGTTAACCTTGGAGGTGGTTCCGTACCATACTCACTTCTCCATTGTCTTTTCACACTTCCAGTACCGCTTAATTATCTGCTTCCGCGCTGCAAAGCTCAAACGCAAGTCCGCCATGTTGCAGTTACTTCCTTGCCACTGCTGAAGAAACATAACATTACCTTCTCACAGATATTTAACCTTGTAGAATGGGAAATAAATTTTCTATGACAGATCAAAGAGTGTATACATTTTTTTGACAGACATATATATATATATAACAGTAAGTATTTTAATCCTGGTGAAGAGTGGACGACAATATTCCAGATGACCTGTCTCACAAATTAAACGGGAAACTTCCTTTTGTATTTTTAAAATGTTATCGACATATGGAGAATGTTCCCTTATAATAAGGCCATATGTTATAAGCTATTGGAAAAGTCCAAAGTATGTCATTCAAAGGTAAACCTTGCTTAGCGTGCCCCTTAGTTTCAAAAAGAGGTATGATGTCCGAGATATAATTGTATATGCTCTTGCCAATTAAGTTTGGAGTCAATATGAGTACCTATAAGTTTTACTCATTTAGTTTCTACAGGGTGTTTCAAAAATGACCGGTATATTTGAAACAGCAATAAAAACTAAACGAGCAGCGATAGAAATACACCGTTTGTTGCAATATGCTTGGGACAACAGTACATTTTTAGGCGGACAAACTTTCGAAATTACACTAGTTACAATTTTCAACAACAGATGGCGCTGCAAGTGATGTGAAAGATAAAGAAGACAGCGCAGTCTGTGGGTGCGCCATTCTGTACATCGTCTTTCTGCTGTAAGCGTGTGCTGTTCACAATGTGCAATTGTGCTGTGGACAACATGGTTTATTCCTTAGAACAGAGGATTGTACTGGTGCTAGAATTCCACCGCTTAGAACACAGTGTTGTTGCAACAAGACGAAGATTTCAACGGAGGTTTAATGTAACCAAAGGACCGAAAAGCGATACAATAAAGGATCTGTTTGAAAAATTTCAACGGACTGGGACCGTAACGGATGAACGTGCTGGAAAGGTAGGGCGACCGCGTACGGCAACCACAGAGGGCAACGCGCAGCTAGTGCAGCAGGTGATCCAACAGCGGCCTCGGGTTTCCGTTCGCCGTGTTGCAGCTGCGGTCCAAATGACGCCAACGTCCACGTATCGTCTGATGCGCCACAGTTTACACCTCTATCCATACAAAATTCAAACGCGGCAACCCCTCAGCGCCGCTACCATTGCTGCACGAGAGACATTCGCTGACGATATAGTGCACAGGATTGATGACGGCGATATGCATATGGGCATCAATTGGTTTACTGACGAAGCTTATTTTTACCTGGACGGCTTCGTTAATAAACAGAACTGGCGCATATGGGGAACCGAAAAGCCCCATGTTGCAGTCCCATCGTCCCTGCATCCTCAAAAAGTACTGGTCTGGGCCGCCATTTCTTCCAAAGGAATCATTGGCCCATTTTTCAGATCCGAAACGATTACTGCATCACGCTATATGGACATTCTTCGTGAATTTGTGGCGGTACAAACTGTCTTAGACGACACTGTGAACACCTCGTGGTTTATGCAAGATGGTGCCCGGCCACATCGCACGGCCGACGTCTATAATTTCCTGAATGAATATTTCGATGATCGTGTGATTGCTTTGGGCTATCCGAAACATACAGGAGGCGGCGTGGATTGGCCTCCCTATTCGCCAGACATGAACCCCTATGACTTCTTTCTGTGGGGACACTTGAAAGACCAGGTGTACCGCCAGAATCCAGAAACAATTGAACAGCTGAAGCAGTACATCTCATCTGCAGGTGAAGCCATTCCGCCAGACACGTTGTCAAAGGTTTCGGGTAATTTCATTCAGAGACTGCGCCATATTATTGCTACGCATGGTGGATATGTGGAAAATATCGTACTATAGAGTTTCCCAGACCGTAGCGCCATCTGTTGTTGACAATTGTAACTACTGTAATTTCGAAAGTTTGTCTGCCTGAAAATGTACTGTTGTCCCAAGCATATTGCAACAAACGGTGTATTTCTATCGCAGCTCGTTTAGTTTGTATTGCCGTTTCAAATATACCAGTCATTTTTGAAACACCCTGTATATCCTTTGTCATGCCTAGTATGAGCTGTTGTGTTTTATCGGCATTACATAAGAGTTTATTAGTAGTAAACCAGTTCAAAGCTATGTCAAGAGATTCTTTTGTTATGTAATTGAGTTCAGAGATGTTCTGATGAGAGGTAAACAGTGACAGGATGTGGCATGTTGTAAGGCTTGATTGCAACAATGAAAAAGAAGTGTCCAACATTAGATCCTTGGGGAACACCTGTGTATCTCGGGCAAGGAAGAATGCATATTCCTGACTGAAATGAATTGTTTCCTGCTGTTCAAGTAAGAAGTGATGACGTCTAAAGTGTTCTCATGCAACCCACAGTATTCAAATTTCTTTAGTAAAATGTCAAAAGTAATGCAATCAAATGCCTCGTTTAAGTCACATAATACAATTGATACTTCGCTTTTGTTTTCAGCAGCAGATAATGTTCGATCAATGATTTCTAAACCAGCAGCAGTTGTGTTTTTCCCCTTGCGAAGTACAAACTGAAAGTTACAAAGTAAGCCATGATCTTCAATGTAGGTATTTATCTGGTTGTGCATTAGTGCCTCATATATTTTTGACAATATATACACAAGTGAAATTGGTCGATAGCTTTCAGGCAGTTTTTTATACCCCTTTATTATAAACTGGGATGACTTTAGATATCTTGAGTGGACTAGGAAAAACTTCAAATTCTAAGCATTTATTGAAATTACTGGCTAATGGTGAACATATTAAGTGTATCTTTTTTTTATCATGTAACTGGACAACCAGTAGCAATACATACTTTTTGAATTTGAAAATTTAGCAACAGTTTTTAAAATGTCAGTGGGTGTGAAAGGATTCCAGTGAAATACATGTTAACTGGGTAGAGGGGTAGCCAGCTGGTCCGTTGCGGAAGAACTTGTTTCTTTAATACTGTTTGTTACTTCCTTAACTGAATTAATAAAAAGTTGTTTAGTACCCCAGGATTCATCAAAGGCACTTGAGTGTGTTTGGGAGTGAGACCTTTATTTATAATCTGCCATGCTACCTTGCATTTATTGGGAGCACTTTTTATGTACTTTTCAGATGCTATTTTTTTGCAAGGAGGAGCTTAGTTCAGTAGAATTTTTTGCATTTAGTATAGTATCTGTGCTCAGTCCTGTGAATACAGGCCTGCTTGTAAATCTGGTGTGATGTCTGCAAGTTTTCCCTAATTTCAGAAAGTACTTTGGTAAACCAGTTAAGAATTTTATTTTTATTTTTCCTTGTAGTTCTATCTTTTGTTAATGGAGAACAAGAACAAGAACCATAGTTCCATAAATTTCTCAAAAAAGTTATCAAAGTCTATGTCTGTTTCCAACTTCCCTGGTTGACATTGGATGCATGCATACATGTGTGTATGTATGTTCAACATCATCTCCTAAAGCACTGGTTGGTACACTGCGAAGCAGGCGAAAACAATAGCCGTCTATAGAGCTATGAAGACGTTTACAAAATCGCGATGTACACATGTAAAATAGCTACACCCAGCCTAAAGAAGATGTCCAGGACAACGTCACACTGAGTCTGCTGTAGGAGTAAATATAATGTTTAGTTTTAATAGAAAATTGGCAAAATGAGTATCCAGGCAATGCTGGGTTTGTCACCTAGTAATCTAAAAAACATACGCATCCTATCATCTTACACTCTACCATTATATCTATTAAAAACACCACAAATTTCTGTTAAGTGGAGGGAGGAGTGTACCTAGTGCCAATATCAGCAACTGACTTTACCGAGTCACTCATTGTATTGCATTCGAACATGGACCAGGGGAAAAAATGAGTGTGAATTCACCTGAACTAAAGCTAATCTCAGTCTCAAATCGTTCCCACAGTAGGTGTGAACTATCTGCAAACAGTTACCATATCAAACCCTGTATCACTAGAAATGACGTATTCCTGAAATTTTTGACAATTAACTGCAGAATTTAGATAAAGTTCGCTAAATTCTTTCTGGTGGATAATCTCTCTAATCGCTGCAGTAGTCATTATTGAACTCTTTGCTCCAAATTATAAGGTAAGCAAAAATGTATGTAAATTGCAAAAATATATATAAAAGTGCTGTTCATAATTACGTAAACAGCACTCGGTTGAGCTGAGATGATTGGCTGTATTACTGAAAATTCAAACTAATTCCCTAATTGACACACAAGCTCTGATAAATGATAAATGACAGAATGTAAACAAACACTGGTGTCATGGAGCAGCAATCGAATGCAAATAGTTCGCCTTGTCCAAACATACCACCAATGAAAAAAGTTACACTTCACCATGAATTACACTCTACCTCCCAATCTATTAGCGATCACTACAAAGTGTGCCCATTGTGTAAAGGCAATGATCTGCGTTCTTTTTATTTTGAGTATAAATGCCATGATGGTAGTATGGATGTACAAAGGCAAGAAGTAATACAAATTAGCGACAGCGGATTCGATTAATTCAGTATTCATATACTTTAAATAGTAATAGACCCGAATTCATATAATTTAAATACCAATAACTGTATGGAAAAAGTAAAACATGAAGCAAGGACGCAAAGTAAATCGCTTACGAGGAACGATGTGGCGAACGAAAATGAAGTTATCTATATCGTGATAATGAGTTGGATGAGAGGGGTGTACAAGAACAGAACAAGAAGAAGAAGAAACCACCATCTAAAGTCAGAAGAAACTCGAAAAAAATCACAGGTTTGCAAGTGAAATATAACATGGTGTAGTGTGTGAGTAGCGCTGAGACTTCGCTCGGATTTTTTATTTTTGTTTCGTTTTTTTGTTTTTTTTTTTGATTGCTTCGTCGACGAAATACAGCTTCTTGCACACCACTACTTCATATTTATTTGTTATTTAGTAGGCTACGGATTTTTGCTTCATCAGGAAAGCAGAGGTGCCAATGTATGAAGACTTCTCGCAGTAACTTACATAAAATTTATAGCAATGCAGTGCTGATTCCTGCGTTGCTTATACACCTGACAATTATATTCAATACACCACTCACTATGGAAGTATAATAAGGGGAGTTGAGCCCGTACGTTGCTCTGGAGTTGGCGTCGCCATGTCAGTCTGTCCAAAACATTAGTAAATGATTGCTTCCTGTTCATTATTTGTTTCGTGTATGCAACACGTGTTGAAGACAGCAATTGTTACAGTATTTTTGCGACTAATAGAGAATCAGGAGATTATTTTCAGACGCTTTTCTTGTTTTAACTGTGTATTTGATCCTGCAGTATGACGCACTTCTCGTTAATATAACTTTCTTTTTTTATGCATTTCGAATAACCAAAAAGAGAAAAGGTTGCTTCTTCATCTAGCGTTTTTCTTAATACGGACTGAGGAAACTGATGTCACCTTTATGTCCTCTTCCCGAAAATTCTAAGAACATATTTTGACGTGATTTGATTGTTTTCCAGTCTTTCCTTCACACCGCGTGCGCAGGGGAGATTTTCGAGTTGAGTCGATAGGAAACCCGAAGTTAATGACCCAAGTAAAACCACTACCGTAAAAGTAACCAAGTAACCAGCGCAACTAAAACTCATGAATATAAAAGAAAATTCCAGCTGAATAAGTCCACCTACAAATGAAATGTGATTTCTTCGCACTTTGGACTAGTACACCTGTAAATGCAGGTGACGATGCAGACAAATGTGAGAAACGGAGCAGACTGCGAGAAGAAATTGACGTATTTTTATAACACATATTTTAGTGCCGTCCGTCGATGAGGAAGAAGTAAGATTTGGTATAAGCCATTAACAGAATAGAAGCGCTCCTGTTCCAGAGCGCATAGAGGCCGAAGTGCTTCAAATGTTCCCATATAATAAGGCCATATGTTATAAGCTATTGGAAAAGTCCAAAGTATGTCATTCAAAGGTAAACCTTGCTTACTGTGCCCCTTAGTTTCAAAAAGAGGTATGATGTCCGTATAATTGTATATGCTCTTGCCAATTAAGTTTGGAGTCAATATGAGTACCTATAAGTTTTACTCATTTAGTTTCTACAGGGTGTTTCAAAAATGACCGGTATATTTGAAACGGCAATAAAAACTAAACGAGCAGCGATAGAAATACACCGTTTGTTGCAATATGCTTGGGACAACAGTACATTTTTAGGCGGACAAACTTTCGAAATTACACTAGTTATAATTTTCAACAACAGATGGCTCTGCAAGTGATGTGAAAGATAAAGAAGACAACGCAGTCTGTGGGTGCGCCATTCTGTACATCGTCTTTCTGCTGTAAGCGTGTGCTGTTCACAATGTGCAAGTGTGCTGTGGACAACATGGTTTATTCCTTAGAACAGAGGATTGTACTGGTGCTGGAATTCCACCGCCTAGAACACAGTGTCGTTGCAACAAGACGAAGTTTTCAACGGAGGTTTAATGTAACCAAAGGACCGAAAAGCGATACAATAAAGGATACATTAGTAGATGATTGCTTCCTGTTCATTTGGTATAAGCCATTAACAGAATAGAAGCGCTCCTGTTCCAGAGCGCATAGAGGCCGAAGTGCTTCAAAAACTGGACAATAAGATTGCGCCTTACTAGGCAAGTGTGTTAAACCAGTGTTTGTTGCGAGGGCGGATACTTATATGCAATATAAAATTGTTTCGCACTATTTAGAAAATATCTAGCATTTGTAAACAGATGTGCTATTGTGTTCCGCGTTTGTATGATGTAACAAGCATCTGTGAGCAATATATATATATATATATATATATATATATATATATATATATATATATATATATAGACATTGCCTCTTGCACAAGGTGTTTCATTTTTTTTAAATATTTTAGCCATGACAAACCTTACAACGTGCTTTTTTTTATCCACTTCACATCTTGTGCGAGAGGTTCAGCGTAAAATGAAGATGTTTTACAACAAAAAGATTTCAAGACCTGAAGATGACAGCATGGTCTGTTGAAACCGATTGTCTTAAAGAAATATTTTATGCCTTCTTGGCTGTTGAATTGCTTTTAACAATTAAAGCAGATTGCCCTTCAGTACTTTCTCAATGAGAAAATTCAATGTCAAGAGGTTTTGATTCAAATGTTTGGAAAGCTGCCAGATAAGTTGAAAAGCTACTTCCCGTCTTTTACATCCCTAACTATGCCCAGGCTGTATTCGCCTTTTTTGGAGCTACGAAAAGAGCAATTTTCAAGCTGGTTCCAAACTTTTACTGTCGCACAATGTCGAATTTAGACCGCCATAGCCTGAGAACTGATTTAGTTTTTTCTTGACTTGGACGACGACTGATGCGGTGTAGTTTTCTTTATTGGCTTTCGAACCACTGCAACTGATAAGCTTTCACAAAACCATGTTGCCTATATCGTGGCAACGGAAAAAGGTTTCATAAAACAACAGGATGACCATTAATCACTTGTATCTGTCTACCATCTTACGAAATTTTAACTGATTTGAACAAGTTTGGAACGGTCACAAAAAGTGTTTTTCGCGCGTAAAATTCTAACGAAACTAGATTTTTTAAAGCAGCTTTTCAGTTTTATCTTCAGAGTGCATTTTTTTATTTGACTCACTTTAAACCGTTCCCATCTTTTTCCCGTAAACGTGAATATTACGTGTTACGTTTAACACGACTTGAGACCATCGCATTTCGACAACGGATAAAGCTTACTGGATCAAATACTTCATTTTGACTCTACTCGTTTTTCTAGCTTCGTGGAACATTTGAACCGATTCGTACAAGAAATGATGCGCTCAAAAACCTCCCAGAAAACATGTTTTTTTCGTGTGAAACCCAAAGGAAGCAAGATTTTTTTCAAACGGTTAAAACCTACTTTAGACCGAGGTCCGATACATAAGTGGACGACATACGCACCATCAGTCTCGTTCCAGTCCGGAGTTACACTCCTGGAAATGGAAAAAAGAACACATTGACACCGGTGTGTCAGACCCACCATACTTGCTCCGGACACTGCGAGAGGGCTGTACAAGCAATGATCACACGCACGGCACAGCGGACACACCAGGAACCGCGGCGTTGGCCGTCGAATGGCGCTAGCTGCGCAGCATTTGTGCACCGCCGCCGTCAGTGTCAGCCAGTTTGCCGTGGCATACGGAGCTCCATCGCAGTCTTTAACACTGGTAGCATGCCGCGACAGCGTGGACGTGAATCGTATGTGCAGTTGACGGACTTTGAGCGAGGGCGTATAGTGGGCATGCGGGAGGCCGGGTGGACGTACCGCCGAATTGCTCAACACGTGGGGCGTGAGGTCTCCACAGTACATCGATGTTGTCGCCAGTGGTCGGCGGAAGGTGCACGTGCCCGTCGACCTGGGACCGGACCGCAGCGACGCACAGATGCACGCCAAGACCGTAGGATCCTACGCAGTGCCGTAGGGGACCGCACCGCCACTTCCCAGCAAATTAGGGACACGGTTGCTCCTGGGGTATCGGCGAGGACCATTCGCAACCGTCTCCATGAAGCTGGGCTACGGTCTCGCACACCGTTAGGCCGTCTTCCGCTCACGCCCCAATATCGTGCAGCCCGCCTCCAGTGGTGTCGCGACAGTCGTGAATGGAGGGACGAATGGAGACGTGTCGTCTTCAGCGATGAGAGTCGCTTCTGCCGTGGTGCCAATGATGGTCGTATGCGTGTTTGGCGCCGTGCAGGTGAGCGCCACAATCAGGACTGCATACGACCGATGCACACAGGGCCAACACCCGGCATCATGGTGTGGGGAGCGATCTCCTACACTGGCCGTACACCTCTGGTGATCGTCGAGGGGACACTGAATAGTGCAAGGTACATCCAAACCGTCATCGAACCCATCGTTCTACCATTCCTAGACCGGCAAGGGAACTTGCTGTTCCAACAGGACAAACCACGTCCGCATGTATCCCGTGCCACCCAACGTGCTCTAGAAGGTGTAAGTCAACTACCCTGGCCAGCAAGATCTCCGGATCTGTCCCCCATTGAGCATGTTTGGGACTGGATGAAGCGTCGCCTCACGCGGTGTGCACGTCCAGCACGAACGCTGGTCCAACTGAGGCGCCAGGTGGAAATGGCATGGCAAGCTGTTCCACAGGACTACATCCAGCATCTCTACGATCGTCTCCATGGGAGAATAGCAGCCTGCATTGCTGTGAAAGGTGGATATACACTGTACTAGTGCCGACATTGTGCATGCTCTGTTGCCTGTGTCTATGTGCCTGTGGTTCTGTCAGTGTGATCATGTGATGTATCTGACCCCAGGAATGTGTCAATAAAGTTTCCCCTTCCTGGGACAATGAATTCACGGTGTTCTTATTTCAATTTACAGGAGTGTATTTGATGGCCGTTCCCGCATCTAAAATGCGAACGAGGGTAACCGCTTTTGCATGTAAATCCGTACGGTGCAAAAACGAATCGTGCCGTTTGCTGAGCATTATTTTCAGCCAAATCAAAATCAAAATCTTTTGCACAACGAATTAATCGACTCGGACAGTTAGCCTGGGCGCTTAATATACTGTAATATAGCTACTGTAAGACCGATGTTCGAATGGCTATACAAATGACCCTTGGTCCGTGCTAAACAGAAAACTTTTCACACCATGCTTGTAAATCAAATAGGAACCGAACACCAAGACTCCTCCAAACAGGGGATGTGCCCTTTTTAGCCACATGTGAAACAGCGTTTCCGATATAAATACCATGACAGAATTTTAGATAGAAAAATTTAATAAAATTTTCACCGAATGCATTCCCACAAGAAAATAGTCGTACTCTAGGATGTGTGCATAAAATAGAATCCAAGAGAGTGCTACTTCTCTCGCGCGCGGGCAGTTACCTAACACTTCTTTGTTCCGAATGTACTTGTTCCTATATTGTTATTTATCGATACACGGATCGTTTAGACTCTTTTTTAAAATAATATTTAGATATCATTTGTTTCAATATAATTTTTCACATAAAATTTAAATAAAGAGAAGCGTCAAGGACAGACATGAACATATTACGAAAGCAAAAACTTACAAAAAAATGCTATCGGCTACTGAAGTTTTATTCATAACTGGAAGTAGTAGAATTTCTTCGCATTCTTTCTTGGATACTGATTCTCTAAATTTGTCCCTTACGTTTTCACAGGAATAATGTTCCTCTCTTCCGACGGTTTCTATTTTAAGTACTCTGAGAATCTCTGTTAAAATTAAGCAAGGCCTTTTGTTTTGGTCACCAGTCTTACGAATAACTTGACGTGTATCAATCCGACTTCGTATCCTGGACCCACCTCATCCCAGAGAAATACGCCAAATTATTTGTGGGTATACTCCAATGTCTGTCTCTTCCTACAGTTTTCATCCTCTACAGCTCTCTCTGGTATTTCCTGGCATTCTCTGATACCATCATTGTCCCTTCTTCTAGAGTGTTTTCCATATCTTCCTGTTCTCACTGATTCTGCAGACAAGTCAACTTTTCTCATCAGTCCACTTAATTTTCAGTATCCTTCGGTACTATATACCAACCGATTCGTTTCTTTTCTCATTTCCCACAGTCCATGATTCACCTCCATGCAATGCTGTGCTCTAAATGTACATTCTCAGAAATTCTCTCTTCAAACTAAGGCTTGTCTTTAATCCTAGCAGACTCCTTCTAGTGAGGAATGTTCTCTTTTGCTGTGCTAGTATACTTCTTAGATTCTCCTTGCTTCGCCCGGCATGCGTCATTTTCTTTTCAGCTTCGTAGAATTCCTTCATCTATTACGCGATCCCCTGTTTTGATGCTAAGTTTATCATTAATGTCAATCTCGTTTCTGCTGCTCCTCATTAGTTTCACCTTTCTTTAGTTTATTGTCTTCCCATGATCTGTGCTGGGTACACCTTTCTATTCAAGGGGTCCTACAATTTCTCCTCCCTTTCACTGGTGATAACAATGTCATCAGCAAATCTTTTAACTCATTATTTCACCCTGAATTTGAATCCAATTTCTGTACATTCTTTTATTGTTTCTTCGACATATAACAGTAGGTGGAAAAGACTGCATCCCTGACTTACACCCTTTTTAGTCCAAGAACTGTTTTCGATGGCCTTCCACTGCTCCCTTCTGGTTCTTTTATATATTACGCTTCTTTAGCCCGCCCGGCTAGCCGCACGGTCTAACGAGCTGCATCCCGAGCAGGAAGGCGTGCTGGTCCCCGGCACGAATCCGCCGGCGGATTAAAGTCAGGTGTGCCGGCCAGCCTATGTATGATTTTGGTCTCTCAGAAAAGGCAAAGAGACATCTCAAACATGTTTTTGTTCCCCAAGACAGGATGGAAGCAGTGAAGCAGGTTAGCAGAAACTTATCCGTGGTGGAAATGAAAACAGAAAGCCTTCTGTCGATAAAACGATGGATGCCATTGCAAAGGATAAAGTTGCTAAATACTCGGAAAATAACAAAGTACGGCGGTGAAATATCAGGTGAGTCTGAATTAGCAAAGAAAATTCTCTAACAATGCAGTTCAAGCAATCACTAAACCCTGATCTCTAGTTTATTGAAGCAGATTTTAGGAGGCCCAGCATTGGTCCCTCCCTTCAGTACCTCTTCTGTAGCCTTTGCGTCTCTATGACTTTGAAACAAAATTTTAGAAATGGAAGAAAACACATCGTGAGGTGAAGAACTACATTCCTCCATTTTATCAAGAGTTCTATAAAATTGCTCGCTTATGCTTGTTTTTGCAGTGAAGAATTGAAAGGCTTATTTCAATAGTGGTGCAAGTTCATTTTTGTTCATTTTGAGATACAGAGTCCTAGAGATAAATGAGCGCTGAAAAATCTGCAGTTGAGATACCAGAAATATTCAAGCATATGGCTTATTGCTAGAGATGAAACTTTCTTTCTGTTTGTTTGGATCATTAATTTAAGAAGTATTATAGGCAGAAAAGTGGAGGTAATGGACTTGTGCCACCATTAAAATAATGCCTTCAATTGTGGTATCTATGTCATGTGTATCGTACAAAAACAAATATTCAAAACATAGCACAGTAAATAAAATTGTTTCGCACTAGTACCTGTTTTCCTCTAAAAAATTTAAGACGCAAGGAGTATGAATATTTTAGTACATTAGAAAAAAATAATGAAGGGGCATTACAATCTGTAACCACGTCTAAAGCTTTAAATTGAGTACCTGACTATCAGGAACAAATATCTGAGTTACTATAGCAACTCAACTTATTTATTAGCAGCCTTTGAAGTTTGGCAGTCATTCATTCAGTTTGCTTCACGCAGCACTTTGACCACGTGTACTTTCAGCCTCTCAATCAATTGCTTTCTCTATAATAACTCAGCTCTAAGTAAATCCAGGTATCTCTTAAGCACGTACCTCTCTGCCAAAATAACTGCAGTTAAGCGGTAGTTGCCAACAAGAGAATATAAGGAAATCACAACATAACTATATTTTACTATCGTTAATATCTGTAATCTGCACTTAACGAACTTCCTTGTTTTCATTCGCTGGAAATTAAATTTCAAGTAAATGCACCTAACTGCTTTAAAAATTTCGTTAAGAAGTAATTATACGACATGAAATCGTCTCTCATAACGAGCAACGTAAAAATCTGCATGCACCTTACAGAATGTCATATACGGTATATTCTTCTAGCAGACTATTAAATGCATTACTGCAGAGTTCCAGAAAACTTCTCAGTGTCAGTAGTAAAATTTCGCAGTTTGATACTCTGAACCAAGCCTCCACAGAAAAACAGTAGTTATGTAATAAGTGCTCCCTTAGAAATGGAAACGTGGAGGTTTTAGTCAGTGAGGCGGATGACGAAGTCTAAAAATTGCTGTCATAAGCAGAAAAACAGCTCTGAGAAAGGTATGAACGGTATCCATTTATCTACTTTCCTTTCTACTTTCATTTTTTTTGTTTCGTGGATGTGTAGCTTATGGTAACCAGAATCAGCTAACGAAATTACGTAAGTGCCACTCTAGGAGGGACGTTTGATAAGTAATATAACATACTGTTTTTACTCAAAATAGGCTGGGTCTTTGGAAGTCTGCAGGCTTTCGTGGCCGTTGTCGCTGAAGTTAAAATCTTCTGGGTTATTAGACCGCGTCATGTTTCTTCTAAAATGATCGACGTTTCGACCCCTCCGCTGGCATCTCCTTCAGGATCTTCTGGTGTCCACTACTGCTAGCAGTTGTTAAATACGACGTCCTACGCCACTTCAACGCGAGGGCCTGTTCGCTCACATGGTACCAATCCACTGGTCAATGTCAGAGCCAGCGTATTGCTCATCATCTACGTACTGCTTCCCGCGGAGTGCATCCCTCATTGGACCCAACCGGTGGAAGATGGGAAGTGCGATGTCCGGGCTCCAGGATAGGTGACGAAGAAAAGTCCAGTGAAGTTTTGTGAACTCCTCTCTTTCGCGCAAACTTGTGTAAGGCCTTGCGCCGCCAGTGAGAAGCAAAGTTTGTTTGCATTTTTGTGGCTACGAACACGCTGACGTAGTTTCTTCAATTTCCTGATGGTAGCGCAATACACTTCAGAGTTTATCGCTACACCATGATGGGGGACATCAGAAAGAATAACCCCTTCAGAGTCTCAGAAGACCGGCTGAGGGTGCGGCTCTGAACTTTTCCTTAGGAGGAGACGTGGCGCTGCGCCACTCCATAGAGTGCAGTGTTGTTTCCGGTTTTTTTGTGATGAACCCACGTTTCACCTCCTTTGACAATGTTCAACAAAAACATCGTAATGTGCAAGCAATTCCGCACAGAGGGTCCTTCGTTGCTGTTTACGGACTTCTGCTAGGCAGCGAGGAATCTAGTGAGCACACACCCTTGAGTACCCCAAATTACGGACGAGTGTGTCAGCACTACCAAACGAGACGTCTCATTGACTAGCGAAGAGTTTGTGATCCACAGACCACGTACACTACTGGCCATTACAATTGCTACACGAAGAAGAAATGCAGATGATAAACGGGTATTCATTGGACAAATATATTATACTACAACTGACATGTGATTACATTTTCATGCAATTTGGGTGCATAGATGCTGAAAAATCAGTACCCAGAACAAGCGCCTCAGGCCGTAATAACGGCCTTGATACGCCTGGGCATTGAGTCAAACAGAGCTTGGATGGCGTGTACAGGTACAGCTGCCCACGCAGCTTCAACACGATATCACAGTTCACCAAGAGTAGTGACTGGCGTATTGTGATGAGCCAGTTGCTCCGCCACCATTGACCATACGTTTTCAATTGGTGAGAGATCCTGCTGAAATGTAGGGTTTCGCAGTGATCGAACGAAGGGTAGAGCCACGGGTGGTAACACATCTGAAATGTAACGCCCACTGTTCAAAGTGTCGCCTATGCAAACAAGAGGTGACCGAGACGTGTAACCAATGGCGCCCCATATCATCACGCCGGGTGATACGCCAGTATAGCGATGACGAATACATGCTTCCAATGTGTGTTCACCGCAATGTCGCCAAACACGGATGCGACCATCATGATGCTGTAAACAGAACCTAGATTCATCCGAAAAAAATTACGTTTTGCCATTCGTCGTTGAGTACACCATCGCAGGCACTCCTGTCTGTGATGCAGCGTCAAGGGTAACCGCAGCCGTGGTCTCCGAGCTGATAGTCCATGTTGCTGCAAACGTCGTCGAACTGTTCGTTCAGATGGTTGTTGTCTCGCAAACGTCCCCACCTGTTGCCTCAGGGGTCGAGACGTGTCTGCACGATCCGTTACAGCCATGCGGATAAGATGCCTGTCATCTCGAGTGCTAGTGATACGAGGCCGTTGGGATCCAGTACGGCGTTCCGTATTACCCTCCTGAAGCCACCGATTCCATATTCTGCTAACAGTCATTGGATCTCGACCAACGCGAACAGCAATGTCGCAATACGATAAACCTCAATCGCGATAGGCTACAATCCGACCTTTGTCAAAGTCGGAAACATGATGGTACACATTTCTCCTCATTACACGAGGCATCACAACAACGTTTCACCAGGCAACGCCGGTCAACTGCTGTTTGTGTATGAGAAATCGGTTGGAAAGTTTCCTCATGTCAGCACGTTGTAGGTGTCGCCACCGGCGCCAACCTTGTGTGAATGCTCTGAAAAGCTAATCATTTGCATATCATAGCTTCTTCTTCCTGACGGTTAAGTTTCGCGTCTGTAGCACGTCTTCTTCGTGTAGCAATTTTAATGGCCAGTAGTGTAGAATGAGTGTATCCGCACGTTGCAATGCTGCAGGAGTCACAGCTGTGTTCGGCCGGCCGGCACGAGGAAATCAGACAGGTTTGCGCGACTTTGTTGCGACGATGGGGGTCGCCTCGCCAAACGACTCGTCGAGATTTCGTTCACTTGCAAGACTCCATAGAAATTTTACAAGTGCCTATGAATATCTGCGATGCTCTGGCTTTCAGGTAAAGAAATTCAATAACAGATCTCTGATTGGTACCCACCTCCGTTACAGACGCCGTTTTGAAGGCTACGTACAGTGTCACCACCTATCGGAAATTAATGAAACTGTAGCGGTCTGAAGTGGGAATATTCCATCATGTCCCACAAAAGATTACACGTTTTTTCAACGGAAACTGGCCAAGAGAAAAATGTGTTTGATTAAGTGTTGAATGCCCCTCGTAGCTCTGATATTATCGTGTCGCTTCCTGCGACAGCGGTTATGCCTAATGTTCACAAGCTAAAGTAAAATGGAAACTTGCCCTCAGATGAAGACTTTCTACCGGACAAAGACTCGAACCCACGATCTTGTATCTCACGAGCAGTACTGTCAGAGAATGGCTACTACTGTGAAGCGTTGGTAGAGCGTACCTCATACCAGTGTTTCTTCGCATGGAAGCTTCCTATGGACTGCCGATGGGGAGGTACATAACTGGATGAAGAGTAGATTCTCCACTTATTACCGATTTTTGAAAGTTTGTGAGTAGGCTTTCGCGGGATAATTTGTGTCTATCTTCCACAGTCTGGTAATTAATGTTTTCCAACAGCTAACCTACCGCTTTCCATGAACTGGGGCCGGGGTTGTTCCTCAGCTAAGTAACGTAGCTTGACATGGTACCACGGTACTTTAGTTTTATATGTTTGACTTTATATGTTTTTATATGTTTGCCTTATTCTGGCATGTGTTAGTTTATTTTATGCTTCTGAAGAAGGCTAGATTACTCTAGCTGAAACCTGGGTAAAGACCAGTAACTTTTCGCAACTGAGGCGGATCTTTGACGTATTAATGCAGATATTCAAAAAAGGCATCAGTGAAATTGATGTGTGTTTTTTACTGAATTTCAGCAAAATCGTAATGTGCTCTCATGGGTGGCTCGTTGACAAACGTGTTATAGATTTGGTGTTACGTATATGTGAGTGCTGCCACTGGTAAAAATAACATGAAAAATTTTCATCGCTCTGAGAGAGACTGCGTTAGAAAATAATACTAACGTTGTCTTGTTTGACCAGGGAGTAAACAGGATTCCAGGCGGAATTTAAGCAAAACCTCCTGTCTCTATGACGTCACATGCTAGTTTAATTTGAATGGATTCGTTAATAACACTATACAGGAACTGGAAATGTGAGCCAGAAAATGTGCTGTCATATTCCATCGGATGCAATGTTCTGCAATCGCAGATTTGTTTGTCTCTTGCAAGCGAGTGTGATGCACGCGTTCTGTAGTGCAACGTCTGGCCGATATATGACTGCACGGGACATAGTAGCAGACTGCCTTACACAGACCGATATCATCCTTTACAAGTTCCAAAAGGGCACTCAAAGTCGAAAAAATTCGCTCTCTACCTGCTAAAAAAAAATACGGTAGACTTAAAAGCCACCTCTTCATTCCCATCACTCACCCGAGTGATGGCCGATAGTGCAACGTGCGTCTGACATTATGGCAAAAGGTACCTTCGGTGGTACAACTCAGCGATAAACTTTCAGATGAGAAGACATGGACCCGATGAATCAAGGTACAACGTACCCCTTCACGCTTAGCTGGATAATGATAACTACCAGCCTAAAGAAATAAATCAGTGTGTGATGGTTTTTTATACGCCTACGTACCGTCATTCTTACTCCTAACGAACATTTCAAGGAAGGGAAGGCAGCCATCATTTCCACTGACATAGAGAAGCAAATATTCACGTGGATATTACTGAGATGTTCTGTACGTCCGGAGAAGCTAAAGTTTCCCATGTGTCCTTACTTGATACATTGGACAGACTTTATAATACATGAAACAAAAGTCTTACGTGATACAATTTTATTTTTGATGAGTGTTTTGCTACTGAATTATTAGACGAGACAGGTTCCTCGACCACGTAGCGCTGGAGTAGTTCATATAGCATATTCTGTAGGTGCGAAAGAGTTGTCAATTACCTTTTACAACGTCGCAGTTGCCAGCAAGTAGCAATGGGTTGCACTCTAACGGAGCAGGCGCTGCCAGAACGACCTCCCACGGAAGTTCCCCGGCCAGCGACAAGCCACACTAAGTAGGCGATATCCCTATCTTGATAGCCCAGTGGGTGAGCCTAATGCCACGCTCTCTGCGGAGATCAATGGTGCCGCAAAAGCAGCTTTACCTCCACACTCTCTCTCTCTCTCTCTCTCTCTCTCTCTCTCTCTCTCTCTCTCTCTTTTCCACTCCCGCCGTTCTATATCTTTTTCCCCCGTCTGCCCTCTGCCCTCTTTTGATAATCGCAGCGTGCGCGCAAGCGGCAAGTTAAGCCAGTGACAATTTTTTACGACCCAGCGTTCACTTTCATGCGGTATGCCATTAAACTCTGCCTCCCCGGTGGTCCACTTAAGCCTTCAGATTCTTTTCTCGTGAGACGGTAAAACGCAGGAGCCGCGGAACCGTTCCGTTTAAACGTAGTTCGCTGTACTATTCTTTTAAAACTTAATAAATTAGTAATGGCTGAGGTTTTAAAATTGCTGTATGTACAAAACTGAACCATATATGGAAACTAATTCTTTATACACGTGTGCTCATCTTCTAGTTATTGTTACTAGTCTGACCTCAGTGCGCATGGCCACTGAGTCAACTGGTGCGAGTAAAATGCTAGTCACAGCTTGATTTCATTCGCCTTTTCTAAAAGAGAATCGTGGTATGTTTCCTCCAGTGAATTAAAGGCACACATCGTAGAATCCTAGATAGAGGAAACATTGCAGTTCTGAGACGAGAGCATCAGATACGAGCAAGGTGGAGTTGGAATTCCATCAGGACTTTGACGATCTGACTTTTCCTTGAACCGAATGTCAAAATGTTTGCTAAATTAAGGACTAGGCTGATTTCTAATCCGGCCCTCTTGATCGTTCCCAAGTGCGGTACTTTTTAACGGCGTCATCGTGGACAGCACAAGGCTTCTTTACTCACGTACTGTGTCTAGATACCACAATAAGTAGAAGTCGCGGTGATGTCGCACGGAAATGGCCAAGTGCCCTGTGTACTGTTGGATCAGTGTACAATTATTTTTATTTGTAACACTATTAGTTGACTGATTCCAAACATTGTCTAGTATATTTTGGATCCCTTGCGTCTTACTAGATATTCTGAGCTCATTAAAGTATTTATTGTTCTGCGATGAACAGTGAAATTGTGAAAAGACATGTTCAAGTGTTTCGGAATTCTTACTCTCACATCTATTCTGTGTGAATGAACAGTATACTGAACACAGAATTTGGTTTGCGAGTAAAAGGCAGAAAGAAGAAAGTAAATAGATGTAGCAGAAATGAGATTAACCACCAACTTAAGATCAAATTGGGAACCACGAAGTGGACGAAATGAAGGAATTACGCTAACTGGGAAATAAAATAACAACAGAAGGAGGTAGCAAGCAGGACACAAAAGGCAAACAAATACAGGTGAAGAAGGTATCCTAGCCGAAACAAGCGAACTGCTATCTAACATCGGCCTTAATTTAAGGAACAGATTTATGAGAGTACAGCACAGCGTTGTAGGGAAGTGGATCATGGACTGTGGGAAAACCGGAAAAGAAGAGAATCGAAGCGCTTAAGTTGTGGTGCTATAGAAGAATATTGGAAATTAGGTCAGCTGATAGGAAATGTGGAGCTTCTCGACAGACTCGGCGAGGAAAGAAATGTGTCGTAAACATTGACTAGACGAATGGAGAGAATCACAGAACGTGTCTTAAGAAACTATAATGTAACTGTATGGAAGTAGACGGGACTGCAGAGGGTAATAAAAGAAGGGGTAGTGACTCTACGTCAGCATTTTTCAACTAATGATATGTTATATTTCTCAAGGCCCTCTATGGTAGTAACCCTTTATGGTGGTAACCATCCAACGACAACACTCCACAAAATGAGATATAAGGTGTATGCGACATCAGCCTACAAGGAATCAGCGAAAGCAATTTCCAAACCTCCTACTGAAGCTGCAGCTCAGCAACACACCTTCACAGTTTTGAATCCGATGCAGCATCTGATGCAGCATTGGATCCATGGCAGTGGGAGTTGAAGCTTATAAAAATGTGTTGGCTCCCATAGCCACACTGAACCCTAGGATCCGAAGAGGATTTTCCAGCTCATATCTTGACAATGCAAGATGGTTTAAATGGCTCTGAGCACTATGGGACTCAACTGCTGTGGTCATCAGTCCCATAGAACTGAGAACTACTTAAACCTAACTAACCTAAGGACATCACAAACAACCATGCCCGAGGCAGGATTCTAACCTGCGACCGTAGCAGTCGCACGTTTCCGGACTGCGCGCCTAGAACCGCGAGACCACCGCGGCCGGCGACAATGCAAGACAGAGTGCAAAGATCAGTGCGGGAATAGGCGAACAGGACTGTTCTGCACGAAACTGTGGCAGCAGGGTGAAAGGTAGCGCTCCGAAATCGACTACAATTTTGATGCAGGAGCCGGAAACCACCTGGACGTACCCCTTGCCGTACTACCTCCCTCTGAAGCAACTGAGGAGACAGAAGGTATTTATTCATCTAATATTTTGCAGCATTATGAATCTTTACGAACCACTTTTTTTCTGTTGTAACATCAACAAATCAATAACATTTTTTTCAATTTGAAAACAACATCATCTTGCTGTTCAGCCTGGACGCTCCACAGACGCTGATATTTTGCCTGAGCTTTCCATTGCCCAAGACCCTTCAGCTGGACCTTTTACAACCAGAGAAACATTGCCTGGAACAGCAACATCCAAACGAAGGCGAGTAAAAAAACTTCTCACATGACATCAGAACAGGTATTTATTCATACAGCGACAGTTCAGTATACAACTTATCTGCCTTTTTTGTCCATATTCTGTCACTAAACCCGTCTTTCTTTTCCAGATGGACAACCTACTAGAAGTGCTGATCAAGGCCTGGGCTTGACATCCACTGATTTCATGACACAAGTGCGTGACTACATATAGTGTTCATATTTTCCTTTCTATTCAGTGTCATGTATCCACTATGTTCTAAACGTGGTTTGTTAACGTTTTCGTAAAACATGATTTTCCATCAGTTCATCGTAACAACCACTTTTAAGCATAATACACCGATAGTATAGCGCCGATGACAGATGGACAGGTGGGAGAGAGTCGTTTGGTTGTAGGGCGCAGAAGGCATTTTACATTATTTTCGCTTTTCCCCCTCGCACTTATCAGAAAATTGAATGTTATAGACGTATCTAGTATGAAATTTAATTTCGCGTGGGTTGATTATCTGCATATTTTTCTAGTTGTAACGGGTGGGTGGGCGTTTTTAACATTATTACAGGACGGCCAAAAAATCGCTAGTTTTCAGCGCCTTCTAGTGGAAAATCAAACCTGACTACTGTATTTTGTAGTAAATTTTGACTACTCTAATTTTGTATGATCGGTCACATTCGAAAAACGCATAGTTTTGGAGATACAAGCTAAAAAAATTGCGAAAACGTTGCGTTTTTCGTTTTTAAGTCGATCTTACACACAAGACAGAAGGCAGCAAACTTGAAATTGAAATTCGACTTCAGCTCGCGGACTCCCACCCCTCTCCCTCGAACCCTAAAAAACAAAAAAAAAACAAAAAACAGAAACTTCCGTAATTGTGTTAGGGAAAACCACTGTTTGACTGGGACTCTTAACATGGCATCCGAACCACATTTCTTTTCTGGAGAATGTCAAAATCACTGAGAGGCGAATGCTGGATCAAAACAAAATGAAAAACTCGTGGTCCGATCGCAATTCGTTTCCGTGACTTTTCGGTTCTCACACACTCACCAAAACACTCTGATTCTCCGCAAGCGTCGCTGCTCTCTGGGGTATGGCAGTTTCAAAGATGCGGCAGACTTAATTTAATATACTTTAGCCAATTTTATGAATTATTTATAAATTACAGAAACGAAGCTTCCTCATGAATCAGTCTCTCTATTAGTTAAGAACGGATCTAAAGCCTTACAGTAGGTCCTGAGATTATATCGTAGATTCAAACGCAAATGAGCAGGTAACGTCAGGTTACCTATAGATAGGAGAGGTGGTTTTGTCCGAGCTCAACCTGTTGTGGAATTAGATAACATATTTTACGCTTACGTAGCATGACCTTTTTCGAGGACGAAAATATCCTCCATAAAAATTAGCATAGATTCCGAAAACAGGGATGTTGCGAAATTCAGCTCACTCTGGTCGTCCTTGAGAGAGAGAGAGAGAGAGAGAGAGAGAGAGAGAGAGAGAGAGAGAGAGAGAGAGAGAGAGAGAGAGAGAGAGAGAGAGCACATGTTGATGCTGTGTTCCTTGATCTCAAGAAGACATTTCACACAGTTCCGCACTATCGCTTAGAGAAAAAACTACGAGCTTTGTGACTGAATTCAGGATTTCCTCGCAGACAGAAGTCACCACGTCGTTCTTAATGGAACAAAATCAGCAGGTGTAGAGGTAATTTTAGGAATATCCGAAGTAGGTCTGATAGGCCGATTATTGTTCTCAGTAAGAAGATAGCAACGTCAGAAGACTAGCAAATTGTAGATAGATCTGCAGAAAATCGATGATACGTGTAAGGGTTGGCAGTTGGCCCCAGTCATAAATAACTTGCGTACTGAGAGTAAATTGACGAACAAATCTACTGCTGTAAGATTATAGTACTTGTGACAAGTCGATGGGAACAGTAAATAAAGTTGAATAGCGGTACAAAACCAATCGTAGCAGAAAGATAGGATCCATAGGAAAATGTTAAGGACATTCGATTTTACAGACTCTACACCACTGGGCTCTTACTGAGCTTCCTTTTACAGTGAATCTCCCCCCCCCCCCCCCCCAGCGCAAAATCCCAAGCGACTGAAGAAAAGTACAGGTATCTCCAGCGTATAAGAAGGGAGTAGGAACGGACCTACAAAATTATAAACCAATATCCTTAACGTTAATTTGCTGCAGAGTTCTTGAACATATTGTAAGTTCGAATATATTAAATTTCCTTGAGACTTTTATGGCACCAGATCTTGTAATCGATAGGGTCGATCAACAAGCGGACATGCTCTGTGAACTCGAATGGAATTTCCTGGAGGGAAATGTTATGGAGAAAATCTCGAGAACAGGTATGTTAGCTAACTGCAGAGATATCATACTGTCACCAACGTGCATCACGCGTAAGGATCACGAAGACAATATAAGCCAAATTAGGGCTCGTACACAGTCGTTTTACTCTTACACCATCTGCGAGTGGAACAGGGAATTGCTGATAATGGTACAAGATACCCTCCAACTTGCAATGTATGGTGACTTGCTAATATGTGATGTGATGAAATGTAATTGATCCACGAAAGCAGTGGCCCACAAAACATTTGCTAGACTGCTAGACTGCTCATCAGTCTGGGAGCCTTACCAGGTTTAGTTAAGAAAACGGCGTAGATAATGTGTGGTATCTTCCTTGTTTCTCCTCCGTGAACCGAGGTAATAAATTCCCTTGCACATTGCTTCCTCTTTGCAGTTGTGCCTTTAGAATGGCAGGATGTACTCCTGCCGAAATATCGGCGGTGGTCGAGGACATCACCTGGCAGCAAACCCATAATTTATTTGAACAGGCGTAGATAAGTTCTAACGATGAGCGCCGAGTTCCATCGTGGATCAGCTTCGTCGGTGGGAGAGTACCTTTGAGATGCTCCACAAACTCAGATGGCAGACGCTACTAGTGAAGTGTTGTCCATCATGAAGGGATTTACTACTGAAATTCCGAAAAAGTACATTCCAGGAAGTCCCCACATACATTTTGCGAAATGGCCAGTGGCTGGAAATCCGATAAAAAACAGCTCATATGGAGATTTACCGACAGTCATTCTTCCCGCACGCCATTAGCAAATGGAACAGGGAAGGGAGGATCAGATATTGGTGACCGAAGCAGGGGTACCCGCAGCTTTTCCTGTCAGTGGGACAAAACATTTTCCCACAGGGCAATAGGCTTATGTGATTTAGAAAGTGTGAGGAAATTGTTATCTGCTCATCATATTCTCAATTTTTTTTACAGTGCGCTTTAGTACCTGGCAATGTTACAAACACAAACAAGCTAATAACCTATTTTTTTTAAAAAAAATTCCCTGGTTTTACCTTTTCCACCTATTTTTTGATGATCCCGTCGTAAGCCCCTTTCTGTCAATTAATAGTTTCCTACCATTAAAATATCCTTACAGGTAACGCTGCCTACACTTTGCACTTTTAAACCATCACCACAAGTCGGAACATCGATTTTCAATTCGATTTATGTGGACGACATCATGTTTCCTATACACACACAACCTGTAGTGTAATGCGTATCGTAACATAAAACTGTGCATTTCGTTTCAGAATCTAAGTCATTTTGGGGTCAATGAGAAATTTGTGTGTCATTATTGGGGCGCTTTCCAAATGTTTCTGCAATGTTTCATGATGTGACTGTACTCTAAACTGCAATAATCCATCAAAAACAGCGTTGGATTTATGTTCTCTCTCAAAGGCAAATCATTAATTGCACAAAATAATACACAAGAAACAACTGATTCAACTTAGCGCAAATACATTTGTTTTGTAAATAAAATTTGGAAATTTGTGTTAAGTTCCTATGGGATCAAACTGCTCAGGTCATCAGTCCCTACTCTCACACACTAGCTTACACACTACTTTAACTTAAACTAACTTAAGCTAAGGACAACACACACACACACACACACACACACACACACGCCCGAGGGAGGACTCTAACCTCCGACGGGGGGAGCCGCAGGAACCGTGGCAAGCCATGTACATCTACATCCATACTCCGCAAACCACCTGACGGTGTGTGGTGGAGGATACCTTGAGTACCTCTATCGGTTCTCCCTTCTATTCCAGGCTCGTATTGAACGTGGAAAGAAGAATTGTCGGTATGATTCTGTGTGGGCTCTAATCTCTCTGATTTTATCCTCATGGTCTCTTCGCGAGATATACGTAGGAGGGAGCAATATACTGCTTGACTCCTCGGTGAAGGTATGTTCTCGAAACTTCAACAAAAGCCCGTACCGAGATACTGAGCGTGTCTCCTGCACAGTCTTCCACTGGAGTTTATCATCTCGGTAACGCTTTCGCGATTACTAAATGATCCTGTAACGAAGCGCGCTGCTCTCCGTTGGATCTTCACTATCTCTTCTATCAACCCTATCTGGTACGGATCCCACACTGCCGAGCAGTATTCAAGCAGTGGGCGAACAAGCGTACTGTAACCTATTTCTTTGTTTTCGGATTGCATTTCCTTAGGATTCTTCCAACGAATCTGTCTGGCATCTGCTTTCCCGACGATCAACTTTATATGATCATTCCATTTTAAATCACTCCTAATGCGTACTCCCAGATAATTTATGGAATCAACTGCTTCCAGTTGCTGACCTGCTATTTTGTAGCTAAATGATAAGGGATCTATCTTTCTACGTATTCGCAGCAAATTACACTTGTCTACATTGAGAGTCAATTGCCATTCCCTGCACCATGTGTCAATTCGCTGAAGATCCTCCTGCATTTCAGTACAATTTTCCATTGTTACAACCTCTCGATATACCATAGCATCATCCGCAAAAAGCCTCAGTGGACTTCCGATGTCATCCACCAGGTCATTTATGTATATTGTGAATAGCAACGGTCCTACGACACTCCCCTGCGGCACACCTGAAATCACTCCTACTTCGGAAGACTTCTCTCAGTTGAGAATGACATGCTGCGTTCTGCTATCTAGGACCTCTTCAATCCAATCACACAATTGGTCTGATAGTCCATATGCTCTTACTTTGTTCATTAAACGACTGTGGGGAACTGTATCGTACGCCTTGCGGAAGTCAAGAAACACGGCATCTACCTGGGAACCCGTGTCTATGGCCCTCTGAGTCTCGTGGATAGCGCGAGCTGGGTTTCACACGATCGTCTTTTTTTCGAAACCCATGCTGATTCCTACAGAGTAGATTTCTAGTCTCCATAAAAGTCATTATACTCTAATACGTGTTCCAAAATTCTACAACTGATCGACGTTAGAGGTATAGGTCTATAGTTCTGCACATCTGTTCGACGTCCCTTCTTGAAAACGGGGATGACCTGTGCCCTTTTCCAATCTTTTGGAACGCTACGCTCTTCTACTCCCCGCGGCTACCCCGCGGTGCTGTAAAGAAAAACGCCTTCTCTTGCTGCACTGTATTTTATTTTCCCAGGCGCGTTTCGCCGTTTTTCACTTTAAGGCATCCTGTGTGGTATAGTTACATTACACTTCTGTTTTGATATGTATCATTTGTAGGTTATAAAACAGTTCACTTCTCGCTTTTTATGTAAATGAGTGATTACTTATGATTCTTCCTGTTTTAGTTGGCATCGGTGTTCCCTATCATCTAGTCACGTGGAGGTCGCTCTATTTTCTTAAATGGAGTCGATTTCGGGACATTTACGGCTAGATATCAGTCCAGCTGTATGGTGATTATTCTTGGTCGACCTTATACAGGCCTACAGCGGACATCTCCTGTGTCTCGAAACCGTCACCGCAGCCTTTAAATGACACTTTGTGGCACATCCAAGGATACTGAGACTACGTTCTGTCTCTGGCGTGCATCCGGGCGGCCGAGTTTTCAGTTCTGCTAAACAACGTCCAAATGACCTTACGTTGTTGACATCACCAACAGACTGCGCTGTGTTCACTATGAACGGACAAACAAAACTGAAATATGAATGGTCTCTTGCACCGTTCGTGTTTACCGTTAAGTCACCCCACTGTTCAAATGGTTCAGATGGCTCTGAGCACTATGGGACTTAACATTTGAGGTCGTCAGTCCCCTAGAACTTAGAGCTACTTAAACCTAACTAACTTAAGGACATCACACCCACCCATGTCCGAGGCAGGATTCGAACCTGCGACCGTAACAGTGGCGAAGTTCCGGACTTAAGCGCCTAGAACCGCTAGGCCACCGCGGCCTGCTTACGCCACTGTTCACAGCACGGAGTACTTCTTTCCTATACAGAGCTAATACCAAAACTAAGCGGAAGAAAACAGATTTTTGTACAATCGTGTCTTATTTATTCAGTTGCGAGTGCGAAGTAATTGTACAGGTTAATGAAAGTTTGGCTTTAAGCAGATATTCGTGGGTATACTTTTCTCTCGGTTATAACTATGCCCCTCCCCCCATGAACCATGGACCTTGCCGTTGGTGGGGAGGCTTGCGTGCCTCAGCGATACAGATGGCCGTACCGTAGGTGCAACCATAACGGAGGGATATCTGTTGAGAGGCCAGACAAACGTGTGGTTCCTGAAGAGGGGCAGCAGCCTTTTCAGTAGTTGCAGGGGCAACAGTCTGGATGATTGACTGATCTGGCCTTGCAACATTAACCAAAACGGCCTTGCTGTGCTGGTACTGCGAACGGCTGAAAGCAAGGGGAAACTACAGCCGTAATTTTTCCCGAGGACATGCAGCTTTACTGTATGATTAAATGATGATGGCATCCTCTTGGGTAAAATATTCCGGAGGTAAAATAGTCCCCCATTCGGATCTCCGGGCGGGGACTACTCAGGAGGATGTCGTTATCAGGAGAAAGAAAACTGGCGTTCTACGGATCGGAGCGTGGAATGTCAGATCCCTTAATCGGGCAGGTAGGTTAGAAAATTTAAAAAGGGAAATGGATAGGTTAAAGTTAGATATAGTGGGAATTAGTGAAGTTCGGTGGCAGGAGGAACAAGACTTCTGGTCAGGTGACTACAGGGTTATAAACACAAAATCAAATAGGGGTAATGCAGGAGTAGGTTTAATAATGAATAGGAAAATAGGAATGCGGGTAAGCTACTACAGACAGCATAGTGAACGCATTATTGTGGCCAAGATAGATACGAAGCCCACACCTACTACAGTAGTACAAGTTTATATGCCAACTAGCTCTGCAGATGATGAAGAAATTGAAGAAATGTACGATGAAATAAAAGAAATTATTCAGATAGTGAAGGGAGACGAAAATTTAATAGTAATGGGTGACTGGAATTCGAGTGTAGGAAAAGGGAGAGAAGGAAATATAGTAGGTGAATATGGATTGGGGCTAAGAAATGAAAGAGGAAGCCGCCTAGTAGAATTTTGCACAGAGCACAACTTAATCATAGCTAACACTTGGTTTAAGAATCATGAAAGAAGGTTGTATACGTGGAAGAACCCTGGAGATACTAAAAGGTATCAGATAGATTATATAATGGTAAGACAGAGATTTAGGAACCAGGTTTTAAGCTGTAAGACATTTCCAGGGGCAGATGTGGACTCTGACCACAATCTATTGGTTATGACCTGTAGATTAAAACTGAAGAAACTGCAAAAATGTGGGAAATTAAGGAGATGGGACCTGGATAAACTGAAAGAACCAGAGGTTGTACAGAGTTTCAGAGAGAGCATAAGGGAACAATTGACAGGAATAGGGGAAAGAAATACAGTAGAAGAAGAATGGGTAGCTCTGAGGGATGTAGTAGTGAAGGCAGCAGAGGATAAAGTAGGTACAAAGACGAGGGCTGCTAGAAATCCTTGGGTAACAGAAGAAATATTGAATTTAATTGATGAAAGGAGAAAATATAAAAATGCAGTAAATGAAGCAGGCAAAAAGGAATACAGACGTCTCAAAAATGAGATCGACTGGAAGTGCAAAATGGCTAAACAGGGATGGCTAGAGGACAAATGTAAGGATGTAGAAGCTTATCTCACTAGGGGTAAGATAGATACTGCCTACAGGAAAATTAAAGAGACCTTTGGAGAGAGGAGAACCACGTGTATGAATATCAAGAGCTCAGATGGCAGCCCAGTTCTAAGCAAAGAAGGGAAGGTAGAAAGTTGGAAGGAGTATATAGAAGGTTTATACAAGGGCGATGTACTTGAGGACAATATTATGGAAATAGAAGAGGATGTAGATGAAGACGAAATGGGAGATACGATACTGCGTGAAGAGTTTGACAGAGCACTGAAAGACCTGAGTCGAAACAAGGCCCCCGGAGTAGACAACATTCCATTAGAACTACTGACGGCCTTGGGAGAGCCAGTCATGACAAAACTCTACCAGCTGGTGAGCAAGATGTATGAGACAGGCGAAATACCCTCAGACTTCAAGAAGAATATAATAATTCCAATCCCAAAGAAAGCAGGTGCTGACAGATGTGGAAATTACCGAACTATCAGTTTAATAAGCCACGTCTGCAAAATACTAACGCGAATTCTTTACAGACGAATGGAAAAACTGGTAGATGCAGACCTCGGGGAGGATTAGTTTGGATTCCGTCGAAATGTTGGAACACGTGAGGCAATACTGACCTTACGACTTATTTTAGAAGAAAGATTAAGAAAAGGCAAACCTACGTTTCTAGCATTTGTAGACTTAGAGAAAGCTTTTGACAACATTGACTGGAATACCCTCTTTCAAATTCTGAAGGTGGCAGGGGTAAAATACAGGGAGCGAAAGGCTATTTATAATTTGTACAGAAACCAGATGGCAGTAATAAGAGTCGAGGGGCATGAAAGGGAAGCAGTGGTTGGGAAAGGAGTGAGACAGGGTTGTAGCCTCTCCCCGATGTTATTCAGTCTGTATATTGAGCAAGCAGTAAAGGAAACAAAAGAAAAATTTGGAGTAGGTATTAAAATTCATGGAGACGAAGTAAAAACTTTGAGGTTCGCCGATGACATTGTAATTCTGTCAGAGACGGCAAAGGACTTGGAAGAGCAGTTGAACGGAATGGACAGTGTCTTGAAAGGAGGATATAAGATGAACAT
The DNA here is from genome assembly GCF_023897955.1 of Schistocerca gregaria. Classification (NCBI taxonomy): domain Eukaryota; kingdom Metazoa; phylum Arthropoda; class Insecta; order Orthoptera; family Acrididae; genus Schistocerca; species Schistocerca gregaria. The sequence continues at coordinate 199,275,536 of NC_064923.1, forward strand.
TAACAAAAGCAAAACGAGGATAATGGAATGTAGTCAAATTAAATCGGGTGATGCTGAGGGAATTAGATTAGGAAATGAGACACTTAAAGTAGTAAAGGAATTTTGCTATTTAGGAAGTAAAATAACTGATGATGGTCGAAGTAGAGAGGATATAAAATGTAGACTGGCAATGGCAAGGAAAGCGTTTCTGAAGAAGAGAAATTTGTTAACATCGAATATAGATCTATGTATCAGGAAGTCGTTTCTGAAAGTATTTGTTTGGAGTGTAGCCATGTATGGAAGTGAAACATGGACGATAACTAGTTTGGACAAGAAGAGAATAGAAGCTTTCGAAATGTGGTGCTACAGAAGAATACTGAAGATAAGGTGGATAGATCACGTAACTAATGAGGAGGTATTGAATAGGATTGGGGAGAAGAGAAGTTTGTGGCACAACTTGACTAGAAGAAGGGATCGGTTGGTAGGACATGTTTTGAGGCATCAAGGGATCACAAATTTAGCATTGGAGGGCAGCGTGGAGGGTAAAAATCGTAGAGGGAGACCGAGAGATGAGTACACTAAGCAGATTCAGAAGGATGTAGGTTGCAGTAGGTACTGGGAGATGAAGCAGCTTGCACAGGATAGAGTAACATGGAGAGCTGCATCAAACCAGTTTCAGGACTGAAGACCACAACAACAACAATAACTATGCCGTGCACCATCGTCTAGTTTTCTTTTCTTTCTCTGTACACAGTGCTAAAGTCAGTGCAAGAAACGCTTTGTCTGCACTGGTAGCCATTTCCACGCTTCAGGACACTATACGCACGGGGTGGCTGCTGCTTCAAAAAAAGGTTGAATTTGACATCTGCGCTCTTGTTTGACAAAACCGTGGACATTAAACAGGGAATGTGACAAACAAGCTTGATCGTTTATAGGGGCCTTCAGATCCTTATACAACAACTTTCGAGTATCTTCAAAGAGTTAGATTTCTTAAAGAAAAAAGCGATTTTAAATTATCTATTTATAATTTAAGGTCAAAATTCCTATGAAGTTTTTCGTTATTGTAGTTCATTATATAGCTCACAATACTTATGTTTTATATCATTTTACACCATTTTGTCGATTTTATCAGGTCGTTTTAGTGACAATTCTCCAGGTACTTTAGGTTGTAAAAATCCTGGGCTTTTTCATATTCGTAAACCGAATTAATTCTTGCTAGCAGTAACTGCCGCTGCTGTCCTGTCACCCCATCCCTCCCTCCCCCTTCCTGTTCCCTTGGGGACGCCGCTGACCGCCACACAGTCTAAGGTGGCCTATGGACTATAGGTGTAACTGTAGATTGTTGTTGAGCTTGTCGTTTGAACTGATATTCTGGCACTCGGCACCACTCAGAGTGCTGACGACTCAACCAACCACCAACCAGATTCGTAATTTCATCTGAAAGCAGGTAACTTATCTCTTCTGAAAGAGAGGTGTTCTTAATTGGAGGAGGAACTAGAAAGGCTTCTAATACTACTGCTTTACTTGGATATAAAACACGTGAGGTACCCATCAGCGAATTACTACTGATGCATTAGACTTCACTTCACTGTTCGTTGCTGCATTCCGTTACAGGACACAATGAAGAACTGTCTGTTCAGTAATCGTCTCAGTGCTAACAGTATGGCAATCTTACTGGCACATTACATGATAGTAAAAGTAACCAATTAAATGGAACATTTGCACGTAGCAAAACTGTTTTTAGAAACCTGTCCGTTTGGTACAAGTATCGTCGCTAACACGACATATAGGACAGTACTGTGGGCTGCCTATGTCTTAGGAAACCACGTGTTCTCTGGAATAAAATCTTCTGTGGCTACCGGCAGCGTCTAGTGGTTACACATCCACGATACGTCTGCAGAACACTTCTCTGTCTTTCTCCGTGGTAACTGGAGCAACAGTTCAGAAGCAATCCGCCGAAAGCTCATGGATATGTAACCACCTGACGCTGACGGTTGCCAGAGAAGATGTTTTTCAGCCTCACAGCAATAAACCATGCATTCATACGCCTATTCGCGTTCTGCCTAAAAAAAATTGTGTTTCGCGTCAACGATATCAGCGCTTACAGCCACGAAATCTTTTTATTGCTTTTTGCCTGCTTCTTTCTGACACGGAATGTAAAATTCCTTTTAAGTCCAATATTACTTCAAGTACGTAGGTTTCAGCTGCATTATCACAGAGGGTTCCAATTTATTGTTAACCAACACCAGACGACAATTTCGAGGAGCCTAGCTTCCTCTGAAATTACGTTTCACTAACTATTTGTCGCAAGGAATCTGTTCATGTCTGTTTAGCATATAACAACTTAGTGGATAAGAGCCTGTGCCGATAAGGCGATTCAAGGACCTATCTGTCAGTGAGTATCCACAATTCTTCTTCTTCCGTATCCGGATGCACCAATTATATCTTCCCTTCCCAGTTATTAGCAACGTAGTTTGCTTTGTCATTGACTTTCAAAATATCATCTTTAGTGCATGTTATAGACATATCTGGGCAAATCAGTAGGTGGTCCAAGTCCTGTATTGCTCCACATTCACACCTATCGCTATCACTGTAACCCCATTTAAATAGGTTTGATTTGCACCCAGTTATTCCAGTACGCAGCCGGTTTAATGACCTCCAAGTTGTAAAAGGTAGTAGAAATCCTGCAGATCCCTCCTCAAGGAGTTCCATTGTGGAGTGTGGCACCATTTCTTCCCAAAGAGATAGCCGCCTTGCGGCGGGCTTGGTGGCGAGCTCTTCAGTAGTTTCAATGAAACTCCTGCGGGATTTTAGCCGGACACGTTGTTTTCGGTGCATATGCAACGGGTGTCGGGGATCATTCATTTGTTTTGATCTTTCTATCTCGGCGGCTACTTGTCTGCGGATAGTGGGTGGTGCTATGCCTATGATGGGATAAATGATGTCTGTGGGAGTTGGTTTGAGGCATCCTGTGGCAATACGTACAGTTTCGTTTACGGCGACGTCAACTTGCTTAGTGTGAGCAGAGTAGTATCCACAATAACAATAGTTTAAGTACAGTGTCAAAATTACGACTTTCGTCTGTTTGTGTAACATGTAATCGATGATGATTATCATCGTTTTAAGTCGGTGTTGTTAAGTGTTCGAAACAGATTGAGATTATATCGGTTTGAACGCCTCCTGTCATATACCGGATAGATGCATTCATGAGATTTGCAGTGCTTTTAGATAGTGACATCTCCATAATTTTCAGCAACTTTCAAACGAGCTTCCTGTTCTTCAGTAGATGCCACATGCATAGTTCATTCCTATTTCATTTGTTGTAACAGAGCTCCCTCATGAGTTACTGATGTTCACATAAACCGATTTAAAGGGTGATCTAGGACAAACCACCCACTGGAATCTTTGTTTCATGGCGTGATACCAGTCTGTGTCTCACATGCGACACAGATAACGCTGGGTACTAAACGAGAAATGCAATGAACCGCCGAAGAAACTGGAATAAGGATGCGTATTCGAGTACAGAGATATGTAAACAGGCAGCGGACGGCGACGGCTATATAAGACAAGTGTCTGGCGCAGTTGTTAGGTCGGTTACTGCTGCTACAGTGGCAAGATTTAAGCGAGTTTCAAAGTGATGCTACAGTCGGCGTACGAGCGATGGGACACAGCAACTCCAGCGAAGCGAAGTGGGGATTTTCCCGTACGACTATTTCACGAGTGTACCGCGAATATCAAGAATCCGATAAAGCTACAAATCTTCGACATCGCTGCAGCCGGAAAAAGTTTCTGCAAGAACGGCACCAACTACGACTGAAGAGAATCGTTCAACGTGACAAAAGTGCACCCACTCCGCAAACTGCTGGATTTTAATGCTGAGTCATCAACAAGTATCAGCGTGCCAACCATTCAACGAAATATATTCGAGATGGGCTTTTGGAGTCGAAGGCCCACTCGTGTACCCTTGATGACTGTACGATACAAGGCTTTACGCCCCGCCTGGGACCGTCAACACCGACATTGGACTGTCTATGACTGGAAATATGTTGCTTTGTCGGTCGAGACTTGTTTCAAATTGTATCGAGCGGATGGACGTGTACGTGTATATAGAAAACTTTATGAATCTATGAACCCTGCATGTCATCAGGGGACTGTTCAAGCTGGAGGAGGCTCTGTAATGATGTGGAACGTGTGCAGTTGGAGTGGGATGGGACCCCTGGTACGTCTAAATACAACTCTGACAGGTGACACGTACGTAAGCGTCCTGTCAGATCCAGTCATATCCATTGTGCTTTCCGACGAACTTTGGCAATTCCATCAGAACAATGCGACACCCCACACCTTCAGAATTTCTACAGTGTGGCTGCAGGAACACTCTTCTGAGTTGAAAACTTCCGCTGTCCACCAAATTCCCCAGACATTAACATTATTGAGTATATCTGGGATGCATTGCAATATGCTGTTCAGAAGAGATCTTCACCCCCGTGTACTCTCACGGATTTATGGCCAGCCCGGCAGGATTCATGGTGTCAGTCCCCTCCAGCACTACTTCAGACATTAGTCGAGTCCATGCCACGTCGTGTTGTGGTACTTCTGCGAGCTCGCGGGAGCCCTACACGATATTACACAGGTGTACCTGTTTCTTTGGCTCTTCAGTGTATTTCTCTTAATAAGGTGGGGTTCTTATTAATTTTTAGAAACCTCCGAAGCGACATAGATGACACTGAGACAAGTAATTTAATATGAGACACACAGGATCACAAACGTAGGGGAAATATCCCCTAAAGTAGATGACAAATGTTGAACACGAGACGTTATGAGATGACGTACCTTGCCGCAGGTGGAGCGTTTGAATCTGTCGGTCCGTGGCACCTGATCATCCAAACCCAGTCACGTATCCATAATGGTGTGGCTCTAGGCCCACGTCGCGACTTTAGTGCATGTGACTCAGGATTCGAGTCTTGCATCTGGCAGGCAGTAATTTTTCATTGTGTCAGACAGTTGTGTGTTCATATTGAGGGAAAATGTACTATTTTATTTACCGGTCTTTCGTTCTCCGCTGGTTAATTGCAAAGTACAGTACAACAAAAACCTTCTGTATTGTGTCGCAAGTAAATAAGTATAATCTTCCGAACTGCGTCATTGTAAGTTTCTTTTACTAAATAACGTATGTAAACAATACAAGAAGGGTCTAAAGGAAATCAACACAACATAAGAGCTTTTGCTTGGTTTGAGCGAGGACAATAATATTGTAACTACTACGTTTATAACAGATCACATTTACAAGAGGTGTTCGAAGTTTGCACCGTTTGCTCGATTGCAAGTACCGCATCGCTGCACCATCCCTTGACGCCCAAGTCCAACCGCTGCACGTGCGGCGAGGTTCGTCATCTGGTGACGTCACATGTTCAACATTTCTCATCCATTTTTTGGGGTATTTCCCGACATCTATGACTCCTTGTGTCTTATATTAGGCTACATTACTTGTCTCAGCGTCATCTACGTCGCTTCGGGGTTTTTAAAACGTAACAAGAATCGCCCTGTATATTTAGAAGTGCATGATGCAGTGCTTCAGTCACTGAGAAATGTAGCGGGTTCACATGATTGACATTGTGTTGATCTGACGCACGTTTCATAAACGAACTTTATGACTGATAATAAATCAGTGCGAACTGATTTCATACATTCCTCACCTTTTAATATCCCGTGCAATATCGTTCCTCTCTGCATAACTACTGCAACTACATCCCTCGAAACTTGGCTTCTTCTGTTCAAGCGTTGGATTGCCTCTACAAATATTGCTTTCCACAATTATTTCCTTTACCAAACTAGGCTCTTCTTTTTATCAATATTTTTTTTCGGCAAATGATTCAGTACTTGCTCTAATTCGATCTACACATCCAATCTTCATTATTCTTCTGAAGCAAATTTCAAAAGCTATTTTCTTCTTGTCTCAACTGTTAACTGTTCACTTCTCGCTTCCATACTAGGCTACGCTAGAGGCAAATGCCTTGAGCAAAGGTTTCCTAACACTAATTTGTCTTCGACGTTAAAAAGTTTCTCTATTTGGAGACATCAGTTTGCAATGTACATTCCCTGCTTCGGTCATCGTCATTTAGTATGCTACCCGAATCGCAAAACTCCTCGACTACTTTTTGTGCTTCATTTCCTAACTGAATGCCCTCAGCATCTCCTGATTTATTTCGTATAAATTCCTTCCTCCTTTCACTGTCGTTGACGTTTGTCTCAATCTCTTTTCATGACGTTGTCCACTCCGTTAATTCGCTCTTCCAAGCCCATTGGCATCTCTGACAGAGTTACAGTGTCATTGCTGCACCCCAAGTTTTAATTTTATTTATTGTTTGCTCAGTGATCAAATTGAACGATATTAGGAGGTCGTAACCCAGTCTCACTGTCTCGCTGTCTCGCTGTCTTCTCAACTATTGCTTTTCTTTCATAGCCTTCAACTCTAAGCAACTGCAGATTCGATTCTGTACAAGTTGGGGGTCACATGCTGTTAACCTTATTTCATTCCTGCTATGACCGATATTTTAAAGAGCTTATTCCAGTTAACATTGTCAAAAGCTGCAATAGCGAGCTGGGAGACCTCCAGGTTATACACTCCTGGAAATTGAAATAAGAACACCGTGAATTCATTGTCCCAGGAAGGGGAAACTTTATTGACACATTCCTGGGGTCAGATACATCACATGATCACACTGACAGAACCACAGGCACATAGACACAGGCAACAGAGCATGCACAATGTTGGCACTAGTACAGTGTATATCCACCTTTCGCAGCAATGCAGGCTGCTATTCTCCCATGGAGACGATCGTAGAGATGCTGGATGTAGTCCTGTGGAACGGCTTGCCATGCCATTTCCACCTGGCGCCTCAGTTGGACCAGCGTTCGTGCTGGACGTGCAGACCGCGTGAGACGACGCTTCATCCAGTCCCAAACATGCTCAATGGGGGACAGATCCGGAGATCTTGCTGGCCAGGGTAGTTGACTTACACCTTCTAGAGCACGTTGGGTGGCACGGGATACATGCGGACGTGCATTGTCCTGTTGGAACAGCAAGTTCCCTTGCCGGTCTAGGAATGGTAGAACGATGGGTTCGATGACGGTTTGGATGTACCGTGCACTATTCAGTGTCCCCTCGACGATCACCAGAGGTGTACGGCCAGTGTAGGAGATCGCTCCCCACACCATGATGCCGGGTGTTGGCCCTGTGTGCCTCGGTCGTATGTAGTCCTGATTGTGGCGCTCATCTGCACGGCGCCAAACACGCATACGACCATCATTGGCACCAAGGCAGAAGCGACTCATCGCTGAAGACGACACGTCTCCATTCGTCCCTCCATTCACACCTGTCGCGACACCACTGGAGGCGGGCTGCACGATGTTGGGGCGTGAGCGGAAGATGGCCGAACGGTGTGTGGGACTGTAGCCCAGCTTCATGGAGACGGTTGCGAATGGTCCTCGCCGATACCCCAGGAGCAACAGTGTCCCTAATTTGCTGGGAAGTGGCAGTGCGGTCCCCTACGGCACTGCGTAGGATCCTACGGTCTTGGCGTGCATCTGTGCGTCGCTGCAGTCCGGTCCCAGGTCGACGGGCACGTGCACCTTCCGCGGACCACTGGCGACAACATCGATGTACTGTGGAGACCTCACGCCCCACGTGTTGAGCAATTCGGCGGTACGTCCACCCGGCCTCCCGCATGCCCACTATACGCCCTCGTCAAAGTCCGTCAACTGCACATACGGTTCACGTCCACGCTGTCGCGGCATGCTACCAGTGTTAAAGACTCCGATGGAGCTCCGTATGCCACAGCAAACTGGCTGACACTGACGGCGGCGGTGCACAAATGCTGCGCAGCTAGCGCCATTCGACGGCCAACACCGCGGTTCCTGGTGTGTCCACTGTGCCGTGCGTGTGATCATTGCTTGTACAGCCCTCTTGCAGTGTCCGGAGCAAGTATGGTGGGTCTGATACACGGGTGTCAAGGTGTTCTTTTTTCCATTTCCAGGAGTGTATTTCTACAGCATGGGCCCTCAGCAATATTTAACTCTTCAGCAATACGTAACTATGCCATAAAGACTAGTCGCTTAAACAAAGACTTATGGGGTAAACAGCTGGCCAGGAGAAAGGCTATTAAACTGTTTCAGACAGCCAGTTTAATTGCGAAGCGTGCTGACGCAGACAGAAGCAAGGTGCGGTACCAATCTGAACGAGTGGCGTCCACAACCGGATTTCACAAGAGAGAACTAACTGTGTTGCCCTCAGTCAATCCCAATAAAAGAGATCATGGTCATTTCTGTTCTCACGGATCGGGTTCCAAAGTGTTTCCCCGAGTCTCTGTTCAACCGCTCTCACTCAAGTCGTCGTTTTAAATTTGTTGTGGAATTAATAGTTCGATTCGTTATTTTTTACATTTTTATATTTGTATGTGTGCTACATTAGTATTTTAGAATACAATGTGTATACATGTACTACAAATTTTAAGTTTTGTCCTGACCCAAAGCATAGTTCACTACCTTGTAAGTTCATAAACAGTCCGCATGTTTAAAGCCATTCTCGCAGTCATTTACAATAACTAATGCGTTATATAAGAAATAAAACGCTTTTATGAAGCCACTTACTGTGCCCCTAATTGTTTAATCATAGGTACAAAGATAAGATTGTTCACTTGAGCAGTAGAATATCTGAAACGGAGTATGGCAACCCAATGAAGAGGATAACTGATTTTTAATGTGCTGAGTCGCGCTAGTGATTGTTTAATTCAACAATGGAAAATCCAGGATGGAATGCAATTATATTAAGGAAAGGACAGTTGTTACCATATAGCGAAGATACTGAGTCGCAGATGGGTACAACAAAAAGACTATTAGAAAAAAAGCTACCGGCCAACAAGGGCTTTGTCGGAGACAGAAAACACACACGCGCAACACACACACGCACACGCGCAACACACACACGCACACGCGCAACACACACACGCACACGCGCAACACACACACACACGCAACACACACACACACGCAACACACACACACACGCAACACACACACACACGCAACACACACACACACGCAACACACACACACACGCAACACACACACACACGCAACACACACACACACACGCAACACACACACACACACGCAACACACACACACACACGCAACACACACACACACACGCAACACACACACACACACGCAACACACACACACACACGCAACACACACACACACACGCAACACACACACACACACGCAACACACACACACACGCAACACACACACACACGCAACACACACACACACGCAACACACACACACACGCAACACACACACACACGCAACACACACACACACGCAACACACACACACACGCAACACACACACACACGCAACACACACACACACGCAACACACACACACACGCAACACACACACACAACACACGCAACACACACACACAACACACGCAACACACACACGCAACACACACACGCAACACACACACGCAACACACACACGCAACACACACACACAACACACGCAACACACACACACACACACGCAACACACACACACACACACGCAACACGCAACACACACACACACACACACGCAACACACACACACACACACGCAACACGCAACACACACACACGCAACACGCAACACACACACACACACACGCAACACACACACACACACATGCAAAACACACACACACACACACACACACACAACACACACACACACACAACACACACACACACACACACACACACAACACACACACACACACACACAACACACACACACACGCAACACACACACACACACACACACACAACACACACACACACACACACACACAACACACACACACACACACGCAACACACACACACACACACACAACACACACACACACACACACAACACACACACACACACACACGCGCAACACACACACACACACACACACACGCAACACACACACACACACACGCAACACACACACACACATGCAACACACACACACACATGCAACACACACACACACACGCAACACACACACACACACGCAACACACACACACACACACACACACACGTGACTGCATTATCTGGCTGCTGAGGTCATTTTTTCAGTCTTTTTGTTGCACTTACCTACGACTCTCAACATCTCCGCTATAAAGAGAGTAGCATTATACTGTTCATAATATTGTTTTGTGATTGATTATTATCTTGAGGTCGAACATGTTCTGTCCGTGTTTGCTCACTAGTATTGAAAACGCACACTCACGTGGAACTGGTTACTGTTTGGCACAACCGTAACATATCCCATTGCAAAATTTCGAAGTGAATAAGTTCGGTACTTTAAGTTTTATATGGCTGCATATGACAAACCACGAAAGAATAAAAATCCAGGAGTGGTAACAAGGCATATAAGCCAAAGTTATGTCTGTTTCTGTGATTTGTAAACACTGTCTTAAAAACTCAATTTTAGTAAGTAGTAAAGAAAATTCTTCCTGTTTCATAGAAAGATAATAAAAACCCACATATATTGCTGAAACTTCACCGAAATATGTCCGAAAAATGAAAAGGTAAAAACTGTATTTTGCTCAAGGTGGACACTCTCCAAAAACTAATTATAAGTGTTTTATAACTCATTTATGTTACATTAGCGCGGCTACGTTTTTATGGTCACTATCAAGTGCGAAGATTGAACCACCATTAAATTACGATACATATGTGGTGTTATGGTCCAGTCATCTCATTGTAAGATCTGAATGTGAATTAAAAACAGGTATTGCAGCTTATATCAGCCATAACAGGCACACATTAACCCATTATGCTATGATGATGATGATGATGATGATGATGATGACCAATACAATGCTATGGAAGATACAAACCATGTCCCATTTTCTTTGCACATTACCCTGTCGTAGCTCGTGGCGCGGAACCACCTTCCTTTATGTCGTGGCTTGTGGTCCAGTAAGTTTGAGAAAACTTAATTACACTAAGAACACACACATTTAAATGAGTACAGTCCGTTCATCATTGTTTTCCTAGGTTATCAGGCGATTTATGTAATATGAAATAACGGTGGATTTTTTTCGTTAAATAAATGAATATTTAGGTCAGTGTTTATGGTGAGACATTGTTAAATAAAACTTAAACAAAAATACAAGTAGCTATTGCAGTTGTTTGAGATGAATGCGGAAAGCATCAAAATATATCAGAACAATAAGTTTACATAGCGAAATAGCACTGGAAACGATAAAAAGTTATCAAACAAAGAGCATCTGAAATGCACACTAAATTATCTAGGAGCGTTAAGAAATAATACTACATGGTTGAAAGATGCAAGGATTGCAATGACACGGATTCCGAGCACCAAAATTATTAATATCAGCATAATAGAAAGTTTTTAGTATATTGAGGTCTAGATTTAAAGATAATTAGTGCGTGGGTAGATTTATGTGCTTAGAAAAGCCTTTCAGGCATTCTCACCATCGATCCCAATGTGATGAAATAACGAATAACAACCTAACCTTGATACTATGAAACTGTTGAAATTACACCGTCGCTTCTCTCCGCAATTATTTTAGAGGTATTGCATCTAATACTGGTGCAGGGTTGCAAAGTGTAATGCCCTAAATTACATATTGATCGATGTTGTTCTATCACGAAGTGGACTGATGTCAGCTGTTCGTAACAAACGAAAATTTGTACCAGACCGAGAGTCGAACCCGGATTTCGCCCATATTGGGAACAGTCGTCTTAACCACTTGGGCTATCCGAGCACGCTAATCTGACCGATCCAAACTTCCATAATTAAGGAGTCCGCAACCCTTGCGCTCGCACATTTCGTGATGCCCGAATACAGAGAGACAAATACTTTACCATCATTTTAGCCCGTTACGGCATGGATACATCATTGATGGTCACTATGTCTGTTTATACAGTGTCTGTACCTTCACATTATAATGTTTTTCGTGTTATTTACGCAACTGTAAACGTCAAATAGTGTCTGTTCCTTCAGACATGCATGTCTGTGAAGATACAGACACTGTATAAACATAGACGTTGTAACCATCAGTGACGTCGTTATAGTGAAAGGATATGTCGAAGAAGTTGGAGGCCGGAGATGTAATACGTAAACAGAGTAAAGTCGCAGAGAATTGTGAGATATTTTAGTAAGTAGAAATCAGACTATCAGTTAAAATAGTAACGCATTTATTGCAGATGCGCTTAACATGCGATCCACGCGATAGAAACACAAGAAATTTGTCATGAAAATTACATGGAGCACAGATCTGTATCGGAGTATTACCAATTCTTCAGTACATCGTAAGTAAAAAAGTGACAGTTCCTTCAGATATATTACATCTAGCTGAAGTGGCTCATTGATGTTTAGCTCCCAGAGCGCAACGAAGCTGGGGGTATGCTGATTGTTACATTTCACTAACTGTTCCAAATAGTCACATATGTTTTCTATGGGATTAAGATCGTGCGATATAGTAGAGGTGCTACAGAGTGGCTGAGTGTTTGTCAGACCAGGAATGTATTCATGTAGTCCTATGAACGCGACTGCTGTCAGCTTGAGACGTCCACCGCATCAAATGTAGAACAGCATTTCTTGAACTGCGTTCCGTTGTACCATGGTGTTCCGTGGGGATCTCTGAAGATTTCAGAAGACTCACGTGCCTTTCTTTATTAACATTCATCAAGGCGGTCACTTGAAAAATTAACACCTCTACGATATTTTGAAAAATTGGATAACAACTATACCCCGATTGCTCTTAATAATTTGGATAGTCGGTACGATTATGATGATGTTTGGTTTGTGGGACGCTCAATTGCGCGGTTATCAGCGCCCGTGCAAATTCCCAACCTTTTCTCATCCTAATCTCGCTACTTTTATGAATGATTATAAAGTGATGAGGACAACACAAACACCCAGTCTTGTAGAGCCAGGTGAAAAATCCTTGACCCGCCGGGAATCGAACTCGGGACCCCGTGCTCCGAAGTGAGATCGCGACTGCGAGACCACGAACTGCGGACAGTCGGTGCGAATCTGTCACCGACAGCGAATAACGCTGTGTTGAGATCATTCAACGATCCTGCCGCCGTCCTTTCTGTTCTGAACTATAGCTTTCTCTTTGCATCTGTCTTTACGAGAGTCTGGTCACATCTGGGAAGCAACGTGACTTTGCTACGATTTTCTTACTTCTGACGTGGAGTCGACATTCAGACTCGACAATCGAAGCAACAATATTTACACTTCCAACTCTCCGTTACACTATAATTCACTGACTCATTTTGAATCGATCTGAGTTAGGCGATGTAATATCTGAAGCGCTTAGTAGATAAACTATTGGGTCTCTGTATTTAGGAACAAAGTATTCACTGCAGTTCAGTGTTAACCTTCAGTTATCGTCTTGATAATTTGCGTTTTGCACTAAACATAGTGACTGCATTCACCACTGGAACAGGAAACGTGACTGAACTCTCCTTGAAAGATTCATCCTGAAATACATCTCTACTACTCCCTACGAAAGGAAGGAATTATTCGATGGGACGGAAATCGGTAGATGTGATGTGCATGTACAGACAAATAATTATAATTTCAGAAAAACTGTAAGATTTATTCAAGGTAAAGAGCTGCACCAATTGAGGAAGTCAGTGACGCGTATGTCCACCTCTAGACCTTGCGCAAGCAGTTATTCGTCTTGATATTGACTGTTATATTAGTAGTGCGTCCTCTTGAGGGATATCGTGCCAAATTTTGTCCAAGTGTCGTGCTAATTCGTCAAAATCCAGCGATGGTTGGCAGGCACTGCGCGTACTGCTCCAAAGGGTGAGGTGATCCACATGAGTTCCAAAAGAAATCCGTTGGAATTCGATTACTCGATAAATAGTACAATTCTCTAGGCTGTCAATTCAACTAAGTACCTGGGTGTTAAAATTACGAACAACTTCAGTTGGAAAGACCACATAGATAATATTGTGGGAAAGACGAGCCATACGGTTGCATTTCATTGGCAGGACACTTAGAAGACGCAACAAGACCACTAAAGAGACAGCTTACACTACACTCGTTCGTCCTCTGTTAGAATATTGCTGCGCGGTGTGGGATCCTTACCAGGTGGGATTGACGGAGGACATCTAAAGGCTACAGAAAGGGCAGCTCATTTTGTATTATCACGTAATAGGGGAGAGAGTGTGGCAGATAGGATACGCGAGTTGGGATGGAAATCTTTAAAGCAAAGGCGTAAATGCGTAAAACTCTGAGTCATTGGACTACAACATTACAAATACTGTTAACGCTTTTACACCCAGCACTGATAAATGTTAATGTAGGACTTAAGTAAGATGACATATTTACTTGAAAATAAGCAATCATGCTCTTTCGACGTAAACGTCATTGTACGGACTAAAGACACACTTGATCACAGTACGTGACGAATTAAATCTGGCTCTTCTTTTACAATAATAACAAATAAATAGTCTGTAGTTTGACCTGTCACCAGGAGTGTAGTTAAGCACGTCTGCAAATTCTGCACGCCTCTGATTAAAACGATATGACAATGGCGTCGTAATGGGGCCCTTATTAAGCCTGGTTGTGCAAACCTTGCAACACCGTAATTTACCCTGCTAAGTCTTGGAGGGGACTGACAATAGGGGGGTTACCTCGAGAAAAAAAATGAGTAATTAACAGAAGGATAACGTTCTACGAGTTGGAGCGTGGAATGTCAGAAGCTTGAACGTGGTAAGGAAAATAGAAAATCTGAAAAGGGAAATGCAAAGGCTTAATCTAGATATAATAGGCGTCAGTGAAGTGAAGTGGAAAGATGACAATGATTTCTGGTCAGATGAGTACAGGGTAATATCAACAACAGCAGAAAATGGTATAACAGGAGTAGGATTCATCAAGTTGCTCTCCATGGGGTCGGTGCACGCAACGACTGTGGTTATATTGGGTTAGATAGAGCAGCAATCAGTCGTGGAATTAAGTTGCTTTAATATGGCATTTATAGTCACAACGCAGATCAGATTTCGACCTGTGTCAGGTCATTATCAATGCAGTGAGGAATTGTAGCAGTTGTTCGTGCTCAAGTGAATGCTTGGTGTGTAAGCATTCACTTGAGCACGAACAACTGCTACAATTCCTCACTGCATTGATAATGACCTCATACAGTTCGAAATCTGATCTGCGTTGTGACTGTCATATTAAAGCAACTTAATTTTGCAACTGATTGCTGCTCTATCTAACCCAGGAGTAGGATTCGTTATGAATAGGAAGGTAGGGCAGAGTGTGTTACTGTGAACCTTTCAGTGATAGGGTTGTTCTTATCAGAATCTACAGCAAACCAACACAGACAACGGTAGTCCAGGTATACAAGCCGACCTCGCACGCTGAAGATGAAGAGATAGAGAAAGTGTATGAGGATATTGAAAGGCTAATACAGTATGTAAAGAGATATGAGAATAATCTAATAGTCATGGGAGACTGGAATGCAGTTTTAGGGGAAGGAGTAGAAGAAAAGGTTACAGGAGAATATGGACCTGGGACAAGGAATGAGAAAGGAGAAAGACTAATTTAGTTCAGTAAAAGGTTTCAGCTGGTAATAGCGAATACTCTGTTCAAAATCACAAGAGGAGGAGATATACCTGGAAAAGGCCGGGTGCCACGGGAACATTTCAGTTAGATTACATCATGGTCAGACAGATTCCGAAATCAAATACGGGATTGTAAGGGGTACGCAGGAGCAAATGGTTCAAATGGCTGTCAGCCCTACGGAACTTAACATCTAAGGTTATCAGTCCCCTAGAACTTAGAAATACTTAAACCTAACTAACCTAAGGGCATCACACACATCCTTGCCCGAGGCATGGAACCTGCGACCGAAGCGGTCGTGCGGTTCCAGACTGAAGAGCCTAGAACCGCTCTCCCACAATGGACGGCGTACGCAGGATCAGATAGAGTCTTAGATCACAAGATAGTATTGATGAAGAGTAGGCTGAAGTTTAAGATATTAGTCAGGAAGAATCCTTACGTAAAGAAGTGGGATACGGAAATACTAAGGAATGACGAGATACGGTTGAAGTTTTCTAAGGCTATAGATACAGCAATAAGAAATAACTCAGGCAGTACAGTTGAAGAGGAATGGACGTCTCTAAAAACGGCCATCACAGAAGTTGGGAAGGAAAACTTGGGTACAAAAAAGGGAACTGCCAAGAATCCAAGGGTAACAGAAGAAATACTTCATTGATCGATGAGAGGAGGAAGTACAAAAATGTTCCAGGAAACTGAGGAATACAGAAATACAAGTAGCTGAGAAGTGAAATAAATAGGAAGTGCAGGGAAGCTAAGACGAAATGGCTGTAGGAAAAATGTGAAGACATCGAAAAAGAAATAATTGTCGGAAGGACAGACTCGGCATACAGGAAAGTTAAAGCATTAAAAGCAAGGGTCATAACATTAAGAGTGCAACGGGAATTCCACTGTTAAATGAAGAAGAGAGCGGATAGGTGGAAATAATACTTCGAAAGCCTCTATGAGGGGGAAGATTTGTCCCATGTGATAGAAGAAGAAACAGGAGTCCATTTAGAAGAGATAGAGGATCCAGTATTAGAATTTAAAAGAGCTTCGGAAGACTTAAGATCAAGTAAAGCAAAAGGGATAGATAACATTCCATCAGAATTTCTAAAATCACTCGGGGAAGTGACAACGAAACGACTATTCACGTTGATCTGTAGAATGTATGAGTCGGGCGACCTGACATTCGGAAAAGCATCATCCACACAATTCCGAAGACGGCTAGAGCTGATAAGTGCGAGAATTATCGCACAATCAGCGTAACAGCTTATGCATCCTAGTTGCTTACAAGAATAAGATACAGAAGAATGGAAAAGAAAATGGTGGATGTGCTAGATGACTATCAGTTTGGCTTTAGGAATGGTAAACGCACCAGAGAGGCAATTCTGACATTGCGGTTAATAATGAAAGCAAGACTAAAGAAAAATCAAGACACGTTCATAGGATTTATCGATCTGGGAAAAGTGTTCGACAATGTAAAATGGTGCAAGATGTTCGAAATTCTGAGAAAAGTAGTGGTAAGCTACAGGTGGAAACGGGTCATATACAATATGTACAACAGTCAAGAGGGACGACCAAGAACGAAGTGCTCGTATTAAAAATGGTATAAGACAGGGATGTAGCCTTTCGCCCCTACTGTTCAATCTGTACATCGAGGAGGGAATGAGGGAAATAAAAGAAAGGTTCAGGAGGGGAATTAAAATTAGAGGTGAAAGGATATCTGTGGCCGAGCGGCTCTAAGCGCTTCAGGCTGGAACCGCGCGACCGCTACGGTCACAGGTTCGAATCCTGCCTCGGGCATGGATGTGTGTGATGTCCTTAGGTTAATTAGGTTCAAGTAGTTCTAAGTTCTAGGGGACTGATGACCTCAGATGTTAAGTCCCGTAGTGCTCAGAGCCATTTGAACCAAAGGATATCAATGATATGATTCGCTGATGACATTGCTATCCTGAGTGAAAGTGAAGAAGAATTAGATGATCTACTGAACAGAGTGAACAGTACAGAATATGGATTGAGAGTAAATTGAAGAAAGACGAAATTAATGAGAAGTAGTAGAAATGAGAACAGAGAGAAAACGTCAGGACTGATGGTCACGAAATAGATGAAGTTAAGGAATTCTGCTACTTAGGCAGTAAAATAACCAATGACAGACGGAGCAAGGACGACATTAAAGGCAGAATAGCTGTGGTAAAGGTTTTCCTGGCCAAGAGAAGTCTACTAATATCAAATATCGGCCTTAATTCGAGGAAGAAATTTTTGAGAATTTATGTCTGGAGTACAGCATTGTATGGTAGTGAAATATAGAGTGTGGGAAAACGGGAACAGAAGAGAATCGAAGCATTTGAGATGTGGTGCTACAGACGAATGTTGAAAATTAGGTGGACTGAGAAGGTAAGGAATGAGGAGGTTCTGCACAGAATCGGAGAGGAAAGGAACACGTGGAAAACACTGATAAGGAGAAGGAACAGGATGATAGGAAATCTGTTAAGACATGTTGGAATGACTTCCATGGTAATAGAGGGAGCTGGAAAAAACTGTAGAGGAAGACAGAAATTGGAATACATCCAGCAAATAATTGTGGACGTAGGTTGAAAGTGCTACTGTGAGATGAAGAGATAAGTGCAGGAGTGGAATTTGTGGCAGGCCGTATTAAACCAGTCAGAAGACTGATGACCAAAACAAAAGTCTTGAAACAACGGCTAATAATTAGCAGATACGATTTCCTAATGCAGGAGCATTACTAAAAATAATCTTCCAAAATATGTGGCTATATCAACAAGCAATAGTAATGTCTTGGAGTTTGCACCAAAACACTATTTGTCACTACGCTGTAGACAGGCTGTTCCCTACCTCTCAGTCAGTCTGCGGTAAACATTTATCTATGTAACAAGCGCTCCCAAAAAAAGGAACGCGCCAAGGCCACCTCTTACCCCTAACACTGTCCGTCGGTTCTGCCTTCTTAGCTTCTTCCCTTGTATTGAGGCGTGCACCAAATGAAAACGAAAAGGGAGACAGCTTGGCCTTCGTCAGACCTAATGGCTTTCTTCTCTCTTTTGCGTGATTATATACTTTTGGTAATAATAAATAATGTCAAGTTAAGGAATGCTTGTCTTCTTTAGCACGCTGTGTGGTTCTATACTGGATACCGGAGCGACGATTAGATGCTGTTCGGGAACAGAGAATTCAGATATTAATTTATTCCTTGCTAACGTGGTCTAGATTTCCGCTTCCATTCAAGCCGCAAAGTACTCATGTTAGTTTGAGGAAACCCTCCACAATGAAAATACAAACTTAAAAAAAGCCTAATACGTTTATACAGACACATCCAAAAGTTATGATGCAATTATCGTCACTAATATTCAACAGGATGTGGAACAGAATACGCAAAAAAAGATAACTGTAACAAAAATATATGTGTTGAATATTGGCGCCAGAAATTTAACTTAAAATTATAATATCGTGGTTCTAATGCATCTCAAACAAGTTGCAATTAAAGAACAAAAATTAACTGACTATGATCGAAATCTTTGTTGTCTTTGAACGATTTTGATGTAACTACTTCTTTAAAGACCACAGACGTACCCGAAATCCTGTCTGGGTCCCCAAATTAAGCGAAACCCCATCTGTCGGAGAGAAATTAATGACGCTAGTTAGTTACCTACCTCGATCTCTACTCAGTGGAACACACCTAATTAAATTGTGCACAGCCGAATTAATAAAAAGCAAACTTTGTATTCAGGGTAGCCACGGCCTGGATATATCATTTTGAAAAGATGAAATTGCTTTATCTCTAGGTCCTTTATTTATAGGCAAGACTGGTTTCGTAGCATTTTAGCTGCATCATCAGGTGCAAGAAACTCAAGTCATGCTCCACTAGAGAAAAGAGAATGGGATGACCCAGCGTTCATAGTCAGCAATAATAAACGCTCATGTATGGCTCAGAAGTGGCTCAGTGGGTGGGCGTAATCACAAATTTTCACTGATTGTGCAGAGGAATGACTAACAAAGAAATTAAATTTAAAGCCGAAAGATATCCTTCAGTTTATTAACCATAATTGATTTATAACCACTGTCAAACAGTTCAATAAAAAAATTGATAAAGAGCCGAAAAAAATTGAAATTAATTGCGGCTGCGAAAGTTTAGGATACGGGTGCATATGATGGTAAATGCAGCTTCCTAATATATTAAAAGTAATTGACCACAACCCATGTCTTGGCAACATTGATTGCTTGTCACGCTTGAAACGGAAGTTATGATGCAACTGTGTCAAGTTCAACTTAACTTTGATACTACGGGTGTTACTAAGCCCATACTTCCGTTGCTGCACGTTAATCACTATCATTGCAGTGTGAATATGTTGGCTGCGGGTGGTGCCAATAGCTAGCTAAGGATGTCTGTTTGGACACAGCTGCTGCATTGTCATATCACGATGTTCCAGCCGATCCTTGTATCTAATTTTTTGTGCCTCTGGCACGCTATGGTCCAGTGTGGGAACACAGAAAAAATAAAACAAAAATAAAAATGCTGGACTTGGCCGCGAACTGGTGGCCTAACCATGTGACCGTTATTTTCAGAGATTGCACATGTCTTTTAGAAAGGTTCCAAGATCTGTATCTGCCCTAGAAAGATGGCTTAATAAACGCCCATGATGTTTAAAAAAAACCTCCTTCCACCAGATAAGCGTTTTGATCATTCCCATAGCAGCAAAACGTTTGACTAGGGCGCCTGACTGACATCGTCTGCGCAAGAAGGAAGTGACGCAATGGCCATCTCTGGACCCAGCGTGTATTGGCATTTCCTGGCTGCCCTGGGGCAGACACAGCTCGCCGAAGTCATAACCAGCGCAAATGGAAGGTCTACCCACGAGCGCAGAAAATTAAAAAAAGAAAATAATCAACACAATCGTTACAAATGGAAGTAAACATGCGTTTACGCAATTTAATTAAAATTGTCATTAATTTGTACATCTAACGGTCTCTAATTTGCATATCAAAAATGTAATTAATTGTCATAGTAAAATGTTGTGGAATGAAAAGAGGTGAAGCGCATAGCTTCGAACCTTCTCAGCTGTCAAAGATCTCTTACCTCCACCTTCAAGCAGGTGTACCTCGTTTGGAAGATATTTCCGGCTGTATAGCCATATGACTATTATTGCTTCTTATTCTCTTAGGGATTGTTTCCGGCACTTTGTCTCCATCTAGGTGAATAATCCTGTGTTATTTATGAGAGGAAAACTTGACACTAGTTATTGCCCGCCATCCATGTGGAGCACGCGTTGACCTCACCACGGACTTCTAGACTGAGCCACACACAATTGATTTCATCAAAGTATACGGGCCTTGACACAACGCCGAAACTAGTAGCGAAGTAAATAAAAAATCGTTAAGTACAGCTGGAGGAATTTCATTTTAATATAAATTATACCAGCTGTGTCCCACCTGCATCCAGTTTAAATATGGATGTACGAAGAGCTTGATAAGGCTGTTTTAAAATTTAGTTTCACTATTCTTGAGGTTTATTTCGGAAAGAGTTATTCTTGACTATCTGTTCAGTCACTTACATCCAGGCTAGATACCACAATTCTCTCTTCCTTTCTGGGCAGTCCATTACCTGAGATGTGGACTATTCTTGTCTCAAAATTAAAATAACCTGAGTTTATTTTGATGTTACACTCACTCGCTGTCGTAAGACTTTATTGTAAATGTTCTAAGCTTGTCCTAAAATCACTGCATGGCCATTACAAACGTATGCAAGTCGATGAGAATTTCAGCTGAATCCAGTGAAACTCACGAATTCGTAATAACGTGCGGTATCTCAATTTTTTATACGTGGCGTTCATAATCAGAAATATAAACTTTCATGTGATATTAATCATCATGAAAATACTAGTGACAGCATTCTGAAATGAGACCACGCTGCCCGAACTCCAAACCCTCTGTGACAATGCCCAGACTTAGTGTAGCCATGTGACTGCCAAAAGCACTGACGGGATAGAAAGTGCATTGCCTTGGTTAAAATTGTCGGCATACACTATAATAATCCACAGCGATCTGTCCTCGAAATCATGCAAGGCAAAAAACTTGAACTTTTCAAAAATAATCTATGCTGACTGAAGTTTGGCATATCTCTAAATTAGTAATTCTGGGGTTGCGTTTCATGGAAACGTGGTACTAAGTATATATTATACTGATTTATTATACTTGTTCCATATATAACAGTACCAGCCTGGTAAATTCTCTCTATAACCAAATATGTAACTTTGTAAATCCTAGTTTCAAATGAAATCATGGACCTAGTTCAGTGTCATGGGATCCAAGTGTCCCACCTCCGCGAATTCTAAAATAGATAAACTTAAAACTTTTTTGTTAGTATCAGTGTTTTATGATCATGTTGTAAGAATGTTCTTACCTTTTATTTTTTGAAATATGTGTGAAATGTGATTTAACCCCAAAACGCTTATAATAACAGCTTTCAGTTTACTACATGAAATTATAGTTTTCAGTATTTTAAAATATGGCATATCGTAAGTGCCCTAAACAAATACATGTTATATTTAATAGTTATCTGTAGTTTTAATTGCTAATAGAGAAGTAAATCACGAGAATTATCACTACGGAAAGCTAATATTGATGATAAAAAACAATATTCGATACAAACTGTGAAAGATTCTATTGGTTCCATCGATTTGTTATTGAAGGGGCAAGTAAACAAGACGAGACATTAGAGAGCGTCTGGAGATTTCACCAGCGGGCTAGGAGTAGCATCTCCGACTAAAGGTCTAAACATCCTGGGATCCGGGTACCAACACAGCTTAAATTCCGAATGAAAATCATCAGCAATGATGGCCGCAGACTTCCGGCATAAGAAGTCACCCTCGTTCTGCCAACGGCCTTGTCAAAGAGAGCGGAGAAGCGGTCAGAGGTTCACAGCATTCTATTGCACTTGGGGTGGGAAACTGCCCCTAAAAGCCGAAGAACCAGCAATGATCATCGACATGATGATACAGAAGCCAATGCCAACCACTGCATTGAAGACAAACAATCCGTCGCTATGGTATATGTGGCCTGTAATTGAAAGTGTCATGATGATCTCTGCATTGGCAGAAGGTTCCGGATCTCCGGGAGGGGACTGCCCAGGGTTGAGAGGGGGGGGGGGGGGGGGGGGAGCTGACCATGGGAAAAGACTGAATAACCAACGAGAGGATAACATTCTACGTGTCAGAGCTTGGAATGTCAGAAGCCAGAACGTACTAGGAAATCTGGAAATGGAAATGCAGAAAGGAAGGTTGGCTTTTACATACCGTCGACATAGAGGTTATTCGAGACAGAAAATCGAAATGCAAAGGCTTAACTAGATACAGTGGGTGTTATTGAAGTGAAATGGAAACGAGATAATATTGGGTAGACAGTATAGGGTAATATCGACAGCTGCAGAAAATGATATAACGGGAGTAAGGTTCTTCATAAATAAGAAAGTAGAACAGAGAGTGTGTTACTATGAACAAATCGGTGATGGGGATGTTTTCATCAAATTCGATAGCAAACCAATGCAGACAATGACAGTTCAGGTATACCTTCCAAAGTCGCAAGCAGAAGATGAAGAGACAGAGAAAATGTATGAGGATATTGAAGAGTTAATTCAGTATGTATAGGGAGAAAACTAGTAGTAATGGGGGATTGGAACGCAGTTGTATGGGAAGGAACAGCAGAAAGTAGTACGGGAGAATATGGGCTTGGCAGTGGGAACGAGAGCGGAGAAAGACTGAGACTTTCAATAAATTTCAGAAGATGATAGCGAATACTCTGTTCATGAAACACAAGAGAAGGTGTAGTAAGAAATGACCAAGAGACACGGTAGATTCCGAATCATATACTGAATTGTAAAGAGTACTTAGGGGCAGATGTAGACTCAGATCACATTTTAGTAATGACGAGGAGCAGGCAGAAGTTTAAGAGAATCGTCGAGAGGAATCAGTGTGGAAGGAACTGAGGTACTGGAGTACTGAAGAACGATGAGACAATTTTGAAGTTCGCTAAGGATGTGGATACTGCGATAAGGATTACCAGCGTAGACATTTCAGTTGAGGAGGAATGAACATCTCTAAACAGGGCAATCACACATGCTGGACAGTCAAATACAGGTACAAGTAAGAAAACTGCGGAGAACCTGTGCCTAACAAAAAAAATTGAATTGGTCGATTAAAGATGAAAGCACACAAATGATCAAGGAAAGACAGGAATACAGCAATGTAAATCGCTTAGCAATGGAGTAAACAGGAAGAGTAAGGCAGCCAAGGAGAAATGGCTGGGGGAAACACGTGAAAAAATCGAAAAAGAAATGATCGCGGGGAGGACTGGCTCAGCATAAAGAAAAGTCAAAACAATCTTCGGTGAAATTAAAACCTAGTGCAATGGAAATTTCATCGTGAAACGCAGAGGAGAGAGCAGACAGTAAAGAGTACACTGAAGGGCTCTCTGAGGGGGAAGAGTTATCCGATGATGTTATAGAAGAAACTTGAGTCTATATGGAAGAGATAGGAGATCTAGTATTAGAGTCAATTAAAACGAACTTTGGAATACTTACGATCAAATAAGGCAGAAGAGACTGACAACATTCTATCAAAATACCTAATATCAATGGAGAAAGTGGCAACTAAACGACTATTCAAGATGGAGTGTAAAATCTGTGAGAATCTATGAGACTGGCGATATCCCATCAAACTTCCGAAAAATATCATCCAACAATACCGAAGAAAACAAGGACAGACAAACTATCGCACAGTCAGCTTAATAGCTCATGCATGCAAGCTACTTACAATAAGAAGGTATAGGAGAATGGAAAGGAAACCGGAGTATTTGCTAGATGATGATCAGTTTGGCTCTAGGAAAAGTAAAGGCTCCAGAGAGGTAGTCCTCACGTTGCGCTTGATAATGGAAGCAAGGTTGAAGAAAAATCAAGACACGTTCACAATTTTCATCGTTATAGAAAAAGTGTTTGACAATGAAAAATGACGCAAGATGTTCGAAATTCTGAAAAACATATGGGCAAGTTATAAGGAAAGACGGGTAATCTATAATATAGATGTTGTAGAAATGCTGTAGAAATAACACCACTGGCAGAATGACGTCAAACTGCAATGTAATATTATCGGAGAAAGGAGAAAACGTATGGCAGAAGAAAAATAGTTACAAAATGTAGCAATAGATGGCGTTGTAAGCATAATAATTTAATAGTGGTCGACTACAAATGACAAATGAATCATACAACAATGCATAATATGTACGTTTGACGTTAAACAAACTCTACTACTCAGTACGTAAACACATCCACCATGGCAAGGAGATATCACATCGGATGGAAAAATTCGGTTTTTAATTGTCCTGAAGCCAAAAACTGCATAAAAAGCATCACTCACTTTGGATTTTAATTGTCTGGGGCCAAAAACCGCATAAAAAACATCAATGAAAATCAAGTGGCACAAAAATGTTCAATATGATGTCCACCATTTCCCGCAATAAGTTGAAATCGAGAAACAGCATGTTACACTAGTGATCGAAGTGTTTCCGGGGTCACGTTCAGAATGTGTTGCGCTATGCGTGCCTTCAATGCAGATAAGTTTGCAATCGGAACACTGAATACAACATCTTTCAGATAGCCCCACAGTCAGAAGTCACACGCATTAAGATCAGGAGATTGGAACTGCCTGGCTGTAGGGAAATGGCGGCTGATAATTCTAGAATATCCGAAAAGACGCTTCAGCAACTGCTTAACTGGATTTGCAATGTGTGGAGGTGCGCCATCTTGCATTAAAATGATTCCATCCACACATCCACGTTTTTGGAGACCTGGAATGACGTGGTTGCGAAAACGACCCTCATAGCGCTTACCAGTGACGGTACAGGTAACAGGACCGAAAGCAACTGTCTCTTAGGAAATGTGGCCCTATGATAAATGATGCCGTAAACCCGCACCACAGGATGATGTGGTACTGGATGATTCGCGTGTGGATTTTCCGTTGCCCAGATTCGACAATTCTGTGTATTGACATCCTATCAGATGGAAGTCGGCTTCGTCTGTCCACAAAATCTTCCACGGCCAGTCATTGTCCACTTCCATTCGAGCAAGAAATTCTAAAGTAAACGGCTCTCTAGCTGGCACACCAACAGAAAGCAACTCTCGCACATAGGTAATTTTGAATGGATAGCAAAGAAGGATGTTTCGTAGGGTTTTATTCACGGATGTCCAAAGTTCGGGCAGTTCTCCGTGCACTACACGTCTGCCCACCGCCACTCGTCTCCTCCGGCGTTGCTGTGGCCACTGCTTCCACTGACGTCGAATCAATTCGTTTCCTCCCTCTACCAGGTTGCAAAAACGTTCAAAGGTGTGTGAATTCAAAAAAAAAAAAAAAAAAGAAAATGGCTCTGAGCAGTATGGGACTAAACTTCTGAGGTCATCAGTCCCCTAGAACTTAGAACTGCTTAAACCTAACTAACCTAAGGACATCACACACATCCATGCCCGTGGCAGGATTCGAACCTGCGACCGTAGCGGTCGTGCGGTTCTAGGCTGAAGCGCCTAGAACCGCTCGGCCACACAGGCAGGCTGTGTGAATTCCTAATGGGCCAAACAGTGGAGGTCATCAGTCCCTAAAGTTACACACGACTTTAACTTACGCTAAGTACAACACACGCACCCATGCCTTAGGGAGGACACGAACCTCCGGCGGGAGGGGCCGCGCAATCCGTGACATTCCAGGTTGCACACCAAAAGAACCCGTCTTTTCGAATTTGCGAATCATTTTCTCCAGACCCACGGCAGTCAACGGACCAGCGCATTTTTTCAAACCCTTCAATGTCCGGAACTTCTGCAGAGCGACGTGTGCACAGTCATCATTTTTGTAATACAGCTTTACAAGCATAGAGCGTTCCTGCATTGAGACAGTCTTCGCGAACGACGCAGACGCGAAAGGAGGAAAAGCGGTGTACCCGGCGTGTTTATACCAACTTCAATGGGTCGTGCGCATGAAAGGGGTTTTCATTTACGTATTTTGACACATACAGCGCCATCTATTCATCAATTTTCACACTATTTGTTTTCTTCTGCCATACATTTTCCAATTTCTCCGATAATATTCTGTTGCAATTTGACGTCATTCTGACCAGTGGTGTTATTTCTACAGCGTTGTGAAAGTTTAACTCTAATTATAATCAACCTGTATATACGAACGGAGACGAAAAAATGTGATTGGAAGACCGAGAACGAAGTGCTCAGATTAAGAAGGGATTAATCAATACATTGAAGAAGTAATGACGGTAAGAAAGGAAAGTTCCAAGAATTGGATTAAAATTCAGGGTGAAAGGATATTACTGACAAGACTTTCTATCATTAGTGAAAATGAAAAGGAGTTACAAGATCTGTTGAATGGAATGAACAGTCTAATGAGTTAAGAATTTTGATTAAGCATAAGCTGAAAAAAAGTAATAAGAAGTAGCAGAACTGTGAACAGCGAGAAGCTTAATTCCAAAATTTGAGGTTACTATGCTAACCATGAATCAGAATAACCCATGACGGACGAAGCAAGCAGGACATAAAAAGCAGACTAGCACAGGCAAAGAGAGTATTCCAGGCCAAGAGATGTTTACTGTTATCAAACATACGCCGAAAACTGAGGAAAAACATTTTGAAACTGTACTTTTGGAGCACAGCATTGTATTGTATTGAATCATGCACAGTGGGAAAACCAGAACAGACAAGAATCGAAGCGTTTGAGTTGTGGTGCCACGGAAGAATTTTGAACATAAGGTGGACTGATATGGAATGCGGAGATTATCCACAGAATCGGCGAAGAAAGGAACACACGGAGAAACCTGACCAGAAGAACGGGTCGGACGATAGGACATATGTTAAGACGTAAGGGGTTACCCCACATGGTACTAGAGGAGCTGTAGATGGTAAAAGCTGTAGAGGAAGACAGCTTGAAATTCAGTTGTGGTGCTTAGTACGGATACTATTTTGATGCAGCTCTCCAAGCAGCCTATCCTGTGCATCTACATCTACATGATTACTCTGCAATTCACATTTAAGTGCTTGGCAGAGGGTTCATCGAACCACAATCATACTATCTCTCTACCATTCCGCTCCCGAACAGCGCGCGGGGAAAACGAACACCTAAACCTTTCTGTTCGAGCTCTGATTTCTCCTATTTTATTGTAATGATCATTCCTACTTATGTAGGTTGGGCTCAACAAAATATTTTCGTATTCGGAAGAGAAAGTTGGTGACTGAAATTTCGTAAAAAGATCTCGGCGCGACGAAAAACGTCTTTGCTTTAATGACTTCCATCCCAATTTGCGTATCATATCTCCGACACTCTCTCCCCTATTACGTGATAATACCAAACGAGCTGCCCTTTTTTTGCACCCTTTCGGTGTCCTTCGTCAATCCCACCTGGTAAGGATCACACACCGCGCAGCAATATTCTAACAGAGGACGAACGAGTGTAGTGTAAGCTGTCTCTTTAGTGGACTTGTTGCATCTTGTAAGTGTACGGCCAATGAAACTCAACCTTTCACTCGCCTTCCCCACAATATTATCTGTGTGGCCTTTCCAACTGAAGTTGTTCATAATTTTAACACCCAGGTACTTAGTTGGATTGACAGTCTTGAGAATTGTACTATTTACCGAGTAATCGAATTCCAACGGATTTCTTTTGGAACTCATGTGGATCACCTCACAATTTTCGTTATTTAGCGTCAACTGCCACCTGCCACACCATACAGCAATCTTTTCTAAATCGCTTTGCAACTGATACTGGTCTTCGGATGACCTTACTAGACGGTAAATTACAGCATCATCTGCTAACAACCTAAGTGAACTGCTCAGATTGTCACCCAGGTCATTCATATAGATCAGGAACAGCAGAGGTCCCAGGATGTTTCCCTGGGGAACACCTGATATCACTTCAATTTTTAGTCGATGATTTGCTATTACTACGAACTGCGACCTTCCTGACAGGAAATCACGAATCTAGTCGCACAACTGAGACGATACCGCATAGGCCCGCAGCTTGATTAGAAGTCGCTTGTGAGGAACGGTGTCAAAAGCTTTTCGGAAATCTAGAAATACGGAATCAACTTGAGATCCCCTGTCAATAGCGGCCATTACTTCGTGCGAATAAAGAGCTAGCTGCGTTGTACAAGAACGATGTTTTCTGAAACCATGCTGATTACGTATGAATAGAGCGTTCCCTTCGAGGTGATTCATAATGTTTGAATACAGTATATGCTCCAAAACCCTACTGCAAACCGACGTCAATGATATAG
Organism: Schistocerca gregaria; assembly: GCF_023897955.1. Classification (NCBI taxonomy): domain Eukaryota; kingdom Metazoa; phylum Arthropoda; class Insecta; order Orthoptera; family Acrididae; genus Schistocerca; species Schistocerca gregaria. Next base: position 199,304,473 of record NC_064923.1, read on the forward strand.
GTATGTTGTTCGATGGATTACTCCTACTATCCTCCTTAAACACAGGTACTAATTGTGCAATTTTCCAATCTGTAGGTACAGATCTATCGGCGAGCGAGCGGTTGTATATGATTGCTAAGTAGGGAGCTATTGTATCAGCGTAATCTGAAAGGAACCTAATCGGTATACAATGTGGACAGGAAGACTTGCCCGTATCAAGCGATTTGAGTTGCTTCGCAACCCCTAAGGTATCTACTTCTAAGAAACTCATGCTAGCAGATGTTCGTGTTTCAAATTCTGGAATATTCCATTCGTCTTCCCTGGTGAAGGAATTTCGGAAAAGTGCGTTCAATAACTCCGCTTTAGCGGCACAGTCGTCGGTAACAGTACCATCGGCACTGCGCAGCGAAGGTATTGACTGCGTCTTGCCACTTGTGTACTTTACATACGACCAGAATTTCTTCGGATTTTCTACCAAATTTCGAGACAATGTTTCTTTGTGGAACCTATTGAAGGCATCTCGCATCGAAGTCCGTGCCAAATTTCGCGCGTCTGTAAATTTTAGCCCATCTTCGGGATTTCGCGTTCTTCTGAACTTCGCATGCTTTTTCCGTAGCTTCTGCAACAGCATTCGGACCTTTTTTGTGTACCACGGGGCATCCGTTCCATCTCTTACCAATTTATGAGGTATGAATCTCTCAATTGCTGTTGCTACTATATCTTTGAATTTGAGCCACATCTCGTCTACATTTGCATAATCAGTTCGGAAGGAATGGAGATTGTCTCTTAGGAAGGCTTCTAGTGACACTTTATCCGCTTTTTTAAATAAAATTATTTTGCGTTTGTTTCTGGTGGATTTGGAAGAAACGGTATTGAGCCTAGCTACAACGACCTTTTGATCACTAATCCCTGTATCAGTCAGTCATGATGCTCTCTATTAACTCTGTATTGTTTGTGGCTAAGAGGTCAAGTGTGTTTTTGCAACCATTTACAATTCGCGTGGGTTCGTGGACTAACTGCTCGAAATAATTTTCGGGGAAAGCATTTAGGACAATCTCGGAAGATGTTTTCTGCCTACCACCGGTTTTGAGCAAGTATTTTTGCCAACATATCGAGGGAAGGTTGAAGTCCCCACCAACTATAACCGTAAGAGTGGGGTTTTTATTTCTTACGAGACTCAAATTATCTCTGAACTGTTCAGCAACTATATCATCGGAATCTGGGGGTCGGTAGAAGGAGCCAATTATTAACTTAGTTCGGCTGTTAAGTATAACCTCCACCCATACCAATTCGGACGGAGTATCTACTTCGACTTCACTACAAGATAAACCACTACTGACAGACACAAACACTCCACCACCAATTCTGCCTAATCTATCTTTCCTGAACACCGTCTGAGACTTCGTAAAAATTTCTGCAGAACTTATTTCAGTCTTTAGCCAGCTTTCTGTACCTACAACGATTTCAGCTTTCTATTAGCGCTTGAAGCTCAGGGACTTTCCCAGCACAACTACAACAATTTACAACTACAATTCCGACTGTTCCTTGATCAAGCACGTCCTGTATTTGCCATGCACCCTTTGAGATTGCAGCCCACCCCGTACTTTCCCGAGGCCTTCTAACCTAAAAAAACCGCCCAGCCCACGCCACACAGCCTCCACTACCAGTGTAGCCGCCAGCTGAGTGTAGTGAACTCCTGACCTATTCAGCAGAACCCGAAACCCCACCACCCTGTGGCGCAAGTCAAGGAATCTGCAGCCAACACGGTCGCAAAACCGTCTGAGCCTCTGATTCAGAACCTCCACCCGGCTCTGCACCAAAGGTCCGCAGTCGGTTCTGTCAATGATGCTGCAGATGGTGAGCTATGCCTTCATCTTTTAAGCAAGACCGGCAGCCTTCAACAAATCAGATAGCCGCTGGAATCAAGAGAGAATTTCCTCAGATCCAAAGCGACACACGTCATTAGTGTCGACATGTGCCACCACCTGCAGCTGGCTGCACCCTGTGCTCTTCGTGGTATCCGGAAGGACCCTTTCCACATCAGGAATGACTCCACCCGGAGTGCACACGGAGATCACACTGGATTTCTTGCCCTCCTTAGCCACCATATCCCTAAGGGGCCCATTACGCGCCTAACATTGGAGCTTCCAACTACCAATAAGCCCACCCTCTGCGATTGCCCAGACCTTGAAGGCTGAGAATGATCCTCTGAAACAGGGCAGGCAGCTGCATCTGGCTCAGCCAGAGACAGTACCTGAAACCTGTTTGTCAGATGCACCGGGGAGGCTTTCTAATCAGCCTCCAGGGAGGTCTTACGCTGCCTGCCACACCTTGGAACGACCTCCCAATCAACCACAGGCGAGGGCTCAGCCCCACTGCGGGCAGCAATCGGGGCAACCACTGTGGCAGACCGATCTAGGGACAGACGGGACGAGGTTGACATCCCCGTGATACCCAAGTCCAGCTCCCCACAGCGGTGCCCATTGGCAACAGCCTCAAGCTGCGCAACCGAAGTCAGCGCTGCCTGCAGCTGTGAGCAAAGGGATGCCAACTGAGCCCTCATCCGAACACAGCAATCACAGTCCCTGTCCATTCTAATTGATGTTGAACAACAGTTACTGAAACACAAGTCCATGCCTATATAACACAAGGGAAACATGCAAAGTATGTATGAACTAACCTGTACAAATGGCCTAACGACTGTGCTACAATGTGCCTGAATTTACGTTTACAGTAACTAAAACTCGAAATTACACCTCCTATACGATACTCACACGCAATGTCAGTAAGAATCTACGAAGTAAATACAGAAAAGAAGCTATATACGTATCTTTCTGCGCTGTCGATGTGCACCAACTGGGAGCTCAGGCCACACTCTTCATCCCTGCACTACTTCTAGAGCTTACAGCCATTTGAACCAGTTTACAGTAGTCTTATGTTGGTGTCCACTTCACTTCCCGCCAATACCAAATAGACGATAACCTGGAGCGTCAAGATGATTACTGTCAACCATTTCCTTCTTCTCTGTATGTCCATCTTTCCACAGATGGTTTTTTGTTTGTTTGGGGTTTAAGGGCGCTCAACTACTGAGATCATTAGCGCCCAGTCACAATTATAGGAGCACATAGAATCTAGTAAAACTGAAGGGGGGGGACACCAGAAAGTTCTTACAAAGATGCAGATAAAATAAGTGAAAGAGTTAGATGTCTTTGGACAAGCCAGTCAAAGTAATAAAACGAAGAACACGAGCAGCTGCTCGAGCGTCATCAGCTAAAATATCCTGTGAAGTAGATGGCAGAGACAGGACAACACGAAATTGACTACAATGGGGACACATGACAATAAAACATGGCGCACTGTCAATGCATGACCACAAGGTCACTGCGGGGCTGGGTCACCGGAGAGCAGGTAGCGGTGGCTAAACCGGAAATGCCCAATCCGCAACCTGGTCAGAAGGACCTCTTCTCGCCGAGATGGTCGGGAGGAGGTTGTCCAAGCAGTTGGGAACGGTTTTACGGGCCGGAGCTTGTTTCCTTGAAGTAATCACAAAGTATCCCACCACAATGACACAAGCCTCTTACAAACAACCCCACTAATGTCAGATGACGGCACACAATGGGAGGCTGGCCGAGGCAGGAGGACTGCAGCCTTGACTGCAGCATCAGCAGCCTAATTCCCAGGCACTCCTTCATGGCTGGGAACCCACAGAAAGCTGACTGGAGAGCCATCATCAGCAAAAGAATGGAGGGACTGCTGGATCCGTTGCACCAAGGGATGGACCGGATATGGAGCTCCAAGGCTCTGAAGAGCACTGAGTGAATCCGAGCAGAGTACATACGATGAATGGCGGTGGCGGCGGGCATACTGAACGGCCTGATGGAGAGCAAAAAGCTCAGCCGTAAAGCTGGAACACTGGTCGAGGAGCCGGTATTTAAAGGTGACGGCCCCGACGACAAAGGCACAGCCGACAAAATCGTCAGTTTTGGAGCCATCAGTGTAAATAAAGGTGTGACTGGCAAGTCGCGCACGAAGTTCGACAAACCGTGTGCAATACAATGCAGCCGGAGTACCCTCCTTTGGGAGCGAGCTGAGGTCGAGATGAATATGAACCAGAGCCTGGAGCCAAGGTGGTGTCAGGCTCTCACCCTCTCTGAAGGTGGTAGGGAGGGCAAAATCCAATTGTCTAAGCAGGCGACGAAAGCGTACTCCAGGGGGCAGCAGGGCAGACACGTACAACCCATACCGACGATCGAGAGAATCGGCGAAGAAGGACTGATAAGAGGGGTGGTCGGGCATTGACAACAGCCAGCAAGCATACCGACAAAGCAGTACGTCGCGCCGGTAGGTCAATGGTAATTCGGCAGCTTCAGCATAAAGACTCTCGACGGGACTAGTGTAGAATGCTCCGGTCGCAAGACATAACCCCTGATGGTGGATGGAGTTGAGACGGCGTAAGAGGGATGGCCGAGCAGACGAGGCTCCCATAATCCAGCTTTGATCGGACTATGGACCGATACAAGCGAAGCAGGGCAGTGCGATCCGCTCCCCCAGATGAACCACTAAGAACTCTGAGGACATTAAGGGAACGTGTACAACGGGCAGCCAAATAAGAAACTTGCAGAGACCAACAAAGTTTGCTGTCCAGTGTGAGCCCTAGAAATTTAATTGTTTCCACGAATGGGAGAACAACGTGACCGAGATGTAAGGATGGCGGAAGGAACGCTTTATATCGCCAAAAGTTGACGCAAACCATCTTCTCATCAGAGAACAGGAAGCCATTAGCCACACTCCATGAGTACAGGCTGTCAAGACAACGCTGAAGGCAGCGCTCCAGGAGGCATGTTTTCTGGGCACTGCAGTAGATCGCGAAGTCATCGAGAAAAAGAGAGCCTGAGACATTAGGTGGAATGCAATCCGTAATTGGATTGATCGCTATGACAAAAAGGGCTACGCTCAAGACGGAGCCCTGAGGCTCTCCGTTCTCCTGGAGGAAGACTCGGACAGTACAGAACCCACACGCACCCTAAACTTTCGATCTGTTCAAAAGGAATCAATAAAAATGGGCAGGCGACCGTGGAGACCCCACCTGTGCATAGTGCGGAGGATATCTCCTCTCCAACAGGTATGATAAGCCTTCTCCAAATCGAAGAATACGGCTACCATTTGGCGCTTTCACAAAAAGTTGGTCATAATGAATGTCGACAAGGTCACAAGGTGGTCAACAGCGGAGCGGCGGCGACGAAAGCCGCATTGAACATTGGTAAGTAGCCGTCGAGATTCAAGAATCCAAAGTAACCGAGCGTTAACCATGCGCTCCATCACCTTACAGACACAGCTTTTAAGAGAAATGGGGCGGGAACTAGAAGGAAGGTGTCTATCCTTCCCGGGTTTGGGTATAGGAACAACGACGGCGTCGCGCCAACGCATGGGGACTTGACCTTTGGTCCAGACGCGATTGTAGATACGAAGTAGAAAGCTTTTGCCTGCCGGAGAAAGGTTTGTCAGCATCTGAACGTGAATGGCATCTGGCCCCAGAGGAGAGGACCGGGACACTGCAAGTGCACGTTCGAGTTCCCGCATAGTAAAGGGGGCATTATAATTTTTCAGGGTCAGACATCCACAGGATCAACAAGTACCTCATTACCCGAAGTTAGGCCAGGTACCGAGGAGTGGGCCTTAATGCCCGACAGCCGGCGCAGGCCACCCCAGACGACAGAAGAGGGAGTAAAACTGTTAAAGGAGCTGGTGAAAGAGGTCCAACAAGCTTTTTTGCTGTCTTTGATGACTCTACGGCATTGCGCTCGGAGTCGTTTGTATCCAATACAATTCGCCAACGTAGGATGGCGGCGAAAGGTGCCTAAAAGCACGTCGTCGAGCACGGATAGCGTCTCTACAAGCCTCATTCCACCAGGGAACGGAAACGCGACGTGAAGAAAAGGTAGTACGAGGAATGGAACGTTCGGCAGCATTGATAACAGCCGTGAGGTATTCGACCTGACTGTCACAACTGAGAAAATCGTGGTCTGGAAAGGTCGCCAGGGAGGAGTAAAGTCCCCTGTCACCTTTTGGTATGTTCCAGCTCTAAGGACGTGGGGATAAGGTGTGGTGCAGGAGACGAACGACACAGGGGAAATGGTCGCTGGAATAGGTGTCAGAAAGGACATACCACTCGAACCGACGGGCAAGAGTGGTAGAACAGATCGAGAGGTCCAAGTGGGAATAGGTATGAGTAGAGTCCGAGAGGAAAGTCGGGGCGCCAGTATTGAGGCAGATAAGATTGAGATAGTTGAAGACATCCGCCAAGAGGGAGCCTCTCTGACAGGATGCAGGAGAACCCCAAAGGGGATGATGGGCATTAAAGTCGTCAAACAATAAAAACGGCGGAGGAAGCTGAACAATCATGTGCATCATGTCAGCCCGACTAACTGCGGACGACGATGGAGTGTCGACAGTACAAATAGAAAAAGTAAAGGCAGAAAGAGTAATATGGACAGCTATTGCTTGGAGTGGGGTGATCAATGGGATGGGATGGTAATAGACATCGTCCCGAACGAGCAACATGACCCCACCATGAGCTGGAATACCGGCCACACGGGTGAGGTCAGACCGCTCCGAGGTATAGTGGGTAAAAGCAATACAGTCAGTTGGGCGCAACTTGGTTTCCTGGAGACCAAGGACGAGCGGACAGTGCAGGCGGAGGAGCAGTTGTAATTCCTCCCGATTAGGTCGAATACCTAATATGTTCCAATGTAACAAAGCCATCGCTAGTCAGAATAAAGGAGGGAACGAAATGGGTGAAGAGCTGGTCACCTCGACGGGTGCAGAGAGCCAGGTTTCGAGGGAACAACGCTACAACCGGCGGGAGGCGAATCCTGTTCCATCAAGTCGTCGCCAGCTGCGGCCGCATTCCTGGGTTGCGTAGGAGGGGCAGCATCATTCGCCGACGACAGGCCAGCTGAGCGCCTAGCAGCAGAGCGTCCCGGTGAAACTGAGGACGGCCGGGAGCAGCGACTCACGGATGGAGCGTCAGACGAAACGCGCCACGGTGGAGAGGGGTGATAAAGACTTCTTCTTGGAGGCCTTCTGTGAAGTCTGAGGCATGGGGATGGTGGACTGGACCCGAAGAAGGTCTCACGCGCGGGGTCCGTTTTGGAACGTCAGACCTCGGAAGCCGGGGTCCGGAACGTTTCCCCAATGGACGCCTGAGAAGAAGATCGCTTCTCAGTCGGCGGAGGGGGAGGAGGAGGAGGAGGAGGAGGAGGAGGAGGAAGGGTGGCCCCTGGGGCAGAGGGGGCAGGTGCCGCGAGGGAGGAGGATTTGGAAGGGAGGGATTTGGGAGGCGGAGGCATAGACCCTGAATGGGGTGAGGAGGTGGAGGGGGGATAGGATAGGGGTGAGGATGCTGTGGAAGGAGTGGACACGATTGAGGCAAACGAAGTCGTCAACGTCACAGGATGGAGGCGGTTATACTTCTTCCTGGCCTCAGAATAAAAGAGATGGTCCAAAGTTTTTATTTCCTGAATCTCCTCCTCCTTCTGATACGTGTGGTAGTCTAAAGATCTAGGCGAGTGGAGGCCAGGACAATTGACGCACCGAGGTGGTGGGGTCCTCACTAAGAGGACGTCCACAATCGCCACAAAGGGGTTCAGCCTCACACCGTGACGACATGTGCCAGAAGCGCAAACACCGAAAGCAGCGCATAGGAGGCGGGACGTAAGTTCGCACGTTGCACCGGTAGGACATCACCTTTACCTTCTCCGGGAGAACGTCCCCCTCGAAGGCGAGGATAAAGGCCCCGATGTCGATGCGACAGTCTTTGGGGCCGCGCTGGACTCGCCGGACGAAATGCACGCGTCGGCGCTCCAGGTTGGCCCTGAGTTCCTCATCAGATTGCAGCAGGAGGTCCCGATGAAATATAACCCCCTGCATCCTATTCAGTGCCAGATGCGGGACAATGGATACTGGGATGTCCCCTAGTCGGTCGCATGCCTGGAGCGCCGCCGACTGTGTGGCGGAGGTGGTCTTTATAAGAACGGACCCCGAACGCATTTTACTGAGAGCCTCGATTTCCCCGAAGATGTCGTCGATATGCTGGACAAAGAACATGGGCTTGGAGGTGGCGAACGTCCCCCCATTGGTCCGAGAACAGACTAAATAGCGGGGGAAGTACTTCGCCCCAGGCCGGCGGGCCTGTCCTTCCTCCCAGGTAGTGGCTAAGGGGGAAAGGGCAGGAGAACCAGAGACAATACCTTTCTTTTTAAAAGACTTGGCCACAGATCGACACATGTTGACGTTTTATCTGCGAAACGTCCTCCCCGATACCACCCACTCCGATCAGGGGCTCTCCCGATGGGCGCCACCCAGCCTCAGCAAGGGCCACCTGGCAGGATGACTATTGCCGGGAGTCCTGATGCCCCAAGGAGACGGTCATCTACTCCTTGGCCGACGTGGGGAGGGTGCAGCTCAGGTATCGGCACTACGATCCCTGTGTTGTCAGGGGGCTACAACCTAGAGGGTATATGACGACCCCACCAGAACGGGCTGGCTACTGTGCTGGATTTTGGGTGCCATGGAAAGTGCATCATGATCGTAGGTGCAGATGGGGACGCACTATGGGCGTAACGTGTGCAACCCATCAGGCGTTTAGGCCCAATTTGAGGAATAGTGGGTGCGGTTACAACGCCGTTACAATGCTGAGTGCCAATGTCTTAGTGCACTGAAGGCCAGTGATACACTACGTAAGGTGTCCTTCTCCAAAAGGGTCGTACTTCTGTAGAATTTTGAAAAATGGAGGTCAAACCCCAAGGGGGACCACTACTTTAAGGCCGAAACGTTTGAGACTCCCTTTAGTCGCGTCTTACGACAGGCAGGAATATCGCGGGCCTATTCTTACCCCTGACCCCGCAGGGGGGGCCACAGATGGTTGCCCGACCTGGATGTTCGGTACGTGATGTGAAATCAAACACCTTTCAGCAGTCTAATTTCCTAACTTATTTTATTTGGCTACCACTTTCGGCGATTTTCTACTCCATCTTCAGGCCCTGTGTACAGACAACAATGGTACCAGCATGGAATAGACAACCAAAAGAGGGGGGTGGTGGTGGTGCAGGTCTTACATATAGTGGTAATATGTAATAACGTAACAATACCAACCAGTACAGGAAGTTGCATAAAGTTACAGATAAATTAAGGAATGGAATAAAATAAAACAAAACAAAAGTTGCACACCATATTAATTAAACTTGTGAGCAAAGTATATACGTCATATAATTGTAAAAAAAGTCCTACTAAACTGAGGTAAATATTTCATGTTATGCATAGATAACAGGAGTAAAACAACAGTCATATACTGACGAGTACAGACTGAAGGTAAAACATTTAATTACATACTGTCAATATACTAGTGAAACATGTACCACTTACTGGAGGTCAACCCCATAAGTATCTGTATCATGTTCCATATACTACTAATAACTAATAAAAGGAGAATACAAAAAATACATTACTGCAATTTATTGCTCACAAATCATAAGATGTAACTTATTTAATAAAACATATCTAGTGACTAACTATGAAGAACATGAAATATACCGTAACGAGTTCCCACTTAGCAGTAAGTATTGAAATATATGGAAAAGGCAAAACCAACGCTATTACGAAAGTGGTAAGTCTGCTGGTAAGCAGGGGTGTGGCAAGGTGACGTACCAAATCATAAGCTGTGAAGTAAGTCTAAAGAAAAGCACAGCGATACATACACAATTCTTCTTGAAGTCTGAGCCTGTCTCATACGTCTGGTGAGCAAGATGTATAAGACAGGCGAAAAACCCTCAGACTTCAAGAAGAATATAATAATTCCAATCTCAAAGAAAGCAGGTGTTGACAGATGTGAAACTTACCGAACTATTAGTTTAATAAGTCACAGCTGCAAAATACTAACACGAATTCTTTACAGACGAATGGAAAAACTAGTAGAAGCCGACCTCGGGGAAGATCAGTTTGGATTCCGTAGAAATGTTGGAACACGTGAGGCAATACTGACCCTAAGACTTATATTAGAAGCTAGATTAAGGAAGGGCAAACCTACGTTTCTAGCATTTGTTGACTTAGAGAAAGCTTTTGACAATGTTGACTGGAATACTCTCTTTCAAATTCTGTAGGTGGCAGGGGTAAAATACAGGGAGCGAAAGGCTATTTACAATTTGTACAGAAACCAGATGGCAGTCATAAGAGTCGAGGGCTATGAAAGGGAAGCAGTGGTTGGGAAAGGAGTGAGACAGGGTTGTAGCCTCTCCCCGATGTTATTCAACCTGTATATTGAGCAAGCAGTAAAGGAAACAAAAGAAAAATTCGGAGTAGGTATTAAAATCCGTGGAGAAGAAATAAAAACTTTGAGGTTCGCCGATGACATCGTAATTCTGTCAGAGACAGCAAAGGATTTGGAAGAGCAGTTGAACAGAATGGATAGTGTCTTGAAAGGAGGATATAAAAAGAACATCAACAAAAGCAAAACGAGGATAACGGAATGTAGTAGACTTAAGTCGGGTGATGCTGAAGGAATTAGATTAGGAAATGAGACAAGTAGTAAAGGAGCTTTGCTATTTGGGGAGTAAAATAAGTGATGATGGTCGAAGTAGACAGGATACAAAATGTAGACTGGAAATGGCAAGGAAAGCGTTTCTGAAGAAGAGAAATTTGTTAAAATCGAGTATAGATTTCAGTGTCAGGAAGTCATTTCTGAAAGCATTTGTATGGAGTGTCGCCATGTATGGTAGTGAAACATGGACGATAAATAGTTTGGACAAGAAGAAAATAGAAGCTTTCGAAATGTGGTGCTACAGAAGAATGCTGAAGATTAGATGGGTAGATCACATAACTAATGAGGAAGTATTGAATAGGATTGGGGAGAAGAGAAGTTTGTGGCACAACTTGACTAGAAAAAGGAATCGGTTGGTAGGACATGTGTTGAGGCATCAAGGGGTCACCAATTTAGTATTGGAGGGCAGCGTGGAGGGTAAACATCGTATAGGGAGACCAAAAGATGAATAAGTTAAGGCAATGTTAACCTACTTCACCCAGGACTTGTGGAAAAACTAGAAAGCTGTAAAAACTAACGACATCTGTATTATTTGAGGAATAGTAACTACACAGTTGTATTGGAGACTAGAAAAATGACGTCACAAACTAAGTAATGAAGAAGCGTAAAGGAAAGTTCCTGTACACGTTGAAGATGAGTAAAATCAATATCGTGTGTCGTTACTCGTTTATTGTACGTAATTGTTAGCGAGAAGTACGAAGGTCACCAACTACAATCGTGTATTCCTCAGAGTGGTCTCATGTTCAATACATATGAAAGCGTTGCACTCAGTATTGAGTCATAACCAGGAAACTACGATCGTGTATTTTATTATACAGGCAAAAACAAATGTAAAGTAGAACCCCGTTTCAATTAACAACGACAAAAATTAGATCAGAAATTTTGAACTTCCAGTCTGTTGTACATCGATCTACAAACATTATTGGGACACCAAGCCTCTGTATTTGAAATAGGTCAATCATAAAAGGAACAAGAAAGAACCCTTTGCACGAGTCTTCGAAAGTGGTAATGGTGTAATAACACCTTACGTGAAAGAATGCTTAACACACTAACATGAACTAACACAAAGGAGGAAAACAGAGAAAAAGCATCCATATCAGATAAGAACAATGTGTTACCAGGATTCCTGTGTTAAAAATCGTTAATAATAAACCGTTGCAATGTGAAACCGTTGACCCAAAAATGCGACCCATGTCACACCACCACATGAAATGCTGAAGACATCGTAATGTTGTGTAAATGACAATCGCCATTTCAATAAAACCTGAGGAAACCAAGGTGATAAACATCTGTAAAAAAGCGGAGAACATGTCATGAGATATGATTTTGTATTTGGGGTCACAGTTGAGAACTGAAGGAGGGAAACAACGTAATCAACTAGTGGAGATTGCGAAGTCAGTAAGGATGGTTCCATTACAGCATGTCAAACAGCGTCATGAAACATCTGTTGAAAATCCTCAAAAAGTAGCATTCCTAAGGATCTGACTATCGCTTGGGAACAGAGGTCCCTCTGTAACATGTGCAGTACTAAAGACGGCAAAGCCATACAAATGTACAATTTGTAGGACCAATAAAACCATAAGCGCATCGAGGTACATAACCTATATTCTTATAAAAAGAGGGAATAGCTGTATATATTGAAGTTGAGCAACGTACGAGATGATAATGGTAGTTTAATAAAAAATCTTCGAGGATTTCAGTAACATGCATCGACGAGAACACTTGAAATACCGATACTAAAGACATAGCATTTAATAACGGATTTCAACCAGACTTGGTTGACCATATATATTCAAAAATTCTTCGAAAGAACTCTTATGTTACAAATGAAATCTTCCTACTAATCTTGCACATATTTTTCACAAAAATTATACCTTAACATAGACTTTAATAGCAACAATACAGTATCTAAATTGTTGAGACAGTATGTGGAACAATTAGACCCATTACTAAGGTCAGGCGTATATAAAATAACCTGTGAAGATTGTGACTCCATTTATATCGGCTAAACATGTAGGTATTTTAGAGAAAGATACCGAGAACATACATCGTACCACACGATTAAACAACCCACATTTAAAGAACATCTAAAAACAACTAAGCATACTGCCACACGTTTTAACGAAAATCTCAAGGTTTTACACTTCATAGAAAAAGGAAGTACGAGATCTGGATATCTGTATGCACTTACGCAAGGGGCCTAGGGACTTACTGAACGAACATTCTGAATTCAAGAATAAATACTTTTTCGATGTTTCGGTAATTTCTTACGGACTTAGATTTGCACACACACATTTTATTGTTAACCGTTAAAAAATTCCACTACTGTTATGTATTTCTTAGTAATTCCCTCGCTATCTTTCATGATGTTTTACTTTGAATGACATATAGGGCTCTTTCTGTCTATTTGGCTCCACAGCATACTTTACTGTGGGCATGGTCTTGTTGTGGTTATCAGCATATGGACATTTCCTGTTTTCCTTTTGTTTGCACTTACGTTACTCTCCTATTAATTCAATGTGGCTGTATTTCTGGCCACATTTTTGCTTAAGATAGTTTTGATATCCCCTAGATCGATAGTGACATGCACCCGAGTTTCCTTTCTTTGACTTGGACCTATGCCTTCGTAAGTTACTGGTTTTCATGTTTGGTTTGAATGTTTACCTAATTGTCGGCAGATGTTGGTTGAAGTGATCGCTGTAGGAAGCAGGTAAATGCGTTGTTTTCTATGTTGTGTGGTTATTTCAATTTATGGTTCCTTTCGTTTGTTATTTCCTATGTCTTATTTCTTTTGAACAGAAAGCTACGTGTACTAATATTTGAATGCTGGCCCCTGTTTTGACCAGAACCGAGGCGGAATCTTCCTACACGTCTGTCAGGGTAAGCTTTCGTCTGTATGTTGTTTTTCATGTTACTTTTGGTGCATAACAACCACATTTATAGTACCTAGATTATATTTTTCCCTTTTCGTTCTTCCTTCCTTTCATCATAAGTAGAGTCAATACAGTTTTATTGAAAATATGTACTTTCATAGACCTTTTTTATTTTACTTTTTCGGTAGAAGTATGATGAGTACGATTAAGAGAGTGGATCGAAGATCTTTAGGAAACTGCATTCGAATTCCATTTCATGGAAATTGGGATGCAGCAATGACTCCACTGACATATTTGGAGTACATATTCCGTTTGCAAAAGCTTTTATGTTCTGACTACATATACGCATTTAAGGCTTTTTTCGGCTTGTAGCCCCTGTATGCGGTTTTTATACTATGTAGTATTTGCCTCTCATATATTATCATTTAGTTTCTCACTTATTCGTTTATTCCTAGACATACAATACCATAGCACTAATTCGCTTGAACTTTACCTAAAGTAGTTAACATTAATGAATTGTCTGCTTTCGTTGACCTTTACTATTGGACATGTATTAACCATATTGCTGTCACGAGTTATAGTATCCCCCCCCCCCCCACCAAATTCCTTTTAGGCACTAACTGTGATTAGTAATGACACCTCTTCAACCGTTACTGGTTCCTAAGGTTGTGGCGGTACCAGGAGACTTATTAGATCTGACACTTCCGTTAGATTCCACTACTTTACGCCACAGGTAACCTACTGGTTAGTGACAAAAAAGTTGTATGCTAATCTGAACAGGCGCACTGGAACTAAAGTTTTACTAACATGCTTGATTCCGTATCTTTTTTCTCAACGGTGTGGGTTGAGTACCTAGCTGCTTTAGTCTACGTGCTAGTATGTCTGTACTTCTCGGCTTTCAACAGACAGTTTTTGCTTTGAGAATTGACACTTGTACGTTGCCACCTTCAATATATACAGCCATGGCCCCGTGTTATAAGAATATAGGTTATGTGCTTCGATGTGGTTTTGGTTTCATTGGTCTTGTAAATTGTAGATTTGTATAGCTTTGCCGTCTTGGTAGGGCTATCTAAATAGTTACTCCACATGTAACAGAGGGACATATGTTCCCATGCGATACTCAGATCGTTAGGCATGCTACTTTGAGGATTTTCAACAGATTATATCAGTTTTATGATGCTATGGAACGACTCTTACTGACTCCATAATCTCCACGAGTTGATTACGTTGTTTCTCTCCTCCTGTTTTCAACTGACCCCGGCCGATTCCACCCGTCTGCTTTGACTCACGACGTCGTAAATACGGCGGAAACGACCATCCACTACGACTCCGATATGGCGCCTATGACGCCATTACGAAAACATAAACACGAAAATACATCGAAAAACCAACACACACACCTTAGGAAAAAAACTAATCAAACTAACGGGACAGAGGCGGAAAATTAGGGGTTTTGGGTGCGGACAAAGTAAATATAAACAAATTTAGACACACCACTGTAAAAAACCACACAAAACGTGGAAAAAACTGACAACACGAAACTTCCTAAATTCCACTAAACACAGTATACTTTCGAGTCGAACACTTCCCTTGACCTATATAGCTCAACAGCATCTCCCGATACCGGAACACCCATAGCCACAACCACCCATTGGGATCGAACAGTTCCCTTCACCCACATAGGTCAACAGCGACTCCCAATACCAAAAAACCCACAGATACGACCACAAGTTGGAATCGAGAACTTCCCTACAACTACGTATCTACAAACAAACACACGATACCAAATCACCAGTACACCAAGCCACACAACTCCGAACCACCCCACTAGCCACAACACCACACAACAAATACACTAAAAAAAGAAAAACTTACCACAACAAAGTTCCGGCGCCACAACTTAGGTGAGCCCGCCCCCCCCCCCCCCCCCCACACAACAAAAATATACTCAACCTAAAGAAAGACCCATCCCACCCACACCCCACCCCAACATCCCCCCCTCACGCCAAAATAAAATACCCATAAACAAATCTCAATCACACACTACAACTCAACAACTGCAACAAAATAGATCCTCCACAGCTAAATCACAAACCGACACACTTCCCTCCCCCTCCCCTCCCTCACAAACACAGCCAACAACTAAACCTCCCTCCCTCCTCCCCCCCTCCCACGGGCCGAAGCCACCCACCCACGCAAACCACGCTAACTAACCACCTTCGGCCTGTACATCTTACTGATAGCCCTTAAAAATTACTGTACCCCCCTCTCACCCAATCACCTATAAGAAGAAAAAGCATCAGAAACTACAGTAGAACCCGGTTCTATGAACTCTTCAATTAACCCCACTAATTCCCTCTTAGACCGCCCCCTCCACAACACTAAAAGCACAATCCGAACACCCAAACCCAGGTACAAAGGCCCCCGACACCCAAAGACCAACCACAGACTTACCCCTTCCATACTTCCTTTTCCCAAACTGCGACTCGTCCACCTCCACTACAACCCCAGGCCCACCCAACTTACCCCTGTACTTAATAAACTCAGAACATACATCGCGGCAAAACGAAAACAAGTCAAGCGCACTCCTCTTAAACCAGTATCAAGTGCGCAAAAACTGTGAGGATTGTAACAATAGTAGTACGTCAACAACACAATCTCGCACATGCCCAACCTAGACTTCTCGAACCAGGAACCGCACAGCCACATATAACCGTCCCTGGTCAGAGACGCCGGAACTTTTGCAAATTTCATGTTATGCCCACAAACAGCACACTTCACAACCTCCACCAACAAGCCAAACAGCTGCAGAAATTTAATCAATTCCAACGGACTCGCCCCCATCTCAGCATGCAAGCGCACACTTAATTTTATCCGTCATATCCATACCTAACAAGAGCAGCAATAAATTAATTTACTCAAATTAACACATGACCTCCAGCGAACAGCGCTACAATAAGTTTCACACAAAAACACTAAATCGTTAACTCACTGGAAACAATTCCTCTCCACATGCAGCCAAAACGTGAATCACCCAGAACAGGCACTAACACCAAACTGAATCCAATACACCAAACAACACGAAACCCCTAAACACACCACCAGAGGGCACCATGAACAGCAACACAATGACACCTACAAACACGCCACACTCACAAACCAAACTCCGCGCCGTCATGACGTCACACGCCACAACAGCCTTACGTCACGGGTGAAAGCTGACGGGTGGGATCGGACGCTTCGGTCGAACCTATGTTCTCTCATGTCGTGTGCTCTCCCTTCTTTTTTTTTCAGAGGTTAGTCCTCTGGGTTTTCACAGGTTTTATTGAGTCGGCAATTCTCGGTTAGACAACATTACGATGTCTTTAGCATTTTGTGGTGACGACACCGATTTCATTTTTTTGGTTTAACGGTTTCACGTTGCAACTGTTTATTGTTAATTATTTCTACCACAGGAATCCTGGTAACACATGTCCTCATCTGATAGGGCAGTACTTTGTTCCCCCATTCCCCTTTGTTTAGCTTATTCCAGTGTGTTAAATATTCTTTCACTTAAGGTGTTTCGTACCGTGACTACGGTCAAACGCTTGCGCAAAACGTTTTTTCCTTTATTATTGACCTTCTTGAAATACAGGGGCTTGGTTTCCCAAGAATGTTTGTAGAGTAATGTAGGACAGACTGTAAGTTTTGAATTTCTGATCGTTTTAGTCATTGTTAATTAAAACGGGGTTCTACTTTAGATTTGTTTGCCTGTGTATTAAAATATATCAACATATTTTCCTGGTTACGACTCAGTACTGAGTGCAATGCTTTCATGTGTACTATACATATGAGACACCACTATATGAAGAATACGTGATTGTACTTCATGACCTTCGTACTTCTCGCTAACAATTTCGTACGATAAACCTTTTTACTCATCTTCAACATGTACAGGAATTTTCCTTTACACATATTTATTACTTAGTTTGTGACGTCACTTTTCTAGGCTGCACTACATCCGTGCAGTTACTACTCTTCAAATGATAGACGTCGTTAGTTTTTTGCAGCTTTCTAGTTTTTTCACAATTTCTGGGTGACGTAGGTTAACGTTGTCTTAACCTATTTACTTGGTTACCTTCGTTCTTCGACATGTAACCACGATGGTTGGTACACTACATTGGTTGACATTACTGTGTTAGTGTTGTTAGTTCTTGTGTTCGTGTTACATGACCAGTGTTCGTGTTCACACGACGACTTGTTTTATTAGCTGACATGGGAGTTTATTCAGATTGCACACCTGAACCTCTAATGCACTGACAATACCCGACTCATTGTTCTGGTATATTCCTTGATATCCACATTCTCAATCAACCATCTAATCATAAAGTTACTGACATATTATACATTGTATGGTACACCCTGTCACGTGTTCTGCTGGTTTTTCGGTCAAAAATGGTTCAAATGGCTCTGAGCACTATGGGACTTAACATATAAGGTCATCAGTCCCCTACAACTTAGAACTACTTAAACCTAACTAACCTAAGGACATCACGAACTTCCATGCCCGAAGCAGGATTCAAACCTGCGACCGTAGCGGTCGCGCGGTTCCAGACTGTAGCGCCTAGAACCGCTCGGCCACACTGGCCGGCGTTTTTCGGTCATACTATCCCTTCTCTTCCCTTGCTTAAGAGCTACATGACACATAGAGAGAGATACGTGCGTTTGGTTGTTCTGACGCCTTTCTTAAATATTGCGTGTGTATCGCAGTTTTTTTTTCTTTACTTACTTCATAGCTCATGGATTTGGTGTATCATCTAGCCACACGCCTGTTTACCAACAGACTTATTACTTTCGTGATAATGTAGGTTTGGTCCTTTCCACATATTTCAGTGTGTCGCTTGGTGGGAATTCGTTACGGTATATTACATTAGATTCAAAGTTCGGTTCAGTAGAAACATTTTATTAAATGAGTTGAATCTTATGAGTTCGTGATCGATAAATAGCACTGATGTATTTTTATATTCTCCTTTTCTTAGTTATTAGTTGTATACAAAATATGAAACAGATAGTCAAGAGGTTGATCTCCAGTAAGTGCTATATGTTTCACCAGAACATGACAGCATCGACTGTTTTTTACTCCAGTTGTTTCTCGGGCATTGCATAGTATTATTCCGTTATTTTGTATGCATAACATGAATTATTGACCTCCCTTTAGTAGGATTCTCTTTACGATTATATGACGTATATATTTCGCTCACTAGTTTAAGTTAATACAGTGTGTTAATACAGTGTTCTCTTATTTTATTCTTTAACTTTATCTGTAACTTTATGTAACTTCCTGTACTGGTTGGTATTATGTTCTCACACATTACCACTGTATATAAGACTTGCACCATGGCACGATTGTTGTATGCTCACAGGGTTTGAAGACAGCGTAGTAAAGTGTCGAAAATGGTAGCTAAATAAAATAAGTTCGGAAATTAGGCGGGTGAAAGGTGTTTGATTTGACATCATTTTTCCTTCTTCTAGTCGATTCGTGTCATAAATATATTTTTCCCGTAATTCTATTGAGCACCTCTTCGTTAGTTGTCCGATCTACCCCTCTAATCCTCAGCGTTTTTGTGTACCAGCACGTTTCAAAAACTACTGTTTTGTCATCGTCTGAACTATACATCAGCCACCTTTTACTTCCTCAAACAAGTTCCTGTAATGAAGACTTCCTAAGATTTAAATCCATATACGATTTTAACAGATTTCTCTCTTTGAGAAGCGTTTTTGTACTGATGCTGTTCTGCTTTTTATATCATTTCTGCCAGCGTCACATGTTTTGCCGCCCAGAAAACAAAACCCATATACTATTCTTAGCATCTCATTTCCTAATCTAATTCCCTCAGCATCACCTCATCTAATTCGACTAGATTCCATTACCCTTGTTTTACTTTTGATAACTATCATATAGCATTTTTTTTACTATCCATTCCGTTCAAATGCTCTACCAAGCCATTCTCTTAGAATTATACAATGTTTTAAAATATTTTCGATGACTTTAGAACGTATTTCAAATTTCTCCTTTGGTTTAATTTAGCACTGGCCCTGGGTTCGATTCCCGACGGGGTCATGGATATCCACCTGCCTTGAGACAACTTGGTGTTTGTGTTGTCATCATTTCATCATCATCATGAAAGTGGTGAGACTGGGCTGAGAAGGTTCGGAATTTGTACGAGCGCTGATAACCGCGCAGTTGAGCGCCCCACAAACCAATCATCATCATCATCATTCGGTTTCATTTACAGCGTTCTCAACGTACAGATTCGGCAGAGTAAATGATAACGTCGGATGTGCTACTCCAAGATTAAGAGTTTGAGACGAGCGAGGAAATGGTGCAGTAGATCAAGACTGAGTAAGAAATGAATAAATAACGGAGTACACGGACTGCTTCTTGAATAAGGCCAGCGCTGATTCTCTGTTCCATCCTTTCCCAGCTTAGTTAGTGCTCCGGCTACTGATGACGAGACGTATGAGGATGGTTTGACAAGTCTGATAAAAAAATAAACAATAAAAAGTGTGTTCCCTAAACAATACAACATACTTCTCGATAGTCTCCTTTGAGATACTATATTTGGTTCAGCCATACTCCAGCTTTTTGGAACAATAGATTCTGTTAAACTCTGCAAAATATTCCTTGACTAGAACTATCATTTCCTCATTTGATGAAATTATTAATACGAGCCGTGGAATAGTCAAGCTTACCAATCATGGAGGCTGAACAAATATGTTCACGGTAATTTATCAGACTTGTCAAACCACCCTTGTAAACGTCTGATCATGCCATATTTCTGTAACCACACGTCTCACTTCTGATATTCGGCATATTTTGACACGTTTACAGTGGAGAGATAATATTCCTCTGTCTAGATCACAGGTAAGGCGGCATGCGGTGGAGTCCTGTAGAGATGGAAAGCTACAGACGTTAAAGATAGGAGGGAAACCGATGCTACAGCGAGTTTAATGCTGGATAGAAAGTATCACACTGCAGTAAATTGCATCAGAAGGAAAAGGCAGCGAGCACAGCATGAGAAAAGGCGCCTTTACGGCGTGGTTTCCTGGTCTAACGGTGAGAGCCGTTGTTAGAGAGAACGCTACGCGCAACGAGAGTGGGTGGTTTCCGGATTGCTTTCAAGAAAGCTGCCGAGATTCCTCGGCCGATAACATCTTTAATCAAGGCTGTATAACGATGCGGCCGCGGCTACGCTCCGAGCTGTCACCCGGTACACTGGGAAAGGAGCCGAGCTAATAGGCCTGTACACGATTCCTCCGCGCCATCGCTATTCTTGGGGTTCAAAGTCAGTGTCCATCAGCTTGACATCTTCTACCTATATTTAGTCATTTTGACTTAAAAGGTACTAACAGTGGATTCTCAAATCCACAATGTACAGGATGGTCCATTGATAGTGACCGGGCCAAATATCTCACGAAATAAGCATCAAACGAAAAAGCTGCAAAGAACGAAATTCGTCTAGCTTGAAGGGGGAAACCAGATGGCGCTATGGTTGGCCTGCTAGATGACGCTGCCTTAGGTCAAACGGTTATCAACCGCGTTTTTTTTTTTTTTAAATAAGAACCCCCATTTTTATTACATATTCGTGTAGTACGTAAAGATATATGAATGTTTTAGTTGGACCACTTTTTTCGCTTTGTGATAGATGGCGCTGTAATAGTCGCAAACGTATAAGTACGTAGTATCACGCAACATTCCGCCATTGCGGACGGTATTTGCTTCGTGATACATTACCCGTGTTAAAATGGACCGTTTACCAATTGCGAAAAAGGTCGATATCGTGTTTATGTATGGCTATTGTGATCAAAATGCCCAACGGGCGTGTGCTATGTATGCTGCTCGGTAACCTGGACGACATCATCCAAGTGTCCCGGCCGTTCGCCGGATAGTTACGTTATTTAAGGGAACGGCAAGTGTTCAGTCGCATGTGAAACGTGAGCCACGACCTGCAACAAATGATGATGCCCAATTAGCTGTTTTAGCTGCTGTAATCCGCACATCAGTAGCAGACAAATTGCGCGAGAATCGGGAATCTCAAAAAGGTCGATGTTGAGAATGCTATATCAACATCGATTGCACTCGTACCTTATTTCTATGCACCAGGAATTGCATGGCGACGATTTTGAACGTCGTGCACAGTTCTGCCACTGGGCACAACAGAAATTTAACGGACGATGACAGATTTTTTGCACGCGTTCTATTTAGCGACGAAGCGTCATTCACCAACTGCGGTAACGTAAACCGGCGTAATATGCACTATTGGGCAACGGAAAATCCACGATGGCTGCGACAAGTGGATAATCCGCGACCTCGGCGGGTTAATGTATGGTGCGGCATTATGGGAGGAAGGATAATTGGCCCCCATTTTATCGATGACAATCTAAATGGTGCAATGTATGCTGATTTCCTACGTAATGTTCTACCGCTGTTACTACAAGATGTTTCACTGCATGACAGAATGGCTATGTACTTCCAACATGATGGATGTCCGGCACACATTTCGCGTGCTCTTGAAGCGGCATTGAATAGCATATTTCATGACAGATGGATTGGTCGTCGAAGCACCATACTACGAACCGCACGTTCACCGGATCTGACGCCCCCCGGATTTCTTTGTGTGGGAAAAGTTGAAGGATACTTGCTGTCGTGATCCATCGACAACGCCTGAAACATGCGTCAGCGCACTGTCAATGCATGTGCGAACATTACAGAAGGCGAACTACTCGCTGTTGACAGGAATGTTATTACACGTATTGCCAAATGTATTGAGGTTGACGGACATCATTTTGAGCACTTATTGCATTAATGTGGTATTTACAGGTAATCACGCTGTAACATCAAGCGTTCTCAGAAATAAGTTCACAAAGGTACATGTATCACATTGGAACAACCGAAATAAAATGTTGAAACGTACCTAAGTTCTGTATTTTAATTCAAAAATACCTACCTGTTAGCAACTGTTCGTCTAAAATTGTGAGCCATATGTTTGTGAGTATTACAGCGCCGTCTATCACAAAGCGAAAAATGTGGTCCAACTAAAACATCCATATTTATTTACGTACTATACGAATATGGAATAAAAAATTGTGGTTCCTATTTTAAAAAACGCAGTCGATATCCGTTTGACCTATGGCAGCGCCATCTAGCGGAACAACCATAGCGCCATCTGGTTTCGCGCTTCAAGCTAGACAATTTTCGTTCGTTGTAGTTTTTTCGTTTGATGCTTATTTCGTGAGATATTTGGCCCGATCACGATCAATGGACCACGCTGTATAGCTTTTATAACGTAGGGTAGCAAGTCACGGAATCATTTCTGCGCTTTCTTCGATTCACACAACGTAGTTAATCAAACATCAACCCCAAGGCAGTGGTCTACCATAATGCATTTAAAACAAGTTGTCCAGAACTGAAACATACAACAGAGCAATTACCGAACAATTCAAAATACGATACACATTTGTAAAATCAGAAGAAACAATTTAACATCAAATTGTATAATACCAAAGGCTTTGTTTGAAGAGCAGGAACTTAACCTTTCTTTAACATGCTACCTTGTTTGATCATGATCCTTACCAAAACCTTTGACTGACAGACGTAATACACGTAGTCAAATTGAATGGCGCGACCCACGCAACGTTACACTGTATAATACAGGAAACATAACAGGCACACAGTCGGCACACAACAGAAATAGAACATTTCAGTAGCACAATACACAAACCCGAATGCACACAATAAACAGAATTGTGTGCGAACTGCCACTGACGTAAATCAGCCCCCACAGTTTCGAAGTAAGATCGCTCCAAGAAAAAGAAGACAATTTTAAGTGTTAACTACTCTCCAGTTAACACATGGCCGGTCCGAAATTTTGCACACGTGCGGAGCTGCTGCACATGTGCAACTTCCTGGCGGCGGTGTACACACTTACCAGACGCATAAACAGTAAGACGGAACCGCCACCGTTCATTTAGTATATGTATCTAAGCACAGATGTCGCCGGGATACACTGCACCTGCATCACTCTTGTGCTCTTTCCACAGTGTACAATGCAATCATGGGAAGGTGTCGTGTTATTCCACCATCCTATCGACAAAAGTCACTGTTCTAAAGCAAAACATAAAAACAAATGGTCAATAAATATGCCGGATGGACTTTACGACCACGCTACCTCAATGCACTTCGTGGCAAGGGTATCAGACATGTCTCTTAATAACGAAAGGATAACTTTCAAGGATGTAAGTATACCTTGAACACCTAGTTTAATACCAAATTTTTCCCGATAACAAAATTCAGCCTTGTAACATGGAGCAGGATGAGGCATAGTTAGCAGAGAACAGTTTTAAACTAGAAAAATAAATAAATAAGAAACGTTTATCCTCGGTGATAAGAAACGGTAAAGTTAATGTCGTGCAGAAAAGCACGGCACGTTGATAAACTGAGCAGTCGTCGCGAAGATTTTCCTCACTAATACTCAATCGAAACTTTTATTTATACATTTTCGTTACGAAGAAATATCTTTCACGCACATAACTAGATCCGAACGTGGACTTACCTCTCGCTGCTTCGTGATGCAAGAGTAGAAATTCTTGCTGTGGAAAATTTTCGTAGAACTCTTTTGTACTTCGTACTACAAAGAATTTCTCTTTCAGCCGTGTATTACACTGCAGGTCGATCAGCTACATCTGATTCGGAGCATTTCCAACTGATGCTGAAAACGACTGTGCAAAGCAACGAATGATAGGGGCACTACTTCCGTGGACCAAACCAAGGGCAGGAAAATGTGCAATGTTTTCAAACAATAGTGTTATCTCCCAGAGACCAAGCTTCCTTTCAAAAGAAATTATTTTCATTGTGCAAACTGACGTTCAGGCTGTTCATGTGAGACGTAATGTCGACGAGAAATGCAAGGTCTGATACCCAGCAAGTGTCGTATCACTCTTTCCATTGTCATGTGAGTGATGTCGTACGGCCAAACGTAAAACAAAGAACATTTTCAGCATTTTACCTTAACGAGACAATAAGCAATAGTGCCGTACTCCTAATTCCTCCAAAAACTACCGGAAACGGCGTTAATGATTTTGTACAAAGTTCCTCTTGATGTAGATTGCAGTGAATCCCATACAACGTGTCTTTTGCGCTTCCAAGCTCTTTGAGCATCAGTGCTATGAGTCCTCTCTAATGGCCTCGCATTGCCGTTACTCTATCTGCTGTCACTGAGATTAAACAATTCCAGCCCATACCGATACTATCAATCGCTCGCTGGCCAGCTTGGAGTAAGTCTACACCTGTCGTAGTCCCTTTCAAAGGCGCTAAGTCCAGAACGTCTTCTGTCATACGCAGAGAGTTACCGACACCTCGAATGTACATCATTAAACGACAAAGTCCTTTGCCTTATTTCGTTGCTTTCTATGCACATCGCTGGCCATAACACTTACGCATCGTGTCACTGTTTCTTTGGAAAGGCTGATTTCTTAAAACTCAACTTTCGTGGGACACGAAAGTTCTGCGCATCAACGAAACAGTCTTTTACACACGGAAAACTGTTTCCCGGATCTTGCCATTCTTAATGCAATTTTGAAACTTGCTCGGAGTGCAGATATACTATGATTGTCATTCTCGAAAACTGAAAACAGTGCGATGTACAGTGAAACAGATATGAATGTAACACAAGAAACGAAAATTCAAGCTGTAGGCCCCCTGTTACTCCGAGGCACAGGTAGGTGAAACCTACAGCGATGAAGATGAATTGCAGTTCCTAGCCGTGTTTAAATGACTGAGAACACAGTCACCCGTTCTTTCCTTTTTTGCAATCCTCGCCATTTCTCAGTACGTCTCACGCAAGGCTATAGTCACCAGAGGGAAGCAAGATTGGGTGTGCTTCGGTCCTCCTGGTACAGCTTAAACAAGGGAGCGGAACCGTCACTGTTCATTTAGTATATGTGTCCAGTGTTCCGCTTTGCCCGCTTTACACCTGTGTCGCACTTCCGCACTTTGTAAGTAGGATGCTTCTGTGTTGGCAGCGCTGTGTAGCGCTTTGCATTGGTTCTCTGACTGCACTTTCTTTCTTTGTAAGACATAGACATGATCTTCTGGCCTCCCCATAAAGGTTCTCCGATTACGATTGTAACGCTCAGCCCTGAATATATTACGTCTGGCACGATTCCAGTTTTCCTTGGTGACCTGAGGACTAATATCTGACGCAATTAGTTCTTGAATTCCCCACAAGTTCGAGAGGGGAATTAACCGGATAGGAAAGGATCAAGGAGGCGGGCGTAGCTCTCAAAGCTTCATAACTGGCGGTATTAAAGGCAAAATTAAGCCAAGCAAGACTAGTGTCCCATTTACTAGGCGTTTTCTGACGATAATCAACGCGGATTTAAGTTTTAGGTTAACTCACTCCGCATAGGACCCCTGCGGATAAAAGGGCGTAGTCGTGATATGCTTGACACCACTCTGAAAACAGAACGCCTTGAAAGGAGCCGTAAGAAACGCTGGAGCATTATCACTAACAGGTTGCTTAGGTGGGCTAAAAACACTGAACACATTAGTTAAATGAGAAATAGTGGTGGTAGCAGTGCGATTATGGTTCGGAAGGAGCCAAGTAAATCTGGAGATAATAACTAGCACTTATCGATGACCTTTCTTAGTACGAGGCAAAGGTCCTATATAATCAATATAGAGTTTGTGCATAGGACAGAACTCACTCTCAGAATTCAACAAATCCTGTTGAAGAGCATTCTTGGGTTTGGCTACATCACACAAGCGATATTGGAATACCAGCCCTCTCAAATTCCGGTCCATGGAGGGCCAAGTTCAATGCTTCTGGATTTTTTGGAGAATCTTACAAGTTCCAAAGTGGCCACCCACCAACGAATCATGAAAGTAACGAAAGACAGGGCGCACCAAATTTACTGGCAAACAGATCTTGCACCCCTTAGCATCCCCAACCCTCTTACATATAATACCACTCTTAACAACATACTCATCCGACAACTCTCCCGCCAACTGGTGTTGCTTAATCGGGCCCCAAATAGGGTCTTGATCCAGATGCTGAGCGACATCATTCAACAAGAGGGGAATTTCACCCAACACAATACAATTAAGACTCTCCCTCTATCTCCCGGGTTCCCTCACTAGGAGTAGATTCGACTAACATTCGAATGAGGACATCCGAAAGAATATTTTCAGAGCCCCTCACGTGTTTAATTAAAAAATTGAAATGCAGAAATGCGTACCGCCCACTTGGCAATATGGCCAGTTTTACGCATCCTAGGCAACACCCAGCTCAAAGCCTGATCGGCGGTTTCTAGCTGAAAAATACCGATGTTCAAGGTAGAAGCGGTACTTCTCCAATGTGAATAAAACGGTCAACCTCTCGCACTCGTAGACTGAGAACTTAAGTTCGGCATCAGTTAACCGACGAGACGCGTAAGCTAAAAGCTGCCTCTGCCCTTCGAACTTCTGGAGGAGAACAGCGGAAATACCAGCATTAGATGTGTCAGTTTGGAAAATAAACCTTTTATTAAAGTCAGGTTCTCCGAGAACCGGAGAATTGGATATGGCTGCCTTAATGTGATCGAACGCAGCCTCCTGGGCGGGTCTCCATTCAAAACGCCCACCCTTCCGGCTCAATTCGTTCAAGGGTGCCGCCAGCTGAGCAAAATTTTGGACAAAACGCCTAAAATAGTTCGCCATGCCTATGAACATAGCACTTCGGCGCTTATCAGTAGGCGGAGACAAAGCCCGTAAGGCAATAGTTCGCTCTTGGTCGATGCAAATACTATGACCCGACACTATGTGACCTAAGGACATATGCTGCCTGGCTAACATCATCTTACTAGGTTTAACAGTCAACCCGGCTCCCTGTAATCTCAAAAGAACTTGCTGGATATGATCCAAATGGTCCTGAAACGAACGGCTATAGATAACTGTCGTCCAAATAATTACACTCACAGACGAGTGAGAACTGCCGCGCCGGTCGCTAGACCAAAGGGAACTCTGTTAAACTCTAACAAATTTCAACTAGTACAAAATGCGGTAATGGAATCTGATAATAGGCCTGGTCCAAATCAAGAACAGTAAACCAATTAGCGCCGGCAAACCAAGTGAAAGAATTATCCAGATCAGGCAGGTTCAATCCCGCGTCCAGCCATCCTGATTTAGGTTTTCCGTGATTTCCCTAAATCGCTCCAGGCAAATGAAGGGATGATTTCTTTGAAAGGGGACAGCCGACTTTCTTCCCGTCCGTCCCTAATCCGGTGAGACCGATGACCTCGCAGTTTGGTCTCTTCCCCCAAACAACCCAACCCGGATCAGGCAGGGGCACCGATTCGAGGGCAACCTTAGCGTTCAAACGGCGGTAGTCTATCACAGGTCTGAAATCGCGCCCCTGATACTCAGGAACAAGGAATGTGGGGGAAGCATAAGCAGATGTAGAAGGCCTAATCACTCCTTGTTGCAGCATTTGCGATATTTTAGCCTTGAGTATCTTCACCTTAGTGGATGAGAAGCGATATGGGGACTCCCTGACCGGAATATCGTCTGATAGACGGATAAGATTATTAAGAACATTAGTAACCATCAAGTTATCACTAAGAAGCTGAGGAAAACTGTAGCAAACCCCGTAATCGAGAAGCCTGATGCGGCGAGAGGTGGGTAAGATCAAACTCATTAGCAACCGCCTCAACGGCCAATGCGCCGACATTTCGATACACAATACGTTTAGCGCACTCACAGAAACCAAACTTCTCTACAGGAGCGAACTTTAAACAAAAAGGTGCGCGCAGAATAATCTAAGACTAATCCATCTTATTGATGAAATCACACCCCAAAATTGGATCAACCGGCAGTTCCTTAACCAAAGTTAATGACATAGGCCAGGAAACCCCCCCCCCCCCCCCCCCACCACCACCACAGATAGAGTCCCTCGCGCCCAACCGTGCAGAGGCAAGACTTGGCCATTCGCCACCCGACATCTCTGCACCGGAGAGGCGACCGACCGAAGTTTCGTAAGATGCCCAAATTCCAAAAAGCCACTCGAAGCTCCATAATGGACAGGAACTACCAGAATCCAAAAGAGCACAAATCGGTTCGCCACCTACTCGAAAACAAACGAAGGCCAGGGCGGTGATGAGGGAGCGACAACACCGGTACGCCAGGGTCTAAAGGTTCGATCCCGCGGTCGCTGACCAGCCCGGCGTTATTTATTGGCTCTGGGAGCGCGAGACTGAACGCAAGAGCGCACCAAATGAGCCGTACTGCGGCACCTGAAACAACGCCGGGGTTCCCTTCTAACGACTTATTTCAGCGGATGCAGAGACTTGGGAACCGGCACCGATGGCCTGCCCCTTAACCTCGTGACGTCCATCGTTCCCAAGTGGCAATGCCGATACTGCTACAACCGCATCACGGAGCTCTTCCCAGATTGAAGGTTGCTTACGGAAGACAAAATGCTAATTAACCGCCACGCGCATTCCCCTGAGAACAATAGACACGAATTCTTGTTCAGGCAAACCAATCAACAAGGTCAAAGAAGAGTCTGAACTCTATCGACATACTGATGTAACTGCTCCTTATCTCGCTGCACCTCCCAAGTGTAACGACACTCATGCTGTTTTCGAATTCCGGTGGTCGACCTCTGCCGAATTACGATCTCCCTCAATTGCTGTAAGGAGAACCCTTCTGCCATGGCTCGCGAGAGGAGCTTCTGCAACTCACCTCTAGCCAACAGGTACAACAGTGACAAAATTACTTGGTGCGGAACGAGAAAGGCAGCTGCGTGTTGTTCAAGGCGAACCAACAACCATAATTATTCCTCGACCTGTTCAAGTCGCTCCACACCTAATTCAGCAATATCTCGGAAGAAATACGCCAGAGGATTAGGCAACTTGGCAAACATTGCGTCTAACTTGACAGAGGATGTAACAGTACCACCCCCGGGCAGGCTCTCGCCCTCTTCCTGACACATCAAGTCCCGCTCTTCAATCCTCTTCCCATGCAACTCTAAACACGTAAGCTTAAACTGTAATGCGCTGACCAAAGCTCCCAATTCAACTGTTCGTTTTTTATGGTTATCTTCCATGGTTAACATGCCCAAATCCACTATCCGATTAGTTAAATGCATTAACTGGGCCCGCACACTATCCAGCTAACTGTCACTAGGTTGGGTTCCTTCCAAACACAAAAGTGTCCTCAAGGCGTCTAACAGCCTGAAACAAGTATTCAATGGCCGCTCCTGTCTCACCCACCACCGCCGGTGTGACGTCAACCGGATTAAGAACGGCGGCGCGCAAACTGGCCACTAAATCTGGAACACTGCACTCAATGGGTTGGCGCCTTATTGCCAACTCGTAAACACGACGGTCCTTCCAGAGCAGGCCGATCCCTGGACACTGTCTGACAGCCATTAGAATACACCTGAAACAATCAACAACCAAAACAATATGGTGCCACAGAACGGAAACAAGGGTGAAACTGACAGTAACTGGAATGGCAAGCACAAACGTAACCACGCTTTGCTGCCAGTGAAATGCCTGGGCTAGCAGGACAGAGTGGATTAGGTTGTGGAAAGGGGCCAAAATAAGTTGCTGTCAGTCGCCCTCAACAAACAAACTTTATCAACACTCAATATTACAACAAGGATGCAAAACACTCCAAACTTTAATCGACCTCCTTTGATTAACCTTCGATCGGCTGAAGGCCACACTCAAAATCCAAGACCTGAGCAAGAAATTGAAATACAAGGTTCTTCTGGAAGTTTCACTTAATAATATTTTTTTAAATCTTAAATCTGAACAGGCTGAACGCCTTAGCAATTTAATTTTAATGGAACTTCGCTGGAGGCCGCATATTAAGCAGTAAGAAGAGTTTCAATCAAAAGGCAGAAGGCCTTACGTTAAAACATTTGATGCAAAATTCGGCTGAAGGCCCCATACAAAAGCATAACATTCTTATGCATTAAGGGAAAGGCAAGAACATCAATTTAAGAGATGTTAATACTCTGCTGAATGCCATACATAAACCAAATAGCTAATACCCAAAAAGGGAAATTACTATGTAACGCACAAGGAACTGCGCTCAGAAGTTTCCAAGGGTCGGCCCGGGATTGCAACACTAGGTGAGACAGGCAGCCTGTCCAACGACTTCTTAATCTGTAGGCAACCCAACCGACAGACAGCCGACTGACCAATCAACAAAACACGTCAGCTGTCAAACTACACGCCGCGCTGGACAGCATCAACACGCCAAGGAAAATACACTGCCGAAAATTACGTCAGCGACCGGGGCAGGTAATCGGAACGTCAACGGCCACAAAGGAGATGATACCGCTGGTCAACTTCAATAACAGGGAACAAATTAATTTAAACTCCACAGAAAGACAGCTGGAATCTTAGTCGACTTAAATACACACAGGTTGTTGTTCGTGGGAATGTCCCAAAAACGACAATCTGGATCAAACGAAGAAATGCAAACAGCGGAGGCTCGATAATAGGTTAAGTGAGGACTCAACTTTCATATCTAAGATCGTTGGGCGACGAACTTCGCAGCACTCGCATGCAGCACCTCACACTCCAACCGCACGTTCACACCGTCAGCGGCCCCCGCCAGAGTACGCGCGACGGAGACTTCCTTGCTGCTCCACGTCAACCGACCGACTGATCACACACCGCCAAGCCGGAAACTACACTCCTGGAAATTGAAATAAGAACACCATGAATTCATTGTCCCAGGAAGAGGAAACTTTATTGACACATTCCTGGGGTCAGATACATCACATGATCACACTGGCAGAACCACGGGCACATAGACAGAGGCAACAGAGCATGCACAATGTCGGCACTAGTACAGTGTATATCCACCTTTCGCAGCAATGCAGGCTGCTATTCTCCCATGGAGACGATCGTAGAGATGATGGATGTAGTCCTGTGGAACGGCTTGCCATGCCATTTCCACCTGGCGCCTCAGTTGGACCAGCGTTCGTGCTGGACGTGCAGACCGCGTGAGACGACGCTTCATCCAGTCCCAAACATGCTCAATGGGGAACATATCCGGAGATCTTGCTGGCCAGGGTAGTTGACTTACACCTTCTAGAGCACGTTGGGTGGCACGGGATGCATGCGGACGTGCATTGTCCTGTTGGAACAGCAAGTTCCCTTGCCGGTCTAGGAATGGTAGAACGATGGGTTCGATGACGGTTTGGATGTACCGTGCACTATTCAGTGTCCCCTCGACGATCACCAGAGGTGTACGGCCAGTGTAGGAGATCGCTCCCCACACCATGATGCCGGGTGTTGGCCCTGTGTGCCTCGGTCGTATGCAGTCCTGATTGTGGCGCTCACCTGCACGGCGCCAAACACGCATACGACCATCATTGGCACCAAGGCAGAAGCGACTCTCATCGCTGAAGACGACACGTCTCCATTCGTCCCTCCATTCACGCCTGTCGCGACACCACTGGAGGCGGGCTGCACGATGTTGGGGCGTGAGCGGAAGACGGCCTAACGGTGTGCGGGACCGTAGCCCAGCTTTCTTGGAGAAGGTTGCGAATGGTCCTCGGCGATACTCCAGGAGCAACAGTGTCCCTAATTTGCTGGGAAGTGGCGGTGCGGTCCCCTACAGCACTGCGTAGGATCCTACGGTCTTGGCGTGCATCCGTGCGTCGATGCGGTCCGGTCCCAGGTCGACGGGCACGTGCACCTTCCGCCGACCACTGGCGACAACATCAATGTACTGTGGAGACCTCACGCCCCACGTGTTGAGCAATTCGGCGGTACGTCCACCCGGCCTCCCGCATGCCCACTATACGCCCTCGCTCAAAGTCCGTCATCTGCACATACGGTTCACGTCCACGCTGTCGCGGCATGCTACCAGTGTTAAAGACTGCGATGGAGCTCCGTATGCCACGCAAACTGGCTGACACTGACGGCGGCGGTGCACAAATGCTGCGCAGCTAGCGCCATTCGACGGCCAACACCGCGGTTCCTGGTGTGTCCGCTGTGCCGTGCGTGTGATCATTGCATGTACAGCCCTCTCGCAGTGTCCGGAGCAAGTATGGTGGGTCTGACACACCGGTGTCAGTGTGTTCTTTTTTCCATTTCCAGGAGTGTATATCCGACACACCAAAGATAGTACAACAGTACTAGTATCGATACACGCTGCTGCTGCCACTAATGGAGAGGACAGCAACATTATCGCGATAACCACAGGAGATATAAAATCATAGGACTGCAACCGAGGTTGAACCCAAGACAAGCATGACTCGAGCCAGCCACGACTCAACGTGCTTTTCCCATTTCATATCGCTACATACCCTACGCCTAGGCATTTGATCGACGTGACTGTGTCAAGCTGCATATCACTAATAGCATATCCGTAAATTACAGGATTTTTTTTCCCAACTCTTCTGCATTAACTTACTTTTATACAGTCAGAGCAAGCTGCCCTCACAGCAAATAGAAATTCTGTATGTCATCCTGTATCATCCGACAGTCACCTAACGACGACACTTTAGCGTACACTACGGCGTCATCAGCAAACAATCCAAGATAGCTGCTCATCCTATCCATCAGATCACATATGTATGTAGATCATTTATGTAAGTAGATCATTTATGTATGTAGAGAACAAGAGCGGACCTATCTCACATTCCTGGGACACTCCTGACAGTACTCTTATCTGTGATGTACACTTGCCCTGCAGAACTGGATTCCATTACGCAACAAGTCTTCGATCCACTCACATAAAAATGGTTCAAATGGCTCTGAGCACTATGGGACTTAACTTCTGAGGTCATCAGTCCCCTAGAACTTAGAACTGCTTCAACCTAACCAACCTAAGGACAACACACACATCCATGCCGGAGGCATGATTCGAACCTGCGACCGTAGCGGTCGCGCGGTTCCAGACGGTAGCGCTTAGAGCCGTTTGGCCACCCCGACCGGCCACTCACATATCTGACCTCCTTTAACAGTCTGCAGTGGGGCACTGTGTCATACGTCTTCCGAAAATTTGGAGGCGTAGGATAGCCTGTTCCGTTCATCCATGGTCCGCTGGGTATCGTAAGAGAAGAGAGCAAGCTGAGGTTCACACGAGTACTGCTTTCTAAATCCGTGTTGATTAGTTGGCAGGAGCTTTTTTTTCCTCAAGGAAATTTGGTACTTGAACTCAGTATACGAAGGAGAACTCTGCAGCTAACCCGCGTTCAATCTCAGAATGATCTGCAATTCTGCGGGACCAGTGTTTTATCTTTCCTATGTACAGGAGTCTCATGTGTCTCTTTCCAGTCCCTCGGGGGCCTTGTACGCTGGTCGAGAGATTAGCAATGAATGTTAGCTAAGTAAGCAGCCAATACCTGTCTCTATAAACACTCCATAAAACGGAACTAGGACTCCATCCGCAATTGGCGACTTACTTTTTCCAATCTTTCAGTTGCTTCTCAGCGTTATGGACGTATATTTCTGTCCTCCATACGGCAGGTCTGTAGAACCCTCCTGTATGAACCATTTTCAACAGCGAAATTTAAAACTCCAGCCTTTCTTTATTACCACACCAGAGCGGTCGACAATATATACGTTCCACCCACTTAGAGATTTTACGTGGCACCAGATTTTTCTCGGGTTCTCAGAAAGATCCTTCGCTAAAGTATGACAGTAGAAGTTATATACTTAGTCGACCGATCTTTTCATAGACGTGCCACTTTCTGTTAAGTTTTACTTTTCGACATCTCTCCGTTATTTTTTGAGCCGAGAATGTACCATTTACTGTTTCTTTGGCATTTTCAGAATTTTGTTTTTAAACCACGGTGGGTTTTTTCCATCCTTCATCCATTTACTCGGCATGTGCTTCTACAGAGCGCGACTTAGTCAGTTTAAACTTCACCCATAATTCATTTATGCCCCTCACATTGGAATTAAATGATGCCTAAGTAGCATTGGTTCAAGAATAATGAAAGAAGGTTGTACGCATGGAAGAACCCTGGAGATACTAAAAGGTTTCAGATAGATTATATAATGGTAAGACAGAGATTTAGGAACCAGGTTTTAAATTGTAAGACATATCCAGGAGCAGATGTGGACTCTGACCACAATCTATTGGTTATGAACTGTAGATTAAAACTGAAGAAACTGCAAAAAGGCGGGGATTTAAGATGGCATCTGAATAAACTGACAGAACCAGAGGTTGTAGGGAGTTTCAGGGAGAACATGAGGGAACCATTGACAGGAATGGGGGAAAGAAATACGGTAGAAGAAGAATGGGTAGCTTTGAGGGATGAAGTAGTGAAGGCAGCAGAGGATGAAGTAGGTAAAAAGACGAGGGCTAGTAGAAATCTTTGGGTAACAGAAGAAATATTGAATTTAATTCATGAAAGGAGAAAATATAAAAATGCAGTAAAAGAAGTAGGCAAAAAGGAATACAAACGTCTCAAAAATGAGACCGACAGGAAGTGCAAAATGGCTAAGCAGGGATGGCTAGAAGTTAAATGTAAGGATGTAGAGGCATATATCACTAGGAGCAAGATAGATACTGCCTACAGGAAAATTAAAGAGACCTTTAGAAAAAAGAGAACCACTTGTATGAATATCAAGAGCTCAGATGGAAGCCCACTTCTAAGCAAAGAAGGGAAACCAGAAAGGTGGAAGGAGTATGTAGAGGGTCTGTACAAGGGCGGTGTATTTGAGGACAATATTATGGAAATGGAAGAGGATGTAGATGAAGATGAAATGGGAGATATGATACTTTGTGAAGAGTTTGACAGAGCACTGAAAGACCCAAGCCGAAACAAGGACCCGGGAGTAGACGACATTCCATTAGAACTACTGACAGCCTTGGGAGAGCCAGTCCTGACAAAACTCTACCATCTGGTGAGCATGATGTATGAGACAGGCGAAATTCCCTCAGACTTCAAGAAGACTATAATAATTCCAATCCCAAAGAAAGCAGGTGTTGACAGATGTGAAAATTACCGAACTATCAGTTTAATAAGTCACAGCTGCAAAATACTAACGCAAATTCTTTACAGACGAATGGAATAACTGGTAGAAGCCGACCTCGGGGAAGATCAGTTTGGATTCCGTAGACATGCTGGAACACGTGACGCAATACTGACCTTAAGACATATCTTATAAGAAAGATTAAGGAAAGGCAAACCTACGTTTCTAGCATTTGTAGACTTAGAGAAAACTTTTGACAATGTTGACTGGAATACTCTCTTTCAAATTCTGAAGGAGGCAGTGGTAATATACAGGGAGCGAAAGGCTATTTACAATTTGTACAGAAAGCAGATGGCAGTTATAAGAGTCGACGGACATGAAAGGGAAGCAGTGGTTGCGAAGGGAGTGAGACAGGGTTGTAGCCTCTCCCCGATGCTATTCAATCTGTATATTGAGCAAGCAGTAAAGGAAACGAAAGAAAAGTTCGGAGTAGGTATTAAAATTCATGGAGAAGAAATAAAAACTTTGAGGTTTGCCGATGACATTGTAATTTTGTCAGAGACAGCAAAGGACTTGGAAGAGCAGTTGAACGGAACGGACAGTGTCGTAAAAGG
This sequence comes from Schistocerca gregaria, assembly GCF_023897955.1. Lineage (NCBI taxonomy): Eukaryota > Metazoa > Arthropoda > Insecta > Orthoptera > Acrididae > Schistocerca > Schistocerca gregaria. The sequence continues at coordinate 199,340,502 of NC_064923.1, forward strand.
AGGGTATAAGATGAACATCAACAAAAGCAAAACGAGGATAATGGAATGTAGTCGAATTAAGTCGGGTGATGCTGAAGGAATTAGATTAGGAAACGAGACACTTAAAGTAGTAAAGGAGTTTTGCTATTTGGGGAGCAAAATAACTGATGATGGTCGAAGTAGAGAGGATATAAAATGTAGACTGGCAATGGCAAGGAAAGCGTTTCTGAAGAAGAGAAATTTGTTAACATCGAGTATAGATTTAAGTGTCAGGAAGTCGTTTCTGAAAGTATTTGTATGGAGTGTAGCCATGTACGGAAGTGAAACATGGACAATAAATAGTTTAGGCAAGAAGAGAATAGAATCTTTCAAAATGATGCTACAGAATAATACTGAAGATTAGATGGGTAGATCACATAACTAATGAGGAGGTATTGAATAGAATTGGGGAGAAGAGGAGTTTGTGGCACACCTTTACTAGAAGAAGAGATCGGTTGGTAGGACATGTTCTGAGGCATCAAGGGATCACCAATTTAGTACTGGAGGGCAGCATGGAGGGTAAAAATCGTAGAGGGAGACCAAGAGATGAATGCACTAAACAGATTCAGAAGGATGCAGGCTGCAGTAAGTACTGGGAGATGAAGAGGCTTGTACAGGATAGAGTAACATGGAGAGCTGCATCAAACCAGTCTCAGGACTGAAGACCACAACAACACAACAACAAGAAGTAGCATTCTAATAATAGCATATCATATCTCTCCCCAAAAAAACTCTCCTAACCAACTAATAGTACAAAAGGTGTTGGAATTTCCGTGAGTAGGGAAATGACAAACATTGAGTTAATATAATCACGACAATCACCACAACGACAAAGTTGCACTGAAACCAAAACGTTTTAGTGCTCTTGTCACAAGCTGGTAAAAACAAATTAGACGAAATATATAACAAAATTTAGGAATATAGAGAATTTTGTGAAAGACGAAAAAAAAGTACTAAACGGGAGATACTGAACGATGGGACACAGCATCTCCGAGGTAGCTATGAAGTGGGGGATTTTCCCGTACGACCATTTCCGGAGTGTACCATGAATATCAGGAATCCGATAAAACATCAAATCTCCGACATCGATGCGGACGGAAAAAGATCTGCAAGAGCGTTACCAACGACAACTGAAGAGATTTGTTCAACGTGACAGAAGTGCAACCATTCCGCAAATGGCTGCATATTTCAATGTTGGGCCATCAATAAGTGTGAGCGTGCGAACCATTCAACGAGACATCATAGATACGGGCTTTCGTAGCCGAAGGCCCATTCGTGTACACTTGATGACTGCAAGACGCAAAGCTTTACGCCTCGCCTCGGCCCATCAACACCGACATTGGACTGTTTGTGACTGGAATCATTTTGCCTGTTCGGACGACTATTGTTCCAATTTTTATCGAGCACGCGGACGTGTACGGGTATGGATACAACCTCATTAACCCTTGGACTCTGCATGTCAGCATGGGACTCTTCAAGCTGGTGGAAGCTCTGTAATGCTGTGGGGCGTGTGCAGTTGGAGAGATATGGGGTTCCTGATACGTCTAGGTACGACTCTGATAGGCGACACGTACGTAAGCATCCTGTCTGATCACCAGCATCCATTCATGTCCATTGTGCTTGGCCAATTCCAGTAGGATAATGCGACACTCCACACGTCCAAAATTGATAGAGAATGGCTCCAGGAACACTCTTCTGATTTAAATCACTTCCGCTGGCCACCAAATTCCCTAGACATGAACATTATTGATCATATCTGGGATGCCTTGCAACGTACTGTTCAGAACGGATCTCCAACCTCTCGTACTCTTACGGATTTGTCGGCAGCCCTACAAGATTCATGGTATCAGTTCTCTGCAGCACTACTTCAGACATTAGTCGAGTCCATGCCACGTTCTGTTGCGGTACTTCTGCGTGCCGCGGGGTTGCTACACGATATGAAGCAGGTGTACCATTTTCTTTGGCTCTTCATTGTAGTTACAATTAATACATTTTCAAAAAACTTGCAAAACAAAAATATTAGCCAAGAAAGAGTTAGATCAGCAAAGGAAAAAGAACGGCATTTATTTGCTCGACAAGTTTATTATAAGACTATTAATGTAAGGCATGATTCCTGAATCATTATTCTATGGTGCATACCAGACATCGTGAGTTAGTATATTTTATGCGAAAAAATATCTTAAAATCTGACTATAGTTACCATTCATTCCAATTCATTACTCGTTCCGCTACCCTGTATAGAATATTTCAGTGGAACTTTTCCTTTGTAGGATCCGGTCAGCTAACGATTACTACTCGAAGCTGTAACGTTTTTCACAGTGCTGCGTCACGTACTTCACTGGCAGGCTATCGGTACGTTGCTCCTGCAGGGTCAATACAATTTTTATGACTGCTCTTTCGTTAATAATTCGCACATGTTGGAATTAAAAATTAACCAGCTCACCTACTCCACTGGCCATGCTGTAGCTGACAGAAAAGCAATGAGGAGAAACAAACGATCACTTTCCATATGTCATGTCCATTTATTTTAAATAATCGACTCCCGCTCGGTAGTTACAATCTCTAATCTGGCACCCATGATGAATAACTGTGTGTAAAGTTCTGAGACGCTGTTACGTAAGCAAACCAACGACGAAGGAAATACGAAGTGATCATTTCAGTTTCCATTCTACACAATTTTAAGGGCTAGAGAGACACCGTCATTTGTCTCGAAACATCGTTATCGATTTTTCATGATCATTTCAGTTTCCACTCTGCACAATTTGAAGGGATGGAGTCACGTTCATTTGTCTCTAAACATCGTTTTCGATTATTCATTTGGTTGTGGCCATTGAGAGCGAAAGTTGCCATCGCTGAGATGTGGGCCGCCTAACTTGGCCCTCCATCTTTCGTTTTTTACTCTTCTGTCTCCTTGACGAGCCCCACCTCTCGGGCGCCTGGCACACCATTTTTACCCCTCTCCTTCAGTCTCAACCCCTTCTCCCGTCCCCTCCCCCAGCCACACCCCCTACCACCACCTACGTCCCTTCGCGGCCGTCTCTTCATTGTTTCCAAGGCAGCCAGGAGTCTCTTTCCGCATCAGAGCCGGGAAATTTTTCTCTGTGGAGAACTTCATAGCTTCCTCGTGCGTGATGTATTTCTCTGTTTCGGTCGTTTCTCTTCCTTTGTGACGGTCACTTCTGCGCTGCCTCTTCCCCCCTGTGCGCCCTGCTTCTCCCTTCTCTTTGTTTTTCGCTCGACATATCTGCCGTCCGTCGTCATTCTTCTGACGAAACTTCTTTTGTCGTTTCTGCTGAGCTATGTGGGCGATATTTCTGGCGTGCCGCGAGGCATCAGACTTCGTGCCTGCCTTGTTTTTGACGGAAGGAACCCCCCACCCGTCCCTTAACGGCGTCAATTTCGCCGGGGAACAGACAGCGAAAGAGGCTGCTGGCCAAGTTGCTTCCTGATGAAACTTTTGAAATCGTTACCGTTTATAGGGGTACTGCAAAACTGAATTCAGGTGATATTTTACAAAAATTTATTTTACTTAACATGCTGATACAGCTGTATAAAAAATTTTTCAGCAATAGAAATTTAAGAAAATCTTTCACCTAGCTACAAATACTGCTCTTATAGTTATTTTCAATTTTTATAACTATTCGATGCAAATGTGGACTTAACTGCTTAACTGGCACGTACATTTTAATTATTTTATTTACACGTCAAACTGCGTAGGACCAAATTGAGGAACAAATGTCCCAGGTCATGTATCGTGTCAGTACAAGAAATTCAACATAAAAGTAATAACAGATAAAAATAAAATGTTTATGAACCCAAAACAAGTCAAGCCATTAGTTTAAGTAAACGTAGACTACAACACAACATAAGAATAAGCTTAATTTTCAAGGAACTCCTCAATAGAATAGGAGTGACCCATGAGTAAACTCTTCAGTTTCGATTTGAAAGCGCACGGATTACTGCCAATATTTTTGAATTCTAGTGGTAGCTTATTGTAAATGGATGCAGCAGTATACTGCACACCTTTCTGTACAAGAGTTAAGGAAGTCCGATCCAGATGCAGGTTGGATTTCTGCCGGGTATTAACTGAGTGAAAGCAGCTTATTCTTGGGAATAATCTGATATTGTTAACAAGAAACGACAGTAAAGAGTATTTGTATTGAGACGCCAGACTAGTGAACGGGGGTCGACAAGAGGTTCGTGAACTCACACCACTTATTGCCCGAACCGTCCGTTTCTGAGCCAGAAGTATCCTCTTAGAATGGGAAGAGTTACCCCAAAATGTAATACCAGACGACATAAGTGAATGAAAATAAGCAGAGTAGACTAATTTTCGTGTCGAACGATCACTTACTTCAGATACCGTTCGAATAGTAAAAATGTCTGCATTAAGTTTTTGAACAAGATCCTGAACGTGGGCTTTCCACGACAGTTTACTATCTGAACACCTAGAAATTTGGTTTCTCTAATCATATGACCATTCTGTCAAATTAAAGCGGCTGTTTTTTGTTGAATTTGGTGTTATAAACTGTAAAAACTGAGTCTTACTGTGATTTAGCGTTAGTTTATTTCCTGTAAGCCATGAACTAATGCCATGAACTGAACTATTTGAAACCGAGCCAATGTTGCACACAAGATCCTTTACTACCAAGCTAGTACCATCAGCAAACAGAAATATTGTAGTTACCGGTAATACTAGAGGGCATATCATTCACACGACTCGCCATTAAAATTGCTACACCAAGAAGAAATGCAGATGATAAACGGGTATTCATTGGACAAATATATTCTGAAATTTATTACACTAGAACTGACATGTGATTGCATTTTCACGCAGTTTGGGTGCATACATCCTGACAAATCAGTACCCAGAACAACCACCTCTGGCCGTAACAACGGCCTTGATACGCCTGGGCATTGAGTTAAACAGAGCTTGGATGGTGTGTACAGGTACAGATGCCCATGCAGCTTCAACACGTTGCCACAGTTCATCAAGAGTAGTGACTGGCGTATTGTGACGAGCCAGTTGCTCAGCCACCATTTGACAAGACGTTTTCAGTTGGTGAGAGATCTGGAGAATGTGCTGGCCAGGGCAGCAGTCGAACATTTTTTATGTCCAGAAAGGCCCGTACAGGAGCTGCAACATGTTGTTGTGCATTATCCTGCTGAAATGTAGGGTTTCGCAGGGATCGAATGAAGGGTAGAGCCACGGGTCGTAACACATCTGAAATGCAACGTCCACTGTTCAAAGTGCCGTCAATACGAACAAGAGGTGACCAAGACGTGTAACCAATGGCACCACATACCATCACGCCGGGTGATACGCCAGTATGGCGATGACGAGTACACGCTTTCAATGTGCGGTCACCACAATGCCGACAAACACGGATGCGACCATCATGATGCTGTAAAATGACGTTTTGCCATTCGTGCACCCAGTTTCGCCGTTGAGAACACCATCGCAGGCGCTCCTGTCTGTGATGCAGCGTCAAGGGTAACCGCAGCCATAGTCTCCGAGCTGATAGTCCATGCTGCTGCAAACGTCGTCGAACTGTTCGTGCAGATGGTTGTTGTCTTGCAAACGTCCCCATCTATTCACTCGGGGATCGAGACGTGGCTGCACGATCCGTTACAGCCATGCGGATAAGATGCCTGTCATCTCGACTGCTAGTGATACGAGGCCGTTGGGATCCAGCACGGCGTTCAGTATTACCCTCCTGAACCCACCGATTCCATATTTTGGTAACAGCCATTGGATCTCGACCAACGCGAGCAGCAATGTCGCGATACGATAAACCGCAATCGCGATAGGCTACAATCCGACCTTTATCAAAGTCGGAAACGTGATGGTACGCATTTCTCCTCCTTACACGAGGCATCACAACAACGTTTCACCAGGCAACGCCGGTCAACTGCTGTTTGTGTATGAGAAATCGGTTAGAAACTTCCCTCATATCAGCATGTTGTATGTGTCGCCACCGGCGCCAACCTTGTGTGAATGGTCTGAAAAGCTAATCATTTGAATATCACAGCATCTTCTTCCTGTCGGTTAAATTTCGCGTCTGTAGCATGTCAAATTCGTGGTGTAGCAATTTTGATGGCCAGTAGTGTATATAACTAAGGAACAGCAGTGGCCCCAACACTGATCCCTTGGGCACCATCCATTTGACTGTACCCTCCTCGGACTCCACATGAAAGCCATTCTCTACGCTGTGAATAATAACCTTTTGCTATCTGTTGTTAAAGTAAGAGTTGAACTAATTGTGAACTACTCCCCGTATTCCGTGATGGTCAAACTTCTGGAACAATATTTTGTGATCAACGCAAAGTAACGCCTTAGTTAAATTAAAAACTATGCCTACCGTTCGAAACCTTTTGTTTAACCCATCCGGTACCTCAGAGAGAAAAGAGAATATAGAATTTTCAGTTGTTAAACGACTTGTAAAGCCGAACTGTAGGTTTAATAGCAAATTATGTAATATAGAATGATCAATTATCCTTATATACACTACCTTTTCAACAACTTTAGCAAACACTGATGGCATAGAAATAGGTCTAAAATTGTCTACGTTATCCCATTTTCCATTTTTATAAAACCGATTTGCTACTAAGTGCTTTAATCGTTCAGGAAACTGACTATTCCTAAAGGAAAAGTTACAAATATGGCTAAGCACAGGGCTAACATGTGCAGCATAGTATTTTAATATACTGCTAGGCACTCCATCATATACATGAGTCCTTAGTCTTTATTCAATAAGGTTTATATAAATTACTGTTAATTTAATTTCTTAATGTAACTGTTCATTGCAGTTCTTGTTTTAGAACTGAGCTGCCACGAGCAGCTGCACTTGCATATTGGTAGTTTTGTTATGATGTGAGATAGTAAGTAAGCTATGGTATGTGCGGTAATGTCAGCTGCCTCAGATGCCTGCCTGTTTGTGTAAGCATAGCTCGTGACATGCATCCTCCCCTAACTGCCCCAATGCAGGAAAATCTGGTAGAAGCAGTGCCCCTGTCGAGCAGTGCATATTGAGGGTTGTGGTCATCTAAACATTACACAACGTGTACATTACGCAACAAATCTAATAATTTCTTAGCATGGTTTATGTGTGATGTAAGAAAAGACCATTCCCTGCTTGACTCTCTCAGGGATCAACATAAAAGTATATTGTGATGTAGTTGCCCGTACCAATATGTTTCATGCAATCTACAACACCTTCAAAAACCAGGAGCAAGATTTTCGCATTCTCTCGCTTGATATGCGCGAACTATGAGTTCTACAGAAAAAAATGAAAACGATCTTTCTGTAGGAAATTTAATGTGGTTTTATTCTGTACTGGGATACGTTTTCGCTGGAGGCGAGTCATTCAAGAAAAACACATGTGAAACTTACTTTTGTACGTTCTTCATGAATAATTCTAAATCTATGACTCTAGAAAACGCATCACAGTACAAAATTTAACTACATTTAATCTCCTACAAAAAGAGACCGTTCATTTTTTTCTGTAGGACTAATAGTTTGCACTTACCAAAGCAGAAAACAAGAAAATCTTGCGTGTAGTATTTCAAGGTGTAAGGGTTGCATAAAACCCGTATAGTGTGTGTGTGTGTGTGTTTTTCACTTTCTAAAATAACATATGTTCTTCCTCAGGGTTCAAGCTATCCTCGTGCCAAACTTCATCAAAACCGCTTCAGGGGCTTAGTAGCGAATATGTAACAGATAAGTTACTTTCGTATTTGTAATATTAGAATGGATTATTCACAGAATAAAGTTAGAGTTCTCTGCAAAAACGAGAAGGTCATCAAAATCCATTTTAAGATCCATTGCACTCTAAGGCAAGTAAGAAATTAATCAACAAATTAAATGGGAAGATCTAGATAAATATTCAGTTTTGTTCATACCAAATTAAAAAATTGGTTCAGCTGCTTAGTAGTGAAAGCGTAACAAGCAAGAGGTACTTTCGCATTTTTAATGTTAGTGTGGACTGTTTACAGAACAAGATTAGAATTAGCTGGGAAAACGTAAAGATCGTCAATATACATTTTGAAATCCATTGCACTCGAAGACATGTAGGAAACTAGTCAACAAATTAAATGGGGAAAATCCAAATGAGCATCCGATTTTAGATTATGTTCCAAGTCAACAGAAGAGAGTGCCGCAACTTTGGAAAACTAAATAAATACGTGTATCTCTTTCTAACCTTGAGCGATATCTTCCGGAAGATACATTCTATACAGGCTGGTAAAATTAATAAATGCTCTCCATAGTTGCATTTCAAGGAACGTTGATTTACTTCTGACACAACATGAAGACTAGCTGATAGATCAGGCCAGTTACACTGTGCACCGGTGCAGGTAAGTAAGCTAGGAACATAGGGAATTTCATCATAGGACATGAAGCTGGCTCTAAGAATTTGTTGTATATAGCACCTAGAACACTATACCGGGCTGAGTATGAGCAACGGAATGGAAAGGATTAATGTGTGCCTCAAAGATGGATAACAGGCTGTTAATGTACTCAATGTACACAGTAGACTCTATATGTTCTGAGAATGCATCGAAAAAACGGAAAAAATACAAAATAATCTTGTCGTATGAGTTAACAACACACATTCCTACCCTTGCCACGCACTCTGGAACACCTCAGAGAAATCTGACATTGGTAGTCTGTTCAGAAATGCTGTCACGGACTAGTGAATCGTTTCAGCATCCTGAAAAAGCTTCCCCATTGACAGCAGAATCGAGTCCGAGGAATAGTATGAAGTCTGTTGGTGCGAAATCAGGCGAATTTGGAGGGAATTCGAGGATTTCTATCTTGCTTTTGGCCAAAAACTAATAACTCACAAACATGTTGCCGGAAACAGATTGTTACCAAAAAAATTACTATTAAAGTAGTAAAATTTCGCCTACACAATGTTTCTGGTATAAAAATTAAGTCTCGTTACTTACAGAATGACCTGTGTACATAACCCTTTCGTCAGCAAGCCAGCAGCACTCACTGCTGTCTACGGCAAACCGTCATTGCTAATTGATTACAGTGAAAAGAATAACGATTTAAAACATTCCGACATCATTAGGTGGTGCTGCTGCATTCCAGCAGCACCATCTGACGATGACGGAACGGTTATTCGCCGAAGTATGTGGAACTTCGATGATCGGATCCTGCTGGACACCCGACAACCTTGGATACAGCACATTCGCCGGCAAAGCCTCAGATCACAGATTTAAAGCATGTGTGGATAAAAGTCTCACGTCAAGATCGCCAATTTTTTCATTGTGTTTCGGTTTCGGTTCATTACCGAGCCATCTTCATATCAATCTATAATGTTGTTCAGTGTGTGTCCCTCAGGTAAAGGACTTCGTATTACTCACCATATACACTCGAATTTTTAAATTTTTTGCGTCATGTTTTAATATTTTCCTGTTACGCCTATATTAATTTTCATTTAACTAGGGAGACTTAGTTTTATAAAATGCGACTATGTGTAATGAGTGTCACACACTGAACAACATTTTAAGTTGATATGACGATGGCTCGCTGATGAGCCAAACGGGTAATCAGTAAAGAAAGCAAATTCGCCGTGGGACTTTTAACCACGCACGTTTTAAATCAACAGGTTGAGTATCTTTCCCTATTGACAATGTCCAAGAATTAACAGCATAAGGATTTACGTAGACTGAATTTCCACTTCGGGTACTGAAAGATAACTCTACAAATATGGGCAATTGCACTATAATACAAAATATTTAATTACAAGGTTTGTGTCAAATACTAAAATCTTCAATATAGTTCAGTAACTACTATTTTACTGCGAAGTGGTATGAAATAGATTGAACACGTGGTGTCAATAACGGGAAAGAATGAAATTAAAACAGGTTTGTTGGAAACTTTCAGCAAACGTGCAATTCAGCTACTGTATAAAGCAGACCATTCACAGATGCTAAAGCGATATTGCTCACATACTGATGTAGTATTCTTCCGTGTGCCCTATATAATGTACCTTTTTATGTATTTATTTATTGTCGGACTGGGAAGTACGCTTAATTGGGCAGATTACGTTGATATAAATACACTCCTGGAAGTGGAAAAAAGAACACATTGACACCGGTGTGTCAGACCCACCATACTTGCTCCGGACACTGCGAGAGGGCTGTACAAGCAATGATCACACGCACGGCACAGCGGACACACCAGGAACCGCGGCGTTGGCCGTCGAATGGCGCTAGCTGCGCAGCATTTGTGCACCGCCGCCGTCAGTGTCAGCCAGTTTGCCGTGACATACGGAGCTCCATCGCAGTCTTTAACACTGGTAGCATGCCGCGACAGCGTGGACGTGAACCGTATGTGCAGTTGACGGACTTTGAGCGAGGGCGTATAGTGGGCATGCGGGAGGCCGGGTGCACGTACCGCCGAATTGCTCAACACGTGGGGCGTGAGGTCTCCACAGTACATCGATGTTGTCGCCAGTGGTCGGCGGAAGGTGCACGTGCCCGTCGACCTGGGACCGGACCACAGCGACGCACGGATGCACGCCAAGACCGTAGGATCCTACACAGTGCCGTAGGGGACCGCACCGCCACTTCCCAGCAAATTAGGGACACTGTTGCTCCTGGGGTATCGGCGAGGACCATTCGCAACCGTCTCCATGAAGCTGGGCTACGGTCCCGCACACCGTTAGGCCTTCTTCCGCTCACGCCCCAACATCGTGCAGCCCGTCTCCAGTGGTGACGCGACAGGCGTGAATGGAGGGACGAATGGAGACGTGTCGTCTTCAGCGATGAGAGTCGCTTCTGCCTTGGTGCCAATGATGGTCGTATGCGTGTTAGGCGCCGTGCAGGTGAGCGCCACAATCAGGACTGCATACGACCGAGGCACACAGGGCCAACACCCGGCATCATGGTGTGGGGAGCGATCTCCTACACTGGCCGTATACCTCTGGTGATCATCGAGGGGACACTGAATAGTGCACGGTACATCCAAACCGTCATCGAACCCATCGTTCTACCATTCCTAGACCGGCAAGGGAACTTGCTGTTCCAACAGGATAATGCACGTCCGCATGTATCCCGCACCACCCAACGTGCTCTAGAAGGTGTAAGTCAACTACCCTGGCCAGCAAGATCTCCGGATCTGTCCCCCATTGAGCATGTTTGGGACTGGATGAAGCGTCGTCTCACGCGGTCTGCACGTCCAGCACGAACGCTGGTCCAACTGAGGCGCCAGGTGGAAATGGCATGGCAAGCCGTTCCACAGGACTACATCCAGCATCTCTACGATCGTCTCCATGGGAGAATAGCAGCCTGCATTGCTGCGAAACGTGGATATACACTGTGCTAGTGCCAACATTGTGCATGCTCTGTTGCCTCTGTCTATGTGCCTGTGGTTCTGTCAGTGTGATCATGTGATGTATCTGACCCCAGGAATGTGTCAATAAAGTTTCCCCTTCCTGGGACAATGAATTCACGGTGTTCTTATTTCAATTTCCAGGAGTGTATTTTCCCTTTTAAGGGAGCGTTTGAACTTCAATAGTCTTGGCTCTTTATCGTACCTTCGTTCTTCCACATTTTGTACAAACGCTCGCTGTGTTGTGTTGTTCTTCTGACCATTTGTTTCCTCTTCTTTTTTCCTTGTGGTTTTATTTAAGTGTGTGAATTTTTATGAACTGTTCTCGGTTGCTAATGTTATCTTACTTGATTCCCACTTCTTTAATATCTTCTTCTGCTTCGATGCTCTACTATCTCGAAGAGTCGCCTGTTGAGTCTCTTCTTACCTATTCTGGGCTTATGTCCAGAAAATTCCGTGCTTTTCTGAAGATGATCATTATTGTTTCAGTCTGTGTGTAAATCTCTCTCTAGGATCTCTTTATCCAAATACCTTCATGAAAAACTGATCCGAATATTTCCTTGAGCCCCTGTTACCCGTGTAGCCACCTCCTGCGTGTAATGGATTCCCGTTAGTGGTGGTTGTTGCACGCCGACGTCGGACATGAACCGGACGCCTGCTGCGGAGGCCCATAGGTAGCAACGTTCGCTGAACGGTCGTTGAGGAGACGCTGTTGGTAGCCCCTTGGTTCATCTGGGCGGTCAGTTGGTCGGCAGTTGTACGTCTACTCGCCCCTACACATCTTCCCTGTCATCTACGGCCGGTGGCGCACCACAGCTGCTTCAGCGCCTGCTTCGTAAATGCTTCAACCCTTGGCCCAAAAGCCAATGATCATTCCCTTTTGAACGTCAGATAAATAGCTCCGTTCCCACATTTCGTCGACGACTGCACTATTTTCCGCGCCCCCACCTACGCGATACATACATAAAGAGGAGAGTGCGCGATTATCGCATAGTTCCCATTTATCGGATAGTAAGGTCTCTAATCAAGTAATGACTGCTCTCTGTCGGAGGTGGCAGGAACTGTTAAGTATTGGTCCGCTGAGACGCCATTTTGAGTTTTGCCGCAGTACCAAGCGTCCTTTCTTGTGAAGTGGTTGCCTGAGTGAATTCGGAGTTTGGAAATATTCTGCAGAGTTCACTATACGCGCAGACATCGACTAACTGTAAGTGAATACAGTTCTATGTTATTTATAGTGGGAAAAATTAAGGTTTCAGCTTCTGAACAATAGTTCGAAATAATGTGTGTGTTAAATAATGTCTTTGTTATATGCTGGTTTTTCCTTTCAAGCGTGGGTTCCTTTTATTGGATAGTGGGAGGGTTCTAACTATCGGATATCCGATAGTTGGCTGGGCTTTCTTTTTACTTATGTTATATTTCTTTTATAGATGTCATTGTCGAAACCAATCAAGAAAAGCAAACAACCGAACCCGCAAGCAATGTTAGAAGCAGTAAATGCTGTTAGAGAGAAGAATTGTGGGTATTTGAAAGAAAAAAAAAAACTACTAAGTTCTCAAATCAACCCCAGAAGACCATCTAAAGAGCAAAACTGAAAATGTTGAAACTTTGGTCAACAAATAACCAGGAAAATCTTGTGTGTTAGGAAATGATTTGGAAGAAGAATTGGTACAGTTATTGTAAAGTAATGGAAAGTAGGTATTTTAGGTTACGATCACGTGACGTAAGGCAACTTGCTTTCCAAACCGGTCGCGCTTTCAAAAGGAGCAGCGGGAATAAAAGGCTGAAAAATTTTATAAAGCTCGTCCCTGTCTTAGTTTAAGATGACCAGAGTCCGCTTCTTTGGCTAGAGCTAAAGGTTTTTCAAAGAAAAACGTTGATTGCTGTTTCGACCTTCTGGAAACTGAGCTAGAAAAGATCGGTTTCAATCCTGCCAAAGTAACGTAGATGAAACTGGAATAACCGTTGTTCAAAATAGACGTACAAAAGTTATTAATTTAAAGGGCAAAATGAAGGTGAGAAGTTTGTCATCACAAGAAAGAGGATCGCTGATGACGTTGGTAATTTTCATAAGTGCAGGTGGCATGTTAGTTCCGCCGCGGACTGTCTTCGCTTGTAAAAAAATGAAAGCGCAATTGCTGAACGGTTGTCCTCCAGGAACAAGTACAAGCTGTCAGCCCTCAGGATGGATTCAGCTCCATATTTATACAGAATGGTTCAAGCACTTCTTACAGTTTACAAAACCACCTGCCGACAGCCCAATTATATTGATACTGGACCGGCATTTCTCCCACACAAGGAACATCGACGTGATTGAACTAGCTCGGAAACGTGGTGTAATAATCGTGTGTCTACCACCACACACAAACTCCAGCCATTAGATGTAGCCTTCATGGGACCATACAAAACATATTGCAGCCAAGGAATAGAGTCTTGGATATCTAACCACCCCTTTAGGGCAGTTACAGCACATCAAGTCGAGGAAATTGATGGGAAAGGCGTATGCTAAGTGCCCAAATCTTGAAATTGCGATGAGTGTTTTCAAAAAATGCGGCACAGTCCCCTTTACCAGGAACGTTTTCTCATAACTGGACTTTATACAAATGGTCGAACGAAAATAATCCTGACAATGATCCTGAATTTCTGGAGGCCACCCAAAAGAAAAAAAAAAATTGTTGCACCTTTCCATGCGTTCCACCTCAAACCGTCAGCCAGGCAAATGCAACAGCGCATCCCACTGGTAAAGCCGCTACAATCACAAGTTCTACTGTATATGAGTATAAAATGGCGCGATGTGTCATTGTTGTTGTGACTAACAAACACATAAAAGAGGATGTAGATTTCTTTGATATACGACGGAAAAAATGTAACACCCTCAAGGAGTGTATTCAGTGGCACCTGGATATAGTATGTTTATACTAAGAGGCTGCAGAGCTAGTACGTCATTTGTTACTGTCGTTGGCGATCAGATGGGCCTGTCTGTTCACCCTCAGTTTTGAATCTGTAGGCAGTATTTGTGCTGAGATTAGAGGTGAACAGTGTCTGCAATATTCATTCTGGGCTACAGTCATGCCTCATCGATGAGAACATACTCCTTGCCAACAGCTTCAGCCTTTTGAACAGGGTCACAGTATACGCCTGCAGGAAGCTGAATGACGTATCGACGGATTACTGCACATTTTGGGCACAGTGTATCGATGGTGTGTCGCTGCTTTCAATACTGATCTGTAGAGCATTTCCACACTTGTATGCCAGGTTCGAAACGTCCGTTTAGTACAGGCGCACATGAGGATCGGCGCATTATGTGAACAGGGTGGCCGACTGAACATCATCCAGTGACGAAATCCGGGAAAATGTTGTACCAGCGGTGTCACCATGGATCATTGGGAACCGTCTGCTTGCAACAGGTCTAAGAAATGGTTCAAATGGCTCTGAGCACTATGGGACTCAACTGCTGTGGTCATTAGTCCCCTAGAACTTAGAACTACTTAAACCCAACTAACCTAAGGACATCACACACATCCATGCCCGAGGCAGGATTCGAACCTGCGACCGTAGCAGTCGTACGGTTCCGGGTTGCGCACCTAGAACCGCGAGACCACCGCGGCCGGTAACAGGTCTAAGATCACGTGTTTCTCTGACCAGACGATCACTGAAGAGTGGAATGGCTCTCTGTTCTCCTCAGTGGTAAGAGCAGATCCTGCCTGTTCGCGAGTGAAGGCGTACATGATGAGCTGCTTGTTCCAGAGGGCATTCACCTGCGACACAGAAGATCCATCCCAAGCTTCAAAGTGTGATGAGGTCATCAGTTACAACTCACAGTCACATATGGTGTCTCTGCAGCGAAGTGTAACCAGTGCGTACTACATTGCACAGGCTGTTTTCCCGGTGCTGCTGCCATTTCATCAACAGTAAGGTAACGGGATTTTTCAGCAGGACAAAGCAAGCCCACATACGGTTTCTACGACGAAACTTGCTCTTCGAGGTGTGAAAGAACTGGCCTGGCTAGCAAGGTCGCCAGATCTCTTGCCAATCGAACACGTATGGAACTTGATGAAGGGAGAACTTACTTGTTCTCCAAATCCTGCAAGAGCCGTTGCTGAGTTACTACAAAAGGCGCCGTCTATCACGGGATGCCATTTGGCACCTTTATGGCTATTTGGATGTGAGAATACACGCCTGCGTTGCCGTCAGAGGGTAGAGGGGGCAAACTGTGTATTGAAGCAACTATTCTCGAGTCAGAAACATACAAATTTACAGTAGCCATATATATTAATTGTATTTATATTACGTGTACCAAGTACTTTGTAACTTCCAAGTCGCTTGGAGTGGCTTGCAGGAGATCATTCTTCGTACAGGATGTAGAACACAAAGGGCACTGAAGCATGTGGCTTGTGGTTTGTCCTTGTCCACAGTCTTCTGTTATGACGCTCCATCTCTGGATCGTCCAACTCCTGATCGTAATCTCTTTACAGATTTTCAAACCAGCCAGATTTCACTGTGTCCAAGGTGTAGTTATTCAGCTTCTGGCATCCATCCGCGCAGGTGAGATGTCGACTTCTTCCATAACTCCAGTCTTGCCTTCTCTGGTGAAACGGTGAGCTTCCCAGATATCCACAGGAAGCTCTTCCGCGAGCTCATCCGTTGCTGTGGTAGATTATGTCCGTGCATTGGATGGGAACTGTTCTGTCCCACTTTCAGTCTCTCCTTGTTGGCAGCCACTGTTCTGCGTACCCATTCCTGCCAGGTAGTAGAGCTTATTGATTGGGGTAGGTCTTAAGCAATCTGTGATCAACCTGCAGGTTTCGTTGAGAGCAATGTCTACTTGCATGGCATGAGATGACCTGTACCAGACTGGGGTGGCATATTCGGCAGTAGGAAAGCACAGTACGGTTGCAGAAGAGCGAATAGTTTGCGGATGTGAGCCCCACTGCGTCCCAGCTAGTTAGCGAATTAGGTTGTTAAGAGTGGACTTTTCATTTTGGTGTTCTTGCAGTAGGTTTTGAATGTCAGAGTTCTATCGAGAGTGACTCCCAAATATTTAGGGGCGTGATGGTACTGCAATTGGATTCCTGACCATTCAGCGTGTAGCTCAGTATTAGCTTCCCTGTTTCTTAGGTGAAAGGCACACACTTGTGTCTTCGAAGGGTTTAGTCTGAGTTGGTTCCGATTGTAATAGCTTGACAGTGTTCTAAGTGCAGTTGTCAGGTTTCTTTCCACTGTTTCAAAGCATGAGCTCTGCGTAGCAAGGGCTACATGCCCGGGGTCGATGGCTGGTCGTTGGTATAAATGTTGAAGTGGACAATTTTTCTGCGTTCTCTAGCGACTGCGTCGTCCTTGAAATTCATCAAAAAACCTGCGGTTTTGGAGGAGGGTGCTGATTAGTCTAACTAGGTGGACGGTTTTAATTATATTGTATAATTTTGTACGGACTAACCGATGAGGGGCAGTATCATACCCTGCTTTGAGATCCACTAAGACCTCGCCCGTTACTTGTCGGGTTTCAAAGCCATCGTCTATAAACTGAGTAAGATTCAAAAGTTGCCCTGTGCAGCTTCTCTTTGCTCGAAATCCTGCTTGTCTGGATATGACAAGAGGGTCTATTACTGGAAGGATTCTATTCAGAATCATACGTTAGAACAGTTTATAAAAGTGTCTCAAAAGGCTAACTGGTCTGAAATTCTTGGGATGATTTAGTTCCTTTCTAGGTTTCAGAAGAGCTATCACCCTGCTCTTTCGCCAGATACTTGGTATTTCACACTGTTTTATGTAGTTCTTGAAAAGCTGCAGGATCCATTTTCCTGTTGCTGGACCTAAATTCTTAATTTGCTCCATACGGATGTCATCTAAACCGTATACTTTGAGTTTTTTCTCCTTAATAGCCTTGTTTAATTCAGATATCTATGGCTTCTATGGCTTCCTTTCCCATTTACGAACTGTTGGTGTGCTATCTGATCTGCAGTGATGTTGCAGTGTGCTGTGGATCTGGTTGGATCATTAATGAGGCGTCTCAATAATCTCCACGCTTTGTGACTGTTTCTGGTTTCATCAAATTCTTCTATAGTTTTAGCCCAAGAATTCCTTTTGGATTCTTTCAGAGAATGTAATAAGTTTATTCCCAGGCGCCAGCGTTTTCTCGCCGAATGGATGTTCTTCTAATAGTACCTTATACTCTTTGAACTGAACACTGAGTTGTGAAGTTAGACCAGGAATATGTGATGTTAAACAACCCCGAGGAATGGCAATTCTGGAGCATCTCTTTACAGCCTCTACAAAAGTGTCATAAGAGTCAGGTGAAGATTCAATGTTTGGAACTGCAGCGCCCAGCATTTCTGTAAACAATGGGAAATTGGCTTTCTTGAAGTTAAACCTCCTGCTAAACAAAACTGTCTGAGGTCTAACTGCTTCGTAAATTTCGCAAAAAATGGTTCAAATGGCTCTGACCACTATGGGACTTAACTTCTGAGGTCATCAGTCCCCTAGAACATAGAACTACTGAAACCTAACTAACCTAAGGATATCACATACAGCCATGCCCGAGGCAGGATTCGAACCTGCGACCTTAGCGGTCGCGCGGTTCCAGACTGAAGCGCCTAGAACCGCTCGGTCACACCGGTAGGCTAAATTTCGCACATGATAGGCCTGTGCTGTGCATTTGGAATAGGGCTGCAGACAGTTTTTATGCACTGTTGAGATGTTCTCTCTGCAAAATATCATATCGGGGTTTTATCCGCGTTTTCAGTGTTTAAACATGCAGGTTGCTTACAGTTCTGTATAAGGCTCAGATGACTGCAATTCCCCATTCCTGTAATGCTATACCATTCTCATGAACATGCTCATAGCCCCACGTGGTGCTGTGACAGCTGAAGTCACTAGTCACTATTTGTGTGTGTTGACTATAAAAGTTATCAGGTACATTGACTTTGAGATCAACATCCATTGGCTTGTATAGGGATGTGATTGTACAGCCTTTGATTTCCAAAGTTAAGATCATTGGCTTCAGTAATGGCTGTTGATATTTCCTGTATATCTGGTTAGACAAATATAGCCCTTCCGTATTTTGGGTGGGATCTTTCCGTAGCCGGTCGCAATCCGTTTATTTTTGGTCTGCGCGTTTCACAACTTCTGTTGGTCTCCTGTTTGCAGAGTACAGCGCACTTGGTTTGTCTTTACAGCTCTTGTAGCAGTACTTCTTTTGGTGATGACACACATTCTATATTCACCGAGATGATGGTCAACTGTGATCCTGAAAAGGACCAAGATGATGTTTCTGGTGTGAAAGGATCAACCATCAAAGAAATGGATTGCAATTGTTATCTCGGTCGGAAATCATTGCAATCTTCGTGGAGGCTCCTTTCTTGTACCCCAGTGAAACAACTATTTGGACTGTTCAGACAAGCTTTTCTGTGACATGTGTGTTTCATTTGCTCTGAATTTGTCAAGTTCTGCAACAACGATGAACTATCTGTCGCATCACTTGCCAATAGAATGGCGTTATCCCTGATGGCGTTGCATATTTGTCACACAGTAAATATTTGTTCAGTTGGTAGGAATATCTTGTTATAAATTTCTGTGTGTAAGCTGTACTGGCTGTTCCCACTAATACGTAACTACCTTGGTGTCTCGTTCACAGCGTATTACGAGCTTGCCTTGGCACCAGTTCACTATGTGAGCTCTCCGTATTTCAATTAGCGCTAATGAATGTGCTCAAAGCCCAGAGCAGTTCCAACACCTTATCAACGAGGCGTCCCCTTCATGAGTGTATTAACTATTTATAGGACCTATTATTAGTTGCCTGTAAGTCATACATTACGACTTACGCGGTTCCGGACTGAAGTGCTTAGAACCGCTCGGCCACAGCGGCCGGCTGAATTGTAATAACAATCAAATATCATTTTCCCTAAATATACTCATAAAATGTCATTTTTGAGTAAGTAAAGCTTTAAAATCATTAAATTTAAAGACATGGTCATGTGATCGAAAAGTTCAGTTTTTGGCTGACTTCCTTGGATTCCAGGAGTATAAGCCGAAGTTACTAATGTTCTTCCGTACATTTTCTGTCTACAGTTTAGTTACTTAATGATGGAAAATGCATTTACAACTTTTAAGTAACAATGGAGGTGAATTTTGTGAATGATGACAGTAGAAAACTTCCGAAAGCTGATGTGTTCATAGTTATTTGTTCTTGAAAAACAACCGAACTTTTAATGTTTTGGAAATAAGAAACGTGAAAACTGCATTGCAAGACGACTGGGACGGACGTTCTGCGACACAGCTATAAGTCATAGAATTGTCTTAAAACTGAGGGAGTGTGAAACAGAATTATTTGCTCCTACCATGCCGAAAACTTTTATCAGGGCACCTAGTGAAAGCCTCAACAATAAAACACCGTGGAAACTTTTTCATTGAGAAGATTATTCCTAAATGACGCTAACAAACTAAAATAGATATTAAAATCTAATATGATAAGCGCGTTCAATTAGATACACGCTCTCGATATCACATGACAAAGTTAAGAGCTTTAGCGGGTACATTTTCACTGGCATACTGTGAAGTATGAGCAAATTTTTGCACTTCCAGAGTTTATGTTTAACATGTTCCTTTTTTGCTGTTCATACTTTCGTTGTCCATTTGATAGTCATTTATTTATTTTTTGCTGTTAATATTTTGACCATCGAACAGACTCGCATGTGGACGACGTAGTAATAATCAACCCTGGCGCAGAGAAACAACTAAAATATTCGAAAGCAAATAAATCACCAGGT
Organism: Schistocerca gregaria; assembly: GCF_023897955.1. Lineage (NCBI taxonomy): Eukaryota > Metazoa > Arthropoda > Insecta > Orthoptera > Acrididae > Schistocerca > Schistocerca gregaria. The sequence continues at coordinate 199,360,626 of NC_064923.1, forward strand.
TCGGAAGGAATCTCAGATCGGTTTTGCAAAGAGTACTCCACGGCATTGACCCCTTACATAGCTTGCGTTTATCATGAATATCTCACCCAGCACGAAGTTCCAAGTGACTGGAAAAAAGCGCAGATGACTCCAACATATAAAAGGATAAAAGAACGGGCCCCAAAAATTACAGCCCAACATCCCTCATTCCTGTTTCCTGCAGAATCCTTGAGCTTATGTTCAGTTTGAATAAAATAACCTTTCTTGAGACTCAAAAGCTTATATCCACGAATCAGGATGGTTTTAGGAAGCGTCGCTCGTGCGAATAAGCGAACAATGGATGAAGGGCAACATAGCCGGCCGCGGTGGCCGAGCGGTTCTAGGCGCTTCAGTTCGGAACCGCGATACTGCTACAGTCGCAGGTTCGAATCCTGCCTCGGACAAAGATGTGTGATGTCTTAAGGTTAGTTAGGTTTAAGTAGACCTGAGTTCTAGAGGATTGATGAACTCAGATGTTAAGTCCCATAGTGCTCAGGGCCATTTTAACCAAGGGAAACATACAGATTCCAGATTTCCGGAAAGCATTTGACGCGTTACCACACTGCGACTGTGAACGAAGATACGACCATATGCAATAAGTTCATAGATATATGAGCGGCTCGAAGACTTATTAAATCATAGAACCCAGTATGTCGTTCTCGACGGGAGTGTTCGTGAGACACAAGGGTGTCGTCAGGAGTGCCTCAGGTAAGTGTGATAGGACTGCTGTTTTCTGTACACATAAATGATTTGCCGGACAGGGTGGACAGCAGTCTGCGGTTATTTGCTGATGAAGTCGTGGTGTAAGGAAGATGTCGAAGCGTTACGTCTGTAGAGAAATACGACATAGACAAAATTTTCAGTTGGTGTGATGGATTGCAGCTGGTCCCAAATGTGGAAAAATGTAAGTTAATGCGGATGAGTAGGAAGAACAAACGTATAATGTTCGAATACAGTGTTACTAGTGTCCTGCTTGACATAGTCAACTCGTTCAAATATATAGTTGTAACATAGCAAAGAGATATGAAATGGAACGAGCATGTAAAAACTGTGGTGTGGTCGACTTCGGCTTATTGGGAAAATATAAGGAAAGGGTGGTTCAACTGTAAAGGAGACCGCATGTAGGACGCTAGGGGGGGGGGGGGGGGGGCATAATCTTGAGTATTGCAGGTGTTTGGGATCCGTACCACGTTGGATTGCGGGGAGACATCGATGCAATTCAGAGGCTGGCCGCTAAATTTGTTACCGGTAGGTTTGAACAGCACGTAGGTGTTGCGTAGATGCTTAGGAAACTGAAATGGGAATTCCTGGAGCGAAGGCGACGTACTTTTCGTGAAACACTATTGGGAAAATTCAGGTAATCAGTATTTGATGCTGTCTGCCACACTGTTCTACTGCCACCAACATACATTGAGCGCAAGAATCACGAAGACAAGATACGAGAAATTAGGGCTCATATGAAGGCATATAGACACACATTTTTCCCTCGCTTTATTGGAACAGGAAAGGAAATGAATGGTACTGGTACAGGCTGCCCTCCGCCATGCACCGTACGGTGGCGTGCGGAGTATGTATGTAGATATAGATGATGAGAGAAGCTACTGGGAAATAGGGCAGTCAAATACTATATATAATGAAGGTAAAAGAATGAATCGCGTAATTACAGATAAATATCGTTAACATCGGATTGCTGTAGAATTCTTGAAAACATCCTGAGTAGGACTATAACAAATTTCGAAACTTCCTGGAGGATTAAAACTGTGTGCAGGACCAAGACCCGAACCCGGTAACTTTGCCTTTCGCGGGCAAGTGCTCTACCATTTTTTTTATTTTTTTGTTGATCTCATCTTGTTCTATATTTTTCGTTTAATTTGTTCGGGGCAGACGTCCGATGACACCCGTTTAGGTTCTTAGTTGGTCCGTTCACTCAGTTTTTTATTACAGAGGGTAGCTAACCCTCTGACCGAGCACGCTGAGCTACCGTGCCGGCGTCCATCTGAGCTACCCAAGCACGATTCATGCCCCGTCCTCACAGGTTCACTTCTGCCATTACCTCAGAGTCTTACTTGGGTAGCTCAGATGGTAGAGAAGTTGACCGCGAAAGGCACAGGTCCCGAGTTTGAGTCTCGGTCGGCACACAGGAAGTTTCATATCAGCGCATACTCCGCTGCAGAGTGAAAATCTCATTCTGATAATAAATTCCCTTGAGAAAGAAAAACATCAGCACTGATTTAAAAAGCATCACTCATGCTAAACTCAGCTTGCCCTTTTCTCACATGGTGTCCTAACAACAGTGAGAGGAAGGCAACGGGCAGATTCCACATTCCTAGATTTCCGGAAAGCGTTTGACGCGGTGCGACTTGCAGAACGCCCGAGCATACAGTTTGTGCGCAGATATGTCAGTGGCTCGAAGATTTTTTAAGTAGTAAAGCCCAGTAGTTAGTGCTCGACGGCGAGTGTTCGTGAGAGACAAGGTTCAAATGGCTCTGAGCACTATGGGACTTAACTTCTGAGGTCATCAGTCGCCTAGAACTTAGAACTAATTAAACCTAACTAACCTAAGGACATCACACACATCCATGCCCGAGGCAGGATTCGAACCTGCGACCGTAGCAGTCGCTCGGTTCCAGACTGAACGTCTAGAACCGCTCGGCCACTGCGGCCGGCGAGAGACAAGGGTATCGTCAGGAATGCACCAGGGAATTGTAATAGACCGCTCTTGTTTCCTATAAACATGAATGATCTGACGGACAGGGTGAGCAGCAAATTAGGGATGTTTGCTGATAACTCTGTGGTATAGGGAAGGGGTTGTCGTTGAGTGAGTGTAGGAGTATACAGAATGACAAACAATCTTTAGTTGGTGTGTTGAGTGGTGGCGTGCTCTAAATGTAAAAAAAAAATAGAAGTTAATGCGGATAAGTAGGAAAAACAATCCTGTAACGTACGAATAGAGCATTAGTAGGTTGCTGCTTGACCCAATCACAGCTATTAAATATCTCGGCGTAACATTGCGAAGCTATATGAAATTGACTGAACGCATCAGCTTGGTAGCAGGGAATGAAAATGCTCGGCTTGTTTCTGTTCGGAGAATTTTGGGAAACTCTAGCTCATCCATGAAGGAGACGGCACATAGGACGCATAGGACCCATTCTTGAGTACTGTTCAAGAGTTTGAGATCCACGCACGGTCAGATTAAGGGGAGCTTTACTATCTTTTGGTACAAAACATCGATTTTTTTAAAATTGCATTTTTGGATAAAAGTGTTTAGAATCCATCCCTGAAACGGTTTTGCGAATACGGAACAGAAATGTTTTATTCGAGGTTGAACAAAAAAATGCACGTGCCTGAAATCGGCCTTTCTCACGCACCAGTTTTTTTTTTCGGGAATTTCGACTTTGTAGCAGCGAAAAATTATTCTATGTGCTTTCCAAGGATCAAGTGATCAAGCGACAAAGGAGCTTACTGCGTACTACGGCTGGGCAATCCGACGGCATTCCAATTCGGTGGAACATATGAAGAAGGCAATTTGGGAAACGTATTTCCACAAGTGTTCGACGGTTGATCACCCACAGTTTGTCCGGCTGGGGAAACTAGCTGGTGCAAAGCTCCCGGACATCTGGACGAATATCAATACGACTAGCCGCTCTGCAAAGAAGTTCAAAAAGTGATTCATCCGATCTACGAGGCCCTTTCGGAGGATGAGTTATTGTACCGGTGATTGAGAAGAAACATACAAAATTCAAATGAAAGTTTGAACGCGTGTGTTTGGAAATTAGCCCCCAAGCATTTGCATTCTGGTGCGAAGACTGTGGAGATTGCGACTTTCCTGTCAGTGAGCAGCTTCAACGGAGGGTGTTCAGCAATTCTGAAGACTGCGACAACGATGGACGTCACCCTGGGACTGTATTGGACGCAGTTCGTCAAGCATTCGACGACCACCAGATTCAAGCGGCTGAAAACCACTTGTCAGCGGCCGTACGAGCGACTCTGGAGTAGCGCATGATGGCCCAGATCGAGCAGTATGCCCTCTGTGAGGAAGAGGAAGGACTAGTTTACGGACCCGGAATAGCAGATTGAACGTACGTTGCATACTATTGCATTTACATGTAGTCAAAACTTCAAAAGCGTTTTTCTCGAAATGACTTTTTTTATCGCGCGGTATGGTAACTTCAAATCTACTAAACTAATTGGGATGATTCTTTGTTTCTGACGAAGCTAACTAAATTGTCTAGGAGTTGTACCACTTTTATTCCGACCCATCCACTATAAATATTTTTACTTGGCCAACGAAGTCGAAAAGTCCTGAAAAAACCCTATTTTGTTTCAAATGGCCGCCATTTTGTTTCGTGTAGTCCAAATAACTTAAGCGAGGTACAACTTCTACAGAATCCTATGTACGTAGCTAACGTCAGCTCAGTTTTGATTTCAGACGAGCCAGCTGGTCCTTGACATACCGTGCGTGGAGGTCTACACTAAAATTTTGTTTCGATCCGACGGCACTTCCGCATTTGCTCTTCGACTTTTTCGGTGGAAAAAATTCCAGTTTGTAGAGGAAATATTAAAATTATTAATAAACACTTTGACCAAATTTGACATTGATATCTGTAACACACCCCGAGAAAAAAATTCTCAAAGAACATTCTTTTTCGGGCCAAAGATAGTAAACCTCCCCTTAAGAGAAGATGTCGAAGCAATTGAGAGGAGAGATGGTAGACTTCTTTTTCCGGTAGGTTCGATCAGCCCGCTAGCATTACACATATGCATCGTGAACTCAAACAGGAATCACTAGAGAGAATGCGACGCTCTTTTCACGAAGAACTGTTGCGGAAATTTACAGAACCGGCGAGAGCGACTACAGAAAAATTCTGCTGCCGTTGACGTACATTTCGGGTAGGGTTCACGAAGAAAATGTGACAGTCATTTTCGCTTTGGTGAAACAGAAAAAGGAAATGGATGGTAGTGGTACGGGATGCCACCCCACCATGCTCCATATGGTGGCTACTGTTATGTGTATGTAGATATAAATGTGGAAGGGAGAGGGTGAAACGCTGTGCCTGCAGATGAGTTTGAGATGCTCTCGAAGAGCGCCAAGCCCCCGTGCTTAACGGTCCCGTACGATCAGCATCTAAAGCGTATGGATCGAAGCCGGATACCAAGGAAACCTATGATTAAAGACTCAATGATTGAAGGAGGATAGAACAACCTCGAAGAAAATGGTGGGATCAGCTTTAAATTATTTGGAGCAAAGATGCCTATCCAGAAAATGTACGTCACGATGATGATGACCCTCGTATGTCTCTTGTAGTATATTACAAATGTGCAAGATGTCCAGCGCAATGGATACAGGCAGACGGGAACTACTTGTTCACAAGGACGGCACGGGTTGCGTCGGGTGCTTCGGCGAGCGCTGCACGTGTAAGGACGGCCTGCGTAGCTCTGTGAGTCACCGCTGGCACTGCTGCTGCTGCCATCTTCCAGGTGGTGTGCGCTGGAGGCTGCTGATCCCGCGGCTGGAGGCGCGCTCACACCCGCCCCCGCCACGTGTGCCTTCCCACGCACCAGATGGCCTCCGCCCCCGCCATATATAACCGCCTTACGCCTCTCAGTGCGTCCGGCAGCCCACCCCCACCCAGTGGGCGGCTGTCGCCCCCGGCCAAACGTCGTTCGGCTTCTTTTCCTTCCGCGTCCGCCGTTGTGCGCGGACTGCGTCATCGCTGTCCCTGGGATTAGCGCGGTCGTTCCCAGCCACTGCTGCCGCTGCCCCCGTACTCGCGACATACGGAAAAATTCCCGCTGGCTCGGAAAAAAATGATGGGAACACGCCACTGCCGAAAGGGACTCGCAATTCCACTCCATTCTGCACCCTACATGACACATGCTGCACGAATTAGTGCGTCGCTATGAGACCCAGTATCTGCTCCATGTGGTCTATTTAGCGTTGCAGACAAGGAGACGGCACGACCGAGGGGTCGGGGATTTGTCCGAAATTTTGTGTGGTGGAAGGGGACACCTAACACCTCACGTGGTTAAAATATTAGGACGCACTACCCCGAAAATCCCGGGAAAAATCAAAAAATGGTTCAAATGGCTCTGAGCACTATGGGACTTAAATACTGTGGTCATCAGTCCCCTAGAACTTAGAACCACTTAAACCTAACTAACCTAAGTAAATCACAAACATCCTGCGACCGTAGTGGTCGCACGGTTCCAGCGAAGTTCGCTCGGGAGCGTGTGTCTCAGCTAATTTACGCACAGGGATGCACAATCCAGTCCGTCAGGCTTATGATATTTTGTATACACAAAACATCTGGAATATATGTTAGATTATTATATGATATTTCTTCTAGACTTCAAGTTACTCACCTCCTCCTCCTCTTCTTTTCGTCTTCTTCTTCTTCGAAGAAAACCTTACGGCGTCCAGCTTGCTCTGCTTAAAATTCTTGCTTCTCTGAAGTATTACAGGTACCGGTGACAGATAGTCCAGATGAAATAAAGAACCAACAACCGACACTGATGTATTATTATAAGAATTAAAATACACCGAAAAGCCAAAGAAACTGGTACAGACATGCGTATTCAAATACAGAGATATGGAAACAGGCAGTATAGGGTGCTGCGGTCGACAACGCCTATATAAGACAACAAGTGGCTGGCGCAGTTGTTAGATCTGTTACTGCTGCGACAATGGCAGGTTATCAAGATTTAAGTGAGTTTGAACGTGGTGTTATAGTCGGCACACGAGCGATGGACACAGCATTTCCGAGGTGGCGATGAAGTGGAGGCTTTCTTGTACGACCATTCCAGAAATGTACCGTGAATATCAGGAATCCGGTAAAACATCAAATCTCCGACATCGCTGCGGCCGGAAAAATATCCTGCAAGATTGGGACCAACGACGACTGAAGAGAATCGTTCAGCGTGACTGAAGTCCAACCCTTCCGAAAATTTCTGCAGATTTCAGTGCTGGGCCATCAAAAAGTGTCAGCGTGCGAACCATTCATCGAATCATTATCGATATGGGCTTCCGGAGCCGAAGGCCCACTCGTGCACCCTTGATGACTGCACGACACAAAGTTTTACGCCTCGCCTGGGCCCGTCAACATCGACATTGGACTGTAGATGACTGGAAACATGTTGCCTGGTCGACGAGTTTCGTTTCAAATTGTATCGAGTGGTCGGACGTGTACGGGTATGGAGCCAACCTCATGAATCCATAGACGCTGCATATCAGCAGGGGACTGTTGAAGCTCCACCCCCTCGTACTCATACGGATTCATGGACAATCCTGGAGGATTCATGGCGTCAGTTCCCTCCAGCACTACTTCAGACATTAGTAGAGTCCATGCCATGTCGTGTTGCCTCACTTCTGTGACCTCGAGGGTGCCCTACACGATGTTATGCAAGTGTACCAGTTTCTTGTGCTCTTCATTGTAGTTGTGATTGACGGCAGTGGATAATGAGCAGTGTTGTGAAGTGTTACTAACGCGTCGTGTACAGCAGGTACAGCTCTCTATATGAAGGAAGCTCAACGTGACCGTGCGTTGAGACCGTCATTTTAACCCCACTGGGCGACGTTGAGTGGCTTGGAAAAGTGCGATTCTAAGTTAAGGTGCGCCAGACACTGCACGCGGCAGAGGAAGCACAGAGACGGCACGGCATACGTGAAACACAAAATCCAATGGGGCACTGCACAATGCAGGCAGCCAAGGTAGAAGCAGGGTAGAGACCGGCGCTGGCTGTGTTGTGTGGCTTGTAGTGTGCTCTGACCCGCAGAGGCCCCGCTGATATGCTCCGTCTCTCTCTCTCTCTCTCTCTCTCTTTCTCTTTCTCTGCTGTGGAAAACGTTTGGAGCTACCGTTCTTTTTTCTGAAGCTCTGATTGTTCACTCCTTTGAAAGATTCAACTCTATGAATCAATTCAGGAGCGGATCCCCCATCTCTAGCTAGCTAGGGAACGTCCTCTGGGCGCGAAAGTCGTTCGATTGAGCTTCTGCCATACCGATCACATTATCCGATGCGTAGCACCCTCAATGGCGGAATTACTTGTATTGGTTGCCACTTGACTGTGTCTATCTTCTCCGTTTAGAAGAAATCGCGGAAATGTTAGTGTTCCACTCATTATCCAGCTGGTACTCAACATCACGGTTCGTCAGATTTTCCGGCATTCGTGTTTCCATGATTCTTTAGTAACGGAGTCCCAGAAAGCTGTTGTGCGCAATTTTTTTTCTGTCATACTGCATTGAACGTCCGGTGAAGAAATTTTCAGCAGATGCAGACTTTGTTGGTTGCAAAAGGCGCGTGCTGCATTGATTTTCGGTTCAGTGCGTGTGGTCTGACCTATATAAATTATAGAACATAGGCAAGACATTTTGTGGATTCCAACGAATTCTGGTATCGCTGCGCATTGTATCTCCACTGAAATCTCTATGGAAATCGATAAAAAAATTGTTTTTTTTTTTCAAAGCTACGTCTTTTTGCGACTTCATTATTAAAGAATACGTGGAAATATAGATTGTGGAAAATCTGACGAACCGTGATACCAGGTATCTATTGGATAATGTGTGGAGTCATATCATTTCCAAGACTCGTCTTAAACGATGAGAAACTAAGTGAATGATTAAGACGAACCCAACCTTGAGGACAGCTGCCTAACGCAATTGCACAAGCGACGACTCTGTCGGCTGTAAGGACAGTCGGTCATCATGATCGCAGAACACATACAATGTGCTAATAAACTACTGCATGGGGGAGTAATTTATATCAACAAAAACTAATATAAGAACTACAAATGACTGAATCTAAATACAATATTCAAGACGAACGCGAAAGATTAAAGTCAGTGAAGTTCAAAATTTGTGACCAGGAAAGTGGTCTGAAAATATGCAATATTAAATTAAAATAAAATGCTTGTAACGGCTATTTATAACTACAGACGAACGGAGCGTGCCAAAAATATACACAGAAGAGAAAGAAAACCAAAAAATATTAAAAAGATACTATAGTGAACCTGGGAAATATTCTTTGCTAATTGTGAACATGACATTCCTGGAAGACAGACGATAGTGTTTAAATTTAGGAAGAATACGAAAAGACGGAGAAAGACACTACAAACATTCCATAAATTTATGATATGATGGAGATAATGAAGAAATTCATTATATAAAAGCTGATAATAACTCTGTAAATCAAATAAGAATAAAGGAACATCAGCCTTAAATGTGATAATAAATAGATCAGTTGCCTTAGGTGGAATTCATGCTGAATGAATCAGATACATAGGAATCATTTTAGAATTTTGCTTTCTCCATTTTCTTATGTATCTGGTAAGTACTATTCCGCACCTGAAGAATGAAACACAGGTAATGTTATTCCTTTATTTAAAAAGGCAATAGGAAATACACAGGCAATTGCAACGATGAGACAAAACACTGACCACCTGCTTAATACCTTGTTTGTGCGTCCTTGGAACGAAATATATAACTGATTCTGCGTATCAAAGTTCCGACAGTTTGTTTGTGGGTTTGCGGAGGTATGTGACATTAGTTGTCTACGCGCATGTCATGTCATTCGCGTAAATAACGGCCCGCTGATTTGCGTACGCAGTGATGCCGCCCGATAGCGACACAGATAGGTTCTATAGGATTTGCATTGTAAGGTGACTGTAATTTCGCACCTTACAAGAACTCGTCCACATGCTTTGCCGTGGTCTACAAACACAATTAGGTACCATGTGATAGGTTTATATCGTATATATGAATAGATAAAGGAGACTGACAGTGTCACGTACATCTTGTAAATAATTGTTAACGCTTATTGCATGAAAGGTGGGAGTGTGTTTATTATAAAAACGGCGTAATGAACGATTGCCTATACTAGTGGAGGTTGGACCGCCAGCGGAAATGAAAAGGCAGACGGAACTCAAGCCCTGAGTGGAAGGTCCACACAGATGTGTTGGTCCTGCTGAAACACAAGAAGTAGGAGACGGACGTCATAGCACCTAAGAGCTGGAGCACAATAGAGTCGCGACCGGATGGTTTTGTAACACAACATGAATGATTATGCTTCGGAAACTAAGGAAACCACGCAGGCTGGGTTATTACCAAGGACTTTTACTCAGAAGCGTACCATTGTACGAGTATAGTTTTTTCCTCGCAAACTTTCCTCACTGGACAACAAAAGACTAAAATATGGTTGGTCAGCTTTCGGAAGAATCTGCAGAGAGGGAAAATATTCTTGGTTTCGGGAATATGATTTGTTTTCGGAATTACGATGGCGGGGAGCCGAGCCTTGCTGGGAGGCCAGCTGTGGAGAAAAGTGGTCTTCCGTTTTGAGCTCCCGTGTGTGACGGTCGCTCAGTATCAGCTTCTTGTTGGTACAGACGGACTTGCTGTCTTTGCTCTCACGAGATTTTCAAACGGTTAGGCACTGTACTGTTGTGAACTTATGCGATTCTGGACTTCGCCTGCGGGTTGGAAGTTTCGTCACTGACAAGGGAACCTCCCCATCACACCCCCCTCAGATTTAGTTATAAGTTGGCACACTGGATAGGCCTTGTAAAACTGAACACAGATCAATCGAGAAAACAGGAAGAACTTGTGTGTAACTATGGAAAAATAAACAACATATACAAACTGAGTAGTCCATGCGAAAGATAAGCAACAACAAGGAAACAGTAAGCTCCGCAGTGCCGTGGTCCTGTGGTTAGCATGAGCAGCTGCGGAACAAGAGGTCCTTGGTTCAAGCCTTCCATCTGATGAAAAGTTTAACTTTTCTTCAGTTTATGTGACAAACGCTCATGTTTTCATCACATTTGGGGAGTGATTATCACATCCACAAGAAAACCTAAGTCGGGCAAGGTAGAAGAATCTTTTTACCCATTCGCCAAGTGTACAAGTTAGGTGGTTTGACAACATATTCCTGTTATGTGACACATGTGCCGTCGCCAGGGTTGTATAGAATATATCAGACGTGTTTTCCTGTGGAGGAATCGGTTGACCTATGACCTTGCGATCAAATGTTTTCGGTTGCCATTGGAGAGGCACGTCCTTTCGTCAACTAATCGCACAGTTTTGCGGTGCGGTCGCAAAACACTGACACTAAACTTATTATAGTGAACAGAGTCGTCAATGAACGAACGGACATATCATAACTTTGCAAAAATAAAGAAAGTAAACTTTTCACCAGAGGTAAGACTTGAACCAAGGACTTCTCATTCCACAGCTGCGTACGCTAACCACAGGACCACGGCGCTTCTGAGCTTGGACGCTCCTTGATGTTGCCTATCTTGCACATAGACTACACAATTTGTATATTTTGCTTATTTTTCACAGTTCCACACAACCTTTCTCGATTGATCTGTGTTTAGTTTTTCAAGGCCCATCCACTGTGCCAACTTATAACTAAACCTGAGGGGGGTACGATGGGGAGGTTCCCTTGTGAGTACGCAGCGTTCAATGATTGATGGCACTACTTCTGCCTAAGCTTACGTTGAGACGTTATCTGTACTCCGTCCTTGTGGCTGGGAGTTCGCGGTTCTCGTCTGTAGAACACAGGGAGGAGAAGACAGTATTAGAGTATAGTAGTCAGAGGACCGCCTTCAGCCGTCCTCTTTGAAAGAGTTTCTTTTGTGGCTGGAGTTCTTCCATCGTCGCAGAAATGAAAAAAAAGCCATCACTCCGACGCACCGGACGTAATATATACGACGATAATGCTAATTGCTTTGGCTTATTTGAGTCTATAAGGCTAAACAACTGTGATCACGTTGGATTTATTTCCACTGGCGTTGCGCTCCATTGTAGATCATCTTTAAAAGTAGTGTCTTCTTGTGTTACGTACATAGAGGATGTCATCCGTTTCGCGTTATTAATATCATATCGCGCAGTCATAATAAAAGGTCAGAGTTGTTCAATGGATCAATAATTTTAGTTAGGAAATAAACACTTGTAATAAAGATGGTTTTTAATATGCAGTAATTGTATGTATAAGCAGCAACAACATTTATCATTTAGAATAATTAGTTCACTTAATCATTCATTTCTGTTTAGGTTGGAATTTCTGTGTTAATGTCCGTTAAGAGAGCCTAAGATCTGCTTCAGGGGGTAGTCAGACAGGGCCAAATCTTCAGTCTAGCGTTTATTATTCCCAGTTGAGCACATTCATTTTACACCTGCCTGGAGTAGCATCGTGGAGCAGCAGGAGAATCTGGTCGCCGAGACATCATCGTGAGTTCACTCTAATGTTCCTCAAACCACTGTAGCACGGTTCTGGCTCCGAGACATGGGCAATTACACTACTGAAACACGACATCTGGGAATATGACGTCGGGGAAGATCGTGGAAGATGTTGTCGGGGAAGACACCAAGCAGAAAAGGATGCAGGCGGTTCGCACCTGTCAGTGTGTGTTAGATAGCTACGACAGGTTCCATGCAAGCTCAGCGGAATGTCTCCAGTAGCATAATACTGCTCCCACCAGCTTGCGTCCGCGGAGTGCTGCACTTTTCGAGCCGCCCCTCACCTCGATGATGACTTTTGTGGAGATGACCAGCGACTTAGTGTAGCAAAACTGTGATTCACCCGAAGAGCCGGCACGTTTCCATTGATCGACGGCCGAATCCCGATGGTTTCATACTCACTGCAATCGTTACTGATGATTTCGTTGGGACAAAATATAAACCCGTGGTGTGGTCTGCTGCGGAGCTCCATATTCAACAATGTATGATCAACGACGTGCTCCGAAAGACTTGTGCATGCAACACCAGCATTGTGCTTTTTAGACAGAGATGCCACAAGTCACCGCCTATCCTATTTTACAGAGCACACAAGCCACCGAACCCCCACCTTCTGCGAAGAGTCGTGGACGTCCAACCATTTAGCATCTAATATCTAGTGATACTTTCACTGTCGTTATACCTCTTTCCGTAGACGCTCGCGACAGCAACACCTGAACTTCGACCAGCTTCCCTGTTTTCGAGATACTCTTTCACAGGCTTTGCGTAATAATAATCTGTCTTTTGACAAAGTCTCTTATCTCAGTGGATTTCCCCTTTCCATCCTTCTCTAGGGAGAACGCCCACCGGACGACATCCAAACTCGAGGTGGGCAGTGGTAATAATGTTTTCGGCTATCAGTGTACAGAAGAAGAAATTTATTAAATAAAGATTCATAATCAAAGATTGCAAATTATTGCTGACACATTAATTTCATAACAGTCATGCTTCAGGATGGGACATTCGTGTAACGATCACATATTTATAACCTAATTATTGAAAAATATCGGGAATTTGGCTTAGCAACGCATCTAGCATTTATCGATTACGAGAAAGCCTTTGATACAGTAAAAAGGCACCTTTAGTGGAAAATATTAGAAATAAATGTTTTTCCTAAGCACCCTATTAATATCATAAAGAGCCTCCATGCAAATACGAAAATAGTCATAAGTTTAGGTTCGAAAATTTTGGAAGAAAGTTTATTAAACGTGTTCTACAATGATAAGTCTATCACTCGCTTCATTTAATTCATATAATTTACAAAGAGCCAAAGAACCAAAGCGCAATATACTACACTTTAACTACATTTGCAAATAAGGAAAAGGTAATGGCTTTCAAAGGACAGTCAGATAGAAAATAATAATAATAAATAAGAAAATTTTAGAACAATTATCGAGGGTGATATTCTTTTTAGCTATGACAAAATCTTTGAAAAGAACGTTAGTGAATTCCAAGCTGTCTGCGGAAAAATTGTACGAACTTTCCGAAGAAAAACAAGAACAGAAACACAAATGTTACTGTATTAAAGTTATGGCTGTTCCTAATCTTGTATGAGATTCCGAATCGCGGACAACACAAAAAAAAAAAAAAAACGGAAACTCGTGTCTACAAGCAGCAGAGTTGAGGTTCTTGAGATACGTAGGGCCATTGAAATGGGTAAAGTAAGGAACGAAACGTTAAGATCTGTTTTAAAAATATTTAGAATGAATGACGTAATACAAGACAGTAGAATAAAATGGATCTTGTTGGTAGAATGATACAAAACAGATTGCAAGAAATGAAAAGGAAATGAATTATCGGACGACTGGAAAGAGAGAACTAAGCAGACATCAAAAGCGCTGGATTACTCGTGCAACCGAAACAGTTGACCACAATACCTAATACTTGGAAGGAGTTGTCATCAGTATTAGATGGCTCACCTGAATATGACTGGCAGGTGTTCACTCGAAGTATCGTGGGGTACGGTAAATTACGACCGGCTTCAAGATAGGAATTCCCTCAGACATTCAGCAGCTCGCCGGGAAAATGTTAAAATTCAGGTCATCAGTAACTGAGTCCAGTCATTGGACAGTGAAACTAGTTCAGGAACGCATGGATCGTAATAAACAAGGCACTTCTTTCTGAGACAGAACCGGAGACAGAGGGTTTCACGAGATGGCAAATTCGTCAGATTAGGTATTGGTCAGGTTAAGACGCAGACGGGCGCTGGTAAAATAGTAGATTCCTGAGTGAGATTTAGTGTAATGACCAAACATACTCCTTCTTCCCCTCCGCAGCTCGTGGTCTAGTGCCTAGCATCACGGGGTCCCGAGTTCGATTCCCGGAAGGTCGGAGATTTTCTCTGCCTGGGTACTGGGTATTCGTGTTGTCACCATAATTCCATCATCATCTTCATCATCATCATTTGTAAATGTGGCTGAAACTGAACTGTGTGGAGATTGTGACATTGCGCAGGCGCTGACGCCTGCACAGTTGAGCACCCCACAAACCAAACATCATTATCATCATCAGCATCTCCTACACCATCTCACCCTTCAACCTCTCTCTCACTGTCCATCACCTCATCCAACACTCCCTCCCCTACCTCTCTCTCTCTCTCTCTCTCTCTCTCTCTCTCTCTCTCTCTCTCTCTATCTCTTTCTCTTTCTCCATTCAGCCATCATCATTTTCACGTGTAGCCCCTGCAATACTACGTGCACAACATCTGTCGTGCAGACCAGCCTAAATGTCAGTGGAAGAAAAACAGTGTTTTTCATGTATCTGCTCGCATGGGAGGTAGGAGTTTCTAACTCCAAGAATGCTGATTCTCATATGGTAAGCAGTGTATACCAAATTTGGCTGAGGTCGATCCATGGATTTAAAAGGAGATTCTGGACATACACACATAGACACTCTAAGGCGAAAAAAAAAAATTACGCGTCACGAAGGAGGGAAATAGGTTTATGTACCGCCATACATATACAGATAAACAAATGATTACAATTTCAGAAAAACTGAATGATTTATTCAGGAGAAAGATCTTCACAAACTGAGCACCTTTGGCCTTTATCCAAGCAATTATTTGGGTTGGCATTTGCTAATAGTGTTGGAGGATGCGCTCCTGAGGGATATCATGCCAAAGTCTGTCCAATTGTCGTTTAAAAATCCAGAGTTGGTTGGAGGGCTCAGTCCATAATGCTCCAAATGTTCTCAATTCGGGAGAAATCTGGCGACGTCGCTGGTCAATGTAGCGTTTGGCAAGCATGAAGAGAAGCCGTGCAAACTCTCACCGTGTGCGCAAGCGCATTAGCTTGTTGAAAAGTAAGCTCAGGATAACTTGCCACGAAGAGCAACAAAACGGGGTATACAACCAATCCTGGTTGTTGGGATGTATCCCGGTCAACAGTCCAGTTAGTATCCCACCGCTTTCTGAGGCGTTTTCATGCACGTCTTTAGCCTGGAATCTCAATGACTGGGGTAAAATTGTCTTCATTGATGAGTCCCGCTGCGAACTGAGCCCCAATGTCCATCGGTACATCGATGACATTCTACTCCCTGTTTTGTTGCTCTTCATGGCAAGCCATCCTGGTGTTACATTTGAGCAAGACAGTACCCACCCGCACACGACGAGAGTTTCTACGCCTTGTGTCCTTGGTTGCCACGCCCTACCTTGGCCAGCGAGTTCGCCGTTCTCTTCCCAGTTGAAAATGTTTGGATTGTTATGGACAGGACCCACCAATCTGCTTGGGACTATGACTAACCTAGCGCGCCAGTTGTACAGAATGTGCCACGAAATTCCTCATGAGGGCTTCCAACAATCAAGTCCAAGCAGAATAACTGCCTACGTAAGAGTCAGAGCTGGGATAATGCGTTGCGAACTTGTTCAATATGGGAGGCTCTTTCTCCTAAATAAGTAATACAAATTTTATGAAATTGTAATCATTTGTTTATCTGTACATGTGCGCCACATCTAACGATGTCTGTTCCATTCGGCTAATTCCTCGTGGTGTGCTGTTGTTTTTTCTTGTATATACACATACATACATCTACTTTTACATATATGCTTCTACACATAAGCACTACTGTGTTACTTTTGCCTCATTTTATAGCTACTGTTCATTTTCCTACAGTTTTTCTCTTTCTTGACTTAAATGTGGTGCTTCTTTGTTATCTTCCTCTTCACGTTTACATCAAATTTGGTGCTTCTTTGTCATTTTCCTATTCGATTCGATCAGATTTTTTGTTTTTGATAAAGCCATTTAGTATTTTTGCTATCATTTTCCTGCTTAGTTTTGTTATTATACCGTTGTTTTGGTTTTTCCTTCTTGTGTTACAACATGTTCTGTTTCTTTTAAGATGTTTCTAACGTACGCATTTGTTAAATTGATCTTGTTAAGGTTATATTTAAGAATTTTCTGCAACAATCATGTTTTCGCTTCAGCCAGTCGTATCTGACGAGATTCATTATCCTTTGGAAACGCATTTGTCGGATCTATATGGATATTTTATTAGCTTTCTGACTTGCTGTATCTATGATGTACCATAGGACTTTGGGGTATCGATATCCGCAGATACAAACTGCATAAATTTTTCGCTTACTTCAAGTTTCCTTGCATACTGTTGGTTTACCTTACTACTTGACGAAGCTCTCTGTGCTTCCAACGTAGCTTTGTGTACCATTCGATAATCATTGCTCGATTTTACGTATATGTGTTATGGTGTTAAATGTTAATGTGTGTACCTTTTGTTGAATTTCAAATTGTTTGTAGCCCTGTCGAGTTGGATGAAGTGTTCTCGAATGTGTTCTCCGTCTCCGATGATACCGATCGATACGTAATATTATTGTTAATATTTGCAAACATACTTACTCAGCTGCTACTTGCTTTAGGTTTGTCACAGAGATAAAAACGGATGTATCCTTCCCTGTGGAGCACAGCCTCAAACAGGCCTGAAATCGAAAGTGATGAATCATTATATTAGCCAGTTAATAATCTCAGCTATCAGAGTGAGAGACTTCCGCAGGAGAGCTTCTGTGTAATTTGGAAGTTAGGAGGCGAGGTAATGGCGGATGTAAAACTGTGAGCACGGGGCGTGAGTCGTGCTTGGGTAGTCCAGTTGGTATAGCACTTGCCCGCAAAAGGCAAAGGTCCCGAGTTCGAGTCTCGGTCCGGCACACAGTTTTAATCTGCCAGGTAGTTTCAGTCTCAGTTATATTATTTTAGTGTGGAATAAGATGCATTAGCATCTACGCCCCTAAAATGATGGTTGGTGAACTGAACCTTCACTAAAATACTTCCAGAAATGGCACTTAATTTCAGTTACATTTTCACAACCACCATTCCTGGGACTTCGTTTGCACTAACACATGTTGGCGTCCCATCCTCGACAGTACTATCACGAATAATCAGTACGTTTTACTTGGAATATAGTGAATTAATAGTCCTAAATTGTAAGATTTAGTATTTAAACAAACTACATTACATTTTGCTCTCAAACACTTACGACTCACTTTTAAATATGGCAAATGAAAGCAGGTTATTGATTTAGCCGTGAAGGTGGTTGTAACTTCAAATCTCTTTCCTCAAGAACGTCAAACCAAGATACAAAGCCAACTAGGACACTATGCTAGCATCTGTTTCGCACGCTCGCAAGGTCAGCACACTTTCGTCTGTTTAGGCACATATCGAGATATTCATTTAGTAAATACACTCCTGGAAATTGAAATAAGAACACCGTGAATTCATTGTCCCAGGAAGGGGAAACTTTATTGACACATTCGTGGGGTCAGATACATCACATGATCACACTAACAGAGCCACAGGCACATAGACACAG
Source organism: Schistocerca gregaria (assembly GCF_023897955.1). Classification (NCBI taxonomy): domain Eukaryota; kingdom Metazoa; phylum Arthropoda; class Insecta; order Orthoptera; family Acrididae; genus Schistocerca; species Schistocerca gregaria. Next base: position 199,378,723 of record NC_064923.1, read on the forward strand.
GCAACAGAGCATGCACAATGTCGGCACTAGTACAGTGTATATCCACCTTTGGCAGCAATGCAGGCTGCTATTCTCCCATGGAGACGATCGTAGAGATGCTGGATGTAGTCCTGTGGAACGGCTTGCCATGCCATTTCCACCTGGCGCCTCAGTTGGACCAGCGTTCGTGCTGGACGTGCAGACCGCGTGAGACGACGCTTCATCCAGTCCCACACATGCTCAATGGGGGACAGATCCGGAGATCTTGCTGGCCAGGGTAGTTGACTTACACCTTCTAGAGCACGTTGGGTGGCACGGGATACATGCGGACGTGCACTGTCCTGTTGGAACAGCAAGTTCCCTTGTCGGTCTAGGAATGGTAGAACGATGGGTTCGATGACGGTTTGGATGTACCGTGAACTATTCAGTGTCCCCTCGACGATCACCAGAGGTGTACGGCCAGTGTAGGAGATCGCTCCCCACACCATGATGCCGGGTGTTGGCCCTGTGTGCCACGGTCGTATGCAGTCCTGATTGTGGCGCTCACCTGCACGGCGCCAAACACGCATACGACCATCATTGACACCAATGCAGAAGCGACTCTCATCGCTGAAGACGACACGTCTCCATTCGTCCCTCCATTCACGCCTGTCGCGACACCACTGGAGGCGGGCTGCACGATGTTGGGGTGTGAGCGGAAGACGGCCTAACGGTGTGCGGGACCGTAGCCCAGCTTCATGGAGACGGTTGCGAATGGTCCTCGCCAATACCCCAGGAGCAACAGTGTCCCTAATTTGCTGGGAAGTGGCGGTGCGGTCCCCTAGGCACTGCGTAGGATCCTACGGTCTTGGCGTGCATCCGTGCGGTCCGGCCCAGGTCGATGGGCACGTGCACCTTCCGCCGACCACTGGCGACAACATCGATGTACTGTGGAGATCTCACGCCCCACGTGTTGAGCAATTCGGCGGTACGTCCACCCGGCCTCTCACATGCCCACTATACGCCCTCGCTCAAAGTCCGTCAGCTGCACATACGGTTCACGTTCACGCTGTCGCGGCATGCTACCAGTGTTAAAGACTGCGATGGAGCTCCGTATGCCACGGCAAACTGGCTGACACTGACGGCGGCGGTGCACAAATGCTGCGCAGCTAGCGCCATTCGACGGCCAACACCGCGGTTCCTGGTGTGTCCGCTGTGCCGTGCGTGTGATCATTGCTTGTACAGCCCTCTCGCAGTGTCCGGAGCAAGTATGGTGGGTCTGACACACCGGTGTCAATGTGTTCTTTTTTCCATTTCCAGGAGTGTATTTTTCAATAATGCTTCACTTTTACTGACCTATCTAAAAAGGTATACAGTCAGATAAATGTGCAGGAAATGGTGAGAAGGGGATGGGGGGTGAATGAGAGGAGGGAGTGTGAAAGCCTGGAAATTCTGCCACGGGCGCATGGGTGGTCACATCGGTTGGCACTGTTTTGAATGTACTTGCACCAATATCTTTCAGTTATCACTTAGAAATTATGTAATAAGATGTTGGCAGCATGTTATGTATGCCAAACGCCTCCTTTAAAAATGTAAATTAAAATAAAAACTTTTCATGATGATCTGTGGTAATATATCAGATGAGTATTTTAAATCTGTATTGCCTACAATCCTTATTTGATTTGTCCGAAGAACAGGGACAAGTTGGTATTATCGGATCTCCCCAGTGACTAAGCAACGGCAGATTCTGAAAAGTTTTGAATAAGTCACTGCACTATCTAACGGCCATACGACACTCCTACGGAGAGGAAGCCAACTAAAACAAAATGATATGGCTGTAGAATCGCAGTCAAACATCCCCTTAGTTTTAAACATGGTATGCAACGTGCCTAACCAAACTACAGCGCAGGTTGCTGCCCATGAATTGGCAGGCGCTCCTCGCAGGTCGTTAAGCACGGAGACATTATCGCGTGCCGCGTTCTCACCCAGTTGCTCCCCGCCTGAGTGGATTTTCGTGTTCCCGTACGGCGAGACTTCTGACAAGAGTTGGCAGCTGGAATGCATTTTGTTAATTTGTACTCTCACTCAGCAACAGACACGCTACCTCGATAAAAGTAAATGTCATAACACGACTGCCTTGTGGTGCGCAGTTTTGATTTTGTTTTAACGCCAAGTTCACAACTTGAACCATTTCCAAATTACACCTCCCCACAAAAACGTTCATTTTATTTAATTTCATAGAGCGCTAAACGAAAATGAATAACTCTCTGATTTAACATAGGTTTGAAATGTATGAGCATAAGCAGATGCATGGTTCATACTAAACCAGCAATGTTGTTGTTGCAGAAACTAAAGTTTTTATTTACTACTTCTTAATTTCGGCACAGATCCGGATCTAGAAACGCAGGATTCAGATTAATAACAATGTATTCTTCTATAACGGGAACTACCGTCTAAAGCGATCCAGTCAGCCCTTTTAATTCATCCAGTTGACGATGACTCTTGATTTTATACGTTATGCATTTTTCTTGAGCTCAGCACACTAATACATCACTTTATAGTCTCTGTCCAATGAGATCTAGGTCGTTTCTGTACAAACACTAATTCAACTACTCACCATTCCTAAAACTACAATTTTTTCTAGGCTTACGTAAATGGGTGAGTTTGCTAAAGTTATTTGAATCAGTTACGTCAGTAAATATCAGGTTTATATGTGAACTGAGGTGAGTGGTAACTTCTATGTAGTTACCTTTATACACAATAACGTTAATTTGTATAAAATACCGATACAGTAATCTTGTAATATTTAATTATAACGTAAAATATGATTGGGACTTGGAGTTCCGTCAAGTCCAGGGTATGACTCCACAAGTTGAGATTATAGAGACTTTTGGTTGCTTGCTTTGATGTTTATAGAAATTTCTGATTTCAGGACCTTTTCAAAAACATATTCTTGTTAACCCCCCCCCTTCCCCCACCCCCACCCCCGCTCCCCCATGAACCATGGACCTTGCCATTCGGGGGGAGGCTTGCGTGCCTCAGCGACACAGATAGTCGCACCGTAGGTGCAACCACAACGGAGGGGTATCTGTTGAGAGCCCAAACAAACGTGTGGTTCCTGAAGAGGGACAGCAGCCTTTTCAGTAGTTGCAGGGGAAACAGTCTGGATGATTGACTGATCTGGCCTTATAACACTAACCAAACCGGTGTGCGCTGATACTGCGAACGGCTGAAAGCAAGGGGAAACTACAGCTGTAATTTCTCCCGAGGACATGCAGCTTTACTGTATGGTTAAATGATGGCTTCCTCTTGGATAAAATATTCCGGAGGTAAAATAGTCCCCCATTCGAATCTCCGTGCAGGGACTATACAGGAGGACGTCGTTATCAGCAGAGAGAAATTGGAAAATTGTGGTGTCTTATGGAACCAAACTGCTGAGGTCATCGATCCCTAAGCCTACCTCTACTTAATCTAACTTAAACTAACTTACGCTATGGACAACACATACACACCCATTCTCGAGGGAGAAATCGAACCTTGGACGTGGTGAGCCGCACGGACCATGAGAACGCGCCTAAGACAATGTGGCTGCTCCGTGCGGCAGGAGAAAGAAAACTGGCGTTCTACGGATCGGAGCGTGAAATGTCAGATCCCTTAATCGGGCAGGTGGGTTAGAAAATTTAAAAACTAAAATGGATAGGGCAAAGCTAGATATAGTGGGAATTAGTGAAGTTCGGTGGCAGGAGGAACAAGACTTCTGGTCAGATGAATACAGAGTTATAAATACAAAATAAAATAGGGGTAATGCAGGAGTAGGTTTAATAATGAACAAAAAAATGGGAGCACGGATAAGCTACTACGAACAGCATAGTGAAGGCCTTATTATAGCCAAGATAGACACGAAGCTCACACCTGCCACAGTAGTAAAAGTTTATATGCCACCTAACTCCGCAGATGATGAAGAGATTGAAGAAATGTATGATACGATTAAAGAAATTATTCAGATAGTTAAAGGAGATGAAAATTCAATAGTCATGGGGGACTGGAATTCAATAGTGGGGAAAGGAAGAGAAGAAAAAGTAGTAGGTGAATGTGGATTGGGGGTTAGGATTGAAAAGTCGCCTGGTAGAATTTTGAGGAGAGCAAAACTTAATCATAGCTAACACTTGGTTTAAGAATCATGAAAAAATGTTTTATACATGGAAGAGGCCTGGAGATACTGGAAGATTTCAGATAGATTATATAATGTTAAGACAGAGATTTAGGAAGCAGGTTTTAAATTGTAAGGCATTTCCAGGGGCAGATGTGGATTCTGACGACAATTATTGGTTATGAACTGTAGATTAAAACTGAAGAAACTGCAAAAAAGTAGGAATTTAAGGAGATGGGACCTGGATAAACTGATTAAACCATAGGTTGTACAGAGTTTCAGAGAGAGCATGAAGGAACGATTGACAATTACAGGGGAAAGAAATACAGTAGAAGAAGAATGGGTAGCGTTGAGAGACGAAATAGAGAAAGGAGCAGAGGATCAAGTAGGTGAAAAGATGAGTGCTAGTAGAAATCCTTGGGTAACAGAAGAGACATTGAATTTAATAGATGAAAGGAGAAAATATGCAGCAAATGAAGCAGGCGAAAGGGAATACAAACGTCACAAAAATGAGATCGACAGGAAGTGCAAAATGGATAAACAAGGATAGCTAGAGGACAAATGTAAGGAGGTAGAGGCATATATCACTAGGGGTAAGACCTTTGGAGAAAAAAGAATCACTTGTATGAATATTAAGAGCTCAGATGGAAAACCGGTCCTAAGCAAAGACGGAAAAGCAGAAAGATGGAATTAATATATAGAGGGTCTATACAATGGCGACGTACTTGAGAGAAATGTTTGTGAAATTGAAGAGGACGTAGATGAAGATGAAGCGGTAGATGCGATATTACGTGAAGGATTTGACAGAGCACTGAGAGACGTAAGTCAAAAAAAGGCCCCGGGAGTAGACAAAATTCCATTAGAGCTACTGATAGCCTTGGGAGAGCCAGCCTTGACAAAACTCTACCGTCAAGCGAGACAGTAAGATTCCCTCAGACATCATGAAGAATATAATAATTCCAATCCCAAAGAAAGTAGGTGTCCACAGGTGCGGAAATTACCGAACCAGTAGTTTAATAAATCATGGCTGGAAAATCCTAACACGTATTCCTTACAGACAAATATAAATAATGGTAGAAGCCAACCTCGGGGAAGATCAGTTTGGATTCCATAGAAATGTTGGAACACGCTAGACAATACTGACCCTCCGACTTACCTTAGAACTTACCTTAGAAGATAGATTAAGGAAAGGCAAACCTACGATTCTAGCATTTGTTGACTTGGAGAAAGTTTTTGACATTGTTGACTGGAATACTCTTTCAAATTCTGAAGGTGGCAGGGATAAAATACAGGGAGCAAAAGGCTATTTACAATTTCTACAGAAACCAGATGGCACTTATAAGAGTTGAGGAGCACGAAAGGGAAGCAGTGGTTGAAAAGGGAGTGCGACAGGTTTGTAGCCTATCCCCGATGTTATTCAATCTGTATATTGAGCAAGCAGTAAAGGAAACAAAAGAAAAATTTGGAGCAGGGATTAAAATTCATAGAGAAGAAATAAAAACTTTGAGATTTGTCGATGGCATTGTAATTCTGTCAGAGGCAGCAAAAGACCTGGACAAACAGTTGAACGTAATGGACAGTGTCTTGAAAAGAGAGTATATGATGAGCATCAATTAACGCAAAACGAGGACAATGTAGTCAAATTAAGTCAGGCGATGCTGAGGGAATTAGATTAGGAAATGAGACACTTATAGTAGAAGAATATTGCTATTTGGGGAGCAAAGTAACTGATAATGGTTGAAGTAGAGAGGATATAAAATGTAGACTGACTATTGCAAGAAAAACGTTTCTGAAGAGGAGAAATGTATTAACATCGAATACAGATTTAAGTGTCAGGAAGTCTTTTCTGAAAGTATTTGTATGGAGTGTAGGCACGTATGGAGGTGAAACATTTACGATAAATAGCGTAGACAAGAAGGGAATAGAAGCTTTCGAAATGTGGTGCTACAGAAGAATGCTGAAGATTAGATGGGTAGATTACGTAAGGAATAAGGAGGTACTGAATAGAATTGGGGAGAAGAGGAAATAGTGGCGCAATCTGACAACATGTAGGGAATGGTTGGTAAGGCACGTTCGAGGCATCAAGGGATTACCAATTTAGTACTGAAGTGTATCGTGGAGGGTAAAAATCGTAGAGGGAGACCAAGAGATGAATACACTAATCAGATTCAGAAGGATGTACGTTGCAGCAGTTACTCAGAGATGAAGCTTGCATAGGATAGATTGACATGGAGAGCTGCATCAAACCAGTCTCTGGGCTGAAGACCACGACAACAAAAACAACAACACCACTCTTTGTTATGAGATTTCATTTTATAAAAAAGATTAAAATAAAGTGGGACGTGTAACCCTAATACAGGGGAGGTATTGCAGTCGAATAAATTCATAGTACTCATGTAGAAAATTTTTGAGATGTCACTGATATTCCATATGAATCTAGTGAAGATGAAATGTTACATAATGCTGTGCGGAATAATATCGCAAAATTTCTTTATGTGTTTGCTAGTACTTCACAAAATATTACATAACCTGAACTAAGTGCTAACCTTCAAACTGTATCTCCTCAGGCACGTGCTAGTCCTACACAGAATATGGACCGACAGTCGTGCTGTTCACTTTCTTTCGAATTATCATGGAAATGAAGTATGCAATGTACCCAGAACTCAGATGGCTGGAGCAATTGTTGTAGGGGCACTGACAGTCGTATGATATTACAATGGACACACAGTTGTCGTAGATAAATCTCCCATAGTGAGATCTGTTTATGAAATAGAAAGTCATAAAACACCGATACGGGCTGTTTTATGGACTGATAGGAATGACCCTTATGAATACCTATATTTCATACTGTGACGTAGAAGTGACTTTTGAATTGATTGATTTCAAACGTAGAACTACATCTCGTCTACTCACTCTTGGAAGGCAAGTGCTCAAAAACAGGGGAAGGCCGAAAGAGAATCAGAATTCTCCTCTTTCAACCCCAAATGAGGAAATACAGCATTTTTTGTTCCAAACGGTGTACGTTTCTAGAAGATAGGCTCTAACTGGCCAACATTTGTGAATTCAAGAGGTAGGTGTGAGTTTATTTCATCTGCAAAGGTGGAAACTAAACTCCATTCATGTTCGAGAGTAATTTTTTTGAGTGTTAATGAGAAAAAGAACTGTTAGTTATCATCAGAAGCTATAATTCAAGTCGAATGATTTTTTTTTAAATTTTTACTTCTCAGTACCTTAGTGTATTTCGCCTGCAGAATCGTATGGGCACTAAACCCTGGTTTAAAATAAGCAAATAAAGGTTAACAGACGATACCACGACGAAACACGCTGCTCTTCTTTCAGTATTCTATATCTTCTACGTCACCTCTATATGGCAGGGGTCAAAGATTGACGAGCGACCATTTGTTACGCTACCTCCTTCGGGGGAGGGATTACATTGTCCTATGAATCTTCCGACGAATCGCAGTCGCACGTATTTCCTACAGCTAGTGCTCGCTTCACTGTAAGTCTGGACTTCTACACCTTTAGCGTTGAGTATTGCTTTTATTTACTTACCGTCTATTTTATAATCATACTACTCTGAGAAAATAAGTAAAATACCTAGAAGAGAGCAGTAAACGAAATGGAACTTCGTGGGTTGAGAAGGTATAGGACGCTATTTCAGTGGTAACAACTGAGCCGTGGCGGCTCATTTCACCTTCCAGTATCGATAACTTTTATCTGACGCCCCGCTGCCCCACCTAGTCTTCAAAAGGAGCAACGGACTCGACGTCTTTTGCAGTTCGTCGTTCACTCTTGTTCGCCAGTACTGGGCAGAAGGCTAAGGTCCGATTCGCTTATGCCGTGCGCAACTAGTTGTTCAGATCTTTGCACCGGTTCCCGCACTGGCAAGAAGTTTGAGCAGATGTTCGTGTTTATGTTTATTGAGCCGTCATGCACGCCTTATTATTTGGCTCTGTGATTCCAGGACTAGGATATTGCCTTGTCTGCTCTGTGAGAGTTTGATGTAACTTGTCTGAAAGTGCTCGCCAGCGTTCTCCCTAAAAAGAAATTGTCATAGCTAATGTTGTTACGGTTATGTAATATGCCCAGTTGTCATGCATAGCTATATCAGTGGCCTACACCTAAACTAGTTTTTTAATTTTTTTCTTAAAGAAAAAAATTGTTTGCTTCAAAACACTTATGCAAGACAATCATATGTTTCTAAATCTCAGTATTCGTTTTCACTACGTTTTAGATACTGGTGGGCTCGCTGGTGCCACTATTATTCAGCACTTTAAACGTTTTGTGAGCTCCAGCTAATGGCAAGACCTTAGGAACTTGTTACTTATATTCCTTCCTGGAGGAAATTACAGCTCCCTTTCAGTAGTTCTTTTAGCGAAGGTTATTTCCTAGGGCGTGTCAGTTTATTCTAAAGGCCCTATAAGTGCAATCGTGGTAAAACTGTAACTTTTCTTGTAGTATAATCCAGTCTGACACTTATCTTTAATGTTTTTTAACAGCACGAAGTTGCTTGTAGAGTGTTCCGCGACGGCGTCTTGTTGCCGCGTGAAATCTGGTTTACTTGCGGCTGTGTGCACGGCTCTCGAGCATTTCCCAGCACGGCTTGCTTTTTGTTTGCAGTTGCGCATCCTGGCTGGCTGTGCTCAAGCTGAGTATCTTCCGTTATGTGACTTGCACTATAAACGAAATCCAGCTGTCGGCGAACAGGCCTTTGACAGGTTTCGCACAAGAAATTTTTCCTTTAATGTTTAATATGTATTGTATCCTTGTTCCATCTTTTATTGTTATTTTTTTGGTGTAAACCTTTTGCGTAATCCTTAAAAGCCAAGTGCTACCTTTATTAAGATTTGTCTTCTGGGAGTCTGCCTAACATCTTGCAATTGAATTCGCTTGAAGAAATTTATCTACAACTGTCATAATTATTTTAATTGCCTGATTTATTTAAAATTATTTAATTTAAAAATTTTAAAACGACCAATACTGTTAAGGTCTTATTTCTTGAATGCGTTTGTGGTTATTGTTATTGTGATTCAACGCCTGTCTCATTCATCATTTGGAACACCTTCATGTCTGTAATGGCAAAATAACTTCAGTTTTCCTACCAGTTTTTCTAAGGGGACCTGTTGTTACCCCCCAAAAGGGGGCCTAGTTCTTCCATGTCATTTCCACGATATTTATCAGTATGGCGTGCGCTGTCCCCCCTCCCCCCATCACCTCTCTGGTGTAGATGTATGCACTGATTCTCTCGGGAAGGGCGTCGTAAAGTCCTTGTAACCTCTCCTGAGCCAACTGCCATAGCTTGACCTGGTCTCACATCTATTCTATCGGGAACGCATCTGGGGATCTTGTTGGCTGGAAGAGTACTGGAACATCACACAGACGGTTCATGTAGACACGTGCCATATGTGGACGAGACTTGTCCTGTTTGGAAATTGGACCACCATGCTGTCGAATGAGAGGTAATACATGAGGTCGCAGGTTGTCCGTGACATACCATTGTGCGGTTAGTTCTCTCATCACTACCAGCCGTGACCTGAAGGCATACTGGAAATGGAAATGAGCGTTTGGCGTCATTGGCCGGGAGGCCCCTTGCGGTGCAGGTCCGGCCGCCTTGCTGCAGGTCTTATTACATTCGACGCCACACTGGGCGACCCGCGCGCCGGATGGGGATGAAATGATGATGAAGACAGCACAACACTCTCAGCCGGGAATCGAACCAGGGCCCGTAGGACGTCAACCCATCACGCCGACCAATTTGGGCGGACTGAAGTCATACTTAATGGCTCCCGATACCATGACGTATAACACCGCTCCACCTTTCCAAAACATTGGAAAAATGCAACCCCTCCCCCAAGTCGCCGATATAGTCGCCGAAGATGATACCTGATTTACGGCTGAACAGCGGATCGTCGCTGAACATAATTCGACACCATTTATCAGCGTTCAGTGCTTCCCGTTCACAGCACCACTCCAAAAGCAGACGCTTACCTTGTGGTGTTGACGTCGGCCTACGCACTGGACGGTAATATCCTATCCCAGTTGCCGGGAGCCTCCGAACAACGGTACGGGATGACGCAGAATGTTTCAGGGAGTCAGTTACTTGTTCTCGGATGGCAGACGTAGGTCTGAAGAGGGTACAATGTGCCTGGTGCACAGTACGGAGATCCTCCCTTGCGGTCGTCAGGTACAGTCGATCGGAACCCTGAGAACGAGTACGCCTACTCTCACGTTCCCATGCAGTCCAGCACATCCAAATGCTACACAAATCTGGATATTGCGCGATTCGAATTGCCGACCAAATGGAGACCCAGAATGAGGATCCTTTCAAACATTGTGAGGTGATGACAATGCTGTTTCACAAGAGATTACATGGCATCTCTGTGTCGTTCACAGTAATGACTCAACATCTGATGCTTTTTACGTTTTTATGTACTCTACCAGGCCTGTTAACAATTCATTGTTTATTTTTCGTATAGCAACAACAGAAAACATTGACGAGTACATAAAGTTCAATTTTACATGTATGTCTAGTTAAGTATTTACATATACTTTTTGGCACTAAATTTTTTTCCACATATTTAAATTGTAAAAATTGCTAACTTCATCCAGAATGAGATTATCACTCTGCAGCGGAGTGTGCGGTGATATGAAACTTCCTGGCAGATTAAAACTATGTGCCGGACCGAGACTCGAACTCGGGACCTTTGCCTTTCACGGGCAAGTGCTCTACCAACTGAACTACCCAAGCACGACTCACGCCCCGTCCTCACAGCTTTACTTCTGCCAGTATCTCGTCTCCTAGCTTCCAAACATTACAGAAGCTCTCCTGCAAAGCAAAGGTCCCGAGTTCGAGTCTCGGTCCGGCACACAGTTTTAATCTGCCAGGAAGTTACTAACTTAATATTACTGACTACTTTGGCTGATTTAATTGCAAGTTAAAAAAGGCAGATACATTTAATCATAGTTCAGTATCTAATGATTGATGCCCACTGACAGCAGAGGGAGTTGAGCCGTGCTGCGGCTCGCGTTGCTGCTGTTGTAAGGGGGGGGGGGGGGCAGACTGTATCGTTTAGTTGACATGGTTGCCGTTGTTTGTTTTCTTCTTGTGTTGACTGGCACCACTTCGTTTCGCTAGCGTTGTCTTTGTGCTAGTGGCAGCAGCAGCGTTATCGGTATGTAGTAACTGTGGCCCTATCTTTGGCGGAACGTCGTTGTTCTTCCGGGTCGTATGAATGACGAGTTCGGTTGGGGACTCAAGAGGAGCCAAGAGGGCACCGCTAGAACACGCCGGGTCCGCTGGTGGCACGCATGCACTGCCGGATGGAAGGGCTGTGGTCGCGAGAGTACATTACCTAGTCATCAACCGCATCCAACAAGTCTTAAGTTGAGCGTATTTTAATTCTAGCAGTGAAATCTCCACCATTGTGAGATCTCGCGATTCTCCAATGACTTAGGTTCGTGTTGCTGCTCGCAGTGTCGCCGAGACGAAGAGCAGCGAGTGAAGTGCTTGGGAAGCCGGAACTAATTAGCTTTCCTCGACTTCTTGTTACTAATTGCTGCGTTCTATGTGTTACTATTTGATGAGTTCAACCAGTGGTATTTTTCGTGTCTGGTGACCGCTAACGCCTCAGTAACCTGCTCTGGAAGTTAGTGTATGTAAAGGCAGTGTACTTTTCCTCTCTTTGCCGCTGCTGTCCGGAAACGCGTGTAGTTTTGACAGTTTCCACGATTTGTAGGTCGGTAGGTGTTTCTTCTACTCTGGTAGTAGTGGTTCCTTTCTCCTTTCGGACGCTCTAAACACAGCATTCTGAGGACGTAGTGCTGACTGGCATTTCAGGCTTTGGCGTGGTGTTCCATCGTTGCATTGCTTATCGGACTTTAGGTAGCTTCAGCAGATTATCATTAGTCATTCGTTAGACTGTCACTAGTCTGAGTTACCATCTTGTGAAGCGAATGTAACTCTTGGCTGCCTTTCTCATCGCTCGTGAAAGTGTTTTTGGCCTGACCTACTCAGAGGTCAATTCCTGGAGCACCCTCTGTGACTGGCCCTTGTGTTTTGTTATTTTGTTATTCTTTTATTATTACCAAGTTACCTTTATTTGTGTCCCCTGTTTGGTGACCAGTTACTTGTCCTTTTGAATTAACCTTGTTATTATATTTGCTGTTTTATTGTATGCTTCTAATTTTTTTAAATATAATTGCCATTCTTGGCATTAAAGGACTTCATCAGTGACTGTCGCTACTTGTCTTAAAATTCTAATGTGTAGTTTAGCAGTTAACCTTTAAGACGTTGGTGATTGCTTTTCAATATTTTAATAACTGTAGCTTGTAAGTTGCAACAAGTTAAAAAAATTCTTAATTTATTGCCATTAAGGCCTTCGACCGTGAAACAATTCTTAATTTATTGCCATTAAGACCTTCAGCTGTGTCATTCTTAAATTATTGCCATTATTTTAAAATTTTAAATAAAGTGTGTGTAATTAAAAGAAAAGCCAACCAATAGTAACTGATTACGGCCCCGTTCACAATCGTAACCGAATCCTGCCTTCCTTTAACACCAGGTCTCAGAAGTAGCATTAGTAAAGTCACTGTATGGTCCAGTATACTTCCTCTGAGGACAGTCTCTAACAATATGTTGAACAGTTTGTTCTTGGGCTCCACAATCACAGGCTGGAGAATCTCGGGGTTCCCACTTGTGCACCATATCGTTGCATCTGGCGTGGTCAGTTCTTATTCTGTTCAGCCTTGTGCACTCGTTTCTCTGCAGGTGAAATCCTGGAAGGCTGGCAGTTGGGTCTTGGATATCGTGATGTGCTATTGTGCAGCATTCCACATGCATTGGTACAAAATGTGGTGCCGACGCATCGACTTTACGTACTACAGTACTAACACAGTTGCCGAATACGGTGCACCAGTGTGGCAACATAGTGCCCACACGAGGAAGCTGGAGAAAACCTGAACGAGTCAATGAGAATTATTACGGGCACATTAAAATCCACCCCGATCCCCTGTCTGCACTCCATCAGCAACATCCCACCACCTGAATTACGGCGTCAAGAAGCAATCAATCGAGAATGGAGGAAACTACACCACCGTGACTACCCACAAGACCTCCCACTTCATACAGTCTTAAACAATCCTCCCCCAGTCCTCCTGGTTACAACAAACACGAACGAAAAAAAATGTTCTCTAGTGCCTGTTTTACCTATCACCGAAAACTGCAAGCCTGATCAGTTAAAGAACCAGCCGATGTCCTGTATATGTACGAAGTTACATGGCCGAGCGGTTCTAGGCACTTCAGTCCGGAACCGCGCTGCTGTTACGGTCGCAGCTTTGAATCCCGCTTCGGGCATTGATGTGTGTGGTGTCCTTAGGTTAGTTAGGTTTAAGTGCTTGTAAGTCTAGGGGACTGATGACCTCAGATGTTAAGTCCCATAGTGCTTAGAGCCATTTGAACCATTTGAACGAAGTTACATTGAACCATGTCTTCTGGATGTTTCACTCTTTTGTAAGCCAGTGAGTAATCTATAGTAGGTTTTAAGATCAGCTTCTCTCTTCATAAACAAGTATGTCTGAAGTTATAGCCAAGTGAGACTGCCCTGAAAAAGAGTGATCAACTATTTACTGAATGACTGATGTTACTCTCTGCAGTGAAATCATAAACGGAATGACGTTCTCATCCTCATCAGATTAATTGATTTTGGTAATCCGCTAATTCACACAGCAGTCATTCCCAGGTTTTTCATCTCTGAAGATTTTCCAACATTTTTTCTTATACATTTCCTTGACATACATTAATTGTATTCCCAATTGCGAATATGGATAACCACCGGCTGGAGAACGGAATGATGACAAAGGAAATTTGCGCCGGATCGGGACTCGAACCCGGATTTCCCGCTTATCGGAAGCGGTAGCCTTACCTATTGACTATCCGTGCACGGCCAGACCCAAGCGTCCTTACGTCGTCAGTCAAGTGTCCACAACCTGTATTCGTACATCCATTACGTGTATTTCCGAACAGGTGGACATTTCACTTGGAAGTCGCTTGCCCGTTATCGGCGGATACATACGACATTGCAGTTCCTGTTTTATTCCGAATGGATGCATGTCCTGAGGTAGTTTGTACCGTAATTCAGAATAACACAGGCACTGCAACATCGTATTTCCTTGAAAATCTGTACAAGAGTGGTTTTGCTTATACTCAAAGCTGCATCGGCCTTGCAATCGCCTTGTTAACAGAAAAACGCAGACTGCCATTAAATATTACTTTCCCGAAGCATAACATGCAAACGATTTCTCTTGAGTGTCCTCGCACGGCAATCCCTTCATCAAGACCTGCTACTGTGGCCTAGCGGTTCTAGGCGCTTCAGTCCAGAACCGCGCTGCTGCTACGGTCGCAGGTTCGAATCCTGCTTCGGGCATGGATACGTGTTGCCCTCAGGTTAATTAGGTTTAAGTAGATGTAAGTCCAGGGGATTGATGACCTCAGATGTTAAGTCCCATAGTGCTTATAGCCATTTGAGTCATTTGATTTGAACCATTGAACCTTGAACAAGAGACCGACATTGAACGTTTCTGTTCATAACATTTCATAAACTTGCTTCTGTCTGACAATATTCAGCATCACACAACAAACAGTATTAACAACAGATAAAATATTAACCTGGCAGCGGTAAGTAACGAGAAGACACAAAATGGCAGCGAGCAAAGAATGATCCCACACGACGTGCTGCATATTTTTTCCATGCTCCACTTGGACTACTAGCTCCCGCCATCTAATAAACTTTGTACGGGCCATCGTGTTCTACTCACCCTACTGGTACAATAACCGACCACTATTACATGATAACATATGTCTTTGGTTTTGATGTTCTTAAATTTGGGTCTCTGCATGTTGTTACGTCCTCTGTGTTGGTGTTGGAGGAGTCCATGGTACTGGAGTCCTCACCTGAACTAACCCAGTAGTCTTGCTAACGTCTGCCACAATGCCTGTAAAGCATGATTTTTCGTGGAGCGTGGTCTTTTAGTTGATTGAGTTTGTGTTGCAGTGTTTCTGTTGTGATTCCTATTATGTTTCGCCGTGTGTGTGAGTTCTGCTCACAGTACAGTACAGTGTGTTCAGTGGATCCATGTTCAACACATTGGCAGTTGCATCCGCAGAAACAGAGAAGCGCTGTAGGAGCGCTGGATATGGGCCATGCCCACTCAGGAAATGAACCGGGATTAGCGTAACTCATCCGTGACAGTTCTCTGGTGTTCAGGAAATAGGTATACACCGTATGGCCATCGTTACTTTGGTTCCCGTTGCCACACATCCAAACGCCAGATGTTTAGTTGACGCTCGTATTCGATATCTTCTCCTGTTGTTTCCTTTATCATATTTTCCCCTCCCCTTTGTAAGAGGACGTGACACTCGTCTCTGGCAGTGTTCTAGCGGTAGTGGTTCAAATGGCTCTGAGCACTATGGGACTTAACATCGATGGTCATCAGTCCCCTATAACTTAGAACTACTTAAAACCTAACTAACCTAAGGACATCACACACCCAAGCCCGAGGCAGGATTCGAACCTGCGACCGTAGCAGTCGCGCGGCTCCGGACTGAGTGCCTAGAACCGCTAGACCATCGCGGCCGGTTAGCGGTAGTGGATACCATAATATCCTGAGGAAGATCCCAGCAGAAAGGTCGAAACGTCGATCATTTTAGTAGAAATATGACGCGGCCTAATGACCCCGAAGATTTTAACTTCAGTAACAATGGCTCCCCCCCCCCCCCCTCCCCCGAACCATGGACCTGCCGTTGGTGGGGAGGCTTGCGTGCCTCAGCGATACAGATGGCCGTACCGTAGGTGCAACCACAACGGAGGGGTATCTGTTGAGAGGCCAGACAAAAGTGTGGTTCCTGAAGAGGGGCAGCAGCCTTTTCAGTAGTTGCAGGGGCAACAGTCTGGATGATTGACTGATCTGGTCTTGCAACATTAGCCAAAACGGCCTTGCTGTGCTGGTACTGCGAACGGCTGAAAGCAAGGGGAAACTACGGCTAATTTTGCCCGAGGGCATACAGCTTTACTGTATGATTAAATGATGATGGCGTCCTCTTGGGTAAAATATTCCGGAGGTAAAATAGTTCCCCATTCGTATCTCCGGGCGGGCTACTCAAGAGGATGTCTTTATCAGGAGAAAGAAAGCTCGCGTTCTACGGATCGGAGCGTGGAATGTCAGATCCCTTAATCGGGCAGGTAGGTTAGAAAATTTAAAAAGGTAAATGGACAGGTTAAAGTTAGATATAGTGGGAATTAGTGAAGTCCGGTGGCACAAGGAACAACACATCTGGTCAGGTGACTACAGCGTTATAAACACAAAATCGAATAGGGGTAATGCAGGAGCAGGTTTAATAATGAATAGGAAAATAGGAATGCGGGTAAGCTACTACAAACAGCATAGTGAACGCATTATTGTGGCCAAGATAGATACGAAGCCCACACCTACTACAGTAGTACAAGTTTGTATGCCAACTAGCTCTGCAGATGACGAAGAAATTGAAGAAATATATGATGAAATAAAAGAAATTATTCAGATAATGAAGGGAGATGAAAATTTAATAGTCATGGGTGACTGGAATTCGAGTATAGGAAAAGGGAGAGAAGGAAACATAGTAGGTGAATATGGATTGGTGGGAAGAAATGAAAGAGGAAGCCGTCTGGTCGAATCACAAAAGAAGGTTGTATACATGGAAGAACATTGGAGATACTAAAAGGTATCAGATAGATTATATAATGGTAAGGCAGAGATTTAGGAACCAGGTTTTAAATTGTAAGACATTTCCAGGGGCAGATGTGGACTCTGACCACAATCTATTGGTTATGACCTGGAGACTAAAACTGAAGAAACTACAAAAAGGTGGGAATTTAAGGAGATTGGACCTGGATAAACTGAAAGAACCAGAGGTTGTACAGAGTTTCAGGGAGAGCATAAGGGAACAATTGTTAGGAATGGGGGAAATAAATACAGTATGAGAAGAATGGGTAGCTTTGAGGGATGAGGTAGTGAAGGCAGCAGAGGATCAAGTAGGTAAAAAGACGAGGGCTAGTAGCAATCCTTGGGTAACAGAAGAAGTACTGAATTTAATTGATGAAAGGAGAAAATATAAAAATGCAATAAATGAAGCAGGCAAAAAGGAATACAAAGTCTCAAAAATGAGATCGACAGGAAGTGCAAAATTGCTAAGCATGCATGGCTGGAGGACAAATGTAAGGATGTAGAAGCTTATCTCACTAGGGGTAAGATAGATACTGCCTACAGGAAAATTAAAGAGACCTTTGGAGATAAGAGAACCACTTGTATGAACATCAAGAGCTCAGATGGAAACCCAGTTCTAAGCAAAGAAGGGAAAGCAGAAAGGTGGAAGGAGTATATAGAGGGTCAATACAAGGGCGATGTACTTGAGGACAATATTATGGAAATGGAAGAGGATGTAGATGAAGATGAAATGGGAGATACGATACTGCGTGAAGAGTTTGACAGAGCACTGAAAAACCTGAGTCGAAACAAGGCCCCCCAGAGTAGATAACATTCCATTGGAACTACTGACGGCCTTGGGAGATCCAGTCCTGACAAAACTCTACCATCTGGTGAGCAAGATGTATGAAACAGGCGAAATACCCTCAGACTTCAAGAAGAATATAATAATTCCAATCCCAAAGAAATCAGGTGTTCACAGATGTGAAAATTACCGAACAATAAGTTTAATAAGCCATAGCTGCAAAATACTAACACGAATTCTTTACAGACGAATGGAAAAACTAGTAGAAGCCGACCTCGGGGAAGATCAGTATGGATTCCGTAGAAATACTGGAACACGTGAGGAAATACTGACCTTACCACTTATCTTAGAAGAGAAGATTAAGGAAAGGCAAACCTACGTTTCTAGCATTTGTAGACTTAGAGAAAGCTTTTGACAATGTTGACTGGAATACTCTCTTTCAAATTCTAAAGGTGGCAGGGGTAAAATACAGGGAGCGAAAGGCTATTTACAATTTGTACAGAAACTAGATGGCAGTTATAAGAGTCGAGGGGCATGAAAGGGAAGCAGTGGTTGGGAAGAGAGTAAGACAGGGTTGTAGCCTCTCCCCGATGTTGTTCAATCTGTATATTGAGCAAGCAATAAAGGAAACAAAAGAAAATTTCGGAGTAGGTATTAAAATCCAAAAAGAAGAAATAAAAACTTCGAGATTCGCCGATGACATTGTCATTCTGTCAGATACAGCAAGGGACTTGGAAGAGCAGTTGAATGGAATGGACAGTGTCTTGAGAGGAGTATATAAGATGAACATCAACAAAAGCAAAACGAGGATAATGGAATGTAGTCGAATTAAATCGGGTGATGCTGAGGGAATTAGATTAGGAAATAAGACACTTAAAGTAGTAAAGGAGTTTTGCTATTTGGGGAGCAAAATAACTGATGATGGTCGAAGTAGAGAGGATATATAATGTAGACTGGCAATGGCAAAAAAATAGTTTCTGAAGAAGAGAAATTTGTTAACATCGAATATAGATTTAAGTGTCAGGAAGTCTTTTCGGAAAGTATTTGTATGGAGTGTAGCCATGTATGGAAGTGAAACATGGACGATAAATAGTTTGGACAAGAGGAGAATAGAAGCTTTCGAAATGTGGTGCTACAGAAGAATGCTGAAGATTAGATGGGTAGATCACATAACTAATGAGGAAGTATTGAATAGGATTGGGGAGAAGAGAAGTTTGTCGCACAACTTGACAAGAAGAAGGGATCAGTTGGTAGGACATGTTTTGAGGCATCAAGGGATCACCATTTTGTTATTGGAGGGCAGCGTGGAGGGTAAAAATCGTAGAGGGAGACAAAGAGATGAATACACTAAGCAGATTCAGAAGGATGTAGGTTGCAGTAGGTACTGGGAGATGAAGCAACTTGCACGGGATAGAGTAGCATGGAGAGCTGCATCAAACCAGTCTCAGGACTGAAGACCACAACAACAACAATGGCTACGAAAGCGTGCAGAATTACATAATCTGTAATGTGCAATGTTCATGCGTCTTCGTTTGTAGAATATTTTCTCTGCTTTATCGGTAGTTAGGGGTATGTGTTGGGTGCAACTGTGCTTTTCATCAATGTGAACTGCCAGTGATTATGTTCTGTATTTTTGTAAAAAAAAATGGCTCTGAGCACTATGGGACTTAACTGCTGATGTCATCAGTCCCCTAGAACTTAGAACTACTTAAACCTAACTAACCTAAGGACATCACACACATCCATGCCCGAGGCAGGATTCGAACCTGCGACCGTAGCGGTCGCGCGGTGCCAGACTGAAGCGCCTAGAACCGCTCGACCACTCTGGCCGGCTGTATTTTGATCGATGGGTGCCATTGTAATGTGCCTTTCAGTAATATGTACTCTGTCTTATGTACTAAGATTGTTATTTTGTGTTGCACCAATATTGTGCAGTGTTTAGGATAGTACTGGCTTTGCTCTCTAGTGTCGTCCGGTTGTTTGCGGAAATCACCCCTTCGGCGCGTGAGTCCTCCATTGTGATATGGAACAGGGGAGCGATTGCGATGTTCCAAAATATTGCTCAGCAAATCGAGTCTTGGAGCCATTCTTTTGTGATATTTGTTACTACTTTCCGGATTCTCGCTTGCCACTCTGCGACTCTGCTTGTGCAACAATCGAGGAAACTGTATTAGAGAGGTACAGGTAGCTAAAGGTAAGAGTCGAGCAAACAATGCAGGCACCAAATGTTGTCAAAGGCACCTGCAATATCAATTAAGAAGGCGATAGCATACTTCAGTTTGCCCTATGATGTTAAACACTGTATTTACTGCATCGTCTATTGGTTTTTGTACTCTGAACCCATACTGATGGGGGCTAATGCTGTAGAGTTTCTATGTTCCAGTAGGCGGTTACATGCGAGCCGTTCCCGCACTTTAGCTAGGGAGTTGATGTAGAATGAGGTGACAAAAGTCATGGGCGACGTGGCATGGGTTCAACAAGTCGTTGGAAGTCCCCTACAGAAACACTGTGCCGTGCTGCCTCCATAGCCATCCATAATTGCGAAAGTGTTACCCGTGAAGGATTTTCTGTACGAACTGACCTCTCGATTAAGTTCCATAAAAGTTCGTTGGGATTTATGTCTGGTTATCTGGATGACCAAATCGTTCGGTCGTATTGTCCAGAATGTTCTTCAAACCAATCGCGAACTGTTGTGGCCCTATGACATGGCGCATTGTCATCCACAAAATTCCGTCATTGTTTGGGAACATGAAGTCCATAAACGGCTGTAAGTGGTCTCAAGTAGCCGAGCATAGCCATTTCCACTCAGTGGCCGGTTCTGTTGAACCAGTGGACTCATTCCAGCCATTATGGAGTCACCACCAGCTTGCACAGTGCGTTCTTGACATCCTGAGTCCAAGGCTTCATGGGGTCTGCACCTCACTCGAACCCTACCATCGCTCTTTCCAACCGAAATCGAGACTCATCTGACCAGGCCACAGTTTTCCAGTCGTCTACGGTCCAGCTAATACGGTCACGAGCTCGGAAGGGGCGCTGTAAGCGATGTCGTAGTGTTACCAAAGTCACTCGCGTCGGTCGTCTGCTGCCATAGCGCATTAACTCCAGATTTCGCCGCAGTGACCTTACTCATACGTTCGTCGTACGTGTCACATTGATCCTGGTGTTATTTTACGCAGTGCCGCTTGTTGTTAGGAATGCAAACGACGCGCTCTCGATTGTTAAGTTATGACCAGCGGCACTCCGTTGCCCTCGGTGAGAGGTAATGCCTGAAATTTGGTACTCTCGGCACGTCATTGACACTGTGGATCTCGGAATATTGAATTTTCTAAAGGTTTCGAAATGGAATGTTCTAGGCGTCTATTTCCTAGTAGTATTCAGGGTCCAAAGTCTGTTAGTTCCCGTCGTGCGTACGTACTCATGTCGGAAACTTTTTCACATGAATCACCCGAGCACCAATGACAGTTCCGTCAATGCACCGCCCTTGTATACCTTGTGTAGGCTATACTACCGACATCTGTATAACTTTATATCGCTAAACCCATGACTTCTGTCAACTCAATGTATATAGGTCTGTAGGAATTAGGATCTGATGGGTCTCCACCTGGAAATTTTTTGATGACGATACGACAGCAAAGTGTTTGAACCTGAAGCATAGTGCAGGCGGAAAATGGTGTGCTGTTGTGGTGAAGGTGATAGTTTAGCAACAGCGGGTGGCTGTTGCGAAAACAAGCCTCGAGGCATTGGCTGAAATCGCGCCGTCTCTTCTATGTGAGCGTCACGCGCCTACTTTCTGTCTCAGTTCTACAGTCATTTTGAGTAAAATATAATTTACGGTGAAACTTTGTACGTCTGACACGGATCTTAGGGCCAGCAGTCACACTGCCAAATTTTTGGGAAGAACATTAACCGTCAGCAGTTTTGAACTGAAAATAGTAATATTAATTAGAGATTACGTGTGTACCAATTATAGTTTTTAAAACACTAGTAAAAATTGTGTGTTTTCGTCATTACTGAATTTCATTAAATCACGTTTTAGGTAGCGCAAATTGGCACAAGGGTCTGAATTACCTGTTCTACTTTATTCTGTCCGCTGTCCCTTATTAAGAACGTGTACTTCAGTACTGTCGACAGAGGTGTTTCTTTGCATTTTTAACACTGATCTCCTAAAAACCTTGTTGGTACACACCCGCAGTAAACAAAGTTGTGGGTTGAATGAAAACGGTTGAAGAACCAGAATGTTTCCAAAGTCTGGCAGCTGCTCTTTTGACATATGGTTAGTGACAACCCAGCTCACTTAACGGCGTTATTGTGTTAAAGCTTCGCGTTGTTGTCAGCAATTTTGAATGCAGGCACAGTGAACGTCTAAAGTAATTGTGTCTAACGTGTTTAAATATATTTTTATTAAGTTCTAATGCATCTAAACCGCTCTGATACCCTTCAGCCCCCCCCCCCCCCCCCCACTTAGTTGTGTCTGCACCCTTTTCCTCTTCCTCCTCCTGCTCCATAAGACTAACTTGCTGCAATTTTTTTCTAATTTTTTCTGCACACATTTAGAAAATTATGTGATTTTGTAAGTTGGTTTAGTAATAATAAAACATTATTGAAAAGTATTGCTTCAATCTATACTGATGAAAAATTTTGCTCACAGCAAAATCTCAGTCTTATTGTTTGTGGCGGTTACTGTAGATTGCTTTTAGTATAATGCGTAATGAGAAGGATTTTATTTTATTTTACTGTTTTGGTCCGCTGTGGAGCATTCGAACTAATGATTTTTCGCTGAAGTTTCTGCCGGCGTCCAGATGACATTCGTCCTTGTACTTCACTTTTGACGGAGCCCTTGAATTTGTGAATCTCCGTTAGAGATACCTCTTTATACCCGATCTCTTTTTTTATTAATCCATACTTTCTCCACGTAATTTCCTCTTTCTTCAATCCATGTTACGGTCAACTTTTGTTTGATGACATAGGCGAAGATTTTCAATGGTAATCTCTCTTCTATCATTCTGAGGAAGTACCCATAAAACTTCAGTCTCCTCTTGCTTGTAGATCTGCGATCTTCTCCATCTGTTTATATATATAAATCTTCTTTTATCTTCTTTCATGTATCATCGTTTCTGCGTTCCAATGATCGTCCTTACAATTTTTCTTTCCTTCTTCTCTAGGTCTTCTATCTCTTCCTTTTATTCTATATCAAGCATTCACAGCTGTCAAGTGCTTCTGGCTTAAGAACCGGGGCGTAGTGCCTAATTTTTGCATTTTAGGAGATCTTCTGTGATATCTGATCTATAATCTATTAACTTGTCCTTTAATTGCTATTTAGTTGGATCAGTCCCCGAAGGTAATTTATCCATTCTCATGACTTTCTCAAACCTCATTCAGACGAATTTCTCTATCTCTCCTGCTATTCATAGGAGATCTGTTTTTTGTGCTGTCTCATGTAGTATTTTTGAGAATTATTACAGCTTTTTATTTATAGTTGACTAACAATGCCAAATTCTCAGCGAAAGTTAGGCACTCCATTTTGAAAGTTTGCTTCTGTGAGTTAAAATAATTCTTTCTGCTCGTTCCATGCGACATCCTTCCATGCGACTTCCTTCCATGCGACTTCCTTCCATGCGGCTTCCTTCCATGTGACTTCCTTCATTATCTCTTCCAGGACGATCTCAAACAA
Source organism: Schistocerca gregaria (assembly GCF_023897955.1). NCBI lineage: Eukaryota > Metazoa > Arthropoda > Insecta > Orthoptera > Acrididae > Schistocerca > Schistocerca gregaria. The sequence continues at coordinate 199,402,042 of NC_064923.1, forward strand.
AATGGATGGCAGACCATCTTCCTGTCTAACTTAGGTGATCTGAAGTTTCTCCATGAAATTTTACTCTGTAGATGGTTTCCAGTAGCGTTTGTTTTATAATTGTCTTCAGCCTCATAAATGATTAATGCTGCATAAATTATTTATTAGGAAAAAAGAAAAATGTTTATTGTTAAGAGTTGTGAAAATCTCTTTTCAGTAATTGTGTTTCTGTGGGTTAATTTTACTCGGCATTTTAAGAGCGAAACAAACTCCTTGATCACGTCATTGAAGTTTAACAGCTGTTCTATCTACAAGGTACCCACATTTGCAGTCACCGGCAATGTTACAAACATCCTAAAAACTACCTTTTTGTTTGCAAAGGCATCTATTAACCCATGTGTTGGTAAAAAAATCTCAAAATATCGAAGTGGAAGCTGCGTTAATGGCCTTGATCACCATTTTCACACTGAACTTTAGCTACTTCATTAACTCCTCCGCTGTAGCTGTACCTCTGTTGTATTTGGCGCCAAATTCAGCTGCTAATATTTCAAGACAAAAGCTGTAATTTAAGTCGTTTTCTGACAGAAAATTAGATGAAATGAAAAGATACATGTCAGGTTTGTTTTCTATTTCGGTGATTAATGTGACAAATAATTTGAAGCGCTCTAGAGTACACAGTGTCGGAGCAGTCCTTAGTCTGCAGAAATCGGGAATATCGTACCTGCCTCAGCACCTGCTCCCCGCCCTTTGAGGTCCTACAGTACCGTAGCGAAGTAGCAGCAGCAAGAGCTCCGTTGTTGAACATGACCAAAATTTGTGGGTGAACCTGTGTGTTACAACACTGTTACCAGACAAACCATTTTAGCGATTGGCGTCTGTTTGATAGCAGATTTCATGTCGCGTGGACGAAATGATACAATTAAAAAATTACACTGTGACAAAAGCTTGCTTTTACAGCCGCGGAGCGAGGGAAAGGCTTCTTCTCGTAAGCATAGGATTTGAATTTGGGGGTTGGGGGAGGAGGTGGGGGTTGGAGAACTCTATGTATACAGTCTATGTATGTAGACCTCCACAACATTTACTCGTGATGGAGAGCCATTATTCGAGTACTCTCTTATTTCTTTGCTATATGAAGTCAGCTGTGTTTTAATGCCTTGAGGAATGATATACAGGACATAAAATCTTGCAGTCCGGTTGCATGGGACAACTACGAGAGTGTGTCTGCTGTCGTACGAAATCGCATCCCAGACCGTAGCTCCAGGTGGAGGTCCGTTGTGTCTAACCCAAAGACAGACCAGTTGCAGGCTCTCAACTGGGCTCCTTCTAATGAACAAACAGCCATCACTGGCGCCGAGTCAGAAATATCTTTAATCAGAAAACACACAGACTTCCACCCTGCCCTCCAACGAGCTCTTGCTTGACACCACTGAAGTCGCATATGGTGGTGGTTTGGGATCAGAGGAATGCAAGTCACAGGGCGTCTGGCTCAGAGCCTTCCTTGAAGTAACCGATTTGTAAAAGCTCTTTGTGTCAATGTGGTACCAACTGCTTCATAATTTCTGCTGCGGATGCAGTACAAAGCACCAGAGCCATACTCCTAACACGATGGTGTGCCCTCTCGGTAGTTCCACGTGGTCATCTGGAACAAGGTCTTCTTGCGCCTATACATTCCCATAACCAACGCAGTCAGCAATCATGTAAAATGGATATATTCCTGACAAGTCTTTCTGCAGTATCGCAGCAGGAACATCCAGCTTCTCGTAGCCCTATTTCACCATCTCGTTCAAGCTCTGTGACGTTGTCGCCTTAAAGGCATTCTTGACTGACATCAGCTCACCGCGTCCAATATCAAAGATAACTAACGCTCACGACCGTTACAGTGTGTATTCAAAGCCAACGCGATTTGCATCCTCATATTGGCGCTACAGGCACCAGTTTTATGCGACTGGCACGAAATTTGAATAAACATTATGTTTCGTCAACTTTTGTCTTTGCCGCATAAGTGCTTCTTGTGTTGCGATTTTTTTCCTGTCAGCGTGTAGAAACGGCCTAGCAGCTAACGTTGGAAGTTTTGTGAGACTTTTCGCGGACGATACGGTACCGTTGAATACAGAAAAGTGGATATCTAGAAAACTGTAGTAAAATACAGGAAGATCTGCAGCAGACCGACGCTTGGTGCAGGGAGTGGGAACTGACCCTTAACATAAACCAATGCAACGTATCCAAATACGTAGAAAGACTCTTATTTATATGAGCACACGATGTACACGATTGCCGAAAATTCACTGGAAGCAGTTACTTCCATCAAATATCCGAGAGTATGCGTATAGAGTGATTTGAATTGGAACGACCAATAAAATTAATTGCGGTTGCAGCACATGCCACACTGAGATTCATTGGAAGAACTCTCAGCAAATGTAGTCCATCAACAAAGGAAGTAGCTTACAAAACACTCTTTCGACCAGTGCTTGAATATCGTTCGTCAGTGTGGGATCCGTTCCATGTAGGAGCGATAGAGGAAACAGAGAAGACCCAAAGAAGACCGGCACTTTCCGTTACAGGTTCATTTAGTAAGCGCGAAAGTGTCACGGTGCTGCTTGTCAACTCCTATGGCAGACGCTTCTGCATCACGGTAAGGTCTACTATTAAATTTCTGAGAGCATACGTCCCTGAAGGAGTCAACCAATACACCGCTTTCTCGTATGTATACCGCGAAAAGATCATGAAGATAAATTTAAAGAAATTCGAGTACACATGGAGGCTTACCAGCTATTGTTCTTTGCGCGAAGATGGTTTGCGGAGTATAGATGTATAGTCTGGGAGACGAGTCTTTGGTATTGACAGCTCGGTAGCGTCTTTCCGTTGCCTAGCGACCGCAGGCAGGCAGACAATGACGGCCTGACTTTGAGCGGGTAGCAAGGGCCACGTTGCCGCTCTGAAACCCGGTCGCGCGCGCTTATGAAACTTACCAGTGTCTCGCGTGCAGGCGGTGCGGTCGTTCGTCGTTTGTCTGAAGTTGAATTCGCAGTTTATTTCGTTTTTGTTGTTTTTAGTGTTTCTTTGTTTATGTTTCGTTGTAAACAATGTCTAGTGCGGCGGGTAGTACCAGCCCAACACAAGAAGTGAAACGGAGGAAGAAAAGTGTGCTACACACCCAGGCCCGTGAATTCGTGTGCTCTGTGAGGGATTACTTTGAGAAAGAAAAGGACAAAGGTGGGCCCTTAATTCCTGTTGTTCAGGTTGTGAAGAGAACTGCAGCAGCATTGACAATAAGTAAGAACACTGTTGTTAAGATAGGGAAAGAACAGTATAGTGTAGATTGTGACGAGAATGGCACAACAAAGCTGCACACTCCAGGAAAGAAGCGACTGAGAGATAAGCAGGTGACAGCTTTGGACGATTTTCAGAAAGACGCTATTCGTCGTCATATATACAGCTATTATTAGAGAAGGGAACATCCCACTCTACCTAAATTACTGGTGTCGCTTCAGAAAAACGATCTTTTTAAAGGGAGCAAATTTTCATTGCGTACAGTGTTGAAAGACATAGGTTTCAGCTATTCACTGTTTAACGGGCGCAAAATATTAATGGAAAGGACAGATGTAGTTGCATGGCGGTGCAGATTTCTGCGCAGGATCATGGGTGTGGAATTCGAAAGTATAGTGTGGTTAGATGAAACTTGGGTCAATGCCAGCCATTCTTTACGTAGAGGCTGGAATTATGGAACGCCCGAGGGGACAATGGCAGTGCCTGTTGGCAAAGGAGGGCGTATTATTGTCTTACATGCAGGAACATCGAAAGGTTTTGTGCCAAACTGCTTGAAAATGTTTCGATCAAAAAAGACGGGAGATTACCATGAAGAAATGAAGAGTGTAGTATTTCAAGAATGGTTCGAGACATCGCTTATGACGAATCTGACAAGTCCATCAGTGATTGTTATGGTCAATGGGTCTTATCATTCCGTTGTTCACGATAAGGCACCAACCTTGGCAACAAAAAAAGACGATATCATTCAGTGGTTGAAAAGGCGAAAAGTAGATTTCAGAGAAGATTTAAGAAAGGCGGAACTGCTCGAAATTGTGGCACAAAAGAAACCCCAATTTCCAACATATGTAATTGACGAGATTGCTAAAAGGCACGGGCATGAAATCGTTCGGCTTCCTCCATACCACTGTCACTTCAATTCAATTGAAGGAGTGTGGGCGCAGATAAAAAATTACATTGCTGCAAACAATAAAAAATTCACGATCTCTGAAGTGGAAACTCTCCTTCCAGCAGCTATCAATAAAGTGACAAGCGAGACGTGGTCTAAAATTGTAAACAGCACTGCAAGTGCCATCAGAGAGGCGGCCAAAACCGAAGGGGTTGTGGAAGAATGCATCGAAAATTTAATTATACATCTGGGTGAGAGCAGTGATAGTTCGTGTAGTGCTGAAGAAGACAATGTCAAATCAGATTCTGACAGTGATGTGAGTGGTGTTTTTCCATTACAGTAACTACAACGTATTTAGGAATGTAAGGAGGGAGTTTGCTATCGATCTACAACCAGATCATCATATTGTGAGTACTTTCTTCAGATTATAACTCTTAATACACTGACCAATTATTCTGTAGCTTGTAGTAGAACAAATTAATAATGCTAATACTTAACAATGGAAACCAAAACTGCTGATGTTCTACAACTTGCGAAAATAGTTTTCATTTCAGTTGTGAAGTTGAACAAATAACTTTATTACGTTTCAGTATCTTAGATACTTGTACTAAATAGCTCTTAACAGCTTTCGAGTTAATATATTTCAAGCATGAACTTTAAATAAATTCACGCGTACCAATACGACTCGTATTTTGTCTCGCTTTTATTTCTGCTGCTAGAGAATGCGTGTAGCAGACAGGGCGCCGCGTGCTGTGAGCCACGTTCCGCAACAGCGCCGTCTGCCCGCCGGAACTGTCAGTACCAATCACTCGTCTCACGGACTATAGGTATCATCTCATATATTCGTAAGCCTTGTCTGGTTGTTCCAGTAACTCAGGAAAGGGTGTGCAGTACTCGCGAAGTTCCTTGCGAGGCAGACATAGCTAATTCTAGTTTTCTCGAAAGAATAGTTTCTGGCCTCCCTGAACCCGGAAAAAAGTGACGAAGTGGTTCTGGCGCACGATTACAAAGTTCCCGTCGGATGCCACCGGCCGACCTCTGGCGACGTCATCTGGTGACTGTTGTCAGTGCCTTCGAGATCGTTTTCTTAAGGTGTGCGCACGTAGACCGTGCTTTCGAGCGTCAACGTTGAGCCTGCCGAGTTGAACGTGCTGCCGAAAACTGCAGTTTGTGCACAAGGTTCGTGTGCGTCGACGTGGTATTGGTGATCGCAGGGTGCTCCAGTGGCAGTTGTCGGCTGTGTCTGTCTCGTAAACCGCAGTGTTTACGAAATGGTCGGGCATAAAATTCCTGCGTTTGCTATGTTGAAACACACGTTTCCTGCCTTTTCCATACGCTAGTCATGTTGCTCTGTCTGTAGCACACACAAATAAAAGCTTCAATATCCACGAACATGTCGTAAGTCAAAAAGGAAAGTACCATGTCCAGTCAATAAGGCCATCGGGTTATAGAACGTCCATTACAAGGAGTGAGATATAAATTTACCGTAGTTCTCCGTATAAGATAAAAATTATTTTATCATACTCACTTTCTAGTAAAACCCTAACGTCATTCATAACTGATCACTGTTCCTATTCAGTAGCAGGTTCTTTACAACAATGAAATATAAAACTTAATACAATAAAGTGGAAATTTCCTACTGGCGGTAGTGCAAGTTGCTCGTCGTTTAAGCCAATCAAACAAAATCGCTCCAGAAAGAGCGCACTTATATTTACGTAGCATTGAATATTGCAGAATATACTTTTATTAAACTAATAAGAAAGTACCAGAACCTACTCCAAAACTCGAAGTTATGTAAAAAAAAATTCTTTGGATGTAGTTTGACCTGAATCTGTAACACTTCAGCTTCAACACATACATCACAAGTGATGGTGCTTATTACACTCTACAGACCACGAACTATTTTACTTTCATACTTTGCATCTTATCATCTGAAAACTCTAACGAAGGTATGTTAATAGCTGACATTTAATTACACAAATTGTATCAAGAACACTGTATTTTAATGTTTTGAACATGGCTGTGCTCAGCAACCATACTTAATTACAATTTCACAAATTTCCAGCCAACCACTTGCAAATAGAATTTAAAATTCTTTAATGAGTTTTCAGCTAGTTTTCGACGCCCTTAGTTGGAGTTGAAAACTAGTTAAAGAATTTTAAATTCTGTTAGCAACCTGTTGGCTGGAAGTTTGTAACACTGTAACACTATTTGTGATGGGTCCTTTAATGTGCTGTTGCCTGTAACGGCAGACTTTCATAATGCGCAAGTTACAATAATCGCTTAACGACCAATATAGCGTTCCTGTCATTTTATTACAACAAATCATGTAATCAACTACGGGTTTTCTATAGATTCTCAATGTGCTGGTGCTTAGAAACGGCATTTATACGTATGGGCTTCAACTGAAATCCAGTATGGCTCCTCGCGTCTTTGTACTGAAGGGCGATAGCGTGCTTGTGGTGTAGGTAGCTTTCTTCTATCTCACTGGACTGCGTTCAATGCACGTTCGAAATATCTGACATACTAGGTACTGCTCTGCAAGTTCGGAAAGACTCACCAAAGCGCTTTTTTCCACCCTGTGACGTTAGAGACTCGGCACCGTTGCCAGCGGTAAATACAGGCCTGAGCGTGACGTCATCACTATAGTATTCGTGGTCAGGGAGGAATACATATCAAAGCTCTTTAGTCAAACATTTGACAGTGTAATGGGAAGTTTCTAGCAAATATCTTTGCTAAAAGCTAGAGCGAGGACCGTTGAATACATGTCGATTCGCTTGCTTTAATCCATTTAAGCTATGATATGATATGAAATGTATACGTATGTGGTATATGGTTTCCACGACAGCGATCATTGCAGAGTGTCAAGAACACGAAATTCTTCATCACACAAAGCACACTGAGTACAAAAACGGTAATAGACGGATAAAATCTTCCAAAGAAATAGCTGCAGCAATCAGCTACATTCGAAGTTGCTGTACTGTGTGCAATGTAAAGCTTAACTATGAAAAAAGGGTGTGGAAGGTATTGGAGATGTGAAAAGCCAACTGTGTTCAAAGTGTACGTAAGTGAAATAAACATATTTATTTCTACTTTAAGAAATCTAACTTAACCTTCGTAAATTACTATTCGGTGATTTATATATTGGTTCAGATGTTTCTGGAACAACACGTAATAGTGCAGTGAGATTCGAGTACTATGTTCTTAACTTAGCCGTGTGACCATCTTTAGCAGAAATAGCATTTATGATTTAAACAACGAAACACTGGATCAGTTATGTATTTTTGCACAATTCTTTACGAAAATTGATTCTCATGATCGCGTACAAATATTTAGACAAGTATTTTACGTGATGGTTCGCTAAATCAGACAAAAGAAACCTGTACATTTGCAGTAAACCACAAAATACAAGTTCACGACGGGAAACGCAGAACAACACACATATAAACACCACGTAAAATACCTATGTGAATATTTCCGTTTGATAATAAGAATAAATTCTCGAAAAAATGTCGTACTAAACATGAAAAAATACGTAACTAGTGCAGTGTTTCATTACTTAAATAGCGAATTACGCAGCTGCAAGCTTTCCAAGAATGTCTATTATGGTGAATGAAATTAAGAAATGGGATTTCTTAAATGAGTATTCAGATATAAGGGACCACTTTCCTGAGGGCAAACTGACATTTCTGTTCGCCCATTCTCAAACAATTTTCATTGTTCTTTATGTTCTCGCATTGTGGCTCACGTAGCTAATTCTGGTGAACAATTCGAACTTCTCCTCTCGCTATCCACGATTTCATCCACTATCGTTTCTGTTTCTCTATTTTTTCCCAAGCAGAGCCTCACCGCCAACATAAGCTGTTATTAAATGTTCGTTGTTCGTCAAGTTACCTTCCACTAGGAATGTGGTATTCACTCAACGGCTGTAATATGACCTTCAAAATATTGACAACAGCAATCAGTCTTTCCTTTCCTTTCAGGCTCTATTAAAGCAAATCTCGAATTCGGCTAGTAATTAGCCATTATCGCTGCAGTATTTCAGTTTTAATACGTGTCCTAGTACGTCAATTCTCTGCTGTTCGGGTTCCTGTCATAGTGTATTTAAGACTACTGTACAACCCAGTAGTCTTGAATGAAATGTGGAAGGAGCCCGAACAACAGGGGATTGACGAACTAGGGCATGTATTAAAATTCTCAAATACTGCATCGGTAAGGGCTAGTTACCAGCCGAAAACTAGCTTTCCTTTGATAGAGCCTGAAAGGAAAGGAAAGACTGATGGCTGTTCTCCATCATTTGGACCTTATGTGTCCATTCCCGAACAGCTACGACGAATAAGTTGACATCCTGTAAGAGCTTCAGTGAAGTAGTTTGGTCAAGGCCGTTTGACGAAATATTTGCTAAAGCATGCGTTTGTGTCGGCCGACAGTCATATTGCTGAAGTTACACAGACATGCGTTTAGGCCTGCATTTATCGTTGGCTAAGCTCAGCGTTCGAATGCACGGTCCCTGTGAGGAATGCTTTAGGGTACATGATCGAAGTATTAACAACTTGCCCTTCAGTGGTCCAGGCGATATTACGCATTTCAGTCACCAGAAGAGAGCGTGGAACCAAATAAATATGCCCGAGTGTGCTAACTACAGTACTGGCCATTAAAATTGCTACACCAAGAAGAAATGCAGATGATAAATGGGTATTCATTGGACGAATATATTATACTAGGACTGACATGTGATTTCATTGTCACGCAATTTGGGTGCATCGATCCTGAGAAATCAGTACCCACAACAACCACCTCTGGCCTTGATACGCCTGGGCATTGAGTCAAACAGAGCTTGGATGGCGTGTACAGATACAGCTGCCCATGCAGCTTCAACACGATACCACAGTTCATCGAGAGTAGTGACTGGCGTATTGTGACGAGTCAGTTGCTCGGCCACCATTGACCAGACGTTTTCAGGTGGTGAGAGATCTGGAGAATGTGCTGGCCAGGGCAGCAGTCGAACATTTTCTGTATCCAGAAAGGCCCGTACAGGACCTGAAACATACGGTCTTACATTATCCTGCTGAAATGTAGGGTTTCGCAGGGATCGAATAAACGGTAGAGCCACGAGTCGTAACACATCTGAAATGTAACGTCCACTGTTCAAAGTGCTGTCGAATGCGAACAAGAGGTGACCGAGAGGTGTAACCAATGGCACTCCATACCATCACGCCGGGTGATTCTCCAGTATGGCGATGACGATTACACGCTTCCAATGTGCGTTCACCGCGATGTCGCGAAACACGGATGCGACCATCATGATGCTGTAAACAGAACCTGGATTCATCCGAAAAAATGACGTTCAACCACTGGTGCATCCAGATTCGTCGTTCAGTACACCATCAGAGTCGCTCCTGTCTGTGATGCAGCGTCAAGGGTGACCGCAGGAACGGTCTCCGAGCTGATAGTCCATGCTGCTGCAAACGTCGCCGAACTGTTCGTGCAGGTGGTTGTTGTCTTGCGAACGTCCCCATCTGTTGACTCAGGGATCGAGACGTGGCTGCACGATAAGATGGCTGTCATCTCGACTGCTAGTGATACGAGGCCTTTGGGATCCAGCACGGCGTTCCGTATTACCCTCCTGAACCCACCGATTCCATATTTTGCTAACAGTCATTGGATCTCGACCAACGAGAGCAGCAAGGTCGCGATACGAAAAACCGCAATCGCGATAGGCTAGAATCCGACTTTTATCAAAGTCGGGGTGGTACGCATTTCTCCTCCTTACACGAGGCATCACAGCAACGTTTCACCAGGCAACGCCGGTCAACTGCTGTTTGTGTATGAGAAATCGGTTGGAAACTTTCCTCATGTCGGCACGTTGCAGGTGTCGCCACTGGCGCCAACCTTGTGTGGATGCTCCGAAAAGCTAATCATTTGCATATCACAGCATCTTTTCCCTGTCTGCAGCACGTCATCTTCGTGGTGTAGCAATTCTAATGGCCAGTAGTGTATTTCGCTAAACACCGCCCGCCCGACCACGGGCGCGCGTTTACGCGAGAGGACCTCCGTGGTCTGCGATTCCGCGCGGTCGTCCTTGGGCGGCCGTGGCGCTGCCTGGCGGCGGGCGGGGGAGTGAGGTGCCGGCGCGCCGCGCGGTCTGCGCCGGTGGCGGCCGGCGGCTGCGGCAGCGCCGAGGCGGCGGCGGCGGCGGCGGCGGCGGCGCGCCGGCCGGTCGGGGACGCCGCGCCGCAGCAGCGCGCGGCTCAGTCGCGCTCCCGAAGCGCGCAGGAGCGGACGTGTCGGGCTGTGCTGTGCGTGCCGCGGGTGATGCGATGTGGCCGCCCGCGCTGTGGCTGCTGTGCCTGTGGCTGGCGGCGGCCGACGCCGGCCCCGGGCCCGCCCCCGCTGCTGCCGCCGGGGACCTGGCTCTCGGAGGCGTCGTCGCGGCGTCCGCCGTGCGCTGTCCCTGGGCTTGCGCGTGCGCCGGGCTCGCCGTCGACTGCGCGCACCGAGGGCTCACGCAGGTGCCGCGCAACCTGCCTCCGGATGCCGAGAGAGTGTGAGTACCCTTACCGCCACGCCGCGTAGGCAAGCGTAACCCGCTTCTGCAGGGCGGCGGGGCGCACACTTTGTGGCAGTCCGAACAACAATCACACGACTGACTTATGCGCGGCGTTCAGTCACACTATATTCGCCGTCGATTGCACAAATTATTTATTTCACTATTGTAGTTTCCACCTTTGCACCATTTTCAAGAGTTGCTGCAAAAGGTTTTGCTTCAATACTTCTCAGACTTTAAAATCGTCCGACATTTATCCATGTCGACGTCAAAAATAGGCCGTTTCACTGTATAAATACTGTAACAACAGAAGAGTGTGAAGCTATGTACGGCGTGAGATAATGTAAATTACGTGAAATGTTACTAGTGTTAACATCATTCTCGTAAATCGCTACAAATCGATGTTCTAGCACACTGTTTACGTTCACAGGTATTTTGGCGCCGAAGGCCTTAGTTTATATGTAAACAGTGCGCTAAATAGAGACAGTTTACACCACACTCGTTAGAATATTGCTGCGCGGTGTGGCATCCTTAACAGCTGGGATTGACGGAGGACATCGAAAGGGCCCAAAAAAGGGCAGCTCGTTTGGTATTATCACGTAATAGGGGAGAGAGTGTGGCAGATATGATACGCGAGTTGGGATGGAAGTCATTAAAACAAAGAAGTTTTTCGTCGCGGCGAGATCTATTTACGAAATTTCAGTCACCAACTTTCTCTTGCGAATGCGAAAATATTTTGTTGAGCCCAACCTACATAGATAGGAATGATCATCAAAATAAAATAAGAGAAATCAGAGCTCGAGACAGAAAGGTTTAGGTATTCCGTTTTCCCGCGCGCTGTTCGGGAGTGGAATGGATAGTATGATTGTGGTTCGATGAACCCTCTGCCAAGCACTTAAATGTGAATTGCAGATTAGTCATGTAGATGTAGATACTTGTTTTGCAAATCACACTGCCTTTTCTAGCTGCTAGTTATTTTATTTATACGCACGCGTTTCGCCTTCTCCTGTTCTAAGGCATCATCAGTGGGATGATTTGCTGATCTGAGTTTCCTCACATCTGGTCTGGAGATCGCACTATCATTTTTATCACTGTTCTATATTCACATCTTTGTATTTTCTTCATCCAAACACTGTTCATCATGTTTCTCACTCTTTTTTGTGATGGACTATCGTTCTTCTGTCACTCTATACATCTATTTCGCCGTACACTTCTTTTCACAGCGTAAATATTGCGCAAGTTCATCGATTTGTAGCGATTTACGTGAACGATGTGAACCCTTACAACATTTCATGTAATTTACATCATTTCATAAAGTACTGAGCGTTGTATTCGTCTGATGTTACTGAATTTCTACAGTGAAATACCTATCTTTGAGGACGACTTACAGGCCTGTACATGGATTTTAAAGTCTGACAGTAGTAAACTGCATAATTTTTATATCCTTTAAAAAAAAATTGTTACACGGTTTGAAACACCATGCTTATCAAACTATGGATACTCGATGAAATCCATTGGAAAACAATAAAGGAAAAAAAAGCCTGTGTATCATGAGAATAGCTACCCTTAGCATTTCTAGTCCTTGACGAAAAAGACACTTCGAAAACATATTCCACCCGATACATACGAGGCAAGGATCGCAATGATAAAATTATGTTACGGCAGCCTCAGTACAGTACCTTTTTTTCGTTCATCTCGAACGGAATGGGAATAAAAGGCAACTGATGCTATGTGATTTACATAGTACTGTGGCTGCTCTGCTGTACTCAGTAAAAACTTTCAAAAAACAAGATCGCTTAAATATTTCTTTATTTACAAACAACTGGTTTCGACAGACTTTGCGGTCATCTTCAGTTCTTCAAAAATTTTTGTTATAAAATGTGTTCGTTTTTGAGTTGGAGCTCACGCCAAGTTATCATGTACATTATATAAAGATTTGTCATACACAAAACATTTAAAATCAAAATACCTTGTCCCCATGGCCACGTCCATATATGTAGCACTTAACAGTCGATCGTTATATATTGTCATGGGCATGTGCACAAGTTGCTTTTTCGCGAAAGTTTTTAGCAAGTAAAACAAATCGCTCCTTCTGATTTCTCGACACGAGAAAATTCAGTCTTTAGTGTACATCGAGACTGATCACGCCAAATTAAGCATAGGTATCATTATGAAAGAACGCGTTCATCGACTGAATTTCTGTACGCGGGAAACGAGTCAGTGTTTTCCGTCCAGGCAGTTGATTTTAGCGAAAGCAGTGAGCACTTGATATATTACTTCTGCATTAGGATACTGCAGTTATTACTTCTGATGAAACCGGTTAATAGTTTGTTAAATGCTATCAAAACATTTGTAAATAAAAGAATGTATTTGATATGGATCGCGCGCTCCTATTTTACAGTGTCAGATTTCACTCATTTACGTCTAGTGGACTTCTAGATCATTAGAGACGAAATTCACATTTCACTTTATGTACTCTAATACGTGAGAACAAATATGTGCTAAATAAACGAAATTTCGGATAGATATCCGTCAAACATTCATTGAAGTTCGTTTCTGCAAACCACATTTCTACTTTTTTTTCTGAAACAGCCAGTAAAATGAGTGTCTGGCACAGTAAATCACGTATTCCTGCCCTTAAAAACAGCTGCCCTGACGACGGAGCAGCCTTATCGTTTGTAACGAAAACCGCGCACAAAACTGTGTTCAGATTCCGAGAGAGCGGGTTTAAACTCAACTGTCATAGTCCATTAGGCGCAGCGAGAACACACGACAGAGTGTTTGCACTTGTTCGCGGACACTGCGGAAAACGCTGTCTACATTAATTCTCTAGTACCTAATGTAAGGCTTCACGATATGCAGTATTATCCGATGACACTGCACTAATTTACAACGAAGAAACCATTAAGTCAGGCGACTCTTTACAAAATTTGTTTCATTGCTTGTACTGTTTTTAGAAGGTTCTCAAGAACCCTGTCGCAATAAACCAATATGAACCGTTCGTTGGACCGCTGATGCAAGGGTCATTCAAATACCTGTATTCGAAACCAAACCCATTTTTCGGGCTGGAAGAAAATTATACGAAATGCTACGCGTATCCACTCTTTATGGTGTTTCGATGAGAAATCTTAGATACGCTGAGGACTACAAAATTGTCGAATCGTTAGTTGGTGGAAAATATGTAGATTGTACGTATACGTAATACTGAAAATTCATTGCTCTCCAAACCTTTGGCAGCCCCACAAAAATATTTATTTTATAAAAAATTCCTCCTCCGTTGAAGATACAAGTTGCGTCAGTCCTCATACCCTTTTTTCCACTTTTTAAACGTAGAACGTCAATATCTAGTATTATAGTTCACTTTTTTTCCTGCCTTCTGTAAGAATGTTGCTCCAAAATCGCTGATAGCATCACTCACGACAGTAAACACGTGGGACTACACGCCAGCGGCTTAGAACGCGTGCTGTACACGTTGCAGCATTTCCAGGCGCCTAGTTGTTACGGACGACGATGTCTTCACGCCTATTGCCTGTGGAAACACGTTAAAAATACTGTTCGCGCTAAGAATCATAAAGCCCAGCAATCTCGTCCACAAAACTAATGACTGGGAGTAGAACAACTTCATGAACGCGAACGCCAATTTTCAGACCTTATTCAGGCATATCTTCTGAGTATTTTGGTATAAGCGACTCTGTCTCCAATATCTCGTCCACGCAATTATGCTTTTTCTCGTTTTGCTGACCCAATTTTACTTTTGCTTCTGTGAAAATACGTCAGTATCACTTAAAAACGGTTGTAATATTCAATTATCAAAACGTACAACAAAACACGGATTAATACAACAACCTTCAAACATATGTAAAAGTACTGTGATGCGTTGGCCGTCACTGTGCGAACAGCTAAGCACGGTTGTGAGAAAATGAAACGCCTACAGCCGTCCTTACGATTTTATTTGTTTTGTTGCAACCAGTTTCGGCGCTTCAGTGCGCCATCTTCAGGCTGTAGTTGATGCGGAACTACAGCATCAACTACAGCCTGAAGATGCGCACTGTAGCGCCGAAACTAGTTGCAACAAAATAAATAAAATGGTAAGGACGTCTGTAGACATTTCATTTACTCATAATAGTTAACGGCTGTCGACCCAAAGACCTTCTGTCGAAAGGATGGACATACAAAAGCTGAGGAAAGTGTCGCATCATTCTTCCATTGCATTCAGCGATGCCATACACAAGGGGAATGTATACCAAACATTCATTAGTAAACCTATCCGTGTGTCAGTGTTAATGTGCAACTAACGCTGGCGAAAAAACAAATCCAGACAAAACCGGGCAGTAGCTAAAAGAAAACTTGAGGGTGAAGGGTAAAATGGACATAGGATTGTCAACAGCTAGTACCGTGACTGAATGGAACAAGTTTGTTTTCAAAAATAAACACACAGATTGTTATGCACATTTTTTTGTGAAATAAAGATAGAAAGATAAATGGAAGTCAGAGACCGAATGAGAAGCAGTTACTCCGTAAGATGATGTCGGAGACCTTTGGGTCTGACAGCAAAATACTCTTAAATTTTATCGATGTAGTTTGTATGCATTGTGTATAGTGCTGCCGCAAATGTTTACGATCCCGGAAGTGTGTAGCCTTCCGTCAGTGTCTTTGAAGATGTAACTGATGTACCTACACTTCCCCACTTTGGCTGTAAATCAATGTTGAAACATGGAAAGAAGGAAGAAAGGAAGGAAGATAAAGTTTAATTCATGGTCCAGAGTATCCATAGTGACAGTTCTACATTGAGAATATTTGTCTGATTCTCGGGTTTAGTTCTAGTGCGCGGTAACATTCTGTTAGATGGAAAATGACGACGGAAATTCTTCATTACATGCGTAATAATCTCTTAACCGTAGATTAAGTCGTTTGCAACCTAGTTTACTTTAGCGTTTATTTTGCTTCGACTTGTTCGGAAGGTGTACGCAACTGATGGTGGTTATGATGTGATTGTTGTTTTCATTACGGAGACTGGTTTGAAGCAGCCCCACGTCACATATGTGATCCACGCTATTCCGTGCAAGCCTCATCAATCTTTGCATTAACCACTGCAACCTGCATTCACCTGGACCTATTTACTGTAGTAAAGAATCTCTCTGTGCAATTTCTACAACTCCCTCACCGCCCCACTTCCATTACAAAAGTGACAATTCCTTTATGCCTGAGGACGTGTCATGTCAACCGAGCCTTTCTTTTAGTGAAATTGCGCCATGTATTTCTTTTTTCTCCAGTTCGACTCATTACGTCCTCAATCGATATCCGAGCTGCCCATCTAACCTTGACCATTCTTCTGAGCACGACGTTTCAAAATCTCATTCCTTGTCTGAATTCTCTGTTGTCCAAGTTTCAGTCCGTAAAAGGCTCTCAACTGCTAAAATTATTTACGTTGATATTTTCTCAACAGATTGTTCGAATCTGTAAAATAATCATTTGATAGAAATTTAACCCTTCTTCCCCTCCGCATTGTGCAATACACACATTCCAACATGTGATATATACTCTGTCTTCAGTCACAGGTAATTGCAAATTCAAACTTTCTCCCGGATCCTGCACGTTGTGGCGCTTTTGTCTTTTGTGTGTCTCTAGAAATAGACGTATTTCTTTTTTTTTTTAATGTAAGATAACTATGTTATTGCGGCAAGCGAAACCGATAATAAACTGAAATAATTGTGTAATTTTTGTCGGTTAAGTAATTAAAAGTAATGCGGGGAGGGCTCACGCTCTGAGGGTTCAGAATAAAATTAATTATGTGTATCGACAATTCCGGTAATTGAGAATATCGACGATCTTTGACTGTCATCGACATTGATATTGGGCAAAATATCGGTTCCGGGAATTCCAAGACTTTCGATAAAGTTTTAATTTCAGCTTTTGATAACAAATGAAAACTAATTTTTTTTCCGTCTGGTATAGTTTCAATTAACAATTTACTGATTTTTTCCTGTATTTATACTGTGAAAGTTTCGCGCCAAATTTCACAATTTCAGGTCAACGGGAAGTATCCTACTGGCTTTAATGAGTAAGTTTACGGGTAATGAAATGTGTGACATAAATGGCCGTATCTTTTGGTTGCATTGACTTAGAGCCTTACACCACTACGGGGCTGTAGACCTTAGTACGTGAGATAATTTTCAACTTGATACATCTACACGTTCCAGAGAAAAAGGGGTAATAGCAGACGGACAGAGAGACAGTCGAACAACGAATGACAAAAAGAAAAAAGAAAAATCGTGCGACATAGTTACAAATTAACATTATTCGGATTTTTTGCATTATTGAACTACGAAACTTTGCATCCTTGCCTAATTTCATGGCGTTCTCGCTTCCCACGCCCGCGTTCCCGGGTTCGATTCCCGGCGTGGTCAGGGATTTTCTCTGCCTCGTGATGGCTGGGTGTTGTGTGCTGTTCTTAGGTTAGTTAGGTTTA
This sequence comes from Schistocerca gregaria, assembly GCF_023897955.1. NCBI lineage: Eukaryota > Metazoa > Arthropoda > Insecta > Orthoptera > Acrididae > Schistocerca > Schistocerca gregaria. The sequence goes on from NC_064923.1 coordinate 199,419,190, forward strand.
AGTAGTTCTAAGTTCTACGGGACTGATGACCATAGATGTTAAGTCCCATAGTGCTCAGAGCCATTTTAACCTAATTTCATGATTGTATCAAGCAGAAGTACCCTACATGTCTTGATAACTGAGTTTCTATCTAAATGTGACATCTTTTGACTGCACTGACTTAAAAGTTTCAAATCCTTACACTATTAAGGGACCGTAGATCTTAATATGTGACGTAAATTTAAACATAAGTCTATCCGTCCTGGCGTAAAGGGATTTTTGACAAACAGAGACACGCAGACACACGACAAAGTGATCCCCATAAGAGTTCTGTTTTTACCCTCTGAGGTACGGAACGCTACAAACGAACCAAATAACCAGTAGATCTCTGCATCTCGAAACATTACTCTGCTTTCCATGGCGTATTCACCATTACAATTTTTCCGAGACATACCAAGAAAGCTGTGAGGACGGGTTGTGAGTCGTGCTTTGGTAGCGCAGTTGTTATAGCACTTTCCCGCGAAAGGCGAAGGTCCTGAATTCGAGTCTCAGTACGGCACACCGTTTTAATCTGCCAGGAAGTTTCATATCAAAAACTTTGTCGTATGTCATTTTTTGCGAAGATAAAATCAGAGCACGGAGGCCTGCCAAAATTAGTTCTTTCCGTTTACCACGGGTGACTGAAACAGGAAATGGGAGGAAAGACCATTCGCTACATGCCGTATGATGGCAAAAGATGCTGATCCTGAGTCGGTATCTTCATAAATGCATATCTCACCGTTACGCATGATATGCTCCTAGGAATACCGTTGTTCACATCTTGGAATATGCAGTGCGATACAGAGATCGTATCTCTTCTATGTAACGACAGTATTTGAGAAAAAACGCGTTCTGCAAAGGAAGGTATTGCAAAAAATGTTTACTTTCCCAGAAAAGACCAGCGCGAAGTCCGAAGCGACAAAAAAAAAAAAAAAAAAAAAAAAAAAAAAAAAAAAAAAACCAGCGCAGGTGACTCCTGTATGTAATAAGGGTAAAATAACGGACCCGCAACCCTAAAGACAAATATTTTTAACTTCGGTTTGGTACAAAATTCTTGAGCATATTCCAAGTTCAAATATAAGAAATTAACCTGGGATAGAAAAGTTTTTGTTGACAAAGCAGCGCGGTTTTAGAAAGCATCGCTCGTGTGAAACTCGGCTTAAAATTTTTTTGCACCGTGTCCTGGGAATCATGGATGAGGGGCAACAGGCAGATTTCAGCGTTTGACACAGTGCCCCACTGCAGGCTGTTAACGAAGGTCCGTGCATACTGATTAGGTTCCCAGATATATGAGTGGCATGAAGACTTGTTAAGTAATAGAACCCAGTACGTTGTCTTGGACGGCGAGTGTCAATTAGTAAGAAGAGTATCGTCAGGAGAGCTCCAGGGAAGTGGAATAAGACGCTCTTGCCCTCCGTATCCAAAAATAATCTGACGGACAGGGTGTTCTCTGATGGCGCTGCAATCTACGGGAAGTTCAAATGGTTCAAATGCCTCTGAGCACTATGGGACTTAACTTCTGAGATCATCAGTCCCCTAGAACTTATAACTACTTAAACCTAACTAACCTAAGGACATTACAGAAATCCATGTCCGAGGCAGGATTCGAACCTGCGACCGTAGCGGTCGCACGGTTCCAGACTGTAGTGCCTAGAATCGCTCGGCCACCCCGGCCGGCTCTACGCCAAGTGTCGTTGTTGAGTGACTGTAGGAGCATACCGGATGACTTAATATTTTTATTAGCTATGGTGAATGGCAGTTTGATCTAAATGAGGTTAAATGTAAGTTAACACAGATGAGCAGGAAACACAATTGAGTAATTTTCGAATACAGTGTTAATGATGCGCTGCTTGATACACCCAGGTGGGCTAGATATCTAGGCGTAACGCTGAAAAGCTGTATGAAATGCAAAGAACATGTAAGGTCTGTAGTAGGAAGGGTGAATGGTCGACTACAGTTTATTGGGAGAAGTTTAGAAAATTGTAGCTCATCTATAAAGTCGAAATGCGTGATAAACACATTGCTGTCTTGTAACTCAATTTATTCATGACCGTCTTCAGTCGTAAGACGATATTCACAGTGAAAAAATATCTTCTAACCTCGACTATCAATAGTGTACTTGCGGTTGTTTGAGTCAGTGCTGAAGTCCTGATTACTTACGGTTCTTAGGTTTTTCAGGTCATTTAATGTCCTTCATGTCATATCCGAAAAATATGAATGCGATGTGATGTTGCATTGTTCAGACATTTTTCCACTGTGAAAGTGGTCTTATGATTGAAGCCGGTCGTGAATAAATTGAATTACAACTCAGATTTATATTCATCACGCGTTTCAAAAAAAATATTGATACAGTTAACAGTTGTCTGAGGAAAGTGTTTTTCATCTATAATGGATACGGCGTAAGGAACGTTAGTGCTACCCACTCTTGAGTACTGATAGTGTTTGGGATTGTCACCACTTCTTATTGAAGAAAGACATCCAAACAATTCAGAGGCTTGCTACTAGATTTGTTACTAGTAAGTTCGATCAACGCAAGAGTATTACTGAGATACTTCGTGAACTCCAGTGGGAATTCCTGGAGGGAAGACTAAGTTCTTTTCGCGAATCATTATTGAGAAAATGTAGCGAATAGGCACTTGTGATTGACCGCAGAACGATTACACTGTCTCCAACGTACATTTCGCGTGAGGTCCGTCGAGACAAAGACAAAGTAAGACGAATTGAGCATCATACGGAAGCAGACAGCTCCCCCTTCGCTGCATTTGCTAGTTTATCTGAAAAATTAATAAATAGTATTATTACAACGTACCCTCCTCCACGCAACGTATGGTCGCTTTCGGGATATGCATGTAAGTGTAGACGTAGACCAGCGCACCCTTTTATGTCTAGTGGGCCATGATGTTGCTCATACAAGGATTAAAAGTACATCCTGAAGAAGATTATGGTTCAGTCTTGTCGAGCAAGTGCTGTATAGAGTCGGTCGGGGAAGAAACAGACCATGCTTCTTCATAAGAAACCCTGCTGGCATTCTTCCAAAGCCAAATCGGGATCTTCGGATCGGGTTTCGAACCCCTATCCTCGAGAATGCGAGACCAGCATCTTATTATTGTGACTGTGCCGTCGTGTTCGATAAAATAAATTCGAAGGAGGGCTGGAAATACTGCAGCGGTTAGTCGTCCCAGTGAAAACTACCGTTTGCATTGAGCACTTCAGTTCTGCTTTACTAAATTTGGCTGCACGACTTCCTACCGCGATTTCTCCCAACGAGCTATGAAAATATCGTGCTGAACGGGAAGACGAAACACAACATTTGTGTTGCATTGACTCATTGATTCCTACATTGCTGTACATACAGTCCGTACGGTACCGACAATAATGCGATTTTGGGAAGGTCCAAAAAGGCGTGGTTTGCCTTTACCGAGCTGCATGTGTGACAGTATCGAAGTCATTTTGAGTGTGATGCTGTGATCATCCCTAGTGACGAATCGTTATGGAAATGAAGTGTAAGAAATACGATGGGACCTCTTACTGTATTATATCCCGCTTCTCTCGAATTAGCATCCAGTGGGCGACCACAAGACGCTGCGGGTACGAGTTGTACACTCCTGGAAATGGAAAAAAGAACACATTGACACCGGTGTGTCAGACCCACCATACTTGATCCGGACACTGCGAGAGGGCTGTACAAGCAATGATCACACGCACGGCACAGCGGACACACCAGGAACCGCGGTGTTGGCCGTCGAATGGCGCTAGCTGCGCAGCATTTGTGCACCGCCGCCGTCAGTGTCAGCCAGTTTGCCGTGACATACGGAGCTCCATCGCAGTCTTTAACGCTGGTAGCATGCCGCGACAGCGTGGACGTGAACCGTATGTGCAGTTGACGGACTTTGAGCGAGGGCGTATAGTGGGCATGCGGGAGGCCGGGTGGACGTACCGCCGAATTGCTCAACACGTGGGGCGTGAGGTCTCCACAGTACATCGATGTTGTCGCCAGTGGTCGGCGGAAGATGCACGTGCCCGTCGACCTGGGACCGGACCACAGCGACGCACGAATGCACGCCAAGACCGTAGGATCCTACGCAGTGCCATAGGGGACCGCACCGCCACTTCCCAGCAAATTAGGGACACTGTTGCTCCTGGGGTATCTGCGAGGACCATTCGCAACCGTCTCCATGAAGCTGGGCCACGGTCCCGCACACCGTTAGGCCGTCTTCCGCTCACGCCCCAACATCGTGCAGCCCGCCTCCAGTGGTGTTGCGACAGGCGTGAATGGAGGGACGAATGGAGACGTGTCGTCTTCAGCGATGAGAGTCGCTTCTGCCTTGGTGCCAATGATGCTCGTATGCGTGTTTGGCGCCGTGCAGGTGAGCGCCACAATCAGGACTGCATACGACCAAGGCACACAGGGCCAACACCCGGCATCATGGTGTGGGGAGCGATCTCCTACACTGGCCGTACACCTCTGGTGATCGTTGAGGGGACACTGAATAGTGCACAGTACATCCAAACCGTCGTCGAACCCATCGTTCTACCATTCCTGGACCGGTAAGGGAACTTGCTGTTCCAACAGGACAATGCACGTCCGCATGTATCCCGTGCCACCCAACGTGCTCTAGAAGGTGTAAATCAACTACCCTGGCCAGCAAGATCTCCGGATCTGTCCCCCATTGAGCATGTTTGGGACTGGATGAAGCGTCGTCTCACGCGGTCTGCACGTCCAGCACGAACGCTGGTCCAACTGAGGCGCCAGGTGGAAATGGCATGGCAAGCCGTTCCACAGGACTACATCCAGCATCTCTACCATCGTCTCCATGGGAGAACAGCAGCCTGCATTGCTGCGAAAGGTGGATATACACTGTACTAGTGCCGACATTGTGCATGCTCTGTTGCTTGTGTCTATGTGCCTGTGGTTCTGTCAGTGTGATCATGTGATGTATCTGACCCCAGGAATGTGTCAATAAAGTTTCCCCTTCCTGGGACGATGAAATCACGGTGTTCTTATTTCAATTTCCAGGAGTGTATTTGTATCAAGGCCTTGACAAGCAGTGTGGAACTCTAGCTGGCAACGCTCATACTCTTCTACAGCAAAAATCGAAAGACGGATTTTTCCTACCCCAGGATTCCAACAGGATACTACCGGCTCGAAAATCAGTGTGGTTGTACTCGCTTTTATGGGGCTGGACAGTAAGACGAAACTATGGGATCGACTGGTGGAACTGAGTTACCAATAAAAAAAACTGTACATTTATTTAATTACATTTAGTTTTTGTTTCAGTTTTTAAATAAATATATATTTTTTTTAATAACTGGAACACAAAACTTCAGCAGATCGCTCCTTAGAGCAGCTCGGTAAAATTCCTCTGTGTCTCGAGCTTGAGTTGACAAATAAAACACAGTAATAACAAAAAAGTCTTCTGACGGGAACACATCGATAAGTTTGCGTTCCGGCTGTGCCATCAACGTAGAATACCTGAGTATGGCGCTATAACCGAAACAACAAGTGTGCAGTAAGGATGTAGCACTACTAATTAAACTATTTGCAGCTTGCCTGGAATCAACCATTGCAAAACATGAATAACTACAAAAGAAAGCTACCAAACCAATTTTGTAACACCAGAAATTTAAAACAGAGCTTTAGAATGAATACAAAAACTAGCACTACTTTAGAAATTAAGAAAAGTACGAGAGCCAGTCCTGACAAAACTCTACCATCTGGTGAGCAAGATGTCTGGGACAGGCGAAATACCCTCAGACTTCAAGAAGAATATAATAATTCCAATCCCAAAGAAAGCAGGTATTGACAGATGTGAAAATTACCGAACTATCAGTTTAATAAGTCACAGCTGCAAAATACTAATGTGAATTCTTTACAGACGAATGAAAAAACTGGTAGAATCCGACCTCGGGGAAGATCAGTTTGGATTCCGTAGAAATGTTGGAACACGTGAGGCAATACTGACCTTATGGCTCACCTTTGAAGAAATATTAAGGAAAGGCAAACCTACGTTTCTAGCATTTGTAGACTTAGAGAAAGCTTTTCACAATGTTGACGGGAATACTGTCTTTCAAATTCTGGCAGGGGTAAAATACAAGGAGCGAAAGGCTATTTACAATTTGTACAGAAACCAGATGTCATTTATTAGAGCCGAGGGACATGAAAGGGAGGCCGTGGTTGGGAAGGGAGTGAGACAGGGTTGTAGTCTCTCCCCTATGTTATTCAATCTGTATAATGAGCAAGCAGCAAAGGAAACAAAAGAAAAATTCGGAGTAGGTATTAATATCCATGGAAAAGAAATAAAAACTTTGAGGTACGCCGATGACATTGTAATTCTGTCAGAGACAGCAAAGGCCTTGGAAAAGCAGTTGAATGGAATGGACAGTGTCTTGAATGGAGGGTATAAGATGGACATCAACAAAAGCAAAACGAGGGTAATGGATTGTTGTCGAAATAAGTCGGATGATGCTGAGGGAATTAGATTAGGAAATGAGACACTTATAGTAGTAAAAGAGTTTTGCTATTTGGGAAGCAAAATAACTGATGATGGTCGAAGTAGAGAGGATATAAAATGTAGACTGGCAATGGCAAGGAAAGCGTTGCTCAAGAAGAGAAATTTGTTAACATCAAGTATAGATTTAAGTGTCAGGAAGTCATTTGTGAAAGTATTTGTATGGAAGTGAAACATGGTCGATAAATAGTTTGGACAAGAAGAGCATAGAAATGTGGTGCTACAGAAGAATGCTGAAGATTAGATGGGTAGATCACAAACTAATGAGGAGGTAGCGAATAGAATTGGGGAGAAGAGGAGTTTGTGGCACAGCTTAACAAGAAGAAGGGACCGGTTGGTAGGACATGTTCTGAGGCATCAAAGGATCACAAATTTAGCATTGGAGGGCAGCGTGGAGGCTAAAAACTGTAGAGGGAGACCAAGAGATGAATACACCAAACAGATTCAGAAGGATGTAGGTTGCAGTAGGTAATGGGAGATGAAGAAGCTTGCACAGGATAGAGTAGAATGGAGAGCTGCATCAAACCAGTCTCAGGACTGAAGGCCACAACAACAACACGAGGGGCTTTCAGTAAGTAATGCAACAAAATTTCCGTTGAAAAAAAAAAAGTGGAATTTGTTGTGGGACATCTTGGAACATTCCCGCTTCCGCTGCTGTAGTTTCATGAATTTCCGATAGGTGGCGGCGCTATACGTAGCCTTCAAAATGACTTTCGTAACGGAGGTAGTTTCAAGTTTCAAGCAGAGATCTGTCACTGAGTGTCTTTCCATGGGAAACCAGAGCAGCGCAGATACTGGTAGGTGTGTGCAGAATGTCTACGGCGAGTCATTGGGCGACGCGTCTGTCATCATAGGAACAAGGTCGCGCAAACCTGTCCTATCTCCGCGTGACGGACGCCCGCACACAGTTGTGGCTCCTGCAATGTTGGAACGCGAGAATATTCTCATTCTAAATGATCGACGAATCGCAATTAAATGCTTCGCTGCACAACTAGACGTCTGTCGGTAGTGCTGACACAATCATCCACCAATTGGGGTACTCCACCCTATAGCCAAGGTCTCGCACCTTCCAATTCCATCTGTGTGGCCCAATGAAGGATGCACTCCGGAGAAGCAGTACGTGGGTGATGGGGAGGGCATTCATGCAGCAAGACTTTGTCTCAGACGTCGACCAGTAGAATGGTACCAAGCGGGCGAATATTCCCTCCAAGAAGGGTGGCGTAAGGTCGTCTTGAACGGAGATTGTGTTGAAAAATACGATTTTGTAGCCAAAAGAGTGGGGAACAATACGGCGTATTGGAATCCCAGAAAAAAAAATCTGCTTTCCGAAAAAAGTGCTTTATTACTTATTGGATGCCCCTCGTAGGTTCTCTTTTTACGAATGACATAGGGATGGATTCCACACAAACTTGCTCAGTGTTAGCTGCTATTAAACATCCATTTCATTGCATTACATATGCGAACTGATTACAAAACAATCCGTCATCATACGCTCATATGGTGTACGAGAGTTATTCACAAAGTAAGGAACGATCGGTCGCGAAATGGAAACCACAGTGAAAAACCGATGAAGGTTTGCATAAGTGTGTTGGGCAGTGTCTCTAGTATGCCCGTCGATGGCGTTGCGTCGTTCTTTTTAATCCTGAGAACACAGGGAGCACATAAAGATACCTAGAACACTAGTGACTCCCGCCAAGTACGAGGGCCTGGTGAGAAATTTAGCCTGAAGCTATGAAGCCAACATTACATAACTGTCGTGCGGTTTCTTCTTCAAGACAATTCTCAGCCGCATTCTGCAGGGGCAATGAAGATGCTCCTGCATCGTTTTCAATTGGAAATGTTTGGTTACCCACCATACAGCACGTAATTTTCTGCCTCTGAGTTTCATCTCTGCTCACATGAACCGCTGGCTATGAAGACAACATTTTGGCGCAGACAACGAGTTGTAGGCCAGCGTAGACAATTGGCGGAAAGCACTGGCTGCTGCCTTCCATAACGAGGGTATTGGAAAGTTGGTACAATGCTACGACAAATGCAAATAAATCAGTTTTGATTTTCACTGTGGTTTCCATTTCGGGAACTATCGTTCCTTACTTTCCCAATACCTCTCGTAAATCAGAAATAAACACCGCTCAAAGGTTTACCTGGAACAGTTCAACATCAGCCAAAAAGGCTCTAGAACATATTATCAACATCTGTTCACATTATTCAACTCAACACCCAGTTGCAACAGTTTCCAGCCAACTAAAACAGTGTAATCACTCTCGCTAAAAAACGGAATTACAAAACATCAACTTTCAGTACGTGATGGAAACACTATCTTTCTTGATGCGTGCTAAACATAATTACTTGTGGGTCCCACCGTGACACCCCCTGTCCAAATTATCAAAAATGACATCCTCGACTGCATGCTCAACACCAGCGAGCCACACGTTCCAACACGCCAAGTGTGTACTCTGCCTAGGGGGCCATTGTGTTGCCTCCACTGCTGATGACTATTGCCTCGAGCATCATATCAGAGTCCACGAGAAATACGGGCCCCTCAACGAATTCGTCACACTAGTCGGCTTGTACGCCACACTTCACGAATGCTCGGTTGGGTTCAGAGCCTACGGAAACTCCAATGTCAATGGAAAGGTACCCACCAGAGGTCTTAACTTTGTTGTGTGCTATCTAGATCTTGCATGCAATAAAGAATTATTAAACTCGTCGGAAGTACTTATTCGCTTCCCGCCGGAGACGGCTGCTGGCACTCGTAAGTACTGCAGTGTCAAGTACTGCAACGTACGCACCACGGCGTGTCTTTATCGTGGGCCTAGACCCGGCTTGGAGGGAAAGTCCTCCCCATGGCTCACAACCGCGAGATACCACCGTTTCAAGAGAGAGGGAGCGTAAACCATCTCTGCCCAGCTACAGTGGTGCCAAACTGATTACCAAAATCAAAATCGAGCCATTCTTTACACATTTTTAACGATCTCTACTACAATTTTGGATATTACACTGCCTACACAGAGTTTAATCGAAAATGTGCATCCCCGGCGTTCATCGTAATGTTTTTACTATTGTCGCGACAAAGACGGATTCTGTGCTTTTCACACAGCCGAAGATTACAAAAAGCTTTTCCTGACGAGGCACCCCCTGTGAGGAGTGACGCATTGTTAATGCGTCCGCACCCCGCGCCACGTCATCTAGTACATGGACCTAGACTTAAACCAATTACAGCCTGAGTAACGCCGTAATTGGCTCCACAATGCTGCATCGAAAGAGCTAATTGCTGTACCCTCCGAGAACCGAAGCGCGTACCCCAGTAACTCTGAAACTCGAGGAGGGTGCGTATCCACTCAGCAGCAAAGTAGTCTACGCTGTGTGCGCACTCAGTGCTTCGTTCAGCTCTTCATCCACTAGTTTTTTGCCCAGAAGAGTCTGTTCCAGCTTCCGCGGTAGGTACATCTGAAAAGGCGAATCTGAGCATAAGAAATTCACTCCGACTCGGTGGGGTAATGATGTCCGGGGATGCGTGTGCGGAAGATACAAGGAAGAAGCGCAGAGAGAGAGAAAAAATGTTGCCGTATACGAAATGAACTTCTGAATCGACCATGACACTAATGTCTACAACTCTGTATCATGTCCTAGTGTAGGTTTCTGCACACGTTCTCATAAAAATGTTCCGTGTTTGTGACAGCATTGACAGTTAACCACCCTGAGAAAGTCTCTTGTAACAGCACCCGAAAAAGTTACCTCGAAAATAAAAATAAAACAATTTAAAACAGCCTAGAACGCAAAACAATTTGTTTCTGTCCTAACACTATGCCGTCCGGCAACACCACAGTGGTGTCGTGTCCGTAGTATCGCTCAGTGGCCGGTGACAGCGCTTTACTATCTTTTGCATTCTGTTGATGTTTTCGTTCAGGTAACAATAAGTTACACACGTCAACAAGCCTTTTGTTTTTATAAGTACTTTTGCCCTTTCATCATGGTTGACGCCAAAGGATTATTTACGATGAATGCGCGGACGTCTTGTCTTACGTTCTGGAAGACTTGGCCGTTTAGGAAGAAGACATTGGATATCAAAAAAATGAAAGTGGAGCAGAATCATAGGAAGATAGTGAAATACGTCCAAGAGGAATTCGGAGAATGCTCCGGTTGTCAACTGATTCGGCTGGATCAGACGAAGAAGACAGTGCACAGTGGTCAGACTTTGATTTACCGAGGACAATAATAAATTTGAAGGATCTCCGGGTCCAAACATATTTCCCAAAGATACACAGAGCGTCGAGGATATCGTACAATTATACATTGGGAACGATCTATTTGAATATATTAGCAACGAAACGAAAAAGTACTACAATCAAAATTGCAATACAAAGAAATTGGATTTAAAAAATGCCAAATTTGTCGACGTTACGGGACCCGAACTTAAAAAATCGTTTGGGGTTGCTATCCTTATGGGAATTGTAAGAAAAGCAAGGATCAATGATTATTTGTCGACGAATCCGTTGACAGACACACCGAATTTTGCAAAACGATGTCCCGCAACCGATTGAGACAAATATTATCATTTTTACATTTTTCCGACAGCAACAATAAACTGGATAATGCCGACTGGCTTGTTAAAGTGCAATTCATAATTGATTATTTTTCCTAAAAGTTTAAAGAAACGTTTAATCTAAGTCAAAACATCTCAATTGAGGAAGGAATGATACTGTGGCGTGGACGGCTAAATTTTAAAGTTTACAATCCATCGAAAATTACGAAATGCGGTATACTTATTCGGATGCCGTGTGATTCGAGCACGGGATACATTCCCTCATTGAAGATATATTCCAGCGCTGAAGAGCCTTTAGCAAAAACAGTGATGGAACTATTGACACCTTCTGATGGAAAGTGGCATCACCTCTGCATGGATAATTATTACAACAGTGTAGAACTTGCAGAGAAGTTACTTGAAAAGGAAATTGGAGTATGTGGAACGATACAGGAAAACAGACGATTTCCGGAAAATTAAAGCGCGCTAAAGTCAATAAGTTTGAAACTTGTCATCATCGTAAAGGTGACAAGCGACCGGCACAAGCGAATGAATTTGTACGAGACGTGTGGACGGAAAATTGTTAAAAAGTGGCTGGTTTCGATCTGTGTCAGATCAATTTCAGACCACTTACTCCATGGAGACGGTGGGAAGGAGCAGGTACTGCTCTGGGAACGCGCCAAGATCTGCACTGAATATCCAGTATCTTTTAACTGAAATATGTATAATTTTAACTGTCCCCTGTATTCAGTCTTTTCTATGATTCTTCCATCTGCTTTTTATCTAATTCCTCGAACGACAGTAGCATAGCTGTGTCCACATACCACTTACATCCTTAGCCGCTTGCGAAATCAACAGTTTCATAAGACATCTGTCCAAAATTAGAATAAACTTAGAGTTCCACCTGTTCATGTTACCCAGAAAACTTCATTGAAGCGATAACAATGGAATAGCGTGAAGGTGTTTTCTCCAGCGTTCTCTATCATGTGCGTGAACTCAAGGCACGTGATGAGTCATTCAGAGTCGGTAATGCTCCGCATAAATGTTTCACAAATTACCCGCAGTTGACACCACAAGTGTTAATGTGTTACACATGACTAAACGCTTTTTAAATGAACCCTTCTTAACAAAGGATTTTGGAAAAAAATATTTGCACACTCTGCTGTAGCAGTCACGCCTCGAGATGTAGGTCATATAAGCAAGATAGAATGAAGCTGAAAACGTAAGGACAAAATTATCGTGTTACAAAAGGGGAGTGTTCCAGGTGTGAGTTTGGAAAGAGAGTATTTCGGACGAGTATGTGGCGGCAAACGTGATTGAGGCGTGCGCGAGTGATCCGTGCGGTAGCGGTCGTATTCAAACATCCGTAACTGAATTATTCAATGTTTGCATCGAAAATTACGTGTACCAGTCCCGGCTCTGGAATACCTGGACCGGCATGCAAATGTTAATTGGTGTGTCGATCAATTTTAAAGTTCCGCACTCCACGAAAGAGTGCAGCTTTATCAATCTCTCTCACAAACGTGGATCTCTAGCCCAAAAAAATCCACATATTGTAAATCTATACATAACAGACCATGTCGTGTGTGTTTTGTTTCCATTTATTTATTTAACCTGATCGGATTCACGCCATCAGTCTCTCTGTTACGTCGGATAAGTGTTTCACACAAATAGTACATATTTTATATCACAGTTAATTAAGGAATAAGAATTTAAATATTACAGACAGTATGAAAACGATTTGAGTGTTTGAAGTGGCAGTGTGAGGAGAATATACTGACTGTGAACTAATAAAGCTAATATTGGCAATATTTGTACTACTTCAACTCTGCCACTAATAATGATAATAATAACAATAATGATAGAGGCAGATTGTAAGAAGAATTTTTTGGTGTTCGAAGTAGATGCTCTCTGATATGGCGAGTTACAGGGAACTGCATCGGCTAGGAATACTGGGAAAGGATGAAAATCAGGTTTGAATGAGGGATGCACAGCGCAGCGAGTGCATACGGGAACAATGTTAATCCTTCTTGTTGTTTTAGTGGATATGTCATTAACTGTCTTCTGAAGTTGACGATATTATTCAGATCACTAATATATTGCGAGAGGTTATTCAGAGTCGGGTTCATGCTACTGAGAAGTACTTCCAGCGGCGTACGTCTGCCCAACATAATGCCACTCTAAATCAGAAGGGAACCTCCACCTTGCTGGACTCGCTGGACGGTCTCTCTAAGGGGTTCAGTCTGACCGGACTGCCTCCAAGCACGTCTCCAACAATTGTATGGTTGAAGGTATATGCTACACTTATCGGTGAAGACAACTTATCGGTGAAGAGGACAAGATTCCAATCCTGAACGGTTCATTTGGCATGTTGTTGGGCCCATCTGCACCGCGCTGCATGGTGTCGCGGTTGCAAAGATGGACCTCGGCATGGACGTCGCGCTGAAGTTGTGCATCATGCAACGTATTGCTCACAGTTTGAATCGTAACACGACGTCCTGTGGCTGCACGAAAAGCATTATTCAACGTGGTGACGTTCCTCCGAGCCATAATCCGTAGGTAGCAGTCATCCACTGCAGTAGTAGCCCTTGGGCGGCCTGAGCGTGGCATGTCATCGACAGTTCCTGTCTCTCTGTATCTCCTCCATATCCGAACAACATCGCTTTGATTCACTCCGAGACACCTGGACACTTTCCTTGTTGAGAGCCCTTCCTGGCACAAAATGACAATACGTACGCGTTCTGGTTCTAGGCATTGTGGAACTACAGTCAACACGAGCCGTGTACCTCCTTCCTGGTGGAATGACTGGAAATGATCGAGTGTCGGAACCCTCCGTCTAATATGCGCTGAAGGTTGTTCACAACTTTCGGCGGGGTTAGTGACATCTCTGAAGAGTCAAATGGACTGTGTCTGTGATACAATATCCACAGTGAAAGTCTATCTTCTGGAGTTCTGAGAACCGGGGTGTTGCAAAACTTTTTGTAGCTTACATTGTAATTTTTCCAAGTAGGCCACCACTTTTTTAGCCTGTCACACACACACACACACACACACACACACACACACACTTCACTCATATACATTTGTGCCACATACTTTGGTCTCGCCTAAGTTGTTGAAGAGTGAGGCAGAACACCCATTCAAATTCACTGTTGAAACTTTCGCGTTGACGGATATATGGTGCTAGTGTGGGAACTACAACATGGGCCACTGACGATGTAGTGAATGTTTGTCAAGAAGGGCAAGCGAAGAGCCTACATGTGTTCTCATACGAACCATGGCGGTGACAGACGTGTGGCTAAAATTTGTTCTGAAACTTTTTCTAAGTGTGGAGTGAAAAGAAAGATCATAGTTGTTCAAGCTAAGTTAGAGAATGTGTAGAAAAACCAGTGCGTTAAATGGTTTCGCTTGTAGTATTCATATTTACAGTATACTGCATCGGTGCCCCTGAACCATCTGAAGGTTGTTACTGTAGAACAATTTACGCGACGGTTCATGGAACCTACGCTGACTAAAGTGTTTGCCTTCTGTGGTAAGTCACGATTTTTGTTTCACCGAACAGTCTGACGGAATTAAATCATGAATCCGTGGAAACTGAGCTTGCGTTCGGATTTTATTCAGTTCCTCTGGATAACTCCGAGGATACAAAGAGATTGATGGTGGCGTGTCGCCCGGAGCTTCAATCACAGTTTCAAAACTTCCAGCGGATGGTGACTACTTGTGCTTTAAGTTATGTTTCCTTAACGTTCTGAAGAGCTCACTCATCCACGTGGAAAGCGCTCCAGACAAATGAGGTTATGACTCCGTATTTGCATATTACGTACGCTAACTCATGACCATTGTCTTCTCGGCGGCGGATGTAATTTTACAGCCAGACAATGTGACATTTCATTCTGCTAGAATAAATGTAAATGTCGCGTGGCATTGTTTGGTGAAACGACCCCTGAGAGTTCCGCAGCCTAAATTGGAAAGGTTTTCTTTTTTCCCGCATCAATTTGTCAATTTTCATTCGCGAAATGGAAGGGCTGTGTTAAGCGTAACCGTTCCGCGCAGCGACTCTAGTGGGTGTGTTTAGAGCGTATATCACCTACATCGAGGAAGCCATGACGGAAATAAAAGAAAGATTCAAGAGTTGAACTAAAATGCAGGGAGGAAGAATATCAATCATAAAATTCGCTAATGATATTGAATGAAAGAGAAGAAAATTACTGGACATGTGGGATGGAATGCTGACTCTAATTAGTACAGACTAAAGATTGGGAGTCAACCGAGGGACCCGGCCGGAGTGGCCGGGCGGTTCTAGGCGCTACAGTCTGGAACCGAGCTACCGCTACGGTCGCAGGTTCGAATCCTGCCTCGGGCATTGAATGTTTGTGATGTCCTTAGGTTAGTTAGGTTTAAGTAGTTCTAAGTTCTACGGGACTGATGTCCTCATAAGTTAAGTCCCATAGTGCTCAGAGCCATTTGAACCATTTTTGAAACCGAGGGAACATGAAAGTAATGACGCAAGCAGAAATGAGATTAATAAATCTGTCAAAATTTGTGATCACGATATACAAGAAGATAAGGAATTCTGCCACCTCAGAAGCCAAATAACGTGATGTACGAAGAAATAACATGAACAAGTAGAGTAGTACCGGTGAAGAGGGCATTCCTGGGCAAAAAATTTGTACTGGTATCAAACGTAGGAGTTAATTTGAGGAAGAAATTTTTGAGCATATACATTTCGGGGTGCAGCATTGAGTAGAACTGCATCAAGGACGCTAAGTTACAGTTTAATTACTCCTGGACGTCAAGGCCGTTAGTGCTCATCATTAAAAGAAATGGTGATGGGGAAGTAAAGTGTCTATGGTCTTGTTTAAGGAAAACAGCCCCAGTAATCGTTTAAAGTGGCGTAAAGGAAAGGAATGTGGTCGATGTTAAAGAACCGTACAGCCGTGCTTTCATTCTGAGACCTATTTCATAACAGTGCAAAATGAAGGAGCTGAAACCTTATTAACCACTACCAAATTTAAATGAATTCCCATTCAAATCCAAAACAAGCTACTTTATGACAGCACAGTAATCCACTTTCTCCATTTGAACCAAGTACCCTACACACTTTTGCTTTAAAAAGTAGTAGAAACCATTCGCCATAGCATATTGACAACTTATTTAGGTTATTACCTTATTTGTCACAACATAACAAATATAAAAAATGCATCGACATCAACGCCATGTCCAAATCACGAGTGAACTGTTTTCTGCTCGTCCTTCAGAATCGTTCGCCAGGTTTGCTTACCTGGTGACAAAAATAAGACTGCACCGCTTTTGAGCTACAAATCATATTTCCTTTGAGCTCATACGCAGCTTTCGTGTGCAAAGAAGCATACAACTTGGTTCATAAGTTTCCAGGGAATATTTTACATTATGTCTGCTGCCTTCCCCCTGTCGGTAGGTATCGTCGGACAATAGAATTTCTGTTGCTTCCTTAATGGTTCTCCCTGAAAAATCCCTTTGTTGGCCAGACCGCTGTCTTTGTCCTCCCTCTCCTCTAAACTCCGCTCCCCCCCCCCCCCCCTCCTTGTGGCAGCTACCATTTCTTATCCCGGAGTGAATTTGTCATCCGGCCAGTCCGTGCTCTGCGGGTTCCGGCTTGGGCCGACTCACAAATTCTCGTATACTGTTTATTGAGCCGTGACACGCAGACGCAGCGGAGCTTCTGTTCGATCGAATTCCTAATGCCCTGGCCTGACACACTGCAGCCGTCGGGAATGCAATACTAGTCGCTGACAGGGGGATCCTTTTGATGAGGCGCTGGGAGACGAGTTGAATTTCACGTCCGTACTCGTTTGCTGATACCTGATCATCATAAGTTCCAGTACTCACCACGTACACAAACCTCCACACTCAGCATAGTAGATTTAAGGGCAGATGTAGGGTTTAAGAATAACATCGCAAAGCTTCATAATCGAATTCTGCGTATGCTTTAAAAAATTTGGGCATCTGCGCCTGCCACGACCCCTCTTTCTATGCTGTGATCGACAACTACTCTACACAAAAAAATTTTTGTTCGTTGATTTTTCGTTCGAACAATCGAAACGAACAGTAGACGAGTCTAGAAGGCTTGTTCTTTTGTTTACAACAAGGATTTTTTGAGTAGTACTTCCTACAAACTTATTTCGTTTTTAGTTTTGTATATCTCAACATGTTTTGCTCGTAAAGCGTGGACGAATATTCATGAAAGTGAGGAAATGTGTGGGCAATATTCTTTAACAAACTTTCCATAGATCATAATCCTCATCATTTCATTTGTGACATATCGTGGGGCAAATATCTTCAGGCAGAAGCCAGTGCAGAGCCATGTACCCACAAACATATTTTGCCACTCGCTGTTTTACATGTTATAAAACCAAATTTCAGGTACCCAGCCAATCATGAAATGCTGAAAAAAATATGCACATGGGAAAACACGGAATACAATTGAGAGCTAAAATCACGTTATATGCATGCACTGTCACAGTATTTGTATCCTCAATTGTTGTGAATAAAGCTGCATCTGATGCCTGTCTAGTGTTCAGTAATGGAAATGTAGGTATCGTTAAGTACCTGCAGAGACTAGGCTTCAATCCATGTGTATTCACACTGAAGATACTCAGAAGCGTCGATGAAGCGCGACTGGATAAAGAAAGACAAAAATTCAAAACTTGGCTAGGCAAAGGAGGCAGGGGAAGATATTACTCCAAGAAGACGAGGAAGAGAATACAAATTATGGATACGGACAGCGTTAGTCACTAAATGTATAGCAATATCGTCAAAAATTCAAATATGAACTTTAAATGCGAATTGCCATAAACTGATTTTTTGAGCTATAATCTATCTTTTCTCAGGAACTATAAAAGTTAACATCATAGTTCTTAAGAATTACTTGCTCAATAATCTTGTGCAACTGTTTTCCGTTACCTGCTCTCTGAGAAACGTTCTCCTTTAAAATTCGAGAAAAATAGAACAGTTCCGGGTAATACAAAACTGAAAAATTAATTTCAAAGCAATTATGACCTTCAGCAAAAATGTGTTCTACACGTTTGATTAGCCCCTTCTGCAGATGTAAACTGCGAAATTCCAGTTTTAGTGCTTGATTAGTTTACGAGAAAAGGTACGCTGTAGGAACTATGGTAAATAAAAATAAAATGTATGTCAATGCGCATTTTTGAACAAAAGTTGCTCAGAATATCAAGCATTATGTTGTACGTAATAGTTACAAGTTTTACTATTTTAGCTGTAATATTTTTGGAGACATGTATGTTTAAGTACAAGAATGGATTTTGCCCTACGTCTGTCCTTAAATAACGCATATGTAAACAAATTTCAAATAATCACTTTCTTTGGTATGGAAAATCAATTTTTCCATTTTCGTCCTAGAGTTATTAACAGAGAATGCGCGAAACAAAGCCATATACGAATCTGAAGATCAGAGATACATTTTTAAGTGAAGAAAAGGTAATAAATATTAGCTTTCTGCGGCGTCACAGCTCAGTGAAAATTGCCGCCAAGTTAGACAGTACTTTCCTTCACTGCCGCTGAGAAGGTAAATATTTGTGGCTTCTGAAGTAGCTGAACAAAACTAGTGTAACGATCATTATGAATGGTATGTTGTTTTAAAATGCTCCGTGTACTCCCTGATATAACTGAAAATTCAGAGTCCTCAGCGAGTGCATTATGGAGATGCGCAACAAAATCCAGTTGCAGACCGAAAGGTTTGCTGTAGAAAATAAGTTGCGAGAAGAATTGGGTCCTCTTACGGAACACTTTGAGAATCTTGGAACTCTGTTGAAAGACCTTGTTTATTTTGAAGGTTAATAACACTCGTGAAAAAAGTGAAAGACTTGTTTTATTCATTAATTATTTCAATTTTAAATCACAACTACTATTACAGAAATCATAATAGATTTAGAAAAATAATTAGTGTCATCTTTATGTCGCAAAAAAACCGCTATGTTATTAGCAGTCTCTCAAGGAGCACTTATTTGCTCCCCGGGAACGCAGTCTGGGAAACCCTAACCAGAGTGTTGTATACATTTCAGTGCTCATATGAACAGGCAACTCTCAACTGTTTCAACACATCTATTGTCCATTCGCCTTCCCTGATCCTGATTGTACGTTTTAAATACTGCTTCTTGGTATTACCTCAAAATACAATTTGACATGCCCCGCATTCTCACCTCTATTGTGATAGCATCAGGTTCGTTATTTTTGTTACAAACATTTCCTTATACTCATCTGCATTTGAAGAGAATTGTCATTTATTACATTAAATGGAAATTTTATTCCTTTTATTTGCGAAATTATTTCGCTGACTACAATTTCCTTGACATCAACTGTACTGGGTGTCAGACCTGCTACCCAATGGTGACTTGAAAATTGATGTCGCGCCGGCACTCGAATCCGGATTTTCCGCTTATCGCAGGTGCCTGTACCGACACAAACTTCCACATGTCACATTGTCTACAACCTTACGTCGTATTCCGTTGAAATCATCACCTTATGCTCGCAACATTATTTGAATTGCCGCAACAGGAAGAACGCAGCAACTAGGAATCGAGGACAGTATTGTTATCGTCATGTGCCCGCCTAGGTCTGTAATACTTACATGCATGTCTAAAACTACCAACCATCCAAAACTGTATGGGATATTTGCTTACTAACATCCAACAACGATAGCATAACCAAGCAACAGTGCGTTTGTGCTTGTCATGCTACCTGATATACCATTTGTGCGGTTCTAGGCGCTCAGTCCGGAACCGCGCGACTGCTACGGTCGCAGGTTCGAATCCTGCCTCGGGCATGGATATGTGTGATGTCCTTAGGTTAGTTAGGTTTACGTAGTTCTAAGTTCTAGGGGACTGATGACCATAGCTGTTAAGTCCCATAGTGCTCAGAGCCATTTGAACCATACCATTTGTGTGTATTGAGAACATCTCGATTGTTTGGGCCCATCGGTATTTATTTCTGTTGAAAATACACTGTCCATTATATGAACTTGGTTGTGGTATTCATATTCCTCGAACCAATGTTCCGTATACTACGTATAACCATGTCTTATTTATTAAAAAGCACTCCGTCTTCAGGCCACAAGTGGCTCGTCGGGACCATCCGACCGCCGTGTCATCCTTAGCTAAGGATGCGGATGGGAGGGGCGTGTGGTCAGCACACCGGTCTCCTGGTCGTTGCGATGGTTTTCTGTGACCGGAGCCGCTATTATTCGATCGAGTAGCTCCTCAGTTGGCATCACAAGGCCGAGTGCACTCCGAAAAACGGCAACAGGGCATGGCGGCCCGGATGGTCACCCATTCAAGTGCCGGCCACAACCGACAGCGCTTAACTTCGGTGATCTACCGGAAACCGGTTTACCCACTGCTTCAAGGCCGTTGCCTGTTTATTAAAAATGTCAAATCTAAAGCTCCTTCAGTGCTCAATGTTTCCAGTTTTATTTTGCATTCAGTCTTCAAGTCCCTGATCGACATGTAGGAAGAAACCCATCTCTTGTACATTCGAAATAGGGTCAGCCTACAGGCGATGATGGAAGGGATCGTGTTGCTATAGAGAAGTCTACAGATGCCAATGACAGTATGCTGGCCCCTATTTCTATTGTACAAGAAGTGTGATTCTTCTTACACGTCGGTCAGGGGGCCTGAAGACGGTGTAATGTAACGCCGAAAATGGTAGCAAAATAAAATAAAATAAAATTGGAAATTTAGACTACTGAAGCTGTTTATGATTTTATATCTTATATTGAACAGCCGAGGTCCTGCAACCATCCTCAATGAAGATGAACTTACAGAGGTCTCTTGTTCATCTGGCACTTGCAAGACACCGTGAGTGAGTAAAGCGAAGATTGTTTTAAATAGGCACTGTATTGGTTGTTTAATAACCGTATAGTGAGGAACGTGGATGTTGAAAACCCTTGTGCGTGCAGGTAGCATCTTTCCGGTACGAGCTCCTCAAGCACGGAGAATCTGTTTCTGGAAGCTCGCTGTTTCGGCCTCAGCACACTCGGCGTCTTCAGGACGGCGGGCGAGAGGCCGGCCGGGCGTTCAACCGCGCGAGCGGCAGCGGCAGGCGGCTTCCCCCACCACCGATGCGACGCCCGCCGCCACAATGGGCCGCAGCGGGCAGCAACTGGCGCGTTTAATGATCGTGGAATTCTTTTTACGCCACCGAAACCGGAAAAGGGACGCCCTCAATGGCCGCATTTGTCATGCTAAAGAGATTCCGGCCTCGGCCGTGCTGTGGCGCGGTGAGGTTCCCCCCGCAACTGACGGCGCTCAACGCTCCCAAACGTCTCTGGCCCTCGGACGCTTTCCGAGCAATTCCTCTGCTTCCTTCTGCTGATGAAAGGGCTGCCTCAGCGCCTCAACAGGGTGGTGATACCATTTCTGAATACTTAGTGCTATTTGTAAACATAAAGCGAAAGACGGACTTACGGTGTCCTTGCTCAGAAATTAAAGAATCTGAATAATAATAGAATAAAATCTGCTTTTCTCTTTCTACAACCACGATAGCGATAATGAACGAAGTGGAAAGTATTCTACTTTCACCGTCTACATTTATACTCAGAAAACTACTCTGAAATGCACAGTGAACTTCAGATTGCATCCCAGACTTGGGTTTTTCGCCATGCTATTCACGTATGCAACGGAAGAATGACCGTTTAAATGCCTCTGTGTACACTGTACGTACTCTAATTAGTTCAAATGGCTCTAAGCGCTACGGGACTTAACATCTGAGGTCATCAGTCCCCTAGACTTGGAACTATTTAAACCTAACTAACCTAAGGTCAGCACACACATCACGGCCGATGCAGGATTCGAACCTGCGACTGAAGCAGCCGCGTGGTTCCAGACTGAAGCGCCTAGAACCGCTCCGGCCCCACGGCCGGCGTACTTACTCTAAGCTATAATATACGGGAGCTGGGCAAAACATGGAAGCACTAAAAACATTACAATGTCTGACACGGGGTAGGAAACCCGTTGGTATTCAAAACAACTTCCAGTAGTCTCGATAGGTTGGTTGGCTGATTCGGGGGAGGCGGGGGGGGGGGGGGGGGGGGGGACCAAACAGCGAGGTCATCGGTCTCACCGGATCACGGGAGGATGGGGAAGGAAGGCATCCGTGCCCTTTCAAAGAAAACATCCCGGTATTTGTTTGAAGTGATTTAGGGAAATCGCGGAAAAACTAAATCAGGATGACCGGACGCGGGTCCAGAGTGCTAACCACTACGTCACCTAGTTCGGTGTTCAAATGGTTCAAATGGCTCAGAGCACTCAGGGCTCTGAGGTCATCAGTCCCCTAGAACTTAGAACTACTTAAACCTAACTAACCTAAGGACATCACACACATCCATGGCCGAGGCAGGATTCTAACCTGCGACCGAAGCGGTCGCGCGGTTCCAGACTGTAGCGCCTAGAACCTAGTTCGGTGTCTGGGAAGGAATAAATACAGATCCGAATGGTTTTTAACGACATCTTATACCATTCTTTCTGAAAAATTGGGGCAAGTTGAGGTAACGGAGCTGGATAGCAATCATGCAGTCATCTCCCCAAACTGGACCACGAAGGCTAAATACTATTGAGATCTGGTGACTGCGGTGACTCGGTAAGGGTGCGACAATTCATCCTCGTGCTTACAAAACTAGCCATGGACAATGCGAGCCATGGGAACATGGGCACTGTCCCCTTGGAACACAGCATCACCATTAGTCAACAAACATGATTGCCAGGAGATGGACCTGGTCAGCTAAAATGGTGACATAGTCTTTGTTAGTAATGCGCTCATGGAATACAGCGATATGGCTGTCCAAATTATCACCGAACCCCCGAACACGGCCAGAAGTTGGTAACAGTGTGAAATGAGACTCACCCCATCAGGTAACTTTCCCAATTGCTCCAAAGCCCTGGTTTTATGGGTTCGGCACCACATTTTCTTCTCCCAGCAATTCCCTGCTTATGGCTGTCCATTCCTGATGTTTTGGTGCGACAGAGTTCGCAAGTGTGACATTCATTCCGGAGTCACTTTCGCAGCTGTCGTCCTTTTATATTTCGTCACAATCTTCTTGAATGACCGTCTGTAACAACCACTCAACGCGCTGTTGTTATCGTTGTGACTTGTCGGATCATGTTTTCCCCATTTCCCTTCACGCGGTATAAATCTCATGGCGGCTGCAGTGTAACACGTGTTAAGTTCGGCTCGCGAAATTTAATCGAATTCGAAGGTGTTCTCGCAGGTGGTGTTGTCTAGTACAAGTGGAAATCGTGTAAACAACAGTGTTCTGTGCAGTAGTGCTATTTTTTTCTGTGCTCCGCCAATATCTGCGAGAAAATGGTAAACAGAAGAATCAACAGCAGCGCGTCCAGCAGCGGGGAAGCAGCAGGTGCGGCGGGCCTGCTCCTGGCGGAAGGTGCGGCCGCGGCTCCCGGTATAGCGGAGTTGGTTCGCTCTGAGGTAAACGCTGCGCTTCGCGATAAAAACAATCTCGATCTGATAGCAGGCACCATATCAGATACTGTAACGGCAGCAGTATTGGCCAAAATGCGTGAAACTGTTGAGGCCAATACTGCCGAAATTACAGCACTAAAAAAGTCTGTGTCTGAATACGAGAAAAAGGCACGAGAGTTGGAAGTGAAACTATCTGCCGCCACAGACGAGCTAGAACAGTACCAAAGGCGAAATAGTCTACGACTGTTTGGAGTAGCAGAAAATAAAGAAGAAGACACGGACAACCTGCTTATACAGGTTGCGCGTGAAAAATTAGGCGTCGAAGTGACCAAGGCAGACATTGACAGGAGCCACCGGGTGGGACGAAAACTACCAGGTGCTACCAAACCTCGTCCAATAATTATTAAATTTGTGTCGTACCGAAAAAGGGCTGAGATCTTTACCCAGAAGAAGAAGTTAGCAAGGACAGGGATTACAATAAGGGAAGATCTGACACACGAGCGGCTAAAGATTTTGAACAGTGCCATATCCCATTTCGGTCTTCAGAATGTGTGGACTCAGGATGGCAGAGTAATCATTAAGACTGCAGCTGGAAAGAAGACAGTCACAAACATGACAGAACTAAATAGTATTAAGTGAACCTACTCGAGCCAAAAGTCAAACTTAACACCATTTTCAAATTTTAACAGTCCTATACTCAGATATAGTCTTGTAATTGTATTAACTTTTTAATTATTTGTACCTTCAACTAATTGTTTTTGTAACTTATTAACTTTTCAATTATTTGTACCTTCAACTAATTGTTTTTGTAACTGTATTAACTTTTTACTATTTTTGTGTCTTTAGCTGTAGCCATTGCTTAGTTTTAGTTACTGCTAATACTTTTTTCATTTTCTCAGTTTATTCTCTTCCATTCTGTAATAGTTCTATTGCAATTATTTGTCTCTCCTTTAGTTCATTAGTCAACCATCTCTTCGGTTTAAATTGTTCATAACAAAAATTACTATCAGTATCACTTTAGCAAATTTCAATTTAATTCTAGCTTCCTACGATACTCTATTAAATATTAAGCTTTCTTCCCTCTGCTGGCAGCATCGGCCTCTTAAATCACTCCTCTTTCCCTTATTTCCACCCTAAGCTGTTTCAAATACTCTAATTACACTTTTCCTCTTACGACATAGGATACTCAGTGACACACAGCTGTCACCATTTTGGTCATATTCTCCCTGCACCGAATACCACTAATCCATTTTCTATACTCCCGCAACCTCAGGAAATCTCTTGCAGTCGCTTTTCTTTCGGCTCTCGCGGAGTCACAAACAGGGCGCGCAAAATCTCGGACACCCCTGGAATATGTCACTTGGCGGAAACACCGGTCAGTGCCCCTCGCGGCAGGTAGTGCCTAACAAAGGGACAAACCAGTCTGCCACCCTACTCCAGGCTGCTCAGCGGAACGCGTCCGAGCTTTTAGCAGCTCACTGCAACATTCAGTCTTTACCTGCGCATTACGAAGAACTTAGCCTCCTCTTCCACCAACTAAACTACCACGTAATCCTCTTATCCGAAACGTGGTTGAAACCACACATATCCTCTGCATCTATTCATCTCCCAGGGTACACATTTCTTAGGGCAGACAGATCAAAAAAGCGAGGTGGCGGGGTCGGCGCATATATACGAACAGATCTCAAAGCGAAAGTCTTATGTACGTCAAATCCTGCTGAAGAAAAAGAGGCTGAATTCATGTTCATTGAAATAAATATACAAAGTCGGAAATTCTTGACTGGCGTCGTGTACAAGCCGCCAAAAATAAGCTCAATGAGTTCCTTCCAGTCGGAATTACATTCACTTCAGTGTCAATACGAACATGTCATCGTAATGGGTGACTTGAACATAGACCTGCTAAGAGACACTCCCTCCGCAATAAACCTAAGAAGATTGTTTAGTTGCAATAGCATGAACATTCTTCCATTACAACCTACACACCATACGGCGCACAGTCATACTCTTATAGACGTGATCGCAACGAAACAGACTGACAAAGTAAGAGATGTTGGTCAATCATCGGCCCCTGGCCTCTCAGCACATGATGTAATATTCCTGGCCTACTCTGTGCAGCCCCCAAGGATCAAATCGCGTTACATAACTTGTAGGAACATGAAACGTATTGACCTTGACGCTCTAACAGCCGATTGCTCAGAAATCTCATGGCATCAAATAATCAGAGAACCTACAATCGACGGCAAAATTAATGAACTTGGTGATAAACTCACTGCCCTCTATGACAAACATGCACCTGTGCGCACAGTCCGTGTAAGAAAATCTCCTGCTCCATGGCTGACAGCTGAATTACGTCAAATGATGACTAATAGGGATGCTGCCCACAGGCGTTTCAAGGCAGATCCGAAACCCGAACGTTTTGAAGAATATAGAAAGCTACGGAACAGAGTGAAACAATGCATTCGCAATGCCAAAATCAGGCACGCTCGCTCCCTCGTATGCAGCGATCTGACACCCACGACTCTATGGAAGAATCTCCGTAGCTTGGGGGTCGGAAAGGCAAAATCGGAAACTACTTTTCATGTGTCAGCTAACGAATTAAATGAATTCTTCTCTGCACCTCTGAATACCAGCACGGCTGATGATTTCCGTCCACAAGAATCCCCAAACAGGATAACTAACAACGATACCTTTCATCTAAAACATGTAACAACAAATACGGCACGAAAAGCAATAATGAGAATCTCTTCTGATGCAATAGGCAACGACAGTATCGGTATAACCATGATTAAGAATGTTGCCGATATCTTAGTACCTGTCTTAACTGACATATTTAATTTTTCCCTCGTGAACGGAATATACCCCACAGCATGGAAAAGAAGCATAATTCGACCCATCCCTAAGGTCGAAAACCCGCAACTGCCTAGTGATCACCGACCAATTAGCATACTGCCTGCTGTTTCCAAAGCACTGGAATATATTGTTCATGACCAAATCACTGAACACTTGCATGAATTCAGTCTATATGACAAATTTCAATCCGGTTTCCGTAAACATCACAGCACAAACACTGCTCTAATTAAAGTAACTGATGACCTGAAATATGCCATCGACAATCGAAAGGCAACAATATTGACGCTACTGGACTTCAGCAAAGCTTTTGACACTGTTAACTTTGACATATTACTCAGAAAAATGCAACAGCTTAATTTCTCTGATAGTGCAATGAGATGGTTTGAAAGCTACTTAAAAGACAGACAGCAATGTGTTGTCTGCGCAAATGAAAAATCTTCCTGGAAACATGTTTCTTCGGGAGTGCCACAAGGATCAGTCTTAGGACCACTTTTGTTTTCTTTATATGTCAACGATATTTCGTCGGTTTTGTCCTCCTGTAAACATCATTTCTATGCCGACGACCTCCAGCTCTACCTCAGCGTCAGACCTGAAGACGTAAACACTGCAATCGCTCTGATGAATGATGATCTGTCTTCAGTAGTGACATGGGCGAAAAACCTGGGGCTTAAATTAAATGCAAAAAAGACGCAAGTAATCTTAATAGCCCATCAGAAATTAATAAGTTCAGATTTCCGCGAACGGCTACCTCCTATTCTGCTCGAAGGTACTCCAATACCATATCAGAAAACAGTGAAGAACTTGGGTGTAACGTTGGACGAGCATCTCAACTGGGCGGAGAATACAGTCGCAGTGTGCCGAAAAACGTCTGCTTGTCTCTATGCTCTCAAAAAGTTTCGGAACATATTCCCACAAGACTTGAAACGCCAGCTCGTGCAAGCACTCGTTCTACCGAACCTCCACTATTGTGATGTGATTCAACAAGGCATGAGTAGTGAAAACAAAAGACGGCTAGAGCTAACCATGAATGCCTGTGTGCGTTACACCTGCAACATTCGCCGATATGATCATGTTAGTGCTTCATACTCCGAGCTAGGGTGGCTGCGGCCGGACAAACTGCGTGACTACCACACTCTATGTCTACTTCACCGACTCCTCATCGCGCAAGCACCCCAGTACCTAGCTTCAGAGATTAAAATCCTGTCATGCCATCATAATCGAAACACGAGGTCACTCTTATCTGGTATCCTAACTGTGCCCACTCACAAAACAAAAACTTTTGCAAACTCCTTCTCAGTTGCCGCTGTCCGCCTCTGGAACAAACTGCCCCTTACCTTGAGGAAAATTCAATCTCCTGTTGCTTTTAAGAAGAAGTTGAAGCATTTCCTACTATCATCCGCATAAAATTCTCCACAAAATTAATGTGCAAGGCAAATCCTCTCATCTGTCAAATAACAAAGCTAGTGTCTCCTATCTTGCTCCTGAGATGCCTTCCTCTTCATCTATCTCTATTAGACACGCAGTCTCCCTTTCCTTTATATTTTCCTTAATTATGTTTCATCATGTCTCTCTATTCTTCTCCTCGCTTCACCATGAGTCTCCCTCATACTCCCTGCTGCCAGCACTCCTATCTTAAATCTTTCTCTTCAATAATGTATTTTTCGAGGTGTACCTTTCTAATTGTTTATCTCACTTTTTGTATTAGATGTAGTTTAACATGCCTACTGAAACATATGACTGTAAAATAAGTAGAATGCCTGGTTAGATGTAAGAGAGGGCCTGATGGCCCTAATCTTGCCAGGTTAAATAAATAAATAAATAAAAAATAAATAAATAAATAAATCTTCGACAGAGTGCCTCTTAAAACACCGAACACATCGTCTC
Source organism: Schistocerca gregaria (assembly GCF_023897955.1). NCBI lineage: Eukaryota > Metazoa > Arthropoda > Insecta > Orthoptera > Acrididae > Schistocerca > Schistocerca gregaria. The sequence goes on from NC_064923.1 coordinate 199,447,450, forward strand.
CCTTGGATACGGAAGTATTCACCATACGAGGAACAACAATTTTCCATCGTCTGAGTTCATTACCTCCTAAATAATGCACTCACAGCTACACAGAACCCTATTCTGAACACTTGAAGCTCACTGAGAACATTACACGGTTTCGTTCGTAGCCAGATATAACAGCACATCCTGCAGACTTGACTAGCATCGGCATGTATGTTCAAGAACAGATTTCTCGCTGTTTTTTCCATATTTTCATCCAGCCTCTGCGTTTTTCATTGGATAACCATTCAGCTGCTTTATTGTTGATATTTATTTAATATGTCAATTAAGTACCATCAATAGAACAGTTGAATGGATTATCTAATAACGATATGTTAGTGAAATACACTTTAATTCCCCTAGTGTTGTATGCGTTGGAGATTATTTATTTGAGTCAGATGTATATAAAATACATGGTTATTATCAATAAAAATAAATGAAAGGAAGAATAAGCAAGTTACACTACTGTTCACCGAACTCTTGGAGCTTCATTTGCACTCAGAAATTCTTTTGGGCAAGATGCAGTCCACAGTGGAGAATCCGGTAAGTTCTCCACGGTCTCTGGTTCTCCGCAGTCACAGTCAGTAGTATCCACAGGGAAGTTCCATTTCCGGAGGTTACTCCTGGATCTTCCAGTTCCAGGACGAAGATGTGTATGTCTCCTCCACACGATCTAATCCTTTTCGTGCCCAGGTGGGAGGGTTTCCGAAGTCTAGAAAATTACTGTAGCTACTTTTGCTTGCAGGACTGCAATGGTCTTGAGGAAACTTCTTGTAGACCTCAACCTCAGGGCTGTAGGAATTTGCCCATGCAACGGATAGCATGGTACGTGCGCGTTGGCTGCTACTTTACGCGTTATATATGGTGGCGCTGTCCTACGAGTCTGTAGAGTCTTCCAAGCGGCATAGTTTTCAAATTATCTGTAATACGCCTTTCACGTTTCGTTTAGCGCCTTGTCAACTATATGCTCGCGTGGGTACATTGCCTCCATACTGGGCACGCATAAGCTGCAGCACTCTACACTTCGCTAGTGTCGTCAAATGTGTCATGACCAGAATCGTGATTCAATATGCATCCGCGAAGGATCACACCAGTCTAATCTTGTCCACTCTAATCGCACGGATTCTGCTTATAGCTGTTTTCCAGATACATCACTTGCTGCTAGTTCTAGAAACTCGGTAATCAGGCTTTCACAAGGCTTATACCTTCCTGGAATTTGTCAGTTCAGCGTTTCATCTATTCCGTGACGCTCTCCATTCAGCCTAACCTCTGAACGTTCATATTTCCCTTTTTGTATACGTCCAATATCCCCCGTTTGAATGGGCTCCATACTCTCGAGCAATTGTCTACGACTGGCCACGCGAATGCTTTGTATATAATCTCCTTTACAGTGTGCATTTTCGAGTGCGCTGCCGGTTACCCGATGTCTGCCGCCTGTTTTCGCTGCTGGTCGGTCACTGCTTTTCATACCTTGACCAACTGTTACAGCCAGGTATTTGTGTGAGTTAATTGTGACTTACTGATACTATAATCATAGGATAACACGCTACGGTCCTCCTACCAAGAAATCTTCAATTTCGTAAGGGCAATGAAAGTGTTAGGGCATTAGATACAAATGCTAAGGTACGCAGCCGCCAAGGCCCTTATGGCCGCATAAAAGAGACACTCAGGAGAGAAAGGAACAGCACGCATTGTAGCTGAAGAACAAGCGAAGCAAGGCCAAGTCTATTGCTCAACTGTATCTCACTAAGGCTCTCTTACAGGAGCTGTGGTGACTGCACAAAAACATGCTTCGGCTTTAGTATGCAAAAGTGTTTGTGGTTTTTTATTGTAGACATAGTCGTATACATATACGGCACCAGTAACTTGTTCATCACAAAAACATGCTTTGGCTTTAGTACGAAAACGTGTTTGTGAATTTCCATTGTAGGTATAGCCGCATACATAAACGAGCCGGAGTGGCCGTGCGGTTCTAGGCGCTACAGTCTAGAACCGCGTGACCTCTACGGTCGCAGGTTCGAATCCTGCCTCGGTCATGGTTGTGCGCGATGTCTTTGGGTTAGTTGGTTTTAAGTAGTTCTAAGTTCTAGGGGACTGATGACCACAGCAATTACGTCCCACACTGCTCAGAGCCATTTGTACCATAAACGACATTCGTAACTTGTTCATACTTCTGACATCAGCGAAATGAACTATTTGTGAAGGAATGAGGCTATCTCGCTAGCATGGCAGTGCTCCTTCAAGGTCTACTTACATACTATACATACTATGCTGGGTTCCCGGGTTCGATTCCTGTCGTGGTCAGGGATTTTCTCTGCCTCGTGATGGCTGGGTGTTGTGTGATGTCCTTAGGTTAGTTAGGTTTAAGTAGTTCTAAGTTCTAGGGGACTGATGACCATCGATGTTAAGTCCCATAGTGCTCAGAGCCATTTGAACCATCATACTATGCCGACCTGACTATCTACGAAACAAATTAGCTGTAAATGAAAAAAAAATATTGGTATAGCACCTTTTAGCGTTTAGAAAATGTCATGCGTGAATAATAGTGTCAGATTGCGCTCACAGAAATACTAGGTCAATCGCCAAAAGAATTATGCAGTAGACTTGATGCGTTAACCCTCCGGCATCCGGCATCCGGCAGTATTAAAGCGAAATTTACAGATCTGTACGTATCACTAAGTTTAATACATAGGGCGCGTTTTTTCGCCTGTAGCTGAAGGCTAATCCCAGGAACAACTGTAGGGATTTTGATACGGTTTCCAATAATAGAAAGACTAATTAACTAGAGAGCTTTGTGTTTATTATTTATAGTTAAAGTAATCGTGTGTACTGTAATACATTATTGTAAGTTCCTTATCTAATTGACGTTTGTAGATAGGAGATGGTCAGCTACGGAGGAGGCGATATCGGTGGTGACAGCAGTGAAGTACACAGCCGCCGCAAATCCAGGGAGCAGTGAAGCTTGACAAGAATCTATACTCACCTGGACATGTTATAAATGAATGTCCACAACCGCATTTTTCTGTTGGTATGTGAAAGCTAATCACATGAGCTGCTGTAGGGAATTTGATACGGTTTTCAGTCAGAGACAGGCTAATTCACGAGGAAAGTTTATTTGTATAATTTACTACCACTACGCCAGACAACACTTCCGCAAGCAGGTCGCTATTATATGGTTAATTTTAATTAATTTCCTATTAGAGCAATTACAAATGACCGTATTTATACGATGCAAGCCCTGTTCCTTATTACATAAACTGAAGATGAAGGGAAGAAGCCGATCATATCAGCTGCATCCGAACTTGATGCGGAATCGGCGGCGACTAGTAAAAATGCGTGCTGGGCTGGAACTCGAACCCAGGAGCTCCTGCTTCCTAGGCAGCTGCGTTAACCACTGCGCTATCCGGACACAGTGTTGATCGCAAATGCACGGACCTTCTCAGCACGCTACCCGGCCAACACACATTCCCACCTAGTGCCAACTACCCGCAGTCCCCGTACATGTTCTCCATGCTCGATAATTTTAGATTCCCTCTGGCGGTCGAAAGATGCTGTGCACATGCGTCGAGGGCTGTGGATTCATTGCCCATCGAGAGGAATCAATTATATGAATGCGTGGTGCCTGTTGTTTCATACAAGTCGGGGGGAAGAACAGACCACGCATGCATAGAAACTCTGTTTCTGTAGTCTTTACATTGTTTTTCTTTTATGTGACGGAGGTATGTAGCACCTTTTTGTATAACTAGGACCAACCAGAATGAAATTTTCACTCTGCAGCGGAGTGTGAGCTGATATGAAACTTCCTGGCAGATTAAAACTGTGTGCCGGACCGAGACTCGAACTCAACTATATATATATATATATATATATATATACACTCTTCCAGGAAGTTTCAACTATATAAGTGGTGAAACATACACGATTAAAACGGATAAAGCCTGATATTAATATAATATTTTTAAGCCATAGTGACAGAATCATAAGATATAGTAAAATAGTGCCAGGATTATAATAATGGAAACGGCGCTAGTCACAGCGAACTGGAGTGCTGTTGCGACTTAAAAAACTTGTATGTGACATAAACTCGTCAGGTGATGCTACTGTACATGCATTTATCAAATACGTACATAGCCTACAATTGAATAAAACGCCTGCAGTTCGGTAAAAAATATTGTAAAACTAAAATGTGTAATAACATGTTACAACAATGAAATATAGTGATTTCTTAAACAAATTATTAAAAAGGAAATATTTAAGTGACAAAATGTGGTACCGAAAAAGTATGTCGCTAACTTTAGATAACTGTAACAATATACCCATGTATCATGTTTTAGGTGCTAACAAAATTACGTTAAGATGGAAAAAACTGAAAAATGAAACGAAACCAAACTGGCGCAACATAAGACTGGAGTAAGTAGCCGTCGGAATGTGACAAAGGGAAGTAATAACCGGAAGAAGACAACCAGCAGCCAGCCCCTCATATCTCGCGATCCATCGCGACGAGGATCACAGACCCCTGTGCCGGTCAATTAATAAGTTCTGACAGCCAATAAAATACATTATGCAAATAAAGACTAGACAATCGAAAAGATGGGTACTTTCCTGATACGCTCTATACGAAGACAGCCTGCGTCAGATGCGCCAGTGAAAAGTTAATTGAATTGCAGAGTAATTTATTTCTTACAGCAGGAGGATTAGTACCACGATTTGACTACTTATATATGTTTCATACTGCTTGTAACTGTAACTCCGAGCAGAATAGCAAACATGCAGTTACTCTCAGAAACAATCTTATAAATATTTTCTATACACAGTGCAATACAGCCTCTACGTTTTTGAAGAACTGCATGGTGGCACAACAAAAATAGGTTGATTTGATTATTTGTTCACAGGCAATTAGATTCTGTCAAGCGATCATTTTCGTGTGTCTGATTAAACATCATCAAGTTTTAGGAAGGTTCTTTGGCGTCCAATGCATAATTGTTCATTGTTCCGCCATACCTTGTCAGCTCTAAAGGTTTCGAGATTGTTGGTAGAAAGTAGAGAAAGGATAAGATGATGGTTAAATGTTTCAAGAGTACTACAGTGTCTTGAATGAAACGCACAAAACTTTTGCACCATCATATGACACTGTCGGAAAAGTCTTTTGGGATTTTTGACAGTTGTAAACAGGGCTGTGTCTCAGCAACCGTATTTAGGTTTCAGCATAGGAATTACAAGGCCAACCGGTTGCAAATAACTGTTTGTTACATGGACTTGCCTTTCGACACCTCTAAGGATGTCATCATTAGAATGAAATTTTAAGGAAACCTATAAAATAATTCGTAGAAAATTAAGTTTGACAAAATTATTAACGAAGGCGACAATTGTCATGGCACGCAAAGGTTACGTGAAGTTATATGGCGAGAAAGCAATGGTCGAAGTTTCGAGCAGATATGCTGAGGTCAAAAATTAAAATTAAAGACGTTCAAACCTTTGGCACGTATGTCTTGTTGAGAACAACACCAGACTGATCGGCCCAGTAGCTTACATTGCTGCCACGAAAACTATAGAAGTTGCGCCGCTTATCGGGCGTGGACAGTGACATGTGTCCATTATAAAAACCAAACACAAAGCCAGAGAGCTTAATGTACTTTTGAAAATACAAAAAGTCGAGCAAATGAAGTATAACAGAGCCATCTATTAGGCTATATAGACATTACTATTACATAAAACACAAGATATTGAAGAATATGTTTACAAACAGCTGCACAATCCAACAAAATATCTGCATGAAAATAACTTTAGTAGTGTACATTTATGAGATTCGAAGAAAAAGATTTTTCGGAACTAGAGGCAGGGGAACATAGCAGAAAATAAAGAAATCAAAATTCCGCGAGTAGTGGATTAAAGCCATTGAAAAAAATTTGTTACGTAGTTGTAACTGTTCATTAAGAGGCCATCATTCTTAGAAATGCGCTTTAAAATCTCCAGCTCTTCAAGTACGTCGAGGCTATGGCCTTCCTTTTTCCTATGCAAAATGGAAATTTCTTCAACACTTTTCGGTTTGTGACCGGAAATTAGCAACAAAAAAAAAAAAAGGTTCAAATGGCTCTGAGCACTATCGGACTTAACATCTGAGGTCATCAGTCGCCTAGAACTTAGAACTACTTAAACCTAACTAACCTAAGGACACCACACACATCCATGCCCGAGGCAGGATTCAAATCTGCGACCGTAGCGGTCGCGCAGTTCCAGACTGAAGCGCCTAGAACCGCTCGGCCACACCGGCAGGTGGATATCAACAGATGAACATCAAAAGTGTAATTATGTACTTCAGTGCCTCTTTTTCCAATAAATGTTCCCTGTATCTGACACTGAAAGATCTTTCACTTTGTCCAATATAAAAAACGGGAAACGTAACACAAGTGATTTTTGGGATTTTGTACAATTCGCGCTCCGCATTGGCTTGAATGTCGGTTATGTCGTCAAAGCGTCGAACCTTGATGTCAATTTCTGCACACTGCCGTTTTGTGGTAGGTTCGCATTGATAACACCAAGTCTTGTCACCCGCAATTTTTTTTCAAGAAAAAAATTTCCTGCGTTTTCCATTTCCATCGCGTTGCATCAGGCGTCGACGCATCGCTTTTGTTGTTATTAGAAAGTCAATCCACACACTGAAAACTCTGCACTTAATATTCTCGTCTTTAAAACATTCTGGAGAATGTCTTGAACACGTGATTTAGAGACTTTGCTCCATTGCGATTTATGCCACGACGACGATAAAACACTACGATGGAAGGTCCACAACCAACCAACCAACACTGCCAGTTCAACACTGACTAGCCGAATGCACATCCGTTGTCTACAGTTGTTAGTTCAAGCTGCCACCGTACCTACTGCGCTGACGTCGCTTGTACGCCAGGAATAAAATCAGTCTCGGAACTTCTTGCACGGACATTGTATAAGCGTCTATTGTTCGCCGATAAATAATCATAACAGCTGTTGGTAGTTCCGTATTGTCGTTCATTAAACAATATCCGTCAGTTTGCGAAACTATTGCCTCAGTCAACAGAGTGGAACAGGTCATTTAGGACGCGTTGAGCGTTCAAAGAGTGACATTTTAAATGTAAGCAGTTAACCTACAGGAGTTGTGGTGAAAAACAGTTATACAGTTTTTTTGTGCTTTTGAAGCGCTTTTTTCCTTCGGATTTTGCTCTTCCTCCGTTAAGGTAAGACTGGAATGACTTACTTGGACAGCCAGATAAGACTGAAAAACTTAGATGTATATAATCATTTGGTACACAAATGCAACATTACCGTTCGCTGAAGAATTTTGTTTTTTAATACCACACTGGTAAAGATATCTAGCAATCATGCCCGAAACTGTCAAGTATAGGGGAACGAATCGTCGGTTGCCATAATTAAGGACGCTGCAACGTTCACTAGGCGTAATTTAGTGAGATTAATGAGGAGATTGTAGCTTGGCGTCGAGCCCAGGATCTCCTGATTACGAGGTCGATGCCTCTACGTCAGGTAGAACGACTTGTCCGAGCAGTTGCGGACTTAGAAGCAGCCTGTCAGAAGATGAAATATACGCGGTTCATGTACTTTGACTATTACGGATGAGCTGCAGTTTTATCTACGGACGCTCTTTCTTACTGCTCTGTTGAGGCACTTGCTGTCGAGAACTTCATTTTTTTCGAGACTCAACACAACAGTGCACATCACATACAAGCAGAGTAAAAAAGAAATGCAATGACGCCCCTCTGCTACGACGCAAAGTAAATCTGGCACAGTCTCCATCTCAAACCGGCAATTCTCTAATTTATGTGACTTGTTTTATTGCTATGGATATACGAAAACTTTCGCGAAATTTAACAGAGTACAGAAAATTACCAGCTATATTACTGTTCCTCAAGGGGGAAAGAGAACGTCTTCTCGTAACGCATAAAGGTATAAAAAAGTTCTTGTTGTCGACCCGTTTCGTTGGACGATGGTGAAATTCGAGGGAACAGACGATAAGCATGACATACAGATATAACTAAATAACATAGTGCCACGTTTCTTGGTGTCGGGATACGTCATTGCTTCGAAAACCGGTCGCGGGCTAAATTACTGTTCGGACAAGAGCCTGGGTTTTGCCGTTGCAGTGTCTTAATATGTTTTCGTAAAGGAATAAAAATTAAAAATTATAGATTTGAGAATATGTATGATCAAAGTCTCCTAATCAATAACGAAATGCTCTCACTGATTTTATTACATCGATAAAAACAATTTTCTTTGACCTTGTAGCTGAGTGCAAAGTTTCTGTTACTCTGTTTCAAAGCGCTCGTGGTCTGTCATGTTTGCTTGCATTTCAAAATAATTTCTACAGTAACTTGTGGAGGATGCGTGGTTTTTGGTAATAATATATTGTAATGGAGCGTAATAAGGAGAAGGATTAAGAGCATAGCTATCGAACAATGAAAACCAAGATATAGTGGTCGGAAGCCCTATAAGCTTCTTCGCGGATGATGCTGCTATATACGGAGAAATCGCAACGCTGAGTAATTCTAACGCAATGCAGAAAGTTCGCAGAAGGTCGAAGCTTAGTGCAGGGATTGGCAGTTTACTTTCACACTGACTGACGTAACGTACTGCGCATAATTAAGCGGAATACACCGCGATATTGTATGCTTACACTAATGCCAACCGACCACATGAAGCAATCACATCTTTAAAATATCTGGCAGTACGCGTAAGGGACAGTTTAAAGGTGAACGAACATATAAAATATTGTGAATATAGCAAATAATGAAATGAAATGTCGTGTGGCTTGGGCTCCCGACGAGTAGAACGGTCGCCTGGTGCAAGTCTTTTTAGTTGACGCCACTTCAGCGGCTTGCGTGTCGATGAGGATGATACGATAATGAAGACAACACGACACCCAGTCCCCGAGTGGAGAAAATCTCCAACTCCGCCGAGAATCGAACTCCGGCCTTCCGCATGGCATTCTGCCGCGGTGAAATGGCTCTGAGCACTATGGGACTTAACTTTGAGGTCATCAGTCCCCTAGGACTTAGAAGTACTTCAACCTAACTAACCTAGGGACCTCACACACATCCATGCCCGAGGCACTGCCGCTCTGACCACTTCTTTTTTTATCTAATTTTGTTCGTCATTGTTCGCTACATTTGTTCGGGATGGGTGCCCCATGACACCCGTTCAAATTCATCGTTGATCTATTCACTCAGAGGGCAACTATCCCTCTGACCGAACACGATGAGCTACCGTGCCTACTAGAGCAGTCAACTATGGAGGCAGACTGTGAATATAGCAATTGCAAGCTGCTATTAACTCAGCCCAACCATTAGCAGAAAAGGTTTTCTCTGCTACAGTTCCTTAAAGGTAGCCATTGCACACTGTGATTATTACATAGGGGCAGCACTGTAACAGATATTTGGTAAGACAGTTTATTGAGAGTATGTTGCAAACGTTGCTTAACTTTGGTACATTTTGTTGCGTGCCACGTTATGCCCTAAATCTAATGCAGTGATATGTGAATATCATTTATGTCTCATGGCAGTCCATGATATTGTCACTATAACTTATAGTCTTGATTACAAACACTGTTGATAGTCCAGGTAAGCGGTAAATAACAACTGTGAAGTCGGAAGGTATCCTCCAGAATACAGCACGGATGTGACTGCAGGCGCTGCACTGGTCTAATTGTTGGTTCAGAACTGAGTGTCAGCAGCGCGTCCTATTTTGATGCCTGTCGGCGGAAGGATTAACACATCCGCCAGTTCAAGGCAGAAGCAACGTAGTCTGAAGTCTAGAGCACTTCCTATGGCGACTGTCGACACTATCGGCAGAAGCGTGCGATGAGCCGGAGGAAGTGGCGCACAAGCAGGAAGAGGTCATGGTTTGCAAACGCCGTCTGGGGGCTGCTGCCTCGAACTGAGAGACGACAAGCGAGTGGTTTCGTCTGTGGTGACAGCCTCTCGCGGTATTTGTTGTTTTTCTCTTGTTTGGTATACAAAGGAAGGCTAATAGTAGGAAAGGAAGATTTCAGACAGAATTTCAATGGAAGAATCATGAGACTGGGTAGTCTAGCCACAAAGTAGGTAGCATGCATCTTTTATTTCATTTTATTTTTAATTTTTGGCTCATCAGTCATAAGACTGGTTTCATGTGCCTCACCGCGTATTCCTCTCCTGTGCTAACACTTTCATCTCAGAGAAGCAATTTCATCCTGATGTCCTCAATTATTTGCTGGATGTATTCCAGTCTCTGTCTTCCTTTACGGTTTTTACCCTCTGCAGCTCCCTCTAGTCCCATGGAAATTATTCCTTGATGTCTCAACACACGTCCTATCATCCTGTTCCTGCTTTTTGTTACTGTTTTCAATATACTCCTCTCCTCGCCAATTCTGCGAACCTCCTCTTCCATTATCATATCAGTCCCTTACCAATTTCAACGTTTTTCTTTAGCACCACATCTTAAATGCTGCGATTCTCTTCTGTTCCGGTTTTCCCACAGTGTATGTTTTACTATCACACAATGCTGTGCTCCAAACGTACTTTCTCGCAAATTTCTTCCTCATATTAGGGCCTATGTTTGATGGTAGGAGACTTCTCTTGGCCGGGACTGCCCGTTTTGTCAGTGCTAGTCTTCTTTTGATGTCTTTTCTCCGTCCATCAAGGTTATTTTGCTGCTTGGACAGCAGAACTCTTAACTTCGTCTTCTATGTGATCTCCAATTCCGATGTTAAGTTTCTCACTGTTCTCATTTCTACTACTTGTCATTACTTTCTTCGAATTATCCTCAGTCCATATTCTGTATTCATTACGCTTATCGTTCCATTTAACAGGTACTGTAATTCATATTCACTTTCACTGAGGATAGGAATTCATCAGCGGCTCTTATCATTGAAACCCTTTCAGCTTGAACTTTTATTCACTCTTCAACCTTTCTTTCATTTCCGTCATAGCTTCTTCGAAGTAAAGATCCCTCTCTTAAACCCTTTTTAATCCGAGAACTTTGTTCTTGTCAATCAGTCCTATTATTCCCTCTTGTGTACCTTTTGTTTGGTACAGAAGACTGATCGTAGTAAAGACAGATTTCAGCTTACAAAACAATTATTGGACCGTTACTCGAGCCTTGATCGTTAGTATGAGGCCCTTACCAGGTAGGGCTCATAGAAGAAATTGAGAAGATCCAAAGAAGAGTTGCGCGTTTCGTCACACGTTCGTTTAGCAAGCGCGAAAGCATCGCGGCGATGCTCAACCGACTCCAGATGCTACAAGAAAGCGTACGTTCCTACAAGAGACGGCCAGTAAGTTGCTTCTTCCCGCGTAATTCTCGTGAAAAGATCATGACAGTAAAATTAGAGAGTGTTCGCGCGAAAATAATTCTTCCCACACAGAATTATCAAAAGAATTAGGAAAAGGGATAAATGACAGTGATACACAAAGCAGCCTTCGCTAAAGTCCATAAGATGGCTTGCGCAGTGTAGATTTAGATAGAGAAATCCTTACTAAAATGTCTTATGCTCAGGTCTGGCGGTCAAGCCGTCAGCGCTGGGTCTTGAAGAACTTTGTAGAACGTTTTCTGCATGATTATTTAGGGTCGTGTTCCAGGTAGAGAACAGTCGTTCTCACGTTCTCCAAGACATATGGTGAAACTGTAACTGGTGGGGTGAGAAACTTGGAGAATAGGGTTGCTTCTACATAATTAATAAACCTAGACGTGACAGAAGGAGTTACAGTCTCTCTTAGCGGAAGTGCTCTCGTATTTAGTTCCAGTTATTGACGGGCAGTGCTCTTAGGCGGAGTCATTTCCGTTTCCGTCCTGACTACTAATAACTCTTACTTTTACGGGACGTTAAACACGTCAGGTAGTGGGCTATTGTAATATTATAAATGGGCAAGCCGAACGCACATCCGAAATATGTGTTTCCAGTGCACCGTCAGGCGACGATTAAGAATGCAAGCTGTTGGTGCAGACATTTCGGGGCGGGATATGAACGCATTAAAAAAAAAAAAAAAGTGATCTCGAGTGTTCTCTTCTTTGTAATGGTAACTTGAAATGTAGCCGTATGCGCATCCTATGCCATAAGCCAACGTACAAATTAGGTAAAGAACTGTATGTCTTGTCTCGCTGAGAGATGTACAGGATGGACCAAACGTCACCATCGTAACCTAATTAAATACAAAACAAACAATTGCAATTCTGAAATAACTGAACGCTTTATTGAAGCTATGGGACTATTTATAATATTGTTTCTTGAATAATTTTTCCGTCCTCATTGATACATTTCGTCGGATGATCTGAGACACTTGAGGTTACTTGTTTACACATTTGTTCATTAGAATCAATGTCTTCAGAAGCATTGTTAGTAGCTTCTTTCAAGTCCTTAATTGTTTGCGGTTTTGTGACATACACTTCATCTTTAACGTAATCCCGAAAGCAGAAATCCATTGGTGTAAGACTAGGTGGCATTCATATTACCCTTCGCCGTCCAGTAACTTTCCCTCCAAATACCTCACCAACATAATTTCGCACAGCTCTTGCGTAATGAGGCAGTGCTCCATTATGTTGAAAGCAAAGTGAGTTGAAGACGTAGTAGATTGTTTGCAGTCTCGGAATGGCATAAATTGTCAACATTTTCAGATAGTTCTCCCCAGTTACTGTTCCACTAAACAACCACGGCCAAGGCTTGCCCGAGTGGCGGTGCGGTCTAGGCGCTACAGTCTGGAACCGAGCGACCGCTACGGCCGCAGGTTCGGATCCTGCGCAGGGCATGGATGTGTGTGATGTCCTTAGGTTAGTTAGGTTTAAGTAGTTCTACGTTCAAGGGACTGATGACCTCAGAAGTTAAGTCCCATAGTGCTCAGAGCCATTTGAACCGGGTGACGCAAAACGTAACTTTAAATAAAAACATTGCCCAAGGAATTCACACCGTTATCTCACCCTAATTACAAGTGCTTAATCAATCTCGAATTGGTCGAAAAAAGCGTGCGAAATTGCTTGCCAGCTTGCCACGTCTTAACGCTACTAAATTATTTTAAAAATAACGTTGCTATTGTCACTAGTTCTCAATACAGTATACTGATTATATAACTTACTAATAACTAGTTTTTTGTTAGATACTAGCCCTAACGCGTGACCCAATTTGGTGGAGGCTATAGCTTGTGAAACAAATGTAGTAATTAACACAAATACATATATGATTAAATATCTGATGACAATGCCTTCTCTAAGTTTTAGGTAATCACCGCAATAGACCGGAAATTGCTCCACAGTTTTATTATTATTTTTGGTATTATTATCATTGTTATTATTAGTGATGGCATGGTGGAAATCGTCAAACACAAAGCATCGGCTGACTGTATTTTTCCAGTTTGAGACAGTTCCGAAGCAAGGTGTCCACCAATCGAGTTGTTTACAAACAGTAAGTGTAGAGGACACCTTTTTTGTTTGGTTCTAAATAGTGGTGCAGTGAGTGGATGAAATGAGTGTCATTAGGGAGAGAAGTGGTGCAGAGAAGGTATGTTGCGTAAAAAGTGTCTGCTCTCTAAGTGGATGGCTATTTTTGAGGAGGAGTTACATTTAGCCAGTTAGTATTTGCGATGCTCTGTGACTTACTTCATCACTATATAAAAATGGTTGTTAGAAATATGGGCTACTAATTGTTCGATTGACTTCTAAGTTCTTAATTTAATAAAACATCTACAGAAATTGAATATCATCTATCTTTCGTCATTTTAAAAAGAGATGTGTAAAGAAAACTCATTTTCATTGTAAACAATAATTAAGCGCTAATGCTGTTGATTGGAGGGGGTGGTACAAGCCATTGTTTGATGCCGGCCCGTGTGGCCGAACGGTTCTAGGCGCTTCAGTCTGTAGCCGCGCGACCGCTACGGTCGCAGGTTCGAATTCTGCCTCGGGCATGGATGTGTGTGATGTCCTTAAGTTATTTAGGTTAAAGTAGGTCTAAATTCTAGGGGACTGATGACCTCACATGTTAAGTCCCATAGTGCTCAGAGCCCTTTTGAACCAATGTTTGATTCCACTCAAGGCTAATGGTCTCAGAAACTTTGGATAACTTTGGTATAGAATAATAGTACTGCTCAGAAATTTTATTTGCGTGTTTCACGCCACTTATTAGTTGCAAGGACATCTGAAAATTATATCCTACAGAATGGACCTGTTTATGAATTTACGATTACTGAGTCGCTTGCCAGCAAAAAGCTCATGGCTTATAACGACTGTTCACTTCTCAGAATAAGCGCATTTCCTTAAATAATTTTATTCCGCTTCAACCATATAAATACCGGTCCAGAAAACAACCTATCGGGTGTCAGCTCTAAACTATTCTGTTTGCTCATTAGTATCCACCAGCAATTACGAAATACTCTTCCGTCCTTAAGAAAGATTTCCGGAAGCATTCCGTAGAACGCCTCTGCATCGTAAACGACAGGAGTTCCACGATGCGGGATTAAAATGCTGAAAAACGGATGGCACTGCTGACTATGGTGAAATATCGTTTCTCGTACGAACTCGTTTAGTATAGGGAACGGTGCTGAAGGAGTAAAATCCGTGAAAATACGAGGGCAACCAAGACAGCGCTGTTCCTAGGCTATAATCAACTTTTGATGGTAATTGCGTCGCTATAACTGTATCGCTATGAATCAGGCATAAATAATTGTCTTGTTTGCCGCATGAGCCTGAACTCGATAACAGAAGGTATTATCAGTTTCTCGCAGTGATCAATATATCACAATAACTCTACCCCGTGAAAGAGGCACAAATAATTGTCTTGTTTGCCGAATGAGCGTGAACTCATTAGCAAAAAGTACTATCGATTTCTCGCGGCAATCATTGTATTTACCTGTTGAAAAGCTTCACTGCTCTCAAGACGTTGAAATTCATGAGAAAGCAGCTACGCCTGCTGCCAAACCACAAAACTGCATAGGGGACAGGGCTATCCTTCATTGAACAAAGTTCTAAGCCTTCTCCAAGAAGTGTTGCGTTACTAGACATTCATTGTGACCACGTAAAACTTATTTCGTCTGGCCACAAACGTGGATTCCTTGATTGTTCTGGGTGAAGGTTCATCAGACTAAAACATATGCAATATAACGAGGCGTATTCTAAAAATAAGGTCCGATTAGGCGAGATATGGAAACTACTGTGAAAATCCAATGGAACTATGCGCAGATGTGTTTGGCAGTGTCTTTAGTGTGCCTTCGATTTCTTCACATGGCTCTTTACAGTTCAGAGAGCAAAGTAATCAAGTAGAAACGCCTAAAACCACAGTGACTCCCACTAAGTACGTGGGTCAGGTGAGAGATTTTGCCTGATGCTATGCAGCCCACATAACAGCAATGTCATGCGTTTCTTTCTTCAAGACAAGTTTCAGCCGCATTCTGCAGGGACGCTAAAGACGCCCCTGCAGCATTTTCGATCGGAAGTGTTTGATTACCTACAATACAGCCCTTAATTGGCTCCCTCCACTGTTCATCTCTGCTCACATGAACCGCTGGTTGCGAAGACAACATTTTGCCACAAACAACGAAAGGCAGACCAGCATAGTGAATTGGCGGAAAACACATGCTGCTACTGTCTGTGACGAGAGTACTGGAAAGTTTGTACAACGCCACGACAAATGTGCAAATCGGAGTGATGGCTATTTAGAGGGGTAGCTGGACGGTGTGGCTAACTGTACCAATAAAAAATTTTTGGTTTTCACTGTGGTTTTCATTTCGCGACCGATCGGAGCTTACATTTCGAATAGCCCTTGCAGTTAACTTTATTACATTAACGAATAAAAGATTCACTTAAATTTGACACTCCTTTGACACAAGAGAACTGGATAATTTATAAATGTCATGGACTAGCAAAGGATCACATGATACACTAATTAACAAACTGTTCTCTGGAGGTACACTGTTCAGTATTAACAACAGTGAAAGTTCAACTGAAACTTTAACTTGCTCGTTGGTCCTAGACAGTGATGTTGACTACACTAGCTGAGGTATCGGCCGAGCTCTAGCATCCTCGACACTACATTGACCTCAGTGAGAGGGTGCTGCTGTTGCTGACAGGGAGGCGTGATCTTCTGGAGTGTCTACCGTATGTCGTTGCGGATTCCACCGAGCCCTCGCTAATGTCTTCGTTATCAACTACCGTTGTTGACTTTGGCGAGGCATGGCGATCTCTGGACGGCACGATAATACCAACGCTGAAATTTCTACTGATTATGCCTATACCAAAAGACAGTTAATGTTATAGATTTCAGTCCAATTGTTTATTTGTATGCACACCAAGCACTATCATGCTGGGAGAGATAAGGGATTATTAGCTACCAGATTATATGCTCGCTCCATGCTGTATTTTCATAACGACCAGACAACTCATGATTATTCCATCAGAAACTTGGCAACCCAAATTTCCATCCCCTTTTTGTTCCATAACAGACACCAGACCACCTTCCAAAACACATTATGCTAATAACCCCCACCACCACCCAAGTTTTGATACTGGCCTAAATTCCGCGAGGAAGAGAGTGTACACGATTCTTTAGGTATGCTTTATAGAGCAGAAACACTCATTGATGGTTAGATACCATGGAGCTTCGAAACTGCAAGATGTTACTTGCTACGTTCACCCGGTGCGACTGGATGCCTGGGTGTTAGTGGAACAAAGAATGCGTGCGTGCACCCCTGTGAACTAGGCTGTTGTCATCTTGGATGACGGATGTCTACTGCATACCCGTCATGAAGACATGGAAATAATAGTGAAACATGAATGTTGAAGTAAACATCCAGCCTCACGTTCGCGGTGAGTAACATGAGATGGCCCGAGGCATTGTATGATAGACACATCCATAACATCATATAATTACCTTTTGTCCGAGCCACACATTTCCCAAAGTCTCATTCGGCAGTCGTGTACTCAACGCCTGAAATCATTTTAGGGAATAAAACAAAGGAGAAGCACCAACTCGTTAAATGGCGGGTGGATAGCTGCCAAAGGGAATGGGAGTCAAGCAAAAAGGGCCGTAGGGTACAACATTTTTCCCCGGACATCAGGGAATGTCTGACCATTTCAATCCGAGCCGGGGTATGGTTCACTTTGTGATAGGCCACGGCACTTACCCTGCGCACTTACACAGCCAAAGTGCTACTTGTGCATGGGAGGAACATGGGTCCCCAGAACACACATTTTTTCACTGTCACAGGTACACAGAAGCACACCAGACACCAACGCAGTACAGTGACATGATAAAGGCAATAGGAGACACAGACGTTTGGGAAATAATAAATAAAATCACTGATGACGTCTCAAGGACACTACATGACGAATACAGACAGAGAGAGCCGTATAACAGAACACTGCAACACACAAGATGCACTTAAAACAGCAGTTCCAATATGTACACCAAAACAGTTAGCAATATCGAAACACACACTCACTCAAAGAGTGAACTCTTTTACTAGTACATACCACAGACAACCCTACACAACATCTAGAACAAACTGTTTTAGAGGAAATAGTGTAATGCAGTCAACTCTGTAAACCTGTTGTAGCTTAATTATAAACAGCAAGCATATCCATCCCGCAGTCATTACACCGCTATTGGGATGTAACGCTTCTAACTGAAGACTTGGTATAAAAACAACGTAACAGGTAAAATTCAAAGCACATAATATGGGAACTGAAGGTTAATAACCTCAAGAAATAGCATTTTACACTCACACTCCACTGCGCCTTCCGCAATGTACATAATAGTGTTCTCGTAAATAGTCTTTAGAAATACTAATCCGTAAATGAAACAGCAGCGAACCGGTACTGCAAGACTCGAAATAATACCGAGGCTTTCAAACGAGGCTGGCTCATACGGGCTTTCTAAATCTTTCCGATCATCATAGCTTCTTAAAATGAGAATATTTTGTGTGTGTTCAGATGGTTCAAATGGCTCTGAGCACTATGGGACTTAACATCTCAGGTCTTCAGTCCCCTAGAACTAGTTAAACCTAACTAACCTAAGGACATCACACACATCCATGCCCGAGGCAGGATTCCAACCTGCGACCGTAGCAGTCCCGCGGTTCCGGACTGAAGCGCCTAGAACCGCACGGCCACCGCGGCCGACTTTGTGTGTGTGTCTGTCTGTGTGTGTGTGTGTGTGTGTGTGTGTGTTTCTCTCCTTCTTTCAGTTTCTAATATACTTTTAATTTATTATTACCTCCATTGTAATTGCTGAAAAGAATAACTGCTCTTTGTAATTTGTTTTATAATCTGCCTGAGAAGCTATAAAATGAAAGACCTGTTATAAAATGTATGGCTGCGGGCCTCTAAACGAGCAGTAAACTACATTCATTAAAGAATTATTTAACGTGTCTGAAATAGTTGCACGCTCCCGCCGTAGACTGTGGCTTACACTCGTAAGATCTGCAGTGTCACGTGCTGTGACCTATGCGCCAAAGCTTGTCTTTAGCCGGCCGCGGTGGTTTCGCGGTTCTAGGCGCGCAGTCCGGAACCGTGCGACTGCTACGGTCGCAGGTTCGAATCCTGCCTCGGGCATGGATGTGTGTCATGTCCTTAGGTTAGTTAGGTTAAAGTAGTTCTAAGTTCTAGGGGACTAATGACCACAGCAGTTGAGTCCCATAATGCTCAGAGCCAGCTTGTCTTTATCGTGGGTCTCGATCATTCCCGTGTGACGACAGCTTTACATTACACAACCCCACGTTACACGCTACAATTCGGAGCCTTCTAACGGGAGAGGGTTGCAAATCAGGAAATTTGACTAAGTAAGGTGCATGTACCTCAACACATATTACGAATAGAGAAAAAAAAATTTGGACGTATTACCTTTCACCACGCCCTCGTATGTTGTTTGTCCTTCTGGTGCCTTTCGGTTAGGATCATTGTAACACCACTGCCCTAATGCCATGGAACCGGGTGGTTATAAAGTGTAGCTACTTACGTAGGTCCATTGTTTGCTGCAGGCATCGTGTGACAGTGAAACTTGGTAGCTAAGTTAGTGCGGAACCGGTTATGCCGGGAAATCAATTAGATCCAATTTGGCCACCAGGTGGAAGTTTGCTGTAGAACATCTCGTTGATGTCTCCTTCGCTCATACTGAATAAATATGTAATCGCCGTTTAATAATATCAACATTATGCGTTTCTCACAAGTTTGACCTCTCCTGCTCATGTCCCGTTCCTAATCCATTACATACTGAAACTTTCTGTACGTCTTTCATGAGTTCACAGTGCCAGAATTGCACCTGGTGGCCAAAATTGCAACTATTTTTTCAGTGTAAATAGGTTCCTTATTAACGCATTAGAATGTCTGCCAAGTTTCACTGCCATGCGACAGTTGCAGTCTACACTGGACCTTCGAGCAGCAGTACCTCCTTGTAAAATCGTTGGACAGCCCGCATTGATACGCTGACATATTAGGAAACGGTGTGGTGTGGGCAGTTCCAAACACTACAGCTTCCTTCTGTCATTGTGTCAAATCTCCACGTCGACCCATCACAGCTTACATGCAACCTCCTGGCACATACTCGGCCACGAGTTACGTCAGCGACGGTCGATCACGTGACTGACTGGCATCAGTTCTACATCAGCTACGGCACTCCAAAGCGAAAAGTGCCCTCTTTTAAGGAGATGATCCATATTTAGACTGGAGAATACATGACTGCGCTACAAACTTATTTTATTGTCGGTGAATAACTCAACCATCCACAAAGCTTTTAAAATGCTTCGATGTCAGAGCTATAACCGGTTTCGGGCAGTCATGCCCATCTTCAGATACCTAAAGTTTCCACTTACACAAATGTTTTGATCAGCAACATGTTGACAGTTCCTGCACAGCACAACAATATTTAAATATTTAATACCATTTTTATGTTGTTTCGATGGCAAAAACATGATAACACGCCTATATTAGTCAGATATAAAGTGCAACACTTGTACACCCTCACATGTTCCTGTGGATGATACTTCGTCTTCCCCTGGTCGCTATGTTATTCCAGGGCAATTTACAAGCTGTTCCACTCTAAACAGCACACGTATTTTAAAACTATCTCTTTGATACCTAAAACACGCTTCAAAACGGAAGGAAAAGACACACCGTGGTTTAATAAAACAGAAAAATGCTGAGGAAACATAGGCTGTTGCACTCTCGGTTCAAAAGAGAACGCGCAAATGACGACAAGCAAGGGATAGTGGAGATTCGTGCGTCTTTTTAAGAGACCACTGTCGTGCCTTACCAAAATATCTGGCAAAGAACTCCAGACAATTCTGGCTAAACGGATCTAAGGCTTCCATTCAATCACTTGTTGACCAGTCTGGTGTGGAAGCTGAATATAACAAAACGAAAGCCGAAGTTTTAAATTTCGCGCTCAAGAAATCGTTTCGCAGGAGACTCGTGCAAACATACCGTCGTTTGACCATCGAGCAGATTCCGACATGGACGAAATAGTAATAAGTAGCCCTGGTATAGAGAAGCACCTGCACCAGTTGAAAACAGGTGCGAATGGAATCCCAATCCAGTTTATAAAGAGTTCTCTACGACATTGGGCCCCTACCTACCTCGCATTTGTCGCGAATCTCTCGTGCAGCTCAGCGTCCCAAGCTGGCTGGAAAAAAAGGCAATTTACTCCTGTATATAAGAAAGGCAAACGAGCGGAAACGCAAAATTACAAACAAATATTGTACTCGGAGTCTTTCGCGACGGCATACCTAAATAAAACGTTCTCGGTTTTCCCGCCGCGTCAATCCGAATAAAATCCTCGAGCTTTCGATGGCCATCTGATGATGTCATCACGCATATACAAGCGAGAGACCGTAACAGCCCCGGCAGTCAGTGAACTGCTGACGACGATGACAGAGATGGTCATCGAAAGCTCGAGGATTTCATTCGGATTGACGCGGCGGGAAAACCGAGAACGTTTTGTTAACAAACAAATATTCCTAATATCGGTTTCCTGCAGAGTATTTAAACATATTCTTATTTCGAATATAATAAATTTTCTTAAGACCGAGAAGCTTATGCCCACGAATCAGCATAGTTTTAGAAAGCATAGCTCACGTAGAACTCAGCTTCCCTTTCCTCACTTCATATACTGCGACTTATGAATTTATACATACATGTGCACACTTGTCTCTTTATTACATACAGAACTTTTACTGATCATTACAGTTTATAAGTTAGCTGGCGGCAATACAAAAGTATAAAGACCGTGGAAGGTCAACATATTTGCTGAATATTAGACTTTAGATTTAAGTAATTTCATACTGACATTATAAACAGATTATTCAGAAATAAATATTGCAAGTTGTAGTTTTATCGGGTTTTAGGAAATGTTAAAAATTGAAAATATTCGTTAGTAAGGTATTCTGAGTGTCTATTTAGTGTGCTGATTTTGGTCTCTGCCGCTTATTTTCTATAATAGTTCTTATGATACTATGTGGTGCAGGTGTTACTCTCTTGCAGTGAGTATATTTATCATCAGGTTCCCGACTGTTGGGGGTCCAGGGTCTACACCGTTTCATCAAAAGTATCCGGACACCTATTAGTGGATATTAATATGTGGTGTATTGACCCTTCGTTTGTGTGACAGCTTGTACTCTACTGAGAAAACTTTCAAAGAAGTGTGTGAATGCCTTTGAAGAAATGGCAGCCCAGTCTTCCTCAAGAGCCGAAACCAGAGAAGGTGTCAGAGTTGGACGCTGGGGTACGGAGGGAAATGAGCGCTGTAGCTCATCCCAAAGGTGTTCCGTGGAGTTCTGTTCGCGACTCCGGGCTGGTCAGTCCATTTCAGGGACGCTGTTACCCACGACACATTGCCTGAGACTGCTTTATGACAGGGTGCAGAGTCACACAGACAATAATCGTCTCTGGACTATTCGTCTGTTATACGTACATACGGCGTGAAATGTGTTCACATCCTTCCACATTTATTTTTGCTTCAGCACAATAAGGAGAGCACTCGCTAACAACGAGAAACACCTCCATGTTGTAACACCGCCACCTCCGTACTTCACGACACGCATGACAGCACGAAACGTTCTCCAGGCATCGGCCAAACCCAAACCCATCCATGGGATTGTCACAGTGTATAGTGTGATTCGTCGATCCAAGTCACTCTTTTCCAATCATCTGCTTTCCAATAGAGTCGCACTTCACACCGCCTCAAACTTCACTTTGCACTGACTGTAGAAATGTGTGGGTTATGAAGAGGTGCTCGATCAGTGTACCCCATGATTCTGCCTACACACAATCATTGTGCTATCTGGAATACTAGTAGCACGAGTGATTCCTTCAGATGATATCATGCGATTTCTTATAATCATCCTCCGCAATGTCCTGCGATCACTGTCCGTCAGCACATTAGGTCTGCATCTTCCTGATTTAGCTATGGTTGGTCCTTCGTTTTTCCACTTCCCAATCACATTACCAACCGTCGCCTTGGTCGACTTTAGAAGGTTTGAAATGTGCTTGCTGCATTTGTTAGGTGACGTCCAATGACTAGTCCACGCTCGAAGTCTCCTGTTCGGCCGTTCTGATGGTTACTGCTTCTCTACGTAACAATATAGTACTCCCCCACCTCCTCCCTCTGTACTGTCGAATGCACTTCTCGTGACATCTGATGGTCTAGTCTACATTACTCAGTCATGTCCGGATATTTTAATCAGGTAGTGTATTTCTTGTATTAATCCAACTTGGTAAGGGTCCCACAGTGGTGGACAATTCTCCAGAGTTTGTATTCATCTGGGCCTCCTGCGTCGCGTATGTCGTATAAGGACATTAAATATTATGCTGTGAGACGCTGCTGTGTTCGATTGAATTTTTATTGCAATAGACCTATTTTTCAGCTTGACTGCCACTTGCAGGTTAAATCAGATAATCTTGAAGTCCGTATGATATCAGTATCTTAACGGCTGTATAAATTTGCTCCTTTGATGTTAGTGGAGCTATAGTAAGTGTTAAACTTTTGCTTCAGCAGTTATTTCTGAAGTTTTCAAATTATGAAAGTTTATTTCACAACGACGTTATTTGGCAGCTCTACTCAAATAAATTTCATAATTCGACAATTTCAGAAATAGCTGCTCCAATGTCAAAGGAGCAAACTTGTACAGTAGTGGCAGTAACTAAGACGGCGATATCATATGGATATCAAGACCACCTGATGTAGCCAGAAGATGCCAGTAACGCCGAAATAGGCCTACTGTAATAAAAATATAATCGAACACAGCACCATCTTGGTCTCATAACATAATATATAATTCTCAAGAGCCATTCGAAGAAGTTACTATAAGTGACGTTTGTCTTGGGTGAATTACACTTCCGAACATCATTCCAGTAGATGTTATCAGTCTGATATCCGCCTTCGCCACGGCATTACTCGAGTAACATTCTTCCTTAAATCACTCAGCGAGAATACTCTGTTACCTGAATGTTGTGGCTTATTCTGCTCACTAATCTCTGATAGTGTGATTAATCGCTATCGGGTCTTTTCGTCTATTTACTAGAGCAACGTTACGTGTAGTTCTGTTTACAGCCAGCTGGTAGTATTTGTAAGAGGTGCTTATCATCTTCAAGTGACTCGGTATTCCGTAGCACGTTTGTAACAGCGTCACCAACCTACTCACAACTGCTTCGTCTACGAAAATCCGTGCGTGAACAGGGAGGTTGGGGTAGCAGATTATCAGCCGGAGAACAAGGACACATACTTACCTGTGGGAAGAAATGGCCTCCATCACTTCACTTCAAATGTGTGTCATCCAGCTTCCTGTAACGGTTCAGTCAATACTATGCCTGTTCGGAAAACAAACGACAACGATGAACTAACGGTTATTATCACAAAATGAGGCGGCAAAAAGTTAATTGAAATACCGAATATTATTGCTCGCTTCGCAGATTTCGCGACACCCTTGCTGGCGACAAGTATCTCGCGCCGCGTCGTCTTCTTGCTAATTAGCCCGGGTAATGAGATGGTAAATTATAACTCCCGTTTTCGTTTCCGTGGCGCGGGTAATGAGATTTTCGTGTCCAGCTGCCGGCGCGCTCGCCGCGTAATGAATATTTCATGTAAACACGTGAAATTAATTTGTATTGACGAAATTGGCCAGCAGCGCTGTGTTTTAACGTCGAGGCGCTAATTAAAAATTCCGATGGGCGCTGGTAGAACATCGTTGCTCCCGCTGGGCAAGCTGTGCAGCGTTTCTTTACCGGCTATCATCCGCAGCTTTTAGCTGAGTTACTCTACCGTGTAAGCTTCTATGAGGCAGCTAATGTATACCGCGGTTCGATCACGGAGGCCATGTTTATCATCCAATAAGTTTCGCGCTTCCTCCCTATTTCACAAAACAACAGCCGAAGGCGTGGCGGACTATGTGTTGACTATAGGCGGTTGCATTTAATCTGAGGTTGAAGTGCATACAAATTATTTAACCGTATTGCTTAAAGTCTCAAATGCTGGTTTCAGTTGAAATCGTTGCAATATCTATGTGGATATTGGTGCATTTTTTCAGTTAGTATCTCCATATACACTGTGATCAAAAGTATACGGACACATGGCTGAAAATGACTTAGTTCGTGGCGCCCTCCATAGGTAATGCTGGAATTCAATATGGTGTTGGCACACCCTAAGCCTTGATGACAGCTTTCAATCTCGCAGGCATACGTTGTCAGGTGCTGGGGAATTTCTTGGGGAATGGCAACCGATTATTCACAGAGTGCTGCACTGAGGAGAGTTATCGACGTCGGTCGGTGAGGCCTGGCACGAAGTTCCGAAACACTCCAAAGCTGTAGGATTCAGGTCAGGACTCTGTGCAGGCAAGTATATTACAGGGATGTTATTGTCGTGTAACCACTCCGCCACAGGCCGTGCATTATGAACAGGTGCTCGATCGTGTTGAAAGATGCAGTCACCATTCCCGAATTGCTCTTCAACAGTGGGAAGCAAGAAGGTGCTTGAAACATAAATGTATGCCTCTGATGTGATAGTGTCACGCAAAGCAAGAAGTCCCCTCGATGAAAAACACAACCACACCATAACACCACCGCCTCCGAATTTTACTGTTGGCACTACACACGCTGGCAGACGACGTTCACCGGACATTCGCCGTACCCACTCCCTGCCATTGTGTACCGTGATTCGTCACTCCAGACAACGTTTTTCCTCTGTTCAATCGTCCAATATTCACGCTCCTTACACCAAGCAAGGCGTCGTTTGGTATTTACTGGTGTAATGTGTGGGTTTTGAGCAGCCACTCGACCATTAAATCCAAGTTTTCTCACCTCCCGCCTATTTGTCATAGTACTTGCCATAGAACCTGATGCTGTTTGAAATTCCTGTGTGATGGTCTGGATAGATGTCTATTACACATTACGACCCTCTTCAACTATCAGCGTTCTCTGTCAGTCAACCGACGAGGTCAGCCTGTACGCTTTTGTGCTATAAGTGTTCCTTCACGTTTCCACTTCACTGTCACTTCGGAAACAGTGGACCTATGTATATTTAGGAGTGTGGAAATATCGCATAAAGACGTATAACACAAATGACATCCAATCACCTGACCACGTTCAAAGTCCGTGAGTTCCGCGGAGCCCCCCATTCTGCTCTCTCACGATGGCTAATAACTACTTAGGTTGCTGATAATGAGTACCTGGCAGTAAGGTGCAGCACAATTCACCTAATACGAAAAATGTATGTTTTTGGGGGTGTCCTGGTACTTTTGACCACATAGTGTAGATAACTGCGTAATCTGCATAAAATCTAAGGCTGTTATCACGCAATTGACCTAACACACCAGCAAACAAGGGTTTCAAAACGCTTCCCTTAGGAACTCCTGAAGTAGCTTCTACTTGAGTCGATGACTCCGTCCAAGATAACATTCTGCGTTCTCCCAATCGAGAAATCACTAATCCAGTTACGTGCTAGAGGACTCCACCTACAATGACATAATAAAGGTCATGACATAGGCACCTAACATCGCGTGGGGCCTCCTCTGGCCCTGAGGACTGCAATGAGATACCATGGAAGTGAGTGTAGAAGACTCTGGTACTCCTCTGAAAGCAGCTGACACTAAGAGTCAGAATGGCATCCAATTCTGGTCTGTTCGTGGGTACAGGATTCATGGTATGGAGCTTGAGTTCCATGACACCCCAGGTACGCTCGATGAGGTTCTGAGCTGGGCTTCTGGATGACCTCCGCTGCATGTTCCTGAAACCATTCCCCGGCGACTTGGGAGAGAGATGGGGGCGCGTTATCTTCTTGAAACACCGCAGAACGGTCAGGGTGCTGGTAGGCCAAAAATGGGTGGAGATGGTCCTCGAGCAGCTCAACCAAGACCTTCCCATAACAACTGGAGGGCTCTTACCACACCAGAAAACTGCACCTCAGTCCATAAACAGTCACACCTTCTTGGCAGGCGGTATCCATGGTATGGGCCACATACAGTGACTCCCATCGGCACGGTGCAATTAAAATCGTGATTCGTGAAAGCGTATCACATTACGCCATTGTAGTGTCCATTTCTGGTGATTGGCGACAAATGCAGGCCGTTGTTCCCGATGATGCTGGATAACAGTGGCACACGTTTGCGACACAGGCTCCCATATCCCATGGAATCCATGTTCCTAAGGATTTTCCACTGGGAATCGTGTCTAGTACGCCCTGTGTTGAACTGAGCCGCGATTTGTTGCACTGTTACCCTTCTGTCACTATTGAGGATCCGTCTCAGATTTCGTCGGTCATGGTCATGGAGCGTGGCTTAACGGCCGATAGTTCGTCTGTTATGATCTATGATATCCTCATTCATCCTGGACACAGTTAAACGTGTGAAACAGGATTCCTACGCCACGCCCAAATTGGAATGCCCATCCGCTGGGCACCGACCGTTTGAACGGCTTGATCTCACGAAGACGTTGCGTGTTAGACTAATCACTTGCAGTTAATAAAATATTCCGGGATATTACGCCGTGGTCGAAGAAATTTCACTTTAAAACCCGACGTTTCGTTTCCATCTGCGGAGGACATTTACAAGTGGGTCGTAGTTTTGCTGAATGTCCGATTCACACCCTGACTCAGTAGCTAGGAATATTTTATTGACAATTCCGGCAGTGAAAGTTTACGCTTCACAACCACTTGCACTTGTGAGAAGGTCTCCTATACAACTGCAGCTGGCACAGGGGGAATGTGGTGCACGTACCACACACCTGCACCATCTGTGCCTCACTATCCCATGACATTTGCTAAGTCACTATATTTTTCCGACACATTCTTCTTTTATATCAGTGCTTTCTGCACAATTTTTTCCAGTGTGAAGACTCCATTATAGAAGCGCGCTTGTATAATGTTTGAAGAACGTCCACCAATAGCTTTCAAATGATAGTCAAAATGTGCTCAATTGCTTCAGTGTATTTATGAAAAACTTTTTTTTCTATCGCCACAAGATTTTATAGTAAAACTATACGTAATATGGACATTGAAATGTTAGGTATTGAGCTTATGAACTTCAGTGCGACACGTTCCGTACATTGGTAGCTCTAAGTACGTTGTCTGAGAAGTAAATAGATGGAACATTGCGCCCCAATTCGCATGTGATTGTCTGCTGTAAGAGATCGTGCTGTACTCAGGACAGTTTGAAAATTAAGAATGAAAAGTAATTGATATTGATAGTAAGATGTGGCAGTATAGTAATAATGTAGGTATGTGTTAACACAGGCGGCCGTGGTGGCCGAACGGTTCTAGGCGCTTTTAGTCCGGAACCGCGCGACTGCTACGGTCGCAGGTTTGAATCGTGCCTCGGGCATGGATGTGTTTAATGTTCTTAGGTTAGTTAAGT
The DNA here is from genome assembly GCF_023897955.1 of Schistocerca gregaria. Taxonomy (NCBI): domain Eukaryota; kingdom Metazoa; phylum Arthropoda; class Insecta; order Orthoptera; family Acrididae; genus Schistocerca; species Schistocerca gregaria. The sequence continues at coordinate 199,475,307 of NC_064923.1, forward strand.
TTAAGTAGTTCTAAGTTCTAGCGGACTGATGACCTCAGATGTTAAGTCCCATTGTGCTCAGAGCCATTTGAACCATTTTTGTGTTAATACAGCCATTAACATTCCACGGTGCAAATATACGGACGCAGTGGTTAACACACGGGACTCGAATTCGGGAAGACAACTGTTAAAACCCGCGTCCGGCATCTTGTTTTAGGTCTTCCGTGATTTCCCTAAAACGCTTCAGGCAAATGACGGGAGGAATTCTATGAAAGGGCAAGGCCGACGTCCTTCTCGATCCTTTCCTAGTATAATGGGACCGATGATCATGCTGTTTGCCCCCTCCCCCTCCCACCCCCCCCCCCGCCCCCCAAATCAACCAACCAACCATATATATGGAATATGAATATGGTATCTGCTCTTTCGGACATGTCCGAAAGGACAGCTACCATCGGTGGCTTCATATACTTAAGGCTATCCGGCCATTGACCTCCTCCTCCTATGCTGGTTGCACACGCATTGCCCGAACTCTTGCGGGATTCGGTAAGATTGTCTGCCGCGAGTAATGAGCGTAATGGGCAGGGGCACTACGAATGTAGTGTGTAGACATTAAGTTGGGAATGTGGGTCTCATGGGGAGCGTGAAAGGGATAATCCCTGCAGTCGCACTATTCTCTGTGCCCGCGGTGGCTCAGGTGGATAGAGCGTCTGCCACGTAAGCAGGAGATTCTGGGTTCGAGTACCGGTCGGGGCACACATTTTCAACTATCCTCGTTGTTGTGTATCAATGCCTGCCGACAGCTTAGGGTGTTGATTTAATTATCATTTCGTATATATGGGAGGTGGACAAAGAGACGGAAACATCAATAACGCAACACATTACCATGGCTAATATACTGTAGAAGAACCACTGGCATTCAAAACAGCTTCCAGTGCTTTCGCAGTTTATAAATACAGGTCTTGTACGGTTTCTAGGGAATATTATGCCATTCTTCCTGCAAAATAGATACCGATGATGGAATTGGTAGCAATCTGTCGTGGCCGGGTGAAACTATTTTCATCTTGCCCCAACTATGGGTTCTTTGATTGCTCGACGAGGTGACACATCAAACCAGAAAACATGAAATGTTCCGGCGTATCGACAAGTTACGGCAAGAAGACAAAGAACGCAAGACCAGAGAAGGCAGTAAGACGATGTCAGCCAATAGCTCGCTGACCAGGACGTCACCGCGATAGGGGCGGCATCCAGACGAAGTGAATGCAAGCCTCGGCTGGAAAGCATTAGGAAACTACCAGACCCGGACTCGCAGACCAGGACAGTATTCGCACAGTGCTAGGAAAGCACTACGATAGCAGTGACGTGTTATCCATATCAATTCCTTACATGTATCTTATATACAGCAAAAAGGTCTTCGATTGTTTGCATGTCACCCATCGCTTGCGACACCGTTGTAAATTCAAAGTTATGTATTTGTCAATCTCCTTTATTGTAATAAAAACTATTAATGTGATTTGCTAGGGATTGTTGTTTAGCTTTCCAAGAACGCAGCATTCTTTAGGCATCCTATAAGCAATGAGTGGGCAGGGCCCCACATGAAATATTACTTCATTCTGTTACATAAATGAATAAAAAGATTTACCTAACTCTGACCACTTCTTTGACACACTTCTTTGCCACATGATTACTGAATAATTTACAACAGTTATTGCCTATTGGAGCATCACTTGATGAACAGAATAACAAACGGTTATCTTGCAGGACACTGTTCCACATTTAATCGAACAAGTCCATCAGAATCTTTAAATAGCACCTTTTTCCTGTGCTATGATACTGACTCCTTCAAAGGAGGTTATGAGCTTTTGCTAGCTCGACGCCTCGTCACTGTATTGGCCTCAGCATCTGGGCGCTGCTATGCTGATAGCAGAGGTGTGATCTTCAGAAGCCGGGCTCTGTGGCCGAGCGGTTCTAGGCGCTTCGGTCCGGAACCGCACTGCTGCTACGGTTGCAGGTTCGAATGCTGGATGTGTGTGATGTCCTTAGGTTAGTTAGGTGTAAATAGTACTAAGTCTAGGGGACTGATGACCTCAGATGTGAAGTCCCATAGGGCTTAGAGCCATTTGAACAATTTTTTTTATCTTCAGGAGCGTCTCCCATACGTCGTTTCGGATTGCAGCGAGCCCTCGTTAATATCTGTGGTATCCATTCGCGTTCCCAACTTTGGTCGAGCAAAGCAATTTTTGTACGATACCACATGATCACGCACTCTTCTCTCCACAGCAAATCCTCAATAATATTGGCAACAGTGGCGAATCATCGATTTTATATTAGTTGGCGCCATTGATTTTATATCGCCTTGTAATGGGTTTTAAATATTTCGTGATACCTGATGATCGTCTGTTTACCGAAACAGGTTGTATCAAAGAACTTTTTATGATCAGCTCCTGGCGGTTAATCAGTAATTATTTCAAATACTTACTTTAGTCTGCATTTCTTTTGGTTTTGAACTTTGGCACTATTTCACACACATAGTTAACTTCATAACGTCAATTATCAGTGTTTTGGTCATATATATGTCAGGGTGAAGCGAAATTCGCGCACTCGGGCTTCGCAGCGCAATTCCTCACATGTCAGCGATAAAAAAATATCTCTCACAAAATTTCATCCGGCGAGTACATCCTGCAGAAAAAGGAATTTAAAAAGCTGGCAGTCTGGCAACACTGTAACCACCTGAAGGGTAAGTACCGCTGATAGTACATTTATTTGGCTTATATTAATGAGGTTAAAATGACATCCTTCAACAGGCGCTGGGGCACAAAGTCAATGAATAATCTGGAAGGTTGAAAGTTGCATTTTCTCAGCGTTGTGCAGATTATGTGGGGGCAAACCCTTTTATTGCCTTCAGATTATTTCTGCTGCAATTTCTGTTTCATTACTACGTTGTACCGCTTCAAAAACATGCGACAGTCGTCTCAGTAACAAAAAATGCCGAAATGACAAATGTGCACGAGATGAGCGTTGATCAATACTTGACAAATAGCACGAGCTAATAGTGTGCCTTGTTGAGAGATGATGGAAGGTCTCGTTCACACCTGTCACGCCGCGGTGTCCGACAACTACGAAGGGGAAACAGTTAGGAGGGATTTACGAGAGAGAACGGGCTCGCTTCAGCAGCGGGGACAATGGCCGGCGGGTGTGCATGAAGAGGGCGTCGTTAGAGGCGCTTCCTGCGGCTGGCGCCGCACCCACCGCCGCGGCGTGTTTGACTATCACTCACCGAGATGCGCGGGTTTGTTTTCTCCGGACTTCCAGCCCCGATTCCTTCCTGGAATCGCGGTAGACGGAGCTTCATGGGAGCAAAATGCGGAGAGAGAGAGAGAGAGAGAGAGAGAGAGAGAGAGAGAGAGAGAGAGAGGAGAGAGCCAGAAAAAGTCTTCGCACTCAGCTGTTCAGACTGTAGGAAAGTCACTATTTTCTCTGAGACTACTAGCAGATCTGCAGCTGCAAGCGTCAAATCGCAATACCCCTTTTATTTTGTGAACTGTTCAAGACAGAGAAATGAGGTTCTCGGTGCGTCTCGCATCATAGGAAGTGCACTTTTAACTCATGTACGAACCGACTTAAGAAAGGAAGTATGGTTTACTTAAAAATGGAATGATATATTTTTTGCGGGAGAAGGTCCACAGGCTCAATAGAATGATAGTCGTGAAAACTCTCTTGTGTGAAAAATATAGCGCCAGATTTGAGTAGAAAAATGGCTCTGAGCACTATGGGACTTAACTGCTGTGGTCATCAGTCTCCTATAACTTAGAACTATTTAAACTTAACTAACCTAAGGACATCACACACACCCATGCCCGAGGCAGGATTCGAACCTGCGACCGTAAAGGTCTCGCGGGTCCAGACTGTAGCGCCTAGAACCGCTCGGCCACTGCGGCCGGCAGATTTGAATCGTTAATGACTGCGAGACTAATAATGTATAAAGAGTGATTGTACCCACAATGGATAGATCATGTCTGTACTTGGCAGTCGCACAGTATATGGTTTATCTGTGACGTTATAGTACCAGTGTACACACATGCGTGTGGTTGTGGTTGTTAGAAACTGGCTTTTGTGTAAAGTTATAATGCGATGTAGCGTGGAAAACCGTTTCGCTAGGACACTGAGTCTGATGTTATGAAGAGCTAGCGGAGCACTCGTAGTACCCAATCGCTGGAATGTCAATTTTAAATTACAAATTACTAAACTGAGATAGATGAAGACTCATATGACTTGTAAGTGCGCTCGGAATTATAGAAAATCCAAGTCAGGAAAATTCGAATCGAAATGAATTCTAGCGCCAAGTGAATCAGGCAGCTACGGCAGCATCGAAAGGGGAATAAAAAAAGAGCGCGAGGCGATTGCGTAGTTGGCCCATCGGGCATACAGCCGCGAACGAAACTCCAAACGTCTACTGATCATGTGCAGGAGTCGTTGGAAGGTGATACAGAAAACAGTGATAATATGGATATAGACGGCAACGTGACAGCTCCAGACGGGTGTGTGCTGCAACCACCAAATAACGTCGTTTTGCCAACCGACTACTTGCGATACACTTGATACTTATTGGTTCTGTAATTATTATACTACTCATTGTAACCATTGCATTAAAAAAACTGACAATTTAATTACTACGACGCATTTATAATTACGAAAAACCTACGGCGCGAAGCCAACTGCGTTACCAGAATTTTTTACGGTCCTCGTAACCTCTAGAAAACACAAGTACAGTGACATAACTCTTGTTTGTCTTGGTGTTGAAGCATTTTACAAAAAGTATCCGAGAAACTGAAAAGCAACGTTATAGTGTAAGCTCTGACTCCTGCCAAAGCTATAAGCCGAGAGTTCATGCGAAGTTATGAACCGTTTTTATTCCTGAAATAAACCCATAGAAAGTGAATATGATCCATTAAAAGCTCGATCTGACTTTGGAGTAGCGATAGGATGTGGCAAAATTCACACAAAGGGGGTGGGGGATGAAAATGCACGGCAATTCAGTATACAAAAGATGCGTAAATGTCTGAAGGAACAGACATTGTAAGAATGTTATAGCGTAGACGGGAAATATGATGTAATGCTAACGTTTAACACGTTTGCTTCATTAAACCTGTTGCGGGAATCCGGGTAAACTGTGAGCACAATGTGGATGTAGATACTGTGGCATATGAAGGTTTGCATCAGTCCTGGCAGCTTGCCGGGATGGGGGAGATGCTTAAGCTGACGGTTTGTGATTAAGTGGGAAATCTGGGTTCGAGTCCCGTTCCGTCACAAATTTTCATCATCAATGAAGGAGGGATGATGACGTAAGATCCCGATCACGAGGCTTCCCGCCAATGCCCTGACATAAATTCCAAATCTCTCCTCAGTATCTCATGGAGAGGGGTTGTACGGCACTGTCAATGGCAATCCGTCCGTCTGATGGCGAAGTTAAGCCCCGCAGCTCCCTTGCTGCTATTCGAATGGAGTAGGTTATGTGACGACACCAGGTTTCACTCTCCCCTTTCTCTCATCATCATACATCATTACAGTCATATGCACGAATCAGACTCACGTAACATACGAATCTCACACTTGCCAAAGGAAAGGCGCCAGCATGCCCGAAGGATGGAAAGAACGTTTCTAATACTAGGCAGTTGAACGTGTCCCTCGTGGTTCCCAGCCAATGACGTCATACCACTTTACTTTTCTACGCTGGCACCGGTGCGCACTTTACATATGGAACATCATCGTTTGCCAACAGTATTTCTCGAGAACTGCCGGCCAAGTAGTTAGTGTCGGAAGTTCCATGCGGCTTTTCGCGGATGATGCTGTAGTATACAGAGAAGTTACAGCATTAGAAAATTGCAGCGAAATGCAGGAAGATCTGCAGCGGATAGGCACTTGGTACAGGGAGTGGCAACTGACACTTAACATAGACAAATGTACTGTATTACGAATACATAGGGAGAATGATCATTTATTGTATGATTGTATGATAGCGGAACAAACACTGGTAGAAGTTACCTCTGTAAAATATCTGGGAGTATGCTTGTGGAACGATTTGAAGTGGAATGATCATATAAAATTAATTGTTGGTAAGGCGGGTGCCAGGTTGAGATTCACTGGGAGAGTCCTTAGAAAATGTAGTCCGTCAACAAAGGAGGTGGCTTACAAACCATCCCGTGCGACCTATACTTGAGTATTGCTCATCAGTGTGGGATCGGTACCAGGTCGGGTTGACAGAGGAAATAGAGAAGATCCAAAGAAGAGCAGCGCGTTTCTTCACAGTGTTATTTGGTAAGCGTGATAGTATTACGGAGGTGTGTAGCAAATTCAAGTGGCAGAGTCTGCAAGAGAGGCGCTCTGCATCGCTGTGTATCTTGCTGTCCAGGTTTCGAGAGGGTGCTTTTCTGGATGAGGTATCGAATATATTGGTTCCCCCTACTTATACCTCCCGAGGAGATCACGAATGTAAAATTAGAGATATTCGAGCGCGCATGGAGGCTTTCCGGCAGTCGTTCTTCCCGCGAACCATACGCGAGTGGAACAGGAAAGGGAGGTAATGATTCAAAATGGTTCAAATGGCTCTGAGCACTATGTGACTTAACTTCTGAGGTCATCAGTTCCCTACAACATATAACTATTTAAACCAAACTAACCTAAGGACATCACACACATCCATGCCCGAGGCAGAATTCGAAACTGCGACCGTAGCCTAGGCGACCGTAGCATAGAACCGCTCGGCTACCCTGGCCGGCAGGAGGTAATGACAGTGACACGTTAAGTGCCCTCCGCCATACACCGTTGGCTGGCTTGCTGACTATAAATGTGGATGTAGATGTAGAGTGGCCGAGCGGTTCTAGGCGCTACAGCCTGGAACAGCGCTGCTGCTACGGTCGCAGGTTCGAATCCTGCCTCGGGCATGTATGTGTGTGCTGTCCTTAGCTTACTTAGGTTTAAATAGTTCTAAGTTCTAGGGGACTGATGCCCTCAGCAATTAAGTCCCATAGTGCTCGGAGCCATTTTTTTGACAATGTCACTGGAGAACAGGCCCCACAGGAAGAAGGTGGTATAAGGATCTGGTCGGTGCAGCCCTTATGTGTGTCCAGTCGGAGGTAATTTATAGCGCATGCACCAATTTTCCAGGGGCGACACGACTTCTACAGACGATTGACGTGGCTCCAGGCCAGAGTGGCTCCGCAGTTCTTGAAACGAGTGGCTGCAGAGCTGCATCCGACTGCACTGGCCGTAGAAGACGTCATCTGCTGAAGCACGAGCAAGTAGTTCTTCAGCGCGCAGTCCCGGCGTTGCACCCTGTCCGGAGCAGAGCAGTGACAAGAAAACAAGTTTCTGGCCGCAAACCGCAGCAGCAGCCGTCACGCGACGTCTAGGTCTCGGACATGGACAGTCGTATTACCCGCGACGCCGTGTCTCGCTGCTTCCACGCTTTCGTGCTGTGCAACTCGTCGATCGCTCCGTGCTGACATTTATTCCTGGCATAAACAATGCACAAGCATTACTCCGGCAAGTCAATCTCTCGTTCCCGTTAGAAAGACAGCACCGCCATGCTGGAGAGGACCTGACGGCGCTGTGATGTAGCAGCTGCATCGTAAACAAATAAAAAATATTCATAGAACCGCAAGCTAGTATGCACAAGAAGCTAAGAACGTCGTTGGTGATTTTTGTTTTATGCCCATTAGGCAGTGGCCTAAGTCACATTTCTCTGCCTAACGTTTCGTCTTTCAGTGCTGAAGACATCTTTATAGGCTATAATGGCCTAAAAGCAGTTACAATCTCAAACAAGCTTAGCCAGCCGAACAGTTTCATATATCCATGCAACAGACGATTCGTGACGTCATTAGACCTCTGTCTAACATCACGGAGTCGCTGCTTAAGTCGTTGTAGCCTCTGGTGATATCCAATATCTAAAGATGAAATCTTAAGCAGAGAATTATGCCCTGGACTGTTCTGAGAGTTCCGGAACCTGTACAGAAAATTCGAATAGAAATCAACACAAACATCATTTCCGCCATTTTTATTGCTCATGAAAACCACACATTACCTGTTGTACCACCACACAGCGAGACCTTCAGAGCTGGTGATCCAGACTGCTGTACAAGCCGGTACCTCTAACACCCAGTAGCACGTCCTCTTGCATTGAGGGATGCCTGTATTCGTCGTGGCCATGCTATCCACAAGTTCATCAAGACACTGTTGGTCCACTCCTCAACGGCGATTCGGCATAGATCCTTCAGAGTGATTGGTGGGTCACGTCGTCTATAAACAGCCCTTTCCAATCTATCCTAGGCATGTTCGATAGGGTTCATGTCTGGGGAACATGCTGGCCACTCTAGTCGAGTGATGTTGTTATACTGAAGGAAGTTATTCACAAGATGTGCACAATTGGGGGGGGGGGGGGCAAATTGTCGTCCATGAAGACAAATGCTTCGCCAATATGCTGCCGATATGGCTACACTATCGGTCGGAGGATGGCATTCACGTATCGTACAGCCGTTACGGCGCATTCTATGACCACCAGCGGCGTACGTTGACCCCACATAATGCCACCCCAAAACAGCAGGGAAACTTCACCTTGCTGCACTCGCTGGACTCGGGTTGCCTTCAACGACTCCGACGATTGTCTGGTTGAAGGCATATGGGACACTCATCGGTGAAGAGAGCGTGATGCCAATCTGAGCGGTCCATTCGGCATGTTGTTGGGACCATCTGTACCGCGCTGCGTATTGTTGCGCTTGCAAAGATGGGCCTCGGGATGGACTTCAGGAATGAAGCTGCGCATCATGCAGCCCATTGTGCACAGTTTGAGTCGTAACACGACGTCCTGTGGTTACACGAAAAGCATTATTCAACATGGTCACATTGCTGTTAGGGTTCCTCCGAGCCATAGTCCGTAAGTAGCGGTCGTCCACTGCAGCAGTAGCCCTTGGGCGGCCTGAACGAGGCATGTCATGGACAGTTCCTGTCTCTCTGTATCTCCTCCATGTCCGAACAACATCGGTTTGGTTCACTCCGAGACGCTTGGACACTTCCCTTGTTGAGAGCCCTTCCTGGCACAAAGTAACAATGTGAACGCGATTGGCTGTCGGACCCTATACGTCCAATAATCACAGCTCATGCAGGGTGGTTTATGTCTTTGGGCGGGTTTAGTGACATCTCTGTACAGTCAAAGGGGCTGTGTCTGTGATAAAATATCCACAGTCAACGTCTGTCTTCATGAGTTCTGGGAACTGAGCTGATACAAAACTTTTTTTGATGTGTGTATTTTTTTTAGAAAAAGTGTATTTGAAAAAAAGTATATGATATTGTTGATACACTTGTTGATTACTTTTCCACATAATCGCCGTTCCGTTAAGTGCATGTGGTGAACCTAGTCACGAGCTTCTTTATTCCCTCCTCGAAGAACTTGCCCGCCAGCACCTTCCCTCGCTTCAGAACCTCTTTCTGCAGCAGCTCGTCAATTAAATATTTAATTCCATTCATATGTGCCTTCAGGGAGGTGAAATGGTGGTAATCTGCAGTCGCCAAGGCATGAAATAAATGGGGTGGTTCAAAACATCCCAAGCAAAAGAATCCAAGAGCAGCTTGGTGTCTAAGGCTGTGTGAGGATGGACACTGTCGTGCAACAAGCACACTACTCTCTTCAGCATTCCCCTCCTTTTGTTTAGAATGCTAATTTTCAGTTTTTTTGGTTTCTCACAATATCGTTGTGCATTGATAGTCTCCTTCTGAGCCAGAAATTGGACGAAAATGATACCCAAAACACTCAGGCCAAGACATTTTATTTTTTAATTTTATTTTTTATTTATTTTTTGGCAGATAGGGAATTGGTGTGACGCCATTGTGACGACTGTCTTTTTGTCTCAGGCGTGTAATGAGCCACCCACGTTTCGCCTCCAGTTATAGCATCTCTCAGAAAATCCTAACTTTCCAGTTCAAGTCGCTCAAGAAGCTTGCGGGCGCTATTGACCCGCTTTCTCTTGTGCAGCTCTGACAGCTGTTTTAGGACCTTTCTTACGCACAGTTACCGGTATCCCAGGGTTTTTGTAAGTGTCTCGTATAAGACAATTTTGGAGAGCTGTAGTAACATCGCAGGAATGCAAAATGGCTCTGAGCACCATGGGACTTAACATCTGTGGTCATCAGTCCCCTAGAACTTAGAACTACTTAAATCTAACTAACCTAAGGACATCACACACGTCCATGCCCGAGGCAGGATTCTAACCTGCGACCGTAGCGGTCGCGCGGTTGCAGACTGTAGCACCTAGAACCGCTCGGCCACTCCGGCCGGCCGCAGAAATGCAACCACTGTCAATCGGTGATCTTCTTGAACAGTTTCCTCAATTTCTTGCACAGTAAAAAATGGCTCAAATGGCCCCAAGCACTATGGGACTTAAGATCTGAGGGCATCAGTCCTCTAGACCTAGAACTACTTAAATCTAACGACAACATACACATCCATGCCCGAGGTAGGATTAGAACCTGCGACCGTAGCAGCAGCGCGGTTCGGGACTGAAGCGCCTAGAACCGCTCGTCCACAACGGCCTGCTTTTGCACAGTCAAAATGGAAGTTCTTCCACTCCTCTCTTCGTCATGAACAGCTGTTCTGCCTCCAGTAAAGTTCCTATACCATTTAAACACTAATTCTGTTGATAACACCTTTGCCGTAAACCGTTTTGATTGGCAAAAAAATTCGGTAGGTGTTATACCTTCTACGAATAGCACTCGGATCACAGCTCGTAGCTCGCACTTTGCGGGATTTCGTGCCGACATATCTGACACAGCTGCACGCTACAACGTGAGTATAGGTGCTGCCGTCTTCCTGCAATGTTGCTTTGGCCAGGGGAGACCCCTACACCACTCAGTGCTTCCAACCCTCAAAAAACAAAACAAAAGAAGAAAAATAGCCACAGACCATTATGGCCAGAGCATATTTACTTTCTGAAGGTGCCTCGTATATTAATAAGAGGGTATTTCGGAAAGTAAAGATACACCGTACGCCGGAGGAACAGAAGAGTTTTGGCGAGCAAGTCTGCAACACTGGTGTCAACCTTGAACCGTTAGCTTTCTCCTCGCGGTCGTTCGGCAGTTGAACGTTGCTTCTGGTTGGAGTAAGTCGTGTTTAAAATGGCTGCGCCGATCCAGAATCCCGCCAAATGCGAATTACGCTCCGTCATACGTTTTCTTCATGAAAAGGTCAGCGACTAGCGGATATTCACAAAGAAATTGTTTCTGGTTATGGGAACATTATGAATCGACAAAATGTAACGAAATGATGTCGTCATTTCTCTGAAGGGAGGACCGATGTTCATGACGAACAAAGAACAGGTCTTCCATCTGTGATCTCTTATGCCCTTCTTCGGAGAACGAAGGAAGCAATTCGTGCGAATAGACGTCTCACATTGAAAGAATTGCATCAGATCATACCGGACGTGTCAATGACAACCCTTTATGACGTTGTGACTGTCAAGTTAGGGTACAGGAAATTGTGTGCGCGCTGGGTTCCAAAACTGTTAACGGAAGAACAAAAAAAGAAAAGGATGGGCTTTGCACTCGAATTCCTCACACGCTAAGCTGAAGCAGGTAATGAGTTCCTTGATCACATTGTGACAGGCGACGAGACGTGGGTTTATCACCACACACCTGAATCCAAGCAACAATCAATGCAATGGCGCCCGTTCGAATTCAGCAAAAGCCACGAAATGCAAAACGTTGATTTCAGCGAAGAAAATCATGGCTTCTGTTTTTTGGGACAGACAAGGCATTCTTCTGTTGGAATTTATGCCTCCTGGAAGGACAATTACTGCTGCTGTGTATTGCCAGACTTTGGAACGTCTTCGAAGGGCAATTCAAAACAAACGCCGGTGAAATTTGACAAGTGGAGTCCGCTTACCTCGTGACAACGCTCGGCCTCACACAGCGCTCGTAACCAAAGCACTACTCAAACAATTCAAACGGAACGTATTGGACCATCCGCCATACAGTCCAGGCCTTGCGCCGACCGACTGCCATGTCTTCGGTTACCTGAAGTCACATCTTGGTGGAAAATCATTCCACGACGATGAAGGTATCAAAGATGAATTTGAAATGTGGTTCTGACAACAGGCGGCAATCTTCTTTGACTGTGGGATACAAAAGCTTGTGCACCGACTTAACAAATGTTTGGATAACGGGGGTGATTATGTCCAAAAATAACAAATAATCCAGTTAATAAGATGTAACTGACGTTTTCTGAATAAATGTTCTATTTAAGGACTGCGTGCCATTGTATCTTTACTTTTCGAAATGCCCTCGTATTTAAGGATATATTATGAGCGTGACTGAAGTAAGTGCTTCAGCTTCATGTCCAAAGTGACAGGTTACGAATTGCCGAACAGAGTAGGGCAGCTTGTTCCAGATGCAAGCGGCAGCAACAAAGGAGGAGATAGCGATTTTTTTCTCCTCTGGATGGACACAGGATACTAGACCATTGTGCCTTTGTGTTTCGATTACGATAGGGTGATAGTCATGAAAGCACTACTTCGATCATTGTTAAGTTAGACAGTTGGGAGTCGGCTGTAGCTAGCCAGCAGGAGGCTGGCGGAAGGTGTGGCGCTGAGCTGGAGGCTGTTGCCCTCTGCAGGAGTCTGCAAGTGTTGGCGCCACGTCAGTCGCAGCCGCACCCCCGCGCCACGCTGACTGGCGCCACAAATTAACGCCCGCCAAAATTGGATACCGCGCCGCTGAGGGAGTCAGTGCCGCGGCGCGGCAAAGCTGCACACTGCGGCCCATAATTGATTCCGGGCTCGCCAGGCCGGTACCGACTAGTTCCGAGACTTCGAGAGTAAGCAACAGATGCTGGCTGCGTACCCTGTGCTTCGCGAATTGCGGCAAATAATCTCTTGCATTTACATTGCTTCCCCAAATTCAAAAGAATCGTACACTAAGGTGACATATGCTATGAGATAGCTAAAAGCTCATGTACAGATGGTGGTAGTATCGACCCGGCCGAAGTGGCCGTGCGGTTCTAGGCGCTGCAGTCTGGAACCGCGTGAGCGCTACGGCTGCAGGTTCGAATCCTGCCTCGGCCATGGATGTGTGTGATGTCCTTAGGTTAGTTAGGTTTAACTAGTACTAAGTTCTAGGGGACTAATGACCTCAGAAGTTGAGTCCCATAGTGCTCAGAGCCATTTGAACCACTTGGTAGTATCGTGTACGCAAGGTACACTCCTGGAAATTGAAATAAGAACACCGTGAATTCATTGTCCCAGGAAGGGGAAACTTTATTGACACATTCCTGGGGTCAGATACATCACATGATCACACTGACAGAACCACAGGCACATAGACACAGGCAACAGAGCATGCACAATGTCGGCACTAGTACAGTGTATATCCACCTTTCGCAGCAATGCAGGCTGCTATTCTCCCATGGAGACGATCGTAGAGATGCTAGATGTAGTCCTGTGGAACGGCTTGCCATGCCATTTCCACCTGGCGCCTCAGTTGGACCAGCGTTCGTGCTGGACGTGCAGACCGCGTGAGACGACGCTTCATCCAGTCCCAAACATGCTCAATGGGGGACAGATCCGGAGATCTTGCTGGCCAGGATAGTTGACTTACACCTTCTAGAGCACGTTGGGTGGCACGGGATACATGCGGACGTGCATTGTCCTGTTGGAACAGCAAGTTCCCTTGCCGCTCTAGGAATGGTAGAACGATGGGTTCGATGACGGTTTGGATGTACCGTGCACTATTCAGTGTCCCCTCGACGATCACCAGAGGTGTACGGCCAGTGTAGGAGATCGCTCCCCACACCATGATGCCGGGTGTTGGCCCTGTGTGCCTCGGTCGCATGCAGTGCGGTGCGGTCCCCTACGGCACTGCGTAGGATCCTACGGTCTTGGCGTCATCCGTGCGTCGCTGCGGTCCGGTCCCAGGTCGACGGGCACGTGCACCTTCCGCCGACCACTGGCGACAACATCCATGTACTGTGGAGACCTCACGCCCCACGTGTTGAACAATTCGGCGGTACGTCCACCCGGCCTCCCGCATGCCCACTATACGCCCTCGCTCAAAGTCCATCAACTGCACATACGGTTCACGTCCACGCTGTCGCGGCATGCTACCAGCGTTAAAGACTGCGATGGAGCTCCGTATGCCACGGCAAACTGGCTGACACTGACGGCGGCGGTGCACAAATGCTGCGCAGCTAGCGCCATTCGACGGCCAACACCGTTGTTCCTGGTGTGTCCGCTGTGCCGTGCGTGTGATCATTGCTTGTACAGCCCTCTCGCAGTGTCCGGAGCAAGTATGGTGGGTCTGACACACCGGTGTCAAGGTGTTCTTTTTTCCATTTCCAGGAGTGTATGAAAATGGTTCAAATGGCTCTGAGCACTATGGGACTTAACATCTGAGGTCAGCAGTCCCCTAGAACTTAGAACTACTTAAACCTAACTAACCTAAGGACATCACACACATCCATGCCCGAAGCAGGATTCGAACCTGCGACCGTAGTAGTCGCGTGGTTCCAGACTGACGCGCCTAGGACCGCTCGGTCACACTGGCCGGCAAGGTATAAAAGAGCAGTGCATTGGCGGAGCTGTCATTTGTACTCAGGTGACTCATGTGAATGCTGACCTGATTATGGCCGCACAACGAGAATCAATAGACTTTGAACGTGGAATGATAGTTGGAGCTAGATACAACGGGACATTCGATTTCGGAACTTGTTAGGAAATACAGTATTCCCTGTCAAAGGAACCATCCCATCTTCTGCCTGAAGTGATTTATTGAAATCACGAAAAACCTTAATCAGTATGGCACGACGCAGGTCTGAACCGTCGTCCTACCAAATGCGAGTCCGTTGTGCTAATCACTGCGCGCCCCCTTGCTCGGTATTTGCGTTGCGTCGTCAGTGCCAACACACAAGCAACACTGCGTGAAATAATCGCATAACCAGTATGGGACGTACTGATCTGGTTTCGCCCTTCAAGCTAGACGAGTTTCGTTCTTTGTAGTTTTTTCGTTTCTGCTTATTTAGTGAGATATTTGGCCCGCTCACGATCAATGGACCACCCTGTATAGACGTTGCCGACCGCAGCGCCGTATTCTGCCTGTTTACATATCTCTGTATTTGAATTGTCTTGCCCATACCAGTTTCTTTGGCGCTTCAGTGTAGTACTGTTCTGTAATTGTCTGAGAAGCTCGCTGTTATGTGCTTCATTTCCTGGTCGTCTTCCAGCAAATCGGTAACAGGTTCTGCTCTGGAACGTGTGTATGGTCTTCTGTACCTGAAGTCACACTTCCAACGTTAATGATGGCAACTTTACGAAGGGGTCGCTTTACGAGATGAAAGGCGGCGTGGGGCGGACGCACCCCCGTGAGAGCGCGGACGTGCCGCGGCGTGCGAATCCAGCACGAGTGCAGTCGGGGCCGGCAGTGAGCACAAAGCGGCCAGTGTGATGGCGATGGCGCCTGTGTCATGCTGATTGCCCCCGCTGGCTGAAAGGAGCGAGGCTAATCCGCCGATGGCCGGCTGACGCACGGCCGCCGTCGCCGGGCGATGGCGGCGCGGAGGCGACCACTCAAAAGTGTTTTCCTGTCCCCGCAGTTCTGCTCGCCTTCAAAGCCTGCCAGAGGCGCTACGCATTGCAGCGGCTCGTCACGTCCGTGACCCCGTACAGAAAGGCTAAAAAGCACAGCGTTAGTGTGGGATTCCAATACTGCATTGGCGAGAGCACCAGGAACTTTATTGCATCTTGCTATTGGTTATTTTTCTGTCTTAGTACATTAGTCAAAACGTGTAACGCAAATAGTGTGGTGCAGAGGGTGATTTTGTCATATGGGGCCTAACTGCGTGACACGATTTCTAAGAGTAGAAGGAGCAACAAAGGTCACGTTATGATGTGGCTGTAATGTTGTCCCAAGAGTAGTATATCTACTTAAAGTTGGAGATAAAACATCTTTGACAGTGCAGATATCAAAATCACAATTGAGAACGCACCAAAAATGCAGTGTTTTGCCTATACCAGTGTTTTAACTTAACACTTAAGGGGGGCATTAATGATGTCCAATACAAGAGCGATTCTGCAACAACTGTGAATCGGACGCTCCCTAATATCGATATGTGAGAGTGCCGTCGTAATGAACAACTTTATGACGACTTGAGTGTAGCACTAATACACTACTACAGATTCCTGGTGTCGGGCCCTGCACTGTCAACGACCTTCTATTTCCAACCTAAAATGGTTGTATCCCCTTTGGAACCTATTTCCGTTAATTTTTCCAGGTTATCTCCTTTGCTTCTTATCCTCTCAGGGACCGTTCCTGCAGTTTGTCCCTATGCTTAGAGAATATCTCTAAGCATGTGCGATATTGCGTAAGTGACATCATTCCAGGATCTTGGACTGAAAGAGGAGCAGAATATGAACTTCATCGCCGCTGGCCTCCCAGGTCTCCAGACCTTCACAACTTGTGAATTTTATCTGCGGGATTACGTAAAATATCGCATTTTTATGCTCCCTATGCTCGACACTCTTGAAAGTCTGCGGCATCGCATTGTTGAAGCTGTGAATTCGATAACGAGAGACCAGCTGCTTCGTGTGTGGCAGGGAATCAGCCACCGTTTTGTAGAGTAACACATGATGTTCACATTGAATGCATAAAAATTTGAACTTTTCTCTTTGCAGGAAAGTTGGATTTGTTCGTTTATCCATCGTAATTTTGAAGCAATAAAATATTTCAAATCTGTTTCTTCTTTTTGAATAGCACTGTACTTCGCGAGACTAGCATTCCCGGAAGAATGTTTATTGCTGTCTGGTATGTAGGTACGAAGGAGAATTGCTGTAAAGGTAACAGCAAGGCACCGTGGAAGTAAACGTATGAGGGAGGTTCGTGAGTTGGGCTAGGATACCTCAGTCGGTAGAGCACTTTCTCGAGGAAGGCACTGGTCCTAGCTTCAGTTCCCGGGTCGGCATACAGTAATAATAATAATGAGCATATGGCATTGGTAGCCGGGAGACCCCTCGCGGGGCGGCTCGGCCGCCGCTCCAAAAGTTCTTTAACGCCACTACGGCGACTTGCGAGTGAATGAGGATGAGAGACACACAACACCAAGTCATTTCGAGGCAGAGAAAATCCCTGTCCCCTTCGGGAATCGAACCCGCAACCCCGTGCGCGGGGAGCGAGAACGCTACCGCAAGACCACGAGCCGCGGACGGCATACAGTTCTAGCCTGCTACAAAGTTTCAGTACCATTCAGCCTGAAAACCGATACGTGTTGATTTACTGGGTGTGCCTTCTAAGAGTCGCAGGAGCATTCCTCTGGTGTCTCGGAAGATGTTTGCAGTTTCGTTTTTTGCAACATGTAGATTCAGCGCAAACAAATAGTGCTCATGTTTATGACACAGCCATAACCGGTTTCGGCCAACTAGCTAGTTTGACAACGCATGGACCTGTGTTCAGTGTATGCCGCCTTTAGAATCTGAAGATGGTCATTGTATGGACGAAACCGGTTATGACTAAGTCATAAACATGTGATTGCGTCTATAAATAAACAAAAAGATTTTTACAAAAAATCAGTCTCGCTCTCCATGGACAAAATGTCGTTTTTTTTCCAAAATACTGCTCACCTTGTCTTTGTTTCACGTCCAGCGTCGGAGAAAAGCGTCCATTTGTTTCCCATTACAAACAAAATAATTTTTACAGCAGAATTTTATGTGTGTGTTCTATAGAACGGTCCCAAATTAGTCAATGACGGTCCTTGTTCTATCGCGATGTATTAGCAGGCTGTAAGAACCCTCCACTCGTAAACCTCCAGAAATGTTTCTGTTTAGCCGGTGAGTCCGTAGATGGTGGTCTAAGGGGGGTACAGTGTGACTGGCAGCGCTTTCCCACCCGCATTTTGTGAGAATTAACCCAGTCCGTCCTTGACTGGATTTAGTGGCCCGCCACGTAGGAATTATTCCTACCTGATTTGTGGAGATGCTTTCATAGTTTTATGTCCCCTTGCAGAGACGAAGCAGTACCATGGGATTCTGAAAGTGCAATACTACTGTCAGTCTTTTACGTGTTGAAATGGAAAGAAGCTTGTTGTGCAAATAACTTTTATACGGGACGCCATTATGGTACAACAACATGGTCTATCGCATGATTAGATTGAAAGGCATGCTATCGATGACTGCCGACTATGGCACATAGTCTGTAAGCTGAGCGTAAAATGTTATAGTTCGTAAAAGATAGTACATCTTTGGTTATCCCAAAGATATTTATTTATGAACACTTTGCCATCTGCACGTCTCGTACAAATTTATTAGCCTGTCGCTGGCAGCGTTAGTTCGGATTACTTGGCTTGTCGCCGGCCGCCTTTCGCAATTCTGTTGATGATAAGCTTCAAACACCTTCAGTTTTGCGCCCTTTAACTTTCCTCTATTTTGCCGTGTCGTTACACAAACTCGAATTTTCTTTTCAAGTAAGTTCTCTGCAAGTTCTACATTGTTATAATAATCATCCATGCACAGGTGATGCCACTTTCCATCACAAGGTGTCAATAGTTCCATCACTGTTTTTGCTAAAGCTGTCCAGCACCGGAATATATCTCGAATGAGGAAATGTATCCCGTACTCGAATCACTCAATCACGCAGTATCCGAACGAGTATTCCGTATTTCGTAATTTTCGACGGATTGTAAACTTTAAAATTTAACCGTCCACGCCACGGTATCATTCCTTCATCAATTGAGATGTTTTGACTTAGATTTAACGATTCTTTAAACTTTTTGTAAAAATAATCAATTACGATTTGCACTTTGACAGACCGGTCGGCATTATCCGGTTTATTGTTGCAGTGGTAAAAATGCAAAAATGATAATATTTGTCTGAATCGGTTGCGGGACATCGTTTTGCGAAATAGCTGTGTGTCCATCAACAAATTCGTTGACGAAAATCATCGTTCCATGCTTTTTTTACAATTCTCGTAAGGATAGCAATCCCAAACCATAAGTTCGGGTCCCGTAACGTCGACAAATTTGGCATTCTTTTAATCCAGTTTCCTTCTATTGCAATTTTGACTGTAGTACTTGTTGGTTTCGTTGCTAATGTATTTAGTTAGATCGTTCCCAATATATAATTCTACGATATCCTCGACGCTCTGTGTATCTTTGGGAAATATGTTTGGACCCGGGGATCCTTCAGATTTATTATTGGTCCTCGGTAAATCAGAGTCTGGCCATTGTCTTCTTCGTCTGATTCAGCCGAATCAGTTGTCAACCGTAGCGTTCGCCGAATTCTTCTTGGACGTATTTCACTATCATCCTATGATTCTGCTTCACTTATCTTTTGTGATACCCTGTGTTCTTCCCAATCGGCCAAATCGGCCGGAACTTCAGACGATAGGTCTGCGCACTCATTGTAAATAATCCTATTGTCTCTTTCACCGACCGGAGTGGGAGTTGGGTTGGGTTGTTTGAAGGAAGAGACCAAACTGCGAGGTCATCGGTCTCATTGGATTAGGGAAGGACGGGGAAGGAAGTCGGTCATTCCCTTTCAAAGGAGCCTAAATCAGGATGGCCGGACGCGGGATTGAACCGTCGTTCTCAAGAATATGAGGGCCGGAGTGGCCGAGCGGTCCTAGGCGCTACAGTCTGGAACCGCGTGACTGCTACGGTCGCAGGTTGAATCCTGCCTTGGGCATGGATGTGTGTTGTCCTTTAAGTAGTTCTAAGTTCTATCATAACAGTATTCTAACTTCAGTAGTGGGTTACGGCTCGGGAGTCTGGGCGCACAGGTTCACGAGGGTCTTCCCCGCCATGACAGTGAGAAAGGTCCAGAGAAGCATGATTCTGAGGTCTGTGGGGGCCTTCAAACATCTCCGGGGGAAGCTCTGTGAGTTATAATGGGGCTTTGCCCGTTAGACATCAAGATACGAGAACAAGCGGCGTGGTATTGGGCCAAAAAGGGGAATATGGAGAAAATAATAGAAATTATGTGTGTGATGGTGAAGGATAAGAGGGAAATAAGAAATAGAGGGGAGGAACTTTGGCAAAGGGTTTGGGAGGAAGAAGAAACTTGGAGAAGGACCTTCCAGTTTTTACCAGATGTAAAAGAGCGTGGGGGCCTGAAATACTTTGAAACAACACGAATTCACTTTCTCACTGGCCATGGACAGAATAGAAGCTTTCGAAATGTGGTGCTACAGAAGAATACTGAAGATAAGGTGGATAGATCACGTAACTAATGAGGAGGTATTGAATAGGATTGGGGAGAAGAGAAGTTTGTGGCACAACTTGACTAGAAGAAGGGATCGGTTGGTAGGACATGTTTTGAGGCATCAAGGGATCACAAATTTAGCATTGGAGGGCAGCGTGGAGGGTAAAAATCGTAGAGGGAGACCGAGAGATGAGTACACTAAGCAGATTCAGAAGGATGTAGGTTGCAGTAGGTACTGGGAGATGAAGCAGCTTGCACAGGATAGAGTAGCATGGAGAGCTGCATCAAACCAGTCCCAGGACTGAAGACAACAACAACAACAACAACATGGACCCTATCCGACATACTTATGTCGGTTTGGGAAGAGGGCAACCCTCACGTGTGACTGTGGCGTGGCAGAGGGTACTCCCGACCATGTGGTTTACGAGTGCCCCCTCTTCAATGATGTCGCGACAACACTTCGGGACAGACTTCCAAATCACGATACATACCACCTACACAGACAAGAAAACAGTTTTCACATTCTGAATGCATTGGCAGACGGGGTATCACGAAAAATGTTAGTAGAATACCTGAGGGACCTAGATTAGGTATCAACCTGTAGACCAAACCAATTGAGACCAGAGCCCATTCCCATACCGCCTGTGCTTGGGCTGGCCGACTTCCATCGTAGTTGGAATCCGCCACGTCCAGGACTAGGGGGAGTGGGGTCAACACTACCGGATATGACGTAGGTTAAGTTAATTTTGTAGGACTTAGATTAGGACACTAATTTAGGGAACTGCAGCGATTACTTACCTTGGCCAGCTCAGTGCCAGGAGCATGTTCTTCGGGTTAAGCTCGTTGAGCCTGTCTATCCCAAGTAGAATTATATACAACTGGGACACCTGTGACGCTGCAGGTAATAAGAAATAGTCACAGTAGATAAGTAATAAGTACACTCCTGGAAATGGAAAAAAGAACACAATGACACCGGTGTGTCAGACCCACCATACTTGCTCCGGACACTGCGAGAGGGCTGTACAAGCAATGATCACACGCACGGCACAGCGGACACACCAGGAACCGCGATGTTGGCCGTCGAATGGCGCTAGCTGCGCAGCATTTGTGCACCGCCGTGTCAGTGTCAGCCAGTTTGCCGTGGCATACGGAGCTCCATCGCAGTCTTTAACACTGGTAGCATGCCGCGACAGCGTGGACGTGAACCGTATGTGCAGTTGACGGACTTTGAGCGAGGGCGTATAGTGGGCATGCGGGAGGCCGGGTGGACGTACCGCCGAATTGCTCAACACGTGTGGCGTGAGGTCTCCACAGTACATCGATGTTGTCGCCAGTGGTCGGCGGAAGGTGCACGTGCCCGTCGACGTGGGACCGGACCGCAGCGACGCACGGATGCACGCCAAGACCGTAGGATCCTACGCAGTGCCGTAGGGGACCGCACCGCCACTTCCCAGCAAATTAGGGACACTGTTGCTCCTGGGGTATCGGCGAGGACCATTCGCAACCGTCTCCATGAAGCTGGGCTACGGTCCCGCACACCGTTAGGCCGTCTTCCACTCACGCCCCAACATCGTGCAGCCCGCCTCCAGTGGTGTCGCGACAGGCGTGAATGGAGGGACGAATGGAGACGTGTCGTCTTCAGCGATGAGAGTCGCTTCTGCCTTGGTGCCAATGATGGTCGTATGCGTGTTTGGCGCCGTGCAGGTGAGAGCCACAATCAGGACTGCATACGACCGAGGCACACAGGGCCAACACCCGGCATCATGGTGTGGGGAGCGATCTCCTACACTGCCGTACACCTCTGGTGATCGTCGAGGGGACACTGAATAGTGGACGGTACATCCAAACCGTCATCGAACCCATCGTTCTACCATTCCTAGACCGGCAAGGGAACTTTGCTGTTCCAACAGGACAATGCACGTCCGCATGTATCCCGTGCCACCCAACATGCTCTAGAAGGTGTAAGTCAACTACCCTGGTCAGCAAGAACTCCGGATTTGTCCCCCATTGAGCATGTTTGGGACTGGATGAAGCGTCGTCTCACGCTGTCTGCACGTCCAGAACGAACGCTGGTCCAACTGAGGCGCCAGGTGGAAATGGCATGGCAAGCCGTTCCACAGGACTACATCCAGCATCTCTACGATCGTCTCCATGGGAGAATAGCAGCCTGCATTGCTGCGAAAGGTGGATATACACTCTACTAGTGCCGACATTGTGCATGCTCTGTTGCCTTTGTCTATGTGCCTGTGGTTCTGTCAGTGTGATCATGTGATGTATCTGACCCCAGGAATGTGTCAATACAGTTTCCCCTTCCTGGGACAATGAATTCACGGTGTTCTTATTTCAATTTCCAGGAGTGTAGTTAGATCAAACTGCCCATTGTTGTAGTAAGCTGTAACTAACACATTGCAGTAGTTAAACTGTAGCTCTCTAACACAATTGTAAAAGCTGCATTGTAATCTTATCTATGTATAATTATTATGACCCACTAATCATCTTAGAAGTTGGGTTAATATTGTGCAATTATTATTGATTATGGAATAAAGATTTTTTTTTTTAAAGTACTAGGGGACTGATTACCTTAGCAGTTAAGTCCCATAGTGCTCAGAGCCAGTTGAGCCATTTGCAAAAACGAAACTGCAAATGTCTGCCGAAACACCAGATAAAATGCACATGACGATTCCTAGGACGGAGACTCACCCCCCCCCCCCCCCCCCCCCCCCCCCCCCCCCCCCCCGTGTATCAGATTCGTAAGACAGTACCGGTTTCTGCCATGCTGCCGACCTCTCATCAAACTGCAAACGCACGCTAAAATTCCGTAGCGTCACAGCAGCGCCGACGAGTGGCATGTTCGACGCGGCATCACGCAAACTGTGGAGGGAACAGTGCAACGCAACGCCGGTATTGTGCACTTGCCACCGAGTCGCGAGGGCTGTCGGGTGGCGCCCCTTGGCCGGGCCGGGCAGCAGGTAGGCCATTAGCGTTTCGCCTCAAACACGCCGCCGCTCGCGTGTCGGCCGCTGCCGCCGCGGCGTCCCCCGGAATTATGTCGCCGTGCGTGACGCGGCCGTTCTCACGCACGTGTGTACAGCGCTAGCGCGGCCGCGGGCTGCGGCTCAGCAGTATCGGGCACTGAGCCGTGCCTAATGTCTGCGTCGGGAACATTAACGTCTGTATCCGCTACCTGCACGGCGCGCAGCTCGCGAGTGCGGCAGCGGAAATGCCTGCATATTACAGTGATGCGTGTCTGCTCGGCCGCACCGTTAGGCTGAGGGTCCGTAGCGAAAGCGTAATGAGTCCGACTTCCGCGCCGGACTTAAGATTTACAGCTCTTTCTGCATTTCCAGTTTCAGTCAGTGACTCAGAAGAAACACTAAGTGGTTATACTTTCTGAGTTAACATATTTGTAAATTACTGTATGTTTTCTAAAAGACCGGCATGTATAACGTAATGCGCAATGTGCTAACTTACGAGACAGCAAAGAGAGCCAGGCTCGGATCGAAAACACGTGATAGTTCAATGACAGTGGGCTGGTATATTGGCCAGCCTGAATGTGGTTTTTAGGCGGTTTCCAAGCTCGTTTAGGGACATGCTGGGTTGGTTCCCGAGTTCCACCCCTGATAATACGATTCGCAATAAGTTAGAATATGAAATCACAAGAGGCAAAGTTGACACCATCCATTGACAGTTGGAATGTACTATTTTCCTTCGTTATGGTGCGACAGGAAGTGCAACTGGCCTCAAAATCACTTAGTATATGTATGTTTGTTTATGTCTGGGATCTATCCCCAATCCCCTGGATCTATTTCAAACAACTTTGGCACAGAAACAGCAGGCCTCACGAATATCGCACTGTGGGAGCAGAAATACAGGGGTATGTAGACTACCCCATACGACAAGCACAATTTTTAGCAACATTATTGGTCTGTCATATCAACCTGCATTGTAGGGCAGCCTACATGTCAGGGCCAAGAATAGAGTTTTCTGGGCCCAATATGTAGGCTGCCCTACGTGACAGGCTTGTTATGCGAGTAGAATTGGCCTGCTTTACTGAACTGTATTGCAAAGGCTACGTGTGCTGATGAACATGGCTGGGGACAGGTTGAGATGGATTTAGGAGGGGATTAACAGAATGAGGGGCAGGAGGGAGAGATGCAAAAGACAGGTGGAAGGTTTAATAAAGGCAGCAAAGGAATATGTGGAGGTGGAGATCTAAAAAGAGAGTAGAAGGAGGACATGGTCAAAGGGAAGGGGGGAGTGGGGGGGAGAAATATATGGACTGAGAGAAGGGATGGAGGGAATGGTTAGAGGGGAGGAAGAGGTAGAGTGGTGAAAAGGAGACTGCCAGATAGAGGTGGTTCTAGGTGCTTCAGTCCGGAACCACGCGGCTGCTACGGTCACAGGTTCGAATCCTGCCTCAGGCATGGATGTGTGAGATGTCTTTAGGTTAGTTAAGTTTATGTAGTTCTAAGTCTAGGGGACTGATGACCTCAGATGTTGTCCCATAGTGCTTGGAGCCATTTTAACCAGATAGAGGTAGGCGGATGAGGTGAAAAGATGAAGGAAGAACAGGTGGACACAGAGAGGAGGAGGAGATGGTGTATTCAGTAAATATGTCCACACATAGATGGCTGAACTCACAGGAAAAAGGGTAGCTAAAAAAAGAAAAAAAAAGAAAACTGGAGAGAAGAAAGACATATTGTACTTTTTCTAAACAACGCAGGGCAATAACCTCATAAATTATTCCCTCCTGAAGTGATAGTCGCAGAGAGAGGGCACCTCAAGGGAGTTCGCTCGAAATTTGAAAGGGAAGAGATCAAATTGAAGCCTTAAGTCGCTCTGTGAGTCGGTCAGTATGTAGTCGCCAATTAGTAACGACTGTATCCATTAGCTTTTTGAAAGAAATTTTCAGCGTTTGACTGCAAATTACTACTCATTTATTCCATACAGTCATGATTTCAGCTTTATAGCCGAATGTGTGACGTAAATGCACAGTAATTTACAGTCAAATGGTGGAAATTTCTATCAAAAGTATTTACATGACTGCGGTCCCCCTAGGAAAAATCAGTAACTACCATGAGGTTCTGTTGAGCTGCAACTTCTCTTTGGCGGGTCCCTTTTGTGATTTGTAAGATTTTCCTGATGTGAGTCGTCCATACCAAATTTCAGGCATCTTTTCCAAGTGGTGAAAGTAAATCGTTGATTACACACTTCGGGTCCTAACTTTTTGCTCAATATCTCTTGTTCCTCTTTCTCGATGGCACTGACGTTCACAATTTATGATAAGGTCTCTACGGTATATTATTGTACTATATATACACGTTGTGGTGAAATACAATGAGATCATTCCAGGGCAAGTTACAACACTTTGAATCAAACAAAATTTTTCCAGTATATAGTAACGCAACGTCGTGCACCTATAGCGAACCAACGACGAAAGCAGGAGAGTTTTTCCGGCAGGAATCGGTGTTTTTATATGTCTAGCAGTCCGATTTTTTCCGACAGTGTGTCCCAATCGTTTCTTCGACTATGTCAACTTTATTACGATCCAGGAGGCAATCTCAGAAGAAAGGAGTGTCTACATTTTCTGTATCGTCATTGACATTGTTCGTACTTACTCATCTACACTACTTCTTAGAATAATATTTCATTCATGCTGTTTGTACATTAACAAAATTTAAGTCATATGGACATTATTATTAACAGCATTGCACATTACATTATGTAAACCCTCTTGGTTCAGCGCTGTTCCGACAGTATAGCTTATTACTGTAACAAATTAATTACGTTAGAGTACTTTTATCGTAGCTGCTTTAAAAAGCGAGGTCTACCCAGTATATAACAGAAAATTCGCGTCTAACATAACCGGCCACGAATAGGTATTTAAAATTTTCTTCGAATCGACTGTTCATGTGGAATCGTTACCTTCACTGAATTTAATTAGGAACTGCGTTCTTTAAGATAATAGATACTATCTGGTGCAAATTGGTTTAACAAATTATTTCGCAATGTTGCTCTCAAGCAACCTCAAAACTGCACACTGTTTCCTGCAACGTGTTTCATCTTTCGAGGAGCAATGGTGCTTGAAAGCAACGTTTAAGCTATCATATACAGCGATATTCAGTTGTTTCTGGATAGTGTGCTCCTATAGCAGACACCCCGAAAGGTTATGTGAGCATCAGTTCCTGATGGAGCAGTTTCTTTCGGTTTTGTGGCGCTGTATTTTCTTGTGCAACGCAAACTGGTTATGGACGGAAATAGCAAGTCTTGAGTGTGAGTTATTATACAAATATGTTAGTGAATTCTTACCTGTGACAGTGCAAGTGGTCAGGTATTTCTTGGGAAGAGGAATTCTGGCATTGGATGACAAGGCCAGAAGAAGTAGAAAGCAGGGACTCCAGTGACATTGAATGATGTAAATATGAAAGTTTTGGTCACTGGCCAGAGCTGAGCAAAGCAGGAAGATGTAGGTATTCCCCTCAGGCGTTTTTGACTGTAAAAGATGGAAAATTTATAACTGTTCCGTGCTTTGTACCAAAAAGGAATTGTTTCAAGACATTTCACATGAAATACTGCACATTTTTTGTTTTTTTGTTTTGTTTAAGCCACTGGAACAACATTGTAGTATATTTGCTGTAGTAACCATTCGCCTTTTGAATACAATTATACGTAACAGAAACATACTTCGTGTTGAAAGAACATATGTAATATTTTTCGCATGACCAATATACATAGTTTAGGTAACTTAATATTTTTTCCTCATACTATTTCTGTATATGCCCTTTCTGACTGGATGCCATTTCAATATCGTAGCTCCACAACTCTGCATTTCCGACCTAGCTGGAAAATTTTATTGGTTTCGACGTCGCCTAGAAGTGGATGGGTTGCAGATGTGCCGCGGTTTCTGCAGGACAACCTCTCTCAGTGGGGCGTTGCGCGGAAATCGGCGAGGCTTTCCGGAGAGAGCGGCGTGCACGTGTTATTGTGCGGGCTGCGTGGCGTGGCGTGGCGTCTTCCTTCCGGGTGGTTGTGGGGGGGGGGGGGGGGGGGGGGCAGGAGGAAGGGGGGCAGCAGAAATACTGCAAAGTGGCTGGGCGGGCCGCCATGAATATTCATGGCCGCTAAGCCGGCCCGCGCTGTTTTACAGGCACGCCTCTTCCGGCCGAGAGGCGCTAAATGAATTGTCCGCGGGACATTCTCGGTAAGAGCTGCCTGCCTGCCCGCGATTAAAAGCGCCTCTCCGGTCTACGCTGCCGCTGCCTGTCCCTGCAGCCAATGGAGAGATTTCACTGCCGTGTCGCGGACTTCTGCACGTTTACGTGTTTACTGCGTTCCCATCAAGCTTTTAACTTATTTTTTTTTTCATTCATTTATTCCAAAGTTAACGACATGTTACGTATTATTTTAAAAAGATCGTACGTTTACAATTTTCAGCTCATGACACAAATTGATCATCTATTACATACTATAATTACACAAACCGAAGAAATGGAATAAAATTTGTGCCACAGCCGGGACTTGAACCCAGGTCTCCTTGCTAACCTTTTTTTTTTGTTGATCTCACTTTGCTCGTTATAGTTTGTTCCATTTGTTCAGGACAGACGCCCTACGACGTCCGTTTAAGTTCTTCGTTGATCCATTCACTCAGTTCTTTTATTCCACAAATGGAAATGAGCGTTTGGCGTCATTGGCCGGGAGGCCCCTTGCGGGGCAGGTCCGGCCGCCTTGGTGCAGGTCTTATAGCATTCGACGCCACACTGGGCGACCTGCGCGCCGGATGGGGATGAAATGATGACGAAGACAACACAACACCCAGTCCTTGAGCGGAGAAAATCTCCGACCCAGCCGGGAATCGAACCCGGGCCCGTAGGACGGCAATCCGTCACGCTGACAACTCCGCTTTCGGGTTGGACTAGTTTTTTTTTTAATTGTAGAGAGTAGCTAACCCTCTCACCGAGCACACTGAGCTATTCTGCCGCCGTGCTTGCTACGCAGGAATGCTATCATCCATCACACCACTACAGCTAACATTGCTGCTCGGGACATTCAATTCCAATGCCCTCTCCAACACAAACTTCATATCTTCAGCTTATTTTGCCCTTTTTAGATCATCATGTATTGTTTACCAACTTCTTGCCTGAGGCATGGCCTACTTAGGCATAGACTATCTGATCAAAAATATACGGACTCATTTATGTAATGCAGGATTTAGCACTAAATATCACGAAATGTGGAAAGTATTTTCTTCTCAGCACAGAAACAGTAAGAGCAGAATGGGTCAGTCTGGATAGCACAGGGGTTTTGAACGTGGACTATTGGATGTCAGCTGAGTAGCAAACCCATCAGGGACTTTTCAACCCTATACAAAGGCTTTCAAAAGCATTATCTGCATTTGGGCATTGAAATGAATCAATGGCAACAGGAGAAATTTTGTGCCAGACCCGGACTCGAACCCGTATCTTCCACTTGACCGACTCGGCCATCCGAGCACGCTTCCCACCCGACCCAAATTCCCAACTTGTTGCACGGATCACTATGCCACGCTTCCTCGATTCACATTCTAATTGCCGCTTCAGCCTCATTTAAATTCCCCCTTAGCCGGCCGAAGTGGCCGTGCGGTTCTAGGCGCTACAGTCTGGAACCGAGCGACCGCTACGGTCGCAGGTTCGAATCCTGACTCGGGTATGGATGTGTGTGATGTCCTTAGGTTAGTTAGATTTAACTAGTTCTAAGTTCTAGGGGACTAATGACCTCGGAATTTAAGTCGCATAGTGCTCAGAGCCATTTGAACCATTTAAACTCCTCCTTATACACGAACAGTGAGAATTTAGATTGAGGAGGAACTCGTACCAGGGTAATCCGTGCAATTGTCTGAAACACTATGCTCAGATGGCTTTGTGGTTAATCGAACTGGCTGCTAAGCTCGCGACCCGGGTTCTATCCTCGGCCTTGGTACAACTTTCTCTTGCCGGTTCAGTCTATATATATAAAATCGTAGCCGCACGGCGTGGCCGAGCGGTTTGAGGCGTCATGTCACGGACTGCGCGGCCCCTCCCGCCGCAGGTTTGAGTCCTCCCTCGGGCATGGGTGCGTGTGTTGTTCTTTGCGTAAGTTAGTTTAAGTTAGATTCAGTAATGTGTAGGTCTGAGGACTGATGACCTAAGTAGTTTTGTCCCTTAGAAATACACACACATTTGAACATAAAATCGCATCTGTGTGAGACCAGTAAAGTCTCTGAAATTGTCATTTCAACAATTATTTCTATCTAAAGGATGAAATATGTATCTTTGTTGTAGCGTTATCTTTGAACTCGTGATAGCGCCAAAATGGCATATTTGTAGCTCAATCAGTTATCTGTCGAACATGAAGTGAATGTTCTGTGATTGAAGATATCGGACATATTTAAATGAGACTTTCAAATTCGTAACTATCTGAAAGATATGAGACTGAAGATTAATGTTGTGAATACTCTCTTTGTAAAGAAACTACTGTTTTTGTAAATGTCTGATTGAAGTCAATAAATCACTCAGAGATAAAAATGGAGAAAAAAGTCTTTCAGTCGCAATTAGCTGAAAAACCCGGACATATTAGAAAATATGATACGTCGTTTCAGCCCCTGGACTATTGCGGCCATCCGTGAGATAAGAAGGGATTTAACTTCTTTATAACTTCCACTCAATGGGCTATTTTTATACTAAAATAACATTCCTGAAATGGGCTGGCCTGCCCAGAGTCCCTACCTGGAACATCTTCCCCATGAGTTAGAAAGACGACTTCACCCATTCTCCAGCGTCTGACATCACTATCTTCTCTTGTTTCGGCTCTTGAGGAAGAAATAATTGCTATTCCTCCACAGACATTCAAACAACTCACTGAAAGTGTCCCAGTTAACTGTAAAGTCGAAGGATGGACACATCCATTTTAATGCCCACTAATAGGTTTCCGGATACTTCTGATCAAATAGTGTGGTGTGTCACACATTTAACATATTTCGTACATTTTTGTACACATTTAATTACACTTAGAACTACTTAAACGTAACTAACCTAAGGACATCACACACATCCATGCCCGAGGCAGTATTCGAACCTGCGACCGTAGCGGTCGCGCGGTTCCAAACTGAAGCGCCTAGAACCGCTCAGCCACACCTATTTTCTTGAAAAATTAATGACTTCCTCTTTTAAAATGGACTGTCACTGACAACACATAAAAAACAATACATACAATTCATTACTGACAAGGCCTGATCGTACTATTAGAACTCATGCATGAGGAGAGGGAAGCACGTTTGACTCAAGAGTCTGCCAAAGTTTTTTCTGGAATAAGAGACAGTGAGCCCCACGGAAACAGCTGCAAAGCTTCTAAGAACCATTAGCGGCTGACAGTCACTGCATGCCATTCTGAACAGACGCTCAGTCGTGGCGTTGGCAGGGGATGGCACAGCGGGTGGTCAACACCGTTGGGCCCGCAGGGGCTGATCTAGTAGCCATTACCGTTATTTACAGTACGACCGCTAACGATATGAACTGTTTATGGCGTTTCACTGCCTCCCGTCAAGCGCTTTATTACTTTACGATCCACAATAAAATATATAACGAGCTTTCGCGATTGCTCATTTACAACACACGCTGCCTACTGCCTTCCATCCCTCGCAATCAAATAAATAAATAACTCAGTGACTGCAAATCTAGTTAACATGTCGAATCTCTACTCGCTCTGCCGAAGGGCTGAAATCCATGAGCCTTGCTCCACAGAGAAGGAAGTGGGACATGGTTAGGACGCAGGGAAGATCATGGTTGAAGTCTCTATCAGACCACATTGATGTAGGTTTTTCATGGCTTCCCAGAAATATTCTCATGAATGGTTCCTTAAGTAGGCAGTTCTCTTTTTACATGAACTGGAAACGTGTACTCAACTTGAGTCCATGTTTTATGGTACACGCTCATCAGTAATAGTCCTCTTTCAGAACTGATGTAACGTCAATATTGATAATCTTGCTATTACAAACTTAAGTTTCTCACTGCTAGTAAAGTACAATTCAGGTTGGGTGAACTAGTCCCGCTATAGTCACTCATCCGGTCGCTAAGTACTGTAGTAACCTGTGACGAACTACACACGCTCTGCGAATAAATTGACAGACGCCGAGGTGGAAGGTTGAGAGAAGCCCTCCGGTCATTGGCGGCGGCCTAAATACTTGGTGTCGAGAGGGCGTTGGTGGCGTGTTGCTAGTGGGTGTGTCTTTGGCCTCTCTGGTGACAGGCACGCTTGATCCTGCGTCTACTAATGGATCTTGGAGCCTCATCTTTTCCAACTAGTGAGCTAGCGAGAGCTTGCCCCATCACACATCTATAACGACGTCCTTGTCGATGAGATATACAAATACAAAGCCCTTCTGTATAGAAAAAAATTAAAACTACATAACTGGTATTAGATTTTACATTATGGAAGTAACTGCTTTCCTGAATCATGTTTGTCGAAAACCTCTTGTTCAGAGAATGTTACCCGCTTGACTGGAATGATTTTACCTAGTCCTACTTAGTTTCACGTGAGCTCCCGAGGCCCAGTGCACACCGTCCTTGGAGACGAGGCGCACGCTAGAGCTTAAGTCTTGGTGGTGACTTAGTACTTACGAACCGCATTTTTAAAATGTGACTAGGCCTATTCAGGCTGTTTTAGCTTTATTTCTAGACCATGCTCTCTTAGAAAAATTATAGTTTCAGGTATATTTTCTGAAGAAGGCTTAATTATTTGGGCTGAAACCTAGGTAAAGGTCGGTTTCATTATCAAGGCTGATAGTTTCTGTATATCATACCAGAGATGCTCAATAATGTTCATGTCTGAGGACTTTGGTGGCCAGCGGAGTATTGAAACTCAGAAGAGTGTTCTGGAGCCACTCTGTAGTAATTCTGGACGTGTGGGCTGTCACAAAGTCCTGAAGGTATTTCCCAAGTCCGTCGGAATGCACAATGGACATGAATGGATGCAGGTGATCACACAGAATGATTACGTACGTGTCACCTGCTAGAGTCGTATCTAGACGTATCAGGGGTCCCACATAGCTCCACCTGCAGACGCCCCACACCATTACAAAGCCTCCACGAGCTCGAACAATCCCCTGATGACAAGCAAGGTCCATGGATTTATGAGGTTTCTTCAATACAAGTGCAAGTCCATGCCCCCATACAATTTGAAACGAGACTCGTCCGACCAGGCAACATGTTTCCAATCATCAACAGTCCATTGTCGGTGTAGCCGGACCGAGGCGAGGCGTAAAGCTTTGAGTCGTGCAGTCAGTAAGGGAATACGAGTGGTCCTTCGGCTCCGAAAGCCCATATAGATGGTGTTCCGTTGAATTGTCCGCACGCTGACACTTGTTGATGGCCCAGCGTTGAAATCTGCAGCAATTCGTGGAAGGGTTGCACTTCTCTCACGCTGAACGATTCTCTTCAGCTATCATTGGTCCCGTTCTTGCAGGATCTTCTTTTGGCCGCAGCTGTGTCGGAGATTTGATGTTCTGTCAGATTACTGACATTCACGGTACACTCGTAAAATAGTTGTACGGGAAAGTCGCCACTTCATCACTACCTCGGAGATGCTGTGTCCCATCGCTCGTGCGCCGACTATAACACCACTTTCAAACTCACTTAAATCTAGATAACTTGCCATTGTAGCAGCAGTAACAGATCTAACAACTGCGACAGACACTTGTCTCATATGTACGGGCGTTGCCAGCCGCAGCGCAATATTCTGCCTGTTTACATATCTCTTTGTTTGAATAGGTATTCATATACCAGTTTGTTTCGCGCTTCAGTGTATATTCGGCTAATATGACGGTGTACATGGTTTTAACAACGTTGATGACAGTGTGTTGACCGAAACTGGTAGCTAAATAAAGAATTTTATCGGCAGCTCGAGACAATAATCATCGCATTTTTGAAAAATTAACATAATTACACTACTGACCATTAAAATTGCTTCACCAAGAAGAAATGCAGATGGCAAACGGGTATTCTTTGGACAAATATATTATAGTAGAACTGACATGTTATTACATTTTCACGAAATTAGGCTGCATAGATCCTGAGAAAATATTACCCAGAACAACCAACCCTGGCCGTAATACACCTGGACATTGAGTCAAACAGAGCTTGGATGGCGTGTACAGGTACAGCCAGTTGCTCGCCCACCATTGATCAGACGTTTTTCATTGGTGAGAGATCTGGAGAATGTGTTGGCCAGGGCAGCAGTCGAACATTTTCTGTATCCAGAAAGGCCCTTAGAGGACCTGCAACATGCGGTCGTGCATTATACTATTGAAATGTAGTGTTTCGCAGGGATCGAATAAAGGGTAGAGGGACGGGTGGTAACACATCTCAAATGTAACGTCCACTGTTCAAAGTGCCGTCAACGCGAACCAGAGGTGACCGAGACGTGTAACCAATGGCATCCCATTCCATCACTCCGGTGATACGCCAGTATGGCGATGACGAATACACGCTTCCAATGTGCGTTCACCGCGATGTCGCCAAACACGGATGCGACCATAATGATGCTGTAGTAAACAGAACCTGGATTCATCAGACAAAAATGACGTTTCGCCATTCGCGCACCCAGGTTCGACGTTGAGTACACCATCGCAGATGCTCCTGTCTGTGATGCAGCGTCAAGGGTAACCGCAGCCATGGTCTCCGAGCTGATAGTCCATACTGTTCGTGCAGGTGGTTGTTGTCATGCAAACGTCCCCATCTGTTGACTCATGGATCGTGACGTGGCTGCACGATCCGTTACAGCCATGGGCATAAGATGCCTGTCATCTCGACTGCGAGTGATACGAGGCCGCTGGTGTCCAGCACGGCGTTCTGTTTTACCCTCCTGGGCCCACCGATTCCTTAATCTACTAACAGTCGTTGAATCTCGACCAATGCGAGCAGCAATGTCGCGATACGATAAACTGCAATCGCGATAGTGTACAATCCGACGTTTATCAAATTTGGAAACGTGGTGGTAGGCATTTTTCCTCCTTACACGAGGTATCACAACAACGTTTCAGCAGGCATCGCCGGTCAACTGCTGTTTGTGTATGAGAAATCGGTTGGAAACTTTCCTCATGTCAGCACGTTGTAGGTGTCGCCACCGGTGCCAAACTTGTGTGAATGCTGTGAAAAGCTAATCATTTGCATATCACAGCATCTTCTTCCTGTCGGTTAAATTTCGCGTCTGTAGCACGTCATCTTCGTGGTGTAGCAATTTTAATGGCCAGTAGTGTATAGCCCATGTGAAGAACAGAAATGGACCCGTACGGTTAACAGTAGCAAAGTGCCGGCCCTAGCGTTGACGTGCTGGGAACGAACGGCGGTTGTCGGGAGGCCTCTGTGTGGCCGCCGTGCGGCGCTTGCCTTGGTGGGGCAGGGAGCGCACAGCACAGCGCCGGCAGCGCCTGCTGGACCGGTGCGGCCAGGCACGCGCGCCGCTTCTCCTCGTGGCTGGCTGCGCTGCGTGCAGCCTCCCTGAATGGGCGGCGGCGCGCCGCGGCTGCGCCGTTTTTGTCGCTGCTCGAGCGCCGCGCCGTCTCGTCGCCTAGCACCTGGCTTTGGCGCTGCCTCCGGTTGGCGGCGGCAGAGCCCGCAAAGGCAGCGCGCGCCGCCGCAGGTACCGGCGCCGCGGCACAGCCTAAACGGGAGCGGGGGCCGCTTTCTGCTGTCAGGCTGCCACCTGTCTGTACGTCTGCACAGACCGCAGAAAAAAGCTGCCGCGGCCTCTTAGAAGTACCGACTTAATGACCGCCGAATGCACCCACCGGCAATGAACGCCCGACACTCTAAGACAAAAACCCGTTGCACCACCAAGGAATTGCCCAAAAGGGACGGGAATCGGTGGACGCGGTGACTTGAACAGACAAATTTCTTTGATTGGCGTGTTGTGTGCACCACGACCATATAGTGGATAGGATTGGAAGGAAAATCAACATTGGCCGTGTTTGGTTGTTTTATTGTCAGCAAAACAGATAGGCAAATGATTAAAATTTCAGAAAATTGCATTATTTATTCGAGATAAAGAGCTAAAGAGCTTCGCAAACCGACTACAAAAACACATCGGTCCACTTCAGGCTCCTACGCAAGCGTTTATTCGGCTTGACATTGATTGATAGAGTTGTTGGACGTACAGTTGGCGCTTTAGATCGTCAAAACTCCGAGCTGGCTAGATGGGTCTGACCGTAATCGTCCAAATGCCGCAAACTTTCTCAGTTGAGGAGAGCTCTGGAGACCTTGCCGGAGAAGACAGGGTGTCCCAAGCATGACGACAAGCAGTAGAAACACTCTCCGTATGCTGGTGGTCGTTATGTTGCTGAGATCCCAGACCAGGATGGTTTGCCATTAGGGGCCACGGATCGAGGTGTAAGATATGGACGACGTACCGCTGTGCTGTTAGGGTTCCGAGGATGACAACCAAAGGGAGTCCTGGTATGAAATGATATGCTACCACAGACCATCAATCCTGGTTGCCTGGTCGTATGGTGGGCGACAGTTAGGTTGGTATACCACCTCCGTCCAGGTCGTGTCAAGACACGTCTTCGGACTGGAGTCCCGTTGACTGGAGTAGAACTGCCTTCAGTGATAAATTCCGTGCCGGCCGCGGTGGTCTCGCGGTTCTAGGCGCGCAGTCCGGAACCGTGCGACTGCTACGGTCGCAGGTTCGAATCCTGCCTCGGGCATGGATGTGTGTGATGTCCTTAGGTTAGTTAGGTTTAAGTAGTTCTAAGTTCTAGGGGACTGATGACCACAGCAGTTGAGTCCCATAGTGCTCAGAGCCATTTGAACCATTTTTTGATAAATTCCGTTCCGAGCTGAGCCCCGATCACCAACGGAGACCTGTCTGGAGGCGCCCCAGACAGCAGTGAGATACGAGCCTGACTCTAGCCCGCCATATGACCCGACAACCAGGAGTGAAGACTTGGGGTGTCTTTTCTTTTCATTGCAGAATCTCTTTGTTTGACAGCTACAGCACCATTACAGCACAGCGGTACCTTGACGAAATTGTATGTCCCGTTTTGTTGCCGTCCACAGTGGGCTTTCTTTCCAGCAAGATAACGCCCTCCCTCAAACGGTGAAGATTTTTAGTGCTTGTCTTCGTGCTAGACAATCCCCGCCTTGCCAGCAAGGTCATCGGATCCCTACCGAATCGAGAACGTTCGGAACATTGTGGGCCCTCCAGCTACCTAGGGGTTTTGACGATCTGACACTCCAATTGGACAGAATTTGGCACGGTGTCTCTTAGGAGGACATCCAAATCTGTCTGTCAGTGACGAGCCGAATGACTGCTTGCATAAGGACCTGAGGTGGATCAACACATTATTGATTTGCTCAATTTGTGAAGCTCTTTGTCTCGAATAAATCAACCACTTTTTCTGAAATTACAGGAATTTGTTTAGAATTGGAAGGAAAATCAGCATTGGCGGTAATTTGTTGTGTTATTGTCAGCAAAATCGATTTTCGGGCACTTAGTGACCATCCTCAGTGCTAGAAATTAAAAATTTTCACATAACGATCAGAGAGTATAAAACCGAAAATCACAACTACACCTGCGTATGAACATAACAGTTGGTAGGGACGTACCTGTAATATACAATTAAAATTGGTAGGCACTGGTATCAAGCTATAACCACAAGCTTAGAGCGATCACATAAACTGAGGCCGCTGTTTACATGCACCTGTAGAGCAGACCTCGGTGTGACAGGGCTTGGAACGCCCTCTATGTGTCATGTGTCACGTGGAGACTTAATATTACTGGTTTTGCAAGATAATACCTCTTGTGCATTTGTGACTCATGAAGTAATTGAAATTTAAAATGTTCGTAAAAAACATAGCAGACGAAGGGGAAGCAAACATCAACCTGGAGAAAGCGTTCGACAATGTCAAACGATGTAACATGTTCGAAATTCTGAAGAAAATAGTGGTAAGCTGTAGAGAGAGACGGCTAATACACAATATGTACAAGAGCCAAGAGGGAATAATAAGAATGGGAGACAAGAACTAAGTGTTGGATTAGTAGTCTTTCGTCCCTACTCTTCAATCCGTACATAGAAGAGGCAATGGTGGAAATAAAAGGAAGATTCAAGAGTGAAATTAAAATTCAAGGTGAAAAAAGATATCACTGATAAGATTCGCTGATGACATTTCTATCCCGAGTGAAAGTAAAAAACAGTTGCAGGAGCTGTTGAATGGAAGGAACAGTTTAATGAGTACAGAATATGAACTGAGGATAAATTGAAGAAAGACAAAAGTAATGAGAAGTAGCAGAAATGAGAACAGTGAGAAACTCAACGTCATTATTGATGGTCGTGAAGCAGATGAAGTTAATGAATTCCTGCAACTAGGCAGCAAAATAACCCATGGGGAACGGAGCAAGAAGGACTTAAAAAGAAGATTAGTACTGCCAAAAGGTCATGTGAAATCTGCGAATTGCGGGGAAAACGGAAACTAAGACAATCGAAGATTTGAGATGTGATGCTGCAGTCGAAAGGTGAAAGTTAGGTGGACTGACAAGGTAAGGGATGGAGGGGTTTTGCACAGAATAGGAGAGGAAAGAAATATTCTGAAAACACTTGCAAAAAGAAGGGACAGGATGACGGGACATCAGAGAATAACTTCCACCGTACTAGATTCGGCGGCTCGTGATCTTGCGGTAGCGTACTCGCTTCCCGCGCACGGGGTCCCGGGTTCGATTGCAGCCGGAGTCTGAGATTTTCTCTACCTCGAGATAACTGGGTGTTGTGTGCCTTTCATCATCATTTCTTCCTCATTTACGCGCGAGTCGCCGTAGTGGCGTTAAAGAACTTGTGGAGCGGCGGCCGAACCGCCCCGTGAGGGGTTTTCCGGCCAACAATGCCATACGCTCATTATTATTACCGTACTAGAGGGAGCTGCAGAGTGTAAAAACTGTAGAGAAAGACATAGATTTGAATACATTCAGTAAATAATTGAGGACGTCGGTTGTAGGTGCTAGTCTGAGATGATGAGGTTGGCACGAGAGAGAAAATCGTGGCGACCCGCAACAGACCAGTAAGAAGTCTGATGACAAGAAAAAAAAAAGAGATCTTAGGATTAATGGAGCCATCTAAAAAAAATCCAAAAAGGCTTTTATCGCGAAATGGGGGAGATAGTGTCAGGAATAAGATAAGCGAGTTGGGGTGACAACCATTAAAGCACAGGCGTTTTTCGTTGCGGCGAGATCTTTTCAAGAAATTTTGATTACAAATTTCCTCTTCTGAAGGAGAAAATACACTGCTGGCCATTAAAATTGCTACACCAAGAGGAAATGCAGATGATAAACGGGTATTCATTGGACAAATATATTATACTAGAACTGACATGTGATTACATTTTCACGCAATTTTGGTGCATAGATCCTGAGAAATCAGTACCCAGAACAACCACCTCTGGCCGTAATAACGGCCTTGATACGCCTGGGCATTGAGTCAAACAGAGCTTGGATGGCGTGTACAGGTACACTGCCCATGCAATTTCAACACAATACCACAGTTCATCAAGAGTAGTGACTGGTGTATTGTGACGAGCCAGTTGCTCGGCCACCATGGATCAGACGTTTTCAATTGGTGAGAGTTCTGGAGAATGTGCTGGCCAGGGCAGCAGTCGAACATTTTCTTTATCCAGAAAGGCCCGCGCAGGACCTGCAACCTGCGGTCGTGCATAATCCTGCTGAAATGTAGGGTTTCGCAGGGATCGAATGAAGGGTAGAGCCACGGGTCGTAACAGATCTGAAATGTAACGTCCACAGTTCAAAGTGTCGTCAATACGAACAAGAGGTAACCGAGCCGTGTAACCAATGACACCCCATAACATCACGCAGGGTGATTCACCAGTATGGCGATGACGAATACACGCTTCCAATGTGTCTTCACCCCGATGTCGACAAACTCGGTTGAGACCATCACGATGCTGGAAACAGAACCAGGATTCATCCGAAAACATGACGTTTTGCCATTAGTGCACCCAGGTTCGTCGTTGAGTACACCACCGCAGACGCTCCCGTCTGCGATGCAACGTCAAGGGTAACCGCAGCCATGGTCTCCGAGCTGATAGTCCGTGCTGCTGCAAACGTCGTCGAACTGTTTGTGCAGATGGTTGTTGGGTTGTTGTCTTGCAAACGTCCCCATCTGTTAACTCAGGGATCGAGACGTGGCTGCACGATCTGTTACAGCCATGGGCATAAGATGCCTGTCATATCGAATGCTAGTGATACGAGGCCGTTGGGATCCAGCGCGGCTTTGCGTTTTACCCTACTGAACCCACCGATTCCATATTCTGCTAACAGTCATTGGATCTCGACCAACGCCAGCAGCAACGTCGCGATACGATAAACCGCAATCGCGATAGGCTACAATACGACGTTTATCGAAGTTGGAAACGTGGTGGTAGGCATTTCTCCTCCTTACACGCGGCATCACAACAACGTTTCGCCAGGCAACGTCGGTCACTGCTGTTCGTGTATGAGAAACTTTCCTCATGTCAGCACGTAGTAAGTGTCGCCACCGGCGCCAAGCTTGTGTGAATACTCTGAAAAGGTAATCATTTGCATATCACAGCATCTTCTTCCTGTCGGTTAAATTTCGCGTCTGTAGCACGTCATCTTCGTGGTGAAGCAATTTTAATGGCCAGCAGTGAATATTACTGACACCAGCCTACATGGTGAGAAATGACCATCGTAATAAATAAGAGACATCAGGGCCCGAACTGGAGTTTTGAGCGTTCTTTTTCCCCAGAAGCTTTTCGAGAGTGGAACGGCAGAGAAAT
This sequence comes from Schistocerca gregaria, assembly GCF_023897955.1. Taxonomy (NCBI): domain Eukaryota; kingdom Metazoa; phylum Arthropoda; class Insecta; order Orthoptera; family Acrididae; genus Schistocerca; species Schistocerca gregaria. The sequence goes on from NC_064923.1 coordinate 199,515,316, forward strand.
AATCGGAGTGAACCCTCCCGCAGGCAGTGAAGTGTGAATAGTAGAGCAGTCGTGTAGATGTCGATCTGGTACCATACATGTCCCCATCATGTGAGAATTGTAACTGAACTTTATTCTGAGCCACTGCTACACACTGACTCACAAACAGCAGTGGCCTGAAAGTCGTTTGGTAACGAGCAGAAATACTTTCGCCTGCAAACACACTTTTAACACGGATTACGGCTACAAGACGTGACAGTGTAAGCAAATATTGGCAAGGAATAATTTTAAGTTTAAATTTTACTGATTCTCTTCCATCGCGTTCCCAAGCCAGCCAAAAATAAATAAGGAAAAGAAAAGAGAAAGCCTTACTGTAGAATAAATGCGTGAAACATCGAGATGCAAACAGAAACAGCGTTTGGAATCCAGCTGATTTCATTTCTATATTTGTAAGCAGGGCCTTACCGTGACAGCCAAGGAAAAAAATATTCTGGAATTTCTCCCTTTTTGTTGCGCTGTGAATGCGTAAATCGCAAGGGATACGAGGTGCGCTTACGAGCGCGAGATATCGGTTGGAAAGCTGCCGCGCCGTATCTGTCAGTGGCAGACGATTTGCGTTCGCAGATCGCAGATCGCCAGAGAGCCCGGACCGCGCCGTGGCCGTAAACCGGCATTAACAGTGGCCGGCCGGCCTTCTCTCCAGAGACGCTTTTAATGCCCTGCACGAGTCCCGTCTCGGGCGTCAATGAAATAAATTGTCCGGTGCGATTACGGCGGTCTGGAACTGCAATTACGCCAAAGCAAATTGTTCCAAGAAAGCTTTTTTTTGTGAGACGAGGATCCCAACTTAATGTGTTTCCGGCTTTCTGCAAGGTTGAATGACATCCGTGTACTCAGCTAAATTGTTTCTTCGCCCTGGACAAATTGCAACAAATACCAGAAAAGAGTGTTACATCCCTGGCTGTACACTGAGCTAGCAGGTCAGGTGTCATACATCGTGCTGCTAACGGTATCCTGTTGCACTACAGCGTTCCCAGGGTAGAAATACGCGAAAAAAATTATTGTATATTTCCTTTGGCCTTATTTTAGTGAGCTGGTCGTCTTTTCACTGCTGATTTGTTACGTTGGCGAATCACGTGACTGAGTCGTAAGGTTCTTTTTCTACTACTTCTCATCGGACGAACAAATGTCTCAACTAATTTTGTTTTAAAAAGTGAACTGTAGAAAAATTCCCTAGGCCTAGATATCCATGTTTCCTTTTATTGATGGACTTCACATTACTTATCATTTTCCGGTTCTCCTCTCTATGATGCAACCATGGACTGGTCAGTCCAGAAAGCAAGGCCTTACTCTCTGAGATTCATAGTTTTCCGCATATCAACCAAGGGTTACTGAAATGTGCCGAAACTGTATTATACTGGAGTATTGACACTAATGACAAGTGCTCATCGCTATAAATTCTTATCTACTCGCCAATTTCCCTGAGGTGTTCGCCATTTAGAACAGTCCGAGGGGCTAAGAAAGCTCCAATTGCTGCGAGCATACTTCCACCGCCCCTTTTCCTGTCTCTGTTATCGACACCTAGTCTTTTCAGTACTTTCATTAAGTTTTTGATGCTGTAGCTTGTTCTTACCTAGGCTCAAGTTTTAAGGGCGGTCCCTTTTTTTTATGGTCGCGCCAGAGTTCGCTTAATTTCGCCTGAAACCTGGAATGCTGAGTTTGTAAGACACAACGGGTTCAAAATCACCGCACGCGCATGAGTAACTGTCCCTGTTCCAACCCTGATAATTCTCAAATCATTTCAAAATCATTTCACTTCTCTGAATGGCCGCCCCATTCGCGGTTGCCTCGACTATTTTCCTTCTTGTTTTCAACTGTAAAAGCTGTTCTTACTGTTTCAACTAGCCTTTTAATCGCTGCTTCGTCCCTTTTCCCAACTGCCTCCTTACACTCTAAACCTCTTCTAACTGCTTACTCGCACTCTGTCCCTCTACCAACTTCCTACCTATACCCCCTTTACTTCTACCTTCTCACACCATCTTCTCTATGTCTTTTACTCTTCCACCTGCCTTGTCACAAGTCACACCCTTTTCCTTTTCCACTTTTCCTCTACCCCTGTCTATCTTCCACGTACCTAGTACATCTCTCCCTCCTCTACGTTTTCTCTCTCCATTTCCTCCACCCCTTTTTTCTTTCCATATCCTCCTCCCCCTCCCTGTATCTTTTCCCTACTCCCATCTCTCAGCACATCTCTTCCCTTCCTCTACCGCTCCTTCTCTCCCTCCTCCCCTCTCTCTGTACATCTCCTCCCTCCCTCTCTCTCCCCCCCTGTCTCTCTATCCAGCTTCTTCCCCCTCTCTGTTCATCTCCACTTTCCTCTTCTCTATGTCGAGAAGAAATAAAAACTTTGAGGTTCGCCGATGACATTGTAATTCTGTCAGAGACAGCAAAGGACTTGGAAGAGTAGTTGAACGGAATGGATAGTGTCTTGGAAGGAGGATATAAGATGAACATCAACAAAAGCAAAGCGAGGATCATGGAATGTAGTCGAATTAAGTCAGGTGATGCTGAGGTAATTAGATTAAGAAATGAGATAGTTAAAGTGGTAAAGGAGTTTTACTATTTGGGGAGCAAAATAACTGATGATGGTCGAAGTAGGGAGGATATAAAATGTAGACTGGCAATGGCAAAGAAAGCGTTTCTGAAGAAGAGAAATTTGTTAACATTGAGTATAGATTTAAGTGTCAGGAAGTCATTTCTGAAAGTATTTGTATCGAGTGTAGCCATGTATGGAAGTGAAACATGGAAGATAAATAGTTTGGACAAGAAGAGATTAGAAGCTTTTGAAATGTGGTGCTACATAAGAATGCTCAAGATTAGATGGGTAGATCACATAACTAATGAGGAAGTATTGAATAGGATTGGGGAGAAGAGAAGTTTGTGGCACAACTTGACTAGAAGAAGGGATCGGTTGGTAGGACGTATTCTGAGGCATCAAGGGATCACCAATTTAGTATTGGAGGGCAGCGTGGAGGGTAAAAATCGTAGAGGGAGACCAAGAGATGAATACTTTAAGCAGATTCAGAAGGATGTAGGTTGCAGTATGTACTGGGAGATGAAGAAACTTGCACAGGATAGAGTAGCATGGAGAGCTTCATCAAACCAGTCTCTGGACTGAAGACCACAACAACAACAACATGTCCATCTCATCTACTAACTGTCCACCCTCCTACACCCTATCTTTCTGTTCATTTCCTACTTCCATCTATCCATTTCCTTCTTCTCCCTTTCTCTGCCTTTCTCATACATCTTTCTCTCTGGCTTTACCTGCCTCCCTTCTCCCTCTATCCTCCTTCTTCTTCTTCTCCATTTCACTATTCATCTAATCCTCCCTTCGCTCGCTATCCATCTCCTTCCTCTCCCTTCCTCCTCGGCCATGCCTGTTCGTACTATACAAGTTGTAATGCATTCCGCTAATACCTGGGCAATACAGCAGATGTACATGGTAGCCTAGATGTTAGGTATTACCAATCCTTTTTCAAATTTTGGAAATTTGTGGTAAGTTATATGGGTCGAAACTGCTGAGGTCATGAGTCCCTAAGCTTACACACTACTTAATCTAACTTAAACAACACACACACACCCATGCCTGAGGGAGGACTCCAACCTCCAACGGGGGCAGAAGAGCGGACCGTGATGAGGCACCTTAGACTGTGCGGCTACCATTTTTCATCCCCACACCCATGATGTATAAACTATAATATTTGTTAATTTCAGTTACTCTTTTCAATATTTATCGAAGGCATTCAGACGAATCATCAAATAAGACATTATCGAAAGACTGTTGCTAGTTAGACGTTACTTGTTAGATAAGTTTTCTTGGAAACTGTCTGAGTACAAACTGAAATAGAAGAAGGACGAACACAGAGTTGTTATCTTTGTTGATTCAATCTATATCGTTCTGAACATCTTATGTTTATTTATGCAACCCATAGGCTCACATCAATGGCGCCAGTTTGAGTAAACTGATTTTGGGTTTTAGGTCCCGTTGTTATAATGTTGTTGTTGTTGTCTTCAGTCCTGAGACTGGTTTGATGCAGCTCTCCATGCTACTCTATCCTGTGCAAGCTGCTTCATCTCCCAGTACCTACTGCAACCTACATCCTTCTGAATCTGCTTAGTGTACTCATCTCTCGGTCTCCCTCTACGATTTTTACCCTCCACGCTGCCCTCCAATGCTAAATTTGTGATCCCTTGATGCCTCAAAACATGTCCTACCAACCGATCCCTTCTTCTAGTCAAGTTTTGCCACAAACTTCTCTTCTCCCCAATCCTATTCAATACCTCCTCATTAGTTACGTGATCTATCCACCTTATCTTCAGTATTCTTCTGTAGCACCACATTTCGAAAGCTTCTATTCTCTTCTTGTCCAAACTAGTTATCGTCCATGTTTCACTTCCATACATGGCTACACTCCAAACAAATACTTTCAGAAACGACTTCCTGATACATAAATCTATATTCGATGTTAACAAATTTCTCTTCTTCAGAAACGCTTTCCTTGCCATTGCCAGTCTACATTGTTATAATACACAACTATAAACTTAACGGTTCCACGGTCTTTGCAGTGGCTCTCTTCAGGGCTACTTTACTGCAATTAGTCTCCCTGGAAAGGAAGGCAGCAAAGAAGGTAGGAACGTCGGCTTTATAATTATTTTAGTGTATCATAACACTAAAAAGGATTTTATTCAAACGTTACTCCCAGTTGCAAAACCTGTTCTCCTTTGTATTTCACGAAAGTCTTTCATATTTAATTTTTGAGTTGTGTAAAGTATCTGCACCAAGAATGCAACCTGTGTGTGTGTGTGTGTGTGTGTGTGTGTGTGTGTGTGTGTGTGTGTGTGTGTCCTTCTGTTTCGTCCACACATCTTGAAGTGTTTCTGGCTCCGCCTTGTGTTTGCAATTTGAGGCTGCTGTTTACGGTTTCGCGAATTACCCCGGTTCCAGGTCACGGAATTATGTCAAAATCTCTGAGGCTCAGAACAGTGGCGCCTGGAGCTGAAATTATTTGCTGCGGGAAGGTGCGGGGGAAACACAGAGAGGGCAGCCTTTTAATTTATAGCATTCAGTCCTCAAGGCGCCGCGCAAAGCCATCTCTAAAAATATGAAGCGCTTGGCATTGGTACAAAGAGGCGCGGATCTCCGCGATGAGAGAGACAAGCCGTGCGCGGCAGGCGCGCTTATCGTTTAGCACGTCGTTCCGGCGCCACACCAGGCCGATTCCGGCGTCCCGCGCTCACGTCGGAGCCTGCAACTCGGGCCGCTCGCCGACTGATTTGTGTGTGGCACGCAGAGAGCTGCCTCGTGTGCACCCATTAGGGATGAAAAGGAATCCGCTGGACTTACGACGCGCAAACGACAGACTAAAATATTTTGGTAGTGTGAATAACGTCCGGAACGAGGTAGGTTCATATAAAGTGTTCCAAATTAATGCACAATATTTGAAATTTTAAAAATTCTAGCAGATGCACTATTTTCTAGCTATAGGCTCTTGAAGGTTATGCCTATGGCGACAACACTCTTACTTTTATATTTTGCGGAGGTGGTGTTTTACAGCTCGTAAGCATTCGAAAAACGTCATGCTACAACCGCCAATAACTGCTGCACTGGGTCTGATGCTGTCCGTATTGTAAACTGTAATTTAATACTGTAATTTAACATGCGTGCGTAGCATGATTGATGAACGCTAGATTTGACATTTCTGACCTAATGCTACCGCCAAAAGTGTTGAAAATATGATTGTTTCTAATGTTTGGTTTCCTTCACACTAGTGGAAATGGAAATGATCGTATGGCATTGTTGGCCGGGAGGCCCCATTCGGGGGAGTTCGGCCGCCATATTGCAGGTCCTTTTTAGGTGACGCCACATCGGCGACTTGCTAGTCAATGATGATGGGCACACAATAGCCAGTCTCTTGCCGGGAATCGAACCCGGGTCCTCTGCATGGTAGCTGGGAACGCTATCATTACGCTACGGAGGCGGACTTCGCACTAGAGCCTCTTACGGACGCTAGTCAGTTGTTTCTTGACGATGGTGTAATAAATCGAACCCGGCAACCCGGGTGCGGGAAGCGAGAACGCTACCGCTCTACCACGAGCTGCGGACAGTTGTCATTATCAATTTCCTCAACTTCACTTTTCATCTTTATACCATTCACATTTGCTCGATATCAGCAACTGAAGCATTCCCATTACATTTCAAGTGAGTTCGTGGCTCAGTCTTGATTTTATCACTTGGCAAAATAACTTTCGGGAACACCTCACGGGTCGAAGAAGCTTTCCTTTCTTTTTTTACTTTTCTATCGAAAACTTTAAGTCCTTCCTTCAATTCAGTTGTGGAATGGTCTTGTCTGTTCCAACAGCTTTCCTTGTTCTTCACTTTTCTTAGTCAGTTCATCAACATGAAAATTTTCGTTCTTAATTTCTACCGTTTCTCCCATGGCATCCAAGCTGCCCTCAGTTAAAAGCGTCTCTTCCTCAACTAACCCCTTGTTCCTAGCTTGTAGATCTTCTCCTGAGGTTTCTTTCTCCTCCTCCATTCACAAAACCCAGCTTTTGCCTATAACATATTCTTTGGCCATTTTTGGAGAACAATGACTGTTTCTACTAATGTTCCGTGGATGTCATGTAACTATGTAATCCTCTGGTTTATATCTGAACCAGGATTCTGATGATGGCTAACGCCGAAACGCATAAAAATGGATTAATAAATGAAGGAATACTGGTTTCTAGTTTCTCCTCATTATAATTTCGTCATCTGAAAACTGCAGACAATGTAAATTCTTCATCATAGTTGTCGCCCTCCTGGGTGCCTTTATGGCACAACTTTTTTAATGGAGAATGCTGTGGCAGATTTCCAGCTGGGACTACAGCTAATCTTTCCAGGCGTACTCGAGGACGTTGCTATGATCATTTGTACCTCCCAAATAGATGTCGCGAAATAATTATGACGACAAAATCCTCCCAAATAGGTGTCTGGAAATAATTATGAAGACAAAATCAGACAAATTAGGTGTCATACGGAGCATTCGCAATAATCACTCTTTCCGCGATCCATTAGTCAATGGAAGAGAAAAACGTAAAAGTAGCCTACCGAATCCTTTATCGCAGTCAATAAAATTCTTATAGGCATGTGATCTCATTGCCAATGTGCAGAATTCTGACGTGTCGAGTGCTATTGAAAATGGCCTTCCTCAGAGTCTTGTTGCTCACTGCTCAACGAGAAAAGTTTTGGTTCTTATATACTGTCAGAAGGGCTGTGATCGTAATCTTATTGGCAACTGACTATGAGGGGAAGGGGTGCTAGACGTGTTTTATTGGCATTTGGATTATTTCTTTTCATTGGTGGAAAAATGTTGCTTGCCACTGACGTTAATAGGTACACGTACGTAGGCGAGACGGGACGGCCGAACAGCAGACCGACATCTGAACATGAAAGATATAGCCCACTAAGACAACATAGCAAGTCGGCGATGAGTGCTGTAAACAGAATTTCGAGAAACCCACGATCTGGTGAAACGGCCTGTTAGCTTCAGAGGAAAATGTAAGAGGCTACATAAATAGCCAAGTTAGTCGCCAGCATGGATAGAGAGGACGGGTACCGACTTACGGCGTCTTGTTTTCCACCAGTAATAGTGCTAGCCGGCAGGAGTGACCGAGCGGTTCTAGGCGCTGCAGTCTGGAACCGCGCGACGCTACGGTCGCAGGTTCGAATCCTGCCTCGGGCATGACTGTGTGTGATGTCCTTAGGTTTAAGTAATTCTAAGTTCTAGGGGACTGATGACCTGAGAAGTTGAATCCCATAGTGCTCAGAGCCATTTGAACCATTTTTTGAGTAACAGTGCTAGGGAACAGCAGCTCAACACACAGGCCCGCGGGAGGCCACAGCGATCGCGTGTCACGGGGTACTGGAACGCCTCAGCCGGCTCTAGGCAGCAAGTCAACAGTGCTGCATCACAGCTACCACCCGTCCCTCATTCGGCTATTTCCACCGTTGGCAAGCAATTAAGCAAACATCAATCAAGAACGTCTGTTTCCACGAATGAAAAGAAATGATGTTTACCCCATTACAGGACTAATACCTCCTCGTCCTCAATACCCTATCAGATTACAATAACAGCCACTTCGGCCATTACATAAGAACCAAAACTTTTTTTATTCAACAGCAAAAACATCTTGAGTAAGGTCGTTTCGAATCGTGAACGATACGTCGGATAATTTCACACGCTGATAATAACGTCACTCATTTTATTGACAGGAATAGAAAAGCTTTGAAAATATAATGGTAACACAATTACCCTCCGCCACACACCGCAAGGTGGTTTGCGGTGCTGGTAGATGTACGTGTAGACGTAGAGTCCAGAAAGCAGTAGTAAATGAAAGCGAGGCCAGTTACAGTGGTTGTGCAGGTGACTGTGCTGTAGACAGACGCCTTGCCTGCCTTGCGCTACAGCGGTCGGAGCCCGGTCGCCGTAGGCCGCGAGATGAAACCGCCAGATTGGCGCCTGTGCCCCACTTACTGGTAGGCTCCGCCGCTAAACAGCCCGCCCGGTTCGCTCCCGGGACACCGTCGCCGGCTCTCCGTCTCCAGCGACGATGGCAATCACATGACACGCTGGACAAATCTGACACTCCCGCAGTTCCTAACAAAGCTTCGCGAACGACTTTGAAATATCGCAACTGCCGTAAATTGCGGCCCGAAAGCCAGTAACACCTGCTGAAGGTCGTAGATACCGTATTTTACGGACTTCAAGATGTTACGAACTATAACACGGACTGAAATTTTTAAGAGCTTTTTTTTTAAAATATTATTACCATTTTTTTAATTTTAGACTAAAAAAAATTAGACATTAAAGCGAACTGGCATTTAAAATCCCTGAAAATCGTCAACTTCCTTCTTTCTTCTCTTCGTCGTCCTCTCCATCCATAAGATGATCTTAACTGCCATCGAGAGTGCTACTTATGCTGCACTTCTTGAAAGATTTAACAATATATGAAGGTAGTATCTGTTCCTGAGAGAACAGTTACCATTGATGACCTTGCAGCTTTAGTTAGAATGAAATGGTAATTAAATGGGCACCCTAGCTACAAACAGGCGTTTCTATACTTCATTGTGTGCCCTGACCGGGACTCGAATCCGGGATCTCCTGCTTACATGACAGACGCTCTATCCATCTTTTTTTCCAATCTCATTTTGTTCGCTTTTGTTCGTTGCATCTGTTCGGGGCGGACGTCGTAAGACATCCGTTGAAGTTCGTTGTTGATCGATGAACTCAGTTTTTTTATTACAGAGGGCAGCTAACCCTCCGACCGAACACGCTGAGCTACCGTGCCGGCTGAAAAATTTTGTCGATATGTGCTTTCGGTCACCAGACCTCATATTAGCTAGTCTCGCGTTTTACCTCAAGACTACGGTCGTAGTCATCCATCTGAGCCACCAAGGTCACAGAGGATAGTGCACCCGCAGGGACTTATCCCTTGCACGCTCCCAGTGAGACCCACATTCTCAACATGTCCACTACATTCGTAGAGGGCCTAATATTTTCAACGTCTCCCCAATGAAGTATACCAACGCCTGTTTGCAGCTAGGGTGTCCATTTAATTATCATTTCATTCTAACTAAAGCTGCAAGGTCATCAACGGTAACTGATCTCCCAGGAACAGGTACTACCTTCATATATAGTTAAAATATGGCTTCTCGGCCATTGACCTTCTTGTGCGAACACGCACGCTATGCCCAAACTCTTACGGGACTTGGTAGATTAATCTGCCACGAGTAATGAGTATGATGGACAAACATCTATTAGGCGCGCTACGAATGTAGTGGTGTGGACATGAGAACGTGGGTCTCACGGGGAGCGTGCAAGGGATAAGTCCCTGCGGCTGCACTATCCTCTGTGCCCTCGGTGCTCAGATGGATACAGAGTCTGCCATGTAAGCAGGAGATCCCTGGTTCGAGTCCCGGTGAAGGCACACACACATTTTCAACATGTTCCCAATGAAGTATATCAACGCATGTTTGCAGCTAGGGTGTCCATGTAATTATCATTTCAAGATTTAACAATGTCTTCTGTCAGTCTAGACCACGAATGTTTTATCCACCGACATACTAGTTTGATTGTAGATCGTTTCAAAGCTCCCTTTGGCGTTTCATCCTTCATTCATTTGTTCCATTCCTCTATCATATACACTTTAAATGGTTTAATTATCGAGACATCAGGAGGTTGCGATTGTGAAGTGAGTCCTCACGGATTAACAGCAAGCTATGTACTTCCCCGTCTCAATTTCTCTTTCACAGAATTTTTCGAATGACTACTAAACTGATCTAGCACAAGAAGATAACTCTTCTTCAATAAAGCACCTTTCCTTCTCTCCCACACTCTGTTAATCCATAATTTCATACCAGCCTCGTCAATTCAACCCTTGTCATGTACGTGAATAACAAAACTTGGCGGTATTTCAGAAAGTGTTGGCATTGTTTGAGCTTGAAAATGATAATTGGCTTAAGTTTAGTACCGTCAGCACAACACGAAAGGACAACAGTGTAGTGCATTTTTCCACATCCACTGGCATTTATATAATTGCAGTTTTAGCATATTTCACGGCAACAGTTCTATAACTCGGCACATGAAAAGTCAGAGGAGTTTCGTCCATATTGATTGTAGGTTTAGTTCTACACTGGTTTTCTTTCGGTACTGAACAATAAGCGAATGAAAGATAACATTTTCTCTTGATACCCTTGTGACATTTTATTTTGCTTTGCATGTTAAGTCAATGACGCTCATAAACCTGTAACACCAATCAACTCCACCCTTAAAATCTGGTAGTTCGCTTGTAGCGCTAGCTTACTAGAGTGTATTTGAATATTTATTTGTTAATTCCCTGCCATTTTTACCGTGTCCTTGAATCCATTTCAATACGTCGACTTCTGGTTTTGGCCATTTTGCATTCAGTCCTCTATTTGCACCCTTAAGTCTTCCTCATTTTTTCAGGTCTTCTTTAAAGTACGCCAATCGCGAATAGTTTCTTCTGTTGGTGGAGCGCCGAAATGGCGCACAGATGCTGTTTCCATCTTCTTCTGCATGTGCCATTACTTTCAGTTCATAGCCCGCATCATGTGAACACCTTTTATTTTTTTCCATTATGAAACTAGCTACTAACAAAAGTGTTGTACTGTGTATCGATATCACAATCAGTTCCAATTCAAGTTCACTGGCATCGTAGGCTGCAATCACAGGCTAGACAATATTCTAGGTTTGTGATAGTGGGGCGGGAGGCACACGGTATCAACAAGTTGTGAATAGCCACAAACTCACGTTCGTCGCATCGGTGCACTGCTGCTGCCAATTTAATTTCGTGTATAAGACGCACCTGAAATTTGGAGGAAATTTTTCACCTATTTGTGAGGTAGTAATGTTGTTGTGTAAAATCTATGAGACTGCCGACGTACCATCCGACCTTCAGCAAAATATCATCCAAACAATTCCGAAGATAGCAAGGGCAGATAACTGCGATAACTATCTCAAAATCAGATTAATAGAGAGAAATAAATAGAGAGAAATAAACATTCAAGAGTGGAGTTAGCGTTCAGTGCGGAAGGACATCAATTATAAGATTCTCTGATGACATTGCTATCTACAGCGAAAGTGAAGAAGAATTACATCTGTTGAATGGAATGAACAGTCTAATGAGTATAGAATATAAACTGAGAGCAAACAGGAAAGAGACAAAAAAAAGTAATGAGAAGTTGCAGAAATGAGAATTGCGAGAAATCAAAATTTTTAGTCACGAAATAGACAAAGTTAAGAAAGTCCGCTACCTTGGAAGCAAAAATAACCCATGACAGATGACTTGGCGAGGACATAAAGACTAAACTTGTACAGGCAAAGAAGTCATTCACGCCCACGAGAAACTTACTGATGTCAAACATAGACCATAATTTGAGGAATAATTTCTGATAATTTACGTTTGGGGCACAGCATTGTATGTCAATGACCCATGGAATGTGGACTATGGGGTTTGAGATGTGGTGCTGTTGAAGAATGTTACTGATAAAGTAACGAATGAGGAGATTCTCCGCAGAATCGGCGATGAAAGGAACATATGAAAAACATTGACAAGAAAAAGAGACAGGATGAACGTCATCTGTTAAGACATCAGGGAATTATTTCCAACATCCTAGGCGTAGCTGTAGAGGGCAAAAACTGTAGGGGAGGACAGAGACTAGAATGCATTCAGCAAACAACTGAGGATGTAGGTTGCAATAGCCAGCACTGTGTGACAATGAATCACATAAAAGGAAAACCTGAACAGGGGAGAATCGAAGCATTTCAGATGTGGAGCAACAGAAGAACTCTAAAAATCAAATGGACAGAATTTGGCACGATGTTCCTGAGGAGAACATCCAACAACTCTTTCAATCAATGCCTTGGTGAATAACTGCTTCCATAAGGGTCAGAGGTGCACCATTGCGTTACTGATTTGCTCAGTTTATGAAGATTTTTTTATTATTTTTTTTTCATTCTTTAGGGTGTATCTCTCTGTAGAAAAGTAGCACGGAATAATGTCAGTCCAGATCGTGGTTGTTGGAGCGCCAGGAATGCCCTTATTTCCGAGGTATTGTACTTCTCATGTCCTCCTTGCTCCGTCCGTCATTGGTTATTTTGCTGTCTAGGTAGCAGAATTCCTTAAATTTATCTATTTCGTGACCACCAATCCTGAGGTTGAGATTCTCTCTGTTCTCATTTCTGCTGCTTCTCATTACTTTCGTCTTTCTTCGATTTAATCTCGATCCATATTCTGTACTCATTAGATTATTCATCACATTCAGCAGATTATGTAATTCTTCTTCACTATCACTCAGGATAGCAATGTCATCAGCAAATCGTATCATTGACATTCTTTCACCGTCAATTTTAATTCCACTGCTGAACCTTTCTTTTAATTCTATCATTGCTTCTTTGATGTACAGATTGACTACATCTGTCTTCAGCCATTTTTAATACGAGCTCTTCGTTCTTGGTCGTCCATCCTTATTATTCCCTCTTGCCTCTTGTACCTATTGTATATTACCCGTCTCAATATAGCTTACCCCTATTTTTCTCAGAATTTCGAACATCTTACATCATTTTATATTGTCGAACGCTTTCTCCATGTCGACAAATCCTACGAACGTGACCGAGCGAGGTGGCGCAGTGGTTAGCACACTGGACTCGCATTCGGGAGGAAGACGGTTCAATACCGTCTCCAGCCATCCTGATTTAGGTTTTTCGTGATTTCCCTAAATCGTTTCAGGCAAATGCCGGGATGGTTCCTTTGAAAGGGCACTGCCGATTTCCTTCCCAATCCTTCCCTATCCCGAGCTTGCGCTCCGTCTCTAATGACCTCGTTGTCGACGGGACGTTAAACACAAACCACCACCACCACCACCTACTAACGTGTCTTTACTTTTCTTGAATCTTGCTTCCATTATCAACGGCAACGTCAGAATTGCCTCTATCTTACCTTTGACCTTTTCTAAAGCCACACTTATCGTCACCTAGCACGTCCTTGAGTGGATGATTTTTTTCCGAAAGTCAGACGGTATATTGCCAGACTCATACCTTCTACACACCAACGTGAAGAGTCGTTTTGTTTACACTTCCCCCAATGATTTTAGAAATTTTGGTGGTATGTTATCTATCCCTTCTGCCTTATATGATCTTAAGTTCTCCAAAGCTATTTCAATTGTCCATCGAATGAAGTGCTCTTCGCAGTGCCCGCTCGGACACTGGTTTAAGACGAACCTGTGTTCTGTGACAACAGCAATTCCTTTCGGATTTTAAAGCGATTTTCATTGACCAGGCGTGTGAATAGTACCCGGTACCTGTCAGGATCATTTAACTACCTCTTTTTTTACGTCATCTTACATTCGAGATGTTACCAACTTGTAGGTATCATAGGGAAGGGTAAATGTATCAATTTGAGTAGGGGACCCTGGTCCGGAAACGGCGGAGTGGAAAGTAAAAACCGAAATCGTTCCGGTACATTTGACACTGGAATACATGTACCTGTACTGTTTTTCATGAGACTGTGTGGTAGTCAACTTCCAGAGGGAGTAGTATGGACCAAAACAAGAAAAGTGTCCAGTAAACATGTGCTCTAAGATCCGTGCATTAAGAGCTATGAGGATTTGTTCATTTAGATACTGTGAAACATATCTACTGAAAAAGTGTTTGTAGCTCTTAAGATATGAATTTTAGAGCCCATATTTACTGGACTTACTGTTTTGGCCCGTACTACCTCCTCTAAAAATACGGAAACCAAAGACCTTGCAATGGAAGACACGTGTTTCACCGTATCGAAGATGCGATAACAGCTCTTAAGGTATGCCTTTCAGAGGACTTTTTTGCTTGTTTTTATCCGTGCTACCACATCTGAAAGTTGCCTAACCTACAATCGTAGCAACAACGATATTGGCATACTAGTATGTATTCGACAGTCAGTGACATCAGAACTAAAGATCAAAACTGTGTGCCCGACCGAGACTCGAACTCGGGACCTGTGAGGACCGGGCGTGAGTCGTGCTTCGGTAGCTCAGATGGTAGAGCACTTGCCCGCGAAAGGCAAAGGTCCAGAGTTCGAGTCTCTGTCGGGCACACAGTTTTGATCTGCCAGGAAGTTTCATATCAGCGCACACTCCGCTTTCAACTTTAGATTCCGAACCATGGTCCCTTTCTTCATATTGAAAGTTAGCAACACACGCAATCATCCAGTGTACACACTGCTTTCACTGCCACGAGTGTAGTCAGCTGTGGAGGGCCACACGATCGGCAGGTGCTGGTACTAGAGCACTCCAAAGCTATTGTATGAAAAATGTTTTGGGCGGTGAGCTTGCTTTAAGCTGATACGAACTACACGTAAAAAATGTATCTTTTGCTCTTTGTATTTTTACATCTCGGATAAGTGTCGTTTCCGGAAATACCTTGCGTGTTTTTGAGTGGATTACTTTTTTGCTGGGGCACTGTGTGGGATGGTGAGTCAGCACACAAGGAGCTTTGCAGTTTTCCTTCAGCTCGCTGTTGACTTTCTTTTTATAGAACAGCGTTTAATGAGTTGTACGGTCTGTCGGCCGTGTTTACTGCTTGTAGGTCGGTCACAAATTGCCTGGCGCCGCCACTCCCCTATAGGTCCCAGATGTTCGGGCCGTGGGTGTCGAAGTGAGCAAGGTTATTTTCAGAGTTGGTGCTGGCATTGGGGAAACGGTAATGAGAAGTGAAACGGCGTGGAGATGCCACTGCCCCACACATTTCGCAAAATTATTGTTCTTAGCTGACGTCCATCAGGGAAACTGTTGTGTACATAGTTCCGCCTAGTCAGCGCCCCGCTAAGCACAACAGTGCAGGCGCAGCGCTCATCCATCGCCGCACTACGAGATAGCGCTGCCTTAGAGACAGACCAAATTCTGCTTCCGCCGATCCGCGTATTAATATGTAACGCAGCCAATGAGATTGCTGCTAACGTAGAACCTTTTCTCCTCGCGGATCACACTAGCACAGTGATACCTGAACGAGCGAGGTATTATAACAAGTGTACAGACCTCAGACTAGTCAGTCTGCATTAGTCTGTACCAGTCTATAGTCAAGTTTCAGTCTGCACCTAAGAAGATTATCATATTGCTGTACATAGCCATGAAGATAAATGTATAGACACTTTGTCAAGTATCAGAGATATGTGAGAATAAGATTAACGTACCAAGACCAAAGGAGCTTCAGATTGTCAATTGTAAACAGCATCCAGAACCAAGTTATGTAATGTCTACGCTTTTTATTATTTTAATAAATGTGTGTGAAAATTAATCAAGTTCTGTTTAAAGTTGGTCACCGTCAATCTGTTACTCTAAGTGTGCAAGTGGCAATTCTATCGTCTGACCTAACGGCAGAAGATAAACACGCCATGCTAAGACCACGAGACATATTGCTGACACTCGCCTACTTCGTTAGAACGACAAGTCAAATAATCTGATGGTGTGTGTACCGAAGGTTTTACAGTACGCACACCACAGAAACATAATGAACTCACAACATATCCGACCCTTTGAGCTCCAGTGGTTTTTACTGAAAGTATCAGATTACTGTTATTATTATTATTATTATTATTATTATTATTATTATTATTATTATCATCATTATCATCGAGGTACCAGTGCCTTTCCCATGAATCCACCGATGCTATAGAAGACAGAGACCTCTTGTGGTGCACTGAGGTACTTCTACGAATGTAGTAGTCAGTTATAGCGTTCAAAGCAACAATCGGCGCGGAGATTGTGCTATGTGATTGTAAGACACTCTAACATGCGTTGTTTTTATTTGTCCATTTTGAGGAGATCATTGATAGTGAAAGTAAGTATATTTAAGTTATTGTGAAATACATTTGGGTTTGTACTATTGCTTTTATAAGTATTACCGGAGTGAAACCAGTGGGACAGTATATAGTTTTTACACAACATTTTTAAATTTTAGGCCTATTTCTACTTGTTTTAAGGGACTATAATTTGTCTTAGACGTTACGAGTGCATGGATGTTCAATACGTAGGGTTTCACAGAGGAAAAATGGGAATTTGCTTTCAAATATATCACGTGAAATGGTCGGTGGTTGAAAATTGTATGTCGCAGTGGTTGCAATGTGTAACCACCTCCTTAAAATAACTGATTCTTTACGTTCTTGCCAATTTCATCTTGTATTTGTTGCGTACTACGATAATAAACGTTAGTTTCGTGAGAAATTTTACAACTACATTCCAAAGTGCAACCACCTCCTTGAAACAATTGATTGTTTACTTGTTGCCAATTTCTTCTTGTGTTTATTATTTACTATGATAATAAATGTTAATTATGTGAAAAATTTTATAATTAGACATTTTTTCATATTTTTGGCACTCAAAGGAGTAAGGGAAGTCGCCCTAGCAATTTGGGTTGTATACGAGCAGGTCATACGATGTGACCAAACGCAGGAGTGAAACCAGCACTGTCTTGTCACAGACCGCGTAGCGGGGATTCCGCTCTCTGCACCGGCCGGGGTCGAAGAAGTGGCGACCTCGAGTCTAGACGGGCTTAAGTCGTGTGGCGGTGGCGGCGGCGGCGGAGGCGGTCCTGAATGAAACCTGTTCCGGGGTAGGGGAGGCGGGCGGCGTCCCTCGCGTAAAGGCCAGTTTATACAGCGGCGGCGATTTATCGAGCAGGCGCAGGAATGCGCGGCTAACCCCACCTGCTGCCCCGCGCAGCCCTTCAAATTTCTCGGTGGCTGCGTGATCGAGGGGGGAGGGAGACGAGGCGCTTTAATTACTCACTCTGAGCGGCGCGGAGGGCCCGCTAGCTTTCTGGTCCGGCAGAGGCGTCTCGCGCCGTCCCGTTACCCGGAAAACTATTCCTCCCGCAGGAGCTGCTCCAGCTAGGAAGCAGTCCATGGACTAACTTCATGTTCTTATCTGATGTGCTTGTACGTTTCTTCTGACCCAATCAGAAAATTCTTGCTACTTTCTGTGATTGTCTGTCCTGCCTCCACGAGACACTCTGAAAATCCGGTTTGGTAACTTCCTTTATTTATTGTATTATGCTCTTGGCAATCACAAAATATATTAATGATTTCAAAAATGTACAAACAATCATATTTTGCATGTTATTGGCAAATAGCGTCCGTGAACTCTTTAACTTCCACTGTTAAGATTACACGGAAGTGACAAAAGCCTGCCGGCCGCGGTGGTCTAGCGGTTCTAGGCGCTCAGTCCGAAACCGCGCGACTGCTGCGGTCGAAGGTTCGAATCCTGCCTCGGGCATGGATGTGTGTGATGTCCTTAGGTTAGTTAGGTTTAAGTAGTTCTAAGTTGTAGGGGACTGATGACCACAAATGTTAAGTCCCATAGTGCTCACAGCCGTTTGAACCGTTTGACAAAAGTCATGGCCTGCCTCCTAATATCTTGTCGCCCCTTCTTTCGCCCAGAATAGTGCAGAAACTGTACTTGGCATGGCCTCGCTCAATTTATCTGCTACTGATGTGCGGATTAGCCGCGACAGCAGCTAAAACACCTAGTTCGGTATCATCATTTGTTGCAGGTCGAGGTTGGCGTTTCACATGTGGCTGAACACTTCCTGTTTCCTTAAATAACGTAACTCTCCGGCGAACAGTCCGGACACTTAGATGATGTCATCCAGGATACCGACCAGCATACATAACACACGCCGGTTGGGTATTTTGATCACACTAGCCATACATCAAAACGATATCGACCTTCTCCGAAATTGGTAAACGGTCCATTTTAACACGGGTAATGAATCAAGAAGCAAATACCGTCCGCAACGGCGGAATGTTATGTGGTAGCACTTACTTATACGTTTGTGACTATTACAGCACCATCTATCACAAAGCGAAAACAGTGGTCCAACTAAAGCATTCATATTTCTTTACTTACTACACGAATATGTAATAAAAATGGGTGTTCCTATTTTAAAAACGAATTTGATATACATTTGACCTATGGCAGCGCCATCTAGCAGTCCAACCATAGCGCTATCTGATTTCCCCGTTCAAGCTAGACGAGTTTCGTTCTTTGTAGTTTTTTCGTTTGATGCTTATTTCGTGAGATATTTGGCCTTGTCACTATCAATGGACCAGTATAGTCGTCCATAATAGCGACGGTGTTGCTGGTGCAGGAATTCGTGAACGAACTGACTTCTCCATTTTGTCCCAAAAATGTTCGATGGGATTCATGTCGGGAGATCTGGGTGGCCAATTCGCTCGAACTGCCCAGAATGTTCTTCAAATCAATCACGGACAATTGTGGCCCGGTGACATTGTCATCCATAAAAATTCTGTCGTAGTTTCGGAACATAAAGTCAATGAATGGCTGCAAATGGTCTCCACGTAACCGAACAGTACAATTTCCAGTCAGTGATCGGTTCAGCGTGACCAGAGGACCCAGTCCATTCCATGTAAACACAGCGCACATCACTATGAAGCCTTCACCAGCTTGCACAGTGCCTTGTTGACAACTCGTTTCCGTGGCTTCGTGGGGTCTGCCCCACACTCGAAACCTACCATCAGCTCTTGCCAACTTAGACCGGGACTTATCTGACCACGCCACGGTTTTTTCAGTCATCTATGATCCAACTGATATGGTCAGGAACCCAGAAGAGGCGCTGTAGGCGATATTGTGCTGTTAGCAAAGGCTCTAGTATCTATTGTCTGCTGCCAAATTTCGCCGCACTGTCCTAACGAATACGTTAGTCGTAGTCCCACAATGATTTCTGCAGTAACTTCACGCTGTGTTGCTTGTCTGTTAGCACTGACAACTCTACGCCAACGCTGCTGTTCTCGGTCGTTAAGTGTGGTCCGTCGACCACTGCATTGTCTGTGGCGAGAGGTAGTGCCTAAAATCTGGTATTCTCGGACCAGTCTTGACACTGTTGATCTCGAAATATTGAATTACCTAAGGATTTGCGAAATGGAATGTCTCATGCGTCTATCTCCAGCTACGTTTCCGCGTTAAGTCTGTTAATTCCCGTCGCTTGGCCATAATGACATCGGAAATGAAAAAAAAAATGCTCTGAGCACTATTGGACTTAAATTCTGAGGTCATCAGTCCCATAGAACTTAGAACTACTTAAACGTAACTAACCTAAGGACATCACACACACCCATGCCCGAGGCAGAATTCGAACCTGCGATCGTAGCGGTCGCGCGGTTCCAGACTGTAGCTCCTAGAACCACACGGCCACTCCGGCCGGAAGTTGTGTATCAATAAGTCATTTTCTTCAAGGTGATTTATAATGTTCGATTACAGTATATGCTCCAAAATCCTACTGCAAATTAAGGTCAGTGATATGTCTAAAATTCAGTGGGTTATTCGTATTTCCTTTCTTGAATATTGGTGTGACCAGTGCTGCTTTCCAGTCTTTAGGAGCAGGCCTTTCGTCAAGTGAGCGGTTGTATATGATTGCTAAGAAAGACGCTATTGTGTCAGCGTACTCTGAAAGGAACCTGATTGGTATACCATCTGGACCGGAAGACTTGCCTTTTTTAAGTGATTTGAGTTGTTTCGCAGAAGACCATACAGACCAGCAAAAGGGCATCTGCGCAGAACTGCTTTCACGTTACGAGAATAATCGTGACAATTTTCTGTCTAATATCGTCACAGACTCCCACGTCGAGCGGTATAGTGGTACCGTACATGCATACGGGCGTTACCAGTAAGGTGACGTAAGGCCGTCGCATTGAACAAAGATTATTTAAAAAGATAGGAGCCGCGCGGGATTAGCCGAGCGGTCTAGGGCGCTGCAGTCATGGACTGTGCGGCTGGTCCCGGCGGAGGTTCGAGTCTTCCCTCGGGCATGGATGTGCGTGTTTGTCCTTAGGATAATTTAGGTTAAGTAGTGTGTAAACTTAGGGACTGATGACCTTAGCAGTTAACTCCCATAAGATTTCACACACATTTGAACAAAAGATAGGATTCTGCAGCAAGAATAGTGGGAAACGATACGGTGTAGTGGAATCCTGAATAAAACCAACCTGTTTTCAGGGAAAAAAAATGTGTTGCGTTACTTATTGAGCGACGCTCCTACTTAATAGCTAAAATTGACTCAGGTGGAAGTATACCGCAATAGAGACGAAAACGTTCAATTGAAGAAAGTACCGCCAACGAAGCATATGCGGGATAATTGCGAATGCGCCGCCGGTGACTTCAGTAAAATACATGGTCCTATTTATATTAATAAATGTATTTGAAATGTAGCATATTTCAGTGTCGGACAGAAACGACGGAAGAGAACTTTCCGAATGTATTTGGTTTATGAGTGGGGACAGCTAGGAGGCTAGTACTGCGATAACAAGTACATAATCTTTGATACGAACTACTGGAGTACTATTTGGAAATGAACAGAAACCAATTTTAAAAGAACTTATCTGTTGATTATGGTAATAATGTGTGAAATACAATGGGCTGTTCGACAGAAACAAGTGCCGTTATATCTAACTATCGTGTACCGTTAGTTTACTTTATCTTTAGTTTTTTTCTGAGTCTGTGAATGAAAAATGATCGCAGATAGGAGAACAGCTCTCGACGGTCTAACATATAGGGAAAGCTTAAAAACTGGCCCCATTGCACATACAAACCGGTTATATTTCGCAACGCAGAGCAATTTTCGTGTTTTAATAGGGAGAATGTGCGGTGGCGTGCAATTAAATTCCTTCGCAACGGGTTCTGATACTTCTGTTATTAATTTTCGCTGCTTTGTGTCTCTTTTTTCCCTCTTTTTTTTTTAAAAAAAAAACGGAAAAAGAAGTTCGCTTTTGTACGGTAAATAATAATTGGCCCCTTCTGTGCTTCCGCCGCAGAGTTAAGCGGTGTTTGAATAACGCGCTCTTTAGCGCAGAAGTTTCCTTTTATTACTCCGCGTCTGAGAGCGCCGTGTAGACTCTGCGACAAGGGAAACACTCTCTTAGAATACAGACTGCCCCCCTTTGTTCCGGGCGGCCTCTTCAACTTGACTCGTTCCACTCGGACTTTAATTTGAAACAGCGGCGGCGCAGTAAAAATTACCAGCCGGCGGGCGAGGCGTTCGCGGAAACTGGTGAAAAATTCACCCGCGGGCCAGATGGCCGCCTGAGCGTGGACCGCGTATAATGAAACGCATTCGTCGTCCGATACGGTTTATTTTTAATGTGAATTACGTTCTTGGCAAACCGGCGCCAAGCTGAGTCACTGCGGCTTTGCCGAGTTCAAGCCTGCCACCAGTGACACACAATCCGACCCTCAACAGCCACACGATTCCTTTTAGAAACGTAATTCCGTTCGCTGTATTGAGACAATTGCTGAGAGTAAAAACAACATTATTCCTCTCTTCTGAGTAATTTATCCGGCTACCGTCCCGGCCGGGGTGGCCGAGCGATTCTAGGCGCTACATTCTGGAACCACGTGGCCGCTATGGTTGCAGGTTCGAATCCTGCCTCGGACATGGATGTATGTTATGTCCTTAGGTTAGTTAGGTTTAAGTAGTTCTAACTTCTAGGGGACTGATGACCTCAGATGTTAAGTCCCATAGTGCTCAGAACCATTTGAACCATTTTGCGATGCTTTTCTGTGTACGTGCTCGACGTCTTCTACTCTGATAGCTCGTTTCCATTGCACTCTGTTTAGTGTAGTGAGATGCGAGCAAGTCTGTACGTGTAGTGAATCACTGCACAACTGCACCTGCCAACGTAACTGCATGGGGGGCACATGCCCCAGTTATCTCGATCTGAATTATGCTCATTACACAGAATAACAGTTCTATGAATGTCTCTCAGTCCATAATAATTTAATCATGCCTTACAAATGCTAAACGCTTCATTAAAGTAATATTTTCGCAGCTATAGTCTTGTACTGCAAGGAAGCAAAGGAGAGGATGTTGTCATGGGTGGCCAGTATCCTCTTTTTGCAACACAAATGCACACATGGGTTAATAAGGTTCTTTATTTACATGAACAAACGTTACTTTATTGAGCCCATGTTCTATGGTACAATCAATAATAGTCCCGCTACAGTCACTGATGTGGTCACTTTATAGTATCGTATCCTGCGATGTGAACTGAACCCACTCTGCGAATTACTGACTCATGCCAAACTGGAATAGTAAGTCGAGTGAGACCCTCCGGTGAGCGGCGGCCGCCTAAATACTTGCTGTCGAGAGGCGATTGCGGCGCGTTGCTCGACAGTGTGTCTCTGGCCTCTCACGTCATAGGCGCGCTTGATCCAGCGCCTACTATCGATCTTCACGATACATCTGTGCCGACCGGCGTACTGGCAACAGTCTACGGCAGCACAGAAACCAAAACTGTTTTATTGAAGAAGAAGAATAATCGTCATATGGTTGCTGTGCCAGTTGGCCAGTTCGAGTGGGAGACTCTGCCGTCCGGCGACACCACAGTGGTGTCGTGCACGGAATAGCAGTCAACGGCTGGCGACACTACAATGGTGTCGTGAGCATAGTATCGCACAGTGGCCGGCGACAGCACTTTAGTATCTTTTGCATTCTGTTAATATTTTGTTCAGGTAACAATAAATTACATACATCAACAAGTTTTCTTATAAGTACTTGTGCCATTTCATCATGGCAGACGAAAGAGACAATACGATTATTTACGATGAATACGCGGAACTTGGAGCTTGCCACATCATCAGGTTGTAACAATGGAAAACTGTACTGAAATGCAGGAGGATCTGCAACGAATTGACGCATGGTGCAGGGAATGGCAATTGAATCTCAATGTAGACAAGTGTAATGTGCTGCGAATACACAGAAAGAAAGATCCTTTATAATTTAGCTACAGTATAGCAGGTCAGCAACTGGAAGCAATTAATTCCATAAATTATCTGGGAGTAGGCATTAGGAGTGATTTAAAATGGAATGATCATATAAAGTTGATCGTCGGTAAAGCAGATTTCAGACTGAGATTCATTCGAAGAATCCTAAGGAAATGCAATCCGAAAACAAAGGAAGTAGGTTACAGTACACTTGTTCGCCCACTGCTTGAATATTGCTCACCAGTGTGGGATCCGTACTAGATAGGTTTGATAGAAGAGATAGAGAAGATCCAACGGAGAGCAGCACGCTTCGTTACAGGATCATTTAGTAACGGCGGAAGCATTACGGAGATGATAGATAAACTCTAGTGCAGGAGAAACGCTCCGTAGCTCGGTATGGGCTTTAGCTGAAGTTTCGAGAACATACCTTCATCAAGGAGTCAAGTATTATATTGCTCCCTCCTACGTATATCTCGTGAAGAGACAATGAGGATAAAATCAGAGAGATTGGAGCCCACACAGAGGCATACCGACAATCTTTCTTTCCACGACCAATACGAGACTGGAATAGAAGGGAGAACGAATAGAGGTACTCTGAGTACCCTCCGCCACACACCGTCAGGTGGCTTGCGGAGTATGGATGTAGATGTAGATGTCTCATCGTGATCCAGTTGGCAGAGTTTCCAGTCACATAAAACAACAACTTATAGGCCTACGTATTTCCGAAACGAATAAAGGAAAACGAAGAAACTGCCATGAATGTAGCAAAAACAAAACAAAAAATAACAAGAAACTTAATGTGCAGCTGTTATAGAGTTGAGTTACATCTTGGAGACTGTTTTGCTGCATATCTCATGAAAGAGAAATACTAAGTACTAAAGACAATGAAAATAAATAAATCTATTAAACAAACAAATTTTGTTTTTATTTACGCATGTGTATCTTCGAAATTTCATGAAAGTCGGGGAACAGTGTTGAGAACTTAAGAGAACGATGAGATTAGTAAAATGCAACAATTTATAATCTCCAGATAATATCAATAACGGCCAGTGACAAGCCAAGTAATCCGAATTAGCGCTGCCGGCTCCAAGCGAATAAATTTGTGCGAGACGTGCGGACGGCAAAGTGTTAAAATCATCAAAGTAGTAACGTCCAGCACAAGACTTTCCAAACTGTGTTCTGCGGAACACCAGTGTCTCACGGAAAGTGAATAAGGACTCCGTGGAAAACATGGTGCTTTTTGCAACATTTTCTCTTATCTTTTCAAAAATCCTGTTGTCGTTTGTGTGTTATTAATTATGACTTATTGAAATAATCACTGAACACCACAAGGTTTTCTCAGTTTTTTAAATGTTTGTAAGAAAGCTTCGAAAATGGAAGTTTTATTGCCCAGATCGCAGTTGATACATATCCTGAACACTAGTTTCGGCGAAGTTGTATTGCCATCTTCAGATCGTAGGATCATTGAATTATAAAGCCACTGCATGTTTGTCAGTTTTATTAACCTTGAAAATAATGAAGGTGTTCCACCAAACTACCACCAGAATTCTCAAAATGTTCCGCCAGAGGAAAAGTTTGGGAGTGCTTGGCCTAGAGCTGCATCCGGAAACGACGTTTCATTTCTTGGCAAAGGGCATAGGCGTGGCAAAACTTTCGGTTTTTTCTTTGGGAGGGAGGGGAGCAACATTACTTACTGCCGCCCCCACCTTATGTGACACAGATAAAATACATGGAATACTTTAATATAATAACATACTGTTCGATTGCAATAAAATATGTAAAAGTTTTAACATACCAACAAAAACATTATTAACATCAGTGCATAGTGCATCGTTCTATAATAACATCCAAGAAATTAAAATTCAGATAATTATAGCATTCAGAAAGCATTCATTTCAGAAGTTCCAGTGTCCTGCCTCTCAGAAATGCACGAAGTATTACAATCCTAGGAGGGCATTAACCCAATGCATTCGAAGATTTCACGTTCCGATCGTGAATGGTGCTCGGGGAAGACTATAGCCTGTAAGGCCCCCGACGAAGTACACTTTCTCTGACAATTATTTCGCGAGATACACCTGGGGAGAAGTAACACGCTGCTTCACTCTCCTTGAAATGTACGCACTCGGATTTTTAGCAGTAAACCTCTTTGCGATGCGCAATAAGCATCTCCAGGAGGCTGTGGCTCTTGATAATCGCTCGTGGAACGAAAGGTGCCACTCTTTTTTTGAATATTTTCTGTCTCCTCTATTAATCGTACATGGCAATGCTTAGCTATCAGTCCCTGCACCAACTGTTGATCCTCTG
Source organism: Schistocerca gregaria (assembly GCF_023897955.1). Lineage (NCBI taxonomy): Eukaryota > Metazoa > Arthropoda > Insecta > Orthoptera > Acrididae > Schistocerca > Schistocerca gregaria. The sequence goes on from NC_064923.1 coordinate 199,540,973, forward strand.
CATTACAATCATTTTTTTGCGACTATCATGCAATGTTCATATTCATCCATGAACTGTCTCAAGGAGCTTTCGATATTGCGCTCCCTTTGGGCATTTGCGAAATTACTTATACATTCAACGATTTCGCTCCTCCACGAAAGACGCTCTGACTTCATGTGTCCAGTCACAAAAAGCAGGCGGTCCAATCGGGACCGTAGATTGTCGTGTTACCCTCTGCCAATAGCGTCACTTGGATTGGGTGTGGAGGGCCTTAGGATCAGCACACCACTCTCCCGATAGTCGCCGGATCTCTTGATCTTGGAGTCTACTTCTCACTCAAATACGATCACTGGCCTTAGAGCACCTCATTCCAGTCCTCCCAACAACATTCCCTGGCAGTACCCGCAATCGAATCCGGGTCCTCTGCGTGGTAGGCCGGCCACTGTGCTACATAAGCGGAACTCCAATCACAAAGCTGGTCCCATATTGTGAAAACTCAAGTTTTGTTCACTAAGTGACATTGCAGCTGTCTGTCTAATGCCTTCGTGGAGTCGACGAACACGTCATCAATATATGCACCGCATCCTGCTGAATTCTCAAATACAAAACGAACAAAGCCATTTGATCTTCACTAGAGAGCCATTTTAAAAATCCAAACTGATTTATAAAGAGGCACTTTCCATTCTCCAGAAGGGTGTTAATACGCAAGACTAAAAGGCGTTCATAGAATCTCAGCAGCTAATATTAAAGATACGTATTGCTCTGACGACTCTTCGTTTCTTCAATCGCTTGCAACCCATCGTTGCTCCAATGACCGCTTGCAACCCTTCGTTGCTCCATTGACCGACCATAAACTACAGGGTGGCGCACGAAATGTGTTACCATTTTGTTTTTGAATATAAACTTTAATGTCGATACAATCTGGGAGGAACATATACTGCAATGGAGAGCCGTCCATGGAGATTTGTTCTAACTCAGCACATGCTCAATATGTCCACCATTTCGTTTCTTAAATTTCTTCAAACGAGCACTGAAGTTAGTGATTACCCTACGGCACATGTCTTGCGTAATTTCACTGCAAGCTTGAAGAATAAGTCTTCTGAGTTTCATTAAATTCCACAGCTTGTTGCTACTGCCTCGCCCTTCAACACGCAGTGGTTCATGCAAGATGGAGCAAGGCCACATACTGCACACACTGAGTTGGAGGTTTTACACGAGCATTTTGACATGCGGATCATTTCACTCAAGTTTCCAGGTCGCTTCAGTGACGAACAAGACTGACCCCCCCCCCCCCCCCCAATAGTCCAGACCTCAATCCACGTGACTTTTTTCTTTGGAGGTACCTAAAGGAAATAAAAATTCCCGAAACGTCCACGTGATTTAATGGAGCTCGGAAGACTCATTCTTCAAGCTTGCAGTGAAAGAACAAATCTCCATGGACGGCCCTTCATTGTAGTATATGTTCCTTTCAGATTGTATTGACAATAAAGTTTATATTAAGAAACAAAATGGTAACACATTTCGTGCGCCACGCTGTACGTCCAGAAGACGATCTGTATCATGTCGTAAAAGTATCTTATGTTCAGTTGCCGCTCTCCTTTCGAGTGATTTTAACTAATTTTCTATTTGTCGTATCACGTCATTTCAGCGCTCTTCTGATGGTTTCAGTTACTGTTTCATTGGCTCGATCTTCTCATACATTATCTTGCAACGTAACAGCAGTTTTGTGTTCAGCTTCACCGAAACACGCACCCAAATACAGCCCTGAAGCATAATTACAGTGTCAATGAGATATGACTGGCGGAAAAGAAAAGTTGATTGAACACCTGGGATGAAATTAGTGTAAGTTACGGCAAGTCAGTGCAACTTATCATTGTTCGTAACGCATTCAGCTGTAATTTGAGCCGCGGCTATTGACTTTCCGGCCAGACAAATGAATGCCTTGGCATTCTCACGCGGGGGGGGGGGGGGGGGGGGCGTGGGGGAGGGGGGCGCCGAGTTGATAGAGCTGGCTATAGCGCTGCTTATTATTGATGCCAGCAGGAACGCATCGGAGAAAGTACGAGACATATCCGTTTCTCTATATCATTAACAAGATACCAAAATGAAGAAAGCAGGAAAATATCGAGTTTGTTAAACATACAAGGTGGCCAAAATACCACTGCTCCGGAAATTGTTCACAAATATCCAACGGCTAATCAATTAACTGACGAGAAGTTTCTGCTGCATGATGTTGCATATTTTGTGGGTTTCTACAGGGTGCTGCAGTCAAAACTGCATTAATTATTAGTGCGCAGAAGCGTTGAAAGCAGTAGGGGGGGTAGGGGGGGGGGGAGAGGGGCGAGTAACCAACGTCATCATTGCGTTCCCCAACACGAAGCATTTCAGTAGCCATGGAGCAGTGGGCTAAGCAACAACGGTCATTTGCAGTGAAAGCGTTCTACCAAAGCGTTAGCTGTGAAGCCGCTCAGTGGCGTTTCCTGGCGCATTTTCAAATTAATCGTATTAATGCAAGAATCCGGCTGGAAATCCAGAGAACTCCTGAGGGTATGCTCCGTCATGTGATGGACAGCTTCGTAAATCGCCTGCGAGAATGCCATGATCAAGAAGAACGCGTCATCTTGCTGATGTTACTTTCAAACAATGAAAAAAAAGTGTTGATGTTTCTTAAATGCTTTTTAATGTAGAATAAGATTGTACGAATAAAATTTTGATACCTGCGTCCGTGTTTATTTTACACACATTTAAAAAATGCAGGTTTGACTGCCGCACCCTGTATTTCCGGACGGGCTGAATCAGAAGGAAATCGAAAACTGAAGGTCGACCTGTGCATTCGCAGTTCCAAATATTTCGGTAACATTCCATTCAGAAACCACTGAAATAAATGAAAACCCAGTGCTTTAACTTACACACAAACGAAATTTTGTAAGAATTAAGGTGGTTTTTTCATATGACAATTATTCCCGCTTGTACAATTAGCCAGTGTTGCGATTTTTGCAGGATATAATTCACTTGAATAAGGTTCTCTGGTGCGCAGGCTAACTTTCTGAAGATTCTTTTGCTGACTTCGGCACGAGATGTCGAAAACACTTTCCAGGCCATTTTCGCTTTCGCTATAGACTGTACAAAGGACTCTGCAGGTACACCAAAGGAAACCAAATCATAAAGTTACGCGATTCGACAGACAGTTTTGAAACTATGCATAATTTGCTAGTAAAATCGAAGACGTCTTGAAAGTGATGAATTACCGCTTCCTAATTGGCCGCAAGAACTGAAGATAAAGTACTGGTACCAGTGACAAAATATCGTCGTCACAACTGTTTAAACCTAAATAACTTAACCCTCGTAAATTTTACGATTACAGTAGGGTGTAAAAACAGGACATGTTGTACTTAATTTGGTATGTAACATACAACTGAAGATCTAATAACTGTAACTAACGAATGCATCTATACATCATGACTTTCTTTGAATAAAATGTGGAGTAATAAACTTTATGATGGTCTACTAGCAATGTAACTTTTTTTTTGCCTCTTTAGTGGTCTGCGGTTAACACGCTGATCACCACACGCTCCACTATGTTTAGTGCAGCATATCTTCTGGTGGTGTGTTTGTACTATAATCATAGTCACATACGGCTTGTTGATGAAACACATACTGTGCTCTTGAGCTGGCGAGGTATTATCAGTTTACCATCACTCACATTTACGGCTTCTTACAGTTCTTGCAGTAGATTTTTTGCATTCCATTACCGTCACCATTACCATCGCCTTCATTGTCGTGGTCACGTTGTGTCCACAACGCATCTTCTTCGTCAGAAAGCTCCGATATTGCCAGATCACCGACATCAGATTCTGATTCTTGCAACCTCACTAATTCTTCACCAGTAAAACCAGTCGTTTTTCGACGTTTACATTGTCGTACCGTTCGACTGGTTGACGGTACGAGATCCATTTGAGCTAAAACAATTTAAGCTCATATTACATGAGAAAGCAACTTTCACTACTCATGCCAAAATATAAATTAGCAGTCAGCCTTATAAGGGATCTAGAGCAACGTCGAAATTTCCTAGAAATTAGTAATGAAACCTCTGTGTAATGTAAAGTTGCAAAAAGCAAAATTCAAAAAGTTGAGCAATATGCTGTGTCTGATTTCCTGTACACAGGTGTAGTGACAATCAAAAACTACAGATTAATGCACAGTACTGCTCTGCATACTGAGCTAAATACAGTATGTGTCCGCCGGCGCCTTCGTGACTGTCAACAATGCTAGGGTGGTCCTCAAATTCTGCCTTAGATACACAGTTACAATGCGATAACAAGCAGAACAAAGGAAGATGGAACGTCGGACTTCTTTCTCTAAGATTACCTTCATGACTGTAGCGTCGGAAGAGTATCCACCTACGAGGTTCAAAACCGGAATAAAATTATCAAATTCCTGAAACCGCAGGCCCCGTAGTAGATGGGATAAACGCTTTGGGAAAGAAAGTGAGAAAGAAGGAAAATTATTTAAATAACAATAATCTACTACCGAAATCTGTAGTTGCTTGCCGATTTCTGAGATCAGGTCAGAATGACTGTGTGTCCCAAAATACGAGAGCGTACTGAAAAACAATACCCCCGAATTTTCAGTGTGAAGAGTCTTAAGGCTTTTTAAATAGAACAAACGTTATTAACAGTCTAATTTTTCATTCTTCATGTCTACATATTTGTTTCTTAACTCAGTCAACCGGGCTACGAACACATTTCTACCAACGAGAGACCATTTTGTTGATACTATCACTGTACGATATTTCACTTTGTTGCCAAAACCACAACCTCACCTCTGCTTGCACCGGTTCATCACTATCAAAACGAAGCTCCTGAAGGTGTTTTTTAACTTTTGAATACAGATGAAAAAATCGGAACGTCGGAACTATATGGAGGATGATTGATGACAGTGAATCCAGACGTCGGATTGTATCAGATGTCGCAGCGCTCATGTGTGGTTTGGCGTTGCCACACGGATGGAGAGAATGCTCCATGTGTGGACGAACTCACGAAATTCGATTACAGCACGTTTCCCACGCACCGACATCGTTACGTTACACTCCGCCATGTTACACTCTACAATTCGGAGATCTGCAAATACTGCATGTAAACATGGAGAACAAAGATGGATAATTTTAATAACGTTTGTGTTATTTACAAAGCCTTAAGAGTTTTCACAGAAAAATTTCGGAGGCATTACTTTCCAACACGCCTTCCAAAACTGAAACTCCTCCCGAACAGGACATGAAGGCCCGACGGTACTGACCGGCCGCCGTGTCATCCTCAGCCGATGGGCGTCACTGGACGCGCATGTGGAGGGGCATGTGGTTAGCACACAGCTCTCCCGGCCGTATGTCAGTTTCCGAGATCCGAGCCGCTACTTCTCAATCAAGTATCAGCACCCCTTCGAACGATATACACTGCTGGCCATTAAAATTGCTACGCCACGAAGATGACGTGCTACAGACGCGAAATTTAACCGACAGGAAGAAGATGCTGTGATATGTAAATGATTAGCTTTTCAGAGCATTCACACAAGGCTAGCGCCGGTGGCGACACCTACAACGTGCTGACATGAGGAAAGTTTCCAACCGATTTCTCATACACAAACAGCAGTTGACTGGCGTTGCCTGGCCAAACGTTGTTGTGATGCCTCGTGTAAGGAGGAGAAATGCGTACCCTCACATTTCCGACTTTGATAAAGGTCGAATTATAGCCTATCGCGATTGCGGTTTATCGTATCGCGACATTGCTGCTCGCGTTGGTTGAGATCCAATGACTGTTACCAGAATATGGAATCGGTGGGTTCAGTATGGTAATACGGAACGCCGTGCTGGATTCCAACGGCCTCGTATCACTAGCATTCGAGATGACAGGCATCTTATGCCCATGGCTGTAACGGATCGTGCAGCCACGTCTCGATCCCTGAGTCAACAGATGGGGACGTTTGCAAGACAACAACCATCTGCACGAACAGTTCGACGAAGTTTGCAGCAGCATGGACTGTCAACTCGGAGACCATGGCTCCGGTTACCGTTGACGCAGCCTCACAGACAGGAGCGCCTGCGATGGTGTACTCAACTACGAACCTGGGTGCACTAATGGCAAAACGTCATTTTTTCGGATGAATCCAGGTTCTGTTTACAGCATCACGATGGTCGCATCCGTGTTTGGCGACATCGCGGTGAACGCACATTGGAAGCGTGTATACGTCATCGCCATACTGGCGTGATGGTACGGGGTGCCATTGGTTACACGTCTCGGTCACCTCTTGTTCGCATTGACGGCACTTTGAGCATTGGACGATACATTTCAGATGTGTTACGACCCGTGGCTCTACCCTTCATTCGATCCTTGCGAAACCCTACATTTCAGCAGGATAATGCACGACCGCAGGTTGCAGGTCCTGTACGGGCCTTTGTGGATACAGAAAATGTTCGACTGCTGCCCTGGCCAGCACATTCTCCAGATCTCTCACCGATTGAAAGCGTGTGGTCAATGGTGGCCGAGCAACTGGCTCGTCACAATACGCCGGTCACTACTCTTGATGAACTGTGGTATCGTGTTGAAGCTGCATGGGCAGCTGTACCTGTTTGACTCAATGCCCAGGCGTACCAAGGCCGTTATTACGGCCAGAGGTGGTTGTTTTGGGTACTGATTTCTCAGGCTCTATGCACCTAAATTGCGTGAAAATGCAGTCACATGTCAGTTCTAGTATAATATATTTGTCCAATGAATACCCGTTTATCATCTGCATTTCTTCTTAGTGTAGCAATTTTAATTGCCAGTAGTGTAATTTCATCAGTAGTTCAACGTTTCTTCTTGCGTATGCTTATATGTTTTCAGTATATATGAAAGGTTAAAAGAAAGTTTGGTAGTCCCAGAAAGACCAAAAGAAGAAACAGATTCTATAAAAGTGTTTCTGGATTCAGCTCTATGGAAACATAACCTATTCAAAAAAAATTATCTTCGGCGTAGTCCATTAATGGAAGTCACAAGGAATATCTTGCGCGAAAAATAAGTCATTGGACTCGACAGAATATGGAAGACATTATCTGCAGTGCAGAGTAAAATTAGTTTTGTGAGTATCACAATCGCGCCATATTCTGAAACATAAGAAATAGCGTAAGAGTGACTGCTAATGTCATCTGGAGCAGCAGTGTATCTCACTTGGGTGTAATTGATAAAAACAGGGGCTGAGTATGTTCTGTAACTTTCACTTATAGCCACACCGGAGAAAGACTGACAGATATGAACACACACGGTAGCTCGTCCTCGCTCAATCACGTAACACACACACACACACACACACACACACACACACACACACACACACACACACACACACACAAACTGACGGACGTTTCCGGCTATCCATAGACATCGAAAGTTATTGTTATTGTCGCGAAGACTTGCTGGGACGTTTTCGTCTCTGGGACATGTGACGAATGATTCCCTTTCATTCTGCGCTCGGCGTATTATCAAGTAGCTTCTCAGTTAACATTCTCCTTTGTTTCCTTGGCTCATTTTTCATTGCTGCTAGAATTATTATTTGCTCTTATAATTGCACAAAGGCTATGAGTTTCAATTTGTTGAATTGTACAGCGTTAAAATTCATTTTAGTTAAATCTTTGTCTGCGCTGATCTTTTCATCATGGAGCTCTCCTTCTTTCTACCATATCTGAGGATTCCGTAACAGGTCTCTTCTTATTTGATAACAAAGTAGTAAATACCCAGAAAACTTACAGACTATACCCTTATAAAGTAGGTTAGCTATTGCGGTTTCATTGCCCAAACGACGAGCTTTTGATTTCTGTACACAGACACCCTAAAAAATATTTTCTATCTGCACTTGATATTCATGTCCTCAAAATTATTTTATTGTATCTTTCCAGGTTCGGGTCACACAAAAACTGTTTCGTTACCAGTTTCCACTCCTTGAAAATTCGTCATCAGATGGTCTGTTAATAAATAAATATATGCGCAGATAGCATCCACTTGAATACATTACTCAGGAACCGTGAAAAGAATGTGTGCAGCACTTCGACAGAAGTACAGCTGAAAGTGTCAGGAGAGATGTTCACAGCGTAAAAAATTGGAGTGCATTTTAGCTGTATATATATCTTGGTTTGAACTTGTAATATAGCTTCTTACTGTTGATCCAATTGACATCGTCGGGGAAAATGTGTCTGATTCAAGGGTGAATATGCAGGCCCTCACCTACAAATTCATCCATCATTTTCCCCAGCGATATCAATTGGTGGTCGCTTCATGATTTAAACGAGACGAAATTTAAATATTTATCACTACGTTATCCTCTGTAATCGTCACGCCTTCAGCCATTCAGTTTTCCTTTCGATCGCAGAATTTCAATGTAATTCTATAGCTGGGATTGCTCCGTGGACTGTTGTTTTGTCGCGAACTGCCATTTAATTGACTGGGTTGTCAGAAGCATACCAACATCCTAACCAGGTCCGCTTTCTTGGAAATTTCTACGGAATTAAGTCAGTTTCATTATGTCCTAAGGAATTGGCTGATGGCTTTGTCTTCCATCGTGAGTACTGCAGGATCGGAATAGCAGCTCTCGACTCAGAGAGAACGATGGCTTGTTCTGTCCCTCGATATCACGCATACGTCAGTGCCTTTAGGATGGGCGTAATTTCCGCCGTCATTATTGTGTTATCAATAAGGAGGTCAGATTTCTCTAAATGCCTACGTGCAGACACTCAAAAAGCGTAGTTCGCCTTTTGACCCCTCGGTGAATATTATGTGTGCTGTCGCAGTTTGATCTCGTGCTGGGAGAATCCGATTTTGATGGACGTGAAGTAGTCTGTAGTAATTGTCGAGGCTGAAGTAAATGAAGTCTCTTTGCTTCTTTAAACAGTTCCAAATAATAAGACCACGCTTTCCAGGATGGCCTGCACCCAACACCTGTTGGATGATGGGCAAATGGAAGGCGCCCTCTCGGTCTTGCTGGCCGAATTCTGGATCTCGTTTGAGTCTCAGGGAAGCACCCCGCAGGACCGACTGCTGAGACTTGAAACTGCGACACACTGCGGCAGGAACATTGAAAATACCAACCCAATTACTACTTTGGTTCTGTAAGTGACTCAGCAGAGTCCAAGTTTCTGGATCCGGCACCTATGACGACAAGAACAAAACTTAAAGTTCGCTTAACATAAACATAATAACTTAAAGTTTAATAAACAGACAAATGTTATTTAATAATAAGACTGTGACCCTTAAGGCTTCTGGAATGCGGTGCCGACGCCAGGAACACAACAACTTAATACTATTATAAGTTTGTGTATCACAGACCTCACGGGTGGTGGGCAACTTAAATACCAGTGGTTAATTTTATCAGTGAAAATGGTTCAAATGACTCTGGTCACTATGGGACAGCATCTGAGGCCATCAGTCCCCTAGAACATAACTAACCTAAGGACATCACACACATCCAAGCCCCAGGCAGGATTCGAACCAGCGACCGTAGCAGTCACGCGGTTCCAGACTGAAGCGCCTACAACCGCTCGGTCACAACGGCCGGCTCTTCCCAAACTGTTGGGTGTAGATCTTAATGTGTCGCTACTGGTTTGATGCAGCTCTCCATGCTACTCTATCCAGAGCAAGCTGCTTCATCTCCCGGTACGTACTGCAGCCTCCATCCTTCTGAATCTGCTTAGTGTATTCATCTCTTGGTCTCCATTTACGATTTTTACCCTCCACGCTGCCCTCCAATACTAAATTGACGATCCCTTGAGGCCTCAGAACATGCCCTACAAACCGATCCCTTCTTCTAATAAGGTTGTGCCACAAACTCCTCTTCTCCCCAGCGCTATTCAATACCTCCTCATTAGTTACTTGATCTACCCATCTAATCTTCAGCATTCTTCTGTAGCACCACATTTCGAAAGCTTCTATTCTCTTGTTGTCCAAACTATTTATTGTCCACGTTTCACTTCCATATATGGCTACAATCTATACAAATACTTTCAGAAACGACTTCCTGACACTTAAATCTATACTCGATGTTAACAAATTCCCCTTCTTCAGAAACGCTTTCCTTGCCATTGCCAGTCTACATTTTATATCCTCTCTACTTCGACCATCATCATTTATTTTGCTCCCCCAAATAGCAAAACCCCTTTACTACTTTAAGTGTCTCATTTCCTAATCTAATTCCCTCAGCATCATCAGACTTGACTACATTCCATTATCCTCGTTTTGGTTTTGTTGATGTTCATCTTATATCCTCCTTTTAAGACACTGTCCATTCCGTTCAACTGCTTTTCCAAATCCTTTGCTGTCTCTGACAGAATTACAATGCCATCGGCGAACCTCAATTTTTTTATTTCTTCTCCATGGATTTTAATACCTACTCCGAATTTTTCTTTTGTTTCCTTTACTGCTTGCTCAATATACAGATTGAATAACATTTCTACAGTAATTCGTTTTAATCTTCTGATGACATTACTGGACTGTAAAGTACAGCATCATCTACGAACCGTATCAAGGCTGCTCACATTGTCGTCTAAACCATTTATATAGACTACGAACAGCAGACGGCGTGTAACGCCTCCTTATGGAGCTACTGACGCAAACTTCGGTTTATTACATGACTATATGTCGTTTCTACGAAATGTATTTTTTTTTTTTTACATGAACCAAAGGATATAGTCGCACAGCTAAGGTGATACCCCATTTGATTAGAAGCCGATAAGCTTTTGCAGTTCTTGTTTTATGACGGACACTCGCAAAACTGATAACCCATTGGCAACTTCCGGCGCTTGTGGAGGTTTGAACGAGCACCCACATGACACTTGGGTGACCAGGTAGGCACGCCTGTGTCTGGTCAAGCCATAGACTTACTAAATAAAAACTAGACTGCGCATTGGCGCTAGTGTCGCGTCCCCACATTGAACGTGATAGAAGCCGCCATTTGAAGGGAAACAGTGCGTAAACATGGTTCGTTCGTGGGCTGCTTTTAATTGTAACAATAAGAATGGAAGCAAAAACGAAGACGGAAACAATGTTACATTTCATAGGTCAGTCATTTCTGGTTGTTTGTTACTTTCTATTACTTGTATATAGTATTTTCATGGAGAAATAATACATCATGAGAGTTTGTTTTTGTTTAGATATCCCCTTACAAATGATTTTCTGAATCGGAAATGGATTTTTGCTACTCGGAGAGAGAACTTGCAACCGACAGCAGATAATTTGCTGTGCTCTCTTCATTTTGAAGAGAATTATTACATGGGAAATTATGTAAATAGACATCAACTGAAGGTTGGTGCTACACCGACACTGTTTGGATTTCCAAACAATTTGAAAAAGGTGTAGTGTTTGCAAAGACAATTAATGCAAATGCTAAATGTAAGTGGCGGCATATTGTTCTATAGCCTAACCTGATGTCTATATTTACACCTTATGCTGTATCTAATAAACTTTCTGCTACAAAAATTCAAGCTACATAGGGAAAAAGTTGCAGTGCTAGATTAGAGAAAAAGGTACTTTGTTGTTTGTCAAGTACTTATATTGTAGTTGCATATAAATTACTAAAAATACTAACAGGGTTAATGTACTAACTTGAACTGAGTGAAGAACTAGGCACAGGATAGGTACTTAGATTTTTAATGAAATATATATTAAGTATGAATCAGAGGTAGGTCGAATAATTGCGTTTAGATACTTAACATCTGTTGTCAAGTGGTGATTATACTTCGTAAATGGTCAAATATTTGATCAAATTTTGCAAACTCAACCACTTTCAGAGGTGCTATCAGTGTTAAAAAGTAATGTGCGAATGAAATTCCTACGTTATTTAAAGTCATTTGGGTTATTACAGTTAAACATACCAAAATTCGAGTGTAGACAATATTGTGCTAAACAAAAGTAAGCGTGCAAAATGAAATGTCGTGTGACGAGGGCCTCCCGTCGGGTAGACCGTTCGCCTGGTGCAAGTCTTTCGATTTGACGCCACTTCGGCGTCTTGCGCGTCGATGGGGATGAAATGATGATGATTAGGACAACATAACACCCAGTCCCTGAGCGGAGAAAATCTCCGACCCAGCCGGGAATCGAACCCGGGCCCTTTGGATTGACAGTCTGTCGCGCTGACCACTTTTTTTTTTAATTTAATCTCATTTTGTTCGTTTACGTTCGTTGCATCTGCTCGGGGCGGACGTCGTGAGACACCTGTTTCAGTTCGTCGTTGATCAATTAGCTCAGTTTTTTTTTATTACAGAGGGCAGCTAACCCTCCGACCGAACAGCACTCCGCTACCGGGGGCGGACAGCGTGCAAAATGTACACAGTAGTCGGCAAAAAGCTAACAGGACCTGACAGGAAATTTATGTGATTTAAATAATAATCGTACTGTCTACTACTTTAAAAGTTTCATGGAATTATCTAATGCAAATAGCTCGATGTAAACTCGCTCCACCTTGTAAGGAAAGAGCCTTACATTTTTAAATTTCGTGTCTCTATGCAGACGTATTTCGGAAATTAGGAAACTTCATTCATTTGAGTATAGTTTTGAAATAGACTCGAATACTCAGTCTTTTTTTAAACAAACGTGTATAATTTGTGCTTCAATTTGTTCTTGTTGTGTCTCATATACTTCAAACCACAATCCCAGTACTAGGATTCATCCCCGCAAATGGCGCCGGTCAGCTGCTTCAATTGGGGGACTGTTGCCTCGCTTCTCCGCTACGGCGTGGTAGGGGCTTGGGTCAAGCGGTCAGCTCGCGGACACTAACAGGTGTGAACCGACACGCCCACGGATAGCGGCTTCGCCTTCCCACGTGTCCCCCACGTGTCTGTCCACCCCTCGACACGTGGGCTGCCTGTCCGCCACCGCCAGCTCTGTATGTTAATGCGAGTGGCTGTTCTCTCCTTACGAGGAGAGCGCCGCCAGCGCGATACGGGTTCGCTGGAAATATTTTGGAGACACGCGCTGGAGACGAGTTCCCCCGTCGTGAAATATGACAGAATGCAATTTCCTGCCGCCTTGACGACATCGTATAAGCAAACGAATGTGGGAGGTGTTTGATTTACATATACATGGAACACAAACATTCATATGCTATACGACACCATCCTAACTTTGTAACGAAAAAGTATCGGCAATTTATACGTCCCACAGGCGGCTGCTGAATGAGAATGCTGTCTTCTCCCGGCGACGTGCCTGTCTAACATGTCTGGCACTGCTGGCTTATTTTGTGTACACGCATATGCAACGTCCGTGTGGTATACAGATGAAGTTGTAATAACATACACACTCTAAAGTGAAACGATTTATCAAAATGCTTCAAACGGCTTGTTTATTTGTAACAGAAATTTCGGTTCTGTCTAAAGCATACGTTACCTAACACTTTCGTCAGTTTAACCGTTTCTTAATTTTTCCTTGAGAAAATAAACAGCTGAAAAGGCATTAAGAAATATGCACATTCATCTGCAGAGGAGAAGAAATACGTCACACTTGTGTGAAAAGAGCATGCAACGGGGAAACTGTGTGGTGGAAGTAAAGCCTCTAAGCGTTCTCGGTAACGACTCGTTGAAAAAAATGTTATGGAACCGTTACTGTTCACTATACAAAGCTTTTTTTCTTTTTTAAGAAGAATGTCCCATATCGTTGGAGGAGACGGTACTTGTCAAAATTGGGAAATAAAAGTGCTATGAAGAAATGCTCAGGAATAAATATTTGATGAGATAACGAATTAATTTGGTTCAAATGGCTCTGAGCACTATGGGACTTAACTGCTGTGGTCATCAGTCCCCTAGAACTTAGAACTACTTAAACCTAACTAACCTAAGGACATCACACACATCCATGCCCGAGGCAGGATTCGAACCTGCGACCGTAGCAGCAGTGCGGTTCCAGACTGGGCGCCTAGAACCACTAGACCACCGCGGCCGGCTGCAGATTAATTTAATTGTGTCAAGAATAGTTAGTACTATAGACTGTCTTCCCGTTGATTTTCTTTAAACATTACTTCTAACTTCATTTGTGTCTTTGTACTCAAGCTATTTGAGTCTTCTGTTCAGTTCCGTAGCTCAATTGTTAGAGACGACATCCTTATAGGATCACTTGTTGTCCATCTCTCTGTCTGTACGTGAGGACTCCGTTTACTTGGGAACGGGTAGGTGTATCAAGTGCAATGTATGTCAAATAATACGGTTGGTGGTGTAAAAAAAATGTAAGCTACGTTAATGCAATCAAACGATACGGTCTGTTATGTCACATATTTTGGTACTCACACACTCACTCATCAAAACGTATACGTGAAGTATCTACATGCATAATTAAGCGCGAGTACTATTTGCGCTTGACTTGTTTTTCTTCTTAATTTTTTTAAAATTGTGTGTGTGTGTGTGTGTGTGTGTGTGTGTGTGTGTTACATCTGTCTTCCGCCTGTTTTGATGGGACCCACCACTACTTTTTCTCGTGTTTCCCTTAGGTTTTCACTCTCTGCTGTTCCTTGTAGTATCACGGAAGTTATTCTTTGATGTCTTCACATTTGCCCTATCATAGAGTTCTCTTTTCTTATCAGTGTTTTACAAATACTCCTTTCCTCACTTCTTTTCTTGTCATTCTAATTTCCATTATACTTCAATAGGCTCACATATCAAACGTTACCATTTTTATCTTTTCCTATTTACGTACTGTAAATGATTGACTAGATTGTTATACTCCAGAGGTACAGTGCGTTCTCAGAAACTTCGTCTTGAGATTAAGGCCCATGTCTGATACTAGCAAACTTGTCTTGCATTCCTTGCTTGAGCTAGTCTGTTTCCTATAACCTCTTTCGTTTGTCGTCGTTATCCTAGCAGAAAGGCAATGTACATGACTTACGCATGGCGGGGCACCACCCCATTTTCTGCGCCTCGTGCGACAGTACAAAACACGAACATTTCAAGTGCAACGGTTTGGTCGAGGAGGTGCAGTAACGTGGCCTTCCGCTCACCTGCCCCTAAAATCCTGAGATTTCTGGCTATGGAAACATTTAAAGGGATCGGCGTGGTCCACATCCATCGACCACATTAGTGTGAACCACGCTTGTGGCCAGATTCTAGTTCTGCCTACAATGCCCTCTGTGGCATTGTAGCGAGAAGGAAGCAACTTTACCTTTCTTCTCTGTTTTCTGTATCACTAACCTGGTGTCTTGCTGTTTCGGTAGTTCCTCGTCGCACTATTTTCAAATATATATAACGCAGCATTCGAGAGTGATTTGAATTTATGGGCAGGTACCGGAGAGATTAGTACTTCTGTTACTGTTACCATTTCTTTCAGACTTAGAGCGAATGAGGAGGAGTCGTGGCATATTTAGCCGCTACATAGGGTCGTCAGAAACAGACTGTAAGGCTTGTAAGGAAGTTGCAGGGTAGGCTGCCGTTTCCTAGTAATTGCATTGAAATTAGCCAATCAGGCCGTTGCCAGCGAAAATTCTAGCGGTCCTCCAGACACATTTAATGCCAGTTGTTCTCATAGTGTAGTTCACACCTTATTATTAATTATGGTTCAGCCCATCGACCATCTGTCGATAATCATGTTGTATAAATGATGATGTTTTAACTACTGACGACGCCTTTGGCACAATTGTTTTATTAATCCCCATTGCAGGATGTAATTTTAGGAATTTTATTTCTGATGAAGGAATATTTATATACAGGGTGATTCAAAAAGAATACCACAACTTTAAAAATGTGTATTTAATGAAAGAAAGATAATATAACCTTCTGTTATACATTATTACAAAGAGTATTTAAAAAGGTTTTTTTTCACTCAAAAACAAGTTCAGAGATGTTCAATATGGCCCCCTCCAGACACTCGAGCAATATTAACCCGATACTCCAACTCGTTCCACACTCTCTGTAGCATATCAGGCGTAACAGTTTGGATAGCTGCTGTTATTTCTCGTTTCAAATCATCAATGGTGGCTGGGAGAGGTGCCCGAAACACCATATCCTTAACATACCCCCTGAGATTTTTTCTTATGGGGGTAAGATCAGGGCTTCTTGGAGGCCAGTGATGAAGTGCTCCGTCACGGGCTGCCTGGCGGCCGATCCATCGCCTCGGGTAGTTGACGTTCAGGTAGTTACGGACAGATAAGTGCCAATGTGGTGGCTCTCCATACAGTTGATTGTGGAATTTGCAGCTCTCTGCTAGCTCTGCGAGTCGATTTTCCTGGGCTGCGAACAAATGCTTGCTGGATGCGTGCTACATTTTCATCACTCGTTCTTGGCCATCCAGAACTTTTCCCTTTGCACAAACACCCATTCTCTGTAAACTGTTTATACCAACGTTTAATACACCACCTATCAGGAGGTTTAACACCATACTTCGTTCGAAATGTCGAAATGTCGTCGATTCACTTCTGCCGTACTCAATAACAAAAAAAGCTTTCTGTTGAGCGGTCGCCATCTTAGCATCAACTGACGCTGACGCCTAGCCAACAGCGCCTCAAGCGAACAAATGTACAACTAAATGAAACTTTATAGCTCCCTTAATTCGCCGACAGATAGTGCTTAGCTCTGCCTTTTGTCGTTGCAGAGTTTTAAATTCATAAAGTTGTGGTACTCTTTTTGAATCACCCTGTATACCGAAACCGTGGTCAAGAATTTTAATAAATCTTTATCCTGCAACTGTTTTGGCTGTCATCATTTACCGTGAATGATTTACTTCTTCATCGCGAGTGGCACGTTAAGATCGTGGGCACACGAGGTTGTTAACCATTGCCTCTGTTTGAATCCTTACTACCGTCTTAGTTCTTGTTTGGTTTTAGGAAACGAATCGAAGGACACGTTTCGCGACACCGTCATTGGCGGCCCGCTTGAATTTGCACGTGCAATGGCGTGATGGTCAAACTTCAATGCTAATTATCTCAGAAGCGGCGCACCATATCGAATTTTTTTCTTAACAATCATTTCTCATCACAACCTAACTTGCAGCACCTTACAAGCCTTTTAGGCTCTTCCTACCCACCCTGTTAATCAAAGGAGCATTCGTAGTCAAAGCGGCTCGTCTCGAGATTTCACTGCCCGTACCGTGTGGAACCACGCCACTGTAAAAATCTGCTCTGCGAGTACCTAGTCGTTCCACTCACCGTTCGAGACGGGTTTTATTGCTCGTTGCCGGCGTGTCAGCGCCACCTGCGGAGCTTACGCAACTCGTCACAGAATGGCTCGTGTCACGGTATCGATCTGAAGGTGTTGAATAATGGGCTCCCCAAACGCAGCGTAATTGCTGCCGTCCTCTTCAGCTTCTATTCTGCCGACCTGCCACCAAAACACCACCACTCAGGTTCGCTCACGTAAATGATTTCGCTGTCACTGCGAAGCGGAAATCACCGAACAACACAAAGACTTCAGACATAGAATGCACGCTATTAAAGATTAAATTGATTTCCGAATGGTAGGAACACAAGATGCTCTCATTTTTTATATCGTTAAAGAGGTTAACATGACTGAATAGTCTACAAGAATGGTTCAAGGCACAGTTGCAATTTGTGTCAAAGTAACTGGCAATAACGATGCACTGGCGTCACCATCGGAGATATTGTATCTTCTCTCCACTACGCAGTATATATTCGGGTATAGTTACGGGAACACTTCGCTGTTTTGCTGGTGAGAGAATGTATCGGTATAGCATGTTTATACACATTGTCCACTACCATTAATGTGACAACTTATCAAAACCCTGCATAACCACCTACTGCAGTGAGGACCACCGCGACACGTGCAGGAAGAAAGTAAGGGACGTTCTGGAAGATACCGGCAGGAATGTGGAGCCATGCTGACTCCACTGCTGTGGCCAATTACGCTACGTTTCTCGCTTGAGAATCAGCGGTGCAAACAGCCCGATTGAGATGGCCCTACAATTCTCGATTAGGTTTAAATCCGGGAAGTTGCGTAGCCATGGGCGCATAGTAAAGGCATCCAGGTGCTCCTCAGACCGCGCACGTACACTGCGAACTGTGTGACACGTTGTATTGTCGTACTGGTAAATGCCGCTGTGCCGAGGAAAAACAAACAGCATTTAAGGGTCGACATGGACCCCAAGGATATATGTGTAAGGTGCAATACTTGTTTTTTCTTATTCTAGGATTGAAGACAAGTAGCAGAGGCAAGGCTGTACTACAGGGAACCACTTAAAGGGGTATCCCAGGCGGAAAGTAAATGACCAACCAGGTGACTCAGGTGGGGAGAGCGAGTATAATGGCCCATCTGGGGGAGGACAGGAAAGAAAGCTTTTAGAAAACTGCGTTTCGGAATTCAAAGACCGTTCCTCGTCCTTGAAAATTCAATTAAAAGTAGTAAACAGTCAAATAACGTTTGAAATTCACTACAGCTTCATGAAAAATCACGTGTTTTTTATCATTGTGATACCTTTCAAATGTCATAAATTAAATAACATATCCAGTGAGGAAAAAACATGTAGATTAAAAAAAATAGTGATTGCAGAATGCGAACCATCGCTCGTCCTCCACTCTCTTGCTACGCTCGAACAGTGACCACATTTTTTTTATCTCATTTTATTTGTTATTGTTCGTTGCATTTGTTCGGGCTGGACGTCCATTCAAGTTCACCTTTGATCTATTCACTCACCTTTTTTCATTACAGAGAGCAGCTAAACCTCTGACCGAACACGCTGAGCTACCGTGCCGGTTCCACATGACTATAATAACTTCTTACGGCCGGCGCCTTCGCACAGATATACACTCCTGGAAATTGAAATAAGAACACCGTGAATTCATTGTCCCAGGAAGGGGAAACTTTATTGACACATTCCTGGGGTCAGATACATCACATGATCACACTGACAGAACCACTGGCACATAGACACAGGCAACAGAGCATGCACAATGTCGGCACTAGTACAGTGTATATCCACCTTTCGCAGCAATGCAGGCTGCTATTCTCCCATGGAGACGATCGTAGAGATGCTGGATGTAGTCCTGTGGAACGGCTTGCCATGCCATTTCCACCTGGCGCCTCAGTTGGACCAGCGTTCGTGCTGGACGTGCAGAAGGCGTGAGATGACGCTTCATCCAGTCCCAAACATGCTCAATGGGGGACAGATCCGGAGATCTTGCTGGCCAGGGTAGTTGACTTACACCTTCTAGAGCACGTTGGGTGGCACGGGATACATGCGGACGTGCATTGTCCTGTTGGAACAGCAAGTTCCCTTGCCGGTCTAGGAATGGTAGAACGATGGGTTCGATGACGGTTTGGATGTACCGTGCACTATTCAGTGTCCCCTCGACGATCACCAGAGGTGTACGGCCAGTGTAGGAGATCGCTCCCCACACCATGATGCAGGGTGTTGGCCCTGTGTGCCTCGGTCCGGTCGTATGCAGTCCTGATTGTGGCGCTCACCTGCACGGCGTCAAACACGCATACGACCATCATTGGCACCAAGGCAGAAGCGACTCTCATCGCTGAAGACGACACGTCTCCATTCGTTCCTCCATTCACGCCTGTCGCGACACCACTGGAGGCGGGCTGCACGATGTTGGGGCGTGAGTGGAAGACGGCCTAACGGCGTGCGTGACCGTAGCCCAGCTTCATGGAGACGGTTGCGAATGGTCCTCGCCGATACCCCAGGAGCAACAGTGTCCCTAATTTGCTGGGAAGTGGCGGTGCGGTCCCCTACGGCACTGCGTAGGATCCCTACGGTCTTGGCGTGCATCCGTGCGTCGCTGCGGTCCGGTCCCAGGTCGACGGGCACGTGCACCTTCCGCCGACCACTGGTGACAACATCGATGTACTGTGGAGACCTCACGCCCCACGTGTTGAGCAATTCGGCGGTACGTCCACCCGGCCTCCCGCATGCCCACTATACGCCCTCGCTCAAAGTCCATCAACTGCACATACGGTTCACGTCGACGCTGTCGCGGCATGCTACCAGTTTTAAAGACTGCGATGGAGCTCCGTATGCCACGGCAAACTGGCTGACACTGACGGCGGCGGTGCACAAATGCTGCGCGGCTACCGCCATTCGACGCCCAACACCGAGGTTCCTGGTGTGTCCGCTGTGCCGTGCGTGTGATCATTGCTTGTACAGCCCTCTCGCAGTGTCCGGAGTAAGTATGGTGGGTCTGACACACCGGTGTCAATGTGTTCTTTTTTCCATTTCCAGGAGTGTATCAGTTATATAGTAGACTCATAAAAATTCTGCCTCGGGCATCGATGTGTGTGATGTCCTTAGGTTAGTCAGGTTTAAGTAGTTCTAAGTTCTGGGGTACTGATGACCACAGCAATTAAGTCCCATAGTGCTCACAGCCATTTCAACTATTTTGGAAAAAGTCCTGACATCACACAAAATCTTAAAACACAAACGACATTCGTCTTATTTTCAGTTGAAATGGTAGGTCCAGTGGGAGATCCAGATTGCCCCCAAGTCGTCATATAAAACCACTCAGTTGGTATATGTCATACTGACAACCGCGTTCCGCATCTGTGACGCACTGTGGGTTCTTCGCGACCTAAGAGAAAGCCATGTGTCAACGGGCAATGCCCTACTGTCTCAATTCGTTTACACTTTACACAATAAATCTAAAGTAGTATGATTTATTGTGTAAACGAAACGTAGAAATTTTTTTCTAATTATCATGTGGACCATCTCTCAGATTTAATTGTTTAGGATCAATTGTTACTTTTAGCTCCAATTTCTACAGTTGTTGTTGTTGTTGTGGTCTTTAGTCCTGAGACTGGATTGATGCAGCTCTCCATGCTACTATCTCCTGTGCAAGCCTCTTCACCTCCCAGTACCTACTGCAGCCAACATCCTTCTGAATCTGCTCAGTGTATTCATCTCTTCGTCTCCCTCTACGATATTTACACTCCACGCTGCCCTCCAGTACTAACTTCGTGATCCTCTGATCCTCAGAAGATGTCCTACCAACCGATCCCTTCTTCTGGCCAAGTTGTGCCACAAACTCCTCTTCTCCACAAACTCCTCTTCTCCTCATTCCCTCATTAGTTATGTGATCTACCCATCTAATCTTCAGTATTCTTCTGTAGCACCAAATTTCGAAAGCTTCTATTCTCTTCTTGTCCAAACTATTTATCGTCCATGTTTCACTTCCATACATGGCTACACTCCATACAAATACTTTCAAAAACTACTTCCTGACACTAAAATCTATACTCGATGTTAATGAATTTCTCTTCTTAAGAAACGCTTTCCTTGCCATTGCCAGTCTACATTTTATATCCTCTCTACTTCGGCCATCATCAGTTATTTTGCTCCCCAAATAGCAAAACTCCTTTACTATATTAAGTGTCTCATTTCCTAGTCTAATTCCCTCAGCATCACCCGAGTAAATAGCGACAATAAAGTAACTGCATTCGGGAGGACGACGGTTCAATCCCGCGGCCGGCCATCCTGATTTAGGTTTTCCGTGATTTCTCTAAATCACTCCAGGCAAATGCCGGGATGGTTCCTTTGAAAGGGTACGGCCGACTTCCTTCCCCGTCCTTCCCTAATCCGATGAGACCGATGACCTCGCTGTCTGGTCTCCTTCCCCGAACAATCCAATCCAATAAAGTAACTTTTCTAGTGTTATATCCGATGTCTTTTCCTTCTTTAAATGATAATTTCTATTCTTAACCCCCTTGACTGGCTTTGTTTAAACGTTTCCGGACGACTCCTGTTCCTCGATCGTCCCTGGTCCCAGTTCATTTTTTCCGTTCGCCTCGGCGGAGCTGCAACCGGTGCGCCGGCAGCGCCATTTGGTATGCGGCGGCCGCCGGCAGCAGCTGTGCGCCATTGCGAGCTCCTTATTCGTCATCCCGAGCCTTTCTTTCCGTTTCATTGAGAGCTGGCGCCGCGTGCCGCCGCAAGAAACTGGAATCGGTTTGCGGCCCTATTAGGCATGTCGGCGTTAACCGCGACCGTGGGGGACGGGGTGAGGCGAGGGTATATACCCGCCACTGCCCGATGGCCGCTGCCTTGCTGCGGACCCTGCCCTCCGCTCGCCACAAAGCGGCAGTAATTCGTCGTAATGACACGGCGAGATCGCTGTGACTGCTTGCATTGTAGATCTCTTCCCCCCCCCCCCCCACCTCCCCCTCCCCCTCTATCCATACGTGTGTGTGTGTGTGTGTGTGTGTGTGTGTGTGTGTGTGTGTGTGCGAGCGCGGCTGGCAGTGGACGAGCATCGACCGCCCCGCCGCGGCTGCTGAGTCACCGTCAATTACGAAGCGCCGTTCTTCGGGTCGCGATCGCCGGCGATAGCACGTCTCCTTCCAGCGCGGTGCGGGCCCTCATACCCAGCAGCTTCCAGGAGGCTGGACAGCGCGCCAAGCGCGCGCGCGCGCTACGGTAGCTAACGAGACGGCGGACTAGCCTACTGGCTTCCGTGTTTCTGGAGAGGCATCTGCCGCGATAGGGCACGGCTCGAACTGATCGGCTGTCGGGCCGCCTCCGTCTAATAGGCGCTACTCGTGCGTGGTTGTTTACATCTTTGGGCGGGTTTAGTGACATCTCTGTGAGTGTGTGGGTTTTATTCTGTCAATTTGCGCAACGGATTGATCCAACTAGTACCCTTTGGCTCCTGCAAGAAACAATTTCCACCTCACACTACTACAGAAGTCAGACAGATGCTCCTAATGTACCAACAAGAACTGCTTGAAAAACATTCAGCAACAAATATCTTCTGGAGTCATCCGCTGTAAGGAAAAGACACACAAATATTCTACATTCTTACATAACTAGTGAAATACTTGGTTACAGGAGTGTTGCTAGTTACTGTAAGAAAAACATTAAACGAACGAAAAATATTATTTATTGGAAAAAATTGTGAGAGATCAAATGAAACTTTTTCTTATATAAAAAATAATAAATTTCCTGGTTCTTTTCGGAACAGTAGATTGTCTCATATAGATAGGAATGCTACGATTTTACAAAATATGCAAAGGTTCTTTTCTCCCTTTTCTTTAAGAAGGTTATTTACTCGGCAGAATGGCGAGCATTGGTCGATTTAAACGAAACGTCATTCTCCCGTTTAAAAGAGCAACGCTGATTGGCAGAATATTTTTGATGCAAAGAGTCAGAGGTGTGAGGGAAGGCAGTGAATAATACACCCTTGAAACTTTTCCAGAGAAAAGGGCCGCATCGTTGTAGCTCTTCGAGCGGGAACACGTAACGAGAGTCATCTTCCCACATATTTATAATCAAATAGGTGTTTGTAGGTTACAAATACAAGTTATGACTTAAAAAATAGAATACATTGTGGTTTTTTAGCATGTGGCGTATCATCAATATGATAACGGTAAAGACCGCTATGTGAAGATATTTTCACGGTGAAATATTACGTTTAAAGTAACTCTGAATATGTCTAAAAATTGAGCGTCATAAATAACTATTGTACAAAAAGAAGTTTTACTAAAAGTGCGCCATGGGACATTACATATGCAGTTTTGAAACTGTGCGATCAACCGTATTGTTCGAAAGATGAAGAAAAGAATATTAGAGTCGGCAGTACACTTATTACAATACTGGCCATTAATACTGCTACACCAAGAAGAAATGCAGATATTAAACGGGTATTCATTGGACAAATACATTATACTAGAACTGTCATTTGATTACATTTTCACGCAATTTGGTCCACAGATCCTGAGAAATCAGTACCCAGAACAACTACCTCTGGCCGTAATAACCGCCTTGATACGCCTGAGCATTGAGTCAAACAGGTACAGCTGCCTATGCAGCTTCAACACGATACCACAGTTCATCAAGAGCAGTGACTCGCGAATTGTGACGAGCCAGTTTCTCACCCACCATTGATCAGACATTTTCGATTGGTGAGATATCTGGAGAATGTGCTGGCCAGGGCAGCAGTCGAACATTTTCTGTATCCAGAAAGGCCCGTACAGGACCTGCAACATGCGGTCGTACATTATCCTGCTGAAATGTAGGGTTTCGCAGGGATCGAATGAAGGGTAGAGACACGGGTCGTAACATATATGAAATGTAACGTCCACTGTTCAAAGTGCCGTCAATACGAACAAGAGGTGACCGAGACGTGTAACGAATGGCACCCCATACCATCACACCGGGTGATATGCCAGTATGGCGATGACGAATACACGCTTCCAATGTGCGTTCACCGCGATGTCGCCAAACACGGATGCGACCATCATGATGCTGTAAACAGAACCAGGATCATCCGAAAAAATGACGTTTTGCCATTCGTGCACCCAGGTTCGTAGTTGAGTACACCATCGCAGGCGCTCCTGTCTGTGATGCAGCGTCAAGGGTAACCGCAGCCACGGTCTCCGAGCTGATAGTCCATGCTGATGCAAACGTCGTCGAACTGTTCGTGTCTTTCAAACGTCCCCATCTGTTGACTCAGGGATCGAGACGTGGCTGCACGATCCGTTACAGCCTTGTGGATAAGATGCCTGTCATCTCGACTGCTAGTGATACGAGGCCGTTGGGATCCAGTACGGCGTTCCGTATTACCCTCCTGAAACCACCGATTCCATATTCTGGTAACAGTCATTGGATCTCGACCAACGCGAGCAGCAATGTCGCGATACGATAAACCGCAATCGCGATAGGCTACAATCCGACCTCCTTACTCAATGCATCGCAACAACGTTTCTCCAGGCAACGCCTATCAACTGCTGTATGTGTGTGAGAAATCGGTTGGAAACTTTCCTCATGTGAGCACGTTGTAGGTGCAGCCACCTGCACCAACCTTGTGTGAATGCTCTGAAAAGCTAATCATTTGCATATCACAGCATCTTCTTCCTGTCGGTTAAATTTTGCGCCTGTAGCACTTTATCTTCGTGGTGTAGCAATTTTAATGGCTAGTAGTGTAGGATTGAATAGGAGATAATACGAGTAGCAATCTCAGTATCCGTGGAGTGCGGGAGGAAGGTGCCGGGGAAGGTCACGGGAAATAGGGAAAGCTGATTTCAGTAGGGATACAGTGACTATGGGTCTGAGAAAATTGACCACGAAAGCCACGAAGAGGAATGATTGGTGGAGGAACGAGGGTATCACGTGTGGTCTCCCTCGCAAAACGTCAGTTAAGAATAAGAACATTCTCTGGCAATGCAGTACTTGTTTCTTGTATTTCTGAAGACGGTAACTGGTCTCCGAGACCTGTAGTGACCGGCCAGACGATCAGCAATAGGAGCCCGCTGTGGCGCACAGAGCAGCAATGTGTTTTGCCGGGTGTGAGGGGCAGCCCTGCACGCAAAGTGAGGCAGCGCTTGCCGCTGGTAACCGGTTGTGCTGCACCGCCGCCACTGCCGCTTTTTGTCGTCGGAACGCCTCACCTCTGCTCAGCTCCTCTGCAGCCGACATCCCTGGCAGTGTGGGCGTCGTGACGTAGTGCGGTGCCTGCCGCTTGCCGCGTACCACTGCGATGAGAGATCAGCCGTTCTTTAGCATCCTCGCCGACAACACAAACTGAATACCTCTTAGCCGTGTACGCATCGAAGCAAGAGAACACTGCTAAGAAGATCGACAAGGGCTATACCGAATTAGCAGAGACCCCCGAGAATAAGTCAAATTAATTTATGTGATAATGCAACAGAAATTGGAGAACTGGAGAAATCTAGAAGAGAGCGTACGAAACACTAGAGATTTTGTAGCAGAGTGATATGGCCCGGCGAGCACAGCGGTCGCCTCAGGCGAAGACGGGACGATACGATCTTGAAAGCCTAGGAAGGAGAACCGTGCGCGAATACAGGGTGGTCCTTTGATCGTGACCGGGCCAAATATCTCACGAAATAAGCATCAAATGAAAAAACTACAAAGAACTAAACTTGTCTAGCTTGAAGGGGAAAACTAGGTGGCGCTATGGTTGGCCCGCTAGATGGTGCTGCCCTAGGTCAAACGGATATCAACTGGTTTTTTTTTTTAAATAGAAACCCCCATTTTTTATTACATATTCGTGTAGTACGTAAAGAAATATGAATATTGTTTGCTTTGTGATAGATGGCGCTGTAATAGTCACAAACGTATAAGTACGTGCTACCACATTTGCAAACCCATCATTTTACCTTCTGCGCATTGCCACAGTTCACAACCGATGATGCTTCCCAGGAACAACCGTGCTCACCAAGGATACTCCAAACATTAAAGATGATGTTAATACCTTCTTCCTTAAAGAATTTCTAGGGTACTCTAGAAGACAGAAACCACACAAAACATAAAATCTTTTCGTTATTTTTTACACGCATAGGCGATAATTCTGATTTCGTAAAGACTGAAAATCGTCCATTTTTGACATACACAGTGGGAAAAATATAACTGACTTGGAAAACATTTAATGCACCTTAAGATTAGTGAACTAAGTATTTTCGGTCGATTATATTTTTCCCACCCTGTACATCTGTAAATCAAAAGAAGTGTTTTATTACTCATACAAAAGATGCTGAAAGAAACAATTACTTCTGTGTCGTCATCTGCATCGCGTCATTCAGTGGTAAGTTCATATCCAATGGTATATTAATAAACTGCGTCGCCAACAACAGTATAGAAAATTTGGCTTCCCCCCTCCTCTGTATAATTTTTTAGGACTGTTCTTCGATTTAAACGTCTGTTCTCTTGAAGTGTAGCGTAGTACCAGCGTTCCAGTTTGATCAGCGTGTTCGCGAACAAATTAACGCTTGCTTACGATACTCAGATTCTGCTGTGCGACCGACTGTTTCCTGAGAACCGTTGCCAGCTCTCTGTGGCTCCCTTGTCGTAAGTTTCCATCCGCGGCCATAAATTTCTTCTAATTAGGAGGACGCCTGTTAAGAGAATTTTCTTTACACATGCGTTCTCCTTTCCAGACAGTGCATCTTGCAGCAGCACACGTTAAATTAAAATCTTTAATTTCCGTTAAGTCTTCGACAACGAGATATGAATTATAAACTGTCGTGAACGTCGTCATGATCACGTCATAGACGGTTAAGTATTGTTTATGAATACAGCGCCACCAATGTCACAGCGGTTGGGGTCGTCTGTGACAACAGCTTATAAACACACATTTCGTTTTTAATGCTCTGGCCATCTGGAGCTCTCCCTTAATCGCTCCAAGCAAATGCCGGGATGGTGCCGTTAAAAATAATACAGCCGAATTCCTTCTCCATGCTTTAGTAATCTGAACTGTTGTTCTGTATCTAACGACCCCGTTGTACACGGGACGCTACACTCTAAACTTCCCATTTTTTTACCTCAAACTTTCCTTACAGGCTTTGTCCCGTACGAATCCCTCCAGTGACACGACAACTGCTCTCAGATGGCTTTAAAACATAGCCCACCACACTAGCCCTTCTCCACATTGTACTTTTCTCGCTGAGTCTGCAAAGAGTCTCATTTCTTATTAGCCAACCTTTTTAGCCTTCCTTAGTAACTGCTCTGGCGTAACCACAAGCGCCGGAACGAAGATGAAGAAGCAAGAGAAGAGAAGGCGGTGCCGATAGCGTGCTGACCAGGACGATACCACGATAGGAGCGGCATCTAGTCGAAGTGAATATATGTGTCACTCCTGCCAGCCTCGCCCGGACTTCAGTGATCAGTATTCGTAGAGTATTAGCACGGTCCAGCGGAGAGTGCTACGAGAACAGTTTTTAGTGATCCATTGCTTGTTCGTCCGCAACTCGAGGTCTAGTGGCTAGCGTTGTTGCCTCTGAAACACGGGGTCCCTGGTTAGATTCCCGGCTGGGTGGGGATTTTCTCTGCCCGACGACTGGGCGTTTGTGTTGTCCTCATCATTTCATCTTCACCATCATTCGTGACAGTGGCTTGATTCGACTTTGAAAAAATTGGACTGCGCAAAAATTGGGACTTTGTACGGGCGCCGATGACCGCGCAGTTGAGCACCCTACAAACCAAACATCGTTATTGCTTGTTTTGGCCGGCCGCGGTGGTCTCGCGGTTCTAGGCGCTGCAGTCTGGAACCGCACGACTGCTACGGTCGCAGGTTCGAATCCTGCCTCGGGCATGGATGTGTGTGATGTCCTTAGGTGAGTTAGGTTTAAGTAGTTCTAAGTTCTAGGGGACTGATGACCACAGCTGTTAAGTCCCATAGTGCTCAGAACCATTTGAACCATTTTTTTTTTGCTTGTTTGGACATTGTCTATAGCAAAGAAAATTACTGTTTGCATGTCGCCCATAACTTGCGACACTTGGTGTAAGTACATGTTAAGTATTGCCATTCCTCTTACTTGAAATAAAAGTACGAATGTTATTTGCCTGAATTGTTGTATAGCATTCCGAGAACGCAGCATCCCTTAGGCACCCTATACGAGACAAGAGGGCGAGACTACACAGTAACACCACATTTCAATCACTTTGATTCTATCCTGTTCTTTATTTCCCACAACCCATGATTCCCTTTCACACAATGGTATGCTCTAAACGTTTCTAACTCGATTTAAGGCCTACGTTTGTTGCTAGTAAACATATCTTAGTGAGTAAGAACATCTTTCCCTGTCTACTCTACTTTATATGTTCTTCTTCCAAGGTAGCAGAATATCTTGTGTCGTTAAACCTATTGGTAACATCAATTCTTAACCGTGTGCTTCCACCGGCCGTTGTGGCCGTGCGGTTGTAGGCGCTTCAGTATGGAACCGCGCGACCGCTACGGTTGCAGGTTCGAATCCTCCCTCGGGCATGGATATGTGTGATGTCCTTAGGTTAGTTAGATTTAAGTACGTCTAAGTTCTAGGGGACTGATGACCTCAGAAGTTAAGTCCCATAGTGCTCAGAGCCATTTGAACCATTTCAGGCAGTGTTGCTTGTCTGATAGCACTGACAACTCTACGCAAACGCCGCTGCTCTCGGTCGTTGCCTGCGTTGACAACGCTTAGGGGTGATGCCTGATATTTGCTATTCTCGGCACACTCTTGACGCTGTGAATTACTGCCCAATGATTTCCGAAATAGGATGGCCCTTGCTCCTGGCTCCAACTAATATTCCACGTTCAAAGTCTGTTAATGGCTGTCGTACGGCCATAATTATGTAGAAAATCTTTTCACGCGTGTCACCAGAGTACGAATAACAGCTCCGCCAATGCAATTCCCTTTTAAATCTTGTGTACGGAATATTACCGCCATCTGTGTTGCCAATGAAAACCTCGTAACTCCAACTGTCTGTGAAAGTCTCGTAATTCCAGTAACTAGCAACTCCATCTTGAAAGAAAGATTTGGAAGTACATGGATTTCTCCAATCTCTCAATCACTGGGTTTCTACTACATACTTACAGATGCAGCAACATTACCTATCAAACCACTCATTGACATATAAGCATGCAAACTTCAAATTCATGCTCCACAGACTAAACAGAACGCCCATAAACAGACAGAACCACACACAAGAACTAAACACAATAAAACAAATAGCAGTAGAAAATGGTTATACTACCCATATGGTAGACAAGTTAAATCAAAAAATATGCAAACAGTACAAAAATGAACACACCACACACACACACACACACACACACAGACACACACACAGACACACACAAATCCTCACCCAGCACAGAACAACACAAAACAAACAATGACCACACACAAGACACAACAAAGCAACAACAGACTAACAAAACGAAATGGCACATACTCACCTACAATAACAAGATTCTTCACAGGAAAGGCAACATATTAAAGAAACAGGGACTTCAAATAGGATACAGGACGAAGAACACAGCACAGAAAAATATCAGAACACAAGAAACACCCATGGATAAATTTAACAGACCAGGAATATATGAACTCACATGCAGCACTTACCAGTCAGTTTATATAGAAAACATGTAGAAACTTCAAAACAAGATATTCGGAATATCTCAGAGCTTTAAAAAGCAATAGCTCCCATAGCACATTTGCTGACCACCTTATAGCCAACAATCACAACCCAACTACAATAGAAAGGGCACACTATTTAACGCATCAAAGGAACTTTACAGATAAAAACTGCACAAACGGATAAAGTCTACACACACACACACACACACACACACACACACACACACACACACACACACACACACCAAAAGTAGATACACTAAAATCTGCAAAGTCGCACCATTTACACAAAAAAGGAATACCATACAAAAAACAACACACAGAGTTAATCAAGCACACAGAACACACACACACACACACACACACACACACACACACACACAAAGATAAAATGCAAACAAAATTCAAATTTGGTGGCGAACTTTCTGGTGAACAAATGAACATTGACTGGGCTGGGACACATAACAAACCACAATCACACTGTGTTGTAGTGTTGTGGTGTAGTGAAAAAGTTTTCTACTACGTTATTTGTGGAAAATACTTGTTATAGTTACTTATGCATCAAAAAGTGATCCAGAAAGTTCATGCATACCAAATGTAAAGGTATTTACAAAAAGAAATGATCTGTTGGTTGAAGTAAAAATGGACATAATTTTATAATCATTTAACAAAATGTTCACATTGCAGAATAAATAAAAGAACGAAAACCCACTGGTGATGGCACATGTTTGGGTACTGAGAAAAACGGTGTTTTGCATAACTGGCGGACCTCACATCCAAAAACTACCTGTATCGCTTTATACATTTTTAAGCAGCCAGTTTTGCAGCTCCTAAAAAATTTAATAAAGAAATTAGGGTACGGGGTTTCCAGTACCTAGCATCAATATGTGCATATCGCTGTCCCACGACTTAATGCCAATAAGGCTTCTCTTATAAGCTGATGACGTAAGTAAATTTTGACATTTCGACTGGTCCCGCGCTCCCAGTCTCCAGGCCCTGAAAGTGGAGAGACGGTAGCGTGCAGCTGCGGAGAGCGGGCGACCACCTGGCGGCCGAAAAGCGGTCTAGTGGGCGGTGAGCGCCGGGTCAGCGACGCTCGGCCACGCCAGCCCCCATCACACTTACCTGTTACGAGCGCCGTGTTTTAAGCGGGACCCGTCGTCGACCCGGGAGAAACAGCGGCTGACATTCAGACAAGCCATTGTGCGCCGTGCTCAGAGATTCCGCCTGTGGGTGCGGAATGCGCCTCCACACGCCCGTAACTTTCAGCGTTAACTGTTTAAAATAATCTTTACTGGGTCGCCCGCTTTGGGTGAAGCACTCCGTGTAGGCAGCGTGCGTAAATTACACACGATTGTTTCCCCTCTGTTCAAAGCGCATTAAAACCATTCCTCAGCTTTATGCGTTCTGGCAGTTGGTTGCCTAATCTCACATATATAAATCTTTCTGATAACATGTCGTGGCAACTGTTTCATTTCACAGGTAGCACCAGGTGGCGATTTGCTACATTCATAATATTTAGTACAGCATATGGTGGTGTAATGGACCCACTTCGCTTTTCTTTTTTTTTCTGCCACAGATGCCTTTTCTGTCTACTTCAAAACTTGCTGAGTACATAAAATGACATGTCTTTCACTTATCATACACTACTGGCCATTAAAACTGCTACACCAAGAAGAAATGTAAATGATAAACGGGTATTCATTGGATAAATATATTATACTAGAACTGACATGTGATTACATTTTCACGCAGTTTGGGTGCGTAGATCCTGAGAAATCACTACCCAGAACAACCACCTCTGGCCGTCATAACGGCCTTGATACGCCTGGGCATTGAGTCAGAGCTTGGATGGCGTGTACAGGTGCAGCTCCACATGAAGCTTCAACACGATACCACGCTTCATCAAGAGTAGTGACTGGCGTATTGTGACGTGCCAGTTGCTCGATCACCATTGACCAGACTTTTTCAATTGGTGACAGATCTGGAGAATGTGCTGGCCAGCCCAGCAGTCAAACATTTTCTGTATGCAGAAAGGTCCGTACAGGACCTGCAACCTGCGGTCGTGCAATATCCTGCTGAAATGTAGGGTTTCGCAGGGATCGAATGAAAGGTATAGGCACGGGTGGTGACACATCTGCAATGTAACGTCCACTGTTCAATGTGTCGTCAATTCGAACAAGAGGTGACCGAGACGTGAAACCAATGGCACCCCATACCATCAAGCCGGGTGATACGCGAGTATGGCGATGACGAATACACGCATCCAATGTGCGTTCAGCGCGATGTCGCCAAACACGGAGGCGACCATCATAATACTGTAAACAAAACCTAGATTCATAAGAAAAAAATTACGTTTTTCCATTCGTGCACACAGGTTCGTCGTTGAGTACACCATCGCAGGCGCTCCTGTCTGTGATGTAGCGTCAACGGTAACCGCAACCATGGTCTCCGAGCTGATAGTCCATGCTGCTGCAAACGTCTTTCAACTGTTCGTGCAGATGGTTGTTGTCTTGCAAAGGTCCGCAGCTGTTGACTGAGGGATCGAGACGTGGCTGCACGATCCGTTACAGCCACGCGGATAAGATGCCTGTCATCTCGACTGCTAGTGATACGTGGCCGTTGGGCTCCATCACGGCGTTCCGTATTACCCCCCTGAAGCCAGCGATTCCATTCTCTGCTAATAGTCATTGGATCTCGACCAACGCGAATATCAACGTCGCGATACGATAAACCGCAACAGCGATAGGCTACAATCCGACGATTAACAAAGTCGGAAACGTGATGGTTCAAATTTTTCCTCCTTACACGAGGCATCACAACAACGTTTCACCAGGCAACGCCGGTCAGCTGCTGTTTGTGTATGAGAAATCGGTTGGATACTTTCCTCATGTCAGCTCGTTGTAGGTGAATGCCCTGAAAAGCTAATCATTTGCATATCTTCTTCCTGTCGGTTAAATTTCGCGTCTGTAGCACGTCATCTTCGTGGTGTAGCAATTTTAATGGTCAGTAGTGGATTTAGTAGAGCATGAGGTGGTATAATGGGCCCAGTTCACGTTTATTTCTTTTTTTCTGCCACAAATGCCTTTTCTGTCCACTTCAAAAACTTGTCTAGTACATAAAATGACATGTCTTTCACTTATCATACAATTCTCTAAGTTGTTACGCATATCATGGAAAAGTAATCTTTGTTACAGAGCCTTTCACAATCTTTGAAAAAAATTGCTTGTAATACGAGGCTATTGAGATAAATTCTAAAAATGAAACTGGCGATACGATTTTTCAAAGTCTTTGTTATCCTGAATGTGATGCAAAATTCATTTGGACATGCATGCATGCTTGCATGCGGCATCGAAGTTACTGCATTCGCACATGACATTCAACGTCAACTCAGGGTCGTACGGTGTGGGGTACAACCACAAATCACAGTTGGTACGCGTCCAGAGCACTGTGACCTGTGCCCTACGTGAATTACATCCTCCGACCAGTTCAAAAAATGGTTCAAATGGCTCTGGGCACTATGGGACATAACTTCTTAGTTCATCAATCCCCTAGAACATACAACTACTTAAACGTAACTAACCTAAGGACATCACACACATCCATGCCCGAGGCAGGATTCGAACCTGCGACCGTAGCGGTCACGCGGTTCCAGACTGTAGCGCCTAGAACCGCTCGTCCACTTCGGTTGGCCTCCTACCAGTAGACATATCTTTTCTGCACAATAGTGAGACCCCATTTTTCAGCAAGGCAATGCGAGACTAGCCTCATAGGATGTCAGCCTTTTACACTGACCCGCCATATTACGAACTTGTCATCAATCGAACATGTGTGGGATGTGGTGAAACAATGGGTGTCTAGGTTAGGGCACGAATCGTGCACGGATAGCCAACGCGATTAAGCCAACCGCTTGCGGTCAGCGGGAAATCCGGCTTCGACTCCCGGTCCGGCATAAATTTTCGTTGTTGACACTCCATTCTGCAGCTGATCGTTGTTCAAATTCGGAATTGCGAATTTATTCAGTGCACAAAAGTTAGTGAGGTGCTAGTCGGATTCGCGCACTGATGGTTGCCCCGGACATCGAGGATTTCAACGATTTATTGCCTGTTATCGACATGGATACTGGTAAGATATCGGTCCCAGTGATTCAAAGGCTTGCCCCAGAATGTTTAAATTTCATGTTCGAAGTCGGATAACAAATGACAAAAGAAACATTTTCGTGTAATACAATTACAAATTAACAAATTTCGGATGTTTTTCCTTTACTTGCACAGGGATCCTTCCTTCTTGCAAAATTTCATGAGCCTACGTGATGGGAAGTACCCCGTAAGTTTAGTGAGTGAGCTTCCATCAAAATAAGTGACATTAATGGCCATACCTTTTGATTCCATTCAGAAGTTAACATTTGTTATAATGTCAAGGGACCACAGATCTTAGCACGTGACGTAAGTTTCAACTAGATAAGTCTATCCATTCCTGGGAAAGGGGGTTTTAAAAACACACACACACACACACACACACACACACACACACACACACACACACACACACACGCAGACAACAAAGTGATCCAGTAAGCGTTTTTACCAACTTGCAAACCTAAAAATTACATGAAAGAAACTTTTTTTGAATGAAACATTTTTATAAGACTTCCTCATGTGTTGCCACTATTTTTAGGTACCTTATCCTGTCGATAGCGCCTTTAAATCTCTTATCATATCATCTTTATCCCAAGTTATTCTTTGTTTTCTCCTAGGCGTTAACTCTTTACGAGAGGCTTTTGCAACACAAAATTGAACAAAATTTCTGTAGTGATTATAATGTGTTGCCATTGATTGTGAGTACCCATACTGCTAGCACTAAATGGGCTCATAATATCAACAACGCCGAATTCGTAAACAAAAATTTACCATTTACTGTGGTCATCAGTCCCCTAGAACTCAGAAGTACTTAAACCTAACTAACTTAAGAACATCACACATATCCATGCCCGAGGCAGGATTCGAACCTGCGACCGTAGCGGTAGCGCGGTTCCAGACTGTAGCGCTCCGCACTCCTGCCGGCCAATATTAATATTCGACCATATCTCTTGATAAATATGTGATACAGGAAAAATATAATGATTATTTACTAGGCATAGCACTATTAATAATATTGGCACAAACTGCTACATCTAAATATTTTTGTCTTAGGTAAAAACGAGATAACCTCACAGCTCACTGGTTCAAATGGCTCTGAGCACTATGGGACTTAACATCTGTGGTCATCAATCCCCTAGAACTTAGAACTACTTAAACCTAACTAACCTAAGGACATCACACACATCCATGCCCGAGGCAGGATTCGAACCTGCGACCGTAGCAGTTGCGCGGCTCCGGACTGAGCGCCTAGAACAGCTCACTGGTAAGAATAGTTACTGCTTGAGGGTGCTCTACTAGTACTTGATACATTTACCACCAGAATGGGGGTTTTGTTTATTAGGTACTGAGGGTGCCAAAATTACTGGGGCCCACGATGCACCCTTATCGCTATTAATATTGGTATTTAGTACATACATACTTACTTACACGTCGGTTCTTGTGAAGAATAAATGATGTGTTAATTGAGAGAAACGAAACATATAAATTAGTAAAGTGGTTGCCTAAACCTGAATTATAAAGAAATCAGGTTAGTGAAATGGATGCATCAGTTGAAGTGATCACCATTTTATAAATATAATAGTAAACTTATGAATGAAAACAACATAAAGTGTTAGCAAGTTGTGTCAACTACGTTATGAGTTTTAAACCTGCTCAAAAGAAATTCGCTACCTATAACACCCATTGCTGTCGGCTTAAGGAATCATTACACGTGCAGTTTTCACAGACTATGACGCAAAGATATGTGATCAGGGACTATAGTCCGTGCTATTCTCTTACCAGTAAAATACTGTAAATGAAATATCTTCCACTATCGGGACTACATAATGTGAGCTTGCAATCTTGGCCTCAGTGACGATGTAAGTACGTGATGAAATTCCAGGAAAATACAATCTACGAACAATCATAGATAAAAACGGAAGATATTTTGTTTCGTTTAAACTGGAATTACAGTCTCCAGTAGTTAGCGAGATATCTAGGGTATTCAGTAAAATCGCAGGACCCGTGGTACGTTGTAAACAAGTACAGTACTGCGTGTTCTGGATAAAGGACCTTGGAGTCGTTTGCCGCAGCTCTCTTCCCCAGCGGCCATTGATGTGCCCCCATGATTTATGGCAAGTCCTGATACGTAGCTACAAAATTCTTATCTTCCAACGTTTCACGTCGGACTTTACGGCTCGTATTGCTTTCAGAGAAAATGTCTCGGCACTTATTTGCCGACGGTGAGCTGTTTCACCTCTCGTTTCCATTAAGCGTATGAAATCTAGGAATCAACTAGCAACTCCACATTTGAAATCGAAGTTTCCAACTCTGTTTCATTGCCGGACGTTTAATCCTAATACCAGTTCATATCTTATATGAGTGTAGTGAGCACATTGAGAATTATCTTCTTATGTTGTGTTCCATGTGGTAAATGTACAGCATTATTACAAGAAATGAAAGGAAGGTTTGAATATCAGGTCTCACTAATGCTTCGGTAGGAGCCGTAGCTTATCACTCTAATTAGTCTAGAATTCTGCTTAAATGATTTAGCGATATCATTGAAAATCTAAAAGGGGGAGACAAGAATTTGCATGCCGTCCATTTAGTTAATGAGACGCCGCACACAAAACAATAAAAAATAAATCAAGATTACGTAAAGAAAGTGCAGCGGGAGTGGTGAAAGACACCAGGAAAGCAAACATACTACCTCCATCTACCTTAAATATATAACGCTAAAGACAGTCCCAAGCAAATAACTTTGTCTTGGATCTTTCATCTCTCCGTGGTTCACACCATGGAAGGCTGCATGCATCAATGTGGAAACAAAATACTACGTCACCCAGCCTCGGCCTCCAAACCACGAAGCTAAAGTTGAAAGGCGTATGCTTTACCGACCGTGCAATGTAAGGTTGCCAGCTCATCCATTTCAAACACTCTTAAGGAATATCCGAGAGCGTGCTGAAAAGTAAAGAATCTGAATATGTTATGTGAAAACTGTTAAAGCTTTTTAAATAAAACAAGTCTTATTAACGTTCTACATCTTTATTCTTCATGTCTACATATTTATTTCTCATCATAGTCACACGAATGGACTTCTCCCAACGAGAGACAAGTTTGTTAATACCGTCGTTGTAGAACTCACCTCTGCTTGCACCGTTTCATCACTACCAAAGTCAATTCTTTGACGGTGGTCTTCAAGTTTTGGACACTGATGAAAATCGGATGGGCCCAAGTCTGGTTTGTATGAAGGATTATCGATGACTGTGAACCCAAGGCGTTGGATTGTTCCCGCTGTCACAGAGCTTGTGTGTGGTCTCGCTCTATCATTCTGAGGAAGAGAGTGCTCAATGTCTGAAAGAACTCTTTGAATTCGTGCTTTCAGTTTTCTGAGGGTCTCGTGGTACCTTTCAGAGTTTTTTGGTGGTCCCTTTAGGCATGAATTCCAAATGCACCACACTGTGAACATCCCAGAACACTTCGTCGATGACTGACTGCTCGTGGCATGGTCTAGAACTTTTTGGGGTGATGCTTCGTGAGGGAACTCCGTTGACGACCCATGTTTTCGGGGTAAAAATGGTAAACCCAGCTCTCATCACCGGTCACGGCGTTTTTAAGGAACTCATAACTTTGTTGAAATTGTTTACAGATGTCCGATCTCCTCTTTTTCGGTCGGGAATGAGCATTCGAG
The DNA here is from genome assembly GCF_023897955.1 of Schistocerca gregaria. NCBI lineage: Eukaryota > Metazoa > Arthropoda > Insecta > Orthoptera > Acrididae > Schistocerca > Schistocerca gregaria. Next base: position 199,578,555 of record NC_064923.1, read on the forward strand.
GCGCCCACCGTGCTCGTAGTTCTGTGAACCGCATTTTTGCAATAAAGGTCTTCACACGCTCTCGCGATATGTCACACTTAACTGAGAGCTGTGTCTGTGTTATCCAACGATTTCCTCTGCTGACTTCATCAACCCTATTCCGATGAGTCTCGTCAGCTGCCTTACGCGGTCGTCCATTTCGAGCCGTGTCCCACACACCACCTTTCCCTTCATTACGAACACGAACAATCCAACTCTGCACATTACTATTGCTGTATAATCATTACCGTATACAGCTCTCACTTGTAGGGATTTCAACTGGAGACATGTTTTCTGTAGTAGAAACGCGACTACAGCATGCTATAACCGTAGTTACGTTACAGACCGCTACAATTCGGAGCCCTCTAGTGGAAGAGGATTACAACTTGCGTCAGCGAAGCTGGAGAGTCGACCGAGTAATATGCATGACACCTATATCTCAACCGATATTGAGAACAGAATTAAAAATTCGGAGACATTACTTTTCATCACGCTCTCGTATGATGATCAACATATTTTCGTATCACTGAAATAACATATTTTATTACAGAAATAACTGTCAGATACTGTGCTGTATGTAGGAACTAAAGATGTTATCCCTGGCATATAAAAAGCTATCATTATCATTCCAATATCTCTGATTTTTATTATCCCTGTTGTTGAATATAACGTTAGTAACTCCGATTTTGTTCTTGCTCTGATAAAGACGAAGGAAACTTATTATTCTGAATATTACGTAACACAACTCGATAGGAAGAGTAAAAGTTGTATTCAAGAAAGAAACAAACGAGTGCTCATCTCTAATAAATAATTAGCTGAGACTCGAACTTAAATATTTCTCTTTCTGGTCATTCTAGTTGCTATAGAAAGTTTCAGCTACACTGCATCAATATGGAGATGGAGATATGCTGGGTAGATTGCCGAACGAACCTGCAAATACACTCTCAACTTTCATCGGACTCAAGACCACGCAACAAAGAAGTCTGCCGCAGCTCTTTACCAACGTATTACCACACGACAAAACACATAAAAGGCAAATTTAGTTTCAATGAACATTTCAATGCACCAATTGAAAACCCAAGATACAAGCTAATCTTGTCCATAAAACCATAAAATACAATAAAAATAACAATATGTCATTAGTAAGTACTATTTAGTTTCTCAAAATGCTCAAATGCGTGTGAAATTTTATGGGACTTAACTGCTAAAGTCATCATTCCCTAAGCTTACACACTACTTAACCTAAATTATCCTAAGTTCAAACACACACACCCATGCCCGAGGGAGGACTCGAACCTCCGCCGGGACCAGCCGCGCACAGTCCATGACTGCAGCGCCCTAGAGCGGCTTAGTTTCTCAAACAGATGTACCGTATACATGTACTTCTAGAGTAACCAGTTCTCGATGAGACTATTTTGTAGATCTGTCAGAAAATTTCAGTATAGAATTGGTTACAAAGCTGGATATTCTAGAAAATTTATGCTTAAATCCTTCTACAGTCTTAAAACAGCATTTTGTGTTAGCCAAGGCATGTTAGGAATTGTAGCTCCATTTTCAGAACTCGACTTTCATTATGATTTCAACGTCCTTGCAAACCTGAAATTCTGAAGATCACAATCATTTCACTTCTTTCTCGTTGCTTGCACACTTAGCTGCGTTAAGGGAAGGGTAGCGGATTGTGCCTTGTGCAAGCACAGCGGTGCTACGAATTTTCAAATTGATGGGGCTGACACCCCCCCCCCCCTTTCTCCCCACCTCCGTGTGTGTATGCGTGCGTGCTTGTGTATGCGCGCATATAAGGGAGAGACAGAAAGAGCTGAAGGGATGAGCGAGAGTGTAATGTGTGGTGAGTGGGTGGGGAGGGAAGCGGAGAGATCGAGCCGAACAGGAGCCCGCTAGCTGTGGTGGTAGTGGGCGAGACGGAGGCGTGCGGTGACTAGGTGACCCTTCGAAGATCAATCACACCGGTTCAGGCGGTAGAAGTCACCGCCCACGATTCTACTGGCCATTGGTGAGCCACGTGCCGTCACGGCTTGCTGAGTGGGACTTGACTGGGCTACTACACTCTCGCTGTATTTCTTCTTCGTGTGACATGCTGTTTCAAGCCGGCCGCGGTGGTCTCGCGGTTCTAGGCGCGCAGTCCGGAACCGTGCGACTGCTACGGTCGCAGGTTCGAATCCTGCCTCGGGCATGGATGTGTGTGATGTCCTTAGGTTAGTTAGGTTTAAGTAGTTCTAAGTTCTAGGGGACTGATGACCACAGCAGTTGAGTCCCATAGTGCTCAGAGCCATTTGAACTTTTTTTTTTTTTTTTTTGCTGCTGCTTCAAAAGCTTTCTTATTCAAATGACGTATCAACTTTATAGGTAACTGTCATCCTTCGTAAAACTGAAAGTAGTCATGACCACATTGATACGTTATAAAATCTGGTACTTTGCTAGTTTTATGCTGAAATCGTTATCTTCTCCGGGTACAATTGATGTATCCGAGCGGTCTAAGGCACTGTAGTCATGCCTGTACGGCTGGTCCCGGCGGATGTTCGAGTCCTCCCTCGGGCATTGGTGTGTGTGCTTGTCCTTACGATAATTTAGGTTAAGTATGGTGTAATCTTAGGGACTGATGACCTTAGCAGTTAAGCCCCATAAGATCTTACACACATTTGAACATTTTTGTTGTTGTAGCAGGTATCGACAGGTTCGAAGAAATTATCTATAAAGCTTACTTGGGGTTATCGAGGTAGCTCCTGCTTGTAAATAATAAGAGTTACCATAAAATTTTATCTTCTGTACTTTTTTTTATAGTAAGGCCTATTTCAAACTCGTCTCTCTCCTGCAACCGCCTTCACATGTCTTACTAGTACTTTTGTTCCCACGAAGCCCGAGTAAGGACAACAGTGGTACTAAAATTGTAAGCAAATAGTCTAAAGTATTTACCTAGCTAACTTGAAAAGTATTTAAATTCACATCACACGAGTTTTCACGTTAATATTATCAAATTTATTGAAAAAACTGACTTCTTTTGATTTTTATTAATTAACTACAAAATTGTTCAGTTTTTATCAAACGGAAGCAGTAGTATATTGCTCACTGAGTGGGTCTTTTTTTCTGAAGTTATCTATACTCACCCGTATCAAAAGAATCCTAATATACATAATGCTTGATTCATCACGTACGTCACCTTTCTCGTCTTTCTGTTTTTAAATATGCTTCTACTTTCCTCCTATACTTTCCTTAAGACGATTCTTTAACTTCACGATGTGACTCACTATTTAACCTTCTTATTTTCGTCCTCCATTGTCTTTCAAAGTTATTGTTCTCCTTGGCAATCCATACTTGTGACACATAGTTTAAGAATCCTTAACTTACTTAGGATATTGTCAAGAGTTCAAATTTTCAGCCTTTCTTAATAAGTCAGGATCTCTCCGTTTTAACAAATGTTCGAATTATCGGTGTCAGGATCTTATTGCCATAGAAATATTCAAAATAATATCGTTACGTCTAAAAGTAAGGAAAATAGTTTTGTACATACGAATGTCGACAATGATGGACGCAACGTTACCAAAAGGTAAGTACTCCTCAATGCACAATAAGTAATTATCGATAATGTCTTAATAAACCTGAAAACAGAGTGTGTCGCATGACTTCCAAGTGACGTTATGTTAAACCTTATGGAATTCAAACTGCCGTCCGACCATCCTAAGGTACCATTCCGACCATGAAGAACGCATGGTCAGGAGGACGGAAAACAATGTAGTGTGGATAATTTTTTTTTGTTATGAGACCTGCATCCCTATTCACCATACCCATTTCCATATTTTCATGTCTTTGCCAGCTTTTGCTTAAAGTAAATCTCTTTATTAGTTTCTGACGATTTAGTAATGTTCCTGTGTTTGTGTACACAAAACTTTTTGTTGCGCATAAATGATTGAGAATTGCTCGTGAGTGGCAGTTAATTCCTTTTCAATCTCTTACAACGCTCCCTGATATTCCGCTTCGCTCCGTTTCTCGGGTGTAGGAGTCGTTTCACTTAGCTCTACGCACTATTAACGCAACTCTGCTGATTCTTGCTTTAAATCGCAACTGGATTCCGATGCTCGCTAAGGCTCGACAACCGACTCCATTCTCGTAACATGACGATTACCTAGCCAGTGACTCGTTTACAAACTGATCGGATTTAGTGTCTTTAAAGGACGTTCCAGGTTGGTTCTGTCTACTGTCTATTGTAACACTCCGTTCAAAATAGTTTCCATTTTCAGTATGGAAAAATCGTCTGTTAATTTAAGTCCACCTCAAGTTTTTACAACTGCTCAGCAAGTACTGCAAAAAAAAAAAAATTCCTGTCTTTGGAGGAGGTATTCCGACAAATGGGACGTGTGTTAAAAAATGTAGTGGTACCATGAACTTGAGTTTTTTATAAGGCAGGCGAATGTTTCGCTAATCACTCTCTGTAATCTCCTTCAGGGTGCTAATTACTATCGGATCACTGCCATGTCAATTCTTAAACTGAAGTGTACATGCTGTCCCTATTGCCAGTTGTGAGGTGGTTAGAGAATTAGTGTTTTAGTTGATAACTGCAGTGGTGTAGTTGGGGCACATCCTTTTTGCTGGTAACCTAGATTTGGATTTTTATTGTGTAACACGTACCATAACACGCACCTCACAATTGCTCGTTGAGGAAGCCAGAACCTTTGAACGGTTTCTCGTATTAAACGACTACGTGTCACTGCTGTAAGACAAAATAAGTATTACACGCAGATTTTATACTTCCTGCGTCAGACAAACTGACACCATGAATCCTGCAGGACTGTCCATAAATCCTTAAGAGTCCGAGGGGGCTGAGATCTATTTTGAACAGCTCTTTGCAAGGCAACTCATACATACTCAATAATGTTCATGTGTGGGGACTTTGGTGGCCAGCGGAAGGGTTTAAACTAAGAAAAGTGTTCGTGGAGCCACACTGTAGCAATTCTGGACGTATGGGGTGTTGCACTGTCCTGCTGGAATTGCCCAAATCCATCAGAATGCACAACGGCATGAATGAATGCAGGTGATCAGACAGGATGCTTACGAACGTGTCACCTGTCAGAGTCGTATTTAGACGTATCAGGGGTCCAATATCACGCCCCACACCATCAAGAGCCTCCATGAACTTGAACAGACCCTGCTGACATGTAGCGTCATGGACTCATGAGGCTGTCGCCATACATGTACACGTCCATCCGCTCGATACAATTTGAAACGAGACTCGTCCGACCAGGTAACATGTTTCCAGTCATCAACAGTCCAATGTCTGTGTTGATGGACCCAGGCGAAGCGTAAAGCTTTGAGTCGTGCAGTCATCAAGGGTACACGAGTGGGCGTCCGACTCTGAAAGCACATATCGATGATGTTTCGTTGAATGGTTCGCACGCTGACACTTGTTGATGGCCCAGCATTGAAATCTGCGGCATTTTGCGGAAGGGCTACACTTCCGTCACGCTGAACGGCTCTCTTCAGTTGTCGTCGCTCCCGCTGTTGCAGAATCTTTTTCCAGCCGCAGCAGTGCCTGAGATTTGATGTTTTATCGTATTCCTGATATTCATGGTACACTCGTGAAATGGTCGTACCGGAAAATCCCCACTTCATCGCTACCTCGGAGATGCTGTGTCCCATCGCTCGTGCACCGACTATAGCACCAAACTCGTTTAAATGTTGGTAACCTCCCGTCGTAGCAGCAGTAACCGATATAACAACTGTGCCGCCTTATATAAGACCGCAGCGCCGTATTCTGCCTGTTCACATACCTGTATATTTGAATATGCATGCCTATACCAGTGTACGGTAAATGAAAAAACAAAAATAAGGATGTGCTGCAAAAGGCACATAAAATACCTCGAAAACTTTAACTGTCGTTTCTTCGGTAACCGTCAAGTATCAGCGGATAAGCCAAGACACGTGTTCGCTGGAACCGCGCTGCTGCTACGGTCGCAGGTTCGAATCCTGCCTCGGGCATGGATGTGTGTGCTGTCCTTAGGTTAGTTAGGTTTAAGTAGTTCTAGGTTCTAGGGGACTGACGACCTCAGAAGTTTGAGTCCCATAATGCTCAGAGCATTTTGAACCATTTGATGCCTCAGATGTTAAGCCCCGTAATGCTTAGAGCCATTTGAACGTGATGGCTTATTTTGACTCCTCTTCCACCGAGCAAAGTTCCTGGGAAATTGGATGATGGCACTTGCCGTGTCCTCCTCGTTAGCGTGGGAAGATGTGTGTAACTCACTGACAAGGGAACCTCCCCATCGCACCCCCCTCAGATGTAGTTATAAGTTTGCACAGTGGATAGGCCTTGAAAAACTGAACACAGATAAATCGAGAAAACAGGAAGAAGTTATGTGGAACTATGAAAAAAAAGCAAAATATGCAAACTGAGTAGTCCATGTGCAAGATAGGCAACATCAAGGTGAATATGAGTATGAGAGTGACGTGGTCCCGTGGTTAGCGTGAGAAGCTGCGGATCAAGAGGTCCTTAGTTCAAGTCTTCCCTCGAGTGAAATTTTTTATTTTCAGACAATTATCAAAGTTCACATATGATCAACTTCGCTCTCCACAATTGCAGGACATGTTCAGATTTGCTTGGACATATGCAGGATTTGACGGTCTACACACGGAAAAATTAGAAAACTTTAAAAACATATGTTTTGACAGAGCACAGGGAAAACTGTGCGACTGTGAAACTGTTGCATTCATTTGTTGCAGTTTATGTGACAAACTCTTATGTTTTCATCACTATTTTGGGAGTGATTATCACATCCACAAGAAAACCTAAATCAGGCAAGATAGAAGAATCTTTTTACCCGTTCGCCAAGTGTGGGTTGACAATATATTCCTGTCATGTGACGCATATGCCGTCACCAGTGTCGTATAGAATATATCAGACGTGTTTTCCTGTGGAGGAATCGGTTGACCTATGACCTTGCGATCAAATGTTTTCGGTTGCCATTGGAGAGGCACGTCCTTTCGTCTACTAATCGTACGGTTTTGTGGTGTGCTCGCAACTTATTACAGTGAACAGAGACGACAATGAACGAACGGACAGATCATAACTTTGCGAATATAAACTTTTCACTCGAGGGAAGACTTGAACCAAGGACCTCTTGACCCGCAGCTGCTCACGCTAACCACGGGACCACGGCGCTCCTGAGCTCACAAAAGCCTTGATGTTGCAAATCTTGCACATAGAGTTCTTAGTTTGTATATTTTGCTTATTTTTTTTTCGTAGTTCCACACAACTTCTTCCTGTTTTCTCGATTGATCTGTGTTCAGTTTTTCAAGGCCTATCCACTGTGCCAACTTATAGCTAAATGTGAGGGGGGTGCGATGGGGAGGTTCCCTTGTGAGGTCCCTGCGTTGCGCTGAAAGAGACGATTGAGACGTGTGGCCTACCGCGGGCGGGAGAAGAGGTGGGGGTAACCAGCTTTTATTCTCTCGAAGAACGTGGGGCCGTGCGCCGGCCGTCATCGCGAGCTCAGTCGAACAGGTGCGGGCCGCGCGGGCGCCCGCTCGCTGATCCGCGTTTAATTCTGTGCGCTGGCGGCGCTCGTTAATCACGCCGGCCACTCAGCTCACGCCGCGCCATTACGGAACATCACGCCGCGGCCCGGCACTGCACTGACTGACGGGCAGCCGGGCCAACAGCCTCCTCGCCCTACAGCGAGAGCCACCGGCTACGGGGCTGCCTGTGCGGTATAGGCGGCTCGCCGAGAAAACACGTTGTTCATTTCACATTTTCACGACGAATGGCGACAAATGGTACTGTGGGGGCTAACAGTAAAGTAAGGTCCGATCGGTCGCGAAATGGAAACTGTGGTGTCACCGCCAGACACCACACTTGCTAGGTGGTAGCCTTTAAATCGGCCGCGGTCCGTTAGTATACGTCGACCCGCATGTCGCCACTATCAGTGTTTGCAGATCGAGCGCCGCCACACTGCAGGTCTAGAGAGACTTCCTAGCACTCGCTCCAGTTGTACAGCCGACTTTGCTAGCGATGCTTCACTGACTTCTACGCTCTCATTTGCCGAGACGATAGTTAGCATAGCCTTCAGCTACGTTATTTGCTACGACCTAGCAAGGCGCCAGTATCCGTACTATTGATATTGTGAATCATGTACAATAAAGAGCGACGTTCGTCATTAATGGATTGAAGTTAAGTATTCCACCAGCTACGTCCTTCATTCTCAATTCTAATTCCCTTGTCATGTTCCAGACCTCACGCCAGCCTGCGTGAGCTAAAACGCGTGCATTTCGGCCTCCTGTAGTAACGGTGTTGGCTCTCCTGCCAACCACAACAGAAACCACAGTGAAAATCCGATTAAGCGTTGCACCGATGTGTTGGACAGGTTCTCTAGCATGTCCGTCGATCGCGTCACGGCGCTCTTTTCAGTTCAGACCGCACAAATGACAAGGTGCTTAGAAACTAGTGTCTCCCGCCAAGTAGCCCTACGAGATCTGTTCAAAAAATTTCGGAACTTTGTCCGCAAATTTTTTCTACGCTTACCTTTAACTTATTGTGCGTGGCCGGCAGGTGCGGCCCAGCGGTTCTAGGCGCTACAGTCTGGAACCGCGAGACCGCTACGGTCGCAGGTTCGAATCCTGCCTCGGGCATGGATGTGTGTGATGTCCTTAGGTTTAATTAGTTCTAAGTTCTAGGGGCTGATGACCTTAGAAGTTAAGTCCCAAAGTGCTCAGAGCCATTTGAACCATTTTTTTATTGCGCATGGTCTCTTTCGAGTCCACCGCGAGCTGGAATGCTTCCTGGTAACGCTGCAGGCATGTAACGCGGCAAGGAAAGTATCAGATGGTTCTAATTAAAGTGCAGCTACTGACAGAAGTCCAGCATAAGCTGCAGTAATCGAATGACAGTGAAACTTTGTTGATATTCTAATGGGTTAAGGCAGAACCGATATACGCTGCAAAAAAACTTCCGGTTTTGTTGACCAGGTGTAAATCTGGCGCTGTGAATTCAAGAAAGACGTATAGAAACGTTCCCATACGTAATGGATTAGGAAGTGAGAAGCAAGATAGCCGCTTACACAATTCGTTCAATATGAGAACCGGAGACGTCGACGAGAAGCTGTACAGCGCCAGATTTGCACCTGTTGGAACTAACTTTTTTCCCCTGGGTAAATCGGTTCCGCATTAGCCCGACAGCATATCTGCTAAATTTCGCCGCCATCTGAGAATTACAGTCCACACTGGATCTTCGTGAGTAGCTGCACTTTACAGTAGACCTAATGTATATAAGCGGAGCACAAGACAATGGGGATATAATGTAGCGACGATTCTGGTTTCAAATGGGAAATTCACTGACATAAGCGACTTTGATAAAGGGCAGAGTGCCATTGATCGGCCCCTGGTACAAGCACCTCAGACGCGCACCTATGAAAAGTGGTGGGAGGACGGAGAAACGACCAGTAGAAGTCATGGAGTTGGGCGTCCACGTCTCAAACTGGTTCAAATGGCTCTGAGTACTATGCGACTTAACTTCTGAGGTCATCGGTCACCTAGAACTTAGAACTAATTAAACCTAACTAACCTAAGGACATCACACACATCCATGCCTGTGGCAGGATTCGAACCTGCGACCGTAGCGGTCGCTCGGTTCCAGACTGTAGCGCCCAGAACCGCACGGCCACTACGGCCGGCGTCCACGTCTCACCAACAACGTGGAGGTCACAGATAAGCCAGCTCTGTTAAGGGGTGTGTAACGAAAAATGTAAATATTTATTTAAAAAATTATTACAGCCATATTTATGAATGTACAAATTTAAAATTTTGCATTTCTAAAGCAAAAGAGCTGTGTTTTAACGAAAAAATTATAAAATATTCAGGATTAATATTTTGTCATAAATCTGAATTTTTAATTTTTGTACTATCTTTTATAAAAAAAGCCATAACTCAAATCCTAATAATGCAATTAATCTGTAGTGTCCCCAGAAGGTTATAAGACCATGGAAGTACAGAAATTACTAATTTATGGTGCAAAATGTATCACTCACAGAGTTTTTGATTTTGCACATCCAAATTTTTTTTTCTACATAGTCACCTCGTAATTTTGTCAGAGACAGCAAAGGACTTGGAAGAGCAGTTGAATGGAATGGATAATGTGTTGAAAGGAGGATATAAGATGAACATCAAAATGGTTCAAATGGCTCTGAGCACTATGGGACTCAACTGCTGTGGTCATTAGTCCCCTAGAACTTAGAACTACTTAAACCTAACTAACCTAAGGACATCACACACATCCATGCCCGAGGCAGGATTCGAACCTGCGACCGTAGCAGTCACACGGTTCCGGACTGCGCGCCTAGAACCGCGAGACCACCGCGGCCGGCGATGAACATCAACAAAAGCAAAACGAGGATAATGGATTGTAGTCGAATTAAGTCGGGTGATGCTGAGGGAATTACATTAGGAAATGAGACACTTAAAGTAGTAAAGGAGTTTTGCTATTTGGGGAGCAAAATAACTGATGATAGTCGAAGTAGAGAGGATATAAAATGTAGACTGGCAATGGCAAGAAAAAGTGTTTCTGAAGAAGAGAAATTTGTTAACATCGAGTATAGATTTAAGTGTCAGGAAGTCATTTCTGAAAGTATTTGTATGGAGTGTAGCCATGTATGGAAGTGAAACATGGACGATAAATAGTTTGGACAAGAAGCGAATAGAAGCTTTCGAAATGTGGTGCTACAGAAGAATGCTGAAGATTAGATGGGTAGATCACATAACTAATGAGGAAGTATTGAATAGGATTGGGGAGAAGAGAAGTTTGTGGCACAACTTGACCAGAAGAAGGGATCGGTTGGTAGGACATGTTCTGAGGCATCAAGGGATCACCAATTTAGTATTGGAGGGCAGTGTGGAGGGTAAAAATCGTAGAGGGAGACCAAGAGATGAATACACTAAGCAGATTCAGGAGGATGTAGGTTGCAGTAGGTACTGGGAGATGAAGAAGCTTGCACAGGATAGAGTATCATGGAGAGCTGCATCAAACCAGTCTCAGGACTGAAGACCACAACAACAACAGTCATCTAAAAATCAGAATTTAATTGCAGGATCAAGTATTTTTTAGGTCCAGTGAGACAGAATCATGTTGCGAACAGTTTCTCAAAATTTCATAGCATCAGCGCATGTAATTTTCAGAAATGGCTCCTAATAACATAAAAAATGTGAAACAGACGAAATGAGGTACAAAGATTTTCTTCTCGTACTTCAACATGTGATAAACTTAGCTCAGTTTTAAAATACTCCACACTGATACTCTCCATCCTCCAGATTTCTCTTTTCTCCTCTTCGAATCTGCCTCTCCTATATTTGCAGGTAAGACACTGATCTGTTAGCTTTCTTGACCCTGCGCTCGTCGATAGTGTTAAAGTCTTTTGTTGTTAACACACCAGGGACTATAACAACTCTCTTCAGCACTTCAAATCTGCCGTTATTTCCGGTATTGTAACATAAAACTGCATCATAAAGTCCACAGAATATTGTTTTTGAGCATCTAAATCCAAATTAAATTATCGAGGCTTTCATTTGCACTTTGTGTTTTTCCATGAAGACACTTCCTCAATAAATCAGGGTTTGCAAGGAACCTGAATGTGGGCTTAATTGCATTCATAATAGGTTCTGGTAGTGAGTGTTTATGTGAATGCGTCCTATTTCTGTTGCTGAACTTACATTGTCTTTCGGATACAGATTGTACATTGGTGTTTGGTCGCTGGATAGTTTGTGGACAAAACTGTCCACACAGCACGGCTCATTGCCTCTAAATTATGTATGTTGTTCCTGATAGCTCTCCTATAAAATAACTGAAGAGAATCAGTTTCTTTCAGTGTAAGCGTGCCTTTTCCTGTTAGTGGTTTTCCTTCTTCAAGTACTTCACTTTCCTTCTCTTTCAGCAAGCGAAGAAGCCTACCACCAAGCCTGTTTTGGAAGTGACCAACACATTACAACTTTTCTGTTGCTGTATTGTACGGATTTTTATCTGTTACAACCTTGAACGAAGAGGCGCCCCATCCCCAAGGTATTTAGTATATGTAACACCATACTGGTCCTCAGATCTTGAGAACATCCTCACAACTGCAGCAGCCTCCATGTCCCCACTTGAACCACTGTAATTTTAAGAGCATGCTACTGCATGCTTTTCTTATCACAGTTTCTCACTGTCTTCATTGTTGGACATTTTCATTGTTGCACACTGGTGGCAGTATTTAGACATAATTTCTACATCTAAATCTTTGAATCAATACCAATAACAGATGCAACTCCGTACAAAGATGTGTGACGCTTTTTAAATCCAGGTCCCATCTACAAACACACACAGGTCAGTAACATTTATAGGAGTTTTACTGTCATGACTATCTACCCCGGGATCTATTTCTTTTTGGTTTATTTTCACCAATTTGTCCACTATTTTCTTCATAGAAACTTTGGCACTATCGCATACAGCATCAGACACTTCTTTATTTATTTTTTTCAAACTTTGCACTAGGTGGAATCATGTTAAAAAAACCACACAATAAATTACCTCCTTCCCTGCTCTGTACAAAGCATTTCACAGTGTATGCCAACCTAAAATTGCTTTCATAGGTACCACTGTCAGTTCTTTTGGAGGAGGAAAATGAAAATTCATAGCCACACGAATTACAAATTAATTTAAAATCAGAAGCTATTACCACTCTTCTTTCTAGAATAACAATCATGCATTCCGTATTTTTACAGCTAACAAATGAACATGAAAACTTTATAGCCTTAATGAGAAGCTATAATCAACAAGTCTGAATCCAGTGGTATCCATACCATAATCATTCACGCACCTGTACAATTCTCCAGTCCCAAGTTTCGAAGCTGAAGCTGAGAACTCATGTTCTTCATTTTGAGCTGCTTACTCTTTTTTTTGTCGGTTAACCGATATCCATGAAACCTCCGTTTCCTAAACACAGTTTTTTCACCACCCATTATGCATAAATCTTGACTGCCACGTAAAGGTTCGGCGAATTCAACGTTCCACCTGCGAATGTGTGTTAGTATTGTCAAAACGTAAATAAACCACAAGCAAGAAAGTTATCAGGCAAAGATAAAGATTTCAGCCAGAGATATAAATGTCAGCGAAAGATATCGAGAGAAAACAGCCTTCACACTGGCAAAAATTCGACTAAAGGAAGCAGTTGCCCAAAATTAGGAAAACGTGGGAGTGGCCACCAGTTCAGAGTTAATCAGTTTAAAAATTTAAAGGCATTTCTTATGCTGCTATCACGATAAAATTCACACACAACATACATTAAACTGCGTAGAACAAGAAAATATAATTTTTGGAAAATCGATTTTTTGGACCAAAATCCATTACATCCCCCCTTAAGTAGGATAGGAGACGATCAGTGCTAATCTGACGACAGAGTACCATACTCGTGCAGGCACAAGTGTTTCAAGCATTTTTTCAACACACACTGTTGAACACGAGGCTCTACAGAAGACGAGCCCTCTGTTGACCCAACAATTCCGTCAATAACTATTACAATGTTCACGGTATCGTTAACATTCCTCCGCGGATCAACGGAAAAGTTTGTCTAGTAGATTGATTAACGTTTTCTGTTACAGCAAGTGGATGGTCGTGTCCGTATGACCCTCATCCAGATAAAAAGCTGCTCGAAACAAATACTGCACTATGGATGTTGGCCGGTGGGAGCTGTACTATGCTATAGGGGAAATTCACCTGGGCTTCCACTGGACCTGTAGTAGTAACTGAAGGCACCACGACAGCTGTGGACCATCTGTATCCGTTCATGTGTGCCGTCTTCCCCGACGGCCATGACATCTTCCAGCACGGTAACTGTAAGTGTCACAAGGCCAGAATTGTGCTACAAAGGTCTGAGTAGCACGATGGTGAACTCACGGTGATTTCTTAGCCAACAAATTTGCCTAATCTGAAGCCCTTTAGATTACACATTGGTCACAGTCGGGTATCACGACTACACCCATAAACCAACGGCTCGTATTTTACGGGAATCATGTGTCCTTCACGTAGATATCTGGTGTCATATACCTCCGAAATCTACCAAAGGACTTGTCGAGTTTATGCCATGCAGAAAGCTACCGTGTTACACTCCAATAACGCTATTAACCAGGCATCCATAATGTTTTGAGTCATCAGTGGATGTAGATATAAAGTTCTTTTCCACGTCGGTTAAATAGAACGTTGGAGTTGTCCGAATACTGTCAGCAGCACCTTCCAGACACTGTTTTCTCCTCCCTACTCTACTGGATGTACAGTGTAGCCTCTTGGCAGCTGCTCAGAATCTTAATAATCTGTGTTCCTCTGTGATGCAATACCACAGCTGACCGCCATCTGTGGGACAAGTTGCGTGCCTCTTGTGCGTGCCAGGCACTTTATTCCAACTTCATGCCTAGTATTTAAAATAAAATAGCAAGAACATCCTCACATCTAGGTATAGCTATGTACTCCCCCCCCCCCCCCCCCCCTCTCTCTCTCTCTCTCTCTCTCTCTCTCTCTCTCTCTCTCTCTCTCTCTCTCTCCCTCCCTCCCTCCCTCTCCCCTTCTCTTCTGATTGCGAAAGGCGTGGTTGTCAGTGGAAGATAGCTTTCACCTGTTTCCTTTTCGAAGGAAAGTCCCCGCAACTCGTTACACACTTCATGAGATACAGTTTTGTTCTCATATACCTAACCGGGAAACAATCGTGATATACTTCGGTATGCGTACATATTAAGTCATACACTTTGCCGTCTGCAACGTTTACTAATTCTTAATAATTTTGGGGAAAGCACATATAAGAAGAAAAACTGCAACAGAATGTTTTAAGAAAGAGAAGGTTCGTTGGAGGAAACAGTTACGTAAAAGAGGAATGAAAACTCCAGATAACTGCATACAGCCGAACATTGCCGGCCGCTGTGGCCGAGTGGTTCTAGGCGCTTCAGTCTGGAACCGCGAGACCGCTGCGGTCGCAGGTTCGAATCCTGCCTCGGGCATGGCTGTGTGTGATATCCTTAGGTTAGTTAGGCTTAAGTGGTTCTAAGTCTGATGACCTCAGATGTTAAGTCCGATAGTGCTCAGAGCCTTTTGAACCAGCCGAACATTAGGGACCAAATGTAATGTTAAACCTGAATCACCAACTGTTACGAAATGCTAACAGTTCCGGCTCGTTATTGCCACTTAAAGAGGTGGAATCTTCACAAAAACTTGTCGATGGCAGTAATTTGCCCAAACATTTAATATTAGTATGTTATAATATTCTATAATGCCGAAGATTAGTTGGGTAGATCACACAACTAATGAGGAGGTATTGAATAGAATTGGGTAGAAGATTAGTTTGCGGCACAACTTGACTAGAAATAGGGATCGGTTGGTAGGACATGTTCTGAGGCATCAAGGGATCACCAGTTTAGTATTGGAGGGCAGCGTCGAGGGTAAAAATCGTAGAGGAAGACCAAGAGATGAATACACTAAGCAGATTCAGAAGGATGTAGGTTGCAGTAGGTACTGGGAGATGAAGCAGCTTGCACAGGACACAGTGGAATGGAGAGCTGCATCAAACCAGTCTCCGGTCTGAAGACAACAACAACAACAACAACAACAACAATCCTGAAGTAATGAAAAATATTGTACTGATATAAATTGGAGCGCATGAATTCCTAGGAACATTATGTCAATCCATAAAAATGGCTCTGAGCGCTATGGGACTCAATGTCTGAGGTCATCAGTCCCCTAGAACTTAGAACTACTTAAACCTAACTAACCTAAGGACATCACACACATCCATGCCCGAGGCAGGACCGTAGCGGTCTCGCGGTTCCAGACTGTAGCACCTAGAACCGCACCGCCACTCCGGTCGGCCTGTCAATCTATAACGCCGAATATTATTTGGGAATTGTATAACAGTTGGGTATGGTGTAGTATATTATTGTAGATAGTGAGACTTACCCAAAGTAGCCGAGCGTTGAAAATCGTAGTTTCGAACTTTTTTTCTTCTTTGTAATACTCCACTAGATAAAAGTTTGTAATTTGGAAACCCATGTTCACTTCCTTACATTCTTAGTTGTCTATATGAAAATATCAGTTTCATATTGTGTGTGTGTGTGTGTGTGTCTGTGTGTGTGTGTGTGTGTGTATGTGTGTGTGGATTTGTTTTAGTGGTATCTCTTCGACAATAACATGTTTAAGAAGAAAATATAGTTTATTTAACAGACACTGACGCTCAGTTCGCAAATAAAGAATGTATCTTTCGCTGAGAGAGACTGCAGTTGAACAAAGAATTTTATTTAATGTCGGTTTTGGTTACACAAGTCGTCATCAGCAAACGTGAAATGTCAATCTGTCGTCCTTAAAATAGATAATGTTATGTTACAAATTAACAAAGTAGTAATGTATAACCTGCTGGCTAATAAAATATCGTAGGGAATTACTGACGTGATAGTCACAAGGCGTTGGTCACATATTGAGAGCAGCGATCCGCTGGATAAGGAAGAACCCTGAATTCGCTTGAATCGCATTAGTGCTACCACGAAATCGTAACCTAAGATGAGCCTGTCTGAGTTCGTTCAACGTCTCCTTAGCAGTTTCCCAGTACATTAATCACAGCGGCTCGGTAAATATTTGTTGGAAGAAGATACTGCACATCTTCCACACTCGAAAGCGAAGTCGTCCTTCGTGTGACAGGCAGCTTGTTACAAACCCGGACACGTCTGCTGTTCACTTCATTTTATTGGCGAGCGGAGTTTCATTGAGAAAACGAAGTGCCCACGTCTGGACAGCTGCCATTACTCTTCGCTGAGAGGGCAGGCACGATTGCAACGGGATATCGCCGATTACATCTGATGGTGTCACTGTAATATAATGCCACGCATTAAAGCAAACGCTAAGCAGCGCAGGTAACCTGCAATTTAACTGCGATACGGCACTCTTTTTACGCAATAACCGGGTCGAATATCTACCGGAAATGAATTACGATAAAATGATAGACCCATAGCCTTTTTTTCTCGCTTTTCCCTGTGGCGTCCGACACGGAGTTCAGTCGGAGGCCGGTTCCGTTTTGGTCGGCGGAATAATTTCGCCGCGGAAACAAGTTTGTCGAGTCGCGGTGGACGAACAACAGAGCCGGCGAGGAAATTACACTCGCGACGGCCGGCACGCATTCGTAATGAAAAGGCGGGAGAGCGGTTCTGCCGTGGGACGGGCAGGGAAGACCGACCGTGGGCTGTGCGATTGCTTGGGTATTGGCTGGTGGAGGACTGGCGGACACACAGAACGCCAGCCGGGCTGGCTGGGATGGCAAACGTAGACGACACGGTGATTTCTGTCCGTTGCACATTGTGCTGCGTTTTCTTCGTTTTGGCCGACCACAGACAAGTGATAATTAAAATTCCGTGTCATCTCCTCTTTTCCACCAACACATTTTCATCTGTTCTCCATGTCTCTTCTCTGTATGCTGCTTTCTCGCCGTTGTCACTAAAGGCAAAATCTTCGATGTTATGATGCCGCACTACGCTGCTCTTCAATTTCAAATTACGTCATTGACGTAATATGGGGACTGATGACCTTAGCAGTTGAGTCCCATAAGATTTCATCAACACATTTCTTTTTTGAAACTCGCTTGCTTGGAGTCGGCGAGTAAGTGCGATATTAGATTGCCTTTGTTATTCTGATAACGATGCATATTTCCTTTGGACATGTATGCATGTCCGAAAAACAGGAACTGCTGCGACTACAGACGTTATGAAATACACTTAATGTATTCGCAATTGCCAGTTTGGGCAACCATCAGTTGTAGAATGGAATGATGACATCGCGAGATGTCGCCTTAAGTGCTTTGCCTATCCGTACACGACTCACGCTCTGACCTAGACTTCCATATATTGTCATTCCTGCGACACAATACAGGCACTGCAGTACTGTATTTATCCACCGATACCGGGCAAGCGACTTTCAAGTAAAATGTCTCATCTGTACGGGAATATATTAATGGATGTGCAAGTTTTAGACGCATGGTTGGCGACGTATAGAACTTGGTCGTGAGTCCTGCACGGATAGCCAAATGGTACATCTACATGGATACTCTGCAAATCACATTTGAGTGCCTGGCAGAGGGTTCATCGAACCACATTCACAATTCTCTATTATTCCAATCTCGTATAGCAAGCGGGAATAATGAACACCTATATCTTTCCGTACGAGCTCTGATTTCCCTTACTTTATCTTTGTGATCGTTCCTCCCTATGTAAGTCGGTGTCAACAAAATATTTTCGCATTCGGAGGAGAAAGTTGGTGATTGGAATTTCGTGAGAAGATTCCTTCGCAACGAAGAACGCCTTTCTTTTAATAATGTCCATCCCAAATCCTGTATCATTTCTGTGATACACTCTCCCATATTTCGCGGTAATACAATACGTGCTGCCTTTCTTTGAACTTTTTCGATGTACTCAGTCAGTCCCATCTGGTAAGGATCCCACACCGCGCAACAGTATTCTAAAAGCGGATGGACAAGCGTAGTGTAGACAGTCTCCTTAGTAGGTCTGTTCATTTTCTAAGTATCCTGCCAATGAAACGCAGTTAGCCTTCCCCACAACATTTAAACGTAAATTGTTCGTAATTGTAATTCTTAGGTATTTAGTTTAATTTACGGCTTTTAGATTAGACTGATTTATCGTGTAACCGAAGTTTAACGCGTTCTTTTTAGCACTCATGTGGATGACCTCACACTTTTCGTTATTTAAGGTCAACTGCCACTTTTCGCATCTTTTCGATATTTCTTCTGAATCTTTTTGCAGTCTGTTTTGATCTTCTGATAACTTTATTAGTCGATAAACGAAAGCGTCATCTGCATACAACCGAAGACGGCTACTCAGATAGTCTCCCAAATCGTTTATATAGATAAGGAACAGCAAAGAGCCTATAACACTACCTTGGAGAACGCTAGAAATCACTACTGTTTTACTCCATGACTTTCCGTCAATTACGACGAACTGTGACCTCTCTGACAGGAATTCACAAGGAGACAGCTCGCGATATGCGGAAAATCTGGGTTCGAGCCCCGGTCCGGCATAAATTTTCATTGTCGTCATTCCATTCTACAGCTGACTGTCCATATTCGTTTTGCATCGTAATTCAGAATAACACAGACACTACAGTATCGATTACTTGTGTATTGTGAGTTTCTTTCTTGACGTCCCTAATGGACCACCCTGTATTTTCACTGCCTCTTCTGCGTTTACGTTGCGAGACGGGGGTAGCTTTGGAGTGCCACGACACTCTGACCTGCACGCCCCCTTTGCAGGGCGGTCAACTCGCCGCCCCCTTTCCCCTCCCAGACCTGCCGAAGCGCCGTCTTTGTGAGCAGCTGTTGCGACGCGGCCCATTGTCGGCGCGTCGCTTCCATTGTACGGCCCACAATAGCCGCCATTCTGTTCCCATCGCCGGGGAAGCCTGCCGTGGCGGCACCAGCTCTTGCTGTTTCTTGGCTACACGCCTCGCCAATTAGGGGTGGGGATACCGTTTGTCGATACCGATAACCCACAAGACGTAGCTGCGACACTTTCTCCCTCAAAACCTGAAGGAACGCCGTGTTCAGAGGCAACTTCCACTCCTCGTCATCTTTCGTAGCCAGCACTTTCCTATAGTTTGTTTCTTAACCGAAGCAGTAGCAAAGCGTTTTCAATAACGCATGTTACTCGCATAGGGACAGGGGTAGGGATTGTGAAATTATACCCACCATAATCTTTAAGCAAAACAAAATAACGTTAATCTCAGTTGATCCATCATGGGTACGGGATCACAGCCGGTCGGATAGTTGGCAAAGAAAAATAACCTAATAGCCGTCTGTATTCTGAACTTCTTATACACTACTGGCCATTAAAATTGCTACACCAACAAGAAATGCAGATGATAAACGGGTATTCATTGGACAAATATATGATACTAGAACTGACATGTGTTCACATTTTCACCCAATTTAGGTGTATAGATCCTGAGAAATCAGTACCCAGAACAACCACCTCTGGCCGTAATAACGGCCTTGATACGCCTGGGCATTGATTCAAACAGAGCTTGGATGGCGTGTACAGGTACAGCTGACCTTGCAGCATCAACACGATACAACAGTTCAGCAAGAGTAGTGACTGGCGTATTGCGATGAACCAGTTGCTCGGCCACCATTGACCAGACGTTCTCAATTGGTGACAGATCTGGAGAACGTGCTGGCCAGGGCAGCAGTCGAACATTTTCTGTATCCAGAAAGGCCCGTACAGGACCTCAACATGCGGTCGTGCATTATCCTGCTGAAGGGATCGAATGAAGGGTGGAGCCACGGGTCGTAACACATCTGAAATGTAACGTCCACTGTTCAAAGTGCCGTCAGTGCGAACAAGAGGTGACCAAGACCTGTAACCAATGGCACCCCATAGCATCACGCCAGGTCATACGCCAGTAAGGCGATGACAAATACATGCTTCCAATGTGCGTTCACCTCGATGTCGCCAAACACGGATGCGACCATCATGATGCTGTAAACAGAACCTAGATTCATTCGAAAAAATGACGTTTTGCCATTCGTGCAGCCCCCGTTCGTCGTTGACTACACCATCGCAGGTGCTCCTGTCTGTGATGCAGCGTCAAGAGTAATTGCAGCCATGGTCTCCGAGCTGATAGTCCATGTTGCTGCAAACGTCGTCGAACTGTTCGTGCACATGGTTGTTGTCTTGCAGACGTCCCCATCTGTTGACTCAGGAATCGAAACGTGGCTGCACGATCCGTTACAGCCTTGTGGATAAGATGCCTGTCATCTCGACTGCTAGTGATACGAGGCCGTTGGGATACAGCACGGCGTTTCGTATTACCCTCCTGAACCCACTGATTCCATATTCTGCTAAGTGTCATTGGATCTCGACCAACGCGAGCAGCAATGTCTCGATATGATAAACCGCAATCGCGATAAGCTACAATGCGATCTTTATCAAAGTCGGAAACGTGATGGTACGCATTTCTCCGCCTTACACGAGGCATCACAGCAACGTTTCGCCAGGCAACGCCGGCCAACTGCTGTTTGTGTATGAGAAATCGGTTGGAAACTTTCCTCATGTCAGCACGTTGTAGGTGTCGCCACCGGCGAATGCTCTGAAAAGCTAATCATTTGCATATCACAGCATCTTCTTCCTATCGGTTTAATTTCGCGTCTGTAGCACGTCATCTTCGTGGTGTAGCAATTTTAATGGCCAGTAGAGCATTTACGCCTATCGGTTTGGGCATCTCATAAACGCCATTCCACGTATAGAGAATCAAATTCATCGATGCATGCACGACCAGAGTCTGTATCCAGATATCGTAAATTTTTTCTTGAGTGTATATTTCGGAAGATCTGACAGCAGCTCAAGTCAAGCTGTTGTGAAGTCTCCGAAGTACACACTCCACAAAGAATTCACGGAATCCAGGTATTGATGTCGAAACTGATCGTGTAAATGAAATAACGAATTCTGAAAACATACGGCTATTTGGTGTTTTTTCTTTCGTAAATTCGTTAATTGTCATTGACTTACATTAACAACGTACTTTTTAAGGAGGTACTAATGCGTCCGTGGAGTCCATGAAATAAAAGCAACTTTTAGCACACTCTTAACAATATCAACAAACTCTCAGTAACATGTACCGTCAATAGGGGGGACGGGGTTGGGGGTACTTTATGCTAACGCTAAAAAAATGCAACATTCGTTAATTGTTGTTGACTTGAACTCTCAACTTTTGAAAACGGATATGGATGTGTAGGTGAGATCCAGAGCCTGAAAATATTGAATATTACGTTCATAGAGGAAAGTGACTTCTACTACTAACAAGAGGGAGGCCACGGCTTTCGGACCACCTATTTACTCTGAACTTTGCTCACTTTTAGTAGACGATTTTGTATCGTCTTACTTATGCCGTTATGGAAGATGTAATATCATTCTTATCTAAATTAATTGTGTATCAAGAGTATTTCTCAAACATGCCGATGTATGCTTCACAAACTCAATTGCAAAAAATTAATTATCATCACATAAAATAGTATGTATTTTTATGGTAGCTAAACAATTTATTATTGTTATTTTTGTTGCCTTTAGTTCGAACACTGCTTTGATGCAGCTATCCTTGCTACTCCGTCCTGTTCAAGCCTCTTCATCTCCGAAGAACTGCTGCGACCTATATCCGTTGGAAATTGCTTATCGCATTCAAGTCTTGGTCTCCCCTTACGGTTTTTATTCCCGCACTTCCCCTTCGTTATCAAACTGACGACTTCTTGATTCCTCAGGATGTGTCCTATAAACCGGCCCTTCTTTTAGTCAAGTTGTGCCATAAATTTCGTTTTTCTCGAATTCAGTTGAGTACTTCATTTATCAGTCGTTCTACCTACCCAACATTAGGCATTCTTCCATAACACCACATTTCAAAAGCCTCTATTCTCTTCTTATTTGAAATGCTTCTTGACCATGTTCATCTACATACAGGGCTACACTCTTATTAAATACCTTCATAAAACTTTTCTCAACGTTGAATTGGTATTTTTTATGTAAATAAATTCATTTCTTATTACCAGTCCTTTCTACTTCAACCAACATCAGTCATTTTACTGTCTAAATAGAAAACTTCATGTACTATTTCCCGTGTTTCATTTACCTATTTGATTCCCTCAGCATGACCTGGTAGGAAATTACAATGAAATGAACACCTTCAGCTGCATACAGGCGTTGATATAAGTCAACGGGGACAGTTGAAAACGTGTGCCCCAACCGGGACTCGAACCCGGGGTCTCCTGCTTGCATGGCAGGTGCTCTATCCATCGTTTTTTTATGTCATTTTGTTCGCTTTTGAATGTTGCATCTGCTCGGGGCGGACGTCGTAAGACATCAGTTTAAGTTCGTTGTTGATCGATTAACTCCGTTTTTTATTGCAGAGGGCAGCTAACTCACTGACCGAACACGCTGAGCTACCGTACCGGAATCTGAGCCAGCGACGACACAGAGGATAGTGCGACTGCAGGGACTTACCTATGGCACGCCTCCCGTGAGACCCACATTCCCAACTTACTGTCCCGCACTATATTCATAGTGCCCCTGCACTTCATGCTCATTACTCGCGGCTGTACTGCCGATTCCCGTAAGAGTTCGGACACTGTTTCTGCATCCGCGCAGAAGAAGATGGTCAAATGGGCGATGAGTCTCAAATATACGTATATGAAGATGGTATCTGTTCTTTCGGACATTCGGGAGGATGACGGTTCAAATCTTCTAACGGCCATCCTGATTAAGGGTTTCCATGATTGCCCTAAATCGCTAAGGCAAATATCGGTAAAGTTGCTTTGAAAGGGCATCACGGCAAACAGCCTTCTCCACCTTTGCAACAATCTAGCTCCGTCTCTTATTAACTTGATGTTTAGGGAATGTTAAACACTAATCTTCCTTTCTTTTCAATTTCTTTTCATCAGAAAGTACTGATTTCAGAATTAATTACAAAGTTTTTGAATAAATTTAATCTGACCTTTTAGGTTCCAGGAACTTCTGAAGGTCATAGAAAGTGGTTGTATTGTTTTCAGATCAATATAATAAAGGAAGCAAGTGTTGCTTGGCGGGAGCATACCTTCAGCCTGAAATGGTACTACCGACGTTTTTCCGGCTTCGGGTCGCATCACTGGGGTAAAGGGATGTCGGCCGTAGCTTATGTACACCTTACTTCAAACGAGCGAGGTGGAGCAGTGGTTAGCACACTAGACTCGCATTCGGGAGGACGACGGCTCAATCCCGCGTCCGACCATCCTGATTTAGGCTATCCGCGATTTCTCTAAATCGCTTCAGGAAACTGCCGGAATGATTTCTTTGACAGGGCACGGCCGAATTCCTTCCCCATCATTTCCTGATCCTATGAGACAGGTGACTTCTCTGTTTGGTCGCTTCCCCCAAATCAATCCCAATCCTTGTTTCAGTGAACTGAAACTACCGATATCGTATGTCGGCTTCGACCAGTAAAGTCCCCTTGACGCCACAAGTGCGCGAACTGAAAGGGAATAGAACACTGCGTCTGTTTAATATTTTTAGAATGTAGTTTGTGGTGAAAGGGCTTTTTAGTAGCCTACGTTAGGTTAAGAGGTTTGATTGTGAGCTGACAAAACTAACAAATGTGAATACGAGACGAGCCCGAAGTCTAGAAGACGACTTTTTGTTTGGTTGCTGTCGAACTGGTATCGGACGCTTCAGTTTACCCGAAAATGTGGCCTCGTCGGTGCTTGGTGAGCGCTGCCCCTCGGCGCACAGTCGCCAGCTGGTAGCCGCTGAGTAACGAGATCCTGTCGGCCTTGCTCAGCCTCAGGGTTCATTCAAGCGGAGGGCTGTCGCTGTCGCTATTCATTCCCCTGTTACCGTACCGCCCGTCCACGGCTGCTCGACTCAGTTTGCCAACAGGAGGCAGCAGTGCGTAAAGTCGGGGGACATTTACGGCTCTTCCGCTTTCAGTTGAAAGTTGCGCGGCCGCTCAGAAACTGCGTGGTGTCCGCCGCATTTTTCCTCGAACGCGTTTACGAAGACGAAAGTCCGACGTTCATTTGTAGAACTCCGCTGGTAACTGTGCTATAGTTCTCTACTACGCTTCCCTTTGCGCATTCTTTTCCTCGGAAGTGTTATCTTTACTTGGAACCGGTCTTCTTCTTTTCGCTGCTCTGTCCCTCTTCTGCTGAAGTCCAGTGTCACTTTGCCAGCTGCGTGGTGTGCTTCCCTGAACCACCTCTTAGACTCTGCCTTACGCCTTCTGGAAGTTTCCGAAGACTAGCATTTGTTCCATGGGTTTGGTGCAAAGAGAAATGGTATTTGTGACCTACCACACATTCTTCTTCTTCCCTTTCTAAGGGTTGACACTGTGTTGAGAAACATTCATTAGTTGATTGTTAGAATACAGCGTGTGTTAGTCACATTTTTTCGTCTTACCAGATTCCATGGGAATTCGTAACTAAACATTGTGATCTGTTTTCCTAAGGATCGTTCATAAAACGGAACGAATATTGGAGTATAAAGTTCCTTCTATGTCGGGGTGATTAGTAACGGAAAACTCAGTAGCTGGAGGAGGATAGAGGAAGGAATTAGCAGCGACATTTTTGTTAGAAACATCCGTGTACTCGCCTGAAATGTTCAGTAAAAATGCTGTCCAAATAATCAACACGTTGATCGGTGCGGCATTTCCTGCGGTATGATAAAATCCTGAGGCAGAACCTCTTCAAACGTCAACCTAGAGAGCAGTGAGTGCGTGTGTGTGTGTCGTGTAGATAGCTGAAATGAGTTCTTGAGCAGTGTAGTATTACTTCAGTATAAATACACTCACGGAATAAAGTCACAACAGCAGGAAGGAGTTGTGCTACATAAACGAAAGTTCCTACATCTGAAACAAAATGTCTACTCAAATTTCGCACCAGTCGCATTAGAATGGCGGTAGTAGCGCCGCTATGAGGATACAAATCAGGTTTTGCCTTAAACGGTCATGAGCGTTAGTTACCTTTCAGATTGGACGTGGTGAATTGATGTTAGTCAAGAATGGCTTTAAGGCGACAAAGACACCATTATCAACATCTTACAAATTTTGAACGAGGTGATGTACACTCCTGGAAATTGAAATAAGAACGCCGTGAATTCATTGTCCCAGGAAGGGGAAACTTTATTGACACATTCCTGGGGTCAGATACATCACATGATCACACTGACAGAACCACAGGCACATAGACACAGGCAACAGAGCATGCACAATGTCGGCACTAGTACAGTGTATATCCACCTTTCGCAGCAATGCAGGCTGCTATTCTCCCATGGAGACTATCGTGGAGATGCTGGATGTAGTCCTGTGGAACGGCTTGCCATGCCATTTCCACCTGGCGCCTCAGTTGGACCAGCGTTCGTGCTGGACGTGCAGACGGCGTGAGACGACGCTTCATCCAGTCCCAAAGATGGTCAATGGGGGACAGATACGGAGATCTTGCTGGCCAGGGTACTTGACTTACACCTTCTAGAGCACTTTGGGTGGCACGGGATACATGCGGACGTGCATTGTCCTGTTTGAACAGCAAGTTCCCTTGCCGGTCTAGGAATGGTAGAACGATGGGTTCGATGACGGTTTGGATGTACCGTGCACTATTCAGTGTCCCCTCGACGATCACCAGAGGTGTACGGCCAGTGTAGGAGATCGCTCCCCACACCATGATGCCGGGTGTTGGCCCTGTGTGCCTCGGTCGTATGCGGTCCTGATTGTGGCGCTCACCTGCACGGCGCCAAACACGCATACGACCATCATTGGCACCAAGGCAGAAGCGACTCTCATCGCTGAAGACGACACGTCTCCATTCGTCCCTCCATTCACGCCTGTCGCGACACCACTGGAGGCGGGCTGAAGGCA
Source organism: Schistocerca gregaria (assembly GCF_023897955.1). NCBI lineage: Eukaryota > Metazoa > Arthropoda > Insecta > Orthoptera > Acrididae > Schistocerca > Schistocerca gregaria. The sequence goes on from NC_064923.1 coordinate 199,604,998, forward strand.
GAAGCGACTCTCATCGCTGAAGACGACACGTCTCCATTCGTCCCTCCATTCACGCCTGTCGCGACACCACTGGAGGCGGGCTGCACGATGTTGGGGCTTGAGCGGAAGACGGCCTAACGGTGTGCGGGACCGTAGCCCAGCTTCATGGAGACGGTTGCGAATGGTCCTCGCCGATACCCCAGGAGCAACAGTGTCCCTAATTTGCTGGGAAGTGGCGGTGCGGTCCACTGCGGCACTGCGTAGGATCCTACGGTCTTGGCGTGCATCCGTGCGTCGCTGCGGTCCGGTCCCAGGTCGACGGGCACGTGCACCTTCCGCCGACCACTGGCGACAACATCGATGTACTGTGGAGACCTCACGCCCCACGTGTTGAGCAATTCGGCGGTACGTCCACCCGGCCTCCCGCATGCCCACTATACGCCCTCGCTCAAAGTCCGTCAACTGCACATACGGTTCACGTCCACGCTGTCGCGGCATGCTACCAGTGTTAAAGACTGCGATGGAGCTCCGTATGCCACGGCAAACTGGCTGACACTGACGGCGGCGGTGCACAAATGCTGCGCAGCTAGCGCCATTCGACGGCCAACACCGCGGTTCCTGGTGTGTCCGGTGTGCCGTGCGTGTGATCATTGCTTGTACAGCCCTCTCTCAGTGTCCGGAGCAAGTATGGTGGGTCTGACACACCGGTGTCAATGTGTTCTTTTTTCCATTTCCAGGAGTGTATATGGCTACGAGAAGCTGGATGTTCCTTCTGCGCTACTGCAGGAAGTCTTGGCAGGAATGAAAACAGTGTACATGATTGCTGGCAACGATGGGGCCGAAAATGTACGGTCGCAAGGAGACCGGGCTCCGGACGGCCATGGGCACTACCTTGAGGGAAGACCATCGTGTTCCGCGTATAGCTCTAGCGCATCGTACTACATCTGCAGCAGCCATCTGAGCTGCAGTTGGGGCCACATTGATGCAACGAACTGTTAAAAATCGGTTACTTCAAAGACAGCTCCGAGCATAATGCCCTATAGCGTGCTTTCCAATGACCCCAACCCACCCCCTTTTCCGACGTCCGTGGTGTGAAGCGAGACGTCATTGGAGGGTGGGGTGGACGTTTATTGTGTTTCCTGACGAAAGCTGGTTCTGCATCTGCGCCAGTGATGGCCGTGTGCGTTGGTTATAAGGAGGCCAGTTGATGGCGTGCAAGCAACCTGTCTGCGTCCTAGACACACCGAACCGACACCTGGAGTTACGGTCTGGGTATAATTTTGGTTGATAGCAGCAGCACTCTCGTAGTTACCCCACGCACCCGTCAGTCTGATTATTCGACCTGTTGCGCTCCAGTCGAGCACATATGGGACACCATTGGACAACAACTGCAGCTTCATCCGCAAACAGCAATAACGGTTCAAAAATGGTTCAAATGGCTCTGAGCACTATGGGACTTAACATTAGAGGTCATGAGTTCCCTAGAATTAGAACTACTTAAACCTAACTAACCCAAGGACATCACACACATCCATGCCCGAGGCAGGATGTGAACCTGCGACCGTAGCGGTCGCGCGGTTCCAGACTGAAGTGCATAGAACCGCTCGGCCACTCTGGCCGGCTAACCGTCTATGTACTGACCGACCAAGTGCAGCTTCATACCATAAACTGACATCCGTCACCTATGCAACGCAATACATACACGTTTGCATGCTTGCATTCAACAATCTGGCGGTTACATCGCTTACTACCATAGCATAATTTCACGTTTTCAGTGGCTTGTCTCTCGGTTACATTAACTTGTGATTCTGCAATGTTAATCACTTAAGTATGTTACCTAGGAAAACGTATTCTCGAAATTTCACTACTCTACATTAATTTTTGTTTGGTGGTGCGATGTTTTTGCGGTAGTGAACATTCTCGAATTTCTCCGTCCGAATGTACTTACGAAGACACAACTCGCGCCGAGACACCTGTCAATGGGAGGGTACCATGTAGACTGGAAAGAGTTATTTATCTTGGGGTACACAACTAAGGAAGTGCTACACGCGAATTCTTTGCAACAGCTTCGAAATAACCTTTTGCACTAGTAAAAACATAATACTTGCAGTACGTAAATTGAGTTTAGTTTCCTATCTGTATGTTAAGTTACGTCTGGTGTCTACAAATTTCATTTCATTTTATCCTACATATTAGCTCATATTAAATATTTTCTTTTGCCTGAAAATATATGCAATTTTTAAAATTACCCTGTGATCGCATCTCAAAATCGTGTGAAAGGAAGTTGAATACATCTGAAAATAGTATGGAAAGTCGCGAGTCCATTATTTTTTGTATGGCAGAAAAAAATAGTGAACAACTAATACGCTTTTGAATGCATATGACATTTTAAGCTGGCGCTGGTGGCCGAGTGGTTCTAGGCGCTACAGTCTGAAACCGCGCGAACGCTACGGTCGCAGGTTCGAATCCTGCCTTGGGCATGGATGCTTGTGATGTCCTTAGGCTAGTTAGGTTTAAGTAGTTGTAAGTCTAGGGGACTGATGAGCTCAGATGTTAAGTCCCATAGTGCTCAGAGCCATTTGAACGGGCACAGTTACTGTGAAAACGATACAGTCTCTTTTTTCGCTATTCAGCCGTTAGTGCCTGGTGAGCATGTCGTCGTCAGAATGTTAAATATAATATCCGTTTCTTTTTACTTTCCGTCTACTCCTAGAGGAGCTGTTGCACCACCTACGGTGAAGATGTTAAAAAAATTGAGAGTCCTGGAGACATAGCTTGCACAAAACTATTGTAAATTAAAATCGAAACGCACTCTGCGCACAAATGTGGATGAAATGTGTGTCTTGTAAAGTCTGTGATTGTCAGTATGGATTCGTTAAAAGATAACTGATACGCATAATTTATTTGGAGCCGCATGAAGCATCTGTGAATTTCTGTACCTCATGACTGCGACTGCACTACTTCCTTTGTATCTGATTGTTGCAAAATGCCCTTGACGATTTATGTCCCTGGCAGTGTGGCGTAAATCGTGACCTCAGATGAAAACCCACCTTATGATATCCCAAGTGTGGGATTATTTATGAGCACTTGGAAACGAAACTACCTACTTCAAAACCGGTCGTAAAGATCAAATAAAGTAGCTGTTAAAGAAATTTTCCCCCTAGTCAAAACTTTTCAGCTACGAACCCATTTTGCCGGCCGGTGTGGCCGTGAGGTTCTGGGCGTTTCAGTCTGGAACCGCGTGACCGCTACGGTCGCAGGTTCGAATCCTGCCTCGGGCATGGATGTGTGTGATGTCTTTAGGTTAGTTAGGATTAAGTAGTTCTACGTTCTAGGGGACAGATGACCACAGAAGTTAAGTCCCATAGTGCTCAGAGCCATTTCAATCATTTTTGAACGAACTCATTTTCACCGAAATGGAGAAAATTAATCATTGCTTGAATAGCTCGATATATTCTGTCTTGAATATTCACCTGTTTGCCCTGGTCACCCATATAAAGTTTCTGAATGTTGTAACGTTAACAAGTATCTCCGTAAAATAATTTACCACCTTTTCGCATCACCTTTTCGCTCATTGACCGCCGTTCGGTTTGTGCAAGCACTCTGGAATACTTACGTACGGCAACAATTCCCTTAAAAGAAGTACGAGCACTGCACGTTTATGGCAGCACCTACTGCGCACCTGCGTTGGTAAAAGCTTGAACACAGCCTGAATGTTAGTTTCAGAATGAAAGTGTCCCTTAGGTCAACGTAGTTCTGAACGAGTAACGAAAAAGTGTCGACCACTTGTACTAACATCTGAAAAATTAACTCCAAACACGAGCATTAATAACCTTGCCTTTCCACCTGCTGTTGATGCAAATGTCCTGATAGCGAAGCCAGCAGCTGAAACGTCGAAGCGAGCATCTGATTTATGTACCGAACTGGTTTTCGACGGTATGAATAACGTTTCAGATTGTGCAGTAACCGGAAAGCGTAGTCCTGTTACAAATGTCGTAATTATATATCTTGCTCGATATAATCTGAAATAGGTGAAATGGCAGAATTTGTTAAGGGAGAGCTGTACGACTGCGTTAAGTGAATAAAAATTACCAGAATAAATGTGGTATTTTGACTAAGTGAGGAGTGGTAGTGAGACTGTTCCACGACATATCACCAGAAACCACATTCCTACTGATAACGCTTTTGCTTTTCTCATAGTACTGCATAATGCAATAGTGAATAGGAGAAAGTTAATCGAGCAGGCTAATGGAGTCATACTGGAGGAGCGGGGTTTAATCAAATTCCAGATAGTTTTTTTAATATCTGACTGGGTTAAATAAATAAAAATGAATAAATTCGGTATGTGAGGATGCGGTCGATTTTATTTCCCCATTACAATTACAGTAGTCCTCCTCTAACGCCACGTACAGGAACGGGATATTTAATGTTCTTCCTTTTCAAAAACTGACGGCTAACAATTCTTGTTATTGAAGCACACTCTACGTGCCGAGTGCTTATAATTAAACTGACAGTGTTCAGAATGCTGCAGCGCGGGCTGTATACATCGCAGGGTGCAGAAACATTGTAGGTTTGTTCAATAAACTGGCGCGCTTGTAGAATACGCTGAAATAATAATAGTTCCACTATCTGCCACCAGGTAAAAACACGGCACTGTACGCAGTCAGAAAGTGAAATGATTCCTGTTTGACGTCAGTGTGCTGTTTGCACTTGCCGAAGTGAGCTAATTTCCTTTAAGATGTGACTGTGGGTGTAAAGGGTTAAGAAATTGCAGTTTTCCGTACGAAATGGAATGGCTATTGAGATGAAAGACAGTGCGCTGGTGGTGGACTTATTTTATCATAATTGCAACAATAGCGGCGCTGCAGGAACAGCTGCGAAGAGGGCTAAAGAATGTGATCAAGAAATTTGAAGAAATAGCCCAGTCATGTGTTGCAGTAGAGATAGAGAGACGGCTTATTTCCATAGCAGTTGTCGAAAAGTTGCTGCAGCAATAGCCGACCGTGCAGCACATGCCTCAAACTCTCCAGCCAGTGCTATAGCTGTGTCACGATAATTCTCTCCCCCACTCAATAGTTCAAAAGATTTTGCTGAGAATCTAACACTAGCAGCCGTATATGATTGAAAATGTTCACCAAATGAAGGCTCAAGATATTCTACAAAGTGGTGGCTGTGCCCTTCGCTTTTTAGTACACTTGGATGACAAGTTGCAGGGGAATATTCTTTGGGAGGACGAGGCACATTTTACTCTATGCAGAACTGTCGCACGTGGGGATCTAGTCCGCCACATATTGTGCATCTTTCTGGTCTGAAAGATAGCATACGACCCAAATTTCCAACTTCTTGCTCGCCGCACCGCAGAGATCCCCGCCCATTAACACCCTACTCGTAGATTTCCGATTTTTCTATGAGTTGGAACGTTGGTTCTGCACCTATACTGAAACTTTTTCAGCAGACATCCATCACGCTCATACAGCTATAGAAAACAGAACAGGCACGGGTCATGTGCATTTTCGTGCCTTCGGGTGATGAAATCGACTCGATAGTGAACCCTCAGACTTCAAGAAGAATATAATAATTCCAATCCCAAAGAAAGCAGGTGCTGACAGATGTGAAAATTACCGAACTATCAGTTTAATAAGTCACGGCTGCAAAATACTAACGCGAATTCTTTACAGACGAATGGAAAAACTGCTAGATGCGGACCTCGGGGAGGATCAGTTTGGATTCCGTAGAAATGTTGGAACACGTGAGGCAATACTGACCTTACGCGACTTATCTTAGAAGAAAGATTAAGAAAAGGCAAACCTACGTTTCTAGCATTTGTAGACTTACAGAAAGCTTTTGACAATGTTGACTGGAATACTCTCTTTCAAATTCTAAAGGTGGTAGGGGTAAAATACAGGGAGCGAAAGGCTATTTACAATTTGTACAGAAACCAGATGGCAGTCATAAGAGTCGAGGGGCATGAAAGGGAAGCAGTGGTTGGGAAAGGAGTGAGACAGGGTTGTAGCCTCTCCCCGATGTTATTCAATCTGTATATTGAGCAAACAGTAAAGGAAACAAAAGAAAAATTTGGAGTGGGTATTAAAATTCATGGAGAAGAAGTAAAAACTTTGAGGTTCGCCGATGACATTGTAATTCTGTCAGAGACGGCAAAGGACTTGGAAGAGCAGTTGAACGGAATGGACAGTTTCTTGAAAGGAGGATATAAGATGAACATCAACAAAAGCAAAACGAGGATAATGGAATGTAGTCAAATTAAATCGGGTGATGCTGAGGGAATTAGATTAGGAAATGAGACACTTAAAGTAGTAAAGGAGTTTTGCTATTTAGGAAGTAAAATACATGATGATGGTCGAAGTAGAGAGGATATTAAATGTAGACTGGCAATGGCAAGGAAAGCGTTTCTGAAGAAGAGAAATTTGTTAGCATCGACTTATGTATCAGGAAGTCGTTTCTGAAAGTATTTGTTTGGAGTGTAGCAATGTATGGAAGTGAAACATGGACGATAACTAGTTTGGACAAGAATAGAATAGAAGCTTTCGAAATGTGGTGTTACAGAAGAATGCTGAAGATACGGTGGATAGGTCACGTAACTAATGAGGAGGTATTGAATAGGATTGGGGAGAAGAGAAGTTTGTGGCACAACTTGACTAGAAGAAGGGATCGGTTGGTAGGACATGTTTTGAGGCATCAAGGGATCACAAATTTAGCATTGGAGGGAAGCGTGGAGGGTAAAAATCGTAGAGGGAAACCAAGAGATGAATACACTAAGCAGATTCAGAAGGATGTAGGTAGCAGTAGGTACTGGGAGATGAAGAAGCTTGCACAGGATAGATTAGCATGGAGAGCTGCATCAAACCAGTCTCAGGAATGAAGACAACAACAACAACAGTGAAATTCTTCCTCGGGCAATGGCATTACGACCCGTACAGCAGTTTTCAGTATTCAGCCTCCTGTTCGTACCTTTTTGAAACCTAAAACTGGACAGTTTGCACAGCTCATACCAAAACCCTAGAAAAGAAACAGGAGTAATCCGCTGTATTACAGACCAGTATCACTAGCGTTGATTTGCAGTAGGAGTTTGGAACATAGATCGTGCTCAAACACTACGAATCATCTCGGAGAAGACGATTTTTTCGCAAATAGACAACACGGATTCAAAAAATATCGTTCTTATGAAACACAACTAACTCTTTATTCTCACGATGTAATGAGTGCTATCGAGAGGGGGCGCCAGATTGATTCTATATTTTTAGATATCTAGAAAGTTTTTGACGCCGTTCCTCGAAAGCACCTTCTAATTAAATTGCTTGGTTTTGGTGTGTCGTCTCAGTTGTGTGACTGAATTCATGATTTCCTGTCGCAGTTCATAATAACTGAGGGAAAGTAACAGCTGCCGTTCGCTTCTGTTGTTCCAGATCTACATAAACGATTTAGGAGACAATCTGAGGAGTACTCTTAGATTGTTTGCAGATGATGCTGTCATTTATAGTAATGCAGTGTCATTAGATGACCAAACGAATTGCAAAATGATTTAGACAAGATATCTGTACGGTCAAACAGTGGGAATTGACTTTAAATTTAAAAAAAATGTGTGAAGTCATTCACATGAGCACTAAAACGAATCCGCTAAATTTCAGTCACACGATAAATCAGACAAATCAAAAGGACGTAAAGTAAATACGTAGGGGTTACAGTCATGAATCGTTTAATGGTTCAATTGGCTCTGAGCACTATGGGACTAAACATCTAAAGACATCAGTCCCCTAGAACTTAGAGCTACTTAAACCTAACTAACCTAAGGACATCACACACATCAATGCCCGAAGCAGGATTCGAAGCTGTGACCGGAGCAGCAGCACGGTTCTAGACTGAAGCGCCTAGAACGCTCGGCCACTCCGGCAGGCTGAATGGTTTAAACTGGAACGAATTTATAGATAATGTTGTAGGGAAAGCAAACCGAACATTGAGGTTTATTGGCGGAACACTTCGTAAAAGTAACAGGTTTACTAAAGAGATTGATTACACTACGTTTTTCCGGCGTCTACTGGAGTACTATTGTGCGGTGTGCTATCCGCATCAGATAGGTTTGACGGAGGACATGGAAAAAGTTCAAAGAACAGCTCGTCTTGTATAATCGTGAAATAGGAGAGAGAGCGCCATGGTTATGACACGCGGAAATCATTAAAACAGGCGTTTTTCGCTTCTCATGAAATTTCCGTCACCACCTTTCTCCTCAGAGTGTGAAAATATTTTGTTGGTGCCCACCTACATTGGGAGAAATGATCATTATAATAAAATAAGAGAAGTCAGAGCTCGCACTTACTGATTTAAATGTTCGTTCTCCTCGAGTGCGAGAGAGTGAAACGACAGAGAAGTACCTTAAAGGTGGTTCGATGAACTGTCTGCCAGGCACTTCATTGTGAATTGCAGAGTAATCACACAGATGTAGATATAGACGAGTGACTAATGTATACTGATCAGCCGGCCACTGTGGCCGAGCGGTTCAAGGCACTTCACTCCGGAACCGCTGCTGCTACGGTCGCAGGTTCGAATCCTGCTCGGGCATGGATGTGTATGATGTTCTTAGGTTAATTAGGTTTAAGTTGTTCTAAGTATAGGGGACTGATGACCTCAGATGTTAAGTTCCATAGTGCTTAGAGCCATTTGAACCATTTTTATACTGATGAGCCAGAATATTATGAGCACCGACTTACTGCCGATATAAACCTGTCAATGCGATAGCAGCGTCACCTGGCGAGGAATGACTCCTAGGCAGATACAAGCACGGTGCATATAGTATCAGTGAGCGTACCGTCGGTGTGTGAAAAGCGGAAGGTTCTATCTGGTTTGACTGGGGGCAGTTTGTGATGGTCGGGGACTCGGCACGAGCTTTTCGGGAACTGTACCACCTGTCGGGTCTTCGAGGCGAAACCGGGGTGAAACCACGTCCTGGCGGCGTGGGGGTTGGGCGGCGTCTCCTTATTGCAGATATGAACCATCATCTTCATATAGATAAGGCTTACCGGCCAATGATCTTCTTCAGTGCGGATGTACTCACATTGCTCAAACTCTTACGGGAATCGGCAGATTGACTCGCGAGTAATGAGTATAGTGGGCTGGGGCACTACAAATGTAGTGTGTGGACAGTATGTTGGAAATGTGCCGGCGGTATGTCCGAGCAGTCGCACCATCCTCTGTGCCTTCGATGGCTCAGTCGGATAGAGCGTCTGCATTGTAAGCAGGAGAACCCGGGTCGAGTCCTGGTCGGGGCAAACATCTTCAACTGTCCCCGTGGATATTTCTCAACGCCTCTGTAAGCAGCGAATGGTCTGAATTTCATTGTAATTTCATCCTTGTTGCAGATGTCGGACGTCGTAGGCTTGAGAGACTGTAAGACAGGACAAGCGGCGAACTGTGGCGGAACTAACATCAGACTTTAACGCTTGGCAGAGTACAAGTGTGCCTGAGCACCTAGTGCACCGAACACTCCTAATGTTGGGCCTTTGCAGCCGAAGACCCACGCATGTGCCAATATCACGACATCGACAGCTACCATTGAAATTGGCACGTGACCAACGGCTGTGGACGCTGGCGGAGTGGCAGAGCGCTGCATATTCTGATGAATCCCGATATTTTTTTCATCACACCGATAGGAGGGCGCGAATTCCTTTCATGGGAACAGCTCCCGTACACCTGTACTGGCCGGCCGGGGTGACCGTGCGGTTCTAGGCTCTTCAGTCTGGAACCGCGTGACCGCTACAGTCGCAGGTTCGAATCCTGCCTCGGACATGGATGTTTGTGATGTCCTTAGCTTAGTTAGGTTTAAGTAGTTCTAAGTTCTAAGCGGCTGATGATCACAGATGTAAAGTCCGATAGTGCTCAGAGCCATTTGAACCATTTTTGAACACCTGTACTGCGAGATGGAGAGAAGCTGGCAGGGGTCCCATTATATTCTGGGGCCCCCATTGATCCAGTGGGGCTCGTTCAAGGCCGGCCAAGAAGTATCGTACACTGGTTGGAGATCACGTACACATGAAAATCATGTTTCCCGACGGCAGTGATATTTTTCAACAAGATAATGCCCCGTCAGAAGGTCAGGAATGTGATGCAGTGGTCGACGTTTCCCTCTAGTTTACGGGAATTAGATTACTTGTACGTGCAGATGTGCTGCCAACTCTCTCCAGCGACCTAACGTGGTTAGCACACTGGACTCGCATTCGGAAGTACGACGGTTCAATCCCACGTCCGGCCATCCTGATGTATATTTTCCGTGATTTCCCTAAATCGCTACAGGCAAGTGCCGGGATGGTTCCTTTGAAAGGGCACGGCCGACTTCCTTCCCCATCCTTCCCTAATCCTATGAGACCGATAACCTCGTTGTTTGGTCTCTTATCCCAAACAACCAACCAACAACCAGTCACCTAACAATGTCTCATGGCTTCCATGCCACGACGCGTCATCCATGTGAAAGGTGGCCACAACGTGCTGGCTATCCATCCGAGGTTCATTTTCGTTCTTCTTCCTGGATGTTGAAACCTCCGCAAACGTTAGGGAGCACAGTTGAGAGCAGACCTCGACACCTGATGTTCTGGGGCTAGTCCTCCTCCTGTAATGACCTCAACGAGGAGGGACCGCTTGACTTTCCTCCGACTTGTGGAGAAGGTGGACCGCATGCTTCTCAGCCGCTCACACGAAAGTGTGCACAGGTGGGCAGCACTGTGGCGCAGTCTCATTAAGTGCCGCTGGAGAGGAGGCGAGAGCGGCTCGTTAGCAGTGGGCAGTGCCGAGAGGAGCTAGCCTGCTGTCGCCGGACCAGTAATGAGCGGAGAGGAGAGCCGGCCACACAGACGCCCGGACGTGTGGCCCGCTCAGAGCGCTTCTCGTGTTAATGAGCGCCGCGCTGGGTACCCGGGCGCCATGCGTGCTTTGCGTTGCGGCACGCCGCAGGCAGACGCAGATTTACGACCGCCAAATGGGCCGATTATCTTTGTCGGCAGACGCAGACACACACACGTGCGCCGCTGCCGCCACCTTCTGGCGCTCACGTGCAGCCGCCAGACACCGGAGGCGCCACTCTGCCGTACCAGCGCCAATCTGAAGCTCCGCACTTCGCAACGTAGGCGCCGCGCCGAGACCGTGAACCATCTGAACAGACATCGTCCATGTAGAGAGCAAGCGCCTTATTTGAAAACGTGACCCTAGGCTTCTCAATAGGTCCCCACTCTCAAGCCCGGTCCACACGCAACGATCTGTCTGCGCAGACATTGGCGCAGATGTCTGTACATGCAAAAAATCGCTGCAATTGTGGTGTGTTCACACCACACAAACCCCAATCTACTACTCGCCCGCCATCTGACGGTGTAGAAAAGAAATATCTGTGGTAAGCGACTACGCTGCCCGTAAACGACAAAAATTTAATTCAGTTATTTTGAAATATAGAAATGGAGGAAGTTCTGTTGTGATCTGTGTTCGCAACTTGTGATGCAAAAAACATTCAGACCAACCGCAGGAAACAGAAAGCGGTCGAAATGGTGTAGACAGTGACTGCTAAAGCGAAAGCAGTTTTCTCACGTAAATTTACTGCGAGAGTTGCAGGGCGAACCTAACGACTGGCGAAATTATTTGCGGATGGATGTCGAAACTTATAATTATCTTTTAAAGCTTTTAACCCCTCATATTATGAGAAAAAATACTTGTATGAGAAGGGCAATTTCTCCTCATGAACGGCTGGGGGTAACATTAAGATACCTAGCAACAGGAAGGAGCTACAAGGATTTAGAACTTTTAATTGCACTATCGAAACAAGCGTTGAGTGAAATAATACCCAACACATGTGAAGCTATTTACGCTGCCCTGAAGGATGAGTTCATGAAAGCAAGTCAAGTAAACTAAGTCTGTCAAGTTACAGATAATATTTTTGGTGTTGTAGACGTGTTTGAAACACAATAGGCCTATATTATTAGAGGTTATATACCTACTTGGCCAATGAGCTATGGTTTACTTTGTTTCTCAGTAGGCATTTTCAGTTCACTATTGTGTAGAAACAACCTGTTACAAACTTTTGTTCCAGGATACAAAACTCGTACACCAGATCTTCTAGATTTCTGAACTTTGGATAACTCTTTTCGGTAAACAGTTCGCAACGATTTTTTTTTAATTACTGTTTCTCTGTTTGCCGAGGCGTCAACTGCCCACAATTTTTCAATTAGAGCATTGTATGCTGCTGTCTTTTTGTCTCGGTCTCTATATTCTTTACTTTTAATCTTCCACAAACATGGGTGGTTTCTGTATATTTCAATGAATTCACTTACAAACTCTCGAGAACACTGACGAGTATCAGCTATTTTAATGCCCTGTGCGCACAAATACAAACACTAGACTGGGCAAACAGCTGTTTCGCGCCAGATTTGGGGCGATCTCCTGTCCACGCGCTCCAACTTGTCTGCGCAGATGTGGTTTGAACCCACAGGTTTGAGAGGTTTTGCTCAAACCTCCAACTCCAACTTCCAGGTTTGCACACACCTCAGGTTGGTGCAAATCTTCTGTTCACAAGCAATGACCTGTCTGCGCAGATGTGATGTGCGCAGACATTTGCGCAGACAGATCGTTGCGTGTGGACGGGCCTTTAGAAAACGCGTAATTCGCTCTACAGGTTGTTACAAAAAGGTACGGCCAAACTTTCAGGAAACATTCCTCGCACACAAATAAAGAAAAAATGTTATATGGACATGTGTCCGGAAACGCTTGATTTCCATGCTAGAGCTCATTTTAGTTTCGTCAGTATGTACTGTACATCCTCGATTCACCGCTAGTTGGCCCAATTGACAGAAGGTAATGTTGACTTCGGCGCTTGTGTTGACATGCGACTCATTTCTCTACAGTACTAGCATCAAGCACATCAGTACGTAGCATCAACAGGTTAGTGTTCATCACGAACGTGGTTTTGCAGTCAGTGCAATGTTTACAAATCCGGAGGTGGCAGATGCCCATTTGATGTATGGATTAGCACGGGGCAATAGCCGTGGCGCGGTACGTTTGTATCGAGACAGATTTCCAGAACGAAGATGTCCCGACAGGAAGATGTTCGAAGCAATTGATCAGCGCCTCAGGGAGCACGGAATGTTTCAGCCTACGACTCGCGACTGGGGAAGACCTTGAACGACGAGGACACCTGTAATGGACGAGGCAATTCTTCGTGCAGTTGACGATAACCCTAATGTCAGCGTCAGAGAAGTTGCTCTTTGGTCTCAGGAGTATAGTAATTTATCCATGCTTCATCCACAGTCCTGCGGATTCATCATGAACAGCTGCAAACAATCCCTGCAACACTTCACACGATTCCGTTTTTGGTCAAGCGTGAATAATCGCGGAAGCCATCATGCGGATAGCTTTTTCATGTCCAAATGTTTACTCAAAATATTATATACCCGAAATTTTTTCGTCTTTTTTTGCTATCACTCGATTTCCGTTATTCACACGAATGCCAAACACAAATAATTAGATCAATATTGTTGCAACTTGTGCAATATTTCCAAAGATGCTACTAACTAAACATTAAATCGATACACGCTGGAGGTGCCACCTCTCGGGCTTTGCACTGACTTTTCAAACGCCCCTCGTTAATGTACACGATGGTAATAATTAACTTTTCCATAATTTTATCTATTTTGCGTGGAGAACACCGCAACTGTTCCGTAAATTATACTGTAGGAAAAACCACAACCAGCCACAATTTCTTTTGATTTTATTTTATTAAACCATTACTAATTTTGTGCCTGAGCCCATCGTCAGATGGTCGCGTATATCTTTGTGCAAGTGTTACATCTGTGTCTTCCGGAAAAGACAGAGATTTGGTTTTCTTCTACAGTCTTTACTGATCAATGAACGGAACTAAAGCAATCATTGATCAGTGCGAACTGTAGAAGAAAGGAGGGCTTTCCAGGAATACAGAGATGTAAATGCTACAAAGAAGTGAACGCTACCATATGACCATGGCCTCAGACACCGAACTAGTAATGGTTGCAGTGTTTCCTAGTATAATAAATTTTCACTACTTGAGAGCGCTCCCATGAAAACCGACTGACCGTAGGACAACGGGACTCTGTGGGAACATTTGTAAGGACATACTGAAGAGAATAACGAAAAAAGTATGCTTCATCACTGTACGTAATGCTCCAAGTCCACAACTTCAGTTCGTGCAAGAAGCCAAACAGCAAAGTAGACTCGAATGTTTGCGTCAGGTGGAGAAACTGCTGAGTAATGTGAAGTTTGCACGGAAACCATTACACATTTTGATTACGTAGGCTTTCCCGGCGTAGTGAGTCTTGAAAGTCATTCCTGGTTTGCTGCCGGATCCTAAAATCAACTTGACTCGATATTTCGGCGATCCACCTGGTCCCCTTCATGAGGAGAATGCCCTCTTCTGCTGATGTGTCCCGTTGAAAACTTCTTACCAAGGCGTATTCCACTTATCCCGTCCAACTTTAGAGCTTCTTCCCAGGTTCTAATTAGTACCTCCAGGACGGTATTGAAGAGAACTGAAAATCCGTCTTCTTGCCTGACCCTTGTGTTTATTTCAGTGGACTGAGAGATTTCTTCAAAAATCTTAAGCTGCGAGATGGTATCTATCAGGTTTTGTTTTACGATTTCGCTCCTTTTTGTATCAATCAGAATTCCTCCAAAACGCTAAACAATGTTTTCTGTCAATTGCGTCGTGTGCTGTTTTGAAATCTACAAAATTGATTACGTCCTCTGGCTTCTCATTGCTCTGGATCCCAGAATGCTCTTGATATTGAATAACTGTTCCATGCATGGCCGGCGTTTTCGGAAACCAGCTTCATATTCTCCTATGATTTGAGCGGTCTGTTCTTCAACTCTTCTCAGCAGGAGTTTGAAGAGTACCTCAGAAGCAACTGAAAGTAAGGAGATCCCTCAACATTTGCTGGAGTCCGTTCGGTTGCCTTTTTTACGAAGTGAATACATGAGAGTACATTTCCCTTACTTTGGCATATAAATTGCGAAAAAATTAATTTCTTCATCTAATTTGTAATGCGTAAACGTAGAAGAATTGTCTTACCGGTTTTTGGGTCTCCTTTTTCCCACAGTTGCAGTAACACAAGTAATACAGGTTATATTCTGTCTTTTTCAACCATAATAAAAGTCTTATGTGAACCAAGGCGTTTCGCTTCTTTTCAAAGCATCTGCAGTGATTTTGTTGCTTCCTGCTGCATTCCTTATGTTCCTCCACACACAGGTGCTCGATTTTCAGTGAGATGAAGAGCAATCTTACGAAAATCGAGCACCTATGTGTGGAAGAGTATTAGGACTGCAGTAGGAAGCCAAACAATATGACCGTTGTAGATGTTTTGAAATAAAGCGAAACGCGTTTGGCCAAAATAAAACTTTTATTACAGTCTCAAAAGATGGAAGACAACCTGTATTACGCGTATAAAAATTCTTGGCATATGTATCGAACTTCCTGTGTCCATATTTAAATACCAAACTAAATGTGTTAGTAAACTGCGTAACTCATCTAAGCATTGACCCAGAACAGTCTGTAGTATACTTCTTCTAGACAGTGTGTCATAAGGGAAAGGGGTGTGTCCTGCACTGTTAACGAATGAGATTCCAAGAAGGCAACCACTTCTCGCAGTAATGGCTTCCAACTATCTTGCCAGAGAGTGGAAAGGTATCACTGAAATGTGATAGTGAAATTCTGTATAAAAAAAAATGTGCGCCAGAGATATTAATACTGAAATCAATAATATAGAGGTTTCGTCATTATAAGCCAGTAGAAGAAATAATTGCGCATCTCGCAAAATACACGTGTACATGGATAGACGCAAACATATTGTAGCATCAACACATTTAGCGAATTAATGAAATCTCTTTCGGCCCAAAAATGATGATGAACCTTGTGATAGAAGAGTATCTACAATTTATTCGATGATTGAATTCTATCAGCTAATATTTTAACGTTGTCGTAATCTACGTTACATTAGACTGACGGTATTCAGTCAGTGCAGATTTGCTGAGATGTGCATCGAATGCGGATTGTTTCATAATGTACTGAGCGAACTTATAGTTACAAGTGGACACCGTTAAATGATTTATACCGACTGTATGCAGTTCATTAGAACGTCGCCTGGGTCAACACTGATTCATAAAAGGAAGAAGTTCCTCTCCTGACTGATATATGACGTGAACTGGTCTGTGGTCCATTTAATACGTGCTAATTCACGGGGCCACGATACACCTAAACAAGGCTAACTGGGTCCAGCGGTGGAACCGGTTTCTCTTTAACACACCGCCACCTGCCTCATTTGTAAGGCCAGGAATAAAAAAGAATCCAGATTTAGGTACAGTGAAAACAGTGTCGCAAGGACCTAGGGCATTTTTTTGCTTTCGCCTCTCTACTGTCACATATGGTCCAGCCCATATCATAACTTATATTTTCAGTTATCCAATAACTAATTAAACGACTTACGGTTGACGTTTACCAGCTTTGGGAATGCTCGACTATGAAATAAAGCAGTGTTTTTAGAAGTCCCATTGTTGGGTCGAATGTGTAGCCTTGGCCGAAAATATTCCTGTCTCTAATATAGTCTGGGCCTTACTGGAAAAGTTTTTTAATGCGTTACTTAAAACAAAAGACTAATAACCCATCTCAAGAGCAAAGAAGGGTCCACTAAAGCAACACTGGCATTCTACATTTATTATACATCTGTCACCGAAATGGATAGATAGTCACCGAAAACACAAAATGTTATCAGGAGGAAATAAACAAACACAATCTGTGATGAAACCTGCCTGGACCATGACAGATACGTAACTGCTTTCTTGATAGGAGGCAGAGAGTGTCATCGTAAAGGTTTTATGTTGAAACGACGCTGGAAATGGACTGTTGTGTTTCTTGCGATACAAAAACACCTATTGTGCTTTAGATGAGCTGGTTTCACTGTTTCTTTTCAAATGAATTGCTTTACAGTGGCACTCGTTATAAAATACTGACCAACGAAGTCGTATCGGCCATGTGTTTTGAATGTCTTTCATGTGCGGTAACTTTGTTACAGAGACACACAACCGAACGAGGTGGTGCAGTGGTAATACACTGAACTCGTATCCAAGAGGGTGGTGCTTTGTGTCTCTGTCTGGGGCTCCAGATTTAGATTTTCTTCCGGGATCAGCCGCACAGTCCATGACTGCCGCGCCTTAGACCACACGCACGGCTAATCCCGCGCGGCAAACATGCTTATATACATAAATACATAAAAGTCAGAAGAAACATTGCATCGTGCTTCTGAACAACACAGGCACTGGAATATCTTATTTATCTTAATGCAATTTTGTCATATGATGACATGATGGAGACAGTGGCTGTTGTTTGAAGACAAATGTTGATGGTGTTAGGACAGCAACCAGCCACAAATTTACTTTCAGTTCCTTTATTCAAAGGATACCGTTACCGGTTTCGAATCGTTTTGATTCCTCCTCAGACGGTTTACACGCTTTCTTAATGACATGTGGTGTGTTTTTTTTACAGATTAATTGTCCTTAAATATAAATAATACATAATTATAAACACGCCACACACAGATGGTTGCGTTACAGATTTTCGTTGCATGTGACTTGCGTGAACGTCGGTTTCGTGCGTTTGTTTTCATAGCATTCGTCCAACAGATGTAAATGCATCCCCACTGCATCCTTGTTGTTGCACACGTAAATAGTTCTCACTGAACACTTTAGATTTGTCACTGAGATGGTGCGTGGTAGAGATTCCTGGAGAGTGTTAAACTGTTTCCAGCACCACATCTGCAAGCGAAGGTGTAATTCGCGCAGGCCTTCCCACTCCCGCAGCATGTGCAAAGCTCCCAGTTTCTCAGAGGCGCTGATGCAGCCTTGTAAACGTTCGACGCTAGGGGTGACTTCGCGCATATCTTTCTTGGTACAAGCGTGCAGCGTCCCTTGAATTGCCGTTAACCCTGCCATGCGTATACTCACACTCCTCGTAATCGTAATGTTCCAAGTTGCCACCAAAACTCGTACCACGCAGCTGACGCTGAGCAAACAACTGACATGAGTGCTACTCTGACTGTGTACTGTACTGTCGAGTGTATCCATTCTGTTTACAACTCCACCTCTCGAAAATGTAAATAAAAACGGCAAGGCATGCAGTGTTTACACAGAATCACATAAGTAACTACAAAGTCTCAATTACCTCGCGTTTGGAGACTATATGTACTCAGACTTATTTGCTTCTAGTATTGTGTACTTTTAACAGCATGCGTTTACGCCATTAATTATAATCTCCATGCATACACAGTTACTAAGTATAACACTTAAATGCAAGATTATGCCTCTTAATGAGTAGTTTCTCATAACACGTTAAACTTTAAAATTCGGTCAATAATTCCAGTATTTCTTTTGTAACTCTTGGAAACCATTAGATACGCTACCTGCAACTGTGATTGAGTAATTTGTATTGTCGTTGTATCCGTTTAAAAATTATAATAATTTTGGTTCAATAAATAATTTTGGTACAAATGGCTCTGAGCACTATGGGACTTAACATCTTTGGTCATCAGTCCCCTAGAACTTAGAACTACTTAAACCTAACTAACCTAAGGACATCACACACAGCCATGCCCGAGGCAGGATTCGAACCTGCGACCGTAGCGGTCGCGCAGTTCCAGACTGAAGGGTCTAGAACCGCTCGGTCACTCCGGCCGCCTAAATAATTTTATAACTTAGGGTTTACGAGATGTTTATTGTCCAGCAGTTATATTTGGTTTGCCTTTTTCTGACAAATCTGAAGATGGTCATTATAGACCGAAACCGACAGTCCGGTACCAATGTATTCGCGGTCATGGTCTGTGATTAAAAAAATGGTTCAGATGGGTCTGAGCACTATGGGACTTAACATCTTAGGTCATCAGTCCCCTAGAACTTAGAACTACTTAAACCTAACTAACCTAAGGACATCACACACAGCCATGCCCGAGGCAGGATTCGAACCTGCGACCGTAGCGGTCGCGCGGTTCCAGACTGAAGCGCCTAGAACTGCTCGGCCACAGCGGCCGACTGTGATTGAAGAAAGACGCATCATGTTGTCGTTATTCCTATAACATACTCGTTTTGTGGCCAGCTTGGAAACTGCCGCAAATGAGAAACAAACAACTGCTACGTAGTACCACTTTTTGTATCCCGCCTGGAAGGCGGCGCGTGGGTCTGCTCCTGATAACTGAGAGGTTGGCCGAATGACGAAAGTGAGTAGGAACAGGCGAGGTAAAACACATCGGTACTGCAAGTAAAGAAAAGTGGTTTACTGGTGCATGAATACCGGGTGATCAAAAAGTCAGTATAAATTTGAAAACTTAATAAACCACAGAATACTGTAGACAGAGAGGTAAAAATTGACACACGTGCTTCGAATGACATGGGGTTTTATTAGACGCGTGAGGCCGGCCATGGTGGCCGACCGGTTCTAGGCGCTCCAGTCCGGAACCGCGCGACTACTACGGTCGCAGGTTCGAATCCTGTCTCGGGCATGGATGTGTGTGTTGTCCTTAGGTTAGTTAGGTTTAAGCAGTTCTAAGTTCTGGGGGGACTGATGACCTCAGATGTTAAGTCCCATAGTGCTCAGAGCCATTTGAACCTAGACGCGTGAAAGATCTCCAGCGCGCCTCGTTTGTAATGGTTCAAATGGCTCTGAGCACTGTGGGACTCAACTGCTGTGGTCATCAGTCCCCTAGAACTTAGAACTACTTAAACCTAACTAACCTAAGGACATCACACACATCCATGCCCGAGTCAGGATTCGAACCTGCGACCGTAGCAGTCGCACGGTTCCGGACTGCGCGCCTAGAACCGCGAGACCACCGCGGCCGGCCTCGTTTGTGATGATCGTGTGCTTAACCGCCACTTTCGTCATGCTTGGCCTCCCAGGTCCCCAGACCTCAGTCTGTGCGATTATTAGCTTTGGGGTTACCTGAAGTCGCAAGTGTATCGTGATCGACCGACATCTCAAAGGATGCTGAAAGACAACATCCGACGCCAATGCCTCACCATAACTCCGGACATGCTTTACAGAACTGTTCACACCATTATTCCTCGACTACAGCTATTGCTGAGGAATGATGGTGGACATATTGAGCATTTCCTGTATATAACATAATCTCTGCTTTGTCTTACTTTGTTATGCTAATTATTGCTATTCTGATCGGATGAAGCACCATCTGTCGGACATTTTTTGAACGTTTGTATTTTTTTGGTTCTAATAAAACCCCATGTCATTCTAAGCATGTGTGTCAATTTGTACCTCTCTATCTACATTATTCCGTGATTTATTCAGTTTTCAAATTTATCTGACTTTTTGATCACCCGGTATATACAGAGGCATACATAACTTTGTACGTAGGTGCGAAGTAAGTAAGTAAGTGTCGTAAGTAGAGCAACATCTCTATATGAAGCGAGGCCGCCTGTTCTTGATGAAGTGGGTAGAATCTGGAGCGGAGCTCGTAGATCTGGACAGAGCCTGCTAGAGGGCGCTGTCGTCTGTGTCGGTGTCGTAGTGCCAACCTATGAAGTTTCACCTACGTCGTTGTAGCTACGCATTGTAGCTATCGTTACCACACCAACGGAAAGGATTTATTTGAAGTACATATAGGTTTTACCTCATTGTATCAATGGTTGGTGTCTGTTCTTTCGGACGTGTCTTGCGGGAATCTCAAAGGAGCGAGCATGAAGGAGAAGGGCAAGGGCAAGGAGAAGTACTGAGGATAGGTGGCGCTAGATGACGGTATGGGTCGGTCGAGGGGCGCGTCGAGAGCGTCCGCGCAATTGTGATAAATACTGTCTCTGATGGCTCAGTGGTTAACGCGACTGACTACTAAGCACTCTCTCCCTTCCCCCGGATCGGGGAGGGCTTTGCGTTTATCACGTTCATGACAGAGCGGTCGCCCTATTTGTGAGCACATTAGTCAAACTATGGCACGCCCGTCCGGACAGTCTGACGAGTTTGTTAAAAGAAGAACTAGCACCGCCCTCCCTGTTGCCACCTGTGCCGATACACCACGTCCCCTCCTCGCTCTTCTACATCGGTGTCTTTTACCTCGAACTCAGTTACGTTCGACTTGCCTTACCAACGACTCAACTGACGACAGCAAAGACGGTTTATCGAGTCCTGCAACGTGGACGACCCGATAACGTCGTGGAGAGGAAGCACCCGAACGTCAACTGGCGAGTAGTGTGGAGGAAAATTCACCACGTAACACTGGACATTGACGTCTCAGCGATGTGGTATATCACTGTCACCGGTAAGCAGGTGACCAGATCAAGGCTACATGCGATTCATATGGTAGACTCAGCCACGTGCACGAGCTGTGGCGTGGCGTTCACGACAACGATGAACGCTGTCTTAGCTGTGGCGAGTCTACGGCAGTGTGGCACTTAGTGAGACAAATGTCAGCATACTTCTTTCGAGTAACGCTGAATCATATAGACCTTATTCCCGGATGAGACGTATTACCCACGCACGAAAACTAATGCCATGACGTGGCTTCGTGGACATGCAGTGCATTATTTGTTTCAAGACGGCACCAAGGACACTTTAGACTTTTGGAACTATCTACAGGAACGACATTGCAAGATCCACCGTAACCCAAAGTATCGACAATATTTTTCCAATTATTTGTGGAGTGCGTTCCACGACCCTCCACATAGATGGAACATTACGGGTAAGAGAAGCTCAAATTTCAAGACGATGATAGAACACTACACGGTACAACGTGGGATCTACCTTGGTCATTACGAGAAGTCATACCTGGATGATACAGCAGATGGAGAGTTTCGTCGCGAACCCTCGCACTCTATAGCGTATAGTAGTATTTGCCCCTCTTCCTCTTTTTGTACCCGGATCGAAAAGGTCTTCGCCGTTTATGTTTCCCATCCGGTGCAAAATGTAGCACCGGTTAATGGTGGTATGGATTCCACCTTTAGGTTTTGTTTCATGGCTCCCTTAACCCCAAATTTTGCTCTCTTTCTTTATGCCTTATGCTACAACTGTAAGCACGTTTTCAACAAAAAAAAAATGGTTCAAATGGTTCAAATGGCTCTGAGCACTATGGGACTCAACTGCTGTGGTCATTAGTCCCCTAGAACTTAGAACTACTTAAACCTAACTAACCTAAGGACATCACACACATCCATGCCCGAGGCAGGATTCGAACCTGCAACCGTAGCAGTCGCACGGTTCCGGGCTGCGCGCCTAGAACCGCGAGACCACCGCGGCCGGTGCATGTTTTCAGTTATGTGAGTCCCCAACTCGACGCAACGAGTGTACTTACTAGTTTTCAATTACTTACTGTTAAAAAAATTACAAGAAAAATAAAAAAATTAAAAATACACTCCAGGAAATTGAAATAAGAACACCGTGAATTCATTGTCCCAGGAAGGGGAAACTTTATTGACACATTCCTGGGGTCAGATACATCACATGATCACACTGACAGAACCACAGGCACATAGACACAGGCAATAGAGCATGCACAATGTCGGCACTAGTACAGTGTATATCCACCTTTCGCAGCAATGCAGCCTGCTATTCTCCCATGGAGACGATCGTAGAGATGCTAGATGTAGTCCTGTGGAACGGCTTGCCATGCCATTTCCACCTGGCGCCTCAATTGGACCAGCGTTCGTGCTGGACTTGCAGACCGCGTGAGACGACGCTTCATCCAGTCCCAAACATGCTCAATGGGGGACAGATCCGGAGATCTTGCTGGCCAGGGTAGTTGACTTACACCTTCTAGAGCACGTTGGATGGCACGGGATACATGCGGACGTGCATTGTCCTGTTGGAACAGCAAGTTCCCTTGCCGGTCTAGGAATGGTAGAACGATGGGTTCGATGACGGTATGGATGTACCGTGCACTATTCAGTGTCCCCTCGACGATCACCAGAGGTGTACGGCCAGTGTAGGAGATCGCTCCCCACACCATGATGCCGGGTGTTGGCCCTGTGTGCTTCGGTCGTATGCAGTCCTGATTGTGGCGCTCACCTGCACGGCGCCAAACACGCATACGACCATCATTGGCACCAAGGCAGAAACGACTCTCATCGCTGAAGACGACACGTCTCCATTCGTCCCTCCATTCACGCCTGTCGCGACACCACTGGAGGCGGGCTGCACGATGTTGGGCCGTGAGCGGAGGACGGCCTAACGGTGTGCGGGACAGTAGCCCAGCTTCATGGAGACGGTTGCGAATGGTCCTTGCCGATACCCCAGGAGCAACAGTGTCCCTAATTTGCTGGGAAGTGGCGGTGCGGTCCCCTACGGCACTGCGTAGGATCCTACGGTCTTGGCGTGCATCCGTGCGTCGCTGCGGTCCGGTCCCAGGTCGACGGGCACGTGCACATTCCGCCGACCATTGGCGACAACATCGATGTACTGTGGAGACCTCACGCCCCACGTGTTGAGCAATTCGGCGGTACGTCCAGCCGGCCTCCCGCATGCCCACTATACGCCCTCGCTTAAAGTCCGTCAACTGCACATACGGTTCACGTCCACGCTGTCGCGGCATGCTACCACTGTTAAAGACTGCGATGGAGCTCCGTATGCCACGGCAAACTGGCTGACACTGACGGCGGCGGTGCACAAATGCTGCGCAGCTAGCGCCATTCGACGGCCAACACCGCGGATCCTGGTGTGTCCGCTGTGCCGTGCGTGTGATCATTGCTTGTACAGCCCTCTCGCAGTGTCCGGAGCAAGTATGGTGGGTCTGACACACCGGTGTCAATGTGTTCTTTTTTCCATTTCCAGGAGTGTAATTAAATCAAATTTAAAAAAATTCACAATAATACACAAACAGCATCCTTTGTACCACATCCCCAGGATGGGAGGGAGGAGACATCGTGGCCAGGCCTCGGGTTGCGACCCCTGCCCACCTTGCCTCCGTCACCCCACTAAATTAAATTTAAAAAAAAAAGACAAAGAAAAAACAGGGGGTCCAGGGTTCGAATCCCGGTCTGGTACACATTTTCACACGTTGCTGCTGATTCTGCATAAAGTACTGATGCCACTGATATCAATAGTTCCTACGCTTTCCTTTCTCTGCACCCCCTCGACCTTCAATTTACAAACATTATGTATTTTACCTCAGGTAATATTTGATTTAGGTTGTCGACTGGTAACCGGAAAAAAATTATAGTCTCCGAACAAACTTCGAAACTGGGAATCTCCGGTGAGATTACTGAAGATGTTCGTGTATTCCGTTGATTTCTTTCTGCTGCGACTGTTCAGTCCTGAAGACCAGTTTTTTCCACATACAAACGCCCCAATTACGCAAATAGCAGTTTGCGTTTTCTTGCGCATCAGACGAGTCCGACAATTCTGAAACACCCAGTAACAACTAATCAGTATGCTTAATACCTGTTTATCCAGGGCTAAAAAGCCCCTGCAGCCAAGAAACTTGTTCCCAAATTATTCGTAGAGACTAATAGCGGTAGCTGACCATTTGGAAATTAGGGCTCATTATGGCTGAAATTGGCTTTTGTTAAGGGTGTGGGTGATTGTGAGGGAGGCCGGCCGC
Source organism: Schistocerca gregaria (assembly GCF_023897955.1). NCBI lineage: Eukaryota > Metazoa > Arthropoda > Insecta > Orthoptera > Acrididae > Schistocerca > Schistocerca gregaria. The sequence continues at coordinate 199,629,573 of NC_064923.1, forward strand.
GGAACACCCAAGGAGAAGACCGAAGGTAGAAGGGGAAAAAAGAGGGAAACAAAATCTTAGATGGTGAAGCATTAAAATACAATGTGTGTTGATCTATAGTGCAGCGAAACGTAGTGAAAGCTCATAGAGTTTATGCGAAGACTGGCCACTTAAGTAATTTGTGCGATCAGCATATTTTCTTGAACGAGCCATTGATTTCATCGATGTCTTTTCGTTTGCAGCCGTATTATGGTTAGTGAGTCGAGAATCTATTAGATGTATGGTTAGCACTGTTTCGACCCACTAAGCTGGGGTTAAACACCTGCTCAAAATCTTAGCCAGCATAGGAGGTTATGAAACTTTGGACGCACATTCCGAATAAGCGAGGTTCGAATTTGTAGCCAGGTTGGGCATCTGCAAGGGGGTGGAGGTGGAGGGAGAAGACCATTCCCCCTCTCCGGAAATCTCGAGTACAAACTTTCTGTTCTTAACAGAATTCCCATATACTTTTAGATATGATTGTCTATGATTCCGCTAAACTACAGATTTAGACGATTCTAGAGTAATATCAACGTGTTGTTGTTGTTGTTGTTGTTGTTGTTGTTGTTGTGGTCTTCAGTCCTGAGACTTGTTTCATGCAGCTCTCCATTCTACTCTATCCCGTGCAAGCTTCTTCATCTCCCAGTACTTACTGAAACCTAGATCCTTCTGATTCTGCTTAGTGTATTCATTTCTTGGTCTCCCTCTACGATTTTTACCCTCCACACTGCCCTCCAATGCTAAATTTGTGATCCCCTGATGCCTCAGAACATGTCCTACCAACCGGTCCCTTCTTCTTGTCAAGTTGTGCCACAAACTCCTCTTCTACCGAATTCTATTTAATAGCTCCTTATTAGTTATGTGATCTACCCATCTAATCTTCAGCATTCTTCTGTAGCACCACATTTCGAAAGCTTCTAGTCTCTTCTTGTCCAAACTATTTATCGTCCATGTTTCACTTCCATAGATGGCTACACTCCATACAAATACTTTCAAAAACGACTTCCTGACACTTAAATCTATACTCGTATATCAACGTCCACAATGATAACTACTACGGCCTTAAAAATCGCTGCATAAAATTTTGTTCGTTTGTCACACTCTTCGTTGGAAATTGCGCGGTTTTCTTCGCCTCAGCTTTGTTTTCGCGCAGAGCTAAACTCAAAGCATATGCGAACCTTGGCAGAAAAGTGTTGAAGTAGAGTCCCCAATTTTTTGTCTCTTGATTTCCTGTAACCGCTATTGTTGGGTAGAGACCTGGCGCAGTGTGAAATCAGCCTCGTGATGACAATTGCGGAGGTACTTTACCGATTGTTAGCGGCTCCAGGTTACTAAAACCGATAACGGCCGGGAGAGCGGTGCGCTGACCCAACGTCTCTTCATACTACATCAGATTTCACCATTGGCAGAGGATGACATGGTGGTCGGACGGTACCTTTGGGCTCTTCTTGGCGTGTAGGACGGAGTTAATTTCTTTTTTTTTCAGTTGTAGTTGGTCTAGCAACAGAAGTACGCGATCGTATTTACAATAGGTGTGCTTGTTTCTGTTGGAGGGAAGCCTTCGTAAAACATTGTTAGTCGTCGGAATCATTAATAAGACGGGTTTTTAGCCAGCTCATAGTCCATAGTGTGTGCGACAATGTCGATTTTGTACAAAAACATTACTTTTTCTATGTTTACAGAAAAATCGTAGTTCTGCAAACGTGTTTTATAATATTGTAGACGTTTTTGTCTTTTTTATTGTGCTTTTTTGTGGTCAATTTTATAGGCAGGTGACAGCCAGAGCATGCACTTTGGTAGGTTTCAACGTGCCATGTGATTTTACTGAATCAAGTACATATCTTCGTAAATGTTTTTTAAAGGCCAAATAAACGGACTTGAATCAGTAACTTCTACAAAAGAAGCCCTGTTTAATACATGGCGTATAACAGTTGTGTATGTCAATGAGTATCGTCGTATATTGAAATACAGTGCCGTCAATCAATATTTACTCATATCCAAACTTACCAATTCATAGTTCTACAAAAAAACAAACTTTAGTCTTCTCTACCTCCCTCTCCGGCAAATTTCTGCAGACCCCCATGGCATCCTGTGGAGTACCCCGCGGGTTGTCCAGACAACTCTGAGTCTAGCAATGAAAATTCGTAATAATAATTTGTGTTGGGTATTTTCAAAACTTATTTGTATTCTTCAGCTTATTAAGTCCATTCCATAGTTTTCTTGGCAAATTGTACACTTTTTGCTCTGTCATTAATTCTGCAAAGGCTAACAAGTTTTCTCAGATGTCTTGAGCTTGAATTCTTCTTCCTGGGTCATTTGATAATATTTGCAAAGTGATAAACTACAGTTTCATATTCATTTCGTTTTCTGCTCGCAGCTTTTCCAGAAATTTACGTTGTGTCTTTGCCCTTCTATGTATTGTATTTACTCGAGAAGAATACATTAACATTAAAATTACTTCTGGAGGACAAGTTTCCCGCCCGATGTTGCGGTTTTCATTGTCTTCTAATGCATATAACATTTCAACAGTTTTATAATTTTTATGCTATAACATTGCAATTAAGCTACTTGTAACGCTGCAAGTCTGAATAAAAGGCTAAAAAGCTACCTTACCGTACCTCAGACACAATTCAAATCTTCGATGAAAGTGAGAAGACATACCATCGTTCTCAAGATTATATTATTGTTTATCATCTTGAGGCGTACTCGTTATGTGGAATAACAGTTTAACCACAGATGTCTGTATATCGAAATAATGAGTAACCAGTTGCATAAAAGAATTTCTTTACCGGTTACGGGCACTTAGTGCCCTTTTTCAGAAGATTATAACCAATGTTTCATTTGCGAGTGTCAGCAATAAGATCAAAGGAAATTAAATTTATTTTATGCAATTGGTTGCTTATTATATCGTTATATACGACTGCAGTTGCTGACGATGGATAAAAAACGAAAAATTATCTTTAGTTTGTAATCATATTGTTAGTGCATTTGTACTAAGACAACATAGAAAATTTGTGTCTCTAGTGATTTGTTTGCGTCTGTGTAAGAGCGGAATTGAAGATATCCCTTGTTAAGCCAGGCCAAGTAACTTTAATTGAATGCTACGCTACACTGCACTACACTACACTACAAAGTGACACAGATGCATGACAGTGCAGTTCGTAACGATAACTTGCTCGAAGATAGAAATCCTTTTCCTGGTTACAGAGCCATTCGAGACCCACTGAATGACCATCTACATCGTTGGAAAATCTGCGATTGCATCGAGTCTGATCACTGAAGGGCTGGACCGTGTCGTCTCCAGTAACATGGAACACCTACATCCGTCGTTACGACGTTATTTATCATATTGCTACCGGTTTCGATGCTTCAGTAACCATCTCCAGCCCTTAACTGACGCCGAGGGGGTTAACTCAAATCGCACACACGATTCCATCAGTGGCCAACATCCCTGAACTGGTTTTCGCAGATTACCTGAACAACTTTGGGAGACACAACATCGTTATTACAGGTAGTCTGCGAAAACCATTTCATTGACGTTGGCCACTGATGGAATTGTGTATATGATTTGAACTAACCCCCTCAGCATCAGTTAAGGCCCGAAGAAAGTGTACTGAAGCACCGAAAATGGTAGCCCTATAATAAATAACATCATAAGGATGACTGTAGGTGTTGCATTTCATTGCATAAGTGAATGACCGAAATCTCTCAAACATCCAGTCAGAAGGATGGACGTACAAAATGTATCGTTTATGGTCGATGTCGATGGTTTTTCTTTCTGATCAGTGTCATCCACGTCTGTGCGGCCTTATTCAGATTGTTGGTATCGTTTCACTAAAGCCTGACGTGGTAGTATAGTTGGCCCACACATCACTAGATTTTCACGCTGACTCTGTGTGCAGTTTAGACGCTGTGCCCACAAGAATCGTACTGTCCCACACACTTCTACTTGGGAATACTTTTCCGGATGTCGCGCATTTTATTCTACACTGTGGTGCACCCGTTAAACGTACCATAGCAAAACGTCTCTGCGGGAAACCCAGAACGTGTACTCTCTTCTGACAAAGCGCCACATTTGTTTCACAATGGTCGTAGTGTGGGACATTTGTAACGTACTTTCTGACGTTCCTTCGTAATATGCAGGAATGAAAGGTAAGAAGTGAGGGAGTAACTTAACAGATCCATAAGACAATGCAGAGAGTTCACACATTTTAATTAAGACAATGATGCTCTTTTAAGCAGTGTACATATGATATTAATTATACTGCGACCCAAATTCTTTCAGAAGCAAGCCCTTCATTGTGATGATTAGAACCGTTTATCTTAATAAGGTGACGGAAAAAAAATCGCAACACCAAGAAGAAGTTCTGCGGTATAAACGAAAGTTGGTGGGCGTGTTTCTACATCTTGTAATGGTACTTGAATTACGTAACCATTACGGCACCTCAACTCAACTTCTCGATACCAGCAATATTCTAATGTGTTTCTGTAAAGTAGTTGACATATTCCTGAGACAACATTCAGATTTGGTTTCATTAATGTAGATATATTTTGATACATCGATATGTTTATATTGCAATGATATTATTCTTATGTGTATTCTTTCTTTTGTCACTATGATCTTTAACGTACTTGTAACTCTGATTTTAGTTGTTAGAGAGTCGGACCTTGAAAAAGTCAAGTCTTGGACGTCATGTTGGAAAGACGCATATTGTAGCCAGTTTATAAAATGTGAACTTTAACAGTGAAGAAGATGTTTTCAAGAATGTTTGTATGTTGAAGTGATGTTTTGTGTGTTACGTGATTGAAGCAAAAGTAATAAAAAAAGAAGTGTAACTTAAATTAGAATTGCTGATTACTTTTTTACGTCACCATTGTCCTGCAAAAGTGTAATCTTCAAGAATGGTTTGTGAAGCGCACCTATAAAACTTATGAATATAGCAGAATAAAACCTAGGCCTCTTTGCATCCGAGCTTGGAATCATAACCACCTAGATTTTCGACGATTGAGTCATGATTTTACAACGAGACCAGCGTGGGAAACACGAAAAGATGAGTGCCTAGTTTATTCATTATTACATGAAATGACTTTATTAACTGTGCTCTAATGACTCCTGCCACATAATAACTATGTTGTTGCCCGGAAATGCAGCATTTAACAGCGTGAGGAACACTACAACCATTATTAACTTTTGACCTTTGTTGTGGTAGGGTTGTTAGAATCTGAAAGATTATGTCTCTTTAAATTTCTCACCAGTCGCAAAAGAATGGCGCTAGTAACACCACTATGAGGATGCAAATCAAGTTTGCTTTAAATACATGATGCTATGGAAGCGAGCAGTTAGGTTTGAGATTGGATGTGGTGAGTTAATGTTAGTCAAGAATGCCTTTAAGGCGACAAAGATGTCATTATCAACGATCATTGAATTCGAATGAGGTTATGTAACAGGGCTACGAGGAGCTGGATGTTCCTTCTGCGATACTGCGGAACGACTTGGCAGGAATGTAGCCACCGTGCATGATTGCTGGCAGCGGCGGTCATGAGAATGTACGTTCGCAAGAAGATCGGACGGCCACGTGGCCTACCGAAAGGGGAGACCATTATGTTCGGCGTATGGCTCTGGCGCATCGTACTCCATCTGCAGCAGAAATTTGAGTAGCATTTGGCACCACAGTGACACAACGAACTGTTACAATTCGGTTACTTCAAGGATAGCTCCGAGCCAGACGCCCTGTAGCAATCACAAACAATCGCCATTTGGAGTTGAGTAGTGTCAAGCGAGAGCTCACTGGAAGGGAGAGTGGGGGTCTGTTGTGTTTTCTGATAAAAGGGCGGTTCTGCCTCTGTGCCAGTGATGGCCGTTTTTTGGTTAGGAGGAGGCCTGTCTGCGTGCTGGACACCCTGGACGTACCCCTGGATTTATGGTCTGGAGTGCGATTTCGATTGACAGCAGGAGATCTCTCGTAGGTATCGTACGCACCATGACTGCAAATCTGTGCATCAGTTTGGTGATTCGATCTGTTGTGCTGAATCTCCAGCTTTCCAGAGGGTGTTTTCCAACAGGATAACGCTCGCCCGCACTCTACCGAGTGTCGATATGTTTCCTTGCCTTCCTCTATCACCAGATCTGTCTCCAGCCGAGACATATCGGACATCATCGAATTCCAGCGTCATCCACAAACAGCATTAATCGTCCCTGTATTGACCGACCAAGTGGAACAGGCATGGAACAATTTTCCGCAAACTGACATCCGGCACCAATACGACACAATGCATGCACGTTTTCATGCTTGCGTTCAACATTCTGGCACCTACACCAGTTAATCATGTACCAGCAGTTCACATTTCCAATGGCTTCTCTCGTGCTTACATTAACCTGTATCTTGCAGTGTCCCGAAATTTCATGACTGTACATTAATTTTTTGTGATTCTTCTTATGTCAATGTAATTCATTAATTGAGCTCGAATCTTTGAAATTTTTGACAGGGATTTTTTAATTTGTTTGTAAAAAACCCGATATCCAGCACGTCCAGCAGAACTCTCCTTTTGTATACACAGAAGTGATCTCCACGGATAATGTACTTGGCAGTATGGTTTTTGCGATGCAGATATTAAAACATTGTTTATTTTGTGTATCGTAGAGTGCCAAATAATTCTCATCTAAACTTTTGTCATGCTACTTTTGAGATTCGTTGCAATTAAGTTTTCATTTTGGTCTGTTTCTGTTGTTGCAGGTGAGTATCTGATCCAGAGTTCTGTTGCTGAGTTTGACGCAATGGTGCGAGCAGTCCAACATATCCATAAACAAGAGACATCTGCAACGTGAGTCAATGCACATTCTCTAATGGAACGTCCAAGAATTAGTTACAGTTTTACCATTTATTAGTATTATTTTCTGTCAGCCCTTGGTGACTCCTATGCTACATAATTCTCATTGCTCAAGACTGTACTCCGTACTTACATGTTGGTCATTTTGCTTTTTTTGTTTTAGGGGTGTCTTCTCTTTTTTGTTTCGTTTTTACTGGTGAATGTGCCATACAGAAACCTAAATGGATATTGTGTGTCCGAAAAGTCACATAGATTGATGAAATAGTAACATATTTAAACAAATAACTAGAATATTGTTCAGAAATGAAATCGGTATTTTACGAACAGAAACTGATGAGTAGGGGGAAACATTACAATGGCTTATCTTGTTTAACACAGTAAAGAAGGAACCACTAATGCAAAAATGTAGTGGAATTAAACATTCACGGGTAAATCATTCACAGCCACCAACTGTAGTCTACATCTACATGGATACTCTGCAAATTACATTTAAGTGCCTGGCAGACGGTTCATCGAACCACCTTCACAATTACTTATTATTCCAATCTCGTATAAGGCGCGGAAAGAACGAACACACATATCTTTCCGTACGAGCTCTGCTTTACCTTATTTTATCGTGGTGATCATTTCACCCATGTAGGTCGGTGTCAGCAAAATATTTTCGCATTCCGAGGAGAAGGTTGCAGATTGGAACTTCGTGAGAAGATTCCGTTGCAACGGAAAACGCATTTCTTTTAATGATTTCCAGCCCAAATCTATTATCCTTTTTGTGACGCGCTCTCCCTTATTTCGATATAATACAAAACGTGCTGCTCTTCTTTGAACTTTTTCGATGTACTCCGTCAGTCCTATCTGGTAAGGATCCCACACCGTGCAGCAGTATTCTAAAAGAGGACGGACAAGCGTAGTGTAGGCTGTCTCCTTAGTGGGTCTGTTACATTTTCTAAGTGTCCTGCCAATGAAACACAGTCTTTGGTTAGCCTTCCCCACAACATTTTCTATGTGTTCCTTCCAATTTAAGTTGTTCGTAATTGTAATACCTAGTACTTAGTTGAATTTACGGCTTTTAGATTAGACTGATTTAACATGTAACCGAAGTTTAACGAATTCCTTTTTGCACTGATGTGAATGACCTCACACTTTTCTTTATTTAACGTCAACTGTCAATTTTTGCTCCATTCAGATAGCTTTTCTAAATCCTTTTGCAGTTTATTTTTTATCTTCTGATGACTTTATTAGTCGATAAACGACAGCGTCATCTGTAAACAACCGAAGATGGCTGCTCAGATTGTCTCCCAAATCGTTTATATGGATAAGGAACAGCAAAGGGCCTATAACACTACCTGTGGGAACGCCAGAAATCACTTCTGTTTTACTCGATGACTTTCCGTCAATTACTACGCACTGTGACATCTCTGACAGGAAATCACAAGTCCAGTCACATAACTGAGACGATATTTCATAAGTACGCAATTTCACTACAAGCCGCGTGTGTGGTACAGTGTCAAAAGCCTTCCGGAATCGATCTGAAATCCCTTGTCAGTAGCACTCAACACATCATGTGAATAAAGAGCTAGTTGTGTTTCACAGGAACATTGTTTTCTAAACCCATGTTGACTGTGTGTCTATAGACAGTTTTCTTCGTGGTTATTCATGATGTCTGAACACAATATATGTTCCAGTGCTCTTAGATAGAAATTACTGGTAACGAGTGTGAACTTGTAATATACAAGATAAATCCACAGCAGCAGCCGACACAGATTGTATGGGCCATATATCTTGCCTGCCTGCGAGCAAATCAGCAACAATAATTTGTCACTGGCAGTTCAGAATTGATGAAACGACCATAAATGCTTACATGGATGCTAAAGAGATCAATTTGCATTTTACAAATTTCCAGCATTAGCGACGACAGCAATGTTGGTAGCAATCTTGGAGCACTCAGATATACAGAAGGAAGTTGAGAAGGTACTTTCGTGATTAGCGTTGTCGCTGCTAAATAAACCGTAATCGTTATTCTGAAATTTGCAGGGATGTTAAAGTTAATGAGAAGTAGTTTTATTCATACCGGCTTAAGTATACAGCAACATTCAAGGCAATGAGGAAGTAGAAAGACAGGTGCGTGTAGGTCGTGTTGTGGCAGTAAAATAACTTTACGTCGCGACACACTCGACAACAACTCAGATGGCCTGGAGAATTATACGCACACTACAACCCCCCCCCCCTCCCTCCTCCCCCTTCCACACACACACATAATTCACAGTCACACGTATATACATAAAGAACAGCACTACAGGTACGCGTAGAGTTGTCATTATAGAAATCGCACGCAAGAACTAAATATTTCAGAAATGTTCTACAGCTGTATCGAGACTGACATTTAATCACGGATGCTACAAGGAAGCACGTGTTTAGAAGTAAGCCTCATGGATACGCTAAATTGAACCTGCGACATTCAGGTGTGAGTATAAAAATTGTCAACGGAAATCAGAAAACTGTTAAAGTTATTCGTGAATTTCGATTATGAACTGCCATCCTTCTTGACGAGTCTGTTGATTCTCAGAGTCATAAACCATCAGAGAACAAAATCTTAACACTAAGGTCCGAGTAGCGTTGGGATTGACGTATGGTTGACAGCATTTGGTGTTATATGTATTGTGAAGTAATGAAATTTCGTACCGTAACTGAGACCTCCAGCAAAATAATGTACTATCAACGTACAGTTAAAAATTAAAATAAAACGTAATGTTTCTATGTATTAGTAAACGTTTAGGTACTAGGAAGTATTTTCTGTTAGTATTTGTCTAGAGCAGTGGTCGTCAAAAATTAAGTATTATTGCAACCCGCGGTTCTCAGTCGTATTTTATAATAAGCATCTAGCATAAAACAGCCGAATCTTTAATTAATATTAAGAGCTTCTTAAGAGAGTAGTTTGTTCTTCAGTAACGGCAAATCATCGAGTAAAACTGAAGTGATATCAGGTGTTCCCCAGGGAAGCGTCTTGGGGCCTCTGTTGTTCCTGATCTATATAAATGACCTGGGTGACAATCTGAGCGGTTCTCTTAGGTTGTTCGCAGATGATGCTTTAATTTACCGTCTATTAAGGTCATCCGAAGACCAGTATCAGTTGCAAAGCGATTTAGAAAAGATTGCTGTGTGGTGTGGCAGGTGGCAATTGACGCTAAATAACAAAAAGTGTGAGGTGATCCACATGAGTTCCAAAAGAAATCCGTTGGAATTCGATTAATAGTACGATTCTCTAGGCTGTCAATTCAACTAAGTACCTGGGTGTTAAAATTACGAACAACTTCAGTTGGAAAGACCACATAGATAATATTGTGGGGAAGGCGAACCAAAGGTTGCGTTTCATTGGCAGGACACTTACAAAATGCAGCAAGTCCACTAAAGAGACAGATTACACTACACTCGTACGTCCTCTGTTACAATATTGCTGCGCGGTGTGGGATCCTTACCAGGTGGGATTGACGGAGGACATCGAAAGGATGCAAAAAAGGGCAGCTCGTTTTTTATTATCACGTAATAGGGGAGAGAGTGTGGCAGATATGATACGCGAGTTGTGATGGAAGTCATTAAAGCAAAGACGTTTTTCGTCGCGGCGAGATCTATTTATGAAATTCCAACCACCAACTTTCTCTTCCTTACAGGGTGGAATATAAGATGATGATTGATTGTATAACAAACAAAGGGATTCTGTTGTTTGTAAAACTGAGTGACAAGACAGTAGAAAAATTAATATCCTTACGAAGATCACAGGATTCACGGCGGTAAAATGAAGCGTATGCCCAGAGAATTAAGCGGCGATTGTTGTTTCAGACCAAGCGACAAAATCACTGACCCGCGATCGTCTCAGTGTCGCTTCAGACGCCAGTTTTGGGGAATTACTAGAGACATGAATATTTCATTTCGCAGAGAAGATACTTCTGAGTAGCTAAATGTTGCACCAAGAAACTCTTCAAGAGCTACATGGAGAGTTACTACAAATCTGTAGCTGATTTGGTTCAAGGGATCAATGTTTTATAAGGACATATTTTGGATTTTGGTAAGGGCTACATACAAACCATCCATAAATTATTGCATAGTATATTTGTTCTATTATTGTGGGAGCACTCCATTTTTGAAATGTTGTTACAAAGATATTAGCATATTAAGTCGATCACAGTACTTAAACGAAAAAGTACTGAAATCAATGAAAATGAACTAATGCCTTTCATAACCTGCTTCATGGATTGTGATAATGTGCATTACATATTTATTAAAGAATATAGCGAAAATGATACATTCTATGGCTGTATAATGCTTCATCGTAGAACTAACAAAAGTTGTCTAGGAATTTTCCACTTCGCGGGTTTTATTGCTCATTCAAGGCTCTGTCTAACAGGTGTTTTAGATGGACGTAAATTTCAATTTCTTCCATTACATACATGATTTTGCGTTTTTGTAACTTCCGTCTATTTGTTATGATTTATGATTAGGTATTTTGTGGTTGGTTAAAAAAATAGTGGTTCAAATGGCTCTGAGCAGTATGGTCATCAGTCCCCTAGAACTTAGAACTACTTAAACCTAACTAACCTAAGTACATCACACACAGCCATGCCCGGTGTCTTTAAAAGTGGAGCAAAGGTCGATGGGCTATTATCGCTTATTGTCGAGTGTTCTTCAAACCATGTGCTAACTTCCCTTGTTGTTTGCCCAATATAAAATTTTAAACGTTCTTCGCATATATTTTTATAGGTTCCAGATTGCGAATGAGGCTCTGATTTCCGTGATATAGTGTCACTAATCGCTGTAGATTATTAGTACTCCTATAGCTAGTGTATAATTTTGTATTCTTGAAACATCGACTAAGTTTGTCGGAAACAAAACTTGGATATGGGCACCAAATTATTGTTTCTCTGTTATTCGTTTGTGTGTTTGACTGAAGTTATTCTTCTGTTTTGTGACTGTTCCACTACGACCAAACCTTTCACAGAAGATCATTTCCAATATCTACAGTATCCCAGCAAATTATCCTCAACAGAGGCTAGCACTGTTGTGAAGAAATAATAATAATAATAATAATAATAATAATGAACTATCCTCATTCAAGCTTCGGATGAGTGTAACAATACACTGGAGAGGTAGTTGGATGCCGCAGCAGCAACGTGAGAAATTTCTAAGCGGTCTTGCTTTTAAAGAACACCACAGGCAAGCCATTTTATCGCTACACATTCGGTGGAGATAGCCTCCAAAGCTATAAAAATAACGGCTCAGCATACATGGCGTCTAATGGACGAATGTTGTAGTCGACGGAAGATTGATACCAGTGAATTTTTAAAATACACCGGCGTGGTAATAAGAGAACGAAAGAATTCTCTCGCCTACGAAGCAAACTCACACGACAGGCGCAACGAAGGGGGCAGAAGTGGACAGGAGCAGTCGGCAGTGTTCACAGTGAGTACTGCAAGAACAACTACTATTGTTAACTTCAAATGTACACAGTTATCTTACTCGCTGTATGTAGAAACTTTTGTGAAGATATCCCGCAGGTGTGAATTGAGAATGTCCACAATGTATAGGTACACAGTTTGGGACGTCTGCGAGACGGGGAACGATGATGACTGCTTAATGGTAGTTCTGACTTTCACGATACGGCAGCCTTCAAGTGCGTGATGTGGCAGAAAGTAGCAGGTAAGGGTCCTTTCGTGAGTGGCTAATGTGAAAGGGGCGCCCAGAGAGACTTGCTGCTGTTACTCCTGAATGTGCGAGACATTTTGGTGGTAGGCCAACGTGAAATTGTCGCGCTAAAAGCTGTTGGAGGCTGTGGCCGAAAGAGGAGCCGGGTTCGGATCCCAGCATAGTCATCCAAAATTGGGTTTATTCTACACTACTGGCCATTAAAATCGCTACACCCCGAAGATCACGTCTACAGAAGCGAAATTTAACCGACAGGAAGAAGATGCTGTGATAGGCAAATGATTAGCTTTTCAGACCATTCACAAAAGGTTGGCGCCGGTGGCGACACCTACAACGTGCTGACATGAGGAAAGTTTCTACCCGATTTCCCATACACAAACAGCAGTTGACCGGCGTTGCCTGGTGAAACGTTGTTGTGATGCCTCTTGTAAGGAGGAGAAATGCGTACCATCACGTTGTCGACTTTGATAAAGGTCGGATTGTAGCCTATCGCGATTTCGGTTTATCGTATCTCGACATTGCTGCTCGCGTTAGTCGACATCGAATGACTGTTAGCAGAATATGGAATCGGTGGGTTCAGGAGGGTAATACTGAACGCCGTGCTGTATCACTAGCAGTCGAGATGACAGGCATCTTATCCGCGAGGCTGTAACGGATCGTGCAGCCACGTGTCGATCCTTGAGTCAACACACAACAAGCATCTGCACCAACAGTTCGACGACGTTTGCAGCAGCATGGACTATCAGCTCGGAGGTCATGGCTGCGGTTACCCTTGACGCTGCATCACAGACGGGAGCGCCTGCGACAGTGTACTCATCGACGAACCTGGGTGCACGAATGGCAAAAAGTCATTTTTTCATATGAATCCAGGTTCTGTTTACAGTATCAGGATGGTAGCATCCGTGTTTTGTGACACCGCGGTGAACGCACATTGGAAGCGTGTATTCGTCATCGCCATACTGGCGTATCACCGGCATGATGGTATAGGGTGCCATTGGTTACGCGTGTTACGTTTGGTCATTGGTGGCCAAGCAACTGGCTCGTCACAATACGCCAGTCACCACTCTTGATGAACTGTGGTATCGTGTTGCATGGGCAGCTGTACCTTTACAGGCCATCCAAGCTCTGTTTGACTCAGTGCCCAGGCATATGAAGGCCGTTATTACGGCCAGAGGCGGTTGTTCTGGGTACTGATTTCTCAGGATCTATCCACCCAAATTGAGTGAAAATGTAATCACATGTCAGTTCTAGTATAATATATTTGTCTAATGAATACCCGTTTATCATCTGCATTTCTTCTTGGTGTAGCAATTCTAATGGCGAGTAGTGTAGTTTCTGTGAGTTACTTAAGGTGACTGCCAAGACGGTTTCTTTGGAAAGGACATACACAGTTTCCTTCCCCATCGCTGTACAGAGGTAGCTTACAACGCTCTTCATCTAATGGCCTTATCTTCGCCCCAGGACGTTAAACCCCAATTTTGATTTGTCGTTCTTTGATGGTCGAAGAAGAATTATTTACTACGGCGTATTGAAGTGAGTGTCATACGTGGTACATGTGAATATTAAGGTGTTCTGAACTTATCCTTGAAATAATTTCTTAAACCTGCATGTAGTGGAGTTTGAGCACTTTGGAACTTCCTGGCTGATCACGACTTTGTGGCTGACTGGACTCGAGCTCTGGAACTTGTCTCACAATTACGATGCTTTTACCAGTTGCGCTGTTCAGGCACGCCTCGCAGCTCCGCTACTGCCCGTACCTCTCTCTTGCTTTCCAAACTCCACAAAAGCCATCCAGCATACTTTTTCTCTCCAAGTTAGCTCCTGTTTATCTTTGATCATTCCAGTTCTGACAACCGATAGAAGTAGAAACCTCTATCAACTGTAAGTTCTTTATTTCCTTTCTGTCGTCGTTCGTGGTTCCGGACGACTGACCAATTTCAGCTGGTCCTAGACGCACATGGCCTCTTGAGACTGGACGGTATTCGGAATGTAGCAACTATCCCTAAAAGTCCTCGGACATCCCTATGCAAAGTGCAGTTGGCCTCTTGATGTATCCGCCAGTAAAAAAGAAGGCGAGGAGTATTCTGTTGTCAGCAGAGAAGCGGGAATGGGTCCGTCAGGGGAGTTCAGTGACTTTGAACGTGGAGTAGTCATTGGATGTCGCCCAAGGAACAAAGCCATCAAGGGGATTTAAACCCTTCTAAATCTGCCAAAGCCGGCTGCTGGTACTGTGACTGTGAACTGGAAACGCGAAGTAACAACGACAGCTAAACCGAGACCAGACATACTTCATATACACACGGACAGAGACCGTAGAGTATAGAGGAGGATGTAACTATTTACAAAAGCACCAACTGAAGAAACAACAGACATAACCTTTGAAAACTTAGTAAAACGTAAAAAATTATCAATTGCACAAATATCAGATGTCAAGGACGTGTTGTAGCTAGTATTATCTCTGTTACTTTACATTTAATGGGAAAGTTTACCAACAGAAAGAGGGTCTTGCCATGGGCAATAGCATATCAAGTTTTCTGGCAGATATACAGGGTGTCCGAATGGTCTTGCCCTGATTACATAAATTGATAACTCAGGCTAGAAGTAAGATACAAATATGAAACTGGTGTCTAATTGTTTACAAACTATCAAAGTTTTTTTCACACATCAGCAAACTTCCACATGAGCACCCTTGGTAGCACGTAGCACATCTAGGTGATATTCAATTTCCGTCCACACATTAGCCAACATACTGGAGGGATCGATTAAACGACTGTGGTTATCCGTTGCCGCAGGGTTCCAAGATCTGGTACACGTGTTCGGTAGACCTCGTCCTTGGCATAACCCCATAAAAGAATGGGGTTATGTCAGGAGAGCGTGGAGGCCAAACCGTTGGCCCATCACGACCAATCCATCGCCCAGGAAAGGACATATCGAGATAGGCACGGACGTCCAAACCCCAATGAGGCGGTGGACCGTCTTGCTGAAACAAGACATCGGGGTGATACTGAAGCAGCTGAGGAACAGAATACACTTGCAACATGTCCAGATACACTGCAGATGTGACGGTAGCCTCAGTGAAGAAGAATGGCCCGATAATTCGTTCGTGCAATAGCGCGCATCAAACATTCAGCTTTGGACTGCCTCTGGTGCACTCCATGATCTCGCCAGGAGGTTGTTAACCCCAAATGCGCACCCATCATGTCTGCTGAGGTTTTTGGTCAACCAGACCTCGGAAGGTCAGCAACCGATCCTGTGTTCCTGAACCTCTCATACCAGGCTTTAATGCTCTTGACGTCTGTAAGTGCCTTTGCACTGTGCTTGGTGATCGTGTCTCATGGTACCACAGGACACAGTGTGCCTTCTCCTGATTGGTTAACATGGCTACTTTGGCACTGCACCTGGAGAGTAACCTCTTTAATGAAAACATTAGCCTCAAAAGTAAAATAATCTATTAAGGGAGATATGTTGATGATATCTTGCTGCTAGTTGATGGAACAGAAGAAGAGGTTGAAGAACTACTTCAGTGTTCAATTCTTTCCATAAAAACATAAATTTCACGATAGAACATGGGGACAAAAAAAAGCATAAACTTCCTGGATCATAAAATCACCAACCACCAACAAAAGGATACCCGGAAAACACAAACACAAACGTAACGCTGGACAACTCGTCATTCCATCCGAGCATACAGAAACATGCTGTATTTAGATCCATGCTACATAGAGTACACGCTCTTGACGTATAAGAAAACAGGAATGAGACACATACAATAAAGAGTATTGCCATAAGCAATGGCTGTACAACCAAAACATTTGACAATTTAGACAGACAAATACAGAAAATGGCTCTGAGCACTATCGGACTTAACTTCTGAGGTCATCACTCCCCTAGAACTTAGAACTACTTAAACCTAACTAAAGTAAGGACATCACAAACATCCATGCCCGAGGCAGGATTGCAACTTGCGACCGTAGCGGTCGGGCGATTCCAGACTGTAGCGCATAGAACCGCTCGGCCACTTCGGTCGGCAGACAAGTACACAAAAGTAAGACAACAAATGGGAACACTGTGAAAGAAGAGAAAATGTTTGCCATTATCCCATACCACAAAAAATGGCTAACCTTTTCAAATAAACAAATGTAACAGTTACATTCTCAACCAATAATACGTTAGGAAAATTACTCGTCCAGCCGGGCGAAGTGACCGAGTGGCTCTAGGCGCTCCAGTCCGGAACCGCACGACCGCTACGGTCGCAGGTTCGAATCCTGCCTCGGGCATGGATGTGTGTGATGTCCTTAGGTTAGTTAGGTTTAAGCAGTTCTAAGTTCTAGGGGACTGATGACCTCAGAAGTTAAGTCTCATAGTGCTCAGAGCCATTTGAACCATTTTGAACTTACTCGTCCACAACATCAAATCAAATACACAAACATAAAACAGCAACGGAGTGCTCAAAGCACCATGCCCTATGTGTCCTTCCTACCATGTAGGGAAAACGCAGGAACTTCAAAATCCGGTTTCAAGAACACGTAAATGCTTTGAGGCTGGACCACTTCGAAAAATCAGTTGTGGCACAACATATGCTGGAAACGAAACATATCATCAACCGTCTCGAAAACAGTTTGGTATTCGTACATAACGAAGCCAATGGGAAGACGCTAAATCTGTTAGAACAACTGGAGATATAACTCCATTAAATCAAAAAACCAGAATCTATGTTAAATGAAACATATTTCGCAAACCATAGTTATTTTGGTAATTTTAAAGACCTATTCTAAAGTTACTCCCTTCATATGTCAATTGTTCAGTAATTATATCTCTGGCACTACGAATAAATTCATTTTTGATCACACCATGTACAAAAACACGTATGAAGTGTTCAGAAACATGTGTTCGCAAATTCGCCTCTTGAGTGAAGTGGTATGTATGAACAGGGTGGAGAAAACAATGTATGCCGATGCTAAAAAGTTAAAAACACTTTTCTTGGATTATGTGGTAAGTTTACACTGTTCATTTTTTTCACTATCTCGCACATATTTTCCGTGTTTGACTTATGAAATTCATAACCTAACATCAAACGTTTTCATGACAGTGATATACATTCAACTCCATTAAAGAGGAAAAATAAAGCATGTATTAGGACAAATTACCCCTGATGATGGATCCACAGGGTTCGAAATGCAAAGTTGTGACTTAAGGCGCTTTTTAATTAATAGTTCCAGTGTATTGAATACAGTCACAGTTGAAGTTACAAAATATGGATAAAAATAAATAGAAGAGGCCAACTGTAGAAAAATCGCATGAAAGTAGCGCGAGAATCACCCGTGAGTTCCAAAATGCTGCCAGCAGTCCAGATAATAAAATGGCTGTGCAGAGGTAATTGAAAACAAATTAGTAAAGTGGCCGAGCAGATCCTCAAATGCCACACATTTTTGTAGTCAATGTTAAGCGACGCTAGGCAGTGGATGACTGGAATCAAGTGATTTTGAGTGATGAGTCGTGCTGTACTCTCTGTCAATCTGATGGATGGCTTTCGGTTTGGCGAATACCTGAAGAACCTTACCTGCCCAGTAATCTACGGCGGAGGTAATGTTCCGGTATGTGCGTGTTCTTAGTGTTAGTTTAAGGCCTTTATTGCGCTTAATAAAACGCTAAATGCGGGAGGAAACGAGCGCATTTTACATCATTATGGTTCAAATGCCTCTGACCACTATGCGACTTAACTTCTGAGGTCATCAGTCGCCTAGAACTTAGAACTAATTAAACCTAACTAACCTAAGGATATCACACACATCTATGCCCGAGGCAGGATTCGAACCTGCGACCGTAGCGGTCGCTCTGTTCCAGACTGTAGCGCCTAGAGCCGCAAGGCCACTGCGGCCAGTGCATCAATATATCAATATGTTTTGCACACATTACAAGGAACAGTTCCAAGGCGACGATTGTTTGTCAGCACTGTGAGACAATATCTTACGAACATCATTATTTCTAAATTGGGCTGGCGTCCCAGTGTCCCATCCGAACCCTATGGAATATCTTCGGAATGAGCTAGGACGTTGACTGCGCTCCAGAGCCCAGTTATCACTACCTTCCGTGATTTCAGTTCCTGAGGAAGAAAGGGGTGCCGTTTCTCAACATTCTGGCACCTTAATGAAAGTGCTCCGAGCATAGTTCGAGCCGTTGTAAGGATGGAGGGTGAAAGCACCTCATACTAGTGCCCCTGCACATGAGTCAGGATACTTTTGATCAAATAGTAATTCTTGTTAGTTTCTGTCCGTAAGAATAATAACGATGGTTGATTTCTAACATTTTCCTGGGAGATTAAAGAACGTATCGACTGATGCCAGGAGAGGAGGAGGTAAATCTTTAACGCTTCGTCGACAACGAGGTCATTAGAGACGGAGCACAAGCTCGGACTGGGGAAGGACGGAAATCGGCCGTACCTCTTCAGAGGAACCATCCCGGCATTTGCATTAAGCGATTTGAGCAAATCAAGGAAAACGTAAATGTGGATGGCCGTAAGCGGGTTAGAACCGTCGTCCTCCCGAATGTGACTCCAGTGTGCTAATTACAGCTCTACCTCGCGCGATCTCGATTAATGCCACAAGTCGACTACTTGCAGGTGACAATTAGGCAGCAATAGTGCAACTCTGCCTCTTGGGGGGAGAGCGAGGCTGGTGGTCCTTATTTACTGAATTAAAACATAATAGCGGAGAATAAATGTCTTATATGCGGGGTTATGGTGATAACGTCGCTTAGCAGCTTCTTCTAACAAGCTATGGGCATTGATGTTTTGATCTCGAGGATGAAAGCGAAGTTCCAGTTCTTCCTTACTGTCCGCAGCTGAGAAGAATGCGCAGCAGGAATGTAGCAGCGGTTTTGCACTGTGGCATGCTCTGGACGTAATAGTAAATGTCGTTCTGAAAACATTTTTGAATGTAGTTGAGTGAACATCGTCACTGGGATTTACTTGAAGAAGTCTGAGATGCGTAAATATAGGAAAATTATCTCATCTCTTCAGAACACAATAACTTTTGGAATAACATGAAGCAAATTGTCTGCTTGTATTTGCACGGCATAAGCATCTGCTTGTCAATAATTTATTAGTACTGGTACTGTATCTGCAAGTACTGGAGAGCGTTTTTCCGTTACGATACATTTTTCATTTTATTCGATAGAAAGATCACGAATGGTTGGATTTTCTCTTTGGTTCCTTGCGTACAAAGCAGATCTGATGTCTAGCCCTCATGTTTCACAAGAAGTTTCGTTTCTGGCACTTGTGCTGTACGTAAATAATAAAAGAAAATATTAATAAATGGTGAAAATTTGAACACACGTAGCTTTCCTGACCGTCAGGTGGGGTCGCACACCTGTGACGGATTAACAGTTGCATGGAGAGACTTCTAAGGAGCCTGGGACTCTTGCTAGCCTCTTGCAGGTAGCATACAGGTACACTAAGAATTTGTTTCCTGTCTAGCAGTGTAGCATAGCGTACTACAGTCTAAGACGCATGTTACTAGAAATTAATTACCCACAGCTGCGCTCCCAAATGGTTCAAATGGCTCTGAGCACTCAGGGACTTAACATCTGAGGTCATTAGTCCCCTAGACATAGAACTGCTTAAGACCTAACTAACCTAAGGACATCACACGCATCCATGCGCGAGGCAGGATTCGAACCTACGACCGTAGCAGTCGAGCGGTTCCAGACTGAAGCGCCTAGAACCGCTCGGTCACATCGGTCGACAAACAGTATTCAAACTGTTGCATACCATATGGTGCAACGTGCCAATGCGAAACGATGAATCTTCAATAAGCAGTGGGATAGTAAGAGTAACTGTTCTCATGAAACGGTATTCCAATGAAACGATTTTAGAATGAAGTATGTGTTCAAAAAGAGAGAGTAGAACTTCTCATCATATTCTCATAACATAAGCTTAAAAAATTGAAGATTGGTTAAAAAAGAAAACAATGTTAACATAAAATTTCTAAGAAAAGCAAACACCTCAATCAGTTGATATGTTAATGCATGACTCAGGGAAGAGAGGTGGTCTTTCTCTCAGCTCTGAGCGAGTGAACGGACTTAAGTAGCTGACAATAATCATTCCAACAAAGTAGTCGCGCAGTGCTGGTGTATTACCTCAGACTTCTTCCCTAAAAATCATGCAATCATATTCTTTTCACCTTTGAATTATACATCAAATTCATCCTTGCTGCTATTTACAATAAATCATTCTTCATCTGACAGATACATTCACAAGTCAACCTACCACACTTCAACTAAGAATGTAACAGACGGCGCGGAGGCAAAGATTGTGCCACAACAAGACCACAGATTGTGTAACAGTAACATGACTTGCTCTATCTCTCTAACGTGCACATTGTCAACTTACAAAAATCAAAAAGACATATTCTCCTTACAAAAGATTGACGAAAAAACCGAAAAGGAACAGAAGAGTAGGTGTAAGAGGGTACACAGTGAGTAACGTGCTGGGCTTTTGCCGCTGAAGACCGGAGAGCCTTGGCGTCACCCCGGGGAGGAGATGGCAGTGGAGCAGCAAGGACGCGTTTGGTGAGAAATCGGGTGCCGCTACGGCGATCCGTCTGCGGTGGAGCGGAGCGAGGCGGCTCTGGACGCTGATGGGATGCGAGGGTGGGCGGCGCGCCGCCCCATCAGTTATGGGGCGGGCAACGTTTCCGCGCGCACGCTGAGCAACTGCCTCTGGTGCTCTGTGCGCCTCCAGCTGCATTACTCTCCTCCCACGAATGTAATATGCGCTGGCTTCAGTGAAAATTGCAACCCGCAGAAAGGAAGGCCCAGACGAATCCAAACTCGGACAAGGAGCGAAATTGTGCTTCGCCGTTAATAATTTAAGGTAGCAGAGAGATGAATAAAATCCCTTTCTACATTTACAATGAGGTGACAAAAGTCACAGGATATCGAAATGCACATACACAGACGGAATTAGTATCGAGTACACAAGGTACAAAAGGGCAGAGCACTGGCGGAGCTGTTATTACTATTCGGGTGATTCATGGGAAAGGTGTCCATGATGATCATTGCCACACGACAGGAATTAATAGACTTTGAAGGCAGAATCGTAGTTGCAGCTAGACACACGGTACTTTCAATTTCGTATATCGTTAGGGAATTCAACATTCCGAGATCCACATTGCCAAGAGTCAGATGCGAATACCAGATTCCACCACAGAGAACGCAGTGGCCGACGGCCTTCACTTAACGGCCGAGAGCAGCGGCGTTGGCGTAGAGTTGTCAGTGCTAACAGACTAGCAACACTGCGTGAAATAATCTTAGAAATCAGTGCGGGCCGTGCGACGAACAACAATAACATCCGAACAGTCCTTGAAGGCCCAACGGTACCGACCGGCCACCGTGTCATCCTCTGCCCTGAGGCGTCACCATACGCAGATACAGAGTGGAATGTGGTCAGCACACCGCTCTCCTGGCCATGGCAGTTTTCGTGACCGAAAACCTGATAATAAGGACGGAAAAATTTGTGAAAATAATGAAATTTTATGTTAGAACATTATTCCGGGTACACCAAGCTTGCTGATGGACCATTGCCAAGTGATTCTAGAATGACATTCTCTCTGCAGCGGAGTGTGCACTGATCTATAACTTCACTTATATGCCGGATAGGGACTCGAAATTGGAACCTTTTGCATTTCACGGCAACTTATCTACCTGCTGAGCTACCAAACGCAATTCAAGACCCACCCTCACCGCTGTGAGGGAAATGCAAAGGTTCAGTTCCTTGTTCGTTACACAGTTTTTCTTTGCTAGGAAGTTTCAGTGCCAAGTGATTTAAACTTAAATTCCTTTTGAAGGGCAATTATTTCCTCTATCAGACATAAAAGTAGTTTTCCTCAGATACGAATGAAAGACTGGAGCGATACACATACAGGAAAGTCATTTCCTCCAAGGGGAAAGCAAAATATCTACATATCTACATCTACGTAACTGCTCTGCTATGCACAATTAAGTGCTTGGCAGAAGGTTCATCAAATCACCTTTCAGCTGCTTCTCTACCGTTCAACTCTCGAACAGCGTGCGGGATAAACGAATATTTCTGTGCGAGCTCTGATTTCTCTTATTTTATTATGGTAATCACTTCTTCCTATGTAGGTTGGCGCCAACAAAATATTTTCACACTCGGAGGAGAAAGTTGGTGATTGAAATTTTACAACAAGGTAGTGCCACAGCGGAAAACGCCTTTGTTTTAATGGCTACCACCTCAATTCGTGTAAAATAAGTGCGGCACTCTCTCCTTTATTTCGCTATAATAGTAAACGAGCTGCCCTTCATTAACTTTTGTGATGTCCTACATCAATCCTATCTGATGTGAATCCCACACCGCACAGCAGTATTACAAAAGAGGGCGGGCAAGCTTAGTGCAAGCAGTCTCTTTAGTAAACCTGTTACGTTTTCTAAGTATTCTGCCAATAAAATACAGTCTTTGGTATACTTTCCCAACAACGTTATCTATGTGATCGTTCCAGTTTAAGTTATTTATAATTGTAACCCCTAAATATTTAGATGCGTTAACAGCCTTCAGATTTGTGCGACTGATCGTGTAACTGAAGTTTTGCGGATTCTTTTAGTGCTCGTGTATGACCTCACACGTTCCTTGATCTACAGTCAATTGCCACTTTTTGCACCATACGGAAATCTTGTCTAAATCATTTCGCAATTCGTTTTGATAACCTTATGACATTACATGACAGTAAACGACAACAACATCATCTGCAAAGAATCTTATAGAACTCCTCAGATTGTCTCCTAAAATGTTTATGTAGAACAGGAGAAACAGAGGGCATCTAGTACTTCCTTGGTGAACGCCAGACATTACTTACATTTTATTCGATGACTTTCTATCGATTATTACGAACAGCGACCTCTGTGATAGAAAATCAAGAATCCAGTCACACAACTGAGACGACATTCAATAGGTACGCAATTTACTTAGAAGTCGCTTGTGGAGAACAGCATCAAAAGCCATCTGGAAATCTAAAAACGGAATAAATTTAACACCCCTGACGATAGCATTCATTACTACGTGAGGAAAAAGAGCTACTTGTGTTTCACAAGAACGACATTTTCTGAATCCGTGTTAGCTGTTTGTTAATAAATCGTTTTCTTCCAGGTGATTCCTAATGTTCGAACACAGAATATGTTCCCAAATCCTGCTGCAAATCGATTTTAGTGGATTAGTCCTATTTTATTTCTTGGATATTGGTGTGACGTGCAACTTTCCACTCTTTGGGTACAGGTCTTTCTTCGAACGAACGGCTGTATATGATTGCTAAGTTGGAGCTATGGTATACAATCTGGACAAGAAACCTTGCCCCTCTCGTGTTTAAGCTGCTTCGCTACACTGAGGATATCTCCTTCTAAGTTACGAAGGTTGGCAGTTGTTCTTCATTCAGATTCTAGAATATTTACTTCGCCTTCTTTTGTGAAGGGATTTCGGGAACATATGTAAACACGTGGCAACCCCATAACACGTAAATAACTCATTGTTAAAAGTCTTCCGCGTGCCGTGCATGCAGTGACGCGTATAATGTTTGGTTCAGGAACCTGGCGAAGCACAAAATGCAGTGATTTCCAAAAACTGGCTATGTTGTACGGCGTGGGGAACTTGTCACTGTCGACAGTAGTGGAGTGTGTTGGTGCCGTGACGTCACACGGTGCCTGCGGCGCTGTGCCGGTAACGCTTGAGGCTGCGGCGACCTACTTGTCACCCGGAGGTATCGACAAATTAAATAACCCGCGGCAGAGTAATTAAATGTGGCTGCGGCGGCATTGTTTGCGTGTGTAACCAGCGCCGGGCCGCAGCTGGCCACCAGATGGCGCGAGCCATTGTGTGTGGACCTCCTGGGACCGCGAGCCGTACC
Source organism: Schistocerca gregaria (assembly GCF_023897955.1). Taxonomy (NCBI): domain Eukaryota; kingdom Metazoa; phylum Arthropoda; class Insecta; order Orthoptera; family Acrididae; genus Schistocerca; species Schistocerca gregaria. The sequence continues at coordinate 199,654,025 of NC_064923.1, forward strand.
AGGCAAACAGCCTCCGGCAGGCACACCGGCACACCCCTACTGTCGATACCCGTTGTTTAGTATGCGCCAGCGCTCCAGGAGTACAGGATGCTGGTGCAGTTAGGAAAAGAAAATGGAGGAGATTTTAGTCAACGACCAGTTTGGCTACAGTAAGAAGTTAAGGCACCAGAGAGGTCGTTCTGACGTTACGCTTCATAATGGAGGGAAGACTTCACTGAATTTGCAAACCCAGGAAAAGCTTTCGACAACTCAAAATGGGGCAGGATGTTTGAATCGTCCAGAAAAATAGACTGCTGGAAAGAAAAGGCAAGGGCAAGGGGAAGATCCTTTTGTTAGGTTGATGCGTAAGTACGCAGGGTTTTCCGTAAGTTTTATTAAACACAAGAGATATACGTAACAGAGAACTTAGTCATCAATAATATATTCTCATTCGCTATTTACAACAGTCTGTCAACACTAGGGTAACTTTTCGATTTCGCGATCATACAAATCAAATGGTTTTGAGGCGAAGAACTCGTCGAGCCATGTTTGGAACGCAATTTCCTTCCTTGAAGGTTGTTCGACAGAGAGAGGAAGAGCTAAAAATCTGAGGGTGTAAGATCACGTGAATAGGGTGTGAGGAATAACGCTCCAACCCAACTGCTGTATAGCGCTTTTTCGCAGTCTAACATAATGGAGTTGGACTTTATCCTGGAGCAGCATCAGTTCACGCAGCCTTCACGGTCGATGTTCTTGTATTGCGTCGGCAATGATCTTACACCTGGGGAAAGCAATTCTTATTACACCACACTGTCTCTGGTCCGCCACATGCGTAACATTATGTTCCACGGATGCACCCAGGTCTTTGTACGGCGAGTAGTTGCTTTGTTTGGGCTTATTCATTCCTTTGTTTTCCTTATGTTCACATCAGGACACCATTTATCGCCAGCAGTAACGATAGAGGTTAGGAATGGTCTGTGTGACGGCCGGAGTGGCCGAGCGGTTCTAGGCGCTACAGTCTGGAACCGCGCGACCGCTACGGTCGCAGGTTCGAATCCTGCCTCGGGCATGGATGTGTGTGGTGTCCTTAGGTTAGTTAGGTTGAAGTAGTTCTAAGTTCTGGGGTACTGATGACCACAGCAGTTAAGTCCCATAGTGCTCAGAGCCATTTGAACCCTTTGAATGGTCGGTTTTGTTAACCAGCCAACTGGTGAGGAGCAACAGAGAAACACATGTGGACACCGGCTGATTTCTGTGATTTTGCCTTAGAGCATTCGGTACTCATACAAACGATTTTTGAACTTTCCCCGTTGCATGCAAATGTGGCACAATTGTGAAATGATCACAGTTCACTACATTGCTCTTTCTCGAGTACGCTGACATGGATCATTGTAGATTAATCGTTTAAACGATCTTCCTCAAATACCGAAGGTCTTTCTGAACATTAAGAATCACTAATGTCAAAACGATCCTCCTTAAAACGACAAAACTTTTTTTCCTCTGTCCAGTGGCATTACCCCATAAACAGCGAAAATATTTCTGGCTGTCTCCGTTCCTGTCACCCCTCCCTCTATTGGATGTAAACAGAGGAATACGTCGGAAATGTTCAGATTTCTCCGCTAAGCACTCCGTCTTCTAGCGTCCGCAGCTTGACTCACTATCTCCGAATGACAAAATGACAACTCAAATAAGCAACACTGAATTGAATTACAAATAAAAAACGGCAATCAATAAATAAATCCATAGCAGCAGGAATACCAACAAGCAAAACAAAAACGCTACCAACTTATGCACCAACCTAATGCAACCAGGTGACAAGTAGGTCATTGAAAGGAAGGCAGAATTGGGTTACGATTGTGGACGGGGCCGTAATCAAGTGCTGTTGGTTAGTTTATTTTTCAATCGCCTACACTCTATTTCGAAATAACAACAAAAAAAGGTGGCAGTAAATTAAGAAGTGTTCCACGGCTGAAGGCCTTAATGACAACGAATTCAAAACTATTTCTCCGCTGAAGACCTCAATAGTGATAATTTAAAACTGTTTCACCGCTGAAGGCCTGAATAGCAATCTTAAGAACCAGTAAATACTTCAACCTGCAATTACAGTTATTAAAATATGTTTAAAAGAACAATCATCGAAATGTCACTGCTAGAATACAATCATCAAAGCCTCACTGCTAGGATACAATTGCGTAATTAAAATTTTAAGACAAGCCTTAATGACAACAAATTCAAACTATTTCTCGGCTGAAGGCTCAAATAGTAATAATTTAAAAACGGTTTCACGGCTGAAGGCCTGACTAGCAATCCTTTAAGAACCAGTTAAACGTCTTCAAACCTGAAATAACAGTTATTAAATTTTTAAAAAAATCATCAAATCTTTCCAAACCAAGGGGAGGGGGGAGGCTGCAGACGTTGCACCAAGGATCGACCTGGGAGAGTCCCTCAAAACTTCGCAAGTGATAAGACAGGCAGCCAAGAGTTGCATTCACTTCACGAAATGGTAACTCAGACTAGTGGCACTTTAAACGCATCACCAATAATCATTTGGGGATTCTACATAACGTCCGATGACCAATGCAACGATGGAATAACACACCCAAGCCGGAACCAGCGGACAGCACTACGTCTTCAGACTCCGGTGTTTGGAGCATCCGCAAGCAGAAAGGAACCACTACTGCCAGAGTAGCAGGCTCGCAAATCAAGGAAGCTGTCGAACTACACTCCTTACCGGACAGCAGCGGCAAGGCGAGGAAATGTAGACTGCCGTAACATACACTAAGCTCCAAGGCAGGTAACTGTGGCGTTAGCGGCCACTAGGCAGGAAAAATACCACTGGCTGAATATCACAAATAATAACATATAGAACGCAGCAATTAATAATAGGAAGACGAATTAGGTTGGCCTTCCCCAAACGCTCCACTTGCTGCTCTTCGTCTCGGCGACACTGCGAGCAGCAACATGCAAGCAAATGGCGAGATCTCACAATGGTGGAGGTTTCACTGCTTGAATTAAGCTCCACTCAACTTAAACTTCCTGGGTCTGGTTTACAACGAGGTTGTGCCCCTCGCGACTACAGCCCTTCCATGCGGAAGTGCATGCTTGCCATCTGTGGTCCCGGCGTGTTCTCGCGCTGAGCGGACCTGGCTGCGCGTCCGTCCCCAACCGAACTGCCGACTCACACGACACGGAAACACCACAACGTCGCCACAAAGATAGTACTACCGTTACTAGATATCGATAACTGCCGCTGCTGCCACTAGCAGACAGACAACGCTTGAAAATGGAGTGGCCCCAATGAACGCAAGAAGACGACGACAACCGTAACTATACCAACTACACGATGCCAACCTAGCAACGGCACCAACGCGAGCCTCAGCACGGCTCGGTCATCATTGTAGGAACACATCAAATGAAACACTCACGCCACATTAAACCGTGACCAGATAGTCTCCACCTCTGGCGGCAACGCAGTTGTGTGTTTCGCATGTGAACGACCATGAAGGTGCCAAATGGCATCGCGCGATAGACTGTCCCAAGAATCATGCCCCTCTTGTTGCAGTAGCACAAGAATACCAACCCACTGGTTACTTCACTCTGCAAACTCACCAAATGTGGCCGCGAATTGTCAACTTATGGGAACCCAAATTATGAGCGTAGGACGACGCCTATGTGACGTTGGAGAATACACTATGGAAGAGGCAGCTCAACAGGTCTATGTCATACACGTGTGCGTCCGTCACTCACATGCAGACAGAACCTGGAACCGAGCGCCCTTCCACTCTCCAGTGAACTCTTTCGTGACTCCAGAGGAGCTAGGCTTGACGGCGCCGTGGTGCTAGTGGTAGCCTGGCCACAGGGATAAGCAGACGAGTCCTGATTGTCCCTGATGACACAGCCGGTGCGACGTGTGCTCGGATTTCCTCCCTGGCGGATGTTCGATCGGCCAGCGTTGCTTGCACAGTGCGTCGATCTTAACATGCATCTGTACTACGTCGGGGTCCACAACCTCCCTCGTCTACAGACCACTGCTGAAAGCGGCGGTACACTATCGACGCATTGTGCCCAAGACGTGCAGCAATGCGTCGATACCTCCCTCCTTCCAGCTTCCTATAGGCCCACAATGCAATCCCGTAAAGATGGGTGAAGGTATTAAACAAGAGTTAAATGAATGTTTCAAACACTGTTCACCACAGCACACCTACTGCCTGTAGAGTAAAATAATAATAATAATGTTGTTGTTGTTGTTGTGGTCTTCAGTCCAGAGACTGGTTTGATGCAGCTCTCCATGCTACTCTATCCTGTGCAAGCTTCTTCATGTCCCAGTACCTACTGCAACCTACATCCTTCTGAATCTGCTTTGTAATCATCTCTTGGTCTCCCTCTACGATTTTTACCCTCCACACTGCCCTCCAATGCTAAATTTGTGATCCCCTGATGCCTCAGAACATGTCCTACAAACCGGTCCCTTCTTCTTGTCAAGTTGTGCCACAAACTCCTCTTCTCCCCAATTCTATTCAATAGCTCCTCATTAGTTATGTGATCTACCCATCTAATCTTCAGCATTCTTCTGTAGCAGCACATTTCGAAAGCTTCTATTCTCTTCTTGTCCAAACTATTTATCGTCCACGTTTCACTTCCATAGATGGCTACACTCCATACAAATACTTTCAGAAATGACTTCCTGACACTTAAATTTATACTCGATGTTAACAAATTTCTCTTCTTCAAGAAACGCTTTCCTTGCCATTGCCAGTCTACATTTTATATCCTCTCTACTTCCACCATCATCAGTTATTTTGCTCCCCAAATAGCAAAACTCCTCTACTACTTTAAGTGTCTCATTTCCTAATGTAATTCCCTCAGCATCACCCGACTTAATTCGAGTACATTCCATTATCCTCGTTTTGCTTTTGTTGATGTTCATGTTATATCCTCCTTTCAAGACATTGTCCATTCCGTTCAACTGCTCTTCCAAGTCCTTTGCCGTCTCTGACAGAATTACAATGTCATCGGCGAACGTCAAAGTTTTTATTTCTTCTCCATGGATTTTAATACCTACTCCGAATTTTTCTTTTGTTTCCTTTACCGCTTGCTCAATATACAGGTTGAATAACATCGGGGAAAGGCTACAACCCTGTCTTACTCCCTCCCAACCACTGCTTCTCTTTCATGCCCCTCGACTCTTATAACTGCCATCTGGTTTCTGTACAAATTGTAAATAGCTTTTCGCTCCCTGTATTTTACCCCTGTCACCTTTAGAATTTGAAAGAGAGTATTCCAGTCAACATTGTCAAAAGCTTTCTCTAAGTCTACAAATGCTAGGAACGTAGGTTTGCCTTTCCTTAATCTTTCCTCTAAGATAAGTCGTAAGGTCAGTATTGCCTCACGTGTTCCAGTATTTCTACGGTATCCAAACTGATCTTCACCGAGGTCGGCTTCTACTAGTTTTTCCATTCGTCTGTAAAGAATTCGCGTTAGTATTTTGCAGCCGTGGCTTATTAAACTTATTGTTCGGTAATTTTCACATCTGTCAACACCTGCTTTCTGTGGGATTGGAATTATTTTATTCTTCTTGAAGTCTGAGGGTATTTCGCCTGTCTCATACATCGTGCTCACCAGAAGTGTGGAATGAAGAATGTGGCGTGTCAGATTTTTGCCTCGTGCAGAGGAATGGAAAAGGGTCAGAACTTAAGAGACGCCTTATTGTGTGGAGTCAAATTCCGTATTTCGTATGATGTGAATACAAGCTCTTATAAAGCATCAGAATATTAAGGATCTCTCGAAAAATGCTATTTTAGGTACGATTCGTTATAACGGAATTACAGAAACTACATGTCGGTAGTTAAAACCTTCCTTTGTTTTATGCTGTTAGCCCTACAGCTTGGTGCTAAGAATCTAAACCGTTTAAATGCTACGGCACAATGATGATCTATCAAAAGCGCATAGTTATGAGTACTGTTTTTTATAGTTAAGTGCCAAATAATGACACGTTTGGATACAACAGATACACATTGTATATCTTATAACTGAACCACCGCAGCCTTGTCGATTCTGTATCGTTGCTGATAGCATCGTGAACTACAAAGAGAGAGATTGCACGTTCGTGTCCAGTTACATTCAAACTTTTTTTAAATCTTTTGTTCTCTAAAAATTTCTGGATCTTTATTATCAATTTAATAGAAGTATTACCTGCGATAGTCGGTGTTATTTATTATAAATAATGTATTTGTCGCAATTGCATAGACCAGCGACTGAACTGTTCCCCCAATGGCCACAGATCTTAATGTGACTGCCGCTATATGTCGAAGTTACACACTGAAAGTCTTTTTTGTTATGAATCTTTGTGTAATAATTATTTACTTGTTGTTTTATAAACTACCTCTTGTGTCTATCTTGTCGGTAATTATCTTCTTCAAAGGTTCTGAATTGCTTCAAAAAAGTCTCCTCTTTTGTTCGAATAAAATTATGAAACGAATCCAGCTCTTGAAACCTATGTGACAAAGTACGTTATCAGACTGATGTAGTCAATGCATCATCAAGAATTTGGATTCTATACATGCGCAAACTGACATTAGACACTACACTTTAACTATATTCAACCTAACACCGAATGGGAAATTGAAATTCACTGAGTTAACGAATAATTTCTACTAATATGTATGTCAGGTCGTTGTACAATATTATGTAGTGTTCCTCTAACAGAAATTATCAGTTCGATCCATAGACGACTTCAGAATAATTTTTACTATTTTCTCGACCCACTAACAAAATTAATTCAGTTACTTTACGTGCGTCGATTTTCGTAAAGAAACTGTGTGATTTACGCGCCAAATGCAGCCAAGAACTGCCTCTGGAGAGCACCGGTTCTAGGCGCTACAGTCTGGAACCGCGTGACCGCTACGGTCGCAGGTTCGAATCCTGCCTCGGACATGGATGTGTGTGATGTCCTTAGGTTAGTTAGGTTTAAGTAGTTCTAAGTTGTAGGGGACTGATGACCTCAGATGTTAAGTCCCACAGTGCTCAGAGCCATATGAACCAGAGCACCGGGGTCGCCAATCACGGTGAGGAGCACGTTCCGTGTGAGGTGTCATTTTGCGTGGTGTTGTGGGGACGGGGCTTGCACGTCTGCTGTTCGGCGATGACAGCCACCTATGATAATTAACATCGACTAGATGACAAGCTGCATCTGAATATTGGGACTGGCAGTACGGAGATTTACATTTAAAAAAATTGAAAGTCATCCCTGCGCCGGGAGCTAATTCATTTACAACTGAGAAAATAATACTTGGTTCGTAACACGTCAGTCGGTTAAAAGGGAACCTTTATAGAATCACTTCGTCGGCTGCCTGTCTGTCTGTCCGACTGTTAATAATCCTTTTTTTTTTCAGGAACGGGTAGAGGTATCAAGCTGAAAATTATGTCATACAGTCTACAGCCCCTTGGCGATCTAATAAACGTCAGATTGTAAGTCAGTGCAGTCGCCATTTTTGTCAAATACTTCGATACTAAAAACTTCACTCATCAAAACGTGTAGGGTACTTATCTTTGGCCTAGAATCAAGAAATTTCGCAAGGTGCAAGGCTCACAGCACAACTCAAGGAAAAAATCCGAAAACTGTGACTTTGTCATTATAATTCGCGAATTTTTATTTATTTATTTATTTATTTTTTTGTAATTTGTTATCCAGTAGTCCGTCCGTCTGTTAAGACCCTTTTTTTCTCAGGAACAGGTAGATACTTCAAGTTGACATTTACGTCACGTATTAAGTTCCACGGTCCGTTGGTGGTTTTACAAACGTTAATTTTTAAGTCAACGCGATCAAAATATACGGCCGTTTATGTCACATATTTTAATACTCCCAAACACACTCATCCAAACCTATAGGGTTCTTCCCGTTAAATTCATGAATTATGGCAAGAAACGAGGTTTCACAGCACAAGTAACCGAAAAAAATCAGAAAATTGTTAATGTCTGAACATATCACACGAAAAACAATATTCGTTTTGTCATTTGTTATCCGACTTAAAATTAAGACACTCTTGAATGTTGTGAAATGCATTTGTAACCTGCGAATCCGATTGTATAACGATTGTACGATTTGATAGTACCGTATGAAAATTTGTACCAAACCGGGACTCGAACCTGGACTTCTTGCTTCATGCGAGCAGTGGCCTTAACTGTCTTAGCTATCCGTGCACAACTCACCCCCAGACTTCCATATATCCTAGCTGTCTACGTTCCGCAGTGCGCGCATACAAATGCGAAAATCATTCAGTTTGTATGCGAGCTTCAAGCAACATAGGCACTAAGATATATGGAAGTCTGGGTTGACCGTGAATCGTACACCGATAGCCAAAGCAGTTACAGTGACCACTCGCGTAAGGCGAGAAATCCGGGCTAGAGTTCCGGTCAGGCACACATTTTTGTAAGTTACTAATGAATTGTATAGTAGTTGTACAATCGTATTCGCAATTTGCGAATGCATTTCATAATTCCATACAGCTGTCAATCGTCAGCCGTGTTTGTTCCTTCGCTGGCCGTTGTGTTCCCCGGATCAGGGTTTCTGATATCCTAGTGGAGGAGGGAGAGAGAGAAGAGGTAATGGTCTGGTCTTTCCGTATTATTTCTATGTGGCTTGTGGTTGGTCTAAGGGCCGAAATGGCAAAATGTATCGACAAATAAAAATTATAGTCGATGGAAGAAAGACGTTTTTCAGTGAAATAAATCAATGGTGATGGACGAGGTACCGCACGTGTGACTTGTTTGTTGTTGTGGTCTTCAGTCCGAAGAAGTTCGTTGCAGCACTCCATGCTACGCTATCCTGTGCGAGCATCTTCCTCCCTGAGTAACTATTACAATGTATCTGATTCTACTCACTGTATTCATATCTTAGTCTCCGTCTACTATTTGTACTCTCACCTCCCCTCCTTCCCCGCCGCTTTCCTCCAATACTAAATTAGTGATCCCTTGATGACACAGAATGTGCCCTATCAACCGATCCCTTCTTTTGGTCAAGTTGTGCTATAAAATTTCTTGTCTCCCCAATTCTGTTCAGTACTTCATCATCAGTTACTTGATCGATCCATTCTTCTGCAACACCACGTTTCGAAAGCCTCTGTTCTCTGTTTTATCTACTTTGTTTATCGTCCATATTTCACTTCCATACGTGGCTACTCTCCAGACAAATACCTTCAGAAAAGACTTCCTATCATTTAAATCTATATTCAATAGTAACAAATATCTCTTCTTCAGAAATGCTTTTCTTGTCATTGCCATTCTACATTTTATATCCTTTCTACTTCAGCCATCCTTATTTTTCTGCCGATATAATAGCATTCATCTAACACTTTAAGTGTCTCGTTTCCCTAATCTGACTCGCTTAGCATCACCGTATTTAGTTCGACTGCATTCCATTTTCTTGCTTTGCTTTTGTTGGTTTTTTATCTTATATACTCCTTTCAAGACACTGACCATTCCGTTCAACTGCACATCGAAGTCCATTGCTCTCTCTGACAGAATTACGATGTCATTGGCAAACCTCGAAGTGTTTGTTTGTTCTCCCTGAACCTTAAGTCCATCTCCAAATTGTTCTATGGTTTCTTTTACTGATTGTTCATTGTACATATTGAATAACATCGGGGATAATCTACAACCCTGTTTCACTCCCTTTTCGTCCACTGCCTCCCTTTCGTGCCCTTCGACTTATTACTGTCGTCTGATTTCTGTACAAGCTGTAAATAGCCTTTTGCTCCCTGTATTTTGCCCCTGCTACTTATATACATTCAAAGAGAGTATTCCAGTCACCACTGTCAAATGCTGGCTCTGTGCCTACAAACATTATAAATGTAGGTTTGCTTTTCCTTAACCTATCTTCTAAGATAAGTCATAGGGTCAGTATTGCCTCGCGTGTTCCTACATTTCTCCGGAATCCAAACTGATCTTCCCCGGGGTCTGCTTCTACAATTTTTTTCCATTCTTCTATAAAGAATTCGCGTTAGTATTTTGTAGCCGTAACTTATTAAACTGATGGTTCGGTAATTTACGCTCCTGTCAGCAACTGCTTTCTTTGCAATTGAAATTACTACATTATTCTTGAAGCCTGTAAGATCTAAAAATCAAGTTTTGAGGTGGCACGTTCCACGCTTCTCAGCAACTTGAACTCATAATGATCATCTTTACCGGCCGCGGTGGACTCGCGGTTCTAGGCGCGCAGTCCGGAACCGTGCGACTGCTACGGTCGCAGGTTCGAATCCTGCCTCGGGCATGGATGTGTGTGACGTCCTTAGGTTAATAGGTTTAAGTAGTTCTATGTTCTAGGGGACTAATGACCAGAGCAGTTGAGTCCCATAGTGCTCAGAGCCTTTTGAACCATTTTTTTTATAATCTTTAATTGTCCGTCGTTTTAATGAGGAAAATCGTGTCTGCAACCTCCCGACACGGATGTAGGCGTGGCGCTGGAATCTCGTTAGCAGCGATGCTCGATGTACTGCCTGTAAGCAACCGCTCTGACGCTCGTTCGAGAAAGCTGTAAACCGCAGTTCATTGCACTGCAATTAATAGCCGGAGCGGCGACGTGATGAATCGATCGCTTCCCCGCGTTTGCATGGGCCGGGGAGTGTTTTTCCAACGTTTGCCGAGCGGCTGACACGGCGCATGGCACCCGGCCACGACAACTTGCTGGCATCACGCCACGCCACGCCAGCGCCGACCCGCCACAGTCAGCCGCAGATCTGTCAATTTACGAGCCCCGACCTGTCCTGGGCACAGAGCGGTCTGCGGCCATCGTAGTAACTGTCCCGTCACTACGAGGGAGCCTCCTGTAGGAGAATGACGCATGGAGCCATCCTTTACGGTGCAACTCCACTGAGAAAATTCCGCAGGCTACTCGCAGATATTTTCTGAAGATTTTGGTATAAGAGACCTTTGGGCCCCAGAGGCTCGTCACTAAGTAATTACTTTTCCTTCGATTTCTTAACCCTTTTGATACGCCTGCTAAAGCCGCTGGGCAGAGCAGGTAATAGGGTTGAGTTCAGTTTCTTCTTCTAATTGTCATTTATTGTAATATAATAGCCTTTACAACCAAAGCGGCAAATAGCCGGACCTTTACAGAATGCAACTCTTTCGCGGCTGAAGGCCTCCAAACAAGAACAAACCAACAAGTTAAAAATCCAATTAAGATAGGAATAAAATAATTCAAAAAACCAGCAAACATATGCAAAGTGCACTACAAATGGCTGAGGGTCACAATTAAATTTCAAAATTTTAGAATATATTATTATAGACTTTTAAAGGCAGAAGGCCAGAATGCTTAACAACAAGAAATCTTAAAAATCAACAGGATTAAAATGCAATTAAAGAAGCAAACAAAATTTTAAAAAAACTTACCACGGCTTCATGGAAAGCCTTAAGACTAACCAGATAGTACATACATATGAAAGGTGCAATACCAATGTCTGAAGACCACAATTAAATTTCAAAATTTTAAAATATATTGCCATTAACTTTTATATGCAGAAGGCCGCAAGGTTTAATCTTGAAAGATAAATTTAATAATTAATTTTTCAAAATTTTTAAGAAAATAAAAACAAATAACCACAAGATTTAAATTTAAAGTAGCTGACAACAGATAATTAAACACCGGTGGCACTCAGAAGCCTCCAGCGAGGTCGGTCTGCCCTCGTTTACTTAGGCGAGACAGGTGGTGAGCCCAACCACACTTGATCCGTCGGAACCCAACCAGGGGACAGCCACGGACCGACCGACATAGCGACTTGCTTCCCGTCTATCAGTACATGAGAACTCAAACCGGAAATGTTACAAACGTGATAATCCACAATGGACTACGTATTAGCTGTCAAAATTACACACCATGCTGGACAGCGACAACAGGCGAGGAAAGGACGCTGCCTGAAATTGCGTTAGAGGGCAGGGCAGGTAACCGCAACACTAACGGCCACTAGGCAGAAAATTCCGCTGGTGCACTTGAATTTGAAATACGGTAATATAGTCAACTTCAGCCAAAAAGAACACTGCCTGAATTTACGTCAGTGGCCAGGGCAGGTAACCAGAACACTAACGGCCACAGGACAGAAATTTCCGCTGGTGCACTCGAATTGTAGTCGACCAGTATATTTAATTGCACCGCAAGGCGACTAACGGTGTTGCTCACAGGAAAACCTCCCCAACAGCGAACCACCACAACATGAATTGACGTGACTTGGGTAGTTGAAACCACTACTCAATTTTGACGTCCTGGGTCAGTGAACTACGAAACTCGTAGCGATCGGACAGCTCCACACACGCTCCGACACTGCGCAGGGACCGGCAGCGGACCCAGCCGACTGCACCGTGCGGAGATAACTTCCCTGGTCCGCAGCAACCGACCGACTCCTCTCAGAATGCCGACAACATCTAAAATAGTCGTCAGTGGAAATAACACCAACCACACACACAACCTGACAAACTTTTTCTCGAACACCAAAACGATACCCAACAGTCACTAAGCACGCACGAAGACATATCGGGAGTCGATGCACACACACACACACACACACACACAGCCGACTCATGAGTGATCGACGAGGCAAAACGAGTCGTCCGGTGGGACGACCGACCGACAATCCACCAAGACCGTGGCCCGGCTCAAGTGATGCGTGGCGGCAATGGTCGGATGAGCCATGTCGACGCTGACCTCACTGCTGCTCCAAACCGAGTGCACTAGTGCCGCATTGTAGCTCCCCGACTGGCAAGACGGGACTGCGCTCCAGACGCGTTCCAACTCTTTGGCAGACCTCATACTCGCAGCCCGAACTGGCGATCCCAACTCAGTTACAACAGACAACGAGCGGGAAGTAATAGCAGTCGAGCAAAGGTACTACGAGAGTGGATGTATCGATACGCGCTGCTAAGGTTGCTCACGGTCAGGCGAAGCAGCAACTGAGTGACAGTAGTAATTTAAATTAACATAGTGAGGTGGAAGTACGTTAAAAAATGGGTGTGAATTACATGATGGTGGGAACATAAGCCACGCACAGCTCAACTTTAGTGTCATTGTATCTGTATGTCATTGAACATACAGGGTGACAATTATTCAACTACACTCCTGGAAATTGAAATAAGAACACCGTGAATTCATTTTCCCAGGAAGGGGAAACTTTATTGACACATTCGTGCGGTCAGATACATCACATGATCACACTGACAGAACCACAGGCACATAGACACAGGCAACAGAGCATGCACAATGTCGGCACTAATACAGTGTATATCCACCTTTCGCAGCAATGCAGGCTGCTATTCTCCCATGGAGACAATCGTAGAGATGCTGGATGTAGTCCTGTGGAACGGCTTGCCATGCCATTTCCACCTGGCGCCTCAGTTGGACCAGCGTTCGTGCTGGACGTGCAGACCGCGTGAGACGACGCTTCATCCAGTCCCAAACATGCTCAATGGGGGACAGATCCGGAGATCTTGCTGGCCAGGGTAGTTGACTTACACCTTCTAGAGCACGTTGGGTGGCACGGGATACATGCGGACGTGCATTGTCCTGTTGGAACAGCAAGTTCCCTTGCCAGTCTAGGAATGGTAGAACGATGGGTTCGATGACGGTTTGGAAGTACCGTGCACTATTCAGTGTCCCCTCGACCATCACCAGAGGTGTACGGCCAGTGTAGGAGATCGCTCCCCACACCATGATGCCGGGTGTTGGCCGTGTGTGCCTCGGTCGTATGAAGTCCTGATTGTGGCGCTCACCTGCACGGCGCCAAACACGCATACGACCATCATTGGCACCAAGGCAGAAGCGACTCTCATCGCTGAAGACGACACGTCTCCATTCGTCCCTCCATTCACGCCTGTCGCGACACCACTGGAGGCGGGCTGCACGATGTTGGGGCGTGAGCGGAACACGGCGTAACGGTGTGCGGGACCGTAGCCCAGCTTTATGGAGACGGTTGCGAATGGTCCTCGCCGATACCCCAGGAGCAACAGTGTCCCTAATTTGCTGGGAAGTGGCGGTGCGGTCCCCTACAGCACTGCGTAGGATCCTACAGTCTTGGCGTGCATCCGTGCGTCGCTGCGGTCCGGTCCCAGGTCGACGGGCACGTGCGCCTTCCGCCGACCACTGGCGACAACATCGATGTACTGTGGAGACCTCACGCCCCAAGTGTTGAGCAATTCCGCGGTACGTCCACCCGGCCTCCCGCATGCCCACTATACGCCCTCGCTCAAAGTCCGTCAACTGCACATACGGTTCACGTCCACGCTGTCGCGGCATGCTACCAGTGTTAAAGACTGCGATGGAGCTCCGTATGCCACGGCAAACTGGCTGACACTGACGGCGGCGGTGCACAAATGCTGCGCAGCTAGCGCCATTCGACAGCCAACACCGCGGTTCCTGGTGTGTCCGCTGTGCCGTGCGTGTGATCATTATTTGTACAGCCCTCTCGCAGTGTCCGGAGCAAGTATGGTGGGTCTGACACACCGGTGTCAATGTGTTCTTTTTTCCATTTCCAGGAGTGTATATGAAGAAACGTAAATTAGTTAGGAACTACGGCGCGTCCATCTAAACATCACAACAAATATTTGGATTTAGATTATGGAATGTTCGACACGCCTCCCATCATTGGCGATGATGTGGCGCAGACGAATAGGGAAATTCTTCATGACCCGCTGAAGTGTCGGGACACCGATGCTGTCGATGACCTCCTGAATGGCTGTTTTTAGCTCAGCAGTGGTTCTGGGGTTATTGCCGCACGCCTTATCTTTAATACAGCCCCACTAAAAGGAGTCGCATGTCTTCAGATTCGGAGGTGGCAAATCGAGGCCCACGCCAATGGCCTCTGGGTACCCCAGAGCCAGAATGCGGTCTCCAAAGTGCTCCTCTAGGACATCAAACACTCTCCTGCTTCGATGGGTCGCGCTCCGTGTTGCATTCACCGCATCTTGTCGAAATCAGGGTCATTTCGGACAATGGGGATGAAATCATTTTCCAAAACCTTCACGTACCGCTGGGTAATCACTGTGCCGTCAAGGAATATCGAACCGATTATTCCGTGACTGGATATTGCGCACCACATGGTCACCCGTTGAGAGTGAAAAGACTACTCGATCGAAAAAGTCCCCCAAATGGGCCAATGTTGCTTGTTGACCAAACCATACAAATGAAAGTGGCCTTCGTCGCTAAACCAAACCATGCATGCCCCTCGACCAAACGCGCAGTTTGAACGTCCTAACGCAAACCATTCGGAAGTTACGATGCTTTTATTTCATATAGTTCAATTATTGTCACCCTGTAAATTCACCGGACAAAAAATTAGTTACAGCCAATGTACAGAAACAGATGAATCATTAAACCTGTGAAATGGCAAACCTTTTCGGCTTGCGCGCTCTCATTTCTTAAAATTACTCTTTCGGGAGAAGACTAGTGGAAGATGATTGGGTGTCAAAGGTTTTACTTACTCTTTGCTCAAATTAAATCAGGTGACGGGTCTTACTCCATTTGCTATATTTTCGAAAATCTGATGGACTTTCTGTATAGTGGAGGCGTTCGGGATAAAGGAGTTCCAGGAAGGCCGGGCTCACGTGACAATAGCAGTGGTCGCTGGTGCTCTCGGCCGGTGGGACGGCAATGACGATTGAATGGAATCTGCCAGCGCGACGCCATAGAGTCTGGGCCAGGGCAATCAGGCTTTTGTATCGTTGCGTTTTTAGAAGCGCGGTCCGGTGACAGGGGGGTGTCCGGCAAGTCGGCTCCTCTGCGGCCTTCGCGCGGGTGCTTTAAGAAAGCTAGCCGGTTGGCTGACAGTTTGTGTCTCTTGCTGGCGTAACAAGACGCGGCTAGTTTTTGGCGGCAAGCCTCTCAATTGGAGTAGGATTCTTCGTGGTGTTTTGGAGAATTATGTACGGCGGTTTGTACACTTGTGATTGGTGCTAAGATCCGCTACGGTCCACTATTGGCAGCCATGTGGCTCGGAGTTTGTGTAGAGAACTGAACTTGTGGAACTCTGTTACAGACCGCCAGAGAGAGAAGACGTGAAGTAGAGACCAGAGATCGGTCGATTTAATAATGGAATTCACTTTCTCGATAGCCCTAACAGAGTTCTTGTAAGTGCTGATATGGAGCTGTGGCCAGCATAACTTCGGTTTCTCGACTTACTGGAACATCATCCACGGCCGCAGTTTGTCAGAGCGGCCCGTAGTCGTAATTGCAACCTGCAGTGCACCCCATCGCTGACAACTGAGGCCACACCAATCGACTCTGGAGTTTGGTAAAGTATTTGGCAGCTCTGACAAAGGAGGGACGTAGTCTGTTATTTTAACGCCCTCAGCACCGCACAGTAAGTACAGTAGATCTAATTTACATGTGGGATTCTGTAGATGAGTTCTGTTACTCTATCGCTGTACCACAAGTTAGCGAATTAGCAGTCTGTTACGATAATCAGCCCACTCACAGTAGACGAAGGGGAAGTACAATCAAACGATAGGCCCTCTCTTCAACTTTTCCAACTAAATATTCATGGAAACTGCTTGTGTTTGTCAAGTATTTAAATAGCCACGCATTGTCATAAATGTGGAGGCTGGATTCATTTGTACTTTTAGTATCATTGCGATACCAAATCCCGCTACCATTTCATTAAATATAGAACCACTTTTGAATGTCTTACTTACTTACATTTTTAGGAGAGATTATTCAAAATATTCTAAATTAAGTAAAGCTGTGGACCCATCAATTGTCATTAAACGCAGGGCCAAATAGATTATTTTGCATTCAGACATCCTTGAATAAGAAGAGTGACAGTTCCTGGGGGTTATGTGTGTCTTCACTACACTAAGATACAGGTTTTACTCACTTCAGAGGACTAGGGACTAGTTACGCCTCGCACCCCCCCCCTCCCCCCCCCCCCCCCCCCACACACTAGCCATACTTTCATGTCAAACGATCGAGCCATGTGGTCAACCACGCGCGCACTGCCTCTGGCACATAACGCTGGCGGCTTCAATGGACTGGAAATCTTCTAACTTGAACAGGAGCTGACGGGCGGAACATAATGTGGTCTGAGGAATCACATTTCTCTCTGCAATCAGATGACGCGCATTTTAGACAGCACTGAAGGCCAAATGAAGCATTTCATTCTGAATGTGTGCAAGATCAGGTGCAGGCTGGAGGTGAGTCTGTGATGTGGGTGTGTTTTTTCTTGCCTTGAATTGCGCCCGCTCACTTACGTGAACCAGTATGTTTAAGTACACATTCTGAATGATAAGGTGTTGCCTTTCAATCAATATCTGCACGTATATGCTATTGATTCTCCTATTTTTTTAGGACGATAACAGCGAAGTTCATCGAGCTGGAAGAACACGTGACTGGTTTTCTGAACACTCTTCCACCCTATTACACCTCGAGTGGCTTGCAAAATCAACAGGCTTTAACCCCATAGAAAATCATATTGGAAAAGCGGGTAAAACACCCGCACCAGCATCCCTGCAATTTGGTGGACATGCTTAATCAAACCGTCATTGAATGACTTAATATGGATGCGAAATACCTACACAAACTTGTGGTCTCGCTTCCTTATCGAGTCCAGGCACTTATATACACACGGTATTAAATGATGATTGCTGTGATTTCTCTAGGGGTGACAAATTTTTTTCCGGCGAGCTTATCCTCGCAACAATACAAATAAGTGTCTCATTCCCTCGCCGTGTTTGCTGTTGTTGAAAATAATACCAACTGTCCTCTTCGCGGTGACGATTGCAGTCAGTACAGCTCTGTTGTGTATCGGGTTTACTGATCTGCTAGTGTTAGCTGTACCTTGACAGCGATGGAAAGTTTTACTGGTAACGAGTTGCAGAAGCAAAAGTATAGGAGAAGCTGTAAAAACAGCCACTGATGTAAATATGCCCCCCCCCCCCCCCGAGGTGAACGGGAAGTGCTTCAGACTGTTGGGCAAGACTATAAACGAATCCACTTGGTGACAGGACCCAGCAGTGAGCATTTCGAAATTCTCTTCAAAGCAGTGTGGATCCAAGGTCGGTTGTTGTGCGACCTCGTGCTCGTTGTTGACTACAGTCCTTTGGCGGACATGCGAAAACGTTATCTTTACGTATCCTTATTGTTAGTTTAAAGTAATTCAGCAGTGAAAATCAGAATCCTAAGCTACTTTCAGAAACACGTCTTCAGTCACATACGTCTTTAGCTTACATGTGATATGGGCCATCTTCCTTACATGACGTTGGTGTAAATATGGGCCCTCGTTTAGAAACTACAGTATTCTTCTGGGACTTCAAATGCAGTTTCTGCGTTCGACACATCTCCTTCCCCGGGGGCTCAAATCTGCGAGTACCAGCCTCATCACTGGACTCCATATTAGGATAAGTTGACCAGATCTCTTGACAAATCGCCGTCGTTGACATTATTCGGGGCTGGATGCTGGCTAGAGGGCAGGGCTAAGAAGATCAAAGCCCTTCAGAAAAAGAAAATACCACCCACGAGATGATCCGATTATTCATCAGATTTCTGTGACTCTCTCCTTGTAGAAAGCGATATGACCTTTAAAGAATCGAACTGTCTTTTATAAAACGTCATAGCTCCCAATCTGTGTGTCGAACAAGGATATAATTTTCAGACAATGGCTGAAAAATGTGTTGCCACTATAAATTAACACATCACGCATAATGATCCAATGGGATGTACCTCTTGTTCGCTATTAAGTAATATACATTACACACATTAACGAGCAAATTCGAGGATGAAAAGGGCAGCTCCTGTACGTGAACGATAACCCGAGAAATTTATCGATGGGGCACTTACATGAACTACACCAACTTCCAGGACCCGGAGTGCCACAGGTGAGAGACATGGATGCTGTGAACTCGCGGCCACGAGGGAGCTGCCACACTGCGGGTCCTCGACATTTATACGTGCACTAAAGTGGGGCTGCACTTCTGGCAGGAGTTTGCAGACCGGCTGCCGTACCTGTCGCAAAGTCCTGGGAGTGTTGTAATTTGAACAGCAGTAGGGTCCACGAGGGAACACATCCGACGCGATCACATTTCAGTGCGAGTCGGCAGGTGGCAAGTCTTCTCTGAATTGTGAGCGACAAGTTCGCGGGCGCGCTGGCCATAAAACGGCGAGTTGATGCAAACGGGAGTTCTGAAACTCTCCGCGGAGGTCCCTCGGTGGTAGTGGGTCCTTCGCGCCGGGGCTCCATCAACCGGCAAGTGGGACCTCCTTTTCCTTCCGTGCTCACTGCAAGCGTCGCTCGCCAGCAGCTTTGCTTCTGGATGAGTTGGGCACTGTCTAGAAGTGCAGATTTAGTTCAGAACATAAGCAGACGCTTCCAGTCTTTTTCGTTTACTTTAGAGTCAAATCCTAAATATGCTGCACAGAAAAAAAACCTCAGAAATGGAGAATGAAATTTTGCAGGTTGAGATGGTATTTCAGTGATTACAAAATCGAGTCCAATTTGTAAAGAACTTGGCACCTCCTCTGGCCTAGATGCATGCACTGATTCGGTCGGGTAGGATGTCATACATCCGTTGTCTACTCTCCTGAGGCGATCTGCCCCGTAACTGTTGTAACTGGTCCTTGATTTTCTCTATGCTAGCTCTGGGATGGAGTGTACGCACCTTATGGGCCCACGGATATTGGAATCTTGCTGACCTCAGGAGTGCCTCGATATCACGCAGACACATGGCGTATGTGATCGATTGTTGTTCTCTTGAAAAGTGTCTACGCGATACTACAGCTTGGGAGGTAAGACAAGAGAATACAGGATGTCCGTGACATACTGTCCTGCTGTAAGAGTACCTTCGGTCACTACATGAATGAATAAGAATTGCTAAGATTAATAAGACGAGATTTTCGATTGTCAGGTTCGTTAGGCAAGTAGTTGGACAACGCCGATCCTAGTCCTACATAACGACGTTAAAGAGTTTAATGTTCTGTATAGATAAAAGCTCACTCTTGCAGTGATGTTGCTTCTTTGCCATTACTGCCTAACGATGTTTAAGTTAACATGATAAATTCACAGTGTTGTTTCTATGACAGAGGTGTTGTGGTTAGATGTTACTTATATTTCAGGTTCTCATAATTAATAGCCAACTTATTTCATATTTGTTATATTTAATAACGGTGACGGAGCTTCACCGAAACTAGTCATGCAAACTTTCTGTAATTTACTGCGACTATGCCTTGGCTAGTATAATTAAGTCAAATTTGATAAAAACATATAGATAGTCGCGCTCCCTAAGACAGTCACGTCTAGTTACAAAAAGGATAGCAAAATGGTAAGGTGATCGCTCGCTATAAGAGGGAAACCCGGGTTCAAGTCCCGGCGCGGCGTTAATTTTCATTATCATTTCATTATACAGCTGATGATAGTCCATATTCCCAATTGTGAACACATTTCATGTGTGCACCGCAGTGGATAGCACAATGGACTCGCATTCGGGAGGATGACGATCAAATTCGCGTCAGGCCATCTTGATTTAGGTTTTCCGTGATTTCCCCAAATCGCTTCAGGCAAATGCCAGGATGGTTCCTTTGAAAGGATACGGTAGACTTCCTTCCCCATCCTGCCCTAATCCGATGGGACCAATGACCGCGCTCTATGGTCCCCTCTCACAAATCGACACAACCCATGTAACAGTCTGCATTTGTACTAAAGATGCAGGACTTTCAGAGGGCCTAGTCATGTTGCAGTTGCCCTTCACTAACTTGATACCTTATATAAGTAGATGTCATTGTCCCAGTGCAGACATAGAGCACAGATCGTGAGGTCTTTATTCTTGAAGTGACGCTCTAAAATAACTGATGAGCTAACTAAGTCTCTGGGTTCTCCGAAATGATCTGATAAGTTCAAACTAGGGGTGCCAATGGCTTTTCGTTTTTACTAACAACACATGAAGCAGGTAATGCTATAAGCTGCTAATAAGACATTTTCAACGTGTTGAATTACAAAGTCACACGTTTCACAATTTATACGAGGGTCATTCGGAAGGTAAAGAACGTTTTGTTTTGATATGCGACCGCGTTCCCCTACCACCGACCAGCCACTGACCTTCGTATTACAGTTTGGCAGCAGCCACGATCAACTACGGTTGAATATTGCTTAGCTGTGCGACTTTAAAATGTGTCACAAAATTGACGATCCCGTCAAGTGTAGGGTGCCCAGTGTTATCCGCTTTTTAAACTCGAAAAACGTCTAACCCATCGAAATTTATAGACGGGTAACTGAGGTTTACAAAAATGTGATGAACGAGGTGTCATTTCTGAAGTGGTACATCATGTTTAATGGCAGTCAGACGGATGTTCACGACGAAGATGGCTCGGATCGGTCCTCAGAGGTGACTGACGGACTCACAGCAAGGACAGAAACAAAAATCCAAGAAGATATGCGTTTCACAATTAGTGAACTGTAGCGGCCTACTGTCAGACGCTTCAAGACTCCGCCGCGCCATTAAAAACAAGCAGCGCGGATTGCTAACCAGTGGAGTCATACTTCTTCGCAGTAACACACGTCCACATACGGCGGGAGTGACACAGGACTTGCTTCAGCGGTTTCAGTGGCAAATGTTTCAACATCCGCCATACAGTCCGGACACAGGTTCAAGTGATTATCACTTATTCACCAAAAGGACAGCTTTTTTTGAGTGACAGCGCTACAGAAGCGATTATTAACATGCAGAAGCCTCAAGCAATGATTCAAAAACTTGAAGGCAACTGAGTACGCAGAAGACATAGAAAATGTTGGCAAAACAGTACAACAAGGGCCTAAATCTGAACAGTGACTACGTAGAAAAGTGGCATGAGTATCCAGTTGTACGTAAAATACAGTTTCATTTAATTACCTCAAATAAAAATTTCTGTAGGAACTTCACTTTCCGAGTAGCCCTCACAATTCTATTATATTAAGTCAAGTAGCAGTGAGTTAACAAAAATTATATGCACTATTACTCTGTTCTTCTCTGCTTTGCACGTAGAGTAACGCACAACGATAGTGCAGTGATATTCTGTACCCATTCGTAGCACAACTTATGTTAAGTGAAATACTGAACGGTTATTTTCAACAAGGTGGTGCAGCTCGCGATTCAGTGTCAGTGCTTGCTGATGTTTCTAGTGATCGCATAATTTCACAGGGACTTTGGCCTCCACGATCTCCTGACTTAACACCGCCTGACTTTTTCTTCTGGGGTGCAGCGAAAGCAACTGTCTATAAAAACAGTCCAAATTCCATCGATGAATTGAAAACTGCAGTATCCACTTTCACTGCTACTGTTACAGAAGAAATGTTACAGCTTGTGTTTAGAAACATGATTCGACGAATTGAATTGTGTATTCAACAACAGGGGGGACATTCTGAACATTTAATGTGAAAATTTGTATGTAAAAATAAATATTCAGTAAGTTAAAACTAGTATTTCACTGAGTCTCATTTCGGTATATTCGCTGCGCCACACGGCAAACGCGGCTAATAAACATACGGCACTGCGGAGAGACTTTATGAACAACCGCAGTTTTCAGCAGGACTCAAACAAATTGCACCACGTAACATTGATTAACGTTGTCTCAGAGCAGACTAATCCTATGAAAGTATCTTGACAGTTCTTACGTCTTTCTTCCACTGTCAAGCATGTCAGAATTGCCTGTCTGATGCCTTTACTTTTCTTGAAAATAAAAAAAGACGAAATACACAGAGCTGGATGCACCAGTGAAATAGTCTCGTTGGGATGTTTGCAACGAGTAAGGAAATCAGGTATAAACACAGGTTGTTGGAAGTGATTGCAGCGAATGTCTGTCGACCACGCAGTATGAAATTATACTACTGGCCATTAAAAATAATACATCACGAAGATGACGTGCTACAGACGCGAAATTTAACCGACAGGAAGAAGATGCTGTGATATGCAAATGATTAGCTTTTCAGAGCATTCACATAAGGTAGGCGTCGGTGGCGACACCTACCACCTGCTGACATGAGGAAATTTTCCAACCGATTTCTCATACACAAACAGCAGTTGACCGGCGTTGCCTGGTGAAACGTTGTTGTGATGCCTCGTGTAAGGAGGAGAAATGCGTACCATCACGTTTCCGACTTTGATAAAGGTCGGAGTGTAGCCTATCGCGAATGTGGTTTATCGTATCGCGACATAGCTGCTCGCGTTGGTCGAGATCCAACGACTGTTAGTAGAATATGGAATCGGTGCGTTCAGGACGGTAATACGGAACGCCATGCTGGATCCCAACGGCCTCGTATCACTAGCAGTCGAGATGACAGGCATCTTATCCGCACGGCTGTAACGGATCGTGCAGCCACGTCTCGATCCCTGAGTCTACAAATGGGGACGCACGAACAGTTCGAAGACGTTTGCAGCAGCATGGAGTTTCAGCTCGAAGACCATGGCTACGGTTACCCTTGAAGCTGCATCACAGACAGGAACGCCTACGATGGTGTACTCAACGACGAACCTGGGTGCACGAATGGCAAAACGTCATTTTTACAGCTGAATCCAGGTTCTGCTTACAGCATCATGATGGTCGCATCCGTGTTTCGCGACATCGCGGTGAACGCACTTTGGAAGCGTTTATTCTTCATCGCCGTACTGGCGTATCACCCGGCGTGATGGTATGGGGTGCCACTAATTACACGTCTCGGTCACCTCTTGTTCGCGTTGACGGCACTTTGAACAGCTGACGTTAGATTTCAGATGTGTTACGACCCGTGGCTCTACCCTTCATTCGATCCCTGCGAAACCCTACATTTCAGCAGTACAATGCACGACCGTAGGTCGCAGGTCCTGTACGGGCCTTTCTGGTTACAGAAAATGTTCGACTGCTGCCCTGGCCAGCACTTTCTCCAGATCTCTCACCAATTGAAAACGTCTGGTCAATGGTGGCCGAGCAACTGGCTCGTCACAATACGCCAGTCACTACTCTTGATGAACTTTGGTATCGTGTTGAAGCTGCATGGGCAGCTGTACCTGTACACGCCATCCAAACTCTCTTTGGCTCAATGCCCAGGCGTATCAAGGCCGTTATTAAGGACAGAGGTGGTTGTTCTGGGTACTGATTTCTCAGGATCTGTGCACCCAAATTGCTTGAAAATGTGATCACATGTCAGTTCTAGTATAATATATTTGTCCAATGAATACTTGTTTATCATCTGCATTTCTTCTTGGTGTAGCAATTTTAATGGCGAGTAGTGTAATTTGCACATTTCCCAAGTTTTCTGGATCATCACCGTTCCTTCGAGTCAGTTCCCCGGAAGAGGAAAGAAGTGTCTCGCAAGCAAGTCGGTGAATAATGGAACCATTGCTCAGCGGCTGATGCGCGCTGGGTACGTGGCGTACGTATTGTCGGGCAAGAAGCGGCGCTGCGGTGGGGGCGGACATACATTGGGCTTGTTTACCCGCAACAGTAAATAAGATTTGTGGGGCTTTGTGGCGGTGAAAGCGCTGCCGGTGGCGGGGGCGGAGCAGGCGCGCGGACAATGCGGCCGCCGGCTGACGCCAAGACACGGCCTAATAGAGTTTTTCCTGTGCCCGGTAAACATATGCCATTACGCGGCGCGGAGACACAAAAAGCCCAGCCGGCGGTCGGCCGGACGCGCCTCTCTTAATTGGATCTGGCGGCCCGCTTGCCGCCCTGCAGGAGGATGGGCTGGGATGCGACACGACGGGCGCGGTCGACGCACAATGCTGCAATCACGCAGCGCCAGAGGAGGCCACGGGAAAGCTGACGGCGGCCGTCACTGGACATCGGACCAATACGGAATCGCGGAAACTTGTTAGGTTACAGATATAGGTCTCTTCGACTATCGATATCTGTACCTCACACGCAGTGACCTAGTGCAGCAGCACCGCCACCAGGGGAACCCCCAAGGATCGAGAAGCTCGATTTGGCGCCAATCGTTACGGACGGCGCGGAAGGTAAGCAGTAGTGGGGAGTCGTGGCTGAATGTTAGAAGTGGCTGGACAGTACATGGCCGCGAGCCTTGAGAAATTCTACAAATCAGACAATGCTAGCGGATGAGACTGAAAACTCATTAATATTAGAAGCGAGCCGTTAGCAAAGATTGGTAAAGGCAACGGTTACCTCAGAAAAGTAATAACAAGCCGAAATGAGAGTGAACGTCAGTACCTACGCGTAGAAACTTAAGGAACGTTTACCATGCCTTGTACTAGAGATAACCTTTTAGTTGCCGGCCGCGGTGGTCTCGCGGTTAAGGCGCTCAGTCCAGAACCGCGTGACAGTTACGGTCGCAGGTTCGAACCTGCCTCTGGCAAGGATGTGTGTGATGTCCTTAGGTTCGTTAGGTTTAAGTACTTCTAAGTTCTAGCGGACTGATGACCACAGATGTTGAGTCCCATAGTGCTCAGAGCCATTTTTTTTAACCTTTTAGTTTTATGAAGTAGTGTCTCCCTTAGAGTCCTTTTCATATCGTCATAACTAACTGAATGTAAAGGTTTTCTTATGTCAAACGTGGTGATCCTCACAGGGTACTACCTATACCCGGCGAACTTTGTTCCGCTTCTTATACAAAGAATTCGACACATTTCATCAGCAGGTTGAATGGTATAGTGGTCCAGCCGGAGGACATATTGGTCAGCTTCGATGTGGTATCGCTGTTTACCATGGTTCCACTTAATGATGTATTGGAACAGCTGGATCGAATTTTTCCTGCCGATATTTCAGAATTGTTTAACTGTTGTTTGACGACCACATACTTCGAGTGGAATGAACAGTCGTATGAGCAAACGAATAGCGTGGCTATGGGAAGCCCCCTAAGTCCCGTAATTGCAAACTTCTTTACGGAGAAATTCGAAGAACAGGCCTTAGGCACTACCAGTAAAAACCAAATGTATGGTTCCGATACGCGGATGACACGTTTGTGCTGTGGACACATGGCAGGGAGGAACTAAGCCGGTACCACGAACATCTGAATAGTATAAAATCGAGAATTCAGTTTACAATAGAGGAGGAGGCAGACGGCAAATTACATTTCCTCGATGTGCTGGTTTTTAGAAACGAAAATGGTAGTTTGGGCCACTCAGTATACCGCAAACCCACGCACACGGACCGTTATTTGCACCGGAATTCGAACCACCACCCACAACAGAAACGGGGTGTTATCAAGACGTTAGCGGACACAGCTAGAAATATTTGTGAACCTCAGTTGCTCGACGCGGAGATGGAACATCTGCACAATGCACTAATGAAGAACGGATATTCGTCGGCCGAAATGAAACGTGCATTGAGACAGCCACGCAGAAATCATAGTGACGTACAGGCTACTGCAAAATCTAAGGTTTTCCTGCCGTTTGTTAAAAATGTGACGGAAAGAACAGGGAGGATCTTGACGAAGCAGAATATTACCGTAATTTACAAGACACCGGGAAGGTACAGGAATACCTTCAGCCTGCCGAGGACGCTCGCAAACCAATGGAAAAAGTTGGAGTGTATAGGATCCCATGCAGCTGTCGAGATGTTTATGTGGGTACCACTAAAAGAACTGTTTCAAAACGTTTGGAAGAGCACAAGGGCAATTGTAGAAGAGGAGAAACGGAACGATCGGCTGTTGCGGAGCATGCTTTCCAGCCATGGAACCACCATATTCGTTTCGAGGTGACGCATGTACTAGCTGCCACAAGCAGATATTACGAAAGTCTCTACAGAGAGGCAATCGAAATCGATAACACCCTAATAATTTCAATCGAAAGGAGGAGGGCGTGAAATTAAACGGCATATGGATGCCGATGTTAAAGAAGATGTGTACCACCCGTCCACTACTGGGTGATGGCAATGGCGATCGACGTCAGCGGACAGCGGTCAATTCCACTGACGTTTTCAAAACACGTGACGTCACGCTGCGGCGCTACAAACTTCTCGGTCTAGTTACGTCGATTCAAAGAGGGATATTCGAGTCGTTGCTTTTGGTATGTTTTCTTCAATTATCTATCTATCGAATAGTGAAAGATTATACCCATAGGCAACTGGCGGGGATAACTGATCAAGTGATAATCGCTATTAAAAATAGGGGTTGGTGGTAGAAGGGTGAAAATTTAGGGTTGTGTGTATTTTTTAACGCCATATCATAAAAAATAAAGATAAAAAGTTCTGTCCAAAAAATAAGAAAAAATTTTCTGCGTGCACCGCCCTTATCACTTAGCGGTATGAAAAATAGATTACGACCGATTCTCAGACCTACCGAATATACATATAAAATTACACCAGAATCGATCGAGCCGTTTCGGAGGAGTATGACAACTAACACTGTGACACGACAATTTTATATATATCGATGTACCGGCAGGCACATACTCTCGTTATTAATCTTCTGGTGCATGTTCCTTGGAAGTAAGATGCGCACTCTAAGCTGTGCAGCATAAACATCTGTCCGATCGCCATGGTTATAGCGACACAGCCGGTTTTAGAGAGAAAGTTGGCCGTGGGAGATACGAATAACGGAGGAGGCATTTTAAACCTACCAATACAAAATGCCGGCTTCTTTCTGTGAAAAGTTACGACGATATGGTGCGTGACGTTATACATCCACAAACAGAAAGAGAACAGAACACTGACAATTTTTTAATGAAATATATGTTATGGTGACAGTTTGATTTATAGCCCGTGGTGTAGATTAGGTTGGAAGGTGACAGTTTTGTTTTCGTCTGGCGAATATGAATATCAAAAATGTATGACATACCTGTGGCGTGCCTCGAGGCCTAGCTTAGATTGAAAGGTTGGCGAGGCGGTATCGAACGCTTCAGTTAATCTGAACACTGTACGGGCTAAACAGATCACCTGTTTTCAAAATAAGTTATTTTCCGGCACAACCATCCACTCGCCCTCGCATGGATCAGCCTTTATATGCATAAAGCTTCTCACTAATAGCTACTCATTGGAAATGTGACTGGAGTCAATTACTGCACTCGTCTTAGGGCATGACCATCGAATTTTACACTTAATTTCTACGCAACCTTCGTAGCATCATTTTTATCTTTTAAATCTAAGATAACACGTAACGCCCAAAACCGGTATTTTTTTTTC
This sequence comes from Schistocerca gregaria, assembly GCF_023897955.1. Taxonomy (NCBI): domain Eukaryota; kingdom Metazoa; phylum Arthropoda; class Insecta; order Orthoptera; family Acrididae; genus Schistocerca; species Schistocerca gregaria. The sequence continues at coordinate 199,682,055 of NC_064923.1, forward strand.
TTCTCAAGAATCTAACTCGTTTGATGCAGACCACCGCAATTCCTCTCTTATGACAAATTCTTTTCCTTCAGAGTAGCACTTGGCCAGGCGTCTTCAATTATTTGTAGGATATATATTTTGGTCACTCTCTTCCTCTATAGTTTTTTTCGCTCTACAGCTCTGACAGCATGAAGTTCTTCCCTGATGTCTTAACAGATAGCGGGCTGTTGTGGCCGAATGGTTCTAGGCGCTTCAGTCTGGAATCGCGCGACCGCTACGGTCACAGGTTCGAGACCTGCCTCGGGCATGGATGTGTGTGATGTCCTTAGGTTAGTTAGGTTTAAGTAGTTCTAAGTTCTAGGGGACTGATGACCTAAGATGTTAAGTCCCATAGTGCTCACAGTCATTGGAACCAATAAAATCACATTACTGTGTGCTTTTTATTTACATTAGTCAACTGCAAATTCCATCATTGACACAATGAACGCACCATTTTACTGTATCTTAAAAAATGTTCTGACAGTGACGGCTATCAACGTCAATGCAACCATGATTCTGACGCACCCTGACAGACATTCCTGGTATGTTTCGAATCACATCACAGGCAGCTACAATCCCGACGGTTAATTCCATCTCCGTATCCACAGGGGTGTCATACACCCGTGACTTTAGATATCCCCAAAGGAAATAATTAAGGGGATTCAGGTCAAGTTGTAAGAGGTCCATGACTAAGGAATTTATTGCTAGCGCACTCGAGCAGATGTAACTTCGATGGATTGCTCACGCGCTACCTGCGATATGTAAGCTACAGTAGAATCTCAGACCAGAGAGCAGTGTCGGCTGCAGTAGTAGTAGTAGCTCGCAGTCGGGCGGTTGGGTCAGGTCGCTCTTAGAGAGCAGTTGTCTAGTTGTATAGCTCACAGAGAGCACTTGTGTCCTGTATGGAATTACCAAGACCGGTCGTGGAGAACGATGACAGTGATCGAGCGATATAGTATCAGGTAAAAGCAAAAATTGTTATTATTTATTGCCGCACGCATATGTAATTTGCAACAACTCATTTTGTACTGTTGTTATATCAGAATCACATGTAAATAATTTTCAATAATTTTTCAATAATAATCTTTCTTATAAAGATAACTTTTGACAGTCATTCGTCTGAATTTAAAGTTTTTACTAATTACTCCTATCCATAGTCATGCCAATTATCGTAAAATAAATCAGTTGTTTTTCATACGTAACAAAATCTAGCGTCCAGCATTGCACTGGGCTGTGCCAGAAAAATTGCTTATAGGAGCAGATATATACGAGTTATCCGGCGACTTAATTGATGTAAGAATTTTCAGTTTATTCAGAATGACTTTTCAGGACCATGACGCAGCGTTGCTGACGTCCAGATTTATCAGTTTAGATCCACAGTCAGTTAATTATTGAAAGGTTATATATGAGTCACATTTTTATTGAAAGGTTAGTCACCCATTTTTATTGCGAGGTTACGGAAATACACTGTTGGGAGGTTACAAGGCGACCTTACAGGCCACTGAATAGGACCTTCTCTTCCAATCAAACGACCTTGAAATACTGTAACGATACTGCTCCATTGTATTGTACTGTACGTCTCTGAATAGCACTGAGTAATTACTGGGTCTCTCGTTGATACATAGCACGTTCTGTCACGGGACAACGGAAAAACGATACAAAAGAGACAAGTAAAGTAGGGAGACCCTGCTTCATAACGACCTGGTAATTAGAATCGTTGTTTTTCTGCAGAAAGTAAAGAATGTACGAGGGTATTTCGGAAAGTAAAGATACACCGTACGCGAGAGGAACAGAAGAGTTTTAGAGAGCAAGTTAGCAACTCTGGTGTTAACCTTGAACCGTTAGCTTTCTCCTCGCGGTCGTTCGGCAGTTGAACGTTGTTTCTGGTTGGAGTAGGTCGTGTTTAAAATGGCTGCGCCGATTCAGAATCCCGCCAAATGCGAAGTGCACTCCGTGTACGTTTTCTTCTTGCAAAAGGTCAGCGACCAGTGGATATTCACAAATTGTTTCTGATTATGGGAACATTATGAATCGACAAAATGCAACGAAATGGTGTCGTCATTTCTCTGAAGGCAGGACCGATGTTCATGACGAACAAAGAACAGGTCGGCCATCTGTGATCTCGGATGCCCTTCTCCGTAGAACGGAGGAAGCAATTCGGGCGAATAGACGTCTCACATTGAAAGAATTGCTTCAGATCATACCGGACGTGTCAATGACAACTCTTTATGACGTTGTGCCTTTCAAGTTAGGGTACAGGAAATTGTGTGCGCGCTGTGTTCCAAAACTGTTAACGGAAGAACACAAAAAGAAAAGGATAGGCTTTGCACTCGACTTCCTCACACGCTATGCTGAAGCAGGCGATGAGTTCCTTGATCACATTGTGACAGGTGACGAGACGTGGGTTTATCACCACACACCTGAATCCAAGCAACAATCAATGCAATGGCGCCCGTTCGAATTCACCAAAAGCCAAGATATGCAAAACGTTGATTTCAGCGAAGAAAATCATGGCTTCTGTTTTTTGGGACAGACAAGGCATTCTTCTGTTGGAATTTATGCCTCCTGGAAGGACAATTACTGCTGCTGTGTATTGCCAGACTTCGGAACGTCTTCGAAGGGCAATTCAAAACAAACGCCGGTGAAATCTGACAAGTGGAGTCCGCTTACCTCGTGACAACGCTCGGCCTCACACAGCGCTCGTAACCAAAGCACTACTCAAACAATTCAAACGGAACGTATTGGACCATCCGCCATACAGTCCAGGCCTTGCGCCGACCGACTTCCATGTCTTCGGTTACCTGAAGTCACATCTTGGTGGAAAATCATTCCAAGACGATGACGAGATCAAAGATGAAGTTGAAATGCGGTTCCGACAACAGGCGGCAACCTTCTTTGACTGTGGGATACAAAAGCTTGTGCACCGACTTAACAAATGTTTGGATAACGGGGGTGATTATGTCGAAAAATAACTAATAAGCCAGTTAATAAGATGTAACTGACGTTTTCTAAATAAATGTTCTATTTAAGGACTGCGAGCCATTGTATCTTTACGTTTCGAAATGCCCTCGTACATGTAAATAAACACCATAGTGCGTGTAAACTTGTAAGCATGTTAGTTGTAAATAACTTGGAAAACAGTAACGCTAGACTAAGCGGTAGACAAGTTTACTTCCATATTTCCTTAACTTGGCTTCTTCTACCCCATCTTCTCTGTCTCATATTGTTATGTGGAGCATTCTTTATTTTCGCGCGCTTTTACGGAAACACCCTGTATTTTCAGATATTCGCAGTAGTTGGACTTCCAATGAGAGTGTAGGCTGGAAGGCAAATTGGTCTTTCCTAATCACGTCCGGACGAAGATGAGTGATCGAAGACTCACTTCGTTTCGGAGGAACTGGGCCACAACAGCGCACGTGGTCGGTGTACGGGGCAGATGACGCTCATTAGCGGCTCGGACCGCCGAGCTGCGCGCCGTAATCGCATGCACGTGGCGGCTCGGCCGGCGCAGCGAGGGGTCGTTATTTCCGATCGGCCGGTCACGGCGGGGCCCGGCGTGCCAGCGCGCTTACGTAGGCGGCACTGACACCGCGGCTCACGGGATCGCAGATCGCATCCCCGCTCCCTGACGTCACTCCACTGTCCGGCACCATCGGCGACTCGCGCAGAACCCCCGGCAAGCTGAGCCGCTTACTGCCACCATCACCACTGGTTCTCTTCCAACCGTGCACCGAAGTAGCTGACATAACAATGGTTGCTGAAAGTGGTCTGGAAGTGAGTACAACTACGGCAATGATCAATGCAGCAGGTAGACATACACTGACCAGTCACATTACTCTCAAAAGTCTGAATAACCACTTTTTGTAGCGCGACACGTTCAGGAAGAGAGTCAATGACGATCTGGAAGTTACAAAAAGGAATGTGGAGACATGCCGACTGTAGCGCCGTGACCAGCTGCGTCAAATCTCCCGGTTGATGATCCATGGCGCTAACAAATGGTTCAAATGACTCTAAGCACTATGGGACCTAACATATGAGGTCATCAGTCCCCTAGACTTAGAACTACTTAAACCTAACCAACCTAAGGACATCACACACATCAATGCCCGAGGCAGGATCCGAACCTGCGACCGTAGCAGCAGCGCGGTTCCGGACTGAAGTTCCTAGAACCGCTCAGCCACAGGGGCCGGCTCATAGAGTTCATTTCACGGTATGGTCAGTCAGCAGCTCGTGGTCTAGTGGCTAGTGTTGCTACCTCTAGATCACGAGGTCCTGGGTTCGATTCCTGCCCGGCTTAGGAATTCTCTCTGCCTGGGGTCTGAGGGTTTGTGGTGTTCTCATCATTTCATCATCGTGACCAAATATCATCATGACCACAGTTTGGTCATTTGTTCTGTCTGTGGGATTTCTCGATCTTGATAGTACACCTTTCAGTGCACATATGCCAACTTGATTGCAAACTGTCTTCATATATCTAATCACCAAGACGTTCATGAAAATCTGACAGTATCTTCTATACGAAACGAGTCAGATAAAGTCATTGGTTTATCAGATGGTGGCTTATTAATTATACAACAATTGTGCAATAGTCCTACTGATTTGTAATGTAGTCGCATTCTTCCTGCGCGACTTTGTCACAATTACAACATAAAAAGCAGAGTAGTGCTGGCAATGAGGGCATTCCTAGCCAAAGGAAATCTACTGGTATGAAATAAACGCCTTATTTTAGGAACAGATTTCTAAGAATGTACATATGGAGCACAACATTGTATGGTAGCAAATTTTGTATAATGGAAAAGACAGAAAAGAGTCGAAGCTTTTGAGATGTGTTGCTACAGAAGAATGTTTAAACTTAGATGGTCTGCTAAGATGAAGAATGAGAAGGTTCTACACAGTATCTGTAACGGAAAGAACATTTGGAAATCTCTGACAAGAAGAATGGACAGGATGATGGCTTAATGGATAAGACATCAGGAATTAACCTCCATGGTACTGCGAGGAGCTGAAGAAGAAGAAAAAAACTGTAGGGGAAGCTTTTTCGTAACAACTATTTATTACAATGATGATGATAATTGTACAAACGTAACTCACTTCCTTAAATGATTAGTGTGTCCTAATTTTATCCAAAAATTTATTGCAGCTATATACAGATTTTATTAACTTGTGAGCTACAACTTTAACTAGATAACAGTGGGCAACTAAATTATCTATTATTAACTTTAAATGTATATTACCTACGTTTAACCAGACTCTCTTGCCTGCAGCGTCCCAGTTGTGTCAGTAGTTTATAAACCTACTTTTCAGAGACTTGCCCATCGAGCTAGAGATTAGAATACATCCAGCAAATAATGCAGTCTGTAATAGCCTTCAACTGCTACTCCGAACTGAAGAGGTTGGCGCAGGAGAGGAATTCGTGGCGGTCCTCATCAACCCAGGCAGGAGATGCATGACTCAAAAAAAAAAAAAAAAAAAAAAAAAAAAAATATATATATATATATATATATATATATATATATATATATATATATATATATATATATTTTCTAGATAGAGCTAGACACTTACGTTGAGCATAAGGGTTCAAAATTTCTCCTAAGCATGGGCAACAGTAGGCAGCCTCTTTTAACATCTAGGAACTCCAGACGTTGTCAATATAATCAGTAACCTCTTCAGAATCGGAGCTCTAGTCCTGGCTGCTGCTCCCTCAACTATTTGAACCCAACGCCAACGCAACTTTTTCGTTCCCTTCACTACGGTAAAGAGCGTAGCGTGTGGACGGAAAACTCGTTCGTGCTGGCGAGATTACAGACACAAGATACGTTGATGATATTCTAGTCATCTATAACGGACGCGCCGATAGAATTGATCATATATTTAAACTTTTTAACGGACTCCATGAAAAAATTTATTTCATTATTGAACTAGAAAACGAAAACCGCCAATTACATTATTAAGATTTGACGCTTAGGATAGAAGACAACAACATCACTTTCAATATTTTCGAAAAGAAACGTATACTGACCAAATCGTGCCTGCTTCCTCTTTTCATTCACAGTCTCAAAAAATGGTCTTTTTTGACTCTGCCGTCCACCGAGCCACCTCCATACGCTTTCAACAGAAAACTTTAATGAGCATATTAATTTACTTAAAACCATAGGAGTCAATAATGAATATACGCCTAACATAGTGGACGATATTCTAAAAAAGAAAACTGCCAGAACTACCACGCTCAACACCTCATACACTGAAATTAACGCAAAAAAACGTTTATCCATTCCTTTCATAGGACCCACTTCCTATCAGATCAACGCATGCTTCGCAACAAATACAACTGCAATGTTACCTTCTCTACTAATAATAATCTAAAGAGAAACTTCATTCATAATTTGAAACCCATTCGCTCCCCTACAGAAAGTTCTGGTGTTCATAAGATCATCTGTGGTACCTGCTCCTCCTATTATATAGGGCAAACTGGACGTGCTTTCACCATCATATATAAAGAACATCTTTTGAGAAAGAACGACACCAGTCCCCTAAATTCATCCTTCGCCGATCATCTCTTAATTACTGGACACGTGCCTAAAGCCATAGGCGATAACAGTATTCTGCGTACCGAAAAGAAGGGGCGTAGGTTAGATGTCGTAGAGGAATTGGAAATTTTCAAACATCTCACTCGTCATGATGGCCTCATTCTCAACGAACAGCTGCAGCTGCGAAATAAAAACTTATTCGACTGTATAAAACCATTGCTTGATCTTTGATTCAGATTTCCTCATGCAGTTTACCGAAATGTTGTTTTCCTGTCAAATCTTTGCTGTTTTCTTGTATGTCGTAACTAACTTTTTTTACGTTACAAAATGTATCTCTATTTAAAGCAGATAAATATGTAACTTCATCCTGTTGTTATTAATGGTTACGTATTGCGTGAATCAGCTGCATCACAATTTCATGTGTCTAATTTTGAATGTACAGTAGCCTAGTTGTTTCTGCGGCTACTAGATGGCGCTCGTAGCAACACCATGTTAGAGAGCCTGTAGAGGGAGAGAGTGGCCAACAGGACGATACGGCGGCCATTTTTCCGCCAAACTGCGGGCGGGACTTTTGAATGGCCAGTAGTGGAGTACACACTCACCGAATCAAAAGCACAAGACAACATGGCGAAACCATTCGTTAAATGCCTTTGTTTATAAGAATAATGTGTTATTATAATTTTCACGTAGCCAATTTACAGGTCTGTACCTTGCCACATACAGCCACTCTCAGCTAACGAACTTTGGTTCGAGTTCCGGTATAGGTACAGTATTTCTTATGGTTCTTTGCTTTGACGGGGAACGATATCAACAGTCCGTTGCCTATAATGCATTAAACGCATGATCACACTCAATTGATATTGTAAAAGGGTTACATTACATGGGTTGCAACAATTTTGACTGTTATGTACCACTGCTGAGAGGCAAGTTAACTACGTATATTGCATGTTGTTTCATATGTAGTAAAAAGCAAAAACGACTTACTTCGCATAGATAAGAGCACTTGGATGGTTTCCACAAGACTCCTGTTTGATTTATGTCAGCCCCGTCGACTGCGACTACCCACTGCTTTCGTCTTTCTTCATTGCGTGGAAATGCTAACATGTGAAACCCACCTTCGCCTCTATTGGAACAACCAAATGCAGCACAACCTCGCATCGTTTACGAACGTCTGCAGAACGAATTACAGATGTCGAAAACTATACTGTACAATTACTATCGTGTTTACTTCAAACATGTAGGTGTATCGCCTTCATCACAAAACGCTCCATTATTTCAACTCGTATTTAAGATCGCAAACGCTAATTACGTACTAAAAACGATATACAACTAAATCTAAAATGCATGCACAACGCAAAACAAGTCTCTCAGTAATTCAAATACCTTTTAATCGTTTCCAAAAGTCCTCTGAACTTCAATTCAGCTCAAAAGCACGGGGAACATAGGAAGCGCGAGAGGCGTTTGGCGCCATTTTTTGCCAAAGCTAATCAACCGATCACGGACAACTTCACCTATGGCCACTCTCTCCCTTTACAGGCTCTCTACACCATGTTTACTTGCACACACTTTCTAAAGTGGGCACCTCAGTCTCGTTTCAACCCTTGTTCACAGTACGAGCAGGCCTTAGCGGCTCGCCATCTCACAACTGTTCATGACGTCGCCTTTCCGGCTAAGATCTTTTTTAATATGTGGCCTGTAAGTACTGCATTTTTTCCAGTTAGTACAAACTTTAATTTTATTAATGTACTGTATACTTAATATGTTTTAGAACAGTTGGTCTAATTCTGAAGACGACGCTCATAGTAGCGTCGAAACCAGGTCAATCTTGACTTAATATTTATGACCGAGGAATTATTTGTTCCAAAATGAGATGACAGAATATTAGGAAGGTTGAGCAGTGAGTCGTGGCGGAAACGAGTTGGTGGAGTGGGAGCGAGCTGTAAGCAGGCGGGCAGGCGGCGAGTACCAGAGGGCGCCTCTGGCGGCAGTGGCGGTGTGGCGCCTTGTTTTCCGGGGCGCGTAGCGCCTCGCGTTGCCTTGCTCGCTGGCGCCGCTTCCGCGCCAGTTTCTAATTAAGTTCCGGCGCCGTCTCCGGCGCAGCCTAATCGAATGAAGACCCACCGCTGATGGCATCCTGCCGCCCGCCTCCCCTGTCAACCAGACGCAGAGGCACTGCCCATTCCCTACATCCCCACCAGCTGGGCTCGAGCACCGCGGGACACTTCTCAGTCTCAGCATACGGCCTCAGCATTTGGCTTACCGCGCCATCTTAGCAGCAACAGTTCTCTCTTCCTTTACAGTGTCCATTCGTGGCGCCATCAGCAACGTGTACTGTCCAATCTCACATCGTTTCTATTCTAATTGCAGTGTAAAACGCTGTCGTCCTCTTGTCATAAGCCTGTTCCTTATCGTCTGGTATTATTCTAATCACTTAAATACGCCAGCAAGCGAGGGTCTGGGAGTGGTAGGATGCCACGGCACAAAAATACAGGACAGTACCCAGAATTTTATTCCGTTATTGTTATTTGTGCATCTTATACAAAGGCGGGCTGGCAGCGGATTACAGCTACTCCGCTCTTCAGCCACAAGAGCGACAATAATTGAGAAAAAGAAGACAGAACAGTAACAAATTGGAGGTTAAAAAACAGGAGATACAAGAAATAAAAAACATGAAGCACTTCACACTCGATGAAAACACACGATAACATTGTCGGCACTGCTCACAAACACTGACGAATGAGACGGTACAAGTGAACAAGTAGGGTGTCGACTAAAAACACAAAATCACAATCACCATGGCAGTCACTAAACTGTTGGCGATGATCTCCGGCGAGCGAATATCCACTTAGCGTGTGTGAGTCTGGAGACCTGCCAAGAGGGGAGGAAGGTGGTGGAGAAGGGAGAGGAAAGCAGAGATGCCAATGGCAGGGGAGTTGGTGGGGGGGAAGGAATGAAGGTAGGAGGGGGAGGGGAAGCCCACGGGAGGAAAGGAGGGAGTGAGGATGGAGGGAAGGGAGAGAGGGTGCCTTAAGGAAAGGACACAGGAAGTGGGAGGGGAGGATCAAAGTTGATAGGAGGGGTAGATGGAGGGGTCATCATCAGGGAGGGGGAGCTGGCGGAAGCCACCTTGGCAGAGGGTATGGAGAGCAGGTGGGACGTGTAAATACAGGTGCGGCAGCGGACGGGGGCGGGAGAGGATGGGAGAGCTCAGGGGGTGAGGGGGATCGAGTTTACGGGAGGTGTAGAGGATCCGTATCCGTTCGACGAAAAGGAGGAGGTGGTGGGGGAACGGAATAAGGTCGTACAGGATCCGCGTGAGGGAGGGGAGACTGATGGGATAGGAGAGGCGAAGAGCATGGCGTTCTAGGATCTGAAAGGATTTGTAAAAGGTAGAGGGAGCGGAGATCCAGGCAGGGTGGGTGTAGGAAAGGATAGGGCGAATGAGGGATTTATAGGTATGAAGGATGATGGAGGGGACCAGACCCTATGTACGACCGGAAAGGAGCTTGAGGAGACGGAGTCGGGAGCGTGCCTTGGCTTGGATTGTCCGGAGGTGGGGGGTCCACGAGAGGCGACAGTCGAGTGTGACGCCAAGGTACTTAAGGGTGGGGGTGAGGGCGATAGGACGGCCATAGATGGTGATACAGAAATCGGGGAGGTGGAAGGAAGGGGTGGTTTTGCCTACCATGATCGCCTGGGTTTTGGAAGGATTGACCTTAAGCAACCAGTTCCCAGAAAAACTTTTTCTTAACAAATAATGAAAACTACAGAATCCAGACACAATAACGTGACCATCGCCGATGTTCAATGCCAAGGTGCAGCAACCAGTGAGACGGCAGATAGCAGTACTAGCAGTGGAAGCTATACAGGGTGGTACACTGATCGTGAGCGGGCCAAATATCTCACGAAATAAGCATCAAACGAAAAAACTACAAAGAAAGGAACTCGTCTAGCTTGAAGGGGGAAACCAGATGGCGCTATGGTTGGCCCGCTAGATGGCGCTGCCATAGGTCAAACGGATATCAACCGTGTTTTTCTTTTTAAATAGGAACCTCCATTTTTTATTAAATATTAGTGTAATACGTAAATAAAAGTTTTAGTTTTACCACTTTTTTCGCTTTGTGATAGATGGAGCAGTAATAGGCACAAACGCATGGCTCACAATTTTAGACGAACAGTTGGTAACATATAGGTTTTTTAAAATTAAAATACAGAACCTAGGTACGTTTGAACATTTTACCTCGGTTGTTCCAATAAGATACATATACTTTTATGAACTTATCATTTCTGAGAACGCATTCTGTTACAACGTGATTACCTGTAAATACCACATTAATGCAATAAATTCTCAAAATGATGTCCGTCAACCTCAAAGCATTCCTCCCAACAGGGGGTAGTTCTCCTTCCGTAATGTTTGCACATGCATTGACAATGCGCTGACTCAAGTGTCAGGCGTTGTCGGTGGATCACGATAGCAAATGTCCTTCAACTTTCCCGACAGAAAGAAATCCGGGGACTTCAGATCCGGTGAACGTGCGGGCCATGGTATGGTGCTTCGACGACCAATCCATATGCCATGAAATATGCTATTCAATACCGCTTCAACCGCACGCCACCCATGTGCCGGACATCCATCATGTTGGAAGTACGTCGCCATTCTGTCATGCAGTGAAATATGTTGCAGTAACATCGGTAGAACATTACGTAGGAAATCAGCATACATTGCACCATTTAGATTGCCTTCCATAATGCCGCACCATACATTAACCCGCCAAGGTCGCTGATGTTCCACTTGTCGCAGTCATCGTGGATTTTCCGTTGCCCAGTAGTGCATATTATGCCGGTTTACGTTACCGCTGTTTGTGAGTGACGCTTCGTCGCTAAATAGCGGCACGTACCTCGTAAATCATCGTTTGGGGAAAAAAACTTCAAAACATTGAAATAGGAAGCTATGTCAGGGCAAGAATCTGTGGGACCACCTTGATCGGGATGTTGCCGCCGTGAACCTAGTGCAGCTGGCCACGACACTAAATCGGCTGTTGGTTCCTTCCATAACATCACTGGCTCTCTTCCTGCACGTTTCGCAGCGCTCCATGCTCCAACAGGTGATTATTCAGGCTTTTGACAGGTGGTCACGTTAATGTGTCTGGCCATTGCAATTTGTTGATAAACAGATGAAATTTCACGATCTCAAATGAAGACAACACAATTTGAGCTTTTTACAGTTGAGATTTGAAATTGAGACATTCTGTAGAGCTTTTGTCTCAAAATAAATTTAATAAAGCTCAATATGTTTTTAGGGTGCCACTACACTGAAGAGCCAAACAAACTGGTACACCTATCTAATATTGTGTATGGGCCTCGAGAGCAAGCAGAGGTGCGGCACCACGACGTGGCATGGACTCGAATAACGTCTGAAGTAGTGCTGGAGGGAATTGACACCATGAATCTTGCAGGGCTGTTCATAAATCCTGCTGGAATAGCCCAAGTCCATTGGAATGCACAATGGACATGAATGGACGCAGGTGATCACACAGGATGCTTACGTACGTGTTACCTGTCAGAGTCGTATCTAGACGTATCAGGGGTCGCATATCACTCCAACTGCACACGCCCCACAGCATTAAAGATCCTCCACCAGCTTGAATAGTCCCTGCTGACATGAAGGGTCCATGGATTCAAATGGTCGTACGGGATAATCCCCACTTCGTCCCTACCTCGGAGATGCTGTGTCCCATGGCTCGTGCGCCGACTATAACATCACGTTTGACCTCACTTAAATCTTGATAACCTGTCGTTGTAGCAGCAGTAACTGATCTGACACTTGTCTTATATGGGCGTTGTCGACCGCAGCGCCGTATTCTGCCTGTTTCCATATCCCTGCATTTGAATATGCATGCCTATACCAGTTTCTTTGGGGCTTTAGTGTAAAATATTGGTAAGTAAAGCAGCCATCGATCCGAAGGCTGTTTGGAACATCACAGTGCTTTGCTAGGCATGGCCGTGTTGGAAGTGGTAATCCGTTTTGAATTTTGAACGGACTTCCCCAGACAGTTACAGGGGGACGTTATTCCTGGCCCGGAGTAGCTCCGGCTTCGTATTTCTTATTGTTTTTAGTATCGAGAGACAAAATCTTATGACTATGTGTGTCTTTATTCTGTATTAGTTTTATTCTGTGACATAGCCAACGTTTGGCCCTCAAAAATAATTTAATTGTTGTAAGTATCTCGATTTTCCTTCTTATGAAATCATTAGATTGATGATGTATTTCTCCCACGCCCGGGTTCCCGGGTTCGATTCCCGGCGGGTTCAGGGATTTTCTCTGGCTCGTGATGGCTGGGTGTTGTGTCATGTCCTTAGGTTAGGTAGGTTTAAGTAGTTCTAAGTTCTAGGGGACTGATGTCCATGGATGTTAAGTCCCATAGTGCTCAGAGCATTTAAACCATTTTTTTTTATGATGAATTTCAATGTTTACTTTATGTCCGTATGGGTTAATTTATAGGTTCTGAAGAAGATACCATTATTGGCATCGAAACCTCGGTAAACAATAAAAAAAATTACCTTGCAACTGAAGGCTTAATGTCGTATGTGAAACGTCCCCTTAGAACTGACACACAATATTTTTAGCGCAACGCAATCTGACTTTCAATAATCCCTGCAAAAGAATGGCCTTGTCTAACAATATCCTATACCTTTCATGAATCACTTACCTCACAAAAATCTTCGTTACACGAACTACTGAAATACAGCGAGCGCCAGTACTGCCAGCTAAATAAAGAATTCGAACTACTGAAGGCACTAACTACTGATAGGCATAGTTAGCAAATGAAAGATTTTGATAGACAACAAACAATGTATTTATCTTAATAATGTTCAAAAGTCATTATATATAATCAGTTCATGATATACAATATTACAAATTTACTCTTTCTGGATTGTCACCCGTCCAGATCGTCCGCTCTCAAAATTTCCGCCACTTCTCTCCCCACGTCCACCACTGCTGGCGGCTCACCTCCAACAGCATGACGCAACGCGCTGTTAACATCCAACTACCCAACACTACAATAACGACTATTCCAACAATGCCACCCAGCCACAGACTGCACACAGCACAGCCAGTGATTTTCATACAGAGCGCTACGTGACGTTACCAATATAAAAACCTAAACAGCCTACTTACATATGTACCTACGAACAAGACATGGGATAGCTCTAGATGCAGACATTTGGGGTACACCCTGAGTGGGAGGGGGTGGGGAGGAGGGCAGGGAGGAGATACAGGTGTAGCGACAAGTAAGGGCATCCAGCTACCCTATGGTATTGACATTGCCAAGTATAGCTTGACATGCTGACCCTGTTTGAAGATACGAGTTAAACATAAACAAATGCAGAAAAATTTTATTGACTGTAAACAAACACCGTACAAGCAGGTCTTGAAGGCCCAGCTTTACCGACCGGCCGCCGTGTCATCCTTAGTCGTTATGTGTCGCCGGATGTGGACACGGAAGAGCATGTGGCCAGCACATCGCTCTCCCCACCGTTGTCAGTTATCGTGACCGGTGCCGATACTTCTCAATCAAGTGGCACCTCTCATGGTCTGCGTGCACCCCGCTTGCCAACAGCGGTCGACGTACACGGACGGTGACCCATCCATGTGCGGAATGAAGGAGACTGCGGCTAAACAAACAGAGGATTAGTGCATCAAATACGAAAGCGGATCTAGTGGCCTGGAGATTTGGCAAAAAAGTTGTAAGTAGGCTGTTTAGGTTTTTATCTTGGTAACGTCACGTAGCGCCCTGTATGAAAATCACTGGCTGTGCTGTGTACAGTCTGTGGCTGATTGGCATTGTTGGAATATTCGTTATTGTAGTGTTGAGCAGTTGGATGTGAACAGCGCGTAGCGTTGCGCAGTTGGAGGTGAGACGCCAGCAGTGGTGGATGTGGGGAGAGAGATGGCGGAATTTTGCGAGCGGACGATCTGGACGTGTGTCCATCAGAAAGAGTAAATTTGTAATATTGGATATCATGGACTGATATAGATATGATCACTTTTGAACATTATTATGGTAAATACATCATTTGTTCTCTATCAAAATCTTTCATTTGCTAACTATGCCTATCAATAGTTAGTGCCTTCCGTAGTTAGAATTATTTAGCTGGCAGTATTGGGGCTCGCTGTATTGCAGTCGTTCGAGTAACGAAGATTTTTGTAAGTGATTCATGAAAGGTATAGGTTGTTGTTAGTCAGGGCCATTCTTTTGTAGGAATTTTTTGAAGGTCAGATTGCGTTGCGCTAAAAATATTGTGTGTCAGTTTAGTGTTGATCAGAATAAGTAAAGACAGTACGTTCAGCCCTGCTCAGCTGTTTGAAAATCAAATAACGTAAGGGGTTTACCAGCACAGTCATTCATTAGTTTTCTAAGGGGAGGTTTCAAAGTCATATCATTGTTAGGGATCTACATAGAAATCGTAGACACAGACTTCGTTGTAGGGATTGGACGGAAAACGACCCACTTGGATGTCTTAAAAGACTGGAAGACAGTGATCATGTATCAACGTAGAGAAAGGCAATTCATTTGGGCACTGTTTTGTCTTCAGAGATTTTGACCACTGGGTGAGGTATGTCTTTGTAAAAGTGGTATTTCAAACGATTTCGTTAGCATGGCTTTTGCAGCTACAGTAAGTCCTTATTTCGATAATACGCGTTTCACTTTACTTTAAAGCGTCTCCAGTGGTAATTAAAACAAAAGGATTTGTTTCATTTGGATGATAAGAGCCTTCATACAGTTGTTAATGTTAGATTTGTTTTGCTCACACTATGGAAGCAAGCGCTGATTCTTGAGCGATATTGTTAAGAGATCCTGCATGCAGTGGAGATGTTAGTGTGCTATCTTTCTGTTGAGATACGTGCTGCCGGCGCAGTTATGTTCATACGTGTTTGTTTGTATTTCAGGTGAGTACCTGTCACGCCCTGGCGCCGTGTCCACTGCTCGTGCAGCCGCCAATCGCTGGACCCACAGGAAAGTGCAGAGTATTTCTAAGTATCTCTTCACGTTCCAATTCCAGACATATATAACATGGCAGTGATATGGCGCGTCGGAGCGTCTTTCTTTAAAGACACGTTTCTGCTGGTGTATACCATTCGTAAATATGGTACACTATATAGTAAACATTGTCACCTGGAGTCATTACGTTTCCTTTCGGTCGACTTCGAAAAGTCAGGGCTGTACCAAGGACATGAGGAGGGCGCAGACACAGAAGGGGCACTACATCTGACAAAAAAAAAAAAAAATACAGAAAAGACTAAGAATTAATTGGGAGAAGTATTGCAGTTCTCCTGAGCCCTGTGTTCTTATCTTGTACCTGCGAGAATAAGCCTTTCGCTGGGCAACTGCACGCTCTTGTCATAGTGTCACTTCGGCCAAGTAGCATCATAAAGAAATGACTGCTAGCAAAAAGGCGTCACATGGAACACGTGTCAATGGAGTCTTTGGTTCATACAGCTGGTGCTACTTCTGTACAGTACTGTACGATCTCAAAAGCTAGCGAGCGGGAGTTGAAGCAATTATGCTATTTGACCGAGAGCTTCAAATTCCTGTCGCTTTTTGCCAAGTCAAGTCTGGTGTGAAACTGTTTAAACTAGAGTGGTTCAAAGTATTTGACAGAATCGTAAGTGAAATGGGAAACCTCACATATAACACACCATTTCGTCTCACTGTAATTTCTTGTCAGGAGTGCCTTAAATGGGACCTCCGATAATATACATTTTTTTTTAAATTTTCAGCATATTTGGGTGACAGCTATAACAAAAATACCGATACAGCTGAGCTAGTTAACGAAACAGTGACTTTCAAATTACAGTACAAAGTACTGATGAAGAGCCCTGACATAGCTTCCTATTTGAATGTTTTGAAGTTTTTTCCCCAAACGATGATTTACGAGGTGCGTAACGATACATCTGAATAGCTTCGAAGTGACTGAAACATCTTGTCTAGTTTTAGTAAATTAAAGATACAAGAAAGTACATGAAGCCGAGTAGAGGCAAAGTAGACAGTTAAATTCAGCTATCTTGTTGACAGAATACGACACAGCTGCTACATACTTCAGTGACATAATGAATTTGCACCTCTCAAAGCAAGTAAACTGAAAGCAAATTCAAATAAAAACACCATTCTTGGAAAGGACTGTATTTTCAGCGCTTGATAATAGTCCTTTTTCACTTCCAGTTAATAATTTATAGGCTGTTAATAATTCATGAGGAAGAAATACAAACTGTTCTTAATTAAATATCATATTAATACAATGTGCCATAGCAGCTATTACAATGAACACAAATTTTCTATTGCATTCAATTTTTTTTAGATAATTTACACAATTTGTTATTTCTTTATTACAATGACACGTTTAACATGTTGTGTGCAATATTTTTCTTCTACAGGGCTCTTCTACCAATTATCTTCCAGTACGTTTCGTTTTCGTTTAAAATGTCAAACCTGTGTAGAAAAAATTGCAGAAAGGTAGTTTTCTTTGAGGGAGGGGGGGGGGGGGGCAGCCTTGGCATATCTGCCAAGGGCGATGAGGCTCAGCAAAGATGGAAATATTTGCATGTAAACTATCAAACTCTGGAATTACTTGGCTGATTTGAAGCAAATTTACTACTAGTATTTTTTTGCAGCTAAAAAGTTTTTACGTCAGTCCAAGAACTTTCTTATGTTGTCCTTTTTCCACGGTGGCCAAAATCTGGCATAAACATGAGTCGCGGAAGACAAAAAAAAACTTTTTTTTGTTAATAGGTTAAGGCAATTCAACAAGGTTTTCAGCAAGTGGGGGTACGCACATTGTGCATAATTTTGTTGCATGTTTAATTCTCCAAATTTTTGTACCAACCGAAATACTGAAGCAAGTGTGCATTAAAAAACTGGAATGATACAGTTTCTTTTTAATGGCAATAATATATGTCAATGTGGCAAAGCTGAAAGGTATATCTTCTTGCCTTTACTTATTCGCCGTAGTACTATATAGGGATGTAGAAAGTGACGTATGGAAGTTTGGGTCTGTCTGGGAAGCGTGCACAGATAGCTAAAGTGGTTAAGGTGGCGGCTCGGGGCTCGCGGCTAGGACACCTGGTCCGGCACAAATCTTCATATGTCCCTATTGGATGGTAAATCTGCACCTTATATAGTAGACGTCAAGGAAATCGTAGTCAGGGAAATAATTTCGAATTATCTCGTGCAGCTGTGGTTTGTAAATACTAAGTTTTTTTTTCGGACAGGAACGTAGGCACAACAAGCGTTGTGTCACTGCACCTGCTGGGGATCGTAGCCTAACTTGCTCCGTACATCCGCCCTACACTTCTCTACAGTAGAATGTGCAGCAGCCGTTGATGCAACTCTGCGCTTGCTTCAGAGGTGGTAGCGGCATTGAGCGAGACGGCTGATTATGAACAACTCCTGTCACCGAAATCTTTCAAGTTATAGATATAGCGTCACCTGACATCAGCAGAACAGGCGCAGAACTTGAGGAAAAGAAGCAGGTAACCGATTCCAGGCACCCCTGTTCGGACACGAAGCACAAAGACCTAGGCTGAGGTAAAGGAGGAGTTTCACACACACAACATCAGCAGTTTCCTCAGCATCTGGAGCTCATCGAACAGAGTTATGGCAAGATTAACGGAAAGGAAACTTCCTGGCAGATTAAAACTGTGTGCCCGACCGAGACTCGAACTCGGGACCTTTGCCTTTCGTGGGCAAGTGCTCTACCATCTGAGCCACCGAAGCACAACTCACGCCCCGTACTCACAGCTTTACTTCTACCAGTACCTCGTCTCCTACATTCCAAACTTTACAGATGCTCTCCTGCGAACCTTTCAGAACTAGCACTCCTGAAAGAAAGGATATTGCGGAGACATAGCTTAGCCACAGCCTGGGGGATGTTTCCAGAATGAGATTTTCACTCTGCAGCGGAGTGTGCGCTGATATGAAACTTCCTGGCAGATTAAGGTAGGAGACGAGGTACTGGCAGAAGTAAAGCTGTGAGTACCGGGCGTGAGTCGTGCTTCGGTAGCTCAGATGGTAGAGCACTTGCCCGCGAAAGGCAAAGGTCCCGAGTTCGAGTCTCGGTCGGGCACACAGTTTTAATCTGCCAGGAAGTTTCATATCAGCGCACACTCCGTTGCAGAGTGAAATCTCATTCTTAACGGAAAGGGTTAGTAAGAACATCAGAGAGGAACCTGCCGCTGGCTTTCATCTGCCCTATGCGACATGGAATGCTCTAAACCGACTGAAGACAGGAGTGTTCAGATGCAGGACGAATCTCAGGAAGAGGGGCTACACCACTGGCGAGGAATTATGTGAGAGTGGCGACCTACCAGAGACAACACCTCCTGGTTTGCAGAAATCTGCCCGACTCTTCCACCACAGAAGAACATTATCCAGCAAGTGATAAGGCCATTAAAAGTGTAGGATTCTGGACCTTGCGGTCCATTTAATTATATATTGACAGAGCATTGAAAGACCTAAGTCGAAATAAGGCTCCGGGAGTGGACAATATTCCGTTAGAAATACTGGGAGAGCCAGCCCTGACAAAACTCTTCAATCTGGAGAGCAAATGAGACAGGCGAAATATACTCAGGCTTCAAGAAGAATATAATAATTCTAATTTCAAAGAAAGCGGCTGCTGGTTCAAAAATGGCTCGGAGCACTATGGGCCCTGACATCTGAGGTCATCAGTCCCCTAGAACTTGGAACTATTTAAACCTAACTAACCTAAGGACATCACACACATCCATGCCCGAGGCAGGATTCGAACCTTCGACGGTAGCGGCTGCTGGCAGGTGCGAAAATTACCGAACTACCAGTTTAATAAGACACCGTAGCAAAATACTACACGAATCTTTACAGACGAATGGGAAACGCTAGACAATACTGACCCTACAACTTATGTTAGAAGATAGATAAAAGTAAAGTAAACCTGCGTTCATAGCATTTGTAGACCTAGAGAAAGCTTTTGACATTGTTGACTGGAATACTTTCTTTCAAACTCTGATGGTGGCAGGGGTAAAATACAGGGAGCGAAAGACTATTTACAATTTGTACAGAAACCAAATGGAAATTACAAGAGTCGAGGGGCACGAAAGGGAAGAAGTGGTCGAGAAAGGAGTGAGGCAGGGTTGTAGCCTATTCCCGATGTTTTTCAATCTGTATATTGAACAAACAGTAAAGGAAACGAAAGAAAAATTTGGAGTAGGAATTAAAATCCAGGGAGAAGAAATAAAAACCTTGAGGTTTACCAGTAACATTGTAATTCTGTCAGAGCCAGCAAAGGGCATGTAAGAGCTGTTGAACAGAATGGACAGTGTCTTGAAAGGAGGATAAAAGATGAACATCAACAAAAGCAAAACGAAGATAATGTCAAATGAAAGCACGTCACGCTAAGGGAATTAGATTAGGAAATGAGACACTTAAAGTAGTAAATGAGTTTTGCTATTTGAGAAGCAAAATAACTGATGAAGGTCGAAGTACAGAGGATATAAAATGTAGACTGGTAATGGCAAGGAAAGCGTTCCCGAAGAAGAGAAATTTGTGAGCATCGAATACAGATTTAAGTGTCAGAAAGTCTTTTCTGCAAGTATTTATATGGAGTGTAGCCATGTATGGACGTGAAATATGAACGGTAAATAGTTTAGACAGGAAGACAATAGAATCTTTCCAAATGGGATGCCACAGAAGAACTAATGAGGTGGTACTAAATAAAATTGGGGAGAAGAGAAATTTGTTGCACAACTTGCCTAGAGTGAGGGATCGATTGGTGGGAAACTTTCTGAGGCATCAAGGGATGACCAATTTAGTATTTGAGGTAAGCGTGAACGGTAAAAAAAATGGTTCAAATGGCTCTGAGCACTATGGGACTTAACATCTATGGTCATCAGTCCCCTAGAACTTAGAACTACTGAAACCTAACTAACCTAAGGACAACACACAACACCCAGCCATCACGAGGCAGAGAAAATCCCTGACCCCGCCGGGAATCGAACCCGGGCGCGGGAAGCGAGAACGCTACCGCACGACCACGAGATGCGGGCGTGAAGGGTAAAAATCGTAGAGGGAGACCAAGAGAGGAATACACTAAGCGGAATCAGAAGGATATAGGTTGTCGTAGTTACTGCGAGAAGAAGAGGCTTGCACAGAATAGAGTAGCATGGAGAGCTGCATCAAATCAGTTTTTGAAGACCACAACAATAGCAATATATCTACGTCCTGGACACGTAAAGTAATTATTAAATAACTGTACCTGTACTCGTCACTTCAACTGCTTTAGAATGTCTTTGAAAGACGTACACAGTACCGTAAAAAAGGTTTATATTTTCCGTTATTTCCCTAAATCGCTTAAGGCGAGTGCAGGCAACGTTCGTCCTAAATGACGCGGCAAGTTTGTTTCTCCATCCTTCCCCAGTTCGAAATTGTGCTCTTCCCCCACTGACATCGTCATCGAAAGGACGATAAAACATGACTATCCTTTCCTTATTTGCATCGTGCTCGATTCTAACACGGGCCGGAGGTAGGCTGCGAATGCTCTGATTCCGCATACGTGAGAATTCGCACAGCTGTTCATTCCTGTCGTCTGCTCCCGCTTCGACGTCTTCAGGGAGGTGTCGGGATCCTTGTGCCGACCGCCTGAGCCAGCTGCGCTAGCCCTGTCAGCACGACAGAAGGGAGCCGGGGACGGCGCCAGTGGCCTAGCCGCTCTCGCAGCCGCGGAGTTTAGTGCCGCGCACGGCGAGTAATTAATACGACACAGCGGCGCGGCTCATTACGAAGCATTGACACGCCGGCGGGTAATTAAACACGATTCCCTCTCAGCCCGGTTGCCAGTTTAATTACTTGACTCTGCCGAGTTCGACGCTCTCAGAGACCACGGGCGGCGCGGTCCACATCGGCTGTACCTACCGCTGCCTGTTCGCCGTCCCGAGTCTGATTTCAGTCGCTAAATCAGGAAAGCAACTGATGCGTGAGTAATCTGTCTCATTTAGCGTACAGAGCGGGAGGTGATAAACAGGGGTCAAAATTAGTCACCCCAGGAGACATCACCCACTCTACCTTGATGATGGCGCCATTTCAGCAAGCAAGTGGGTTCGCCAGATACGACTGAAGCCACTCCTTAATGATTAGATCCAACACAGATACCAGATTGAGGGTGTATTGATAACTAATTTTCATTAGCTGTAAAAGTAGACCCAGACATAATGGGGTAATTTAGTAAGCTATATCGGGATGCGATCTCTATGTCCATCACCTCCTTCTGCCTGTCCATAATCTCTCCCCCTCCCCCCCCCCCCTCGGTCCCCTAAGTCAATCTCTTCTTACCTCCCTCTAAGTTGATCTCCTCATCCTATCAATCTCTTCCTCAACCTCTCTCTGTCAATCTCCTCATCCCCCCACTCTGTACCTCATCCTCCTCCCCCCACTCTGTCCATCTCATCCTCCCCCCCCCCCCATTTTTACTTCTGTACATCTCATTCTCCCCCCCCTCCCCTCCGCTCTGTACAAAATGTTCAAATGTGTGTGAAATCTTAGGGGGGCTTAATTGCTAAGGTAATCAGTCCCTAAGCTTACACATTACTTAACCTAAATTATCCTAAGGACAAACACACACACCCTTGCCCGAGGGAGGACTCGAACCTCCGCCGGGACCAGCCGCACAGCCCATGACTGCAGCGCCTGAGACCGCTCGGCTAATTCCGCGCGGCTCCACTCTGTACATCTCATCCTGCTCTATTCTCTGCCATCTCCTTCTCTCCCTCTCTATTACAAAAATGGATGTATGGACACAGAGTAATTCAGGTGCCCCTTCCGCTGGATTGTTTGCAACCCGCAAAGCCTTCATATACCATGTGTAAGATTTTCATATTCTCTCGCTCGCTACGCACAGTGAACAGGATCTTTCTGTAGAAAATTTAATTTAGTTTAATTTTGTACTAGGATGCGTTTTCGCTCGAGGCCGTAGCTTTCGTGCAAGAAAATGCACAAAAGTGCCCTTCAAACGCGTTTTTCTTGAATAATTCGAAACTGCGGCCTTCAGCGAAAACGTGTCCCATTACAAAATTTAATTACATTAGCTCCCAGAATGAGATTTCCATTCTGCAGCGGAGTGTGCGCTGATATGAAACCTCCTGGCAGATTAAAACTGTGTGCCGGGCCGAGACTCGAACTCGAGACCTTTCCCTTTCGTGGGCTAGTGCTCTACCAACCTTTTTTTTTAAATCCCATTTTCTTCCTTATAGTTCATTGCAATTGTTCGTGGCGGACGAACTCTGACGCCCGTTGAAGTTCATTATTGATTCATTCACTCAGATTTTTTATTACAGGGGGCAGCAAACACTCTGACCGAACAAGCTGAGCTACCGTGCCTCCAAGACTCTAACAGGAGAGCTGGAGAGCTTCTGTAAAGTTTGGAAGGTGTAAAGCTGTGAGGACGGGGCGTGAGTCGTGCTTTGGTAGAGCACTTACCCGCGAAAGGAAAAGGTCCCGAGTTCGAGTCTCCGTCCGGCACACAGTTTTAATCTGCCAAGAGGTTTATTACATTAGCTACAAAAATGACCCGTTTTCTGTAGGAATAATAGTTTGCGCATAGCGAGCGAGAGAATATGAAAATCTTGCGTGTGTCATTGAAAGGCATAGTGGGCTGCATAAAACCCAGTGGCAGGGGCCGCTGAATCGCCCTGTATATGTACGTATGCATGCATCCATGTATGTTCCACATCTCCCACTATACCACTGCACCTATTTCAGCCAAACTTGGGGCACACATCAGTTACTATATGGAAAGAATCGGTGTGAGAGGAAGAAATATGTACCTGTCAAAGAGGAGAAGCTCACGAGGTGCGGATTCCCAAAATTAATTCATCCAGTATTTGAGAATGAGAACACCTAGTGACTTACAACGAACTTTACACACAATTTCAAACCTGTACGAAACTTTTTCTGCCGATAACCCACACGAAAAGATGAAAGGAAATAAGTTTATCGCTTACTATATTTACGCTTTCGTGCACTCATGAAGCATAACCTACGATGAGGTCAACTTAAGAGGAGGGGAAAGGAGATGAACTTAGAGTGGGAAAGAGATATTTAGAGAGGAGAAAGAGGTGATGGACAGAAAGAGGGTGAGGAGTAGATGGACAGAGAGAAGGGCCGGAGGAGAAGGAAAGACGGTGAAGGAGGAGTAAGACTAAAAGAAAACTGGAATAAATACTTGCCCAGACAACGGAAGGTACGCAGCTAGTGTTGCAATAAACTTCCTGGGTCATGTTCACAGGAACCTCAGTCAGTGCGCCCAAGTAAACGAACGAAAAAAACTCCAAAACATCACCGAACCACATCTGGCCTGAACTACTCCCTCAACACAACGCTGGTTAAAGAGGTAAAATTTCGCCACGTCTGTACAAACTGCACGCCTGCTCTAGTAACGCACTGCCCATCAGCAGAAGGGCCACTAAACGGTTTCTGAGAAAACGCCGAATGGCCGGAAGGGCCGAGGAGACGGCAGCAGAAATCACACATAGATTGGAAAGAACAAGAGGGTAATCGGAAGTACGGCGCTCCAAACCGGAAAGAAAAAACTGAGGATAATTGGAAGGACAGCATTTGAAATCTGGAATAACAAAGACGGGCTAATCGGCAGGACGGAATCTCGAGTCCGAAAGACTAAACCGAGATTTATTGAGAGGACAGTGCTTCAAATCCGGAAGAACAAACTGACGACAATCGGGAGGACGGCAGTTCAAATCCGCCTCTGGCCATCCAGATTAAGGTTTCCGTGGTTTACCCTAAATTTCTCCAAGCGAATTTCGGGATGGTTCCTTTAATAGGGCATGAGGATTTGCTTTCCTATGCTTAACTAAACAAATCCGAGTTTGTGCTCTGTATCTAAAGGCGTTATTGTCGATGGGATGTTGAATCCTTATGAAAACATTGTTCTTGTGAAGAACAGCCAGTGCTATTGACGGGGGATTTTAGGTTGATTCCGTATTTCTAGGTTCTGTAGCACACCAGCGGCTTGTGGTGATTTCGCGTGCTTATGGAATATAATCTCAGTTATATGACTGGATTCGAGATTTCCTGTCAGAGAGGTCACAGTTAGTAGTAACCGACGGAAAGTTCTCAAGTAAAACTGATTTCTGGCGTTCCCGAAGGAAGTATTATAGGGTCTCTGCTGTTCCTTATTTATATAAACGATATAGGAGACAATATTAGCGGCCGTCTTAAGTTGTTAGCAGATGATGCTGTCGTTTATCGTCTAGGAAGCTCATCAGAAGATCATAACAAATTGCAAGAAGATTTAGAAAAGAAATGGTAATGGTACGAAAATTGGCAATTGACCCTAAATAATGAAAATTCTGAGATCATACACATGAGGGCTAAAAAGGAATCAGTTAAACTTCGGTTACACGACAAATCCAGTAAATTCAACTAAACATCTAGGAGTCACTATTACGAATAATTTAAATTGGATAGAACACTACATACACAGGAGGAGGAGATTAGTGTTTAGCGTCCCGTCGACAACCAGGTCATTAGAGACGGAGCACAAGCTCGGATTGAGGAAGGATGAGGAAGGAAATTGGCCGTGCCCTTGCAAAGGAACCATCCCGGCATTTGCCTGAAACGATTTAGGGAAATCACGGAAAACCCAAATTAGGGTGGCCGGAGACTGGTTTGAACCGTCGTCCTCCTGAATGCGAGTTAAGTGTGCTAACCACTGCGCAACCTCGCTCGGTACATAGAGAAAGTTCAAGAAGAGCAGCGCGTTTTGTATTATCGCGAAATAGGGGAGAGAATGTCATTGACATGATACAGAATTTGGGATGAGCAGCATTAAAGCAAAATTTCGCAAGAAGATTCCACCGCAACGTCTTTTTCAGTCACCAGCTCTCTCCTCTGAATGCGAAAATATTTTTTTCACGCCGATCTCAATATCCCTGGTAGCTGAATTTTCTGATGATTAGAAAGTTAATCAACCTCCAGGTACTGGGCCTATATGATTCTGCGTCCTTGATAATCACATTACGTCTTTTCTTCAATCGACCTGTGGGATCATTTCCACATCCAGCTGCATGATGCCTTCTGCAACGTTTATCGACTTCTGTTTTCATTCGTTCATCATAATGTCGTGTACCTAGATTCGCCGCCTATAACGCCTGGTGAACTCTACATCATTCCACGGCATCTCATCTGCATTTCAGGTACTCATTCCGAATTGACATGGCTATTCTCTTGTGCTTCGCTTTAAACATGTGGAGGTCAATACCACTGCCTTACTGAAAAAGAAGATTTTTTTTTATTTATTCGGTCGTAAAATTTCGGAGTCCAGTCGATAATATGATCAATGGACACGATGTTATTTTTGCTTGTGACTCAACACATTTTTTCCGGAGATACACAACGTACATAGTAGCACTGTGCTCTAATATCCCCCGGAAATTTGTAGAAAGTTGTGAAAAATTACAAAATGTATTGCTGAAATTCATTATTAATTACTATTGAATTTATTGTTAAATTAACTTAAAAAGTGGACCCTGTTGCTGAATTAATTTCAAATGTAAATGTTATCCCTAAATAAATACGCCCACTAAATGTAGTGACTCGCTACAGGGACAACGTCTTCTTGTTTTCTGGAGCACTTTACTGCTTTTTAACGTTATTACTGACGTGTAATTTTAGGCTTTCTCAGCTTAGGATGGTTTTGAAATGAGCGTCAAAATGGTGCCATATTTTTGCAGGCTTAGTTGTTGCTAACTGCAGGTGGTCTCGATGGCAAATTGTCTTCCCCTGGGGGAAACACGTCGATTTACAGAAAAAAGGGTGTAAGGTTAGCGAGAATATAATATTTCCAACACAGTTCGTGTCAGACACATTAGTCATACACACGTCTACAACCTGCAGGAGCACTCAACCAAATTAAATCAAATCTACAGTGTACCAACGTTCCTGTTCACTAAAAGAAGGTGGAATCCTTATTATCTTTACGTAAAAACCGTGACACATAACGAAGACGTCTAGTCAATAACTTGATTCACATTACGTGTAACATTAGCACGAGGTTCCTTTAGAAAGCATTGAAGCAGCATCAACTCTGACGTTATGAATTTCCTATTATATCCCTAGTTGTCACTAAATAATCAAGGAGAATATTGTTCTGGAAGCATACTTAACGACAGCGCTAGTTAATCCGGCAAGACGTATCAATGTGAGCAAGTTCTCTTTTGAACAGAGCAAAACGCGAATTGAAACACCAGCAGTACACAGTTAACGTAAAACGTTCAGGACGGTAGCTGTGTTGATTTTTGTGTGAGGACAGTAATTATGTCATCCGATGCCAGGTGAGAGCGACGTACATCGAAATCAAAATTGTCTAGAGCGCGCCTAAAGCTTGGAAATTAGCTCATTATTCGCCCTGGCGAAGACCTTAAAGGCCATAATGACGTGGTACGCTAAGTTTTTGCTGTTAGCGGTCAGCATGTTCATGTTTTACCCGCTCCCTTGATTACGGCAGGCTGTAAGATGAAAGGCGTTATATTCGTGATTGGCGGTGGGGCGTGTGAAGTTGAATGTTTAAACTGAGCTCTTGACAAGTTTATTTAGTAGCAAGAGAGAACTGGTGGTTGGTAGCACCGCTACAGCCTTCACGTCGTCAGTTCGTTGTTAATAACCAACGCCTGAAAAACTAGTCGTAGCCTAATCTCTACAAACGCGTGTAACACCTCTCATAGAGATCTTGATACGCATGCCAAATAACAGGATATTTTAATAAGATACCACCGTCTCACATTTCTGAAAGAACTGAGAAAGTAGTGATTATTTGCTAGTTGCTCTCTGATCTTCAGGACTTCACTATAAGGGAACTTTTTACTTTTTCTTGGCTCACTACAGGGTTCCACACCTGCGTCAGTTTTAGGCCGCTATCTTTGTTAATTAGACTAGCTCGGACTCAATTTCAATGGGGACTGCCCTTCGCAACCCCCACCACCACCGCAATCCAGGGCGATGGTTGCGCAGACGGCGACAGGAGCCGAACGAGGGAGAGGTAACGGCTAACTTACAGGGTGTTTCAAAAATGACCGGTATATTTGAAACGGCAATTCAAACTAAACGAGCAGCGATAGAAATACACCGTTTGTTGCAATATGCTTGGGACAACAGTACATTTTCAGGCAGACAAACTTTCGAAATTACAGTAGTTACAATTTTCAACAACAGATGGCGCTGCGGTCTGGGAAACTCTATAGTACGATATTTTCCACATATCCACCATGCGTAGCAATAATATGGCGTAGTCTCTGAATGAAATTACCCGAAACCTTTGACAACGTGTCTGGCGGAATGGCTTCTCATGCAGATGAGATGTACTGCTTCAGCTGTTCAATTTTTTCTGGATTATGGCGGTACACCTGGTCTTTCAAGTGCCCCACAGAAAGAAGTCACAGGGGTTCAAGTCTGGCGAATAGGGAGGCCAATCCACGCCGCCTCCTGTATGATTCGGATAGCCCAAAGCAATCACACGATCATCGAAATATTCATTCAGGAAATTAAAGACGTCGGCCGTGCGATCTGGCTGGGCACCATCTTGCATAAACCACGAGGTGTTCGCAGTGTCGTCTAAGGCAGTTTGTACCGCCACAAATTCACGAAGAATGTCCAGATAGCGTGATGCAGTAATCGTTTCGGATCTTAAAAATGGGCCAATGATTCATTTGGAAGAAATGGCGGCCCAGACCACTACTTTTTGAGGATGCAGGGACGATGGGACTGCAACATGGGGCTTTTCGGTTCCCCATATGCGCCAGTTCTGTTTATTGACGAAGCCGTCCAGGTAAAAATAAGCTTCGTCAGTAAACCTAATGCTGCCCACATGCATATCGCCGTCATCAATCCTGTGCACTATACCGTTAGTGAATGTGTCTCGTGCAGCAATGGTAGCGGCACTGAGGGGTTGCCGGGTTTGAATTTTGTATGGATAGAGGTGTAAACTCTGGCGCATGAGACGATACGTGGACGTTGGCGTCATTTGGACCGCAGCTGCAACACGGCGAACGGAAACCCGAGGCCGCTGTTGGATCACCTGCTGCACTAGCTGCACGTTGCCCTCTGTGGTTGCCGTACGCGGTCGCCCTACCTTTCCAGCACATTCATCCGTCACGTTCCCAGACCGTTGAAATTTTTCAAACAGATCCTTTATTGTATCGCTTTTAGGTCCTTTGGTTACATTAAACCTCCGTTGAAAACTTCGTCTTGTTGCAACAACACTGTGTTCTAGGTGGTGGAATTCCTACACCAGAAAAATCCTTTGTTCTAAGGAATAAACCATGTTGTCCACAGCACACTTGCACGTTGTGAACAGCACACGCTTACAGCAGAAAGACGACGTACAGAATGGCGCACCCACAGACTGCGTTGTCTTCTATATCTTTCACATCACTTGCAGCGCCATGTGTAGTTGAAAATTGTAACTACTGTAATTTCGAAAGTTTGTCCGCCTGAAAATGTACTGTTGTCCCAAGCATATTGCAACAAACGGTGTATTTCTATCGCTGCTCGTTTAGTTTTTATTGCCGTTTCAAATATACCGGTCATTTTTGAAACACCCTGTATATAGGAGGCCGACACGAGCAGAACAGCAATCATCTGGCACCACCTGAACATGGCAATGAGTTTGTTTGATACTAAAATGTAGACTTTCACGGCCGGAAATATCATGACGTTTTCAAAACACGTGACGTCACGCCGCGGCGTGGGAGCACGCGGACACGGAATTTAGCAGCAGTCAGTAGCGAGCCAGTGGGTGTGTTGGACCTTCCATCGAGCTACGGACCCCCTTGAAGATGTCTCCCGCAGTCGGAGACGAAACGTTGGGAATTGACACAGAATTCATCAACCGACCACGGCATAACAGCCCGGATAATTATAATGGACAATGAGTTTGTTTGCCGAAATATCGTGGAGAACACACGAACTGACCTGGGCAGGCTCCAGAGAACTCTGCAACTTGGAAATACACCAGGAGAACATCAGTTCACATATTTTTAATGTCCTGCTGTAATCAGTTGTTACTCCTTTGTATTGATGACGCTGTTTTTTGCTTTTGTAAGGCATCGTCTAGACCAGGGTCTCCCACGGCATACCAAATCGCACAAAACCAGACGTGTGTGGGCCACGTGTCGGCAGAGGATCGGCCTGTTTCGCCTTTGCTCGGTCCTTAGCGGAAGTGTCCGGTACATCCTGACATTTCACTTAGTGTCGGGGTGCGGCATTTTTCGATCGTCACGACATTCTTCAGTTCGGCAAATCGTTACGTCAGCACTGTTTATCCTTCACTACTTGTTTGTGGTATGAAGAACGTTCACAGGTTCAGCGACTGTTCGCACAATAAGATGTAGTCTAGTCATTTACCGTCACAAGCTTTCAAACAGGAATGGAAATGACAGAAGAGGGGGATGAAAATTCTCAGTATTATTATGCTATCGCATAATCAACGGCTGCAGCACATTTGCTATGAAACGACGTTACTATATCATACAGAAAGAATTTAAAGATGTAGTTGACAATGAAAGAGGAAAAATATTACATCGATCGCAGACGGAATTCATTCTTTTGTATATCAAGAAGCCCTTGATGCTAAATTTGCACGGGTGGGGGACCTTAAGAGACTGGTGGTACAAATAGGAAAAAATAGGTTCAAATTATTCCAGTGTAATTTGCAGCAGTTTTCGATGGAACTGAATGAAGAGAAGGGACCCCTAAGGAGGCTTCATGTATTACTGCAAAGTTCGTCGGATAAGTCAAGGGGTAGGCCTAAAACGATTTTTCAATTTAAAACCCACTGTTATTGAATTCATGAAGGGATAAAGGAGTGCAGGAACTAAAATTAAAACATACTGAATGGAATGCAGACTTCGCATTGCAGGTGTACTTGGCTGCTCGCTGCCCACAATAAAACACTGCAAGGTGAGAAACATCTGGTATGGATTCATTTTAAAAGAAAATTGATTGTAGAGATGAGACAAACACAGTCCAGATGCCTAAGCTCGTTGGCGTAAAAATAAAATTTCGCTAAGTTTGAAGAAATCACGGTGTTCTTCAAAGAATCGGCAGGAAACTTTCCTAACTGCCAATTTTATTTCTGTTTTCAAGACCGTTTCAGTTGAAAGCGCCCCTGTGCATGTGTAGATCTAAATGATTGATCTGCAATGTTATTCCTGTTTAGAAAGACAACTCCATTTACGTTAAGTCTGTCGAGACATCTGCATTGTTTTCCTCAGTTTTGCACGCTTCTCCTTATGAGGTTCCAAAAGTGCTGTACACAGCTATTAGACAAAGAACTGCCTTCGGTTTTTTTGGGGGGGTCTTAATTTTTCTTCTTGCAATCACACTATGCGAATCTTTCAGAAAAAAACGGACGGAGAAAGTTGTGCAAAAGTTTTTTTTTCCTAGACAAATGACTCTGGCGATATTTCACATGAGCACTGTTGGACATCTTTTAGGAATGCTAATATTTTATTTTTGACCATCGATTACGGCCAATTTCATATCATCTGCGAGTCATAAAACCTATTTAACTTCATTGTTCACAATTGCAATTGACTGAGTAAACACTGCAGTTGTGGAATACGCAGTTGAATAGGTTTTGTGACCTGTGGATAGTCAGAAATTGACCAAGATAGTTAGTCAAACATGAAATAATTAATAGTTGAATAATTCAGTTTTTAACAAATAACATTTTTTATATTCTTTAACAGATGTGACACATTCTAGTGTCGTATTGCTATCTGATATTGACTAAGTAAATCCATACAGCCTGCCGTGGTGGCCGAGCGGTTCTAGGCGCTTCCGTCCGGAAGCGGGCCACTGCTGCGGTCGCAGGTTCGAATCCTGCCTAGGGCATGGATGTGTGTGATGTCCTTAGGTTAGTTAGGTTTAAGTAAAGTTTAGGCGACTGATGACCTTAGCTGTGAAGTCCCATAGTGCTTAGAGCCATTTGAACCAAATCCATACTCTCGTGAGAATGGTGTCATGGAAACCGCGAAGGAGATTAAATACTTTAAATTTAGCTGTAATCTATAACAGGTGAGGAGCGATTTATTGTCTCCTTCGAACATA
The DNA here is from genome assembly GCF_023897955.1 of Schistocerca gregaria. NCBI lineage: Eukaryota > Metazoa > Arthropoda > Insecta > Orthoptera > Acrididae > Schistocerca > Schistocerca gregaria. The sequence continues at coordinate 199,713,754 of NC_064923.1, forward strand.
GACTACACCGTTTTAAAGTAGTTTCTCATTTCCTCATTTTGTTAAAAGGCTTCTACGTTCTTCTCGCTTCACACTCGATATTGTTTATCCAAGAATTAGTCATGTAAAATAGCAGTAATGTCTACCTAAACTTCTTTACCGGATTTTTGTTCCATTATTTCTGAATTCAGAATTTTTCAGTGAAACGAGAAGTGAGAAATCATACGTGACTTTCGTTTAAACATTTAGTGAGAACGTCTTTCATTGCTGTGGCCTGTTAAGTATACAGAGATGGCCAAGCTACCCCTTGCATTCATCCTTTCATCTGGAGGCGTCTCAGTCGAGGACTTCCATATCCCTTTTCTTTTACTATTATAAATTACAAGTCCTCCTCATATTTCCGATAGGACATTTTCCTAACTACGTCGTTGTATGAGCTATGGAATTTTAAGTTTGCATTGCCTTAATAATCATTTCACAAGTGAAATCATTTTCGTCTAAATGTATCAAGAATAGTAACAGGCGGCTTCTGCACCGATTTTGCTTTCATAGAAAGAACCGTAACGCGGCACTAAAAAGATATCGCAGGCGTGCAATAATACTAGATTATTGCGTTGATTTGTTGCCGGTAGCCATTCGACGCTGTCGTGAACTTTTTCCTTTTTAACGCAGAAGTGGTAAACAAGATCGTAACTTCGGAATTTATCGCATTTCATGGGGCAGTTGTACGTTTTACCCTCCGATAACATTGTCGCGCACCGAAATCAACCCCCAGCTTTACTGTTTTACGAATGTTCCAAGGGCCTCGAAATGGCCAACACTCTTGGAGAATTGTTTCGGTTTATGGGGGGAACGACTTGTGAGGCTGCAGATTATTTTCATTCTTCTTCTGAAATCAGACAAGTACTCGCACTGTATAGGAAAGTACTGTGAAGTAAGATACGGAAAGAACTGATGTAATGTGTTCCACTGCATTTGCGATAGGCGTTTGTTCCAGAGAAATTAGCTCAGCAAGTATTTCCCCAATAACTGTAACGACTGTGTTACAGAAGTGACGTGATGTCTCTTCAGTCCCTGCCATTGCTATCGGCTAAAGGAGAAGGATCGCTAAGACGGTACATGTTAGTAAAGGAATGCACGTGTGAGTCAAGGACATGATTTTTTTTGTGTGTGTGTAGACCAATGCTGTTGACATTGCCCTCTGTTTTGACGTTTTTAAGAGTTAATAACTGTGATGTTAGGAAATACTTACGCTATTTTCTTTCGGTGAGAGACGTGCAGTAACTGCCCTTTTCCTCCCAAGACTCCCCAAAAATTTCTGTACTTCAATACTTCGTTCCCAAAGTAACTAATGTATGTGATTTCCCTCCACTACTTATCTCCCTGTTTCCTTAGACGTTCTTCTACTTTCAGGGTGCTTCTAACGCCATTTACTTAGAGGTCATCTCTACTCATTACATTATTCTCGGAAGTACATATCATAAAGACCTGTTATTTTTACCCGGTCGACAGTATTTCCGTAGCCTTCATTATTTCTTTTGTGATTAATGTAAACGCGGACTCCCTGACATAATTTCGAAGTATGTAAGATCTGGATCGCATGATTGCCCTCAACTGCCGGCCCCTACCGTCCCAACTACTAACGAGGATTCTAGATCATCCTTTACGAGCCCTCGATCTTATGCCGTGGACACAATATGTAAATGTGTATTTGGTGTCACGTATCTCCCACGTGGCACAGACACTTAATATTCCGCCGTCATGGTCCCATGATGCTAGCGGCATTGGGTTCATATATTTAACACGGCTTGCTATTGAAGATAAGATACGAGACTCTCACCCTCTCGCGGTGCAGAGGTGGTTTAGGTTTGTATCGTGTCACTGTAGAGCGACAGCTCCTTTTTATCAGCTCTTAAATGACGATCTGACGCCATGTCCTACGTTCCTAACCAGCCTGTTGATAGACGCCCTTGCACCTCTCTCTCTCTCTCTCTCTCTCTCTCTCTCTCTCTCTCTCTCTCTCCCGCCGCCCTTCATATACTTCCGTAATTTTTTTCCTCTAACTGAGCTACGTCCGTACTGCGATACTGTCGACGCACATGACATCCATGAAGGCGATCTGTGACTTTCTTCAGCAGCACAGGCCACCAAATGTTGAGGAGAAACGTCCCCTCGTCGACGGGCGTGCCATCTGGCGATCGGTGTGCGCTCCTTATCATGTCAAAGACGTCCAGTCTGCATGGTACCTTACAGCTTTCCAAGTGTAGTCAAGCGTTCACGGGATTCACCATCCAGACACCCCGTCGTGTGTCGCCTGTGGTGTTCTGAATACGACGAGCATCGCCTGTCTTACTGGTCGGCGATATACGTCTAGTTCTTAGTGCGAAAGTTGCTGGCTCTCATTACTCGTACAATTCTAGATACCTTCTCAACTGCAGCTCTCCCCGGACTCGCGATACTTCCCAGAAGCCAAGACAAACTCCGTGAAGTGGATTTGTGGACACACAATTCACTACTTGTTTGGGAGAAAAATGTACTTCATTTTGGTACTTCCTAAACGAACGCAATCCCAAATACAGACGATTTTTCTCCAGTTTCCTTTGTAGTGTGTTTCTTATCCCACCCCAGAGTTGGGCTGTTACTGCAACGCCGTTAACACTCTCAGAACCGGTTATTCTCTGGTCATTAGAATCTTCTCAGAAAAACATGCGTCGATAGTCCCACCGAGGCTGGCGATTTGACGCTCCCTCTTCCTCGCGACGTCTGTTTCCTTCTGCCCTCGGTGGCGTTGATAATAACTGTAAAAAAGTAAATATAAATAAATCATTGATTTTTTTCTTTGTACCTCTACTTCATGTTCCTTACGCTTTCCTTGATTCCTGGGGGAGAGAAACGGACACGGTGGCCTGGCCTTAGATTGCGACCCCTGTCATCTTTGCCTCCCCCCCCCCCCCCCACCTCTCCCATTGGGTGCCACGAAGCTTCGTTCGAAAAAACAACAGTTAACAGGAGATGCCGTGTTCGAATCCCGGTCCGGAACACATTTTTCACTCGTCGCCACTGATTCCGCATAAAGTCCCGACGCAGCTGGCATCAATATTTTCTTCCCTTTTCTGTGCCCGTCCACTTTCAATTTACATAACAGATATTGCATACGTCTTCCCTTTATTAGTCATTTAACAGCAAACTGAAATTAAGTTCATTGACCTAGAATAAATCGTATCTTTGAAAGTATACATGTTTTGACGTAATAAAATTAGTGAAGCTTTTATCACTTTAGGTAATTTAATAACTTGAAATGATTCTTTCTTCTCCGGCTGTGGTGATATGCTACACAAAAAAATAAATTTAAATACGCCGCGTAATGTCGGCCAGTTGTTGCCAGTCAAAGATCACTGCTGCTCGCTTTGCAGATTGAGGCTCTGAGCACTATCCGACTTAACATCTGAGGTCATCAGTCCCCTAGAACTTAGAACTGCTTAAATCTAACTAACCTAAGGACGTCAGTAACATCCACGCCCGAGGCAGGATTCGAACCTGCGACCGTAGCGGTGGCGCGGTTCCAGCCTGTAGCGCCTAGAACCGCTCGGCCACCCCTGCCGGCTTTCAATAATTAACAGACTGTGAATCTAAACTGGTAAATTTGGACGTCAGCAGTGCTGCGTCACGGCCCTGAAAGATCATCCTGAATAAACTGAAAATTCTTACCTGAAAGAAGTCGCCGGATAACGCGTATATATCTGCTCCTATAAGAAATTTTTCGGTGGCACAGCCCAGTGCAATGCTGACCGTTAGAATTATCATGTACAAAAAGAAACAACTGATTTTTCTTGACGATAATCGGGATGATCATGGATTCCAGAAATTAGTAAATTCTTTAAATTCAGATGAGTGACTGTCCAAAAAGTTAATTTTATAAAAAAGATTAGTATTAAAAGATTTTTAAAACATTGGACTTGATATAACAATAGTACAAATTTAGTTGTAACAAATTAGATATGCGCGCGACTGTTTTCATCTCAAGGTGGCCGAGCGGTTCTAGGCGCTACAGTCTGGAACCGCGCGACCGCTACGGTCGCAGGTTCGAATCCTGCCTCGGGCATGGAAGTGTGTGATGTCCTTAGGTTAGTTAGGTTTAAGATGTTCTAACAAGGGAACCTCCCCATCGCACCCCCCTCAGATTTAGTTATAAGTTGGCACAGTGGGTGGGCCTTGAAAAACTGAACACAGATCAATCGAGAAAACAGGAAGAAGTTGTGAGGAACTATGAAAAAAATAAGCAAAATATACAAACTGAGTAGTCCATGCGAAAGATAGGCAACATCAAGGACAGTGTGAGCTCAGGAGGGCCGTGGCCCGTGGTTAGCGTGAGCAGCTGCGGAACGAGAGGTTCTAGGTTCGAGTCTTCCCTCGAGTGAAATGTTTTATTTTTTATTTCCAGACAGTTATGAAAGTTCAGGCACTCACATATAATCAACTTCACCCTCCAAAATTTCAGGACATGTTCAGATTTGCTCGGACATATGCAGGATTTGACGGTCTATACAAGGAAAAATTTGAAAACGTTAAAAACATATGTTTTGACAGAGCACACGGAAAACTGTGCGACTGTGAAACTGTTGCATTCATTTGTTGCAGTTTATGTGACAAACTCTTATGTTTTCATCACTTTTGTGGGAGTGTTTATCACATCCACAAGAAATCTTAAATCGGGCAAGATAGAAGAATCTTTTTACCCATTCGCCAAATGTACAAAAAAATGGCTCTGAGCACTATGGGACTTAACATCTGTGGTCATCAGTCCCCTAGAACTTAAAACTACTTAAACCTAACCAACCTAAGGACATCACAGACATCCATGCCCGAGGCAGGATTCGAACCTGCGCCGTAGCAGTCGTGCGGTTCCGGACTGAGCGCCTGAACCACTAGAACCAAGTGTACAACTTAGGTGGGTCGACAACATATTCCTGTCATGTGACGCACATGCCGTCACCAGTGTCGTATAGAATATTTCAATCGTGTTTTGCTGTGGAGGAATCGATTGACGTATGAGCTTGCGATTAAATGTTTTCGGTTCCCATTGGAGAGGCACGTCCTTTCGTCTTCTAATCGCACGGTTTTGGGGTGCGGTCGCAAAACACAGACACTGTACTTATTACAGTGAACAGAGACGTCAATGAACGAACGGACAGACCATACCTTTGCGACAATAAAGAAAGTAAACTTTTCACACGACGGAAGACTTGAACCAAGGATATCTTATTCCGCAGCTACTCACTCTAACCACGGGACCACGGCGCTCCTGAGCTCATATTCTCCTTGATGTTGCTTATCTTGCGCATGGACTACTCAGTTTGTATATTTTGCTTATTTGTTTCATAGTTCCACACAACTTCTTCCTATTTTCTCGATTGATCAGTTTTCCAAAGCCTATCCACTGTGCCAACTTATAACTAAATGTGAGAGAGGTGCGATGGGGAAGTTCCCTTGTAAGTTCTAGGGGACTGATGACCTCAGCAGTTAAGTCCCATAGTGCTCAGAGCCATTTGAACCATTTTGAACCTTAGGTGCATTGACCCTACAGGGCAGGTATGAGTGAAGGCAATAAAAGCGTGCTAGCAATGTCAACGGAACCGTTCGCGAAACCTGTACGAGCGTCGTGAGTTGTGTGTCGTTTTGGAGGGTGTAGCCGCCAAAGAGGTCCCTCTCCGTTATTCCTCGCACCGCGCCACATCTGGGATGTACCGTACGTGAGAGAGCGACCGTTGGCGCGCACGCGATGAACTCTTCCCGGAGAGGCTGCTGACGGCACGTACAGGCGCGTACACGTGTTCGCGCAGCAACGTTTAATTTCTGTAATGTCTGGACGTCAGGAGGACGCGCCGCCAACATAAACAACGATACGAAGCACATAATAGCGGTCGTTCCATTTGAAATTCAAAGCAGGCGGCACGCTACGGCGCGACGCTATTGTTTCGCGTTTCCGAATACGCCCCTGTCGGCGGCCACGGCTCTTCCGGCGGCGGCCAAGCGGCAAGCAGAGGCGCCGGGGGCGGAGGCGGCGGTGGGGGCGGCAGCGGGGGCGGTTCCTGCGGGGGCGGTGCCAGCGGGAGTGCCGTGGCCGCTGACAAACGGCCAGTCCCAAATTGTTGTTATTATCTGAAAAAGGTCGTCCAGCTGCAGTTCATGACTCCGTCGACATAACGGTCATTAAATGCATTTGGTTACAGTACCTCAGCTGTGAAATCTGCAACATTGTGCAGAGTCATTGTATACACAGCGATATGATGTGACTTCTCGCGAACCGACGAAATGCCTGTTAACACACGGAGTAACTGAATAGTGTATGGGGTGCACGTCACTTAGGATCTGTGATAGCAACTACACTACTGGCCATTAAAATTGCTACACCAAGAAGAAATGCATATGATAAACGGGCATTCATTGGACAAATATATTGTGCTAGAACTGACATGTGATTGCATCTTCACGCAATTTGGGTGCATAGATCCTGAGAAATCAGTACCCAGAACAACCACCTCTAGCCGTAATAACGGCCTTCATATGCCTGGGCACTGAGTCAGACTGAGCTTCGATGGCGTATACAGCTACAGCTGCCCATGCAGCTTCAACACGATACCACAGTTCATCAAGAGTAGTGACTGGCGTATTGTGACGAGACAGTTGCTCGGCCACCATTGACCAGACGTTTTCAATTGGTGAGAGATCTGGAGAATGTGCTGGCCAGGGCAGCAGTCGAACATTTTCTGTATCCAGAAAGGCCCGTAAAGGACCTGCAACATGCGGTCGTGCATTATCCAGCTAATGTAGGGTTTCGCAGGGATCGAATGAAGGATAGAGCCACGGGTTGTAACACATCTGAAATGTAACGTCCAATGTTCAAAGTGCCGTCAATGCGAACAAGAGGTGACCGAGACGTGTAACCGATGGCACCCAATACCATCACGCCGGTTAATACGCCAGTATGGCGATGACGAATACACGCTTCCAATCTGCGTTCACCGCGATGTCGCCAAACACGGAACCTGGATTCATACGAAAAAATTACGCTTTGCCAATCGTGTACCCAGGCGCTCCTGTCTGTGATGCAGCGTTAAGGGTAACCGCAGCCATGGTCTCCGAGCTGACAGTCAATGCTGCTGCAAACGACGTCGAACTGTTCGTGCAGATGGTTGTTGTCTTGCAAACGTCCCCATCTGTTCACTCAGGGATCGAGACGTGGCTGCACGATCCGTTACAGCCATGCGGATAAGATGCCTATCATCTCGACTGCTAGTGATACGAGGCCGTTGGGATCCAGCAAGGCGTTCCGTATTATCCACCTCAACCCACCGATTCCATATTCTGCTAACAGTCATTGGATCTCCACCAACGCGAGCAGCAATTTCGCGATACGATAAACCGCAATCGCCATAGGCTACAATCCGACCTTTATCAAAGTCGGAAACGTGATGGTACGCATTTCTCCTCCTTACACGAGGCACCACAACAACGTTTGTGTATGAGAAATCGGTTGGAAACTTCTCTCATGTTAGCACGTTGTAGGTGTCGTCACCGGCGCCAACCTTGTGTGAATGCTCTGAAAAGCTAATCATTTGCATACCAGAGCGTCTTCTTCCTGTCGGTTAACTTTCGTGTCCGTAGCGCGTCATCTTCGTGGTGTAGCAATTTTAATGTAAGTTCCCTCACGTGTTCAGTATAACTCATTCCTCGACACATTACCGTGCAGTGCGAATAGCTGTCGAAAACGAACGAAGAAACTGCCATGTAGAAGAAGTCAACTTCCATAGAAGTAAGAATTCCAAGCGACTTTACATCATCAATGACCAGCTTGAAGGCCAAATGTAGTAGACTTCGCTCCCAGCAGATGAACAAGAAGATGTTACTAACATTCGGGACCTCGATTTTTGACCCCGATTTGACACGGTTTGAACACCGCGAAGATTTTATGGACGACCAGATTTTTTCAACGTGTTAGAGACCTAGAGCACCTGCTGCCGGCCAGGGAAGCAGTCGCGCGCCCTCTGTTTACTTATTTATTTTATTTTATTTAGCGTATCATACACCGTTGGAACAAGTGGACCATTTCCTCTACCTAGGAAGCATACTGTCATCTAACTGCTCATCTGGAAAAGATGTGGAGAATAGATTACGTGCTGCTCATGTAGCATTTGGACGTCTTACAAAGCGTGTCTTCCTGAATAAAGAGCTAACACTGTTCACCAAACTGACGGTGTACAAAGCTGTAGTCATTTCCACCCTGCTATATGGTTTCGAAACCTGGAAGAAACTAGAACGCTTCAACCAACAGACGCTAAGATAGATCATGAGCCTGAAATGGTTCATGAGAAAGCAAAAATATATAGCATGGAAGCTCTTCTCATTGGGCATCAACTGAGATGGGTCGGACATGACCAGGGGATGGAAAATGACAGACTTCCACGCCAAACGCTGTACAGCGAAGTGAGCACAGGTAAAAGGCCACGAGGTGCCCCTCTCAAACGTTATAAGGATCAGTACAAGAAAAATCTGAAAAACTTGAACATCGATTCGAGTAACTGGTCCACCTTAGCAGGAGATAGAAGTCTCTGGCGCTCAGTTACCTTAAATGCTGTTCTAAACTTTGAGATGGAACGTCAAAGAATGGAGAATGAGAAACGCCGGAGACGTAAACTCCTACAGGCTCAGCCACGTCCTCCACCTTCCATCAGCTGTAATGTCTGTGACCTCCTGTTCCACGCTAGGACTGGATTGCTAAGCCATCAACGATACTTCCACGCCTTAACCGTGACAAAGGAAATCTCAGGAGAGAAAAGAAAACTCGGACAAGGCGATGACGATGGCATTTAAGTACATTTCAGTATTGGATCACGTTATTCTAAGTTAGGGCCTACATAAAATTACATATATTCACAGACAAACATCTAGTCCTTGTATGTATTCGATGGATTTTTGGGATGCCACGAGGAATTCTTCAAAGTCCGCAAAGAACGCTGTAGCACTGCATGTGTTGGATGATCTGCTTAGGCACGCCGCAGTCACATGCTGGCGAAGACAGCAGTCCCCGTTTGAAGAGTGAGTCAGTACATCTTCCATGTCCAATTCTTAATCGGTTCAGAGTTGACCAGATCTTGCGAGGCTGTATTGAGGTAGGACAGAGCAGCACGAGCCACAAATGGTCTTGCGTTATCTTGTTGAAAGTAAACGACGCAGGGGTCACGAAGTTAGGTGCAGCTATCGACCGTAACACCTCAGAAAGGTCATAGATGATACTGAGATAACATCAATTGCAAACCAGAGGACTTGGTGTTGTGAATCTAATGGCAACCCAAGCTTTCGGCCCATATGAAATAGACTTCGATAAAAACAACTTTCCTGTAGCAGAGTGTTCGGCCGATCCATGGGTGGATGCCGAGAAAGCGGTGGGTATTGAGACAGAGTTTAAATTTGTTAGAAGCACCGTAATGTATTCCATACAACTCGGTTACACAGGCACCCTCGTTATAAACAATCACAACGACAAAGAGATATGTTGGTAACGCTGCGAAGGCTCCAAGCGAACTCCACGATTAGATTTGCTGACGCCGGTGCGGCCTCTCCTTAAGCCGGCTCGATGGAGACTCTACTCACTTGCGAAGCAGAGGCTGTGTCTACGAGGGATCTGGAAGGCGGTCACATGTGTTGCTGCCAACCTCTGGACTTGGAATGCCTGGTGTGGTATTGATAGTGTACGAAACCACTCAAAGTGACTAAACTCAGTTAATGATGACAAGTCCTGCAGTCCAGACTGCATACCAACTAGATTCCTTTCAGAGTATGTTGATATAATGGCTCCATTCTTACTCCTCAGAACCGCTCGCTCGACAAAAGATCCATACGTAAAGATTGGGAAGTTGCTCCCGTCACACCAAAACTCAAGAAAGGAAGCAGGAGTACCGACCCACAACAACGACGCCTTTTGGAGTAATATTTTGGAACCCGTGTTCGGACATTATGAATTACATCGAGGAAAACGATCTATTGACAGTCAGTACGGATTCAGAAAATTTCGTTCTTATAAAATAGAACTAGCTCTTTATTCTCAGTAATGACTGCTATCGACAGGGGATCTCCAATTGATTCCATATTTCTGAATCTAGTAAGAACTCTTGATACCGTTCCTCACAAGTGGCTTCCAATCAAATTGAGTGTCTATGAGCGTATAGAATATTGTCTCAGTTGTGCGACTGGATTCGTGATTTTCTGTCAGAAACCTCACAGCTCGTAGTAACTGTCGAAAAATAATCGAGTAAAACAAAAGTGATACGTGGCGCTCCCCAAGAAAGCGTTATAGGCCTTTGCTATTTCTCATTTGCATAAGTGATTTACGAGACAATCTGAGCATCCCTCTTAGATTGCTTCCAGATAATGCTGTCGTTTACTATCTCGCAAAGTAATCAGATGATAAAAACCAATTGAAAAAGTTTTCGACAGGATATTTGTGTTTTTTTTTTTATTTCAATGTCAATAAAGTTCACCAACAGCCGTATACTTTAAGGTATTTTATTTTATTTTGAAAGCAATCAGTTTCAGAATTCCATTTTGCCATCTTCAGGGCCCATACGCTTTTATCCAAATGAACGAATTTGTCGTATAGTGCCATAAATCATTGGATATCGTGAATTCCTATCGTCATACAATTTCTTTATACGAAGACGGGACAGCAACTGACGTTTTCTCGTCTTGTCAACGACAACCAAAATCAAAATGCTATTTCCGAACGAGAAAGCGGCAGTATACGGAACATACACTGTGTGCTTGCACTGAAATGCTAACCATTCACAGACCCAGGTGAGTATTAGGCTTTAAAATTTGCATCTCCTGGTTTTTTTCTCACGTAGTTCGAATGTTTATTGTGAAAAGCTCACGATAAATTTACAATTCAAAGTATTGGCCATCGCCGCCCACTACTTTCTCCCATATTTCCGGCGCCGTACGAGTCCCATGGCTGAAAAACCGGGCGTCTTTTGAGAAAATCTACGAATCGATCAAATTTTTCACTTTTTCATATGACTGAAGGGGCTAGTCAGCCTGGCCGGTGTGCCACTGACCGAAAAACATAGTAGACAGAGGGAGTAATGTTTGGAGAATATGGCGGGTGGGGTAGGACTTCCCGTTTCAACTTTTCCAAGTACGTTTTTAGGGACTTCCCGGCATAGGGTCGAGCATTGCCATGCTGCAGAATCACCTTTTAATGTCTATCACTAAACTGACGCCTTTTGTCCTTCAGTGCTCGGCTCAAACGCGTAAACTGTTTTCGATAACGATCTCCAGTGATTGTTTCCACCGGTTTTAGTAGCCATGTCGGTCTTCGACGTCGAAATCACCGTCCTTGAAGCGTTGACACCTTTCTCTGTACGTTCTTTCACTAATAGGTGTCTCTCCATAGGCTTTACAGAGCATTTTATGAGCCTCAGTGGTTGATTTCTATCACGTTAAAGCAAAAATTAAAACCTCCCTCAAATGACGAGACTTGGGGTCGTAAGCTGACATATTCATCCGAGAATAAATGTGTGATGCAATCATAAACCGACCAATATTTTCATGGCTTTTTATTTGCGAATGCCTAAGCTTATTGTGTGACACGACTTACCACGTCCACCATTACTAGAGAGCCTATATAGAGGGAGAGAGTGGCCAATGGTGACAGCGTCGCTGATTGGCTGAGAGCCGAGGACGCCATGTTTTTACCAAACTGACGCTGACTTGGTACGAGTATAAATAGATACTGTGCGTGATTCTGTACTATTGGTTCTCTTCAATGCTTATAACGCCAATTCCATTGTACAATAATGTACAGGTTGTAATACGGTAGGTATTGAAGGACTTTTGCATGTTCTCTGTCGGTTCTAATTACATAAATTACCTTACAGTCACTCTGTTGGTAGGATCTATGACGATGCTTTTAGAACTTCAAAACAATGTTAGAGGCAAAATTTTTATTTAAAATGATTTACTTAGTGTCACTAATAATATGAATTACAAAATCATCAAGGACAGTCAAGAGCGATGCCTGGTTGCTACGGTATTGCTATGGTCGCAGGTTCGAATTCTGCCTCAGGCATGGATGTGTGTGATGTCCTTAGGTTAGTTAGGTTCAAGTAGTTCTAAGTTCTAGGGGACTGATGACCTCAGAAGTTAAGTCCCATAGTGCTCAGAGCGATTTGAACCATTTTTTGCTACGCTGTTGGATGCAAAAGCTCTGGCGCCTCGCACTTAGCTCTGTAGTCTCGGCTGTTTACATTCCTGTAAATTATAATTATCTTGTGGATATTCAGTTACCTACTTTGAATTACTTTCTGCTGTTTCAGTAGAGTGCCTAAGTATTGACATTTTTCTAATTTTCTGTGGTATAGAGTCCCTAAAAGTGTGTACAGAATGACGTGTTTTTCCACATAAGAAAATGTTATAATATCGACGCACACTTAAAATGCATTATGTGGGGACGGAAAGAGACAAGAGTTTATCAATTTCAGTGATGAATATGCGCACGGAATAATCTGTAATAGCATCATGTACTCTGAGATATTTTAAATGAAACTTCTTTTTTCTTATCAGTCAGTTGTCACTGTTTATATAACATAATAAAATACAGCTGTTGAAATTCGGCAGACATACACACTGCTTCACGATACTTCAATTTGCTCACAAATTTATTAGGTCTATATAAACATAGACGAATGGCATTTGTTTTAGTACCGAGTATTAAGCTAGAAGATCTGCTTTGGTCTCAGGCGTCAAAGACGTGCCTTATTTTTCTCGTGAAGTGGCTAGCTGTATGCTTGCATCGATACCTAATTGCACGTCCCGCGCCCAATCTGGTAAAAACATGGCGGCCATAAACCGATTGGCCACTCTCTCCCTATATAGGTTCTCTAACCATTATTTGCCACTGCTGCCATCTATTGCAAAGCGGCGGAAACAAAGCTGCAGACCCAATAGTACACTGGAAGACTATATGCCATCGTCATGTTGCAATTTTAGAGGACAGCAGTGTAGCTTAACAGCCGATTTGTTTCATCACAATTTTCCTATTCTATCTGTGTCATTAATAACCTAGAGGCGGACGAGATGCGAAGCTGAGATCTTCGTTGCCGTTTCTCTCTGGTGTCACGATTTTCGCCTCGCGTCGTGGCGCACAAGGACGGATGCCGGAGTCTTCACAGCGTCGCAGGAAGCGGCAGGTTAGCTCCAGGGATGGTGCTGCTGCGTGCTATGATCCAGCGCATAGACTGTTGCATCCGGGGTGATGGCATCGCCATTGTGTGGCCATGGCCACGCTCCACGCTTGCAGAGTGCATTCACTTCCGGCATGACGCCACTGCCACCGCCATGGTCATTTTCAAACAATGCCTACACTTTATAAGGCTGGGGCTATCACCAACAGGAGACGATTTCCGCTCTGGAAGTTAGTAAAATGGAGCACCTGATGAGACATTTGGCAGGCTTAACTTCCTCCAGTCATATTGCCTATTAGCCCCCTCACCTTTTGTCATACCTACAACACCTTTATCGACCCGATGATTCTATCTTACTTGAAGAAATACACCACTACCTAAATTTTCTTAACTTTATTTACGCCAAGACGCGTTTGTGGTCGTCACGCTTCTACAGTTCGATTACTCATAATTGTCATAAGCGAGTTTCCCTATTTTATAAAAAGACATTACACAACATTTATCAAGCTGAAATAACTATATTGACACTGTACATTTCTTCTGTTACTTTTATACACAGTCGCCAAGTTTTTATAAGCATTTTTAGTAAGATTACACAAGTTTTTTTGAAACCAGTGCTGTACCATGGCGGGTATTGTTCTCATCTTGAGAAATCTGCGCGCTGTCATCACAAGAAAACGCCCTGGACTTTTGTTTCGCAAAGTTGTCTTCCTCCATGACAGTATTCGGCCTCATACAGTTCGAATGACCCAGACGGAGTTCAGAAGACTAAACTGGGATGTGTTGCCGAAGCCTCTATAATCACGATATCTTGCGACCAATTATTTTACCATATTCTCCCAAGTCAAAAGTCATCTTGGAGCCGGGCGGGGTGCCCGAGCGGTTCTAGGCGTTACAATCTAGAACCGTGTGACCACTACGGTCGCAGGTTCGAATCCTGCCTCGGGCATGGATGTGTGTGATGTCCTTAGGTTAGTTAGGTTTAAGTAGTTCTAAGTTCTAGGGGACTGATGACCTCAGAAGTTAAGTCCCATAGTGCTCAGAGCCAATGATCTTGGAGGTAAGCAGGACGATGAAGGCACATCAATAGTAAAGAGGTGGTTACGAGCATAGTACCCGATCGATTACATTGGTTACGAAAAACTTGTCACGTTACCAAAAACGCTTGGGAAAACAAAGTGACTATGTAGAAAAATAACAGCAGCATTGTAGCGGGTGGCGCAAAATGAGTGTTAAAAAGTAGTTGCCGCATCGGTGACCGAGTGGTTCTAGGCGCTTCAGTCCGGAACCGCGCGACTACTACGATCGCGGGTTCGACTCCTGCCTCTTTAGATTAGTTAGGTTTAGGTAGTTGTTAGTTCTAGGGGAATGATGACCTCAGATGTTAAGTCCCATAGTGGCCAGAGCCAGTTAAAAAGTAGTTTTCTACTGTGGTCAAATTGCGTGCCGTAAATGAGTCTCCTTGCGACATTGTTGTGTTGTAGCTCTAAAAATTCTGTAGCTCACTCACCTATGTATCAGTTCACATTTGAGAATGTAAGCACTACATTGGAATAGCGATTGCTGATCGTAGACATTTCGCGCAAATTCTGGACGTATCGTTGTGGTGAGACGCGCATTTAACAGCACACATTGTGTAACCAAAAATGCACGACACGAACTGCAATACACATTGTTCAGAGGAAGACGAAGAAATTACGTTACATGAACATGGGTCCGTAAACTGTTTGTTTCCATGTTGTAACTCATTTTCTCCAATGACTTTCAACGAGATCAGATTGTAAGTTTTCAGTCGGCATGTTTGGGAAGGCGACAACAATAAAAGCAAGTCATCAAAAATGGTTCAAATGGCTCTGAGCACTATGGGACATAACTGCTGTGGTCGTCAGTCCCCTAGAACTTAGAACTACTTAAACCTAACTAACCTAAGGACATCGGTCGCGCGGTTCCAGACTGTAGCGCCTAGAACCGCTCGGCCACCTCGGCCGGTAGCAAGTCATCAAGAAAGATTTTCTGTTAGTGTTTGGACTGACATTGTTAGTGACTGTTTGGTAGGACCTAACTATCTTCCATCCAGGCTCAACGGACAAAGCTATCACAATTTCGCAGAGAATGTTCTACCCGATATGTTAACAGACGTGCCTTCAGCTGCGCATGGTGGAGCACCTCCTCATTTTAGTGTTAACGTCGGTCGGCAACTAAGTAACCGTTTCGGAGACATATTGATAGGTAGAGATGGACCAATCGCCTGGGTCCACCACGCTCTCCAGTCCTAAACCAACTGAACTTTAACTTGCCGGGGAGAGGGGGGGGGGGGGGGGGGGGAGGAAAGTGTAAGCTCTTGTGTATACAACCCCACTAGTAAAAAACTATTTTGTGACTTATTTTCCGTTCATTAGCTTGGTTACGTCCAGTCCATTACAGTTATAATTACGTCTTTCGCTTCAGTTAGTGAAATATCCCTAAGTTTGTTTTTCAATACCTCCCACTAATCACCAGGATTAGATCTCCAGAGCAGCTTCCAATTCCTAAGTTAATTACCAGTTTTTACGTTAATAATCCATGTTTCACTGCTACAGGTTAAAATGAGTAAAATACACTGATTATATACTTCCAGTTCACTTCGGAATACTAATGTTCGAAACTTGATTTAGTCTATCAAAGGATTCCACACCCATGTAACACTTGTTCTCATTTCTTTTGTTGTTCTCTCCGTCAGAATTACACTGCCCAGTCACAGAAACGTGACTGCTTCTCGAAAGCCTAAACAGCGGACTTCTGCAGCGCGAACCTCTCCGAGACGTGCAGGAAGAGTGTCATTGAGGTTCTGTAAGCTGCAGGTAGGGATGTGAAGGCACGGCGAGTTCAGTATCGTTACCAGATGTCCTAGGTTTTCGGCCATGGCCAGTTCGATGTGGTCCTACAGATCCTCGATTGGATTTGAAACCACGGAGACTGGTGACCAGGAGAGTACGGTGAACTCATCTGGTGCTGAGCGAACCACACACGTACACTGCGAGCTGCGTGACACGTTGCATTGTCCTGCTGGTAGATGCCATCGTACCGAGAAAAAACAAATAGCATGTTAGAGTGGGCGTGGCAACTAAGGATAGATTAATACTTGTGTTGATCCATTGAGCCATACAGAATGACGAGATCACTCACGGATTGCCACGAAAACGTTCTCCAGAGCATTACGCGCAGTCCTCCGACCAGGACCCTTCTGAAGATTGCTGCAGTGCGTTTGTTTTCAGAGATTTCGCTTCGTACACGCCAACAGCCATCTGCCCTGTGTGGCGCAAAACGTGATCTATCTGAAAAGGCCACCTATTGCCACTCACTGAACGTCCAGTAGCGCTCGTCGACGAAGAACAGCAATCGGAATGGGTGAATGAACCAGACGCCTCCTGCAGAGGCCCACACGCAGCAATGTCCGCTGAACGGTTGTTGAGGGGACACTGTTGGTGGTTCATCTTGTCGGTCTGTTGCTTAGTAGTTGCACGTATATTCGGCCCGTAAATGCGCTACAGACCATTAAAATTGCTACACCAAGAAGCAATGCAGATGAAAAACCGGTATTCATTGGAGAAATATATTATACTAGAACTGGCATGTGTTTACATTTTCAGGCAATTTAGGTGCATGGATCCTGAGAAATCAGTACCCAAAACAACCACCTCTGAGCGTAATAACGGCCTTGATACGCCTGGACATTGAGTCAAACAGAGCTTGGATGGCGTGTACAGGTACAGCTGCCCATGCAGCTTCAACACGATACCACAGTTCATCAAGAGTAGTGACTGGCGTATTGTGACGAGCCAGTTGCTAGGCCACCATTGGCCAGACGTTTTCAGTTGTGAGAGATGTGGAGAAGGTGCTGGCCAGGGCAGCAGTCAAACATTTTCTGTAATCAGAAAGGCCCGAACAGAACCTGCAACACGCGGTCGTGCATTATCCTGATGAAATGTAGGGTTTCGCAGGGATCGAATAAAGGGTAGAGCCACAGGTCGTAACACACCTGAAATGTAACGTCCACTGTTCAAAGTGCCGTAAATGCGAACAACAGGTGACCGAGACCTGTAACCAATGGCACCCCATACCATCACGCCGGGTGATACTCCAGTATGGCGACGACGAATACACGCTTGCAATGTGCGTTCACCTCGATGTCGCCAAACACGGTTGCGACCATCATGATGCTGTAAACAGAACCCGGGTTCATCCGATAAAATGACGCTTTGCCATTCGTGCCCGTCTTTGAGTACACCATCGCTGACGCACGTGTATGTGATGCAGCGTCAAGAGTAACCGCAGCCATGGTGTCCGACCTGATAGTCCGTGCTGCTGGAAGCGTCATAGAACTGTTCGCGCAGATGGTTGTTGTCTTGCAAACGTTGAGACGTGGCTGCACGATCCGTTACAGCCATGCGCATAAAATGCCTGTCAGAAGAAAATGGTTCAAATGGCTCTGAGCACTATGGGACTCAACATCTTAGGTCATAAGTCCCCTAGAACGTAGAACTACTTAAACCTAACTAACCTAAGGACATCACACACACCCATGCCCGAGGCAGGATTCGAACCTGCGACCGTAGCAGTCCCGCGGTTCCGGACTGCAGCGTCAGAACCGCACGGCCACCGCGGCCGGCAAATGCCTGTCATCTCGATTGCTAGTGATACGAGGCCGTTGGGATCCAGCACGGCGTTCCGTATTACCCTTCTGATCTCACCGATTCCATATTCTTCTAACAGTCATTGGATCTCGACCAACGTGAGCAGCAGTGTCGCGGTACGATAAATCGCAATCGCGATAGGCTACAATCCGGCCTTTATCAAAGTCGGAAACGTGATGGTACGCATTTCTCCTCCTTACACGAGGCGTCACAAGAACGTTTCACCAGGCAACGCCGGTCAACTGCTGCTTGTGTATGAGAAATCGGTTGGAAACTTTCCTCATGTCAGCACGTTGTAGCTGTCGTCTCTGGCTCCAACCTTGTGTGAATGCTCTGAAAAGCTAATCATTTGCATATCATATCATCTTCTTCCTTTCGGTTAAATTTCGTGTCTGTAGCACGTGATCTTCGTGGTGTAGCAATTTTAATGGCCAGTAGTGTATCTTCGCAGCCGTCGTCCACCATTGTCGTCAATGCCCCTTGGTGTACCACCGTTCCCTCGACTCCGGTTTCGCATAGCGAGTGCCATTCTGCCATCCACGGTGTATTTTAACCATGGTGGGAAGCGAACAGTTTCCACACGTAGCCGTTTCAGAAATGTTCCACCGTTGGCCCGAAAACCAAAGACAGTTCCCTTTTGGACGTCAGATAAATCTCTACGTTTCCGCATTACCACAACGAGTGCACTGTTTTCCGGTCCCCCCCCCCCCCCCCCCCCCCGCCCCCTTCCTACACGCTCTATCCCTCTACTGCTGGTGCTGCCACCTACCGTCTATGAGTGGTTATTGCACTTTGACATCGAAGACAGGCGGTAGTCACATTGACTGGACTCAATCGTGTATTTTCTACTAACTTCACAGCAAGAACATGAAATCCGTACTGAATTACGTTGTTTTGGAAGTCCAAAGAGAAATATTTATTTTACTCTAATGAGATTAAACTGATTTCTGATTCGTGATTTCCTGTCAGGAAGGTCGCAGTTCGTAGTAATAGACGGCAAATCATCGAGTAAAACTGAAGTGATATCAGGTGTTCCCCAGGCAAGCGTCCTGATGTATATAAATGACCAGGGTGACAATCTGAGCAGTTATCTTTGGCTGTTCGCAGATGATGCTGTAATTTACCGTCTAGTAAGGTCATCCGAAGACCAGTATCAGTTGCAAAGCGATTTAGAAAAGATTGCTGTATGGTGTGGCAGGTGGCAGTTGACGCGCTAAATAACGAAAAGTGTGGGGTGATCCACGTGAGTTCCAAAAGAAATCCGTTGGAATTCGATTACTCGTTAAATACTACAATTCTCAAGGCTGTCAATTCAACTAAGTTAAAATTACGAACAACTTCAGTTGGAAAGAACGCATAGATAATATTGTGGGGAAGGCGAGCCAAAGGTTGCGTTTCATTGGCGGGACACTTAGAAGATGCAACAAGTCCCCTAAAGAGACAGCTTACACTACACTCGTTCGTCCTCTGTTAGAATATTGCTGCTCGGTGTGGGATCCTTACCAGGTGGGATTGACGGAGGACATCGAAAGGGTTCAAAAAAGGGCAGCTCGTTTTGTATTATCGCGTAGTAGGGGAGAAAGTGTGGCAGATATGATACGCGAGTTGGGATGGAAGTCATTAAACCAAAGACGTTTTTCGTCGCGGTGAGATCTATTTACGAAATTTCAGTCACCAATCTTCTCTTCTGAATGCGAAAATATTTTGTTTAGCCCAACCTACATAGGTAGGAATGATCATCAAAATAAAATAAGAGAAATCAGAGCTCGAACAGAAAGGTTTAGGCGTTCATTTTTCCCGTGCGCTTTTCGGGAGTGGAATGGTAGGGAGATAGTATGATTGTGGTTCGATGAACCCTCTGCCAAGCACTTAAATCTGGATTGCAGAGTAATCAAGTAGATGTAGATGTAGATTCCCTAGTGAGATCTAAAATAGTTCTTTCCTTGTGCTTTTAAACAATCTGGTTGATGGTATTGGCAGCTGCCTTAGACTCTCTGCCGATGATGCTGTAGTCTACAGGAATGTAGTATCACACGATACTTGTAACAAATCAGTGAGGATTTGCAGAAAATAAATGCGTGGTGTAATGACTGACAGTTATCTCTCAATATTAGTAAGTGTAACCTACTGCGTATAACAAGGCAAAAATCCTCATTAATGTACGAGTACAAAATAAATGCCCAGTCTTTGGAAGCGGTAACATCCGTCAAGTATCTGGGTATGACTATTCGAAATGATCTCATGTAGAATGATCAGATTACACAAGTAACGGGCAAAGCGAACTCTAGATTGCGGTTCATTGATAGAATCCTGTAACGATGCATTCCTTCAATAAAGGAAATACGAGGGCTATCCACAAAGTACATTACGTTTTGGAATTAAAAATAAATAAAGTATTGGAAATTTTTTATTATGTACAGATGAAAGCCACACTTAAATACTACTTTTCTGCATAGTTGCCATTTAAATTAAGGCACTTATCGTAGCGATGGACGAGCTTGGAAATTCCTTCGTCGTAAAATTTGGCCGCCTGCGCCTTCAACCACGTGGTTACCTCTTCTTGAAGCTGTGCGTCGTCATCAAAACGCTGCATAGCCAACCAGTTCTTCATTGCTGGGAATAAGTGGAAATCGTTCGGTGCCAGGTGGGGACTGTACGGCGGATGAGGAAACAACCCCCACTTAAAAGATTCGAGAACTTCACGAGTGGCCTTTGCCGTGTGTGCCCCGGCGTTGTCGTGAATCAGCAAGATCTTTGAGCCCAACTTTCCCCTGCGCTTGTTTTGTATTGCTCTTCTGAGGTTGTGCAGAGTTTGGCAATACCTTTGAGAGTTTATTGTAGTGCCTCTTTCCAGGAAATCCACAAAAATCACACCTTTTCTGTCCCAAATGACAGTCATTACGTGGTTGAAGGCGCAGGCGGCCGAATTTTACGATGAAGAAATTTCCAATCTCGTCCATCGCTACGATAAGTGCCTTAATTTGAATGGCAACTATGTATAAAAGTAGTGTTTAAGTGTGGCTTTCATATGTATCCAATAAAAAAATTTACAATACTTTATTTATGTTTAATTCCAAAACGTAATGTACTTTGTGGATAGCCCTCGTAGCTTACAATACGATAGTTCGCCCAGTCTTAGAGTATTGTAAGTCTGTATGGGACCGTTACCAGTTCGGTCTGATTCAAGAGATTGAGAAGTTCCAAAGAAGAGCGGCAAGATTCGTGACTGGTACGTTTAGCCATCGCGAGAGCGTTACGAATCTCATAGAAAGTTTGAACAAGGACGCACTTGCACATAGACAGCGCACTAAGCGGAAGGGGCTGCTCACTAAATTCCGAAATCCAATCTTCGCCAGGGATGAATATTATTACCACCAACTTCCAAATTGCGCAATGATCACAATTCAAAGATAAGGGAAATTAGAGCTCGTACTGAGGCGTTCAGACAGTCGTTTTTCCCTCGCGCGATCCGCAAGTGGAACAGACGGAGGAAAATATGACTTTGGCGTGAATTGTCCCCTCCGGCACACAACTTTGTGGCTAGCGGAGTATATATGTAGATTTGGAAACTGGCTATAAATAAAGTATCCTATCGTGTATAATAAGTGTTTACGGTGTACCTGGTTTATATTTATTTTGCTTTTGGCCGATATTCCAGAATTTAATTGATATGTGTTTGCAAAGAAGGGATAATGGAGCTACGCCCGTACTAGCATAATCATTTTTTTGTACGTTTCACTTATCACAAAATCTTGTAGTGAGGGATGTCATAAATTTGCTGTAGCACTGAATTCAAACATTCCTGCACGGAAATAAAGGCAAGATTGTTTGATAGACGTCGATGTTTTGTTCCCAGTTGTTCGTAATGAAAACAAACTGACATTACTGTAACGGGGCCAAAGGAATGCTTACATTCTGTTACACATGTGTTACTCGTCACTCATTTTCTTTGATAAACCTCTGGAGCGCAGCAAAATTTTTATAGTTCTTGACACCTAAAAATGATGTGAAAACTGCCTTTGACTCTCAGACGTTATTTTGTTCATCAGCAGGAATATTTTTCGTGGACTCTAAGAATTTCAGTGAGGTGGAATGGAGGGTAGGAGTAGCTAAAGCGACAGAAATCGATGCTGATGCGTCCTAACGGCTCTTTGTGGCTACGAACTTGAGCCACTGGACAACACTGCTTAACTGGCCTAACGAGTCGACAAATAAGGTTATTGTGATAGGCAGCCTGAAATCAGCAGGAGGAAACTGCAAAGCCCATTTCCCAGAGCAGCAAGGTCGGCTGACGTGAACTAGTTAAGCCCGCTAAAGGACGCATAATGGACATGGTGACCCCTAATAGGCTAAGCGTGATGGGAGGACTGCGCTGTTTGTGATGCGAATTCCTGTCAATCGATCGCGCACATCAATAACAGGAAATCTAAACGCATTCCCCATAACACCGTGTACGTCCACTGCCTGTTTCTCTGTCATCGTCATTAGGTTATTGAGTGGTTAGATGTCGCTGGCGTGTGCAATTTCGTGCCGCATTCACCTCTGAACAATGCTGCGTTTTTTTCTCTCTACTTGTGGTCAGCTTTCCAATGAAGCTCACAAAAGAACGCTTCCACATAAATGTTGCTTAGAAATCAAGTTCAAAGTTGCAGACATATTAGTTTGATCATCATGTAAAATAACAATACCTCAAATTATTATTTTAGTTAACAGCTCGTATAAAAAGCTTTATTTTCTGCTAGTCTTAAATTACCTGTCCGTCCAGCCATACCACAGTATATTCGTACGCGGCTGGCCAGCTTACATCAGTTCCCGAAGGTACGCTAGGAAAGAAAATTAGTTCCAATTTTGGCCACCAGGTGCTGCGAAATCCATTGAGCGGGAAGTACTGTCCATACATCTCACTGCAGGTCGTCCATTTCCATTGACAGACCCGTACACCTTATGCATGTCAGACATTTCAGCATACGTAAACCGCTACATGTTCACTGTTGTCGCCACATGGCGGAAATAACTGCCACTGAATCTGTGCGTTGACACAGAAGTCACTATTGATGGTAGTAGGCGGTGATGCTTACGGATGATTCTGTGTGTTTCCAGGCTTACCCCAGAGCCAAGCATCAATATACATACCCACTCGGCGACACCGACACAAGTTGACTTCAGAGACCCTATATTCCTTACCGAAATATACACTGATAAGCCAGAACATTATGACCACTGACCTGCTATCGATATTAACCCGTCCATGTGACAGAAGCGTCACCTGGCGAGGAATGTCTGCCACTGAGACACACGCACGGTGCATGTAGTACCAATCAGCGTGCTCTCTGTATGTAGAATGGGGAAGGCGCGCGATCTATCAGTTTGACCGAAGGCAGATTGCGATGGGCCGGGGGCTCGGCATGAGCATTTCGGAAACTGTCTGACTTGTCGGGTGTTCGGGGAGTGCTGTGGTGACTGTCTTCAACACGTGGCGAAACCAAGGTGAAACCACGTCCAGACATATCGGGGTTGGGTGGCCACCCCTCATTCCAGACATCGGACATCGTACGTTGGACAGATTGTGAGACAGGACAAGCGACGAACTGTGGCGGAACTGATATCAGACTTCAGTGCTGGGCAGAGTACAAGTGTGTCTGAACACAGGCCCTCTGACAGTCCTAACGGTGATATATAGGACGTAAAATCCCGTCTGAGGCGTGCGATCAGTTTTATGGTAATAATTGACAACCAATGTTGTACAATCGCATAAAGTCATGAGATGTTCAATTATTAGAACATGTTACGCGTTTCGGGATTGCACCCATCTTCAGACATCTGTTACGAAAAAGTACAAAGCATAAGTGAACAGCACATTCGATACGTCTCAACGTTACAGAAAATGAGATCGGGTCATATGAGCTACATACCTCATACTTCAACTCCTTCCTAACCATCAAGGCGTGCAGCTTTGGCAACTCAAAGAAAGTGTCCAATAGCATATTATTATAACTGCGACACAAGCAGTCTTGAAGCGTTTACTGACGCTAAACAAGTCAACCAGCAGCGAAGCGCCCGCGGTAGGGGGCGCTACATAGTCATGTGCTCCATACGTTCACATGTAATTTAATAATAATAAACTCAGCATGTGGCAGCTAACAGGCTGTAATTACGACTAGAAACCGGAATGGTACTTCCGTAAACGTTAACACTAAACAATTTTTCAAATCCTTTTTTAAAAACTCCAAAAATTTTACATTGCCTTACGATACTTAAAGCCACTGGCACTAAGCACAACTCTAACCATATGTCAATATAAAATAAATAATAGGCAGGGGGGCGGATTTCCTTCATGAATAAACCTTCCAACCTCCCAAATCTCTTAACGAATACCAACAAATTAAATACAACCAACAGTATCCATCGTAAACTAAAACCCTGTGATTAGCTTAGGTACGCAAACGTCTTAGGCGCCATGTGTTAAAGCCAACGGCAGCCACGTCGGCGGTAGCCATCCGCCTAATGAATTACAGCCAAGTAATATTCATGGGCCACAATTGCCCAAATGCCGGCCGATGTGGCCCAGCGTTTCTAGGCGATTCAGCAGGTTCGAATCCTGCCTCGTGTATGGATGTGTATGATGTCCTTAGGTTAGTTAGGTTTAATTTGTTTTAAGTTCTAGCGGACTGATGACCTGAGATGTTAAGTCCCATAGTGCTGAGAGCCATTTGAACCATTTTTTAATTGCCCAAATATAAGCCTTCAAACAACAACTTACACCGCTCTACCACATGGAAAAAAGTTTAACGGTGGGAGGAAGTACGTGTTACCCCTAACGGTGGGCCTCTCCAGCCGACGACCCATGCATTTGGCAATGTTCAAACCACGCCATCGGCAACTACGACTGACATGAGCATGTGACCATCGCCACTGGATGTTGGGTGAGTGGCAAAGTGATGTATGGTCTGATGAATCCCGATACGTTCTTCATCAAGCCAGTGGGAGGGAACGAATCCGTCGACTTCCAGAGGAAGAGCTCCATGACACTTGGTACGGCGGGGGATTGTTCCATTATGCTCTGGGGAACATTCTCGTGCTCATGCAAGGGTCCAGTGGATCTCGTGCAAGGCGAGGAGTATGGGACGCTGATTTCAGGCCACTTACCCGCTTCATGATGATCACGTTTCTCATGGCAGTGGCATTTTTCAACAAGATAATACGCCATTTCATAAAATCAGGAGCGTGATGGAGGAGTGGTTCGAGGGACACAGTGGCGAGTTCAAGTTAATGTGATGGCTCTCCAACCAGCCAGATCTGAACCCGATAGAACACATCTGGTATGAGGCGTCAGAGCTATTCCCCCTCTTTGGAATTTACGAGAATTAGGTGACTTGTAAGTGGAGATGTGGTGTCAACTTCCTCCAGTGAACTACCAAGGCCATGTTACGACACCTCTACGCCTTTATCCGTGCCATAGGTAGACACATACAGGCTGTCATGTAGGTGGTCATGATGTTCTGACAGAGTAATGTATATGTTTTGATGTTCTCCTTTTATTACACTACTGGCCATTAAAATTGCTACACCAAGAAGAAATGCAGATGATAAATGGGTATTCATTGGATAAATATATTATACTAGAACTGACATGTGATTAAATTTGCATGCAGTTTGGGTGCATAGATCCTGAGAAATCAGTACCCAGAACAAACACCTCTGCCTGTAATAATGGCTGATAACGGCGTTGATACGCCTCTGCATTGGGTCAAACAGAGCTTGGATGGCGTGTACAGGTGCAGCTGCCCATGCAGCTTCAACACGATATCACAGTTCATCAAGAGTAGTGATTGGCGTATTGTGACCAGCCAGTTGCTCGGCCACCATTGACCAGACGTTTTTAGTTTCTGAGAGATTTGGAGAATGTGCTGGCCAGGGCAGCAGTCGAACCTTTTCTGTATCCAGAAAGGCCCGTACAGGGTCTGCAACATGCGGTCGTGCATTATCCTGCTGAAATGTAGGGTTTCGCAGGGATCGAATGAAGAGTAGAGTCACGGGTCGTAACACATCTGAAATGTAACGTCCATGCGAACAAGAGGTGACCAAGACGTGTAACCAATGGCACCCTATACCATCACGCTAGGTGATGTGCCAGTATGGCGAAGACGAATATACGCTTCCAATGTGCGTTCACTGTGATGTCGCCAAACACGGTTGCGACCATCATGATGCTGTAAACAGAACCTGGATTCATCCGAAAAAATGACGTTTTGTCATTCGTGCACCCAGGTTCGTCGTTGAGTACACCATCGCAGGCGCTCCTGTCTGTGATGCAGCGTCATGGGTAACCGCAGCCATGGTCTCCGAGCTGATAGTCCATGCTGCTGCAAATGACGTCGAACTGTTCGTGCAGACGGTTGTTATCTTGCAAATGTCCCCATCTGTTATGGATCGAGACGTGACTGCACGATCCATTACAGCCATGCTGATAAGATGACTGTCATCTCGACTGCTAGTGATAAGAGGCCGTTGGGATCCAGAACGGCGTTCCGTATTACCCTACTGAACCCACCAATTCCATATTCTGCTAAGAGTGATTGGACCTCGACCAACGTGAGCAGCAATGTCGCGATACGATAAACCGCAATCGCGACAGGCTACAATCCGACGTTTATCAATGTCGGAAACGTGATGGTACGCATTTCTCCTCCTTACACGAGGCATCACAACAACGTTCCACCAGGCAACGCCGGTCAACTGCTGTTTGTGTATGAGAAATCGGTTGGAATCTTTCCTCATGTCAGCAGGTTGTAGGTGTCGCCACCTGCGCCAACCTTGTGTGAATGCTTTGAAAAGCTAATCATTTGCATATCACACCATCTTCTTCCTGTCGATTCAGTTTCGCGCCTGTAGCATATCTTAGTGGTGTAGCAATTTTAATGGCCAGTAGTGTAATTTGAACCAATAGTTTCGGAACACTTGCATACACGTAGAGCAATCGACGGGCGCTGCTGGCGCTAGCGGTCTTGGGCTCCCCGCGGTATTTCGGCTGACCCTCCACACGCGCTACCCGTGTCAGTGTGGGCCGGCAGCGACGCCCGGCCATAAGACGGCTGTCACGGCCGGCACCCAAGTCGCGAGACGGCGAGTGCGGAGAGCGGCTGCTCGCCTCGGCATGCAAATGACTCCGTTAAACGGACGCCAGCCCGGCTACAATGGGCTGCCGACGCGAACAATGGGACGCTTACATTGGAAGTAACATAAAATACGCCCCCTTGTGCTATTCGCCGACTTTTCCCCCCTTCTTTCTCCTCGGCCGCGGCCGCGCCACAATGAACGCTGAAACACGCCTTTTAGAACTTCGCACTCAGTCGCCAGAGTCCTGAGCCCACAGAGGCTGTTTAGCTGGCCTACCACTCTGCAGCTACAAAGCTGGCTGCCCATAGTGCTAGCTGCCGCTACGCTACTGCTTCCTATCAAACCCTCAGCCGCGGACAAGGTAGGCCTTTTCGCCTCAAAAACTGGACACAATAGAGGTAGAAAAAGGTGTGCATTCCGACTCCAGCCCCGCGAAATCTTGCGTAGATTGCACTTGTCTAATGCTATGATTGAATGCCAGTGCCAAGTCGACGTGAAGCGTGATCTGACAGTCGCCAGTAAACAGTGAATCTGACGAAGACACGTTTTTCAGACATTGTTTGAGTGCCCTGTTTCATATAAGTTGTACGAGGACTGTTCAAAAAAATTCGGAACATTCGTACTTTCGCGCCATTGGTGCTTTGCAGCGAAATGCGGTTGGCACCCCTGCACACGCTTGTGTCTAATGTGTAGCTGCGGAAAGTTTCATTACTGTATGGAAATGGAAATGAGCGTTTGGCGTCATTGGCCGGGAGGCCCCTTACGGGGCAGGTCCGGCCGCCTTGGTGCAGGTCTTATTACATTCGACGCCACACTGGGCGATCTGCACGCCGGATTGTGATGAAATTATGATGAAGATAATATCCAGTCCCTGAGCGGATAAAATCCTCGACCCAGCCGGGAATCGAACCCGGGCCCGTAGGACGACAATCCGTCACGCTGACCACTTTTTTATACTTTTTTATTTTATGTTTTCCACTTTTTTGTATTTATTTTCTTTTTCTCTTTTTTCTCTTTTTTTTTTTTAAATACAAAGAAAGAAAATTACCTCTTCCACTTCAAGCGTTGGCCCCTGTCACCCATACTACCCCTGTGGTGTGTGTACTGTAAGACCTTCGGTACACACACCATCAGATTATTTGACTTGTCGCTCTAGTGAAGTAGGTGAGTGTCAGCAATATGTCTCGTGGTCTTATCGTGGCGTGTTTATCTTCTGCCGTTACGTCAGACGATAGAAATGCTACCTACACGCTTAGAGTAACAGATTGACGGCGACCAACTTTAAACAGAACTTGATTAATTTTCACACACATTTATTAAAATAATAAAAATCATGGACATTAAATAACTTGATTCCGGATGCTGTTTACAATTGACAATCTGAAGTTCCTTTGGTCTTGGTACGTTAATCTTATTCTCACATATCTCTGATACTTGACAAAGTGTCTATTCATTTATCTTCATGGCTATGTACAGGAATATGTTAATCTTATTAGGCGCAGACTGAAACTTGACTATAGACTAGTACAGACTAATGTAGACTGCTACAGACAAATGCAGACTCGTACAGACCTATGCAGACTGACTAATCGGAGGTCTGTACACTCGTTATAATACCTCGAGCGTTCAGGTATCACTGCGCGAGTGTGACCCGCGAGGATACAAGGTTCTACGTTAGCAGCAGCAGGCTGCGTTACATATTAATACGCGGATCGGCGGAAGCAGAATTTGGTCCGTCTCTAAGACAGCGCCATCTCGTAGTGCGGAGACGGACGAGCGCTGCGCCTGCGCTGTTGTGCTTACCGGGAGCAGTGTATCAATTGTGGAGGAGAATATTTCGAAGGAGCCCACGCACAATAGGTAAGGGCAGAAAAATTTCTTGGATGAAGTTCCGCAATTTTTTTAGCAGACCTCGTATGACAGCAATCGTGCCCAGTTGTCACGATGAAAGAAAATGGTTAGCTCTCCGGAAGATATTGTTGTGGTTGGCAGGAGAGCCAACCGTATGATTAAAGGAGGCCGATATGCACGCGTTTTAGCTCACGCAGGCTGGCGTGAGGTCTGGAACATGACAAGAGAATTAGAATTGAGAAACACGGACGTAGCTGGTGGAATACTTAACTTTAATCCATTAATAAAGAGCGTCGCTCTTTATTGTACATGATTCACAATATCAATAGTACGGATACTGGCGCCTTGCTAGGTCGTAGCAAATAACGTAGCTGAAGGCTATGCTAACTATCGTCTCGGCAAATGACAGCGTAGAAGTCAGTGAACCATCGCTAGCGAAGTCGGCTGCACAACAACTGGGGCGAGTGCTAGGAAGTCTCTCTAGGCCTGCCGTGTGGCGGCGCTCGGTCTGCAATCACTGATAGTGGCGACACGCGGGTCCGACGTATACTACCGGACCGCGGCCGATTTAAAGGCTACCACCTAGCAAGTGTGGTGTCTGGCGGTGACACCACAGATATGTTTGCCATTTATAACCGGTGTAAAGACATATATCAACTTCTACCGATGTTATCCAGAATCGTTAGCTATAACATTTCCTTTTCTTGGCCCCACTTTTGTACACACTTCTCCTACTACCACAATACTAGAGTTGACGAGTTCAAATGCATTTGCCTGCGAATAATAGAACGTTTTTAATGGACGGTCACTTTCTACCGTGCGGCAGTGCCACAGAAAAAGGGTTCTAATGGCTCTGAGCACTATGGGACTTAACACCTGTGGTCATCAGTCCCCGAGAACTTCGAACTACTTAAACCTAACTAACTAAGGACATCACACACTTCCATGCCCGAGGCAGGATTCGAACCTGCGACCGTAGCGGTCACGCGTTTCCAGACTGAAGAGCCTAGAACCGCTCGGACACACCGGCCCAGTGCCACATGATAGAAAATTATTGTGGACTAATGCACAATATCCTACAACACATGTCCATTGCAGACGTCAGACTAGTTTTGATGCCCAGATCTGCCAAATCGCAGGTTGGTCGGCTGTTCGAAGATGCGCAGGAAGCCCGGAAGAAGTATCTGCGGCCTTACCGAGAATTTACGTGCCAATATTCCAGTGAGAGAACGATGCATGACTTATTCCGTTAGCTCTGGCATCTTCGCATCCAATCATCTCGAGATTCCAGACGATGACAACTGAAGACGATAAACAGATGCCACCTGGGATAAAGATCGACTTTTCGATCTGTCTCCCAGTGGACAACACGACAGCGGCCGTTCTGATAGCGATAATGACGCGCAGGAGTCGAATGGGGCTACGATTTCGACTGTGAAATGTAAAATATCGAACATAACATTTCCATTCGGCAATTTAGATTTCTGTTTAGTTGCCAGCGACCTCAAAACATTTTATACCCGAAGTTACTCGAATTCGCCAAATTTATAATTTTTCATCCGCCAGTTTTATAATTCCGACATCGGATTCGTCATCAGCGACCCCAGAAACCTAAAAAGAACCCAGTTTTGTGGGATTTTATTGCCGTTTCTTCTGTTACAGTATGCGCGGTGCGATTTTTGTGCGCGGACGTGCTCCAGACGTCTCTGTCCATTACCAGTAACCTTTTTGGCAAGCTGTGTGTTTATTACCTCTGGGTTTGTAACTTACGCATTGTTGTTCATACACTGGACATGCTGCAGTAAGACACAGTTATCAAGTAACATCGTGAACAAAAATTTCAGTGTGTACAGTTCGGATCCGTGCAGTAGGTTTTTCGCGAAAACGTCAGGATCAAATGCTGCCGGTTGCGGTGGACGAGCGGTTCTAGGCGCTTCAGTCCGGAACCGCGCGACTGCTACCATCGCAGATTCGAATCCTGCCTCGGGCATCGATGTGTGTGATGTCCTTAGGTTAGTTAGGTTTAAGTAGTTCTAAGTTCTACGAGACTGATGACCTCAGAAGTTATGTCCCATAGTGCTCAGAGCCATTTGAACCATCTGAACCCTAGGCGACGGTATCTTCCAACAGGTTAACTGTCCATGTTACAAGGCCAGATCATGTTACAGTGATTTGAGGACCATGTTAGTGAACTCACGTCGATATATTGTCTACCAAATTGTCCTGATCTGAAGCCGACAGAACTCATCTGGGAGACTATCGAGCATCAGCTCCGCGCCCGCAAACGAACGACCCGCAATTTACGAAAGTTACGTGATACGTGGACGGACATCTCGTTCTACATACCTCCAGAAATCTACCAATGACTTGTGTAACGTAAGCCACGTAGAATCGCTGCTTCATTAAGTCGCTGCTGTTAAGCAGGTGGTCGTCATGTTTCGGAAAATCAGAGTATAATATACCCTGGACAACTAATCGTACGGGTGGACAAGTAAATACTACAGTAGCCACAGGGGAAGGGAAATGCAGCCATGGCTCAACCGTCAGTTTCATTCAGTGACGAGTCACAGCTACAAAAGGGTTAACGTTAATTTATTGGAGGCCTTCATCCAGCATTGGTTCTCAACGGCTGATGAAGTTTAAGTGGTAAAACGTAATTACCACTAAACCTAGACTGCTTTCTTGCGCCTGTTCAGCCCTTCAGCAATGAATAAAATTATCTGGCGTGCACTCGGTGGCTTCATCCATCGCACTGAGGGTTTAAGAGAAGCAAATATTTCGTAGGACACTGCAGACGCGGTACGTGAGCACGTACACTACTGGCCCTTAAAATTGCTACACCAATAAGAAATGCAGATGATAAACGGGCATTCATTGGAGAAATACATTATACTAGAACTCACGTGTGATTACATTTTCACGCAATTTGGGTGCATAGATCCTGAGAAATCAGTACCCAGAACAACCACCTCTGGCCGTAATAACGGCCTTGATACGCCTGAGCATCGAGTCTAACAGAGATTGGATGGCGTGTACCATGCAGCTTCAACACGATACCACAGTTCATCAAGAGTAGTGACTGGCGTATTGTGACGAGCCAGTTGCTCGGCCACCATTGACCAGACGTTTTCAGTTGGTGAGAGATATGGAGAATGTGCTGGCCAGGGCAGCAGTCGAACCTTTTCTGTATGCAGAAAGGCCCATACAGGACCTGCAACATGCGGTCGTGCATTATCATGCTGAAATGTAGGGTTTCGCAGGGATCGAATGAAGAGTAGAGCCACGGGTCGTAACACATCTGAAATGTAACGTCCACTGTTCAAAGTGCCGTCAATGCGAACAAGAGGTGACCGAGACGTGTAACCAATGGCACCCCATACCAAACACGGATGCGACCATCATGATGCTATAAACAGAACCTGGATTCATCCGAAAAAATGACGTTTTGTCATTCGTGCACCCACGTTCGTCGTTGAGTTCACCATCGCATGTGCTCCTGTCTGTGATGCAGCGTCAAGGGTAACCGAAGCCATGGTCTCCGAGCTGATAGTCCATGGTGCTGCAAATGTCGTCTAACTGTTCATGCAGATGGTTGTTGTCTTGCAAAATTCCCCATCTGTTGACTCAGGGATCGAGATGTGGCTGCACGATCCGTTACAACCATGCGAATAAGATGCCTGTCATCTCGACTGCTAGTGATACGAGGCCGTTGGGATCCAGCACGGCGTTCCGTATTACCCTCCTGAACCTCCCGATTCCATATTTGCTAACAGTCATTGGATCTCGATCAACGCGAGCAGCAATGTCGCGATACGATAAACCGCAATCGCGATAGGCTACAATCCGACCTTTATCAAAGTCTGAAACGTATGGCACGCATTTCTCCTCCTTACACGAAGCATCACAACAACATTTCACCAGGCAACGCCGGTCATCTGCTGTTTGTTTATGAGAATTCTGTTCCAAAGTTTCCTCATGTGAGTACGATGTAGGTGTCGCCACCGCGCCAACCTTGTTTGAATGCTCTGAAAAGCTAATCATTTTCATATCACAGCATTTTCTTCCTGTCGGTTAAATTTCGCGTCTGTAGCACGTCATCTTCGTAGTGTGGCCATTTTAATGACCAGTAGTGTATTTACACTTCGCTCAATTGGTGGACTCACGTGCGCCTCCAGATGGCTGGCAGTCTACGGCAGATACCGATGGGAGCTCCCAAACGAGCAGGCTGCCATCGCGGCAAGCGCGTGTCTTGGCTTCGCATTCTTGCAAGAGGCCGCCGCTGCGCAGAGCAGAACAGCAGAACCAGTTCCGTGTAAATCATAAGGCCGCGCGCAGCGCCCCGCGCACCTGCCGAGCTGGCGTCCGCGTCTGCAGCCGACTCTGGGTCGCCCGGGGCCTCCTCAGGCGATGCCCGCAGCAAGGACATCTCGTGCCGCGCGCTGCGCAGCCCAAGTCTGAACGAGACGTCGTTTCCCAGCGTACGTTCCTCGCTGTGCAACACTGCAAACAGCCTTGGAGTTTAATTATACGGAGTGGGAAAATATAGGTGATCATCAAAGTTTCCGTTTGAGAGCTTCGCTGCAGCGTGTATGCAACGTAGCGCGACTCCGATGCGGGGTGGTCCATTGATAGTGACCGGGCCAAATATCTCACGAAATAAGCATCAAACGAAAAAACTTCAAAGAACGAAAGTCGTCTAGCTTGAAAGGGGGAACCAGATGGCGCTGTGGTTGGCCCGCTAGATGGCGCTGCCATAGGTCAAACGGATATCAAATGAGTTTTTTTTTAAATAGGAACCTCATTTTTATTACATATTAGTGTAGTACGTAAATAAATATGAATGCTTTTGTTGGACCACTTTTTTCGCTCTGTGATAGTTGGCGCTGTAATAGTCACAAACAGATGGCTCACAATTTTAGACGAACAGTTGGTAACAGGTAGGTTTTTTAAATTAAAATACAGAACGTAGTGACGTTTGAACATTTTGTTTCGGTTGTTCCAATGGAATACATATACCTTTGTGAACTTATCATTTCTGTGAACGCCTACTGTTACAGCGTGATTACTTGTAAATACCACATTAATTCAATAAATGCTTAAAATGATGTCCGTCAACCTCAATGGATTTGGTAATACGTGTAACGACATTCGTCTCAACAGCGAGTAGTTCGCCTTCCGTAATGTTCGCACATGCATTGGCAATGCGCTGACGCATGTTGTCAGGTGTTGTCGGTGGCTCACGATGGCAAATATACTTCAACTTTCCCCACAGAAAGAAATCCGGGGACGTCAGATCCGGTGAACGTGCGGGCCATGGTATGGTGCTTCGACGACCAATCCACCTGCCATGAAATATGCTATTCAATACCGCTTCAACCGCACGCGATCTATGTGCCGGACATCCATCATGTTAGAAGTACATCGCTATTCTGTCATCCACTGAAGTATCTTGTAGTAACATCGGTAGAACATTACGTAGGAAATCAGCATACATTGCACCGTTTAAATTGCCTTCGATAAAATGGGGGCCAATTGTCCTTCCTCCCAAAATGCCGCACCATACACTAACCCGCCAAGGTCGCTGATGTTCCACTTGTCGCAGCCATCGTGGATTTTCCGTTGCCCAATAGCGCATATTACGCCGGTTTACGTTACCGCTGTTGGTGAATGACGCTTCGTCGCTAAAAAGAACACGTGCAGAAAATCTGTCATCGTACCGTAATTTCTCTTGTGCCCAGTGGTAGAACTGTACACCACGTTCAAAGTCGTCGCAATGCAATTCCTGGTGCTTAGAAATATGGTATGGGTTCATTCGATGTTGACGTAGCAGTCTCAACATCGACGTTATTGAGATTCCCGATTCTCCTGCAATTTATCTGCAGCAGCGCGGTTCCGAACTGAAACGCCTAGAACCGCTTGGCCACAGAGGCCGGCTCTACCCATGTCCTATCGCCCATAAGAGTGGCGTATGTTGTAACTACAGTCTTCTTCATGAGTCCCTTAGTAAACCCCAAACTGCGATAAACGCATTTTCTTGTGTTTATGTCTGTAACCACATCTTCGATCCCGCGCATATCCCAGTTCCCATGTATCGTTGTGTAATCGCTGGGGACGATTGTGGTAAGGGCTCTCACTAAGTTACATTTGAGGTAAACAATCCTCTCGGAGGAACATCCGCAAGTGAGCATTATACTACAGGTTGAAAATACCGCTACAGTCGTAAGGTTCTTTTTATTTAACACACGACAGGTTTCGGGCTCTTATACGCCCGTCTTCACCGCGTCTTGTAGAAGTCCACCTCGGCGCTCGGTGTCACAGCATCAAGTTATGACACCTGAAGATGGGCGTATAAGAGCCCGAAGCCGGTCGTGTGTTAAATAAAAAGAACCTTACAACTGTAGCGGTATTTTCAACCCCTGGCTACGTTTGAGGATTTGGAAGGGGAGTGTTCTGCTGGTGTCATTTTCAAGAGGTACCTCAATGTCTGTGGGGGAATTGAAGCCCACACTCCCAAAACCAGAAAAGTTGTGATGTTGAACGCTGGGGTCTGTTACGATGTTCTCACTGATCCTGAATGTGTCCTATTCAGTTCGAGTCTGCACTTTGCGCTGGTCAGTCCTTTTCACAGATCCTCCTTTATGAAACTGCGCACTGTAATGTTGATAAATACAATTATCGTCTCCGAACTGTTCCTGTTCCATGGGCAGCACCTAATGCTGTAACCCGTCTTCATATCCTTCTGCATTTAGTGTTTTATTGAAAGCAATAAGGGGAAAATGCCTCCGTACCATAACACCACTCCCTCCTTACTTCACTTTTGGCTCTCCACATTTTGGAAGGTAACGTTTTTCAAGATTTCGCCAAACCCAACCCGTCCACCGTACCGGCACAGGGTAAAGTGAGATTCATCATACAAAATCACTCGTTTCTAGTCATTCACTATTCAGTGAATAGGTTAGGTTAGGTTCCCCTAGACAAAAGCATTCCTGAAATTTCGTTATTTTACATTAATTATTTTTTAGTGTTGCCTTTTTTTCCATCAGTGTACGAACCGCAAGGTGGCTTTCGGAGTACATTTCAGTGACGACGCTCTTTACACCACGTCAGTCTTCGCTTAGCTATGAGCACAGAAATTCGTGGCTTATCACGAGCAGCGCGGTCATTGCATTCCATTCATTTTAATTTCAACGCGCAGTCATCTTTTGGTAACACTTTGCTACTATCGAGCAATTTTTTCTGTTGCTTCCATATGGTTTTTTCCACTCACGCTCTGCAATGTTCGGCGGTCTCTATCCTTCTGTCTAGGTTTAGCTGTGACTATTCCTTAGCGTTCCCAGTTCACAGTCTCATCACCAGAAGTCAGCCTGGGAGGGTCTAGAAGGGCCGAAATGCTCCAGATGGATCTGTTACTCTGGTGGCAAACACTGACTGGTCCACGTTCAAAATCACTGAGTCCTCCAGAGTGAACTATTCTTTCTACTGTTTTTATACTGCACCCCCCCCCCCCATTCTTTTTGTACTGGCTGGTCCACCTCTCGTGACATCTAGTGATCAGTTATTCCAGATCAGATAGCGGTGTCCGTATACTTTTGATCACAAAAAGTGTAGAAAATAGAGCATGTGGAATGTGTTATGTGTAAAGGGAAAAGATTTCTTGTTATTTCCTGATCTTGGACTTCTCCCGATTGCCTTCCAAACGCCTTCCAGCCTTCCGCCCTCCTGTAATAGAGCTCCATCATCAAGACATTCAAGATAAGCCTTCTTATAAACAGGGTACCCATCGTGACCTGATACCCACATCAGATGGGACGGCCCTCTTATTACGTCTCCCCCGTTTAAGTGTGGAAGCCAGCGGTTTGAGGACCCGTTACCTCAGCTGTGGCCTTTCCACTGAGTCTTTTGCTCTGCGACTGGCTGCGCGCCCCTTCTGTAGAGCCTCCCGCCCCCCTCCACACCTCCACTCGTTCTTGCCTCTGCCGCGTATTTATGGCTCGATTACTTCGAATTGCGGCAGTTACTCAGGGCCAGACTTTCTCCGCCTCGTCAGCCTATCTCGGTGTATATGTTATTCAGCGGCTCGCGGCCCACGCTTTCCTACCTCGCCCTTCTGAACGTCTCCCCAAAGAAGACGCTGGAGGCGAATTTTCCTACTTTCCGCTACCTGTCCCTCTTCCTACCCACAGTGGAGACCGCATTCCGCCGAAAAATACTGTATCGGAGCTATAAAAGAACGTCAGTCGCTTTAGGTCGGTTCGTATAGCAGCTGCCACATGCCGTTGGATGCCATTTCTAGAAATCTCTCAACATTTTTTATTTTCAGAGCGAGCTGTCTTCGATAAAAGCAGCGATGCTGTATTTTATCATTACTTCGTCAAAGTTCCCAACCTCTTCACTAACAAAATACTTTCATTTGATCATTAGTTGATTCGAAGTCGTGGTTGTTAAAATCAGTGCTAATATGTACGCTTAATCATCTTTTACAAGGCGAAAACACTAGAACTGACGCATTCCGAAGGAGAAATCCGTCATACGAATCATTTTACAAGAATCTATAAAAATGTGAAAGATAAAAAAAGCAAGCATATTAAAAGTTAAAGTCACTTCCCATGTAACCGTTCCGCCCTAAAATGTGGTTCTACATAATTCTTCAAGGCGATAAAAGGAACCAGAATGAATAGGCGTATACGTCTTTAGTATCGGCAGCGTCAGAGCAACAGCCATTAGCTACGGCTGCATCTGAACATCACTTCTACTGTTCAAACAATTTTCGTTGTAGTTCGGGAAATCTCGGGTTCAGTTTGACCTTTTGATCCGCCAGCCATCTAGCGACTCCTGTTGGTACTATCACAACGGCTTGTCTTAGCATTTTTACTGCAATATCGATTTTAATAATAAGAATAACTTTGAAACACGGACTGAAATATCTTCTAGGGCGCAGGTCATTCGTAGTAGAGGCAACTCATACATCAATTCTAGATCGTAAAAAGATGTGTGTGAATTCCTAAGGGACCAAACTGCTGAGGTCATAGGTCCCTAGTCTTACACACTACTTAAACTAACTTATGCTAAGAACGACACATGCGCCCAAGGCCGAGGGAGGACTCGAACCTCCGGCAGGAGGGTACGAGATCGCAATCATGATTCTTTCCAATTCTCGAGGTTTCGTTCGTTCCGTGATCTAGTGATGTCTGATGGTATTAGCGCCAAGACGAGTCTTGCCCCTGTAATTCATTCTCGCGATAAAAAGTGCAGTAACTTATTAGATCTATTTCGCTTGTACAGCATTTAATTGCTTATTAACTGACTTGATTGTATCATCTGAATCATTTGCAACCTGCTTGGTAAATCATGGCGGCCTCTCATAAAGAAATAAAATACAACACAGTGGTCAGTCAAGTAATTTTTTTGGAGGACAACATTTTCGTCCTTGTCTGTTAGCTGTACTTAAAAATTAGCATAAATGTTTACGTATCCATGCGTACCGGTGGTGTATGAAAACATGTATTGCAAATTTTTTGAGACACAATAGGAGTTTGTGCGGTGGTAGAATTTAATGCTATTTCCTCCAGTGTTTCACGAAACCATCAGCTTTTAAGTAGAGCTTGTTGAAGTAGCTAGTTCGTAGTTTCTTGCCTATCACTGTATTTGTTCTGAGTGAGTGAAATGTCACGTAACTGTTCGAACACGCTCAATACTATATCGACCCTGCGGCGTATCGGGAAGTGTCGAGTCTGTTCGAGCGCGAATATCGTTTTTCCAACTCTATTAGCAGGCACGGTCTGTATACATCCAGGAAAGACCACCAGGAACACAAACACATAAGCACCGCGGCTGCACACTTTATATGCATCTACATTTACATTTATACTCCGAAAGCCACCCAACGGTGTGTGGCGGAGGGCACTTTTCGTGCCACTGTCATTACCTCCCTTTCCTGTTCCAGTCGCGTATGGTTTGCGGGAAGAACGACTGCCGGAAAGCCTCCGTGCGCGCTCGAATCTCTCTAATTTTACATTCGTGATCTCCTCGGGTGGCATAAGTGCGTAAACAGGAAATCAAAGAGACATGAATGATTAATGACAATGCACAGCCCTACAGAGCTGCTCAGCAGTTCGAATCTCGTCACAATAATTACTATAATAATTGAAGTAGCTAACCATAGACTGATATTATAAAAATCTACAAAGTTATTAAAACAGTTATTTGTGTCTCCTGTAGCCTGTTTGTTTAATGTACTGTAATTTTTCCCGTTACAGGTCGTAATCACAAAGTGTTCCAGTAGATACATGTTACCACCTCTATTTTGTATGTGCAAAACTGTGAGATCTTCTTAAGTGTAACCCGTTTCATGGATGTGCATGTGTACGGCCGACTTTTTGAAATGACCTGCGCATCCATACTTGAAGACGTACCTGTTCGCACAGTGTACGATCATAAGGAATTTACACACTTATGAACACTAATAATCTAAGATAACAAATTCAATATCGTGTATGCACTCGTCCATAGAAGTTTGGGATGCCATCTATGGAAATATTGCTATCTGGTATTATGATCCGTTATCGCTGTTGCTGCCAATTATGTAGGAAGTACTAGACGCCATTCTTGTCTTCATTGTTGATTTACACTATTTTCTTTTCCATTAGTTTGATTATATCGTATTTTTGTATTATCACTTCCCAGGTCTGCTTCCTCTATCAACCTTTTCCACAAATAGATGAAGTTTGTCTACAAAAGAGAAAAACAGTCTGTGTCAGCAGCAAATCGAAGATGAATCCGATATGTTACCTTAGCGATTCCACATAAAATTTTAGAATGGTGATGTTAGTTGTTGATTTCTGGTATCGAGTAATTATTTCCAGAATCTTTCGAACCCATAAACACAAACAAGACCACAATCACGCCATGCCATCCAGCCACTAGTACACGAGCGAGCGCTTTCACCAATCGTGGAAACGACTGAACAACAAATTATCAGCAATTAACGGGAGAAATACTCTCCTTAAGTTTTCAGAACTTTGACTGTATGCCACAGAGTGGAGCCAGTCGTGAAGAAAGCATTCTTAGGGGACACTAGACAAGAAAATAACAATGACATCGAAACTGATCAATTGTGCACAGTCATTCGATAAAATATAGCCTTGCTGGAAAACAACTCCATTTAGCAAATTTATAATGACTGTGGAACCATGAACATAGAAACACCTTAAAGAGTGATGCTCCCAAGGCTACAGAATCGTATAAGTGTGCTTCGTGGCCTCACTTATTTCCTATATAAACCCCCGGCACACTGCAGTTATTCAGGTAGTCAACTTATCCTAGTCATTCTTGTCCCTTGTGTCAGCTACATATTGCAAGGGACAGCAATAAATCGTTTTATTTTATGGTCAAATTCGATGTTATTTTTTACGAATGTCGAGGATATCTTTTTCTAAATTGTATGTAATGCTTTGCAGATTTGTTCGTACTGTTTTACCAAATTCTATGTTCTTGTTTTGGCAGTTTCTGTATTATTTTTGACCAAATACCATATTATTTTGCCAAATTCGGTATTATTTTTTGCCGAACTCTTTATCTTTTTGCCAATTTTGATGTTATATTTTATCCGTTTTTTTGTTATTTTTTGGCCTAATTTGGCGTTCTTTTCCAAATTCGATGTTACTTTTCGCCAAATTCGGTGTTATTGTTTAAATTTCGTACGCGGGAAGTGAACTATCATTTGAAGATTGAGTGAACCTCAGCCTTGAGGAGATTAGATGTCAAAATGCAATTTCAACACTTAATGACTACAGCTACAGTAATTAGTGAACTGCCGTCCTGAGATTTGTAACACTTTTGTATGACAAACTTACAAATTTTCACGGTGTGCTGCAAACGTCGCTGATTTCGCATTCTTTCGCTAAAAACCACTAATTTCGAGTTATTTTTCGCTTTATATTGTTCGCGAATTTTTCCTGTCCCTAAGTATTGCTTAGTAAAAGTGCGGCATAGCAAGTGCGGGCGTGACACTATTCTCTGTGAGGTCTCCAAGCCGCGATGACTTTGATAGCCTTGTGCGGAGGTTGCAGACGCAGTGACCGCTCTCTCCGGAACAAGCGCGCAATGCATCAGCCTTATAAATAGCGGCGCCTGTCCACGGACTCTTTATTGGGGCTGGACCCCGGCTACAACAAGTGCATACACGTTTGCTGACGTCACCTACGAGTTTCAACCATCAAGTCTCAGCAGCAACACTCTTCGTGTTTGCCATGTCTTTGAACCAACGGACGATGAAAGACGTAGGAGCCCGTTATGCAGACATTCAGAAAGATCCACCGTTTTTTTTTGTTTTTTTTTTTGCAAAAACAGACAGAATCCGTTCATAAAATTTTATTATATCCATAAGAAATGGTTGATGAAAGCAATGCTTTTCTTTGTACTAAAATATTATTTGCTTCTGACATATGGATTTCTGTGTGACCTGTTTCGGCAAAAATACTCATAATCAAGCTTGTTTTTCGTCGTCTTCGTTTCTTCTTCTTCTTCTTCTTCTTCTTCTCCTCCTCCTCCTCCTCATCATCATGAATTAGGCCTTGTTCAACCCGATGTAGCTACGCTCGGTTCCTCCAACGGTTTTCTGGCTTAGATGCATTTTTTACCTTGCGGAATATATTTCTAAAAATGTAGTGGTAACCGTGACTCCTCCATTCGCAACAGATGGGACTTACATTTTTGCCTGTTTTCTTCAACCATTTCATTTATATGAAATATTTTCAGTTCTTTCCTAATATCTATATTTCCTTTATAATCTAAATCTATGTGTCATGGTGTGTTCCCGAGAAATCTCATTTCATTGGCCTGGAATGTTATTTTATCTTTTTCTTCCCATTACCCAGCATTCGCTTCCGCACAACAATGCTGGTACCGACATAACTTTATAAAATTCTAGACAAGTCCATTCTTACGTCATGTTGGAAGATCTTCTAATGGTACCGTTTAAGTTACTGAAATTCTCAATCTTGTCTTGCTGATCCAGGACTCAGCACTTTAGCTTAGTCCCTGAAAAAACAGTAGTATTCAATGAACTGTGGATGAAGCCCGAACAAGAGGCATTACATGCATTGAGCGAAAATAATAGTGCATTAATATTGGCTAGCTTCTAGCTGAAATCTAGATCTGCCAATAAAATTTAAAAAAGGACGACTGATCGCTGCAATTCATAATTTACAAGTCAATATAACAGTTGCTGAGTGCAACAGCTTTCTGAATGGAAGGTAACCTGATTAACTACATAAATGATTATTAAGTTTATGCGGAACCCTCAGGGTGTGAGCGCTACTCGCACTTGGCCAGTTTTTATACTGATGCTGAGATGCTACATATCTGACACATTTTGTGTAGTTCATAAGCGGGTCTCTAGATATATTTTGTGTAGTTCGTAGCCAACTCTCTATAGTCCATCTTCACCGTTCGAAATTAAAATTCGATCATCTGCAAAATAGCATCGTCATTACGTAATCTTGTTGGTTAAAATCGTTTATTGTAAAAATTTCGTGTGTTGTTTGCGAAGTGTGAGCTTCTGGATAGTTTTGGTGCTTTTACTATAATGTAATCACATGCGATTTTGCAGTCACTGATGTCTTTTTCTGTAGGTACCAGCGAATTTGAAAATAACTTCTACTTCATGATTTCCTTTTGTCCTCTTATGCTCACAGTCACACACATTACGCACCGAATAAACAGTTGACAGTTCACAGTATAACGGAACTTAACTCCTCCCGAACATGCCATGAAGGCCCAACAGTACCGACAGGCGTCACTGGATACTGATATGGAGGGGCATGTGGTCAGCACACCGCTCAAATGGCTCTGAGCACTATGGGATCAGCACACCGCTATTCCGGTCGTGTGTCAGTTTATGCGACCGGAGCCGATACTTCTCAATCAAGAAGCTCCTCAGTTTGCCGCACAAGGGGTGAGTGCACCCCGCTTGCAAACAGCGCTCGGCAGACCGGATGGTCACCCATCAAAGTGCTAGCCCAGCCCGACAGCGCTTACGTTCGGTGCCGTCCATAATGTATGCTACTCTTTAGTTAGGCTACTTTTCGTATATAATCTTAACAATAATTTTCTTACATATTACTTACAACGATTCTTATTTTTATATATCTTTATTTTGCTTATTTAAAGATAGTGCAGAAAAACCTGAAGAAATGTGGTCAATCACTTTCGAATATTTCAATCAGTATCGTAATATATTTGTTCCTCCAACAGACCGGTTTTTTTGTCTTTATTTAGTCGGTGGGGTGCAGTACTCTAACATTTTGATCTGAATTTTCAAAATGTATGTCTTGTAGTGTGTGACTACTGTTTATGTACGTCTGTTGAGTATGTAGGATGTAATGTGCTCTGTGTAAGTGGCGTGAACATCTCCACCTATTTGTCGTAACGCGAATATGGAGTGTTCCTGTTATTTTACGCGTTTAAGAATCTGAATATGGAGCATGATTACCCTTCATATTATATATTACCTTCTGTAGTAGTTTATTAGACATAGAGAATACAATTTTTAATTTGTGTGTTTTGAACACATTTGCAGTCTTTGTGATATCTTGCCTTTGTATCTCATGCTGGACATACATTTCTTTTTGTCTTTCTCTTTTGTAGTATGGTTTGTGTTTGGTTCTTTCCGTTTGCCCAGTGCTGAGTTGTCTGTTAGCACTGACAACTTCACGCAAACACCACTGTTCTCGATCGTTACGCGAAGGACGCCTCCCACTGCGTTATCTGTTGTGAGGGGCAATGTCTGAAATTTGGTATTCTCGGCACACTCTTGACACTGTTCGTGTTGGAATACTGAATTCCCCAACGATTTCCGAAATGGAATGTTCCATGCGTCTACCTCCAACTACCATTCCGCGTTCAAAGTCTGCTAACTTTGTCGTGCGGCCGTAAGAACGTCGGAAACATTTTCACATGAATTTCCTGAGTACAAATGACAGCTCTGACAATGGACTGGCATTTTACACCTTGCATACGCGATACTTCCGCCATCTGTATATATGCTTATCACTAGACGATAATTTTTGTCACCTCAGTGAAGAATGATGTAGGGATTCACACACTGCGTAAA
The DNA here is from genome assembly GCF_023897955.1 of Schistocerca gregaria. NCBI lineage: Eukaryota > Metazoa > Arthropoda > Insecta > Orthoptera > Acrididae > Schistocerca > Schistocerca gregaria. The sequence goes on from NC_064923.1 coordinate 199,757,724, forward strand.
TCACGCCTAAACATGAAACTTCCTGGCAGATTAAAACTGTGTGCCGGACCGAGACTCGAACTCGGGACCTTTGCCTTTCGCGAGCAAGTGCTCTACCATCTGAGCTACCCAAGCACGACTCATGCCCCGTAATCATAGCATCACTTCTGCAGTACCCCGTCTCCTACCTTCCAATCTTAACAGAAGCTCTCCTGCGAACCTTGCAGAACTAGCACTCCTGAAAGAAAGGATGTTGCGGAGACATGGCTTATCCACAGCCTGGGGGATGTTACCAGAATGAGATTTTCACTCTGCAGCGGAGAGGGGGCTTTTATGAAACTTCCTGGCAGAGTAAAACTGTGTGCCGTTTCGAGTCTCGGTCCGGCACACAGTTTTAATCTGCCAGGAAGTTTCATATCAGCGCACACTCCGCTACAGAGTGAAAATCTCATTCTGGACGCCTAAACATGTTGGAACAAACTAAAAACGTTCTAAATTCCAGGGAATTATTCCCGAAACGTGTCGTGCAGAAGCTAAATAAAGGATAACTGCAACTGGTAGCAGCACTTTTATAGCAAACAAAACCATTTACATAATTATTTATGAAAGCGAGAGCACGCAAAACAAAAAGATTTCCATTGATGTTGATAACCGTTTTACTCGTGTAATCCCGCCAATGGACGAACCTGAAGGTCACTGTATTGCCGATCGCATCGACATATTGTTTTCTACCATCTCAGCTTTGCCCTGTGGCGATACACTTTGGTCGTATTCAACTGTCCGCTTTCACCTTCTTTGACTAGTCTCTTTATACCTCCCGGAAACTCGTAATACAATCATGGCTTCCCAGAGGAGCTGTTTTGAGCCCAACTTACGGTGCCTGTGAAACAATGTGTGATGTGCTCGTAGATACAAGTATGAAATTGAACAAGGTGGAGTACAATTTTTTTATGGCGTTGTCGAACAAGTGTGTAAACTCCAGACTGGTAAGTAACATGTGATTTGAGGCAGAGCTCAATATTATTACATGATTGAGGAAAGTGTAAGAGCAAGAAGACACTGCTCTCTATATCTTCAGTACTTAAAGATACATTCCAGACGGCTGTCAGCGCCACCTGTAGTAAGAACTTGACGCAACCTGTCCTGTACAGACATTCTGAAACAGTTGTTACACAGACGCCTCGTGCTCAAGACAGGATTCGATCCCATAACCGCACGGTACTCGTGTACCTGGTCAACGAGCACAGGTATCAGGCCGATGCGTTACTTTTTGTCAGTAGTGAAAAACAGGTGCAAAATGGCCTTCGTGTCGGCAGGATATTACGTGTCAGAGCAACTCACCGAGGTGGCTTCCGCTTGCTCAACAGCGTGAAGCTGCTCTTAGTCATAACGAGCAGCCCTGTCCTTACACACGGCAACCTGTCACAGACACACATTAAGTCTCTTTAGAGGCATTCCTGCTGGTGGTCACTGGCGTCCCTCAACGTAACGTGGAGAAAAATTATGATGCAGATGACCGTAGTGTAGGATCGACATAATTAAAACTTTCGCTACTTGAGAGGGCCCTAATGGAAAAGGAGCGATACGGGCACTTTGTGAAAACATTAGTAAGGACATCGAAGAGAAATAATTAGGGACAGGAATAACTGATTTTAGGTTCAAATTCGGTGTGTTATCCTAAGACCCTGCCAGTGATAGAGAAAGAATTAGACTCTGTCTGTCACCTCACTGTTGTATTGTTTTCTTTTCCATTAATTGTTTATACATTTTTGTCGTACTATAATTGATTCATAGGTGTACTTACTGTGTTAGGTCCTATTCGTTGTTGTGTTTTTTGCACCAGATGAAAATAGTGCAAAGTATTCAGTAGATTGACGGTGGTTCCGAAATGATACATTAATAGGTATTTTTACTGCTTTTCCCCAGCTTAAGGATGTAGAAACTCCCTCCTATGGCTGCAAAGAACGATTTATGTGATATGGAACCTTCTTCTCTGATACACCTATCAATTTTGACTTTTTCACTATGAAACACAATAATTTATTAGTATAACGGTGTTAGCATTATTATTCGTGCTTCTGCCCTGAGCTGCTTACTTGCTTTTATTAAGCTTATTTTTCATCACATGCGCAAAATGACGAAATACGTAAAGGAACCTCTAAAGGCCTGAAATCTATACCACATGTTCTCTCAGCATTACGAAGAAATGAAATACATCAAGCACAAACTTTTCAATACTGACATTATTTTGTTTAGATATATAAATACAAGGAATACAGACATAGAAAGCGACGATGAAGAAACCCCGTTCCCTTTCTAACCCTCCTCTCTCGTACGTAATGGAATTCGTCGATCTATAGAATAAACTATAGAAAGTTCGACTGCATAAGTTTTAGGAAACATCAAAAACCAAATAAATAGGCAAATTAATATCTATGCACGATTTACCATCCTGATGGATATCGCGACTCTGCGCTCAGCATAATGTTTCTCCATTCAGGAAACAGATCAGAATACATTAGTGGGCTCACAACAGAATCATGCGCCAAACGTAACATTACTCTGTCGCTTCACAGACTCTTAAAGTTTTCTGCGTTCCCAAGCTCAGAGAGAGGAAGAGATGTAAGACAGATATTTGTTTGTTTATTTACAGGGCACGAGAGATAATGTTGATTTTAGGTCTGCTTACACCGTCAGGTCCTACTCGTTGTTGATGTTTATCTGCCCCAGTGAACAAACAGTCCTAAGTATTGTTATCATGGCAATAACTTAGCGTAAGCTGTAACTTTGATGTTCATCTTCTTCAGTATACGGTATTGAGATATGTCGAATCGGTGCCCAGTTTCTCAAGGGCTTTTAATACATCTCTGAAATTGAGTCGAAAGCTTTCTCGAAACTTATGTAGGAACGTTTTAGTCATCGCTCTGATCTGTAACTTCGTTAACAGTTTACAAACGATATACTGTGCGATACCCACTTCTAAAGCAAGTTGGTAAGTGTACCTGATTTAAATATGTTTTTGGTGGTAGTTTCAGTGGATATCTTGTTCACTGCGGAAAGGAGGCAGGTAGATTAGTAGGTTTTTTTTTTTTGCCTTTTATCTGTCTCCTTCCTTATGGAGTGAGAAATTTACACTGTTGTTGTTGTTGTGGTCTTCAGTCCTGACATTGGTTTGATGCAGCTCTCCATGCTACTCTATCCTGTGCAAGCTGCTTCATCTCCCAGTACCTACTGCAACCAACATCCTTCTGAATCTGCTTAGTGCATTCATCTCTTGGTCTCCCTCTACGATTATTACCCTCCACGCTGCCCTCCAATACTAAATTGGTGATCCCTTGATGCCTCACAACATGTCGTACCAACCGATCCCTTCTTCTGGTCAAGTTGTGCCACAAACTTCTCTTCTCCCCAATCCTATTCATTACTTCATTAGTTATGTGATCTACCCATCTAATCTTCAGTATTATTCTGTAGCACCAAATTTCGAAAGCTTCTATTCTCTTCTTGTCCAAACTATTTATCGTCCATGTTTCACTTCCATACATGGCTAACTCCATACAAATACTTTCAGAAACGACTTCCTGACACTTAAATCTGTACTCGATGTTAACAAATTTCTCTCCTTCAGAAACGCTTTCCTTGCAATTGCCAGTCTACATTTAATATCCTCTCTACTTCGACCATCATCAGTTATTTTGCTCCCCAAATAGCAAAACTCCTTTACTACTTTAAGTGTCTCATTCCCTAATCTAATTTCCTCAGCATCACTCGACTTAATCCGACTACATTCCATTATCCTCGTTTTGCTTTTGTTGATGTTCATCTTGTATCCTCCTTTCAAGACACTGTGAATTTCGTTCAGCTGCTCTTCCAAGTGCTTTGCTGTCTCTGACAGAATTACAATGTCATCGGTGAACCTCAAACTTATTATTTCTTCTCCATGAATTTTAATACCTACTCCGATTTTTTCTTTTGTTTCCTTTACTGCTTGCTCAATATACAGATTGAATAACATCGGAGAAAGGCTACAACCCTTTCTTACTCCCTTCCCAACCAGTACTTCCCTTTCATGTCCCTCAACTCTTATAACTGCCATCTGGTTTCTGTACAAATTGTAAATATCCTTTCGCCCCCTGTACTTTACCCCTGCCACCTTTAGAATTTGAAAGAGAGTATTCCAGTCAACATTGTCAAAAGCTTTCTCTAAGTCTACAAATGCTAGAAACGTAGGTTTGTCTTTCCTTAATCTTTCTTCTAAGATAAATCGTAAGGTCAGTATTGCCTTACGTGTTCCAGTGTTTCTACGGAATCCAAACTGATCTTCCCCGAGATCGGCTTCTGCTAGTTTCTGCATTCGTCTGAAAAGAATTCGTGTTAGTATTTTGCAGCTGTGGCTTATTAAACTGATTGTTCGGTAATTTTCACGTCTCTCAAAACCTGCTTTCTTTGGGATTGGAATTATTATATTCTTCTTGAAGTCTGAGGGTATCCTATTGTTCCAATTTTGGGAATTGTCTTCCTCCGCAAGCAGTTCATCAAATTTTGTATTACCAATCCTCTAGCTTCAACTATTTGTATCGAAACAACAGAAGTCCTCACAAGGATCAAATTACATTTGAATTCAGTAAACACACACTTCAGCAGATAGTTGTCACTGACACGTATTAATCGGCGTTTGCCTGTTACACTGTCGACGAAAGTCCTCCACACATTAGCCGCTAACACCGTGTGATTTTTACTCAAATGCAAAAGGAGTGTTTAGCATTTATTTTGCTAAGTGACAGCCTTTTCCCAGTTTTACGTGGTGTCGCGGAGTCGATCAAATCTCCTGAGGACAGGCAGGGAGCAATTATGCTGCAAGCCTTTAACGCTTGTCTGACGAGATTTATACGGAGCGTGCTAATTGGTTGCGTGACGACCAATTCGAGAATAACTGTCTTGTACGCTGAGAGTAGGCGTTAATAGCTTCATGTATACATGCATGAGTTGACGATTTGCTCCTTCGAGTGCTTTTGTCTCGTATATGTTTTCCCAGAGAGAGACGTGCACACAGCATCCCCAATAGATGTGTTCCGCATCGATTTCTAGACTCCAGTGCAGGGACTTCGATTCTTCAGAGCCATTTTTGTACTTCGAACACTACACATACCTCTTTAGCCCTACAGATACTTCTGAACCTATCAGCTTAAGTCTTGGCCAAAAGATTCGTGGTTCGAATTCGCCCTGATTTAGGTTGCCGAAGGTTTTATAAATATTATAGTTTTCCAGATACTTCGGCAATAAACTAGTCTTCCAGCCGAAAAAATATGTTACCCGTTCGTTCCTCAGCAATATTTATTTTTTAATTGTTTGGTTGTTCTTTGGTTGTTTCTTTTAGACACATGAAGGGAGTATTCTACAACATGTAATCAGCTAATTTAAAAACTTCTTGAATCCATGACAATAAGAATGTACTCAACAAATTTGGTTCTAATCGGTAATCATCTCCTTGCAGTAAACGTCATATCGTAGAAAAATTCAGTAGTATGCGATAGAGTGTTCAAAACTGAAACGTAACCTATTTGCGCTCCGGGTATATTACCAGTTTGACTCATGGCAACTGAGCCGTTTTATTTATATATTTAATCTGATTATGGCTATCAGGCCATCTCTTACAAAGGACCAGGGTTTCAAGCATACAGTATCTATTAGATCATAGTTACCGGAGAAAATTACAATTTTAATATGGAAACTAATAGAAAATGATATGAGTGTCTGAAGTGACCGTGTGAGTAAATTATACTGGAGTTAATGCTGGAATTAACTCTCCTCGTTCTACTGCAGCTGCAGCCACGAATACTAAAAAAACTCCGCCGGAAAGTCCATGAAGGCCCAACGGCACCGACCGGCCGCCGCCCTGTCCTCAGTCCACAGGCGTCACTGGATGCGGGTATGGAGGGGCATGAGATCAGCAGACCGATCTCCCGTACGCACGTCAGTTTGCTACACGGGAACCGCTTCTTCTCAATCAAGTAGCTCCTCAGTTTGCCTCGCAAGGGCTGAGTGCAGCCCGCTTGCCAACAGCGCTCGGCAGACCGCATAGTCACCCATCCATGTGCTAGCCCAGCCCAGCCCGACACTGGTTAACTTCGGTGATCTGACGGGAACCGGCTGTTTGCCGCAACTTATAGTGATGATGATGATAATAATAATAATAACTAACTATGACATTAATAACAAAGGTAGTAGAGAATCAGACGAATTTGTAAGTCTACAAAATAGATGTTTTCTGATACAGCGAGCTCTGCGAAAAGGAAGTTTGAAGAGACTACGTCGATGAAGAATACTGGGAAATGTAGGACATGTTGAAAAGAAGGATGTACAAGGGTAACGACTGCATGCAGGTAGAATGATAATCTTATAGATGTTTTAGTAGATACGTGATTACCTGTCTTCTGAAGTTGGAGATGTTATTTATTTCTCTAACATAACTGAGTCAGGTTCCTGCTACTGAGGACTTCGAAAAGATGTCTGAACGATGGAGTGTGACCCAAAGGATTTTGCTCTGATGGGAACGGATGTTTCTGTCAAGCTATTGAGACAAGGTCGTGTACTTCGAATGCGAAAAACATTAAAAATTAGCCCTTACTCAATAAACAATCAATAGATGCATTTGAAAATTACCAGAAAGGAAAGTAAAATGATAAAAAATTGATTAGGGAACTGAGGTAGAAGATGTAATTGTAACTGTAATGTAAGTGATTTGGAATTGGAGTGGTATGTAGATAGTGGAATCGATCGTAAGATAATATATTAATGACGTTTTTTGTTGGATTACAATGTTAAGTAAAGGTCTAGACGACTACCGAATAGAAGATAAGAAAATAACAAAATTGCAGAAGTTCTTCCGTGTAAGCATGTCGCTGAAAAATTCAGCTCTTCCAGCATTCGATGTTGAAAAACAGTTTGTGATGCAACAAAATGAGACAACGTGACGTACGGTATGGAAACATTGCATTTACTATTCTCTGTACATGAATAAGGTTTGAAACGCTTTACAGATTGGGACAGAACCTTCAAAAAGCAGTGTTGCGCAGATATCATTAACGTTACGAAATAAAAGTACTGACTGAAAAAGATTTACTCTCACTTATGCAACAAAGCTTCTGTTTCTGACGCGAAGATTGACCTTGGCGGTGCAAGTTCGTCTCTCCCGAAAAACTGACAGTAAGTAAGACTTCTCGCTGAAAAATACATGCGTCCGTAAACAGGGTCACTAACGGAGAAGAGTCTGATGGCGATCAGAGTTCGAATCGTGATGGGGAAAGCAACATAGATTTTCAGAGTTAAGCCTACTACGGAAGGTGGGTGGTGAAGATTTACAGTTGTTGGTTATCGCTGGAAGCGCCAGCAGTCTGTGGAGTAAACACCAAAGTTATACACTTTTGATACAGTGTGACGGGTTGGAGAAAGGTAACGATAAACCACCTTCCCATTCCCCCCTTTCGCCTTTGGACTTTACTGATGATTGCTCGGTTCGGGAGGTGTGGTGAAATATCCTCCTCCTCTCCACTTTCTCTGTCTACCACCTCCTCATCCCTCTCACTGTTCATCTCCTCATTTCTCCTCTGTACGCTCATTTGCTCCACCCTCTCTGCCCACCTCCTCTTTCCCCTCTCTCTGACATTTGACTCTTGTTTATTGGTATGGCAAAGGAAACGTTGGCTGGGGAATGTAGTCTCTTAAAATGTATGGTTAAATCGGTTGGGATCATTGTTATAAAGGATAGAAGAGAAACTGCTGGATCTTCACCAACAATTTTTAGCACGGTTTTCATCTGCGAACGGGCAGGATTACTAAGCTTCGGACGATTCAGGTTCCGTGATAGTATTCTGATTATAACCCGATAAGCCATAAATACAACTATCCTCTTTTCTGTCAAATCCGACTGCGAGTAATAAAACAAAATATCAGAGTGTTGTGTTTGCAAGTTTTATTTAAAATTTATATATAAAGGAAAAGAATAGATCAGACAATGGAAAATCCAGGATGGAATGTAACAATATTTTGAAAAGGTAAGTTGCTACTCGCCATGTAGCGGAGATTAGTTTTCTTTTTTCTCGCGGTGGATTTTAATAGAAGACCTGTTCAGTGTTGTTTGGAAAAATATATAGCCTATGTCTGTTAGTTCTTGTTGTAATCTATACTACCACATATAGCTACGTCGTGTGCCACAGATAACCACAACAAAAAGACTGTTACAAGTAAAGCTTTCGGCCCGTAAGATCTTCGTTAAAAATAGACACACACACACACACACACACACACACACACACACACACACACACACACACATGACTGCAGTCTAAGGCAACTGGTCACATGCAGTCGTGTGTGCGAGTTGCGTTTGCGTCGAAAGAGTGTGAGCGGCGGAATGTTTTACTTGTAACTGTCCTTTCGTTGTGCCTACTTGCGATTCGGCATCTCTACTACATTGTAACAACTTCCTGTTTCATTTCAGTGAAAGACCAACAAATTGTCTAATCGTGTGAACGCCGTGACAATATGGATGTAGATGTAGATGTAGCAGTTACAACACACTGCGAAAAAGAAACCTAAACCACAAATTTTCACAGCATAGCACAGTTTTCTTTTTTCTCGCCGCGGGCTTTAATAGAAGACCTGTTCAGTGTTGTTTGGAAAAATATATAGCCTATGTCTGTTAGTTTTTGTTGTAATCTATACTACCACATAAAGTTGCGTCGTAGTTTAATGTTGTTACCAAAAATCACGAAAACTTCCTGAGCGATTTACTCCAGTTTTCACACGATACACAAATAAAATTTGGACGACTCTGAAGTAAATCGCTAAGAAAGTTTTCGAGATTTTTGGTAACAACATTAAACTATGACGTGTCTTTATGTAGTAGTATAGATTACAACAAAAACTGATTTTTGAAATTGTTCGTAAAGTGCATTTTGACTAAAAATATTAAAAGTGAAGGAAACTTGTTTCATTTCTAATGAAATGATCATGAATCATCTAATACGTAATCTTGAAATTACTAAATCAATAAAATTTTGACTGTTCCCAGAATTCACAGAGTATGATACTCACTTGGACTGAAACAATTACAGATATTAATCAAAACAGGTAAGCAAAGTCTGTCTATGGTTCTGGAATATCATAGTGTTAGCGAATCTATAATATTTTGATATGAAAAAGCATTTACTAAAAGAAATTAGTTTTACTTTAAATTTTAAGCTACAGAAAGAATGGTTTAAAATATCTGCGAGTAAAGCTACATGATATAGGTAACGGCAATGAGAAGTCTTAAACGTAACTTCAGCAAAAAATGAAGTTTATTAAGCAAGTACTTTCTGAAAAATATTTATGAAATGCTTAAAAGAGTAGACCGCCATTTGACTGTGTATGTATTTATCTTTTATACTACCGAGATTTCTGCTTTTATACCATTATCAAGCACAATGCTAAAAGTTGTTAGACCATTATTATGTTATATCTGTAAAAGCAGTCTAAAGCAGTTGTGACAGCAGAACTTTCCGTCAGTCAGAAGGTCCGATGAAGATACACTCAGGTTTGGAAAATGCAGTGTCATCATCGCAATTTGGCGGTCCATAATTCATGATTAACAACTGACACTTTAATTGTTCTCTTGAAGATGGTTGATTATATAGCGCCGCCATAGAAAGTGGCTAATTTACAATCTCCTCATCGATGGAAGTATCTATAGTCGGCGATGTAGAACAAAGGTGCTCAGAGAGAGACGTAATGGTTCAAATGGCTCTGAGCACTATGGGACTTAACTGCTGTGGTCATCAATCCCCTAGAACTTAGAACTACTTAAACCTAACTAACCTAAGGACAGCACACACATCCATACCCGAGGCAGGATTCGAACTAGCGACCGCAGCGGTCACGCGGTTCCAGACTGTAGCGCCTAGAACCGCACGGCCACTCCGGCCGGCAAAAGACGTAATGATTACTGACATCACCGCTTATTAAATATTTCTCACCATTGTTCGAAAGTTATAGTTTTTATAATATTTTCTTAGATATTAGCGTATGACGAGAATCGCTTCAGTACATTTATGTTCATAGTTCAGTGTTAACAACAGCCCACTTAGTAAACACTTTACTCCACTGTCTGAACAATGTAGCTTTGTGAATTATTAGTCTATCACAAAAAGCACTTCGATGCATTTACACTTTGACTTCACAGTCAGAGCCCGAAAACAGTCCACTCAGCAAACCTGTCTCTTCGTGTTCCTATTTTGTAGCTTTGACATCATTGTTTACTGAGACAACAGTTTGTAAAGACTGTCAGTTTTATCTACACGTCCATAAATTCACCGTCCGCGCTGTACACCAAAACCATAAAGCTTCTGCTACAAAACAGTCCATCCCCTCGCTAACACACGACTATAATCCCTCTCTCCACTTCTCTCCAGATTACTTTGTTACCACTTGACGTAGTAACCTATCGAATCTTTTCAAAGCTCGTCTACTCGCGCAAAATATTACTCAGATTACAGTGTTTTACCGTTTTAATCGAATTACAATTATAAAAAATGGTTCAAATGGCTCTGGGCTCTCACTTAACATTTGAGGTCATCAGTCCCATAGAACTTAGAACTACTTAAAACCTACCTAACCTAAGGACAGCACACACATCCATGCCCGAGGCAGGATTCGAGCCTGCGACCGTAGCGGTCGCGTGGTTCCAGACTGAAGCGCCTAGAACCGCTCGGTCACTCCGGCCGGTAATTACAATTATAAACGCACAGCGGCATAAAATGAAAAAATAATAATTCCATATATTTCCACTTATAAAAAGTTTGTAGAACGAAACACAAAACCTGCACTTTTTAAATTCTATCTCTGACTTGAAAAGAAAAAGAGGAACAAAACGACTATAGTAATCGACGTTTATAGTCTGTATCTAAATTAATGACTTCAGGTAGACTGATCTGAGGAACAGCTGTAGAGAAATTAGAAAAAATGACGAGTGAAATGAAATCTGGGTTTCAAAAGGAATTTTAATTAAACATTTTCTTGAAAATAATTTCATCGTCTAACATGTTAAGTATATCATCATTGTACTAACAAGAACAGGGCACTTGTTTGAGGACTACGTGCGAAGTAATGTGTGTTTTGAAAATGGGATACGGCATTCCAGGAATCTTGCGTGACATTCATTTTGCGATATTGGGCGACGCGACACGCAGAAAAGCTCCTGCCAACACCCAACAAACGTATGGTATACATTATTCACGAAGGTTTACGCATGCAGTGCTTTCAACCGAATGAGTTACAAAATGTCTCGATCAATACTGGTTACTGTGTTCCGACTGACAAAGTCGTTTTAAGAGTGAATAGGATGACATATTTCAGACTTTTTGAATCGGACAGTAGAGACGAATGGAAATTCACAAAGTAATAAAGGAAAAAATAAGAGCACAAAGAAAGAACCTCGAGACACATGGCAAAAAAAATTGCATGTACTTTCCTTGCTTTATCTTCACGTAAATGATGCTATAAAAACGTAAACTCAATAGTTCCAGAATAATGGCCCTAGTTCTATGTATGAAGTTTACTATCAGTTGTCGAAGTGACTTTCTGCGTAGGTGATACGAATTCTTTAGTCATTAATTAGCCCTGTGAACATGCAGCAATATGAAACTAGTTAAAATTCTTAAAGAAGTTTAGTGTTTTCTGTCGGTGTCATTTATATGGCAAAGTGAAAAACACTAAACTTCTTGAAGAATTTTAACTACTTTCATACTGGTGTATGTTCGCAGAGCTAATTGATGAGTAAACAATATATATATATATATATATATATATATATATATATATATATATATATATATATATATATATATATAATTTGAGTCAGGTAATTGTGCGAATTGTCATTCTTCACTAAGCTACATTGCTTTATAGCTTACGTGAGATGAGTCCTTCCAAACAGATAACCGAAGGCCCAAGGTGAGCGTCCTGCGCACTTGTATAATTCCATACTGTTTCAAAAAGTTTCCACAGTCCTACAGCAGATACTACAAATACATCAGGCCTACAAATACAACAGCCCTAGCACTGACGCTATAGTGTGCTGCCAGCGTGGTGTGTCCTTCAAACGCCAGTAGAAGGAAGTCTTTCAAAGAAAATGAAGACCCGCTGACCCTCTATTGTTAGTTGTCTTGATGTTTCTTCAGAGCTCGAATGCTCGTGCTTAAAAACTTCACACGTCATAAAATAACAACCGTACTTGTAGGATTTAGGCCGGCCGGTGTGGCCTAGCGGTTCTAGGCGCTTTAGTCTGGAACCGCGCGACCGCTACGGTCGCAGGTTCGAATCCTGCCTCGGGCATGGATGTATATGATGTCCTACAAATCGAATGGTTCAAATAGCTCTGAGAAATATGGGACTTAACATCTGAGGTCATCAGTCCCCTAGACTTAGAACTACTTAAACCTAACTAATCTCAGGACATCACACATATCCATGCCCGAGGCAGGATTCATACCTGCGACCGTTGCAGCAGCCTGGTTCCGGACTGAAGCGCCTAGAACCGCTCGTCCACCCCAGCCGGCGCAAGGACTGGTTATTGACCCTGTAATGTAGCGCATTGTGTGTAAATTGACGAAGAGACGCACTGCAAAAAGTAACTACCGTAAACACCCGGGAGTAATAACACAGCGATCTACAGTGAAATGACTACATAAAAAATTGGTAGGAAAAGCAGATGCCAGGCTGAAAAGTCGAACGCACGTCTGCTGGTCATCACCGGTTTCGTCCAAATTTATGGTATATGCAAGGCTTGGCCAGAGATGTGACTGACTGTAGTGGGAGCTCCAGATGGCTAAGCGTTTAGAGAAAATAGTACCTTTGGTGTGGGTTGGGCGGGGCATGAGACACTTATGTTAGCGCAGTTTTCCAGGCACTGGTTGGCGCAACGGAAAAAAAATACACAACGGTAATCCGTCGCGGGGTCGACTCCCTACACTAGAGGTACCGTCAGCCACACACCGTAAGGTGACTTGCCGCCTGTAGATGTGTAGGTGCTTAGCGGAAGTATAAATCTCTTTACTGATTACTAAAAACTTTCATTGCCGATGTTTTTACGAATGAATGACAACTCTACATAAAATATACATTGGTTTATCCATAAAAATAGGGTTCTTCAAGCATAGTAATCGTCCCGCTGTTAACTGCACATAACGCTGGTGACAATGGCACAGTCTCCAAGACTTGCACTGTGAGAGCTAGCAATGAACTGCATGCTGGAGAGCGTTGTCCTCCCGGCGTTGATCGTTCGCCACGTTGCCAAGGATAAGTGTGGAGTGACATGCGAGCCGACGTCACTACAGCACACTACCGCAAGGGAGAGACAACCATTTTTTTTTTAAAGTAAATTATACTCTGCAATATCTGCTGGATCCTGTCGTTGCTTGATAGTGGTAGGTTGGCTGGTTTTGTGAGGTGACTGGACACGAGTGGACGATGGCTTGACGGTTCCCAGTCTGGTGACACTGCTTTCTAGAGATGGGCTAAACTGTGAATTCAGATAACAGTGATCTCTGTTAACATTGCTTTTCGATAACTGGTGTTTTTAGTTGTAATTTTTCACGGCTCTAAAATCACATTTTACGAGTTCCTTCCGCTCTCCACCAACGTTAAAATGTTCCCTGCTGTTATTTATCACTGCAGGTGTTACATTCCGATTTGTCAGAAGTAACAGTTAACAGGCAATGGCAAATAAGAGTACATCTGCTGATATATCTGGCCACGTGAACTGTGTCAATGTTATGGAAATGATATTGTATGTTCTCACCTGTAAATGTGATACTTGTCAGCCAAGCGATTGTAGGTGTGACAGTTTGGAACCGCGCGACCGCTACGGTCGCAGGTTCGAAACCTGCCTCTGGCATGGATGTGTGTGACGTCCTTAGGTTGGTTAGATTTAATTAGTTCTAAATTCTAGGGGACTGATGACCACAGCAGTTAAGTCCCATAGTGCTCAGAGCCATTTGAACCATTCGATACTTCCAGAATGAGATTTTCACTCTGCAGCGGAGTGTGAGCTGATATGAAACTTCCTGGCAGATTAAAACTGTGTGCCCGACCGAGACTCGAACTCGGGACCTTTGCCTTTCGCGGGCAACCCAAAGGTCCCGAGTTCGAGTCTCGGTCGGGCACACCGTTTTAATTTGCCAGGAAGTTTCATATCAGCGCACACTCTGCTGCAGAGTGAAAATCTTACTCTGGAAACATCCTCCAGGCTGTGGCTAAGCCATGTCTCCGCAGTATCCTTTCTTTCAGGAGTGCTAGTTCTGCAGGTTCGCAGAAGAGCTTCTGTGAAGTTCGGAAGGTAGGAGACGAGGTACTGGCAGAAGTAAAGCTGTCAGTACCGGGCGTAGATGGTAGAGCACTTGCCCGCGAAAGGCAAAGGTCCCGAGTTCGAGTCTCGATCGGGCACACAGTTTTAATCTGCCAGGAAGTTTCATTTGATACTTGTCAGTAATTAACATTAGTCTTTTCAGTAACCCAAGATACATAAACTTATGTGTGATGATGTTGTTTAATATTTGCTGCTATTCTTCTTCTGTTGTTACACCTGACAGGCTAGTGTGTGATTTTCGGACCCCCCCCCCCCCCCCTCCCCCATCTCTTGGTTGTGGTGACAGAGTGATCTGCAGGACATTCCAGAGTCTAGATTAGATTGAAAGGTGATAATCTGGTCGTGAGTAGGTGAAGCCAAACAACGCGAAAGTCAGATAAAGGTAGTAGGAACAGACTGAACTGAGGTGGACCATAGTAACATATTTAGAAGTCCTTTTAAAATTTAAGCGCACTTTTCATTTTAAGATCTAAGAGGCAAGTTCATAAAACCTATCTTAGATAATGGACAAGACTTTGAGGAGTATTTGATGCATATTATGTTTACATATATACATGAAACACAAGAAATGCAAGTAGCGGCGTGTGAAGTGAGCGCACTTGCGCATAGGAAATGTCATCCAGTAAAAACAGTGCAAAGTAAGTATGGTCTACATTTGTTCTATCTTTGGGTTTAAATTTTGTAGTAATAAAACAAGTGTGAAAATACTAATAGTGCGGTGTTGAGGAACACAGCATAAATTGTCACTTGGTGCAATACAAGTTCCTGTTTAGACTAAATGTTATCTTCCACAGATCACGGTGCCACACCGAAGTCGGCATCGCTTACCGATACCTCAGATGTTAGCAAGAGCTGGAAGCAACCTGCAGCGAAGTGTATGAGGTGCTCTTGAAGACCACGCTTCCCCTCTCAACATAGCAGCACCCTCGCACTGGATGTCAACATAGAGTCGAACACGAAAGCACTTAGTCCCAGATCGTGATTTCAGCTACAGCAGTCAGAATCATTGTATAGAGCCAACGAGTTGTTAAATTTTCTGATGAACTTCAGTAAATTTTGAATAGTATGTCTCAAGGCAACAGTTTGTTAATTAGTGCATCAAGAGATTCTCCGCTAGCCAGTGACAGTTGTAAATTATCCAGTACTCCTGTGACAAATAAGAGTGGCAAATTTAAGTTAACCTTTTATTCATGTATGTAATAAAGTCAGATAATGCTTCATGAGCAATCAATGAATCCACATTTATGGCCACACGAAAGTAATTTCATCTGGTCACAACAGACCGTTGATAGATAAGATGCAATGTTCTTAGCTTGAAGTACAAATTCTTACGGCGTGAAGTCAATCGCCGGCACGCCAGGCGGGAAGGACAAAGAAGAGAAGGCTGTGAGATCAGCCAATCGCACACTGAGCGGACCTCCCTCCAGCATGACAACGCGACAGTAGCGGCCCCTGTGTGAAGAAGACATAAGCTCCGCGAGCGACTGGTGACGGCGCAGTTCAATAGCAGCTTCAAGATTAGGCACTTCTATAGCAGCGTCAACGCTAGACACTTCGCTTGTACTCTCTATGCAGCACAGACTTGCGATTGCTCATACTGAAGAATATTGATTGTATACAATCATGCTCATAAATTAAGGATAATTGTAGAATGTGGTGCCACACAACGTGTCACTACACAAAACAGGCTTTAATAGCATAGGCACATAGGGAACACACACGACACATATCTGTAAGTCCACGGTATTGGTGATTAGTTGAGAAAACCGTCCCGAAACACATGAGCTATAAAACACCACTGTTTCCTGCGCATGTACCCCAACATCAATATGGGATATGATCATCATGCAAACGTACACAGGCCGTACAAAGGGTTGGCATAGTCTGGGTCAGGTCGACGAGCAGCCTCCCATTCTTGCACCAGTGCCTGTCGGAGATGCTAAAGTGTCATAGGGGTTTGAAGGCTTGCTGCGATACGTCGACCCAGAGCATCCCAGAAGTGCTCGATGGGGTTTAGGTCTGGATAACAGGCAGGCCACTCAATTCGCCTTCTATCTTCTGCTTGAAGGTACTCCTCCAAGGTGGCAGCTCGGTGGGGCCGTGCGTTATCATCCATCAGGATGAAAGTGGGACCCACTGCACCCCTGAAAAGGTGGACATACTGGTGCAAAATGACGTCCAGATGCACCCGACGTGTTACAGTTCCTCTGTCAAAGACATGCAGGGGTGTACGTGTACCAATCATGATCCAATCCCACACCATCAAACCACGACCTACATACAGGTTCCTTTCAAGAACATTAAGGGCTTCGTATCTGGTTCCTGGTTCACGCCAGATGAAAACCCGGCGAGAATCACTGTTCTGGACTCATCCGTGAACATAGCCTGGGCCCACTTTTCAAATGACCATGTACTGTGCTCTCGACACCATGCTTTACGGGCTCTCCCGTGACCAGGGATCTGTAGAATGTACTTTGCAGGTTTCCAGGCGAATAAACCATGTCTATTCAGTCGTCTGTAGACTGTGTGTCTGGAGACAACTGTTCCAGTGGTTGCGTTGATGTCCCGAGCAAGGCTACCTGCAGTACTCTGTGGTCGTCTGCGGGCACTGATGGTGAGATATCGTTCTTCTTGTGGTGTTGTACACCGTGAACGTCCTGTACTGTAGCGCCTGAACACGTCTCCTGTCTGCTGTAATCGTTGCCATAATCTTGAGGTCAAACTTTGTGGCACACGGAGGGCCCGTGCTACGACCTGCTGTGTTTGACTAGCCTCCAGTCGCCCTAGTATTCTACTCCTCATAACGTCATCAATATGTGTTCTTTGAACCATTTTTAACACACAGCCACCATTAGCACGTCTGAAAACGTCTGAACACTTACTCGCTGCACTGTACTGTGACATGCATCAACACACCTCTGCGTATGTGGACTGCTGCCAGCGCCACCGTGCGACGACCGCAGGTCAAATGCACCGTATGCTCATACCCGGAGGTGATTTAAACCCGCAAACCGACCACCAGAGCGTTGTTTCACCATGTATCAGCATTATCCTTAATTTATGAGCATGAGTGTACTATGTCGCCCTTTGCTTGCGACACATCTGTGTAACTGAGCAAGTTTTGTTTTTGTAATAAAACTTATTAATGCGACTGGTTTGATTGATTGTCTAGCGATCCGAGTATGCAAGCTTCTTAGACACTATACAAATACTGGTCAACAAATAGCATCGAATGCTAAAAGTGTTACTTTCAGTAGTTATGACTTACAGTGTTCTTGGAAACAGCTGGAACAACATGTGACCTCCACCGTAGTGTGAGCGCTGTAAAACAAATGACGTGTAGTGTAATTATGGTTGAGATCGCAGCCAAATACTGGAAACTAGTTACTGTAAAAACTCTTAACTCCTCAGTCATCTGTGATTTATAACAGACGCGATTTTTGCCCACCCTCTACTGCTCTGAATGATGGTCAGTTGGCTGTAGCATGGCAGGTGATCTGTGTCGTCCTGGGTGCGTTTCGATGGTATCTTGTGCACTCATGTAGCCTGGTGGCCACTGGTCGCTACAGATGTAGATGTATCTGTATGTGACTGAACGTCATGCAAGTCCCTTCCACTCGTAGTTCTCAGTGTGAGCCTGTGGACTCATTTTGAGCGATAAGGTTCAAATGGTTCAAATGGCTCTGAGCACTATGGGACTCAACTGCTGTGGTCATTAGTCCCCTAGAACTTAGAACTACTTAAACCAAACTAACCTAAGGACATCACACACATCCATGCCCGAGGCAGGATTCGAACCTGGGGCCGTAGCAGTCGCACAGCTCCGGACTGCGCTTCTAGAACCGCGAGACCACCGCGGCCGGCGAGCGATAAGGGACACCGCCTTTGCAGAGCACTGTGGACTACAAACTACCACGTGGTTTGGGTCAGTAACCTCGATGGACGTCTGTGAGATACTTAGGCTTTGCAGGTTTCCTCTGTACGACTTGCTACCCAGCTGAGGGAGATCAAGGCCTCAGCTGGTCCCTTCTCCCTGCATTCCTCCTCGGACGGGCGGTAGAGGCAGCGTCCCGAGCCTCGTGGAGTGGCGTCATCCCACCCTCCATTGGTCGCGGGCCCGCTAGGTCTGCCGGCTGCAGGCTCCAGGCTGGCCTGCGCTGGTCGCGTCGTGACGGACGCGGAGCGATTTATTGCGGCCGTAAATCAGACTGTCGGCGCGAGCCCACAATGAGCGATGACCCCTGCGTGCCTCTGGGCGGCGCTCCATCCACTGTGCGCGGAAAACCATTAGCTGGGCTCGCCACCAGCATACTGGATGCGGTGCCCGCTCCACAAGTAGACCTGTAACACTGAGCCGGTAACGGCTACAAGATGCAGATGCTGGGCGCCGCAGTGTGGCGTTCCAGAGGAACAGTTAAAAATTCTGCTACAGTTCACAGGGGCAGACAGTACCCGCTTTCATGCTTACACAGATAGCAACGCTTCAAGATTGGGATGCGGTTGGGTCTTTAATCTGTAATTGTATGACCTATGTTGTGTCCTCTGAGACGGCTATTTTTTTGACGGTATAAGCTACACCAGTCAGTGCCGAAACACACAGTTCATCATGAATGTGAATGATGCCCCCCAAATTTTTAAACTTCATAAAAACGAAATATCTAAAAGAAACTTTTAAATACACTACAGGCCATTAAAATTGCTACACCACGAAGATGACGTGCTACAGACGCGAAATTTAATCGACAGGAAGAAGATGCTGTGATATGTAATTGATTAGCTTTTCAGAGCATTCACACAACGTTTGCGCCAGTGGCGACAGCTACAACGTGCTGACATGAGGAAAGTTTCCAATCGATTTCTCATACACAAAGAGCAGTTGACCGGCATTGCCTGGTGAAACATTGTTGTGATGCCTCGTCCAAGGACGAGAAATGCGTACCATCGTGTTTACCACTTTGATAAAGGTCGGATTGTAGCCTATCGCGATTGCGGTTTATTGTGTCGTGACGTTGCTACTCGCGTTGATCGAGATCCATTGACTGTTAGCAGAATATGGAAACGGTGGGTTCAGGAGGGTAATACGGAACGCCGGGCTGGATCCCAACGGCCTCGTATTGCTAGCAGTCGAGATGACAGCCATCTTATCCGCTTGGCTGTAACGGATCGTGCAGCCACGTCTCGGTCCCTGAGTCAACAGATGTGGACGTTTGCAAGACAACAACCATCTGCACGAACACTTCGACGACGTTTCTGCCTCGGGCATGGATGTGTGTGATGTTAGTTAGGTTTAAGCAGTTCTAAGTTCTAGGGGACTGATAACCTCATTTCGACGACGTTTGCAGCAGCATGGTCTATTAGCTCGGAGACCATGGCTGCCGTTAGCCTTGACGCTGCATCACAGACAGAAGCGCCTGCGATGGTGTACTCAGCGATGAACCTGGGTGCACGAATGGCAAAACGTCATTTTTTTCTGATGAATGCATGTTGTGTTCACAGCATCATGATGGTCGCATCCGTGTTTGGTGACATTGCCGTGAGTGCACATTGAAAGCTTGTATTCGTCATCGCCATACTAGCGTGTAACCCGGCGTGGTGGTATGGCGTGCCATTGGTTACACGTCTCGGTCACCTCTTGTTCGCATTGACGGCACTTTGAACAGTTAACGTTACATTTCAGATGTGTTACGACCCATGGTTTTATTCCTCATTCGATCGCTGCAGCACCCTACATTTCAGCAGGATAATGCACGACCGCATGTTGCAGGTCCTGTACGAGCCTTTCTGGGTACAGACAATGTTCGACTGCTGCCCTGGCCAGCACATTCTCCAGGTCTCTCACCAACTGAAAACGTCTGGTCGCCGTGCTACTGGCTCGTCACAATACGCCAGCCACTACTCTTGATGAATTGTGGTATCGTGTTGAAGCTGCATAGCCAGCTGTACCTATACACATCCAAGCTCTGTTTGACTCAATGTCCAGACGTATCAAGGCCAGAGGTGGTTGTTCTGGGTACTGATTTCAAATTGTGTGATAATGTAATGAAATGTCAGTTCTAGTATAATATATTTGTCCAGTGAATGCCCGTTTATCATCTGCATTTCTTCTTGGTGTAGCAATTTTAATGGCAGTAGTGTAAACACAAAGAAGCAAAATCAAAATTAATTTATTGTACTTTTCAAATGGATTATTTGTATAAAAAAATGCTTCAAATGGCTCTGAGCACTATGGGACTTTACATCTATGGTCATCAGTCCCCTAGAACTTAGAACTACTTAAACCTAACTAACCAAAGGAAATCACACAACACCCAGTCATCACGAGGCAGAGAAAATCCCTGACCCACCGGGAATCGAACCCGGGAACCCGGGGCGCGGGAAGCGAGAACGCTACGGCACGACCACGAGCTGCGGACGATTATTTGAAGGAATATGTAAATAATTATCCTCATCGCCTCCCGCTCCCTCTCCTCCCTCACTTCCTAGGATCCGCTCCTTAACTTGAATCCCGCGGTGTACACTGTCAGAACTGTAGTAATCTTGCACAGCTGTGCCAGCCCATTCTGTACATTGTAAACAAACGGACAGAACAAGTTGTACACTTTCCCGGAGAAGGCAGGCGACTCAAATGGCAAAGTCACGTCGAGTGCGTTGGATAGTGTGTTGGGTTTCATAGACGCCCTACGCCAGTTGTGTTGTAAGGCTGAACGGAGTAGTTGTGGCCTATCCGCAGCATTTTCAGCTGTTAGGCGCGGTGTGCGGCGCACAGCGGGAAGGGGTGTCCGCCCCCCCCCCTCCCTCCTCCCCCTGCGGGCCATCGAGAAGCCCTCAAGCCCCCCCCCCCCCCCCCCCCCCCCCCCCGAGAGTCAGCGCTGCGCCTTTGTAGCACTGGCCGCTGTGTTCTACAAGCCCTTCGTTACGGGCCCTTTCAGATAACGGCGCCTTGTCCGTCGGTTGTCCCCTCGCCCAGTACACTGATGCAAGCTGGACCACTCCAACAAAAGGTACTTGAACCGCTTTCTGTTATTTGGGAGCAGCAAGTGGAGTTTACTTGAGAATTTAAGTGAGAATTTCACAAATGAGGCCTATCAGATCTCATATATAGACCCAAGGGCTTATAGGAATATCATTTAAATACAGAATAGAAGCTTTTGAAATGAGGGGCTGCTGGAGAATGCCCAAGATTAGATGATAGATCGGATAACTGATCGAAAGATATTGAATCGAATCGGAAAGAAATATAGGGCATAACTGGACTAAAGTAAGGGGTCGGACTCGTATTCAGACATTGAGGAATCGTCAGTTTGGTATTGAAATGTGCGGGAGGGGAATAGGGGGGGGGGGGGGGAGGGAATAGTGGAGGAGACTGAGAGATAATTACACTAAACAGAATCAAAAGGCTGTAGGTTGCAGTAGTTACGTATAAACTACTAAGAACAGTTGTATCCAACCGCTCTTCAGACTGAACGACAACAAGTCTTACCATAACTTCTCACTTCCTTTTTCTTAAAAAAAAAGAAAGAAAAGAAATAATTGCTAACTCACATGCTGTATTTAACTGCAGAACCTCCCCCTTTGGAGATGGTACATTTCTACTTACATATATGCGCTACAGACCATTGTAACGTACATAGAGTTGGTCCTTCCCACTGCGTCACATGTTAAAATTTCAGGTCGTTGCATTCCTGTATGGAAGGCTTGAAAATGATTGCTTAAACAGTTCTGTGTGCGCTGTAGTGTCATTTCTCCCGGTCCATACGGAAGCTATGTCTAGGTGCTGTACCGTTTTGGCTCAAATGGCTCTGAGCACTATGGGACTTAACTGCTGAGGTCATCAGTCACCTAGAACTTGGAACTATTTAAACCTAACTAACCTAAGGAAAACACACACATGCATGCCCGAGGCAGGATTCGAACCTGCGACCGTAGCGGTCGCTCGGCTCCAGACTGTTGCGCTTAGAACCGCTCGGCCACTCCGGCCGGCACTGTACCTTATTCCTAGGCTACTTACTTAATAGTGTTTTCTTAACCTTTGTTACAAGACTTTCGAGGTACAGTTCCCGTCTTTCTTCAACTGTTGCTGATTTCATGTTTTACAGCATTTCCGTTGCGCTTCCTGTCAGTCTAACCGTGACCACTCGTGTCGCTGTTCTTTGCATACATTCAGTACCATCTGTCAGTGTCAATTTGTATACCAGCCTATTTCCTTTCCTAGTCGGAACACATGTTCCTCCTCTAATGACCTCGTCTAATCTCCTTCCCTCTATTGACGAGGGCGCGCTGGAAAAATGCTCTTAAAGCTTTCCCGCGTCCAGCCACCCGGATTTAAGTTTTCCCTAAATCACTCCAGGCAAATGCCGGGATGATTCCTCTGAAAGGGCAAGGCCGATTTCATTCCCCATCCTTGACAATATCCGTCTCTAATGACCTCGATGTCGAAGGGACTTTAAATCCAATCCTCCTTCCTTCTTCTTCTAGCTTTTTAAATAAGACAGGCGTTATTAACATTCCATATCTACACATCTACAGCGCTCTCCCGCTATACGGCTCCGAACTGTAGCGTGTAACATAGCAGTGTGTAACGTAACTACGTCGGTGCACGAGAAACACCGTGCTGTAATCGCGTTTCTCGTTCGAAGAGTTGGTCCACACATGGAGCTCCCTCTACATGATAGCACCAGACCATGCACTAGCGCTGCGACTTCTGCCACTATACGATGCCTAGCGTCCACTGTTATCGATCATCCTCCGTACAGTCCCTCCTTGGCCCTGTCCGATTTTTGTCTGTTTCCAAAGCTTAAAAATCGCATATGAATGATGGAGCTGAACAAGCAGAGGTGAAGTTGTGGCTCCGTCAACAAAGTCAAACATTCCACCGTGACAGTAGCAACAAACTGTTCCCTCGTTGGGAGAAACGTGATCATTGTCAGGGTGACTTCGTCTAGAATTAAACATGTAGACGTGAAGAATAAAGATGTAGAATGTCAATAATGCTTGTTTTATTCTAAAGCTTTGAGATTTTTCACATAAAAAATACGGAGGCTTTGCTTTGCTGCACGTCCTCGTGTAGTAAGTCACACACTATTGAGCATAATCTCGGATAGGTCGCACGAATGTCTCGCAATCAATGCCGTTTGCAGATAGCACTACTAGTATCTTGCCCTCCTCCGATGTGGGAATCAACTAATCGAGCCAGTTGCAGAAGCGCCTACCATCGCCTCGCATCTGAACCACAGAGCAAGTAGGCACTTTTGACATGCTCAAGATATTTTGAAAAATTGAAAATTGCCTTAAATGCAATTAAGTATGATGGGATTATCAGGCATTGAACAACAATGCTTTGGTTTAATAGCCTGACACTTGAGAAACTAAAACGGTATGTGACTTACGATAAAGAAACTTACAGAAATAGAAAACTGTGTGTTCATACCTTCCGCTGTGATCACCTTAGTTTTGAACGTAGGTTTATCGAGATACATCCTACTCTTTCTTTTATGCATACGTCCTCTGTAGTTACGAGTCTGGTTATTCCACAATCTATGTCTGCACTCTGGAAGCCCCTCATCCTTGCGTTTTTTCCCATTCGTGGCTGCTACGCTAGATTTCAATGACTACGAATAGGTACGTCTAACTTTAGCGTCTTCGTCATTAGGCAGTACTCACTGTGGATGAACCCGTATGTTTCTTGCTTGATTTTGGAACGAGGGTTTCACAGTTTTGTACATAAAGACCCAATGCCACTCACATCGTCTGTTTTTTAACGTCTCCCATTGAAGTTTGTCTTCGTTAATTCAGCTAATTAGAAGTCCCTGACAATATTCAAAAGTGATCGAACGACGGTTCTGCATCCCGGTTTGTGCATTGCACTACCTTAAGATTCTTCCAATAAATCTCAAACACACGCCTGCCATCCGTGTGATTAAATTCGCGTGGTCCATTCACCGTGTTATTCCTTCACAAAAAAACTTTGCTGTATGGGGAAAGACTAAAACTAATTTAGAAATAAGACTGAGAGTGAATTTCTTGATGCAGGGTTGCTATATTTGAGGAGGGCTGAGGAAGAGAAGTTTCCGAGTATCAAAGATAGGCCTCAACTTCAGGAAGAAGTTTGTGAGTATGAACGTTTCGAGCAGAGCATTGTTTAGTAGTGAGACATGTACTGTGAGAAAACCGGAACGGAAGAGAAACGAAGCATCTGAGACGTGGTGCTACAGAATAATGTTGAAAATTAGATGGGCTGGTAAGATAAGGAAAGAGGAGGTTCTCCGGAGAACCGGCGAGGAAGGGAATATATGGAAAACACTGACAAGAAGAAAGAACAAAATAACAGGATATCTGTTAAGACACCAGGGAATAACTTCCATTCTAGAGGGAGCTGTAGACAGAGACTGGAGAGTATATCCAGAAAATAATTGAGATTATAGGTTGCAAGTGCTACTCTGACGAAAAATTGGCACAGGAGAGAAAATCATGGCTGACTGAATCGAACCAGTCAGAAGACTGATGACGATTATTCAACGAGGTGAACCCTCGTCTTATTCAAAGGAAAAATGGAGAGACGGACGTTCATTGGTGGACATGTTTACGCCAACGAGCAAACGAAAAAACTGCATATGCAGGAAGACGACATAAACCGTAAACAGCACCATTGCACAACCAATGACAGCCAGTGAAGAGGATTGACAGCGGGTGAACAAGTAACGGTAACTCCATCGCTTTGTTCTTTGACCAACCAGAATTTAAGCAAAATCCTTCCTCTCTATTTATAAGGTCATTTGATAGTTTGTGACTGATTACTTATACTATGGGTGAAGGGTAGTGTGTGTTACGAGACGGTTCTTTGAACATACGTGTAATATGGTAAATTAGAAATTAATGGAACGATGGTTTATTTACTAATTTGGTCATTATCCTAAATTACGATTACGTCAACTGTTTCCTGATAAACGTAATGAACTGATCGCCATTAACGACAGAAGAGGCTGGTTTCTCCCATCGATAGGTTACGACATGGTACGGGTTTGCTGGAGAGCCGCTAGTGCTGGAGCTTAGGCCGTGGCTCGACGGGGCCGGACACAATACATCTCCCCTCGCCTCGCAGTCCATTGTTCCGCGCGCCTTGGCAACGCTGACCGCCCTCTGGTTTTGGTCCTCTGGGATGCCCCCACCGCCTCGTGGCGGGATGCACACTGCATAACTTCACTTGTGTGGAGTACGTCTCGACAGATCACGCTCCTCCCTTTGTAGATGCCGCATTCGTTTATAATGAAGTACTATCTGAAAATCGTGTGCTGATACTACGTCTGAACTTAACTCATCACAAACCGAGTAATAGTAATTAAATCAGATAAAGGAAATAAAGTGGTCATAATAAATCACAGTGATTATATACGTAAATAAGGGTTATGACTTTCACAGGAAACATCATCACTAAAATTAATAGAAATCCTACCAATAAAGCAGCTTGGGGCAGCCGCTCTGCCTAAGGCGCGTTGCCACGGTTTGCGCGGCTCCCCCCATCGGAGATTCGAGTCCTGCCTCAGGCATAGGTGTGTGTGCTGTCTTTAACGTAACTTAGTTTAAGTTAGATTAAGTAGTGTGTAAGCCTACGGACCGATGACCTCAGCATTTTGGTCCCATAGGAACTTGCCACCACCGTCGCCTACCAATAAATATGCAGCACAGATCGAAAAAAGAAGTGAAAAACTGTCATGCGATTCCCGCTAATAATGACTAAAGTGCACTACTGCGCATTAAAATTGCTACACCAAGAAGAGAAATGCAGATGATAAACGGGTATTTAAATATATTATACTAGGACTGACATGTTATTACATTACACGCAATTTGGACGCATAGATCCTGAGAAATCAGTACCCAGAACACTAACGGCCTTGATACGCCTGGGCATTGAGTCAAACAGAGCTTGGATTACGTGTACAGGTACAGCTGCCCATGCAGCTTCAACACGATACCACAGTTCATCAAGAGCAGTGACTGGCGTATTGTGACGAGCCAGTTGCTCGGCACCATTGACTAGAATTTTCAAATGGTGATAGATCTGGAGAATGTGTTGGCCAGGACAGCAGTCGAACATTTTATGTATCCAGAAAGGCCCGTACAGGAACCCGCAAGATGCGATCGAGCATTATGCTGCTGAAATGTAGGGTTTCGCAGGGATCGAATGTACAATAGAGCTATGGGTCGTAACACATCTGAAATGTAACGTTCACTGTTCAAAGTGCCGTCAACGCGAACAAGATGTGACCGAAACGTGTAACCAATTGCACCCCATACCATCACGCCGGGCGATACGCCAGTTTGGCGATGACGAATACACGCTTCCATTGTGCGTTCACCGCGGTGTCGCCAAACATGGATGCGACCATCAAGATGCTGTAAACAGAACCGGGATTTATCCGAAAAAATAACGTGGCGCGTTTAGTTCTACATCTAGAGCCACATGCATAACCTACAAACCAGTATGAAGAGAGTGACAGAGCAGAAAGCATGGTACTATATCTAAGAGTTCTTCCCATTTCAATTGTTTATGGAGGCGGAGGAGAGGAGAATGCTTGCTGACATGCCTGTCATTAATTACTCTAATTTCGTTGTCTCGATTCAGACAGGAGTGATAAATGATGGGCTGAAGTAGAGTCCTTGATTCTTCATTTAATACTGGTCGTTGCCTGGTGAAACATTGTTGTGATGCCTCGTGTAAAGAGGAGAAATGCGTACTATCTCGTTTCCGACTTTGATAAAGGTCGGATTGTAGCTTGTATTGAAGACAGTTTGATTTTGTTGACTTTGATCACCTGTTTATTCTTTCAGGTCAAAGTGAACATACTTAACATTCAGTGAATGACAGCTGTCGGGTTCCTTAGCGCAAATAGAAATCCCTCTAACTCCTTTAATGTGTACTTCCGTGCATACCTGTGGCTCGAGGGTCAAGTGATAAGAAATTTTTCAGAGTATTTCTCTCAGAGAATAGCGATTTTTTTTATTACTTTAAAATGAACGTAAACAGTTACAACAGCAAAAAAAATTCCAGAGGTTATTGGTCTCGGTCTGTTTCAGACCATCTTCAGACATTATATCGTTATGGTATATGGTGGTGGTGAACGGAGTAGGCGCTACGAGTCCACGAAGGCCTGCTCCGTTCACTGCCACCGCCCACCATCATGGTATGTGGCCTGAAGATGTTCTAAAGCAGACCGAAACCGGTAACCTCGAAAAAAAGTTTTTTGCTGTTGCGACTGTTTATGCTCATTTTCAATTAATAATAAGCCTGATACAATAAAAAGAAAAGAAAAAAATGGTACTACAGGAGAATGCGTGGATGTTTTCTTACAGCCAGCAGCCGAAGTTTCGTTTCCATTCTACTCCTGCTCATATAGCGTTCCGTTGCCGATGATTTCATCGTCGATGAGCCATTAAACTGAAACTCTTGCTCCTCAGCCCAGAAACCTTTCTTCCTTGTTAGCTCTCTCATAGGTCTGTCTTGTGCTCCGTCCCTTGTGAGGTCGTGTTACCTTCTGATTCGCAACAGTGGAACTCCAGCCGAGCCACAGAAATTACTCAGCCTCAGGCATCGTCCAGCACTTGCCAGTCAGACCCACGTGTTTACTGAGGTCGACAGTAATAGTTTGGCGTTGCAAGCAGTACACTACTGAGAGTACGACGGAATGCGCAAGACCCACGGCACACGTCGTCGTACGCATTCGGACTCGAGGCTTGCTTAATTGGGAGGGACAGTGGCGGCCAGGTAAGCGGGAGCCATCAGAAATGTAAAACAAGTGAAGGGGAGGCGCGAGCGGAGCTCCGTGTGACGCGCGCACATTAGAGATGCAAATTAAGTGCTAATTACGCCGCATCCCGCAGCTGATTACCGGCTTTGATTCGCTGTAATTTAATTTGGCTCCATTACCGGCACACAATTATCGAGTTAGTGATTATGAAGGGCGCTTGAAAGCCTACTCTTTGTGGGCCTTACTTCTTCTCTGACGCTCCAACTGCGAATGAAATTAGCCGCGGAGCGGGTTATGAATGAAATCGCTACCACCACCACTACTTTCACTTAGTAACAGACACCTCATTAAAGGTGAAAATTTTTACTCGGAAGTTATCAGATCATACTAGATGTAGAGGCAGACTCGGCGAAACAAAATTTTTTAGCTATGAGTACAAACAATTACTAACCATCAAGCGAAGTGGCCCAATGCTTAGCACACTGGACTCGTATTCGGTAGGACGACGGTTCAGACTCGCGTCCAGCCATCCTGATATGGGTTTTCGGTGATTTCCCTAAATCGCTTCAGGCAAATGCTGGGATGGATCCTTTGAAAGGACAAGGCCGATTTCCTTCATCATCCTTCCCTAATTCAATGGTCCACTCCCCCAAATCAACCAACCAATTACTATTTTTCCCTCAGAATTGTTGAAATAGTAAGAGAGCCAGCCATGACAAAATTGTTCCACCTTCTATGAAAGATATGTCAAGCAGCCGAAATACCCTCAGGCTTCAAGAAGAAAGTAACAATTTCAATAGCAGGGAACGCAGGTGCTGCCGAGTGTGATTACTACCGAATGATGATAATGCTGTTACCTTCCATTTATTTCACAAGTGCAAAGCCCACAGTCAGCTTGATAACAATTCATTTGATACTAATCTGACTGTGAAAATGAATGACTTTTTCTTTCTCAATTATTGTACTCAGAAATATTTCGAACATAAAGAAAAACGAGTGCAGGTTCTAATGAATATAATACACAATAGTAATTACGCATAAAATAGCTTTTGAAATAATCGCTAAGCAAACGAAAATCACTGCCGATTTTGTAACCATTTACGTTTCCGAGAGTTCCGGAACCTGAACATAAAATTGGAATAGAGATCAACATCTGTTGTACCACCACACAGCGAACCTTCAGAAGTGGTGGTCCAGTCTGCTGTACACACCGGTAACTATAATACCCAGTAGCACGTCCTCTTACATTGGCGCATGCCTTTATTCATCGTGGCATACTATCCATATGTTCATCAAGGCACTATTGGTCCAGATTGTCCCACATTTCAACGACGAGTGGTTGGAGGGTCATGTCTTTCATAAACAGCCCTTTTCAATCTATATCAGTCATGTTCGATAGGGTTCATGTCTGGAGAACATGTTGGCCGCTCTAGTCGAGAGATGTCGTTATCCTGAAGGAAGTGATTCACAAGATGTGCACGATGGGGGCGCGAATTGTCGTCCATGAAGAAGAATGCTTCGCCAATACGCTGCCGATATGGTTGCACTATCCGTCGGAGGATGGCATTCATGTATCGTACAGCCGTTACGGCTCCTTCCATGACCACCAGCGGCGTACGTCGACCCAACATAATGCCACCCCAAAACAACAGGAAACCTCCACCTAGCTGCGTGCACTCGCTGGGCAGTGTGTCTAAGGCGTTCAGCCTGACCGGATTGCCCCCAAACACGTCAGCGACGGTTGTCTGGTTGAAGGCATATGCGACACTCATCGGACCATTCGGCATTTTGTTGGGCCCATCTGTACTGCGCTGCATGGTGTCGTGATTGCAAAGCTTGACCTCGCCTTGGATATCGGGAGTGACGTCCTGTGGCTGCACGAAAAGCATTATTCAACATGGTGACGCTGCAGTCAGGATTCCTCCGATCCATAAACCGTAGACAGCGGTCATCCACTGCAGCAGTAGCCCTTGGGCGACCTGAGCGAGGCATGTCATCGCCAGTTCCTGTCTCTCTGTATCTGCTCCATGTCCGAACAACATCGCTTTGGTTCACTCCGAGACGCCTGGACACTTCCCTTGTTGAGAGCCTTTCCTGGCACAGTGTAGCAATGCGGACTCCATCGGACTGCGTTATTGACAGTCTGGGCATGGTTGAACTACACACAGCACGACCCGTGTACCTCCTTTCTGGTGGAATGACTGGAACTGATCAGCTGTCAGACCCTCTCCGTCTAATAGGCGCTGCTCATGCATAGTTGTTTACACCTTTGGGCGGGTTTAGTGATATCTCTGAACAGTCAAAGGAACTGTGTCTGTGATACAATGTCCAGGGTCAACGTCTATCTTCCCGAGTTCTAGCAACCGGGGTGATGCAAAGCTTTTTTTGATGTGTGTTTATTTGCCATCTGAATTTTCATATTATTTAGCAGATAGAGCACGAGCTATAGATCGCGTTTTACTTTTTATTCGTCGTAGTAATATGGCGAAGGAAACGTAATTTACAACCGTTTGAGGGTGACGTCATAGTCACATGCTCTGAGTGTAAGTAGGCTGTTTAGTTTTTTTTTATCGGTAACGCAGCCGCCACGTAGCGCTCTGTATAAAAAATCACTGGCTGTGCCGTGTGCAGTCTGTGGCTGGTTTGCATTGTTGTCTGCCATTGTAGTGTTGGGCAGCGGCAGCTGGATGCTAACAGCGCGTAGCGTTGCGCAGTTGGAGGTGAGCCGCCAGCAGTGGTGGACGTGGGGAGAGAGATGGCGGAGTTTTGTAATTTGTAAGACTGGATGTCATGAACTACCATATATATTTTGACTATTAAGGTAAATACACTGTTTGTTCTCTATTAAAATCTTTCATTTGCTAACTATACCTATCAGTAGTTAGTGCCTTCCGTAGTTTGAATCTTTTATTTAGCTGGCAGTAGTGGCGCTCGCGGTATTGCAGTAGCTTGAGTAACGAAGATTTTTGTGAGGTAAATGATTTGTGAAATGTATAGGTTAATGTTAGTCAGGGCCATTCCTTTGTAGGGATTTTTGAAAGTCAGATTGCGTTGCGCTAAAAATATTGTGTGTCAGTTTAAGCACAGTCGTGTATAAATTGTTCTAAGGGGACGTTTCATATGAGTTTCGTCAACAAGCAGAAGAGATTTATACTTCGCTACAAGTCCGTTCATTTATGTTCGGCGAAATGGGAAACAAAATAAACACACCCAAATTTTCGCAATACCAGATGGGTATTCATTCGTCTCGAAGTGGTCAGTGCAAATGCATCGGTTCTTGAAAATAAAAGATCTGACGGCTGCATATCACGGATTGCATGTCCCCTCCAGCCGGAGAATCGAGTCCTCCATCGGGCATGGGTGTGCGTGGTGTTCTTAGCATAAGTTAGTTTAAGAAGTGTGTAATCTAGCGACCGATGTCAGCAGTTTGGCTCCTTAGGAATTCACACATATTCGAACATTCTTCTGACGGCAGCAGTGTAAAAAACAAATGTACAGTGTCTCGTTTAGGTCATCATTTTTTTTCGTTTTTTTTCCCGTTCAGTTCGAATTCCTATGTCATTTAAATACAAAGGTCATCGAATACATACTAATTAACACACCTAACAGTAATTTTTGTGCAAATGGCACCTCTTCTTATTTCTATGTGCCGCATACAAAAATCCTGTTTTCATTGCAAATAAAAACGGTTAGTTATCGATCTTTTACAAAATATTGTTAAGGAAGATTGTATACTTAAAAGACTACAAATGAAATTTTTCTACATTTTCTTGTATTTTACGCTTCACATAAATGTTCACAGAACATGCACTTTTGTTTGAAAATTTGAGTTCACCTGGACCCGAGCCCACGTCTCCTTCACGAGCAAGCACACGCTACCACAAGAACACACGGCTTCTCGAAAAATCAGCTGCCTTATTTTACCATCTTG
This sequence comes from Schistocerca gregaria, assembly GCF_023897955.1. Classification (NCBI taxonomy): domain Eukaryota; kingdom Metazoa; phylum Arthropoda; class Insecta; order Orthoptera; family Acrididae; genus Schistocerca; species Schistocerca gregaria. The sequence continues at coordinate 199,789,783 of NC_064923.1, forward strand.
TACAAAGTAGGAAAATTTAGAAGCTGATATTCTAGATAATTTTTGAGAATTGTATTGAAATGCTTTAGGAGAGGTATATTTCAGTTTTCAAGTTCGCGTACGAAATCCGATTGTCATGTGATCCTCCTGTTGGAGAAAATAGATATTGTGATCACATGTGGAGATACAATCTAATTCTAAGCGTGGTAAGTTCGATTCATAAATTAGTAAACGTTCCGGGTTTGTCTTACGAGTGTCGAATGAAAAGTAATGTCTCCACCTTCGTTAATTGGGTTTGGATACGACAATCGTCCTGAATCAATCTGTGAACATTTTGCTTGTGAAACTCGGTGGTTGCTGTCGCAGGACGTCTAACTCTGTTTGTCACGCAGGTCAGATGTTCCCGCCTCAACATCTTTAAAATTACTCGCCCAACGACGCACAGTACTCACGTCAACACAATCACCATAAACTGCTTTCATTCCCTGATGAATTTCCTTTGGGGTGACACCTTCTGCTGTCAAGAATTCAATGGCTGCTCGTTGCTTAAATCGCATTGACCGACCGTCTGCGCATGGTTCCGTACTTCACATTGTAGCAGCACAACCGTTCAATGCTAAGGCTTCCTGCGACCTGGAGCTGGATGCTACGGAACAAGCCAGTACCTGCCGCATACCAATGCTGCCAACTGCTGAAGAGTTACGAAGGATAAAAAAATGGTTCAAATGGCTCTGAGCATTATGGGACTTAACACCTGAGGTCATCAGTCCCCTAGAACTTAAACCTAACTAACCTAAGGACATCACACATCCATGCCCGAGGCAGGATTCGAACCTGCGACCGTAGCGGTCGCGCGTTTCCAGACTGAAGCGCCTAGAACCGCTCGGCCACTGCGGCCGGCGGTTACGAAGGTGGAGGCATTACTTTTCAGTCAGCCCTCGTACATATAGGGTACAGTACATGGCGCCTTCATTCCGTCTCAGTACATCGCCATCTTATTACGGTACGTTTATGAAACCCTGGTCATCGCGCGAAAACCGGGCAAGGTCAACTCCCTCGTTTAACTCTGATTGAGATCAGTGCACCAGAGTTTTGCACTGAAATTGGTTAAATGATGACTGTAGCGCAGTTAACGTTTAGCCCAGGTTGGTGCACTCGGCCGTTTGTATGGAAGACTGCAGTGAGCAACATGCATCGACGTGGAATGACGCTACTAAGCTTTATTAGTTAATGATGATTTTATTAGCATACAAAATTATTTGTTTTTATCGAGAACATAACTCTCATTGTCTGTAACTCAATAGCACAGAAGGACCTTATAGTACTTCAACGTTGTATATATCTCAATTATTAAGTGTACATATTGTAAATAAACTAATCAATGTGTTATCTTCGACGTATCAGGTTTCACCTGTTATTTTTCTGTGTCAACCCACAGACCCGCGGTAGTATTTTGTTTGTGGCGTTACCCCAATGGTAATTGGAAAAGGAAGGTGAATGCGCTAAGTATTCATGTAACTCACCGTACGATGGGGTTACAGAGAATACATAAGATATGAAGACGGAGATTCACTAAACAAAAACCAACAAGAATATTTTCACGGATATTACTGTCTCTAATAGAATTATACACTTTCCTGAAACAATTTAATGATTCGGCTTTGCCATGAAACGTCGCTTCCTCATGGTAGCTGCAACTAAGAGTTGTTCATAAAACTCTGAAGCAGGAACGGTGGTTTAATTACAACCATTATTTATCCACGTTAATATTCTGGAAGTACGACATGAGAACGGAGTAGACATTTTAATACGTTATTAAACACCAGGCCTAACTTTATTAATCCGTAATTGCCCCTTGAGTGATTAAATGCGGTACATTCCGCAGGAGATGACTCTTTTAAATCAAGAACTCACCTAACGGTACATCAGCTTTACTGCTACTAGGTAACTCTAAAGTTACAGATTCAACAACATTCATAATAGCGTATTAAAGCAACTCGTTAAAGAATTTTTTTTTCTTTTACACTGAACATTAAGGAACATTCGCAGTTGGTAATCTCTACACATCGTAATTAAACTGGTCTGTTAGCTTCGGAATGCAACGTTTTTGTCAGTTAACAACAGTGTCTGAATACAACGCGGCTCTTCGTCTTAGTTACATTTGAAAGATGCACAACACAGCATCTCATTGGTCTTTTCTGAAGAGAAAATGTGAGTAGGTTGTGAAAGACAGGTTGATAGCCATTATACAGCGTCGATGTTCTACACTGTAATCATTACGGCGGTGGGTTTCAAGCTTGCAGTGATATTTTTCGTGCAGTACTTTTTGTGCACTCCACTGACAATAAACAAACGCTGCTTCCGGAAACAGAGCTCTGTAAGCGATGGGTACGCAACAATTAATATCCGGTAGTTACTTTAAGTGAAAACAAAATTAATTCTACTGTCATCGGTTTCTCTTGACTTAGCCCATAATCCGCGTCGGAAATTCACGAGCTTTTATAGCTTACTTTGATATACGAGTAAGCACGAAAATTGATTTCGCAAGGTGTCCTACTGCTGTGAAGAATCTTACTCGTTAATGCTGTGACAGAGAGAGGAAGAAGGAGCTCTTAACAAACAAATTATTAGCAATCAGTAAAAGAAATGACAGACGTCTTTGTAGGAATTTAACACCGTAGGGATGACATTTGCTGCAGTGAGGGTGACATTTGTGTGACTGAAATGGGTAACAGTCACAGAAAAAAGTTTTATCTCTAGGTATGCTGCAACAGACTTAAAAACAATATAAACGATGTGAATAACCCGGAGTCTACATCTCCAAATTCGCAGAATTTTTTACCAATATATTTTTCAGAGGAAATAAATAAATACCCTCTGTGGATCCTCGTTGGATGTGACAAATGTATAAGTGCTCTCGCTAGAAGAACGACGTTGTTAATCAGCTTTTATAAGTTCCTTCTGTCCACAAAGCATGACGTCTCTAAGACATGTTCACAGTGACCCGGATTTACAACAAAGAGAAAAATTCCCCTTCTAGAGCTCTCTTATAATTTTCCACATGATGGTGGTTGGTGGCGTTGATAGTGGATTATAGCGAGAGAACCGAGCGAGGTGGCGCAGTAGTGAGCACACTGACTGCTAGCACCTCGGTAGCACAACGGTTCAGACCCGCACGTGGCCGTCCTGATGTAGGTTTTCCCTGATCTCCCTAAATCGCTCCAGGCAAATGCTGGGATGGTTCCTTTGATAGCACGGCCAACTTCCTACCCCACCCTTCCCTAATCCGATGGAACCGACGAGCTCGTTGTTTGGTCCCCTCCCCCAAATAAACCAACCAATCACACTGCCTTTATCTTACTTTCATGTTGTGCATTGAACTTCCCCAGTCCAGCTTGTGCTCCGTCACTAATGATCTCATTGTCGACGGGACGTTAAACACCAATCTACTGCTCCTCCTATTGCGAGAGATAAGTGCCGAAAGAGGTATCTGGGATTCTTTCTTACAATTAGATCAATCAATCACGACGAAATTACAACCATACCAAACACTCTGTGTTTATTAGTCGTAATACCCACGTCCTGAGGGATCTATACGTTTTCTGAAAGTGGGCACAGAAATGGCACCCCACCAGAAAAATCGCTTTTGCGGTAATAATGACGGTCATTCAGAGTACGGCGTCTTCTGATCACTACACCACTCACTCGCAGTCTCCGGTCCCACTGGCGACTGAAACCTTGCGACAACGCAGAAGACCGCGCTTAAGTGCACCCAGAGGTCTTTATTTTTTCGTATCTGCCATCCAAAGTAGGTGCTAATGGAACGCAACACCCTACTGCATCTCGCCGCGGGCCGTAATTCACTTGTTCTCGTTCTCCGGCTTATGGCTAAAAAGAAAGATACGCTGGTGGTTGCAGGTCGTTACGTGTACCTTACAGTTCCGACAGACCAGTACCCTCCTATTCCTTTTTTTTAACTGCCGAACTATTTTGCACCTCATCACGCCATGTTTGCAGGTTCGTCACTTAAAGCTGATTCTTCAAACTTTGTCAGAAGCATTTCACAGTATAGATTGCGTCTATCTTCAGGCGTCGGCCAGTCAAGGTTTTTCAGCATATCCCTGACATTCTCTCGCGATTGGGGCTTTCGTACTTGCAACAGCACCATCTGCGAACAGGCTCGTGGACCTTGTAAATTTTCTGAATAAAACTGTTTATTTGTTGTGAACCAAGTCTGGACTGGTTTCCTATCTTCAACTTCGTATATCTGTTGTTGTTCTGAACAATACAAGTGGTGTAGTTACGAAAACGCTAACTAATAAATGAGTTGAGAAAACTGAAATTTTATTTTAATCAAGTTCAAGCAAATTAATTAGGTTTAAGTAGTTCTAGGTTCTAGGGGACTGATGACCTCAGATGTTAAGTCTCGTAGTGTTCAGAGCCATTTGAACCAAACCTGCTCTGTGGCACGACAACATAAGTAATCCAAAACTGTGTATGAAATCTAAAGAGAGTCCCAGAGACATCGGTTGATGAACAGTAGAAGTAAGATATAAGATGGTAAGAACTATGGCCCTTATATGAAGTCATTAAAGATCACCTAACTCACGTTGAGCGAACAGTAGGGCTAAACAAGAATGACTGACAAGGCACAATGCATATTGTAGAGGGTAAAATATGGACGTATTGGAATAATTAATGTTGGGTGATGGTTTTAAAGTAATTCACATGACATGAAAACTTTGTGGAAACGCATCGATTTACTGCAGGCTAGCTTATCCCAGGGAAGTATTCAGAGTTGACCGTGGCCGGCTGGGGAGTGGCGAAGGGGAGTGACAATGGGCAGCTTAGGGTGGCTCAAGCTCTGAGAAACCGGTAACAGAGTGTGGCCTCCAGCTGCCTTAAGATGAGTGACAGTGAGTGGGTGGTTGGCCCCATGCTGGTGTACCGGGAAGTAGATGGAGAACTTGTACGCCTGTTGATAAATGTCCGTCGTCCCATTTTCAGTGAAACATGTGAGAAAGCCGAGTAAAGCTACAGTGGAGCAGTCAACAGAGGCCAAAATTGTGTGTAGGTGACTATAGCAACTTCACGCTAAATTCATGGTCTGAAGAGTCTGAAGTAAATCAGGTGAAGAGCAACAGAATGAAACACGCCGGCCTCTGATGGGAACATAGGACCAAGGAATTTGAAGTACTCTCCTGGGAGTCAGAATCCCGGAAAAATTGGTGTTTTGTGCAGACGTTAAGCTTGATGAGTGGCCTGACAGGAGCTAAATAGCAGAAGTTGAGAGGAAGGGAAATTTTGTGGGAATTTGTTCACTTCCCAGAGCAGGTATTGGTCGGCACTGGGAAGTGATACATAATTATTGTGACTTGCGCTGCAATTGGTGTAAGTGATTTTGCTAGAGGGGAAACCAAGGCAAAGAGCGGACTGGCAGAAGTGTCCGTAAAGAGAGTGCGGACATGGCATTCTCTACTCAGCTTGCCTGAGAGAGAGTGAGCATCTCCGCAGTTTAGGACTTAGCAATCGGAACGATTGAGCTAGGAGATAGAAAGTTTTGGTTCAGCTATGTACTGAGCAAGATAGCTAGGAGTGAATAGATGAGCGAAGCCTTGCAGCACCACGAGGCCGGGAGACATCCTCACAATGAAGACGCCCCGCCACACTGAATTCAGTGATATTGTGCCTGCTCTTGCTTGAATTAGGCCACTGATTAATTTGTTGGATCACATCAGCAAAGTTTCCATGAGGGCTTCATGGGCCGTGTATTGGGGAATTCTTCTCACACTTCACATTATCTCTGGGTCAGTCAATAGGAATTAATTTTGATCTATCGCGCTTTACTCCACATAAACGCAATTTGTTACCACTGCCTGTTAGGAGAGTCATGTAATGTAATGTAATTATTGAAGGTCGGGAGTTAAAATAAATTTATGCTCACTGACTACATCTGTTTTCAATCAAGTAGTTGAAATCCCAAGTCACTTTCTTAATTAATTTTATGTTCAACATTTGGATCTGGTATTCAATAGCTGAATATAACATCACTGTGCACCCCCACTGTGCAATTAATATCAACAATGCCACCGCAGTTCAATAAGGAGTCACAGGGCCTTATTACTTTCTTTGCATTATCCGATATTGCGGCAGTTTTGCACTCTCTGTTGACCTGTTAGTCAATTAGCTGGGATGAACACGTGCCTAAACCAGATAAGTGACGGGTGGGGTGTTACAAAGATACTAAGTCGGCTGGAACAGCAGTTGCTGCTGGAAGCAACGGTGCTGGGACGAGAGGTGCCTATTGTGTGCCGGCAGACGGCATTCGCTGGCGCCGGGCAGCGTGTGACGTCTGTACGGAGGTATCTCCGGCGGCCGGGCCACGCCCACGGGGTCTGGCGCCGCCGTAGCTCAACAGCCCAGGGTACGGCCTGCTTTCCTTTTTACGGCGACGCCGGCTACAAGCGTTCGCCATCAGCCGCTGACAGGGTGCTCACTTACGTCGTCCACACACAACGGGTCGGACCCCCAGACCGCAACGGTGCTTTCCACTTTAGCAAAGAGGAGGAGGACAAGTCTAAGGAGATCCACGTTTCAGACTGAGTCTGTTCGTTCTCATTAGTGGCCTGTTGTACTTGATAAATCAGCATAGTAATTAATTTTGGTCTCTCTCTGTTGACAACTGATACAGTAAATAGATCCGAAACCTTTAGGGTATACGGTTTGTCCGGGAAGTCTCCATACCCCTAAGTCAGTATATTGTACATTGGAATACTAGCATATACTATGTGATAAAAAGCATCAGGACACCGCTATGCAATGTACACTAATGATCATTAAAATTGCTACACCACGAAGATAACGTGCTACTGGAGCCGAGGGAACGGTGGTACACCAAGGGGCATTGACGACGGCTGCGAAGATACACTACTGGCCATTAAAATTGCTACACCACGAAGATCACGTGGTACAGACGCGAAATTTAACCGAAAGGAAGATGATGATGTGATATGCAAATGATTAGCTTTTCAGAGCATTCACACAAGGTTGGAGCCGGAGACGACACCTACAACGTGCTGACATGAGGAAAGTTTCCAACAGATTTCTCATACACGAACAGCAGTTGACCGGCGTTGTCTGGTGAAACGTTGTTGTGATGCCTCGTGTAAGGAGGAGAAATGCGTACCATCACGTTTCCGACTTTGGTAAAGGCCGGATTGTAGCCTATCGCGATTGCGATTTAACGTATCGCGACATTGCTGCTCGCGTTGGTCGAGATCCAATGACTGTTAGCAGAATATGGAATCGGTGGGTTCAGGAGGATAATACGGAACGCCGTGCTGGATCCTAACGGCCTCGTATCACTAACAGTCGAGATGACAGGCATCTTATCCGCGTGGCTGTAACGGATCGTCCAGCCACGTCTCGATCAATGAGTCAACAGATGGGGACGTTTGCAAGACAACAACCATATGCATGAACAGTTCAACGACGTTTGCACCAGCATGGACTATCAGCTCGGAGACCATGGCTGTGGTTACCCTTGACGCTGCATCACAGACAGGAGCGCCTGCGATGGTGTACTCAACGACGAACCTGTGTGCACGAATGGCAAATCGTCATTTTTTCGGATGAATCCAGGTTCTGCTTATAGCATCATGATGGTCGCATCCGTATTTGGCGACATCGCGGTGAACGCACATTGGAAGCGTGTATTCTTCATGGCCATACTGGCGTATCACCTTGCGTGATGGTATGGGTGCCACTGGTTACACGTCTCGGTCACCTCTTCTTCGCATTGACGGTACTTTGAACAGTGGACGTTACATTTCAGTTGTGTTACGACCCGCGACTCTATCCTTCATTCGATCCCTGCGAAACCTTACATTTTAGCAGGATAATGCACGACCGCATGTTGCTGGTCCTTTCTGGATACAGAAAATGTTCGACTGCTGCCCTGGCCCGCAGATTCTTCAGATCTCTCACCAATTGAAAACGTCTTGTCAATGGTGGCCGAGCAACTGGCTAGTCAAAATATGCCAGTCCATACTCTTGATGAACTGTGGTATCGTGTTAAAGCTGCATGGGCAGCTGTACCTGTACACGCCATCCAAGCTCTGTTTGACTCAATACCCAGGTGTATCAAGGCTGTTATTTCGGCCAGACGTGGTTGTTCTAGGTACCGATTTCTCAGAATGTATGCACCCAAATTGCGTGAAAATGTAATCACGTGTCAGTTGTAGTATAATATATCTGTCCAATGAATACCCGTTTATCATCTGCATTTCTTCTTGGTGTAGCAGTTCTACTGGCCAGTAGTGTGATTGACCACTACATAGATGGAGGTGGGGGGTACTGTGTTGTCAGTGTAGGATTAGTAACAGCAGAACAAATTAGTCAGGATAGCTCAGTGACTTCGAACACCTGTTTACCCATACATGTAATAAAATTGTAACTGACTGATGTCTGTACATGAAGATATTTAAGAAAACTTGATGTTGGGGGTCTTTGTAACTAAATTAAATAAACCAGATAGAAAGAGTACAACCTGTTAAAAGTAGTATTCTGGAACGTTTTATCACCATGATATAAATGTTAACAGTTTAATCCCGTTATCCATAGATATTCTTGATTTCATTCTTAAATCTGTCTGACTGTTATCATTGATAACTTTGGCGAGTTGACGCTACTATTATTGTTGTTAAGTTTGTCGAGTTGATACGAAAAATCGCTTTCGATCTTCCTTCAGAGGTTTTCATCGTGTCTTGGTTCAATGGTTCAAATGGCTCTGAGCACTATGGTACTTAACATCTCAGGTCATCAGTCGCCTAGAACTTAGAACTACTTAAACCTAACTAACCTAAGGACTTCACACACATCCATGCCCGAGACAGGATTCGAACCTGCGACCGTAGCGGTTGCGCGGTTTCAGACTGAAGCGCATAGAGCCCCTCGGCCACCAGCGGCCGCACACCGTGTCTTGTTGACACAGCTTAAGAGAAGGGATGCAATTGTTGTGATTTCGTATTAGTTTCTTTGTTCGTTTAACTTCTTTCATTCTTGAAGTCATCCGATGTAACTATTATCGTTGGTAAGTTTGTCTACAAGTAGTAATGCCTTCCCGAAAACGGTCTGTTGGCATTTGTTACTTCAAATATCTTTATCTGTGCTTACAAACACATCAATTCTATACCTTTTCTCCCTTTCGACAGCTTCTCTTTGTATCCTTTTTTCTCACCGATGACGAGCTTCAGAATTTTTCAAAATTCATGTGGGTTTGGTATCCAAGCGGACGAAGTCGCCGGCAAAAGGTAATTGACTAAAAAATTTAAAATTACTTGAGGACTGACAGTTCGGCGGCAACACACGCGTAATCTTATGTTTCATCCTACTCGCTCTAATTCGCCAACTAATCACTTTATAAATACGAAAATTGGATCAATGTGGTCGGGAAGAATTGCACTGTGAGTTAATTTTACTTTTAGTTGCGGAAACAAACTATTATTTTTTTAAGTCTCAAAATAGGCACGTAACGCGCCAACCATTTATCTTGATTGACTTCGTACGGCAGTGCCCTCCCCAAGATATCGACGCGGAAGTCTACCGGTCATAACTTTCGACGAACTACTTCTGACATTGTTAAGAATCGCGCAACAAATAACAGTAACAACAAATAAAATAACTCCTGTAACAGAGAAAAGGTAAGAAAAAAAAAACACAGGGTGCAACGATCTCACATAACAGCACCTGCCCGAAACTCGAAGACAGCGCAAGTGGGGAAGTATGAAGGTCGGGTAACTTCGACTGGGGGCTGCGGTTACTGGTATCGTAGAACTGGCGGCGTGCGGTCCACGACTCGCTACTACTTGCGTCGTAGCTGTCAATCCTAAGGTAATTTTCAACACACTGTAGTCGTTGGCTGTCTTAAAATTAAATAAAATATCCCCTGGCTTCCGGGCGCGTCAAGTGGTTAAAATACCACGAGCTTTTGGCCAAGATCTCCCAGGCCACTACCAAGTGGTATCACTGCGGATGGTCTGCTGGTACGTCCTTGTATACACTCGATGCTGGCTGCGACGTCACTGGTGTGTAACTAAAGAAGACATCGAAATAAAAATCAGCGGATACACACTTAATAAAAATGGTTCAAATGGCTCTGAGCATTACGGGACTTAACAGCGGAGGTCATCAGTCACCTAGAACTTAGAACTCGTTAAACCTAACTAACCTAAGGACATCACACACATCCATGCCCGAGGCAGGATTCGAACCTGCGACCGTAGCGGTCGCGCTGTTCCAGACTGAAGCGGCTAGAACAACTCGGCCACGCCGGCCGGCTACACCCTTAATAGAGATGGTGTCCTGCAACTCTGCGCGGAGTGAGATCCAGCGATCGCCAGGTTTAAGCGCTCGGATCGAACGCAGTGTCAACGTATGCATAAATATCTCGATACCGTGAGTACCACTACTGGAACTCTACAACCAGTAGCGTGCCATCAATCCATTGGCAATGAAAAAGACCAGAGACAATTTCGTCCTCGCCTCAGTGGCGATCTAGGAAACCAGGCAGAACTTACTATATTGTGTAGCTGTAACGCGTAGGCGCTGCAGATGCAGCTGTGTGGGTTGTAGATCGTCCCTAGCGTGACGTCAGCACCTGTCCCAGAAGGACCGCGGTCAGGATCGTGGCTCTGGACGCCGATACCATCTGGCGCTCACTCCTCCAGATCACGAAAACGGCTGGACCCAACCCGAAACTCCGCGGTACCCTCCTCGATAAGGCAGTGTCTCGGTGACCTTAGGAGTCAAGCTGCACCGCGCCGCCGTGACCACGAACTTGCAGGGGAATTCTGAATGGCCAATGGCGATCCTAAACTAAGATTCGTCCGGACGGATAACTTCGTAACCTAATGTACTTATGGTTTCCACTGGGCTCTCTGATACTATTGTTGTTATTATCGTGCGGCTTTACAGAACACACATATTTACAGGTTAATGTTCGCTCGACTCAGTTCCGCACTGTGGTTTGCGCCAAAAAGTTCGCGGTTACGGTCTATCCGATGACATATGCGGTTGGATAGAAACTTTTGTAACAGACAGGGAGCTGTATGTCGTCCTGAATGGGGTGACTTCAACAGAAACAAGTATAACTTCAGGTGTGCCCCAGGGCAGCGTAATAGGTCCGCTGCTTTTTACGATTTACATAAACGATCTGTTTGATGGTATTGACAGCGGCATTAGACTGCCGATGATGCTGTAGTCTACAGGTAAGTAGTATGACACGAAGGCTATGAACAAATCATTGAGGATTTGCTGAAAATAAATGCGTGGTGTAATGACTGGCAGTTATCTCTCAATATCAGTAAGTGTAACCTACCGTGTATAACAATGCGAAAATCCCCTTTGATGTACGAGTACAAAATAAATGCCCAGTCTTTGGAAAAGGTAATATCCGTCAAGTATCTGGATGTGACCAAAATGATCTCAAATGGAATGATCAGATTACACAAGTAACGGGCAAGGCGAACTGTAGATTGCGGTTTATTAGTGGAATCCTGAAGCGATACAGTCCTTCAACAAAGGAAATTGCTTACAATACGTTAGTTCGTCCAGTCTTAGAGTACTGTTTGTCTGTATGGGACCCTTACCAGTTGGGTCGGATTCAAGAGATTGAGAAGATCCAAAGAAGAGCGGCAAGATTCGTGACTGGTACATTTAGCTATCGCGAGAGCATTACAAATCTCATTGATAGTTTGAAGTGGAACACACTTGCAAATGGACGACGCGCTAAACGGAAGGGGCTGATCACTAAATTCCGAAATCCGATCTTCGTCGACGATATATATCATGTATTATTATTACCAACTTTCAAATCGCAATGATCACCATTAAAAGATAAGGGAAATTAGAGCTCGTACTGAGAAGTTCAGAAAGTGGTTTTTCCATCGCGCGATCCGCGAGTGGTAAAGGGGGGGGAATATAACTTTGGCGCGAATTGTGCCCTCCGCCACACACCGCTTGGTGGCTAGCGGAGTATGTATGTAGATGTAAATGTGAATCTGAGAACCAGATGGCAGTTATCGGTGCCACTTGATGCAGATCTTTTCAGTCAACTTGACCCCGGATGGTTTCTCAGTTGTATTTTATAATATGGATCTAGCAACTAACGCCAAACCCAAAAAACGTCGCCTAACATTAAGACATTTTAAGAGAGTAGTTTTCCTATGCAGTAACAAACAAAATTACCTACAGAGAAAGTAATATTTTAAGATGCGATTAATATTAAGTGACGTTGGTGGATTCGGCCATGAGCAAAGTAAATTTGGCCGTTTACCTCATGGGCAGAGGGGAAATAGCTTGGTCACAGACGGCTTGGAGGACGTGAGAGAACGAAAGTTTTATTGTTTGTCTTCCAATACCGACTATTCACTGGGGTGCGAGACTCGTTCCGATGGTATAAATTTTGACACGGGAGTAACATGGATTCGTGCAGGTACATTGTAGAGACGGTCATCGACAAATGCTGTACAAATGTCTCAATGTCATCTGTCCCCTAGACGTAGAACTACTTAAACCTAACTAACCTAAGGCATCACATACATCCATGCCCGAGACAGGATTCGGACCTGCGACCGTAGCAGCAGCGCGGTTCCGGACTGAAGCCCCTAGAACCGCACGGCTACAACAGTCGTCAAATACGGTACATTTTTATACAGTGGTCTCCTGCGAAAACCAATATATTTGCCATGATCATTATGTTAAACATGTTTACTGGATTGCTGGTTTCGACAGTATGTATTGCCATCTTCAGATCCATTAAACCGTGCAGGGATAGTTACGTTACACAATGGTTAAACCGCTCTGTCACATTAGAACTATACAATACGCGCAAGAAAGGCGAGGCATTACAATGACATGCCATCTGTGCTGTCACTTCTGTAGCGAAGAACACTGAATTAATTAATTCAACGCAGTGAGTAGAGTAAAACTAGCATTCACATCGTTTATTAAATACATGATGTGTCTCATATTCAATAGTGCACTTAAATATAAATGCAAGCATTATTGTTAATCAAAGTCATCCACAGACAGTAAAATCAACAATACTTAGTGTCACAAATGTTAGATCGCTGAGGTTGGCAGCTATCTGAAACAGACCACAGTTAACACGAAGTGTTCCGAATGGTGAAGAATTTTAACGATCGGTGTTTGGGAGGCTCATAACAAACTGATTTATGTATGGCACCAACCAATAACAAGATAGGTATACATGCAGCCCAGTGTACCACCTCACAATGTCAGAATTGACTCGTGAGCAGAAAACGTTGGCGACCACTGGTTTAGACCATTCGCGACGAGGAAGATCAAGCCCTGTCATGTTATTCGCTGCGTTTTGAATAACTTCGATTCTGAGGTAGATGTTTTTACTACTTATCAATCACATCGAAATTGTCTGTATACGGCTACACAGTAACAGAAGCTATGCAAACCACTGTGATTTTAGAGATGCACAACAGATACTAGCTATGGAATGCTGTGTTTTGGTGCACGTAGGTAATTTTATGTACCCCAGGTCAGAGGACTGTTACATTTCGTATTTTTTATGAAATATCAGAAACACATCTGACATTACAAGAAAGTGTTCTTTCACTGCAGTCAATGCAATATTATCGTTCACTATGTACCTGATTCATAAGATTTGTCGACCTGGAAAAAGCGTTCGACAATATAAAATGGTGCAAGCTGTTCGAGATACTGAACAAAGTAGGGGTAAGCTATAGGGAGAGACGGGTCATATACAATATGTACAACAACCAAGAGGGAATAATAAGAGTGGACGATCAAGAACGAAGTGCTCGTATTAAGAAGGGTGTAAGACAAGGCTGTAGCCTTTCGCCACTACTCTTCAATCTGTACATCGAGGAAGCAATGACGGAAATAAAAGAAAGGTTCAGGAGTGGAATTAAAGTACAAGGTGAAAGGATATCAATGATTCGATTCGCTGATGACACTGCTATCCTGAGTAAAAGTGAAGAAGAATTAAATGATCTGCTGAACGGAATGAACAGTCTAATGAGTACACAGTATGGTTTGAGAGTAAATCGGAGAAAGACGAAGGTAATGAGAAGTAGTAGAAATGATAACAGCGAGAAACTTAACATCAGGATTGATGGTCACGAAGTCAATGAAGTTAAGGAATTCTGCTACCTAGGCAGTAAAATAACCAGTGACGGACGGAGCAAGGAGGACATCAAAAGCAGACTCGCTATGGCAAAAAAGGCATTTCTGGCCAAGAGAAGTCTACTAATATCAAATACCGGCCTTAATTTGAGGAATAAATTTCTGGGGATACACGTCTGGAGTACAGCATTGTATGGTAGTCAAACATGGACTGTGGGGAAACAGGAACAGAAGAGAATCGAAGCATTTGAGATGTGGTGCTATAGAAGAATGTTGAAAATTAGGTGGACTGGTAAGGTAAGGAATGAGGAGGTTCGACGCAGAATCGGAGAGGAAAGGAATATGTGGAAAACACTGATCAGGAGAAGGGACAGGATGATAGGACATCTGCTAAGACATGAGGGAATGACTTCCATGGTACTAGAGGGAGCTGTAGGGGGCAAAAACTGCAGAGGAAGACAGAGATTGGAATACAAGCAAATAATTGAGGACGTAGGTTGCAAGTGCTACTCTGAGATGAAGAGGTTAGCACAGGAAAGGAATTCGTGGCGGGCCGCATCAAACCAGTCAATAGACTGATGACGCCCCCCCCCCCCCCCTCCAAAAAAAAAAAAGAAAAAGAATAAAAGTACCTGAAATGATTGACATTAACTATCACGTTCAAGTATTTTTTACAGCTGAGGAGCGTTGCAGATTATGAATATAGCATTTGCTTCTGGGACTGGTTCCGTCCACGGCCTAAATGCAAAGGTTTCCTAATTGCGTCACTTGCACAACTGGTATGTCAGGTGTCTTAAATGTACCTGTCTCGAGTGTCCTGTTAGGTAACTATAATGAGTGCATGTGTTTCTGTTACTGGTGACGTAAAGCGTGAAACTAAATCCGGTACACTAAGAGTGAGGGGGAGGGGAGGGGGGCGGAATTCACCAAGCAGCTAGCTTAACATCACCAGCCAACGACGGAAGGTTCAACAGAGTGCGCCGTATGCCCTTCCTGACGTTACAAAGTCACCTTCACCGTGTAAGCTCTCTCTCCCTCCCTCCCTCTCTCTCTCTCTCTCTCTCTCTCTCTCTCTCTCTCTCTCTCTCTCCCTCCCTCCCTCCCTCCCTCTTTCTCTCTCTCTCTCTCTCTCTCTCTCTCTCTCTCTCTCTCTCTCTCTCTTTTCGAGCGCTCTAAGGCGCCGCAGTCATGGACTGGGCGGCTGGTCCCGGCGGAGGTTTGAGTCCTCCCTCGGGCATGGGTGTGTGTGTTTGTCCTTAGGATAATTTATGTAGTGCGTAAGCTTAGGGACTGATGACCTTAGCAGTAAAGTCCCATAAGATTTCACACACATTTGAACACTCTGTGTGTGTGTGTGTGTGTGTGTGTGTGTGTGTGTGTGTGTGAGTGTGAGTGTAGTTCCTTGTTTTAAAACTGTTGGCGTATTCTGTGTCGGGGAAAAAGAGGAGGACATAATTCGTGTAAACCGGGTAAAGCCGGCCGGGTTGGCCGAGCGGTTCTAGGCGCTACAATCTGGAACCGCGCGGCCGCTACCGTCGCAGGTTCGAATCCTGCCTCGGGCATGGATGTGTGTGATAGGTTAGTTAGGTTTAACTAGTTCTAAGTTCTAGGGGACTGATGACCTCAGATGTTAAGTCCCATAGTGCTCAGAGCCATTTGAACCAAGCCAAACCGGGTAAACCGGTGTAGGAAACCGCTTACAGTGCATACGCTACCAGGCTAGAGTACATAACTGGGGCTGGTAAATACCTAGCGCGGGTTCTATCGTCTTCTGGCCACCTCCTACAAGAGAGGCTTTCTCGCTTAAAGTTACAAAATACGATCGGATCTGATTTTTGGATACAACTGTGAAAGTGTAGCTACCAAAAGCAATGTAACAAAATTTATTCACATTATAGAGCCCATGAAACAACCTTAAACTTTTCGAAATTGAAATTACAAAATTGATGTGCCATTTCCAGTACTAACCGACCAGAGCAGTGACACGGAACATGTTAATCTGTGAACAACTACGGAAATGAATCCCATTATTCGTTTAAAAATACAACCGCTAAGCACATCGTTCCAGAGCAAACCCCACTAAGTGCAATGTCTAAAATAATTGCAGAATGAAATGACGTTACTACTTTCAACTGTACCTGCATACTGACTACTGTCTCGGTGATTCTAAATTGCTAAAGCCAGTATGTGTCTAGAGCGGAATGCGGACATGACTTTTGCAGAGTGAATGCGGTGGCCTTCGGAGAGGGCTGGTAATTACAGCAACGGCCAGTATGCTGTAATACGCATCATGGGCAGAATTAATCGGGCGTAATTCGATTTAACTTACGATGACAGATGACATTTTTATCGCAGAAATAGTTATCATGTAATTGCTAATTTTGCACTTTCAAGCGCTACAATAATCGTTAAGTCGTTTGGGCACCGCACGCTACGGGATAAAACAGTGATTATGCAGTGGAGTGCGGCACGTCATTCTCCCTCTAAATTAACTGCTAGTCGCCTTATGACAAAGTAACACGTACCAAGACGAGCATTTACAGCTCTAGACGAATATTGCCCGCTCAAAATTTAAACATCGGTCTTCCTGTGTCTGTTTTCCGAAGCCTCACCATAAGGCTTGTTCAAAAATGGCTCTATGAGGTCAACAGTCCCCTAGACTTAGAAGTACTTAAGCCTGACTAACCTAAGGACATCATGCCCGAGGCATGATTCGAACCTGCGAGAGCAGCAGCAGCGCGGTTCCGGACTGAAGCGCCTAGAGCCGCTCGGACACAGCGGCTGGAGAGGCTTTGTTCACCTTTTGAATGTCACAATATAGCAGATAGAATATAAAAATACAGGACTACATAAACGATTCTTTCATTATGTAACAGCCTTTTCCAAAATACAGTATTACATGTACCAATACAGTGAAGCACCGAAGAAACTGATATTCAAATACAGAGATATGTAGACAGGCAGAATACAACGATGTCCGTAGGCAGCGCCTATTTGTCTGGTGCAGTTGTTCGATCGGTTACTGTTGCTGCAATGGACGTTTGCCAAGATTTAAGTGAGTTTGAACATGGTATTATAGTCGGCGCACGAGAGATGGGACACAGCATTTCCGAGGTACAGCTGAAGTGGGGATTTTCCCGTACGGCCATTTCACGTGTGTACCGTGGACATCAAGAATCCGGTACAATATCAAATCTCCGACATCGTTGCGATCGGAAAAAGATCCTGCAAGAAAGGGGCCAACGACGACTCAAGAGAATCGTTCAACGTGATAGAAGTTCAATACTTCACCAAATTCCTGCAGAGTTCAATGCTGGGCCATCAACAAGTGCCAGACGCGAACCATTCAACAAAACATCATCGATGTGGGCTTTTAGAGCCGAAGGCCGACTCGTGTACCCTTGATGACTGCATGACACAAAGCTTTAGACCCCGCTTGGGCCCATCAACACCGACATTGGACAGTTAACGACTGGAAACACGTTGCCTGGTCGGACGAGTCTCTTTTCAAATTGTATCGAGTGGCTGATGTATTCGGGTATGGAGAAAACCTCATGAATCCATGGAGGCTGTTCAAGCTGGTGGAAGCTCATGTAATGGTGTGGGACGTGTGCAGTTGGAGTGACATGGGACACCTGATACGTCTAGATACGACTCTGATAGGTGACACGTACAAAAGCGTCTGATCACCTGCATCCATTCATGCCCATTGTGCATTCCGTCGGATTTGGGCATTTTCAGTAGGTCAATGCGACACCACATACGTCCAGAATAGCTACAGAGTTTAAGCACTCCCGCTGGCCACCAGACTCCCCAGACATGAACATTATTGAGCATATCTGAGATGCCTTGAAACGTGCTGTTCAGAAGAGATCTCCACCCCCTTCGTACTCTTGCGGACTTATGGATTTCCTTGCAGGATTCATGGTGTCACTTCCCTCCAGCACTACTTCCAACATTAGTAGAGTCCAGGTCAAGTCGCGTTGCGGCTCTTCTGCGTGCTCGCGGGGCTCCTACGTGGCAGGTGTGCCAGGTTCTTTGGCTCTTCAGTGTATTTACGGTGTGGCACTTGTTCGCATTAAGAGTGAAATGCCTCGGCAAAACGGCGACAGTGCAAGAAAGGAGTTTTTGTGTGTTACTGTTACTACAGTGCAGCGTAAGTTGAAAAGATATTATCGAAAAAAGAAAGAAAAAACAGGATTTAAACAGAGCACTGTACGCTGGTGTCTCTGTAAACACAACAGTACCTGTCGACCAAGTGAGCAAGATGCAGCAGTGGAGAGCACGAGGGAAAGTTTCGTGCCTAGTCCAAAAAAATCTACGGTCCACGCTAGCCACAGACTTCTTGTCCAGTCGTAAGCTGTCGCCAGCCCCGGTCGACAAAGATAAAGCCTGAAGATCGAATAGTAGGCGCTGGATCAAGCGCTCCTATCACGAGAGAAGCCACAGACACACTGACAAGCAACAAGCCGCCAACGCCCTCTCAATAGCCTGCATTTAGGCCGCCGCTGCTGACCGGAGGGCCTCAAAAATGGTTCAAATGGCTCTGAGCACTATGGGACTCAAGTGCTGTGGTCATCAGTCCCCTAGAACTTAGAACTACTTAAACCTAACTAACCTAATGACATCACACACATCCATACCCGAGGCAGGATTCGAACCTGCCACCGTAGCAGTCGCACGGTTCCGGACTGCGCGCCTAGAACCTCGAGACCACCGCGGCCGGCCCGGAGGGCCTCACTCACTGACTCACTCGCAGAGTGGGTTTAGTTCATCATAGACTACAACAGCACATTGCGACCAGATTAGTGACTATAGCGGGACTATTACTGTTTATATCACAAAACATGGACTCTATTCAAGTTTTACTCCCAGTTCACGTAAATAAAGTACAGTATTAATGTACGTGTGCGTTTGTGTTGTATAAAGAAGATACTTATCACCCATAGCTAGTGGCAGGCCGCTGTGGCCGTACGGTTCTAGGCGCTTCGGTCTGGAACCCCGTGACCGCTACGGTCGCAGGTTCGAATCCTGCCTCGGGCATGGACGTGTGTGATATCCTTAGGTTAGTTAGATTTAAGTAGTTCTAAGTTCTAGGGGACTGATGACCACAGATGTTAAGTCCCATAGTGCTCAGAGCCATTTGAACCATTTTGAACCATAGCTACATCCTCCCCCTTGCTTCCTTGTGGTACAAGGCTCTACATCTGACGTAGCGCAGAATAATTCTACAATTTACATTTAAAATTTTGACAGTCTAAGTCTCTCTACTTTGTACGCGATCTGATTTCGTTCTCTGGGTATCGAGCGTTATTTGGAAGATCTCGAAAGTATTTGCGCGCGCAATGGTGTAGTTGGGTAACTTCATTGCTTAAAGTAGTAATTAACTCAGAAACGACCCAGAGTATCGAGTTTTTCTTTTAACTATTATTTCTCAGCGTATCCTACCCTGCCACACCATAACAAGCTCTTCAGACTGTTTCTGACCACCCTATACGCTTTAGTAATTGTTTTATTTGTAGGTAGTCCAGGAACTTAGCGAGCGAGTGTGTGCTCATGGGCCCTTGCGAGTAACAATAATGGTCGCCTGGCAGCAGAGAGGCACCTGCTGGGCCGGTGCCCCAGTGAGACTGCGGCTGGCCGCGAACCCCGCAGAGTCGGGTCATTGGTCGCTTGAGTTACGTGCTGGATGACTGCTCGCGCCACCTGCGCAGCCTTAATAGCGTCTTTACGCTGGGACGAGCCGGCGCGATATTTATGGCCGAGATTAACATACACTTTACCGCGGCCGCGGCCGTTCCAGCTTAATAGGAGCTGCCGCCCGCTGCTGGCGCAGATCGGCGACGCGGCTGGACATCCGGGTCCCCGACGGCCTTGCCTCCAGTTCACCGACCTCGCCCGCGGTCCGCGATCATTTAAACCGTTTATTGCTGCGGCCTCCACTAAAGCGCGCCCGTGCGGTGCGAACCGTGCAGGCTGCAGTGGAAGGGCCACACAGGCTGTTACATGCCTCGCTTATCTGGTCAGGTTGCTCTCAAACTCGTACACTTGGCGTTCTAGCCGGCCGGAGTGGCCGAGTGGTTCTAGGCGCTTCAGTCTGGAAACGCGCGACCGCAAAGGTCGCAGGTTCAAATCCTGCCTCGGGCATGGATGTGTGTGATGTCCTTAGGTTGGTTAGGTTTAAGTAGTTGTAAGATTTAGGGGACTGCTGACCTCAGATGTTAAGTCCCAGAGTGCTCAGAGCCATTTGAACTTAGCGTTCTGATTATTGCCTTCATATCAGATTGTTGTTTCCCTTCGGCAACTCTCCACCTGCAAAAACATATTGTGAACAGATGAAATTGATTCTTTCATAAAGCTGAAAGCTAACAGATATCGCTTATCTCAAACCAAGGAAAAGTGTGGGGAAAATTTTTTTCTGTTCGTTTGATGCTTTCTTCAGGTACACTTTGTCACTGACCTTATTTATCTTCATATACGAACCATTAGGTGTAGACACAACACAATGAAATACTATTTTGTGGGACAACTTTTTCCCAGCCATAAGCAGTTGATACTAACTAGATTCTGAGGGGGGTATTGTAGCAGTTTCTGTTCGGCGTTGGAGCAATGTTAGAATTGAAAACCGCTTCTTCTATATTCCCGATTGGGGATCGTCCTGCCGTACTTTAATACTGGAGGAGGAATAAAACGTTAAGAAAAGAAAGTGCGAGTAGACAAAGTTTAGTTAATCTTGAATTTCCGCAGTTGTATAGATCGAGAATAAATTTGCTGGATTAGGCTGCAATTGAAGACATAATGGCATGGTAAGGTTCAAATGGTTCTGAGCACTATGGGACTTAATATCTGAGGTCAACAGCCCCCAAACCTCAGAACTACTTAAACCTAACCAACCTAAGGACATCACACACATCCATGCCCGAGTCAGGATTCGAGCCTGCGACCGTAGCGGTCGACCGGTTCCAGACTGAAGCGCCTAGAACGCATATCGGCCGGCTCATGGTGAGGCAGTGTCACCCCTCCACTTGAGAGAGACAGTAAAAGCACAACCCTACAATACATGTCCCAATATTACGCCTTTCTGGGAAATCGTAATTAAAATTTTATTTTCAATATATTTACATGATTTAGCACCCTATTAAAAGAGTAACATTTATAAGACAGTTCACTAACGTCGTAATATAGACGTCACATCAATACAGACGTACTTGACGATGGTGATAAATGCCGAAACAGTCTGTCGTGAAAAAAGATTAGTTATTATAAGCAGCTATTTGGTGCATCTGTTCTAATAATAAAAGAAGAAACCACTCTGCAGTAACCACTATGAAGCTGATCACCATCGCAGACGACGAACAATTGTACCTGCAGTTACTTAAAACAACAGTGTTGAAACAAATTGCTTTGGAAAAACTTTTTCGGACACTAAAGCCTTTTGGTTCACGGGTATCAGTCCATTTCAGAAGGGTGGGAATTGTGGTTTAAGTTGGAATGGGGGGAAGGGGAGGGGCTACACGTCATACTTTTGTACCCGTATTGGCCCAATGACGCTACCTTGCGACTAGTAGGTATCAACGTATATTACCTGTCATCACTATAATGAAGAAATTCGTTGAAATCTCAGAATAACAACTGAACTGTCGTGACTTGATTTCACAGCCGAAAATTTTTAACCATTCATCAATAATTTAACACTCAGTAATAATAAACGTAATTTTTAAAAGGTCCCATATCAGCAGAGACTTGTTTAAAGAAAAATAATGTTTTAAAATCAAACTATTTATCCCAAAAAACGATTTTTCATCAATAGTTCAACAGTGAAAATCAAAAAAACTATTGTGCAAAAAAAAAATCTTTTTTACCTTCGCTAGGTAGAAGTATATGAAACAAGAGCCGTTCTCCTATGAATTCATAAATCTTTTTTCTGTACCAAATATTTAGGGGTTTACGTTTTGTAGTTACTAGAGTGTTAGAACAACATTTATTATGTGTGTACTATACAATCAGGATACATAATAGCAGCTGGGATGTGTTCTTTTAATATTTTGTCCTATAGAAACTGACAACATACTTTCATAATAGTGAATATACTAAAGCCAAACGTATTTTATAACCACGTAGCTGTTTTCTGTTTTCTTACGTCTGATTTGGAACACCTATGTTGTACAAAGGTGTTGGAGGAAGAGTCACGCCATTAATTTTTTTAAACCTACATCGAAATTGTGAACAATTCCAGCTACTGAAGCAAAGGTGGTAACCCTTCGTGGATTCTTTTTGTTATGTATGTGGCGGAACTATAGGCCTCATGGAAAAAGGGCGACCCGGCTGAGTCACGCAATTTGACTCTTAGTCTGATCACAAAGGGTGGCCATTATTGCACGCGTTGACCACGTAGGCTGACCTGAGGATCAATGAACTACACTTGACGGGATGTATCTGGAACACCTTAAGTGATTAGAAGTTAGTAGACAGGAATACAATTAAACACTTAGCTTTAATTCAACATCAGCGATGAATGTCGATCTTGACTTTGTACAATAATATTTACAAGTGCAGTTATAGGCTGAACTGCGAATACTCCCTTACAATTCTGATTGTTTCACACATATAGATCAACTGACAGTGCATAAATTGTATGTGGCGCCTGGCTAGGTCGTAGCTACTGACTTAGCTGGAGGCTATGCTAACTAACGTCTCTGCAAATGAGATGTCTGAAGGTACAACGAGTGAACCATTCCTATTAAAGTCGGCTGTAGAAGTGGCCAGTGCGCTAGCTTATCTCGCAAGACCAGCCGAGTGGCGGCGCTCGGTCTGCTAGCGTCGACAGTGGCGACTGGCGGGTGCGAAGTGTACTGACGGACCGCGGCCGATTTGAAGCCTACAACTTAGCAAGTGTGGTGCCTTGCGGTGACACCACACTTTTAGTCTGAATAACTAGCAGGGCTGAATGCCACGTTTGATTGACTTTCTAGTTGCCTTCTTCAATATTGCAAAGAGTTCACCTATGTTGTGAAAATTCGTCTGTAGCCTGTTGCAACCTAAAATCCCCGCCTTATGACCAGTATGGACCGTCAATTTGTTACTCTTAAGACACTAAGGAAAAAATGGAGGATTGTAGTTTGACGTCATGGCTACGACGAGTTCACTAGACGGAGAACAAGATGAGGAAAGAAATCGGACGTGCTATTGCAAATGAATCATCTTGGCATTCGACTGAAGGGAAATCACAATAAACCCATATTTGTATGTTTGGATGGATACTTGAATCTTTGCCATCCCGGACATTAATCCAGTGTCTGATCACTCCGCTATCTCGATCGGTTCTTTGCTAACATGTCCCTACGCCTAGGAGAAGGAGCCTTTCAGAAAGGTATATTGTTGACTCTCTATATCTTCCCCTTCACCCACTAAAGGGGTCTTTCAAAAATTAATGTAAAAATTCAGATGTTGACTTTCTGTGTCTGTATTACTCCCAGAGACTTGAATCTCTGTTATTGTAAGAGCCATCTACCTTTGGAGAACCACAAATCGTAATAAAGCACTTTTAACAAAGTGAGAAAGGGCCATTTAGAAATGACCAGTTAAGCTGCAGACAAGGGGCCACTTCACTTGGGTGCAAATGAAAGGGTGTTGCGCGACGCAGCTCAGACCGGTGGAGCTAACAGTTGAGAGGACTAACTGTCCCCGCCGACATTACATGTGCCTGCCACAACTTCATGAACTGGTCCCCTGGGTCCACAGCGTTAAGGCGGATCGGTACCACGAGGTAGGCAAATTCCGTTTAGCAGGAAGGCAGCTGGAACTGGTTGCGCACCAGAGCAGACGGCGGGCGCGCTGAGCGTCTTCCATCAGCACGGCCGGCGTCGACTTCCCACGGTGGGCGGTCTCTTTGTATTGCAGTCACGCTCCCCGACACGTTGTGGCTTCCAGATACCAATCTGGCGCACCAGCCTTCCCTCGCCGGGACCGGTTTACGAAATATCTGTGAGCAGAGTGTCTGGTTCCTGTCTGACCAACAGTTATCCAGCGCCTCTTTTTTACGGGCCAAACACTTAGGTGCCGTCTCATTACGTGGACAAAACATCGCGGAGGAGTCAAGATGAACTCGGCAGACTTACGATATTGCTTTAATCTCCAATTTAGCGGCTAGGAACTTCGGGACACGTCTTACACGGACGGTGTAGTCTCCGATTTGCGACTGGTGCCTGCTACAACCGATTATTCTCTTCCGCTACATTTTGTTCTCAGCGGGAATACCGTACAAAGATGTATAGCCCCCCCCCCCCCCCTCCCAAAAAAAAGAGAGAGAGAATGTAACAGCGTGCTTTCTGAGTCATTTCATTCTTTTTTTTTATCCGAGTTTTCCGTTCAGTATTAGGTTACAAAATTTGGTATGGGGTTCGTATTTCCAGACGACGTTCTGATGCTACAGCTCCATCTTAAGTGATAATGGAAGGAAGTTGCTACTACTGGCTGCATACTCTGGACGTTGGCCGGCCGCTGTGGCCGAGCGGTTCTAGGCTCTTCAGTCCGGAACCGCGCTGCTGCTACGGTCGCAGGTTTGAATCCTGCCTCGGGCATCGATGTGTGTGATGTCCTTAGGGTAGTTAGGTTTAATTAGTTCTACGTCTAGGGGACTGATGACCTCAGATGTTAACTCCCATCGTGCTTAGAGCCATTTGAACAATTTTTGAACTAATGCATTTTTGGTTGAAAATTTTACAAAAGGATATATTAAAAAATACCAAAAAAAGTGTAAATCCATATACACAATTTTCTTTAAACTTGTTGCTACCTTAGATAATGATAATAAATATGATACATAATAGGTTGTGGATATAATTAAAATGAAATGTGTAATTAATGGAAGGAACAAGAGACTGAAATTTGGGTTGCATATGATGTGACATTCTGCGCTTTATACCTTCTGCGTGTATGGTTACCTCTGTTACATATGTTGTCTTAACAGTACTAATACTTAATTTAATGTATTGATTAATTAAGTTACAATGTGTTTCCGTACTTAAGGTAATAGTGGAGATTAGGAGTTGATTGAAAATGTCATAGTCAGCTGCAACAGGTGCGAGGGCTCGGTAAAAATATCGAGCGTGTCACACCTGATACAGCGAAAGAAGAGGAAATGTCACACCTTCAGATAATGTTACATGCTATGAAATGGTTTTTTTCTGTTTGATTCAATTAAATGTTGTAGAATCGTCTCTCACTTTTGCATTGTAACCCCTTCACATCTCCGACCGTCATTTTCTCTCGCAAGTAACAGACTCCCTGCAACATTCTGCGTCATTCTGCTCAATTGGCCGGAGACTACCAACAGCCAGACTAGGGAATTACCGTCCCTTTCGCAGGCTGTTGTGAATACCGCAACAGAAACTGCTGAGTTTGGAGTGCTAGCGTTACAGCGAAGCATGGACTGCTCGTAATTGTGGTCGCGTTGTGTTTAGCGACGAGTCTCTGTTCTCCACTATGCCATGTCGTCACAGTAGGCGAGTATGGCAGCGACGTGCGGAGAGGTCTGATTCTTCAAAGTTTCGGAGAGGCAGAGTGATGTTACTGCTGGCGTCATTGTGTAGGGATTCGTCGGTCATGATTTAAGGTCTCGGCTGACAGTGACTGAGGGCACACTGACGGCACAGCGGTAAGTCGCGGACATCATGCCGCCTCATCTGTTACCTCTCATGCAACGCTATTGTGATCCCATTTTTCAACAGGACAACGCTCGTCTCTGTGAAATGTCCATGAGGTACTCCCGCGGTTGGTAACATCCCCACATCTGTCACCGATAGAATATGTGTGAAGCCAACTCGGACGCCAACATCATGACAGTGATAGTTTTGAAACGTCCCCTTAGAAAAATTGTACAAGACTGTGCTTAAGCTGACACACAATATTTTTAGCGCAACGCAATCTGACTTTCAAAAATCTCTACAAATCACTTACCTCACAAAAATCTTGGTTACTTGAACTACTGCAATACAGCGAGTGCCACTACTGCCAGCTACATGAAAGATTCAAACTACTGAAGGCACTAACTACTGACAAGCATAGTTAGCAAACGAAAGATTTAGATACAGAACAAACAATGTATTTACCTTAATAGTTATAATATATATAGCAGTTCATGACATCCAGTCTTACAAATTACAAAACTCCGCCATCTCTCTCCCCACGTCCACCACTGCTGGCGGCTCACCTCCAACTGCGCAACGCTACGCGCTGTTAGCATCCAGCTGCCGCTGCATAACACTACAATGGCAGACAACAATGCAAACCAGCCACAGACTGCACACGGCACAGCCAGTGATTTTCATACAGAGCCCTACGTGGCAGCGGCGTTACCAATAAAAAAAACCTAAACAGCCTACTTACAGTGTGAAGGACATCAAGACCAGTTACAACAGTAGTAGAGCCTCAGGAAAGGGTACAACGGCTTCACGATGCCCTTCCGAATCTAATCAGGACTTGTATCCAAGACACACAGTCTCTCTCTTCAGTCAAGACAAAATAAAAGATTTTTTCCAACGAAAAACGGATTCATCTGATTGCCTCCACAATGCAGGCGTTTTTGTCAAGTGATACATAACTGCGGAAAAGTGTATATAGGCGAAACGGGAAGAACTGTTAAAGAACGCATTAAGAAACACGAACAGCACACGCGGCTAAAACGAAGGGTAAAATCGGCAGTAGTAGAACATCATGAGAACTGTGGCTCTGACATTTATTTTAATAACGTACGTGTGCTGGCTAAGGAAAGAAATATTTAGAGAAGGAAGTCAGAGAAGAGGATGAAATTCCCAAGAATGCATCTAATTTCAATAGAGAGGACTGCTATAGGCTTCCAGCATCGTGACTCCCCGTCACCAAGGAATTGAATATAGGGGCGCGCTGTGCGAGCAACATAAACAAAGCGCTGCAAGTCACCTCGGAGGACAGTAATATTTTGGGTAAACATTCCCCCTCTCTTGCTCTGTCGGTTTCCTGTCTAGCCAATGATGACGGCCTACTAATAGCAGTAGGAAGAATTTCAACTAATAACCCTTCTCCGAGTTACTGAATAAAATTGGAGAGAAGAGAAATTTGTGGTACAACTTGAGTAGAAGCAGGGATCGGTTGGTAGGGCATATTCTGAGGCATCAAGGAATCACCGGCCGCGGTGGCCATGCGGTTCTAAGAGCTTCAGCCCGGAACCGCGCGACTGCTACGTTCACAGGTTCGGATCCTGCCTCGGGCAGGGATGTGTGTAATGTCCTTAGGTTAGTTAGGTTTAAGTAGTTCTAAACCTAGGGGACTGATGACCTCAGCTGTTAAGTCCCATAGTGCTCAGAGCCTTCAAGGAATCACCAATTTAGTATTGGAGGCCAGCGTGGAGGGTAAAAATTGTAGACGGAGACCAAGAGATGAATACACTAAACAGATTCAGAAGGATGTAGGTTGCAGTAGGTACTGGGAAATGAAGAACCTTGCACAGGATAGAGTAGCATGGAGAGCTGCATCAAACCAGTCTCTGGACTAAAGACCGCAACAGCAACAACAACAGCAACCACTCTTCTCCAGCGTAAGTGTGGAATAGTGTCTTTCTATCCAATGACGATGGGCCATAAGAGTTTAGCAAATAACGCCCCTTTTTCTGCACCAGCCCGGGAATATTGGCCTATGACGATGGCCCACCAATGGTAGCCACAAGAATTTGAACCAAAACTACCAATTCTCCAGCACAAGCGCAGGAAAAGCTCCCCTTTGTAAGATAACGCGACACTGGTCTATGACAGTGCTCTAGCAGTAGTGGACACCAGAAAATCCTGAAGAAGATCCCAGCAGAGAGATCAAAACTTCGATTATTTTAGAGGAAATATGACGCAGTCTAATAGTCCAGAAGATTTTAACTTCAAGTTTCATTTCATTTCCTCTTCCATTCTGGGAGCTACACCTTTTCTTGTTAAAAACCATTCAAAGGACAAAAGACAAAATCGGATAAAAAATTTCTTTATTTAAGAAATACCGTTTTCATTTCTCTCATCTTCAGGTCTTTAAACATCTTTTTGTTATCAAACTTTTTCATTTTAAGCTGAACCTGACACACAAGATGTCAAGTGGATAAAACTCCGCAAATTATAAACGTTTGTCATCGCTAAAGTATTTAAAAACATAAATCACCATCGCCGGTTAGGGTGGCCGAGCGGCTCTAGGCGCTAAAGTCTGGAGCCGCGCGACCGCTACGGTCGCAGGTTCGAATTCTGCCGCGGGCATGGATGTGTGTGATATCCTTAGGTTAGTTAGGTTTAAGTAGTTCTAAGTTCTAGGGGAGTGATGACCTTGAAGTTAAGCCCCATAGTGTTCAGAGCCATTTGAACCACTTTTGAAATCACCTTGTGCAAAAGGTCATGCCCGTATACATTTTGCTCACAGATGCTTGTTAAATCATACACACACAGGAAACAATAGCACACCAATTACATGTCTGGACATACATTACATACCATACAGTATGTGTCGGGTTCGTGCAGACACCAAGGCAAAATAACATGTCAAAAAAATGGCTCTGAGCACTATGCGACTTAACTTCTGAGGTCATCAGTCGCCTAGAACTTAGAACTAATTAAACCTAACTAACCTACGGACATCACACACATCCATGACCGAGGCAGGATTCGAACCTGCGACCGCACGGTCACTCCGGACTGCTACCAACAAGTCAATGAAAAGCTACTCCTTAAACGTCTTATCTTTGGCGTTTGCTATGAAGAGCCTGCTCCATTTAATCGCGCATTTAAGAATTATTAAACTCGTCTGGAATAGTTACCCGCTTCCCGCAGCAGCAGGTACTGGCATTCATTAACACCTGTAGTGTCACAAGTTGTGACGTACGCGTCGCGGTCTGTCTTCCTTGTGGGCCTCGTTACGACGTGCAGTGACGACAACTTACAACCAAAGCAATCTCAATATGCAGTCGTCGGTGCGAAACAGATTCATACAGCACATGCGACAAGTAGCATTCACAACTATATTACGAGGGAAGTCGACGTGAAGCAGACACTCCGCTAGCCTCACATTTTTTTTTTTTTTTCAAATTACATCCAATTCTTTCCTTTTTCACCGAAAATATAAACGCCAATCCCGGACACTCGGCGACTCTACGCGGTCCCACCTGCTGTGTTAGTAAATCCGACCCTGACTGATGCGAAGCTTCCGCGCTCGGCGGCAGCTGGCGGTGCCTGTAGTGCAGGCGGCGGAGCGGTTTCCAGGAAGGAGCGGCGGCGTCAGCAGCAGTGGGGTGTTTGCACGCGCCGAGTGACGGCTGCATTGTGCATAGCACAGTACGCCCTTCCGCCATTAGCGTAATGCGGGGCCGCCAAAACACCCCGCTCAACAGGCCTGTTACCGTCTGACAGCTGAGTAGGCCGGACCGCAACTCGGCCGAAACTCAATTATATGGACACTTGTTAGTAGCCTGTTCCTGTCTCTCCCCCCTCCCCCCCCCCCCCCCCCGCACCAACTTCCTAGTATAATGTGGCTAAGAAGTACCTCACGTCCATATCGCTGAAAGGAGTCTATTTCATTTCCTTTTATCACACACTAGTTGTTAAGGTCTGATTAGGTCTGCTTATTTATCTATCGTCTGGTATTTTAAGCGCAATATTAAATATACACTACTGGCCTTTAAAACTGCTACACCAAAAAGAAATGCAGATAATAAACGGGTATTCATTGGACCAAATATATTATACTAGACTGACATGTGATAACATTTTCACGTAATTTGGGTGCATATATCCTGAGAAATCAGTACCCAGAACAACCACCTCCGTCCGTAAACGGCCTTGATACGCCTGCTGGGCATTGAGTCAAACAGAGCTTGGATGGCGTGTACAGGTACAGCTGCCCATGCAGCTTCAACACGATACCACAAGCTCATCAAGAGTAGTGACTGGCGTATTGTGACGAGCCAGTTGCTCGGCCACCATTGACCAGACGTTTTCAGTTGGTGAGAGATCTGGAGAATGTGCTGGCCAGGGAAGCAGTCGAACATTTACTGTATCCAGAAAGGCCCGTACAGGACCTCCAACATGCGGTCGTGCATTATCCTGCTGAAATGTAAGGTTCCGCAGGAATCGAATGAAGGATAGAGCACAGGGATCGTAGCACATCTGAAATGTAACGTCCACTGTACAAAGTGCCATCAATGCGAACGAGAGATGACCGTGAGGTGTAACCAACGGCACTCCATACCATTGCGCCGGGTGATACGCCAGTATGGCGATGAAGAATACACGCTTCCAATGTGCGTTCTCCGCGATGTCACCAAACACGGATGCGACCATCATGATGCTGTAAACAGAAAATGGATTCATACGAAAAAATGACCTTTTGCCATTCGTGCACCTAGGTTCGTTGTTGAGTACACCATCACAGGTGCTCTTGTCTGTGGTGCAGCGTCAAGGGTAACCGCAACCATGGTCTCCGAGCTGATAGTCCATGCTGCTGCAAACGCCGTCGAACTGTACGTGCAGATGGTTGTTGTCTTGGAAACGTCCATATCTGTTGATTCAGGGATCGAGACGTGGCTGCACGAGTCGTTACAGCCATGCGGTTAAGATGCCTGTCATCTAGACTGCTGGTGATACGAGGCCGTTGGGATTCTGCACGGGTTTCCGTATTACTCTCCTGAACCCACCGATTCCATATTCTGGTAACAGTCATTGGATCTCGACTAACGCTAGCAGCAATGTCGCGCTACGATAAACCGCAGTCTCTATAGGCTACAATCCGCCCTTTATCAAAGTCGGAAACGTGATGGTACGCATTCTCCTCCTTACATGTGGCATCGCAACAACGTTTCACCAGACAACTCCGGTCAACTGCTGTTTCTGTATGAGGAATCACTTGGAAACGTTCCTCATGTCAGCACGTTGTAGGTGTCGCCACCGGCGCCAACCTTGTGTGAGTGCCCTTAAAAGCTAATCATTTGCATTTCACCACTCAGTAAATGATAAGAAGATTGCAGCGCTGCATTGATGCCAATGGTCATAACTTCTAACACCTTCTGTAAATGGACGTCCATGTCGCCTTTTTGACCTTCGTTGTCCTTCAAAGGCCTTACTGTTTCACATCATTGGATTTGTCTCGATAGCCTCTATCAGAAAATAAGTACCAAATTATATCATCTCATAAAAAAATAATAAAAAAAACTAAGTTGATCTTCATATCTCTGACGCGAACCCGCCTAGCAACAAAAATCCAATGTCATATTATGGCCCCCGTTGTTCCATGCAACTTTTGTCCCACAGACGTTTCAGTTGCTATACTACTTTCAGAGTTATTCTAGGCGGCAATAGTTAGTGACTCATCCTGTATACCTGATGATGATCAGCTTGAAATTCTGAAGCCAGCTGTAAAATATATGTTTGCTGCACAGTTGTATTGTGCATCACGAATTCAGGAAAATTATTACTCTTTTGACCATCGCCCAGTTATCAAAGTAACGTCGAAATCGAATCGAGATCCAGAATGAGATTTTCACTCTGCAGCAGAGTGTGCACTGATATGAAACTTCCTGGCAGGTTAAAACTGTGTGCCCGACCGAGACACCAACTCGGGACCTTTGCCTTTCGCGGGCAAGTGCTCTACCATCTGAGCTACCGAAGCACGACTCACGCCCGGTCTTCACAGCTTTACTTCTACATCTACATTTATACTCCGCAAGCCACCCAACGGTGTGTGGCGGAGGGCACTTTACGTGCCACTGTCATTACCTCTCTTTCCTGTTCCAGTCTCGTATGGTTCGCGGGAAGAACGACTGTCTGAAAGCCTCCGTGCGCGCTCTAATCTCTCTCTAATTTTACATTCGTGATCTTCTCGGGAGGTATAAGTAGGGGGAAGCAATATATTCGATACCTCATCCAGAAACGCACCCTCTCGAAACCTGGCGAGCAAGCTACACCACGATGCAGAGCGCCTCTCTTGCAGAGTTTGCCACTTGAGTTTGTTAAACATCTCCGTAACGCTATCACGGTTACCAAATAACCCTGCGACGAAACGCGCCAATCTTCTTTGGATCTTCTCTATCTCCTCCGTCAACCCGATGTGGTACGGATCCCACACTGATGAGCAATACTCAAGTATAGGTCGAACGAGTGTTTTGTAAGCCACCTCCTTTGTTGATGGACTACATTTTCTAAGAACTCTCCCAATGAATCTCAACCGGGCACCCGCCTTACCAACAATTAATTTTATATGATCATTCCACTTCAAATCGTTCCGCACGCATACTCCCAGATATTTTACAGAAGTAACTGCTATCAGTGTTAGTTCCGCTATCATATAATCATACAATAAAGGACCCTTGTTTCTATGTATTCACAATACATTACATTTGTCTATGTAAAGGGTCAGTTGCCACTTCCTGCACCAAGTGCCTATCCGCCGCAGATCTTCCTGCATTTCGCTTCAATTTTTTAATGCTGCAACTTCTCTGTATACTACAGCATCATCCGCGAAAAGCCGCATGGAACTTCCGACACTATCTACTAGGTCCTTTATATATATTGTGAAAAGCAATGGTCCCATAACACTCCCCTGTGGCACGTCAGAGGTTACTTTAACGTCTGTAGACGTCTCTCCATTGAGAACAACATGCTGTGTTCTGTTTCCTAAAAACTCTTCAATCCAGCCACACAGCTGGTCTGATATTCCGTAGGCTCTTACTTTGTATATCAGGCGACAGTGCGGAACTGTATCGAACGCCTTCCGGAAGTCAAGGAAAATGTCATCTACCTGGGAACATGTATCTAATATTTTCTGGGTCTCATGCACAAATAAAGCGAGTTGGGTCTCACACGATCGCTGTTTCCGGAATCCATGTTGATTCCAACAGCGTAGATTCTGGGTTTCCAAAAACGACATGATACTCGAGCAAAAAACATGTTCTAAAATTCTACAACAGATCGACGTCAGAGATATAGGTCTATAGTTTTGCGCATCTGCTCGACGACCCTTCTTGAAGACTGGGACTACCTGTGCTCTTTTCCAATCATTTGGAACCTTCCGTTCCTCTAAAGACTTGCGGTACACGGCTGTTAGAAGGGGGGCAAGTTCTTTCGCGTACTCTGTGTAGAATCGAATTGGTATCCCGTCAGGTCCAGTGGACTTTCCTCTGTTGAGTGATTCCAGTTGCTTTTCTATTCCTTGGACACGTATTTCGATGTCAGCCATTTTTTCGTTTGTGCCAGGATTTAGAGAAGGAACTGCAGTGCGGTCTTCCTATGCGAAACAGCTTTGGAAAAAGGAAAAGTATTTCAGCTTTACGCGTGTCATCCTCTGTTTCAATGCCATCATCATCCCGGAGTGTCTGGATATGCTGTTTCGAGCCACTTACTGATTTAACGTAACACCAGAACTTCCTAGGATTGTCTGTCAAGTCGGTACATAGAATTATACTTTCTAATTCACTGAACGCTTCACGCATAGCCATCCTTACGCTAACTTTGACATCGTTTAGCTTCTGTTTGTCTGAGAGGTTTTGGCTGCGTTTAAACTTGGAGTGAAGCTCTCTTTGCTTTCGCAGTAGTTTCCTAACTTTGTTGTTGTACCACGGTGGGTTTTTCCCGTCCCTCACAGTTTTACTCGGCACGTATCTGTCTAAAACGCATTTTACGATTGCCTTGAACTTTTTCCATAAACACTCAATATTGTCAGTGTCGGAATAGAGATTTTCGTTTTGATCTGTTTGGTAGTCTGAAATCTGCCTTCTATTACTTTTACTAAACAGATAAACCTTCCTCCCTTTTTTTTATATTCCTATTAACTTCCATATTCAGGGATGCTGCAACGGCCTTATGATCACTGATTCCCTGTTCTGCACATACAGAGTCGAAAAGTTCGGGTCTGTTTGTTATCAGTAGGTCCAAGATGTTATCTCCACGAGTCGGTTCTGCCAGTATCTCGTCTCCTACCTTCCAAACTTTACAGAAGCTCTCCTGCGAACCTTGCAGAACTAGCACTCCTGAAAGAAAGGATACTGCGGAGACATGCCTTAGGCACAGCCTGGGGGATGTTTCCAGAATGAGATTTTCAGTCTGCAGCGGATTGTGCGCTGATATGAAACTTCCTGGCAGATTAAAACTGTGAGCCCGACCGAGACTCGGACTCGGGACCTTTGCCTTCGCGGGCAAGTGCTCTACCATCTGAGCTACCGAGCCACGACTCACGCCCTGGCCTCACAGCTTTGCTTCTGCCAGTATCTCGTCTCCTACCTTCCAGCTTTACAGAAGTTTGGAAGGTAGGAGACGAGATACTGGCAGAACTAAAGCTGTGAGGACCGGGCGTGAGTCGTGCTTGGGTAGCTCAGATGATAGAGCACTTGCCCGCGAAAGACAAAGGTCCCGATTTCGTGTCTCGCTCGGGCACACAGTTTTAATCTGCCAGGAAGTTTCGAATCGAGATCGTTTGAAATGGGCGCGTCTGTGACGAACTCACTTCCCACGGTCGTGAGACCAAGTTGTACGGTGGTTCCCTCGTGTGATCGGGCTACATCCAGACGGTTTACTTATCTCATACAAGGCATACAGCAGGCCATCAAGTACCAGTACCGCAAGGAATAAGGCAGCTGAGTTATTACTTGACTACAGTATTATTGCACCTGTCAATGAGAGCGTTCCTATCGGCTTATCGTTCCCAAATCATTCACAATGCTATGCGCTTTCCTTAGCATCACTGCACTTGTGTATTGTAACGTCACTACGTGTTTCTAGTAACGGCCATGGGAAGCCAAGTGCAATAACATCGTGGTCGGGTAGTACTGCGGTAAAAGTCTTTCGACGACGTTAATAAAACTGTACTTCCACACGTGCACCGCTTACAATAAAATTGTATTCTGCAGACAGTAGATGGTGTTTACTATTTACAGGGCTCCGGTAAAGTGTCAAGTTCCCAGAAAATGTCACTCGGCCTTCAAATTAAAAACAAACTCGAGAGTAGGAATGGCGGCGGTGCCTGATATCTGTGAATCTCTTGCCGAGGCTGGCGTACCGTGTCCCTAGGCGCGCATAGCGGCAGCGGCGTGGAGAATGCGGCAGGTGTGTGCGGATAGCGTGCTGCCGACAGCCACCAGCCGGCGGTTATACTGCAGCCACTGTGACGGCGCGACTCTTATCTGATCGCAGCAGCGGCCACAGGCGCCGCCCATATCTCGCGCCTACAACAAAACACTCTCAGCCGAGCATAAGTGTCGTTAAGTAGCCCTGATATATCATTAGCGCAACGAACGCGAGATTCCTCTGCGGCCAGCACACTTGTAGCACGTCATGTGACACCGGTGGCATCCATGTCGCTAACACACAGCAGCGGCGCTGTTGTGTATCGTACGTATTCGTCACCTGAGAACCGAATAGCCGATTCGGTTCTCCCTACTCTGTCCGCCTAGTTGAGTGGTCAGTGTGGTGCCTACCATGCGGAGATGATTCCTGGTACTGTCAGGAATTTTTCCATGGTGGGAGGGCCAGAAAATGGTTCACTCATCCCCTTAATGGCAATTCAGCTGTATGAAGTAGAAGAAGCGGCTCCAACGTCTGTAAAGCCGACAACGGTCGAGAGAGCGCTATGTTGACTCTACTCCCTCTACACCACATCCTAACGACGCCATTGGCAGAGGATGACACGGCGGTCGGTCCATCTCGATTGGCCCCGTCTGTGACCATATCGGCGGAGCTTTCTTCTCCTTAAAACGATTCACTAATTTCAAGCATTTTTTCTATTTTGTATTTTGTGGTTGAATTGGAAAACTGTTGTATTTTCCGCACCCATTTCGCTACTCTGATTCTGTCCCTTCCGTGAATTTTTCTCCCCTTCACCGGCCACCGAAGGCAGCAAGCGTAAATATGTCGTGTTTTCGTGATGATGGTACAACCTTTCGCCGGCCGTGTTGGTCGAGCGGTTCTAGGCGCTTCAGTCTGGAACCGCGCGGCCGCTACGGTCGCAGGTTCGAATCCTGCCTCGGGCATGGATGTGTGTGATGTCCTTAGGTTAGTTAGGTTTAAGTAGTTCTAAGTTCTAGGGGACTGATGACCTTAGAAGTTAAGTCCCGTAGAGCTCAGAGCCATTTGAACCTTTCAGTGATGATAGAGAAGAGCAACTGTACCAATTAGAGACAGGAAATACTAGTCCGAAAGTGAATCACATGCGAAGCATCAAGCCAAAGAGTAGCCAACTTTTTTCTTTTTCACAGTTATTTTACATACTTACATGTAACAAATGCTGCTCTTGTACGAAGTGTTTCTATCTCTCTCTCTCTCTCTCTCTCTCTCTCTCTCTCTAACACACACACACACACACACACACACACACACACACACATTTCTACGCTTGTATAATAACTTATTTTGTCACGATCGCTTAAATATATCTCTAAAATATTCACATTATCAGTTTCGGTATATAGCTGCCATCTTCAGATGTTACAAAACCACTACAAAGTTTCGTATAGATATAGGACAAAAACAGAGACGCAGTTGGAGCATCATGAACTCAGCTAAGAAACTTCAATAAACATACATTGGATCGTCAAATAGTGAGAAAGACTTATGAAATTTTTTAGTACTCGTAATCTGTATCACATCTGAACATGCAGCTATTTGACTGAAACGGTAATGTGAATATTTTAAATATATTCAAGGATCTGTGACGTAATAAGTTTCTATAGAAACATTTTGAAAGGTTGCATACTTCCAAGTGGCAATAAAATTTTAAAAAAAATCCTTTTTTTCTGGAGCAACGGACAACAATGTACGAATGTTGTTCCGAGAGCAAGGCCTGATCGGTAGCGAATTGGAAACCACACTGAAAATCCGAAGACTATTTACACACTTGCATTGGGCAGTGTCTCTAGTATGCCCATCGATCGCGTCACGTCTCACACTGAGCACATAAAAAAAGTCTAGAAAACAAGTTTCCCGCGAAGTATTGGTGTCTGCTGAGAGATTTCGCCTTATTTCATGCAACCCAGTATAACGTAGCAGTAACGCATTTCCTTCTTCATCACAATTCTCGGCCGCACACTGCAGCGGCAACGGGGACGTTCCTGCAGCGTTTTCAATGAGAAGTGTTTGATCACCCGCCATACAGCCCGGACTTGGTCCTCTCTGATTTTCACGCATGCTCACATGAACCACTGGCTAAGGAGACAACATTTTGACACAGACAACTAGCTGCAGACCAGCTTAGATAATTGGCGAAAAGTACAGATGACTGCCTTCTATGACGAGAGAATTGGAGAGTTCGTACCACAATACGAGAAATGTCGAAGCCGGAGTGGCGACTATGTAGGGACGTGGTAACTGTTGCACATAAAACGTTTTGATTTTCACTGTGGTTTCCATTTTGCTGCCGATTGGATCCTCGTACGAATATTCCCAACTTGGAGCCCTCTGCCCCACTTTAGTATCCCGTCAGCGGTGGATTCCGATCGCAAATCATTCGCGCTGCAGCTTGCGATAGACAGTCGCCACCAGGGAGGTAGGCAGCACGGCCCATGGGGTCGATCCGCTCTCTCGGGAACGAGGTCCCACAGGGAGCCACTAGTTCAGTCTTGGATAGCACGTAGCATGAGTTACTACCAGTCATGCTGTATTGCTATTCGGATAAGTGCTTTACACACTGACTTTCTTGTTCCCACTATGAAATTCTATTCAGTGCGTCGCTGTCGAAGACTTTGGTTTTGTTTACTGATTACGAGTTAGCATTTGGAGCGGACAGAAAACACAGTCCCAGCCAACTAAGTTATGTGGCTCAAAAGACCCAGGTTGTACATCAGTTCACCCAGCTCTCAGTACGGAATAAAAGATAAAAATAAATGCCTTTTCCCGAAATCATAGCCCAAAGTTTTACAAGCTTACTGAATCCCATACACGAGTGCCAACAATTGAGCACTGGATCAATGTGTAGGCGAAGGTCATAAGGGAAGGGATAGGAATACCGCTGATATCCTGCAGCTGGTGTGTGGTCTTAGTTCCTCATCTGCTGATACCTTTCCTCTTACATCTATATCTAAAATTCAATTGTACTTTGTGTACAATTGTCACTTTCCACTTTTGTGTTCCAATCACGTATGGTTCGCAAAAAGGACGACTGCTGGTAAGCCTCTGTGTGGAATTGAATGTTTCTGATTTTATCTTCGTGGTATTTTCGCGAGATATACAAAGGGGAAACAATGTACTGGTTGACTCCCCAAGGAACGTATCCATTCGGTATTTTAACAGTAAACCACATCGTAATACATAACGCCTCTGTTGTATCTGCCACTGGAGTTAACTCAGAATTTCCATGGCGCTTTCGTGCTTACTATATGGAGCTGAAACGAAACGTGTTGCTCTTCTTTGGATCTCCTCTATTTTTCTGGTGCAGATCCCAAACTGACGAGCAATATTAAAGTACTGCTCGAACAAGTGTTCTGTAAGCTACTTCATTTGTTGATCGACTACATTCCCTGAGGATTCATCCAAGGAATCTGAGTCTGGCATCTATCTTGCAATTTTATGTGATCGCTCCACATCAACTCGCTCCTTACGCATACTCGCATACCGTGCCGGCGTATCGAGCCGGGCGTCCGCTCGGCTAATCCCGCGCGGCTGCATCCAACCTTCTGGCAGTGACGCCGGTTTAATAATGTACGTGCATTTCTCATCTTTTGCAATGGCTTATCTCGCGCTTACGTTAACCTGTGATCTTGCAATGTTAATTACTTAAATATGATGCCTAGACAAACATTCCCGCAATTTCATTACTCTACGTTACTAATTGTTAGGTGTTCCGATTTTTTTTTCCTTTTTTTCGGTGCACGCAAGTAATGGTAGCGAACATGACAAATTTCTGGGAAGTTTGTGTACGACGTGGCTAGTATACCGTGCTGGTCTCGCAGAGAAGCGGCGCCGCAGGCCGCGTCCCTGAGCAGTAGAACAGGCACGTACGCGGCGTGCTCACGGCGCGACCCATTACCCGCGGCGTCGAGGGACAGCATGTGCGACACACAGGTGCGCGCTCTCTGCCACAGCTGCCGGGCGCGGTCCTCCTACGTGCTCGTAATCGCTGCTCACGTTACGGCTGCATATTAACGACTCTAGGAAACTACACTTTTAGCCATTCGTAAATACATACTTACGTAATATTTATGTTTTTGCAAAAACATAATGTCTTATTGGATAACAGCAATCAGATGTGACATAGCATGTGAAAATCGCTGCATTTGGACGGGTTACTCCTGTAACTGAAATATCAGATCTGAAGATGGTTCTGAATGAACCGAAACCGGTCATATGAATAAAAAAATTGCAATCAAGACGGTTTTTAAGTAACATTATAATATTTATGTAATATCTCGTCGGTTCTTGCCGCGGGGATAGCCGTGCGGTCTTCGGCGTCTTGCTACGGTTCGTGCTGCTCCCCCTGTCGGAGGTTCGAGTCCTCCCACGGGCATTGGCGTGTGTGTTGTCCTTAGCGTAAGTTTGTTTAAGTTAGATGAAATAGTGTGTAAGGCTAGGGACCGATGACCTTAGCAGTTTGGTCCCGTGGGAACTTACCACAAATTTCCAAATTTCTCGACGGTACTTGGTGGAACACAGCCATATTAGAACTTGAACACGTAGTATTAATGTTACACAAGAATACTTAGTTAATAGTTCATTATGAATCGTCTTAGTCAACAGTCAGATAACTTAATACTGAGCAGACACTCCACACAACTTTAGCAAGAATTCGTGGCTGTACCACAGTCTAATAAATACAGTCACGACATTCTCTTGTGCGAAAGCTGTTACCGTTTGACAGCATGATCCTAGCGCTCCAAACGGCGAGAAACAGTCACATACGTTGTAATTATTGAAAAAGTTGTTATAATCGTGCATTCTATGCACCAGAAAATTACAAAGAGACATGAAATATCGTGTAATAGATGTAAAACTAACCGAATCACACTAATTCAGTGACATAACCTACTTAGCTCAGCTACTTAGTTCAGCTATGACCTGCACCTCTCGTTCACTATTCTTGCATACACTTTTTATTCAGTCTCCAATAAGCTGACTCCTTTACAGTTCTTGAGTTACTACGGTCTCCATTTTTAAATAATGATATTACCTTCCCTTGTGACCACGGATCTGGTCTAGCTCCATTTCTCCAGTACATTTTAAATAAATGTAATTTCATTTGTAGTAGCTGCCTCCATATTGTAGAAGTTTAGCGTTTATGTCATTCATAGTGAACTAATTTTGCATGGCTGTGCAAGAGCATGTTTTGCGTGTCACACTCCACGGGAAATTCAAATTAGCTGTTAATGCTGTGCAGACAAGAACCCATCAGTCCATCAACAATTTGTTCGAGGTCAGGCAAACTTCCAGAGTAAAATGTTTTCACAGTAGAATTAAAATAATCTGTGAAGTTATATCTTCACTGGTCCTCAACTATTCGCTGAAGGTCGCCCACCGCTGCTGTAGCTAATCTGCGGTGCGTCCTTGTTTGCACCGAATATTTAAACGAGAGGTGCTAATCCGCTTACCCATTAACCTAATCCCGAGCGCTAGAGCTGCAAGCTTCTGAAGACTTTGCATAGCAGAAAGCATTATTAAGCATCCACTTTGCCAGAAGCAAAGCATGTGCACTACTTCCCAGTGCCTGAGTAAGAAGCTTGGAGAAACGAGGCTTTAAATAAACAAACGCACATTTTGGATCAAGAGATTCTACGCTCCTAAACTTTCTCAACAGCAGACTTCCTTTCGTCTTCGTAAGTTCATAAAAGAAATTATTCAGATAGTGAAGGGAGACGAAAATTTAATAGTAATGGGTGACTGGAATTCGAGTGTAGGAAAAGGGAGAGAAGGAAACATAGTAGGTGAATATGGATTGGGGCTAAGAAATGAAAGAGGAAGCCGCCTAGTAGAATTTTGTACAGAGCACAACTTAGTCATAGGTAACACTTGGTTTAAGAATCATGAAAGAAGGTTGTATACGTGGAAGAACCCTGGAGATACTAAAAGGCATCAGATAGATTATATAATGGTAAGACAGAGATTTAGAAACCAGGTTTTAAATTGTAAGACATTTCCAGGGGCAGATGTGGACTCTGACCACAATCTATTGGTTATGACCTGTAGATTAAAACTGAACAAACTGCAAAAATGTGGGAAATTAAGGAGATGGGACCTGGATAAACTGAAAGAACCAGAGGTTGTACAGAGTTTCAGGGAGAGCATAAGGGAACAATTGACAGGAATAGGGGAAAGAAATACAGTAGAAGAAGAATGGGTAGCTCTGAGGGATGAAGTAGTGAAGGCAACAGAGGATAAAGTAGGTAAAAAGACGAGGGCTGCTAGAAATCCTTGGGTAACAGAAGAAATATTGAATTTAATTGATGAAAGGAGAAAATATAAAAATGCAGTAAATGAAGCAGGCAAAAAGGAATACAAACGTCTCAAAAATGAGATCGACAGGAAGTGCAAAATGGCTAAACAGGGATGGCTAGAGGATAAATGTAAGGATGTAGAGGCTTATATCACTAGGGGTAAGATAGATACTGCCTACAGGAAAATTAAAGAGACCTTTGGAGAGAAGAGAACCACGTGTATGAATATCAAGAGCTCAGATGGCAACCCAGTTCTAAGCAAAGAAGGGAAGGCAGAAAGGTGGAAGGAGTATATAGAAGGTTTATACAAGGGTGATGTACTTGAGGACAATATTATGGAAATGGAAGAGGATGTAGATGAAGACGAAATGGGAGATACGATATTGCGTGAAGAGTTTGACAGAGCACTGAAAGACCTGAGTCGGAACAAGGCCCCCGGAGTAGACAACATTCCATTAGAACTACTGACGGCCTTGGGAGAGCCAGTCATGACAAAACTCTACCAGCTGGTGAGCAAGATGTATGAGACAGGCCAAATACCCTCAGACTTCAAGAAGAATATAATAATTCCAATCCCAAAGAAAGCAGGTGCTGACAGATGTGAAAATTACCGAACTATCAGTTTAATAAGTCACAGCTGCAAAATACTAACGCGAATTCTTTACAGACGAATGGAAAAACTGATAGATGCGGACCTCGGGGAGGATCAGTTTGGATTCCGTCGAAATGTTGGAACACGTGAGGCAATACTGTCCTTACGACTTATCTTAGAAGAAAGATTAAGAAAAGGCAAACCTACGTTTCTAGCATTTGTAGACTTAGAGAAAGCTTTTGACAATGTTGACTGGAATACTCTTTTTCAAATTCTAAAGGTGGCAGGGGTAAAATACAGGGAGCGAAAGGCTATTTACAATTTGTACAGAAACCAGATGGCAGTCATAAGAGTCGAGGGGCATGAAAGGGAAGCAGTGGTTGGGAAAGGAGTGAGACAGGGTTGTAGCCTCTCCCCGATGTTATTCAATCTGTATATTGAGCAAGCAGTAAAGGAAACAAAAGAAAAATTTGGAGTAGGTATTAAAATTCATGGAGACGAATTAAAAACTTTGAGGTTCGCCGATGACATTCTAATTCTGTCACAGACGGCAAAGGACTTGGAAGAGCAGTTGAACGGAATGGACACTGTCTTGAAAGGAGGATATAAGATGAACATTAACAAAAGCAAAACGAGGATAATGGAATGTAGTCCAATTAAATCGGGTGATGCTGAGGGAATTAGATTAGGAAATGAGACACTTAAAGTAGTAAAGGAGTTTTGCTATTTGGGGAGCAAAATAACTGATGATGGTCGAAGTAGAGAGGATATAAAATGTAGACTGGCAATGGCAAGGAAAGCGTTTCTGAAGAAGAGAAATTTGTTAACATCGAATATAGATTTAA
The DNA here is from genome assembly GCF_023897955.1 of Schistocerca gregaria. Taxonomy (NCBI): domain Eukaryota; kingdom Metazoa; phylum Arthropoda; class Insecta; order Orthoptera; family Acrididae; genus Schistocerca; species Schistocerca gregaria. The sequence goes on from NC_064923.1 coordinate 199,832,780, forward strand.
GTGTCAGGAAGTCATTTCTGAAAATATTTGTTTGGAGTGTAGCCATGTATGGAAGTGAAACATGGACGATAACTAGTTTGGACAAGAAGAGAATAGAAGCTTTCGAAATGTGGTGCTACAGAAGAATACTGAAGATAAGGTGGATAGATCACGTAACTAATGAGGAGGTATTGAATAGGATTGGGGAGAAGAGAAGTTTGTGGCACAACTTGACTAGAAGAAGGGATCGGTTGGTAGGACATGTTTTGAGGCATCAAGGGATCACAAATTTAGCATTGGAGGGCAGTGTGGAGGGTAAAAATCGTAGAGGGAGACCGAGAGATGAGTACACTAAGCAGATTCAGAAGGATGTAGGTTGCAGTAGGTACTGGGAGATGAAGAAGCTTGCACAGGATAGAGTAGCATGGAGAGCTGCATCAAACCAGTCTCAGGACTGAAGACCACAACAACAACAAGTTCATCTCAATTGTAAGGGGCCGCAGTAGAAGTTTTTATACGTCCATCCTTGAGCTCATGATGCGTGGGACCTCAGCTGTTTACCTACGTAATAAAATGAAACACCTGCTACCGCCGCTTTGATGTTGTTTCATTACATGGAAATCCGTTTCGTTGACTCAATACACTATCTTCAGGCCTTAACTGACGCTAAGGGCGTGAACTCCTATCGTATACTCGATTCCGTCAGTGGCCAACATCTATGAACTTGCTTCCGTAGTATGCTGCAACAGTGACGTTGTGTCTCCAACCATCAACTGATGTTTGCAAGACACAACATCGCTGCTACGGACACCGCTGTTACGGTGTTCTACGGAGACTAGTTCATAGATAGTGGCCACTGATAGAATCGTGTGAACGATCGGAGTTCACCCCCTCAGCATCAGCTGAAGTCTGAAGAGTCTGAAGACACTGTATTCAGCCATCGATACGGGTTGCCAAACAATACAATATCATAAAAACGACGAGTGCAGGTGTTTCATTTTATTAAGAACACAGAAGAAGTGTTGTTTTCTGATGAAATATTTGCACCAGAAGACATAATACTGTGCAATAAGGGGGTGATCATATATATACTTCTACTTTTTCCGGAGAATTTAATACTTAACGCACAACACCCAACTCAAAAACTCGTTTAGCAGCAAGCGGACAGGACAACACATGTTCGACACATTTTCGACACCTGCCGATTAAGGATATCACGTATTTTCTCCTTGAGATGTTCCTTACGAGGCTTCAAATTTCGTCTTAAAATCAGAGAGCAAGGCAACAGAATTAGGACTTCTCATCGTTGAGGTTAGTAATAACTGAGAAACATTAGCTCACTGGAAGACTAGCGGCTGTAGGCTCTTTATGAAACACCCATACATCCAGCTGCAGGAATTTAGGCATCTTAAGTCAGGATATATGAAAAGGGTTTGCTGCTACTCAAAATAAGTTCAGCAAAGGGCCGAATAACTGTAGGTATCTCCTTTGATGTAAAGAAAGCATTTGATGGTGTGAACAATACTTTAATTTTGCATACGTTCCCACGATACGAAATTAGAAGAGCTAAATAATCATTTTATATCTGTAAAAGATGAATTTTAGTTTATTATTATTGCTTTACCAAATCTGAACAGCTTTTAGTGAAGTTATGGAGTTGTTTTTTATGGTCTGAGGCCCAAAAGCCACTAATAAATTAAAAAAAGTTATGGAACTACTTTCTTCTTTTTCCTTAAGTAAGTTCTATCCAATCCACATTTTGTGTACATAAATATCATTTACTTCAGGTCCATTTCATGACCTTTGACATTGCAGTATTTATGTTCGCCATATCTATGATGTTCGATATCGATCATATTTCCTGGCTGCGTGCAAACAAGCGCAGAGGTTTCCATAACCTCTGTCTTCTCTACATTTATACCAATATTCACTGTCCCTCATACATTTCCTCAAACTTAACGCTCTTATCTCAACAACATGGCAGAAAAACCCGTTGCCGTTAGAGCACAATCCTTTCCGCCCCACTCGATCATTCAGTCACTTTTTCGTTCTTAGTAGCAGCAACTCGTCTCTGGGATAACGTCCCGGCTTATATTAGAGAACTGAACAACATCTCCGGCTTCAGAAGACAGTTAATCAAATATCTACGAAAGCAACAATGTGGACTACGTTATCCTTGTACTCTTGTACATCGTTCCTTTCTAACCACATCTTTCTCTTTTCCCAGTAGTTGATGCAGTCTCCTTAAATTTCCTTTCCCCAAAACTCGCTATATCAGAAAATTTCTGTCTTGCACTCCTCTAAATTCCTTTTGTATCTGTCAGTATCATTAGCGTTTATGTTGTCACTATTATTATTGCTGTTATCGCTATTAGTGGCAGCAGCAGCAGCAGCAGCAGCAGAAGTAGTACAGGTACTACCCAGTATTAACTTCTATAGTTCACTGTCAGTATTATTTAATCATATTGCCACTTCAGCCACTCAAAACATTTTAATACTGTCATATTAATATCGTTATTTGTTGTTGTTGTTGTTGTTGTTGTGGTCTTCAGTCCAGAGACTGGTTTGATGCAGCTCTCCATGCTACTCTATCCTGTCCAAGCTTCTTCATCTCCCAGTACCTATTGCAACCTACATCCTTCTGAATCTGTATTCGTCTCTTGGTCTCCCTCTACGATTTTTACCCTCCACGCTGCCTTCCAATACTAAATTGGTGATCTCTTCATGCCTCAGAACATGTCCTACCAACCTATCTCTTCTTCTAGTCAAGTTGTGCCACAAACTTCTCTTCTCCCCAATCCTATTCAATACCTCCTCATTAGTTATCAGATCTACCCATCTAATCTTCAGCATTCTTCTATAGCACATTTCGAAAGCTTCTATTCTCTTCTTGTCCAAACTATTTATTGTCCATGTTTCACTTCCATACATGGCTACACTCCATACAAATACTTTCAGGGAGACTATAATTTAAAAAAAATGTACTGTACTTGTCAAATCCTGGCCCAGTATAAGAAAGGCCTTATGGCTCTAATCAGGCCAGGTTAAATAAATAAATAAATATTTCCTGTGTGCGTTTTAAATTTATGTCCAAATTCTTTTATGCGTGTACTAAGATTACTTGGCTCTGAGACGAAAAATAATACAACATGGAAGAAAACAATGTAACTATAAAGCTATTGCATCATATTCATTTAAACCATCGATTCAGATTTGGCATTATCATCGAATGCGAAGCCTATCTAAATTTTGCAGACCGACTTCAACCAAGATGACTGCTTTTTTCAAGAAATATTTCCTGATTCGACTAATGGTACCGTCAACAACAGTCCGACGACAAACGAAACAGATATAATACTTATCGCGGCATGCAAAAGCGTGCTCAGGCTTCTCTGAAAGTGTCCTTTAGCAAACAAGGTCCAATTAATTTCGCTGTTTGATTTCGCGCGGTAATTCGCCCTACGCAGAAACCCGTCGTCGGCGTTAAGTGAGTCGTAAACACGCCCAACCGTTAACTTGACGAAGCGCGCGCGGCGGAACTGCCGAATGGAACGCAGCCTGTACGCAAAACACTCCCGTGATATACGATGTGACGGTTATGGTTTCCAATTACGTCGCCAGTCGCGCTGAATGATTATTAATACCGAGGCGAAGTAAACTAATTCGGTTAAATTCATTCTGGGCTTGCGAGCAAGAAATGTATTAATTATGCCATGGAAATTGTATTGGCTCGCACCCAGGCAGTAAATCTTTATCTGTTCAAGTTGTGCCACGTCGTGCAGAGATCGTGGTGAGCAAAGAGGTGGGGACGAGAGATTGATGCTGGTTAATCTGCAGAGTTTCTGCTGTAGAATTTTCATTCTGCCTCAACAAGAAAAGCGGACACAAATTAGTAACGGAAGAGTGAAAGTCTGGAACGCGTGCGTGGCGTCCTACCAATTCTGTTGTGGGTTTCGATCAGCAAAGACCATATCCAGATGTTTTTGTTGTGACATGTTCTAATATAATAAACCCATAGTGGCACAAAATATGCACAAAAACAGATTTAGAGTGTCGCACGTGTTTAAAATGTGGAGTAAACCAAACCACAGTGCCGACTACTGTTCATAACAAACTGCAGTATAGTAGGCACAAAGGCTTCGTGTTACTGACGGAAATAAAATACATTTATTCTAGAGTTCTGTACCGTAACGGAGGATATGTGATTAAATAACTTAAAACGAGACGCCAATTGCCTTTGTTTCTACGTTCACATGGAGGACCCATCTTTGTGTTTGATGCTATATTCTATCGACGATAGCTTCTTCTAGAAATTTCTCGTCATTCAAAAAGGACTTCTGTTTCTGACTTCCATTGTCTTTAATTTTTACGTGCATTTTAAAGCTGCGCGATCAATTCCACATCGTCTACGTTTAAAAGAGTTATTTTACTGTGGAGTTTTAAAGGGGCTTCTTTATTTCGTATTCTTATTATGCTTCACTTACGCATCGCTTCCTACACAGCGACACTTCTCTATTAAAACTTCCAGGAACATACCCTCAGCCTCTAAAACACATAAAGTGGCTGTTATTTTCTTTCTTCGAACGATATGAAGTTCTCGTTCACTAATTAATTTCCGTTGGAGACGTAGAAATGGCAGTTCCTTGACCCGGGAAGAAGTGACGCTATGGCTCACCCACATCGTTTCATTTTTTGGTTGTCTTAGAGTATTACAGAATTACTGATACTTAACTGTCGACTGTCACATACGGCAACCCGCTAAGTACCGATTGGATTTCTGCTTAGGACATTGTGTACACTTCCTAACGGAAAACAGCGCAGTAGTTGTCGTAATGAAGAAGCAGAGCCATTTATCTTACTTTCAAAAGAATATAATAACTGGCTTTCGGCACGAGGGTGGAAGCATGTCCGAAACGGCTAAGTTTGTAAATAGTTCGTGTGCCGCCAAAATTAAAGTATATCCCGTGCACAGCGAAACGACGCCATACAAAACAGGCAACTGCGGTGCATCAATAGTCACAGGTGACAGGGGCCGGCCGCTGAAGCCGAGCGGTTCTAGACGCTTCAATCCGGAACCGCGCTGCTGCTGCGGTCGCAGGTTCAAATCCTGCCTCGGGCATTGATGTGTGTGATGTCCTTAGGTTAGTTAGGTTTAAGTAGTTCTAAGTCTAGGGGACTTATGACCTCAGAAGTTAAGTCCCATAGTGCTTAGAGCCATTTGAACCATTTGAACAGATGACAGGGTCAACGACGGCTGCGGAGACGTGTACGGGCGAATAGGGGTACAAGTGTTGAACAACCGACTGTCCATATCAGCCAAGGGTCTACCAACAGCTTCGGCTCAACGATCGTTCAGCTAACGTTGCTCCGCAACAGGCTCCTGGTTCATACAACTAAGCTGACCGCTGTTCATCGGCGACGAAGGCTGGAATCTGCACGCCGATAACGAAACTGGTCGTCAGCAGAGTTGCTTCAGGATGCCTTCTCAGATGAATCACGTTTTATGCCCCATCGGACAGATGGCCTGCCGGCCGTTGTGGCCAACCGGTTCTAGGCGCTTCAGTCTGGAACCGCGTGGCCGCTACGGTCGCAGGTTCGAATCATGCCTCGGGCATGGATGTGTGTGATATCTTTAGTTTAGTTAGGTTTAACTATTTTTAAGCTCTAGGGGACTGATGACCTCAAGTGTTAAGTCCCATAGTGCTCATAGCCATTTGAACCATTTGAACCAACAGATGGCCGTTAGTGTGTATGGCGTGAAACGTCTGAAACAAAACACTCTGCAACCAGGAGGGGGCGTTATGGTCTGGGGAATGTTTTCGGGGCATTATATGGGTGGTCTCGTATTTCTGGAAAGCACAGTGGATCGATACAAGTATGTATCTATCCTTGGGGGCCATGTATGCTCCTATAGACAGTACCTCTTTCTTCTGCACGATGGCTTTTACCAGCAAGACAATGCAACATATCTCGCAGTGTGATGCATGTTTCGAAGAATATCAAGATGAGTTTGCTCTAGTTCCCTGGTCCTCAGACCCCTGGATAAAAACCCAGTCGATAATCTGTGGGAGCAGCTAGAGCGGGCTGTTGGCACTATGTTTACTCAATCGAGAAACCTAGCGCAGCTGGTCACGGTACTGAAGTCGGCATGGCTGTACATCCCTATTGGTACCTTCCAGAACCTCATTGACTCACTGCCTGCACGTCTCGTAGCGGCCCTCGCTGCAAAAGGTGGTTCTTCCGGCTTTTGACAGGTGGTCACATTAATGTGACTGTTCAATGTACTTGGCTATCACTTGACAATTGCAGGTTGTAATGGGTAATTTGGAGCTCTACTTAATATTGTTGTTGTGGTGTGTAAGTGTTATTGCAAAACATATGAAAATGTAGCTGCAAGAATAACAGTACTACTTGAAAGAAATAAATAAACTATAAGAGTTTCCATAATTCCATACTTCACATTAAAATGTATACACCAAAGAAATAAATAAACTATAAGAGTTTCCATAATTCCATACTTCACATTAAAATGTATACACCAAATAACTAATGTATCACACCACCATCTCCACCCATAAGAACACTGGTGTCGTAAATATTTCTATTTAAAATAACTGATGAATAGTTTTGGAAAAATTAATCTTACGCACCAGCCATAAAATTATTTCATTACTTAAAGTCTAAGATTGTTCTACTGAATGTTATCTTCACTTTTAAATAGAAAAATAATAAATTCTTGTGGGTTCTTGCCCTCAGAGTTCAAATGTTGTAACATCGATCGAAAGAATTAGTGTCTGATTATTTCTGCAGTTTAAAATTGCCGTTCCATTATTTCTGCAGTTTAAAATTGCCGCTCCATACGCTCACGCAATGGCGGCAAACAAAGCACAGTCTGGACCGCTGCCGACACAAAATTTAAAACATTCAGAGTTGGTTACTTAGTTACAAATAAAAGTCCGTACTCTAGAATTCCATTTAGTAAATTTTACGCTATATTTTTCCATTGACCACTTTTGACTACCTTTTACAATCCCAGAATGAGATTTTCACTCTGCAGCGGAGTGTGCGCCGATATGAAACTTCCTGGCAGATTAAAACTGTGTGCCTGACCGAGATTCGAACTCGGGACCTTTGCCTTTCGCGGGCAAGTGCTCTACCATCTGAGCTACCGAAGCACGACTCACGTCCGGTACTCACAGCTTTACTTCTGCCAGTACCTCGTCTCCTACCTTCCAAACTTTACAAAAGCTCTTCTGCGAATCTTGCAGAACTAGCACTCCTGAAAGAAAGGATATTGCGGAGACATGGCTTAGCCACAGCCTGGGGGATGTTTCCAGAATGAGATTTTCACTCTGCAGCGGAGTGTGCGCTGATATGAAACTTCCTGGCAGATTAAAACTGTGTGCCCGACCGAGTTCGAATCTCGGTCGGGCACACAGTTTTAATCTGCCAGGAAGATTCACCTTTTACAATATTTAAAAGAAAAAACCTCAGCTTATCTTCGATCTCATCCGCTTCATACAACATAGAGACGAAGAACATAAGAAGGAAGAATTCCACAGACGATACAAAGCCAATATACTCTTTTAGTGTTATTACTTTTTGTTATGTGGTTATTCTTTGTAGGAAACTGTTTATAAAACAATGAAACATATTACCGTTATTTCAGCATGTAATAATAATTCACAATACAGTAATAAGTCTTTTCTCAGTTAAAAGCCATTTCTGGAAAAACGCTCGTTCATGCACAAAACCCGAGCACTGTCCCATACACGGGCGACACAAAATATTCGCGTTGACCCTACAAGATCGAGTCTTGACAAGATGGGCGTAGTACAATAATGTGGCAATAACAATAAACACGGGTTCTTCAGAAGGACTACCCAACGAGAACGTCGAAAGATTGTAAGGCTGTGAGAAATAGACATGACAGCAGCTGAAATCCGATCAGACATTGCAGGCAGAATGTCACTACGAATCTTCGGGAAGAGATTACTGGAAGCAGGGTTGACATCTCGAGTTGCCTTGCTTCGTTTACCTGTGTCACCACACCATAGACAACAGAGACTTGAAACATGTAGACTTAAGTGGGCCACTGAGTGGAATTCTGTGATGTTCAGAGATGAGTCTCTTCTGTTTTCGTGGGCAGATTAAGAATGTGTGTTGGGCCAGGATTCGAACGCAAAATCTTGTCTTTCACTGTCAATGCTATTACCACCTGAACTATGCAGGCCCTCGCAGTTCCAGGAAGTCTCGAAACGGCAAACCTCGCTGCAGTATAAAAGGTTCAGTCTGGAAATCATCGGTACACCACGGCTAGGCCATTATACTGCAATTTCCTTTCTACCAAGAATGCCTGTCCTGCTAGCACGTAGAGGTATTCTGATACAAGTAAGTATTCGATACTTTAATTTCAGTACAGAGTGCTTTTAGAATCTAATCATTCTTTCCATACTTAGTATGGAAAGAAAAGTACTTGTATCGAGTCAGTTTTACGCGCATGTCCGAGTAGTGAGTGAGTGTTTGCTTGTGACTATGGTACTCCGTGCCGTTCCCCGCGTTTCTCTTCGTCCGCCGGCTCTGTTCATCTGTTCGTCAGCCATATTGTTAGCTATGGTTTGCAATCGCACAGTGCGTGATTCCTGTCAAAAGTTAGTTAGCTTTCATTGTGCCATGACGCCGCCAAAATCCGAAGTATGGGCATATTTTAATAAAATGGGTGACATACGGAAAACTGCAAACAATGTTTTATAACTGTTAAGTTTTTGGCAAAAGGTCCAATTTAATGAAGAACGTCAGTACTCACGAGACTTTTTTAGAGAGAAAACAACAGAAAGCGATGCCTCTGGGCATGATAAAACAAGTGACAGGTGTATGTAACGTAACAACAATTCTCTTTTTACTTACGAGTAAATATAGTTTTGAATTTCGCAGTTATAAGAGAAAATGATATGTGGAAAATAAAATTAAAACGTGTAATACTGGTAAGTATCGTCTTCCGACAAATACATTGAAACTTCAATAATATCTTAAAGTCGTTGGAACATCTGTGCCTAGCAAACGTTTATTTTCAGAAGCTAGTGGAAGTACGACTCAGAATAGAAACACGTTGTCTCCTAAACATCTACAGAAACTGATCTTTTTCGGGAAACTTTCGAGAAGGTGACTTATTTGTTTAAGGATTATCATTAATACAGAAACAAAACTAATTAATGTCTTCTATAAGACAACACAGAATAAGAAACTGTGTAAAACATGATACAATAACTACCGTTTCTTGTTTTTTTGCAAGCAATGTTGAACACGGATGCCGTTTCAGTAAGACGTTTTCTTCTCTTTGGAACCGCTGAATCCTCAATCTTTTCTTTTCGTAATCAACTTTCCTCTTCATTGACATTTCCGTAATATTCATTGAGGTGGTTCCCTCTCTCTCTTCCAACTTCCCACTAGCATTCTCGGAATTTTATGCACCCACTCGGTCCTCTCTCCTTGCTGCGACATAAGCTCAGCTGAAGTTAACACGTGGGACACTTTATTTACAATTTCTTCGAATCTACTGACTTTTTCTCGTCCCTGTCTCTTTTTCCAAGGGATTGGATAGCAGGTATGGCAATACGTTTTGTGCGGTAAAATATCTAGATTTAAAGTATATCCCTTGATAATTCCTAGTTTCTCTTCGAATACATGGTGATAGTGTCACAGGAGGGCTCACGGTCGCTTCTTACGTTCATTAGTATGATGTTCTGGCTTCGATAATTTTCGTTGTACTTGATCAAAAAATCGTAATACATTCATCGGACACAAATCTGCTATTACTCATTGTTAAATATTCACTCGCTCCTTGGCATTATGTACGATGTCCACCAACCTTCCGTAATGCATCTTTTGGCGCAACGGCTCTGTAGATTCGAATATTCACATTTACCGTAGAGATTGTCGCGTCCCTCTCCTGGATACTTTCAAGTCCCAGAATAGTATCCACTGTCAATTCTTTTATTACTAGGAACACGCATTTGTATTAAAATATTATAAAGTATCGCTGTGGGAGGGTGTGGATACCTTTTGACTTGAGTACTACTCTTTTGAGTAGGTACCGGTACTTTGATGGTATCGGAGCATCCCTATAGGTATGAAGGAGAATACGAAATTTTGGAAAAGCAAGAGGGAGGTACTGGCGGCAGGTGTAAGAGGGGGAAGGGGGATGGTCGTGATTCGTGCTTGGGTTCCCGAGTGACTAAGAGAAATGCTCATAAAAGGTTCCGGATCGTGCTCCTCTTACACCGAAGTTCGTCATAAGGCGACTGCCTGCTACGGAAACGATGCTGCAGGCATCCGTGTCGAGACGGCTCGGTGACTTCCGGGCACGGCCGACCGCCGGGGTGGTCGCCCCAGCAGCTGGGGCACACCAGAGCACAGCAGAGCGGAGCCCGTCTAATTGGCGAGCGGCGTGATGCATGGCCCGCCCACGCCGTTCCGTCGGCTGCGGCGGCTAACAAGAGACCCACAGGCGGGGGGTCCTCTCGTTACCGTACCGTCTCGCACCGGCCGGACGTCCCCGCCGAAATGCACCCTCCGCCACTGACCGATTTACTGTACCCTGCACGCACCATTAGCGCCGCCGTCCCTCGCCTCGCGCTGTCTCGCGCCAGCAGGACTCTCCTCTTCTTATTTGCCGCGAGGGAGGCGCCTCTTCCTTGACAGCGCCACGAGACACTAACAAGCGGTCGCCACTCACACCGCAACAGAACGCACGTCCCCCAGAAAATCCCGACAGCTCTTACTCTCAATGGTAATTGGTGCACTGTAACGCTGGTTACGTACCGTGTGTCACGAAGTGTCACAGGGTCCACCACGAGGATTCGTTGTCGCTCTACGCCTCTCGATGTTCGTTAGTCCTTGACAATATGAATTTTGTGAAAGATAAACTCCTTACAGTTGCATTAAAATCTTCTCGGGTTTCTTGCCTCGTCTATCCACACTGTGTCTACGACGTTCCAGAAGCCACTTTCTCCCCTTCCATCTTCTGGCAAAGTACTGGAGTCCGATAGTCCCGTCTCTGTAGTATCGTCCACAGATCGTGGCGCCACAACGAAGTCGGCAACGTGAATCGATATCACGGACATTAGCGAGGGCGCACTGCAATCTGCAAGGACGTATGGGAGCGCTCCGGGAGTCCATGCCTCCCATCAGCTCAGCAGTGCTCTCGTACTGAGGTCAATATAGTGTCCAGCATGCAAGAGCTGAAGCTGGTTCGAGATCATATACTGCAGCAAGCATCATCGACTAGGATCAACGAGTTGTTACAGTCCCAGCAGAAATGGAAATGTTGTAAAGGCGAACATTGACTTCAGGAGAACAGTTTGTTACTTACTGCATCCAGTTATGCTTATGTAGTCAATGACAGTCGTAAATTATCCAGTACTTCTGTGACAAAGAAGAGCGTCAAAGTTATGTAAATCTTAATTAATTTATGTAATACAGCAAACTAATATTTTAGTTTGATGTGTATTCTCCCAGAGCTATCAAAGACCCCACAGTCATTGCTGGACAAAGGACAAAGTAGATTCATCTGATCACAACAGTCTCCTATTTGGTCATCACCAACGGAGAACATTTAAAACCCCGCATCTACATCTACATCTACATGGATACTCTGCGAATCACATTTAAGTTCCTGTCAGAGGGTTCATCGAACCACCTTCACAATTGTCTATTACTCCAATCTCGTATTGCGCGCGGAAAGAATGAACACTTCTATCTTTCCGTACAAGCTCTGATTTCCCTTATTTTATCTTGGTGATCGTTCCTCCCTACGTAGGTCGGTGTGAACAAAACATTTTCGCGTTCGGAGGAGAAAGTTGGTGGTCGGAATTTCGAGAGAAGATCATCATTATTAATGATGTTCAGCCCAAATCCTGTATCATTTCTGTGACACTCTCTCCCATATTTCGCGATGATACAAAACGTGCTGCCTTTCTTTGAACTTTTTCGATATACTCCGTCAGTCCTATCTGGTAAGGATCCCACACCGCGCACCAGTATTCTAAAAGAGGACGGACAAGCGTAGTGTAGGCAGTCTCCTTGATAGGTCTGTTACATTTTCTAAGTGTCCTGCCAATAAAACGCAGCCTTTGGTTAGCCTTCCCCACAACATTTTCTGTGTGTACCTTCCAATTTAAGTTGTTTGTTATTGCAATACCTAGGTATTTAGTTGAATTTACGGCTTTTAGATTAGACTTATTTGTCGTGTAACCCAAGTTCCTTTTAGCACTCATGTCGATGACTTCACACTTTTCGTTATTTAGAGTCAACTGCCACTTTTCGCACCATTCAGATATCTTTTCTAAATCGTTTTGCAGTTTGTTTTGGTCTTCTGATGACTTTATTAGTCGATAAACGGCCGCGTCATCTGCAGACAACCGAAGACGGCTGCTCAGATTCTCTCCAAAATCGTTTGTGTAGATAAGGAACAGCAAAGAGCCTATAACACTACCTTGGGGAACGCCAGAAATCACTTCTCTTTTACTCGATGACTTTCCGTCAATTACTACGAACTGTGACCTCCCTGACAGGAAATCTCTAACGATATGGGCCTGTAATTTAGTAGATTACTCCTACTACCTTTCTTGAATATTGGTGTGACCTGTGAAACTTTCTAGTCTTTGGGTACGGATATTTCGTCGAGCGAACGGTTGTACATGAGTGTTAAGTATGGAGCTAATGCATCAGCATTCTCCGAAAGGAACCTAATTGATATACAGTCTGGACCAGAATAAATTATAATTTAACCACATACTGACTCTGTGTTTACTTGGATAGTAACTCACACTCGGTGTCCATTGCTGCGCCTCGAAATATAATCTGTTGTCGCTAACGCCTTACTGCTTCAAACGAAGGGTACTAAACATACCTTTGTGTCCATTAACGAGATTCTATGTAACTGGTACTGCCACTACCTTCTCAATAATACTGTCCACAAAAACAATCGGTGCACACATAATAAAGCCACCGTCAACTAATTCTGACTGTCTTGCTGGCCAAGTCTCGCGTTGCGTGTACACACCTCTTAGTCCACAGCAATATAGGGCTCTGTCCACTCTTTGCCTTTTGACGACTTGGGCTCTACAAGCGACACTTCCAATGTGTCTGAATGCCTGTAAAGGAATGAAGACCCGTTCTTTCACAAGAGATGAAATCAAAGAAGGTACTGATGTCGAACGCTGTGGTCTAAAGCGAAGTCGTGCTTAAGCCACTTCCCAAAGGCGTTCCATTGCGATCAGATCGGGACTCTGGACACGCCAGTAAGTTTCAGGAAAGTTGTTATCCACAAACATTGCCTCAGAGATGCTGGTTTATGAGAGGATGCATTCTCATGATGGTACAAATCATCATCGTTTCACAACTGTACGCGATGCATGATGCTGTAAAATGTGCCCATATCCCTCCACATTTATTGTTTTCTGACTCGCCATAATGGGGGACCACACCCTTAACATGTAAAACACCCCCATACCGTAACATTGTATTCCACTGTTGGCTCTAGCTTGGTGCCAAGAAGCGTTTTCCACGCATTTGCCCAACTCAAACACTACCAACGTATTGTCTCAGGGTGTAGCGTGATTCGTCACTCCAAATTACTCGTTTCCATACATCCACTGTCCAGTGGCGTCGCTCTTTTACACCACATCAAGCGCAGCTTAGCCTAGACTTCAGAAGTGTGAAGCTTACGGGAAGCTGCTCGAACACTGTATGGGCGTGTGGGTGCTATTCTGTCATTCTGCCCAACGGATTAATCTGAGATGTACCCTTTACCCTGTGGCTCCTGAAAGATGCAATTTCCATCCTCACACTACTATAGAACTGAGACAGACGCTCCTAACATTCTAAAGAGAAATGCCAGAAAAACTTCTGGAGTCGTCCACTGTAAGGAAATGACACAAAAATTCACAAAATTTCTTACGTAACTAGTGGGATACTTGGGTACTGGAGTAGTGCTAGTTAGTGTAAGAAAAACATGAAACTAACTAAAATTGTCCGCAGCTCGTGGTCGTGCGGTAGCGTTCTCGTTCCCGCACCCGGGTTCCCGGGTTCGATTCCCGGCGGGGTCAGGGATTTCCTCTGCCTCGTGACGACTGGGTGTTGTGTGATGTCCTTAGGTTAGTTAGGTTTAAGTAGTTCTAAGTTCTAGGGGACTGATGACCATACATGTTAAGTCCCATAGTGCTCAAAGCCATTTGAACCATTTTAACTAAAATTATTATTTATTTTGCAAAAATTCTGAGAAATCACAATGGCATTCTGAACAAGTCATTTCCGGATTCTTTTTGGAATGTGAAGTTACCTCTTCAGGATAGGGTTGGCTAATGAAATTTTTATAGAAAGTTTAAGATTGTTACTGACTTGGAAGAATAATTATCCATTAGAATGTTGCTAGGTACGGTCTAGGCTGTCGCATGTGAAATGCATTGTTGTGGAGGAAATATGGGGCTCGCAAGAGCTGTAGCTCACAATACCGTTAGCTGCGATGACTGCTGTCTGCGCCGCTCGCTGCTGACAAATAAGATAACTCTCGTTCTATCTGGATTGACCTTCGCGAATCAAACTCTCCCTATGCCTTGATGAAGTCAAGGACTCCGATTCGCCCCTAGTCTAACTACTGGCGTGGTACACCAGTCAGATAAACCAGTCCACCACGATACCACTCAAAAATTCGCTCTCGACAGAGGTGCTCTCCCAGTGAAATACTGAGGAGAGACGTGTTCCTCGCTCTTTGAGTACACCTACGAGCACACACGCTCTCGTTACGTGTTCTCGCTCCATGAGTGACAACTCAACGGCCCCTCTCCACGCCAGACGTGAAGGGGTATATCTTTGGGTCTCTTCCATTACTCCGTCAGCTCAAGGCGTCAGGAATATCGTCTGCCAATCAGCATTGCTCTTCTAAAACGGGAGAATGACGTTTCGTTTAAGGCGACCGATCCGGAAATCTGTAGCATCGGCTATTGGCGTTTGCTGTCACCCTGTGAAGGCTTCTGAAACTGCGTGCTATGTTTGTAAAGAATGCGTCGGCTGGGCACTCCCACACAATGTAGCGGAATTTGCTTTTAAGCCGAACACGGGGTCGTTCTCCCTTTCACTCGGGCAAACATTGTCTGCTCTACGGGCAGTCAACGTCCGACGTACGTAGGCTGTCTCGTCCTCTGAAGGGATCGGCCTCCCGGCGTGCGGTCTGCCTCTCCCAAATTAAAAGCCCCTGTGAACGCCGTGTCTTGAATGTTTGTGTGTCTGTGTGTGTGTGTGTGTGTGTGTGTGTGTGTGTGTGTACGCCAGCCTCGAGCATTTCAATCTCGGTGAGCACTTGCGATTTACTGGTTATTTGCATATCATTTACAAGGATTCATACAACATTCACTTTATCTTATCGAGTTTGGGTTCGAATGAAGCGTCTTGATGTGCGGAATATGATTGTGAGGGTGGAATACGTAACCAATGAAGGTCAGGAGACCACGTCGTCTTACAATTGCATCCCATTCTTTTTAACTCTCTAGCCACAGTCACTGTCCTAGCTGCACTTTTTTACTCACAAGTGAACCTTCCACTGGTTTCATCCGATTTTTTACAACCAGCCTCTCACTGCTCGATATACCAGCGCTTCAGTACATGAGGTCTGCCCGGTCTTTATTGATCTGTGGTTTTTTCTTCGTGTTTCTATTCCACAATTGCTTCATCAACAGTCGTCTTGGGCGCTTTAGAAGGTTCGGAACATTCCTGATGACCAGTCTGTGTTGTAAGTAACTAAGCGCTCATAACCCAACAATTCCGCAGTTACTGCTTCTCTGTTGGCAACACAGTACTCCCGCCTTCTCTTTTTCTGGTAGGTCCGACTCTTGCGACACCTAGTGATCAGTTAGGCATTACGTAGGGGTGTCCTGATACCTTTGATCAGTTAGAGTATTTTCTGTGCAACGCACAGAGACTCGGCGCTCGCACTCGAAGGCTTTATATTCAATAAGACGCCGCGAGAACTTTCATTTCCTTGTCTTTATAGTTGTTGTTACTCGCACTTTCTACCCTTAAGCCATTATCAAAGGTCTGAAATACCAAAAACCAAAAATAAATTACTGCAAATCTAGAAACTGTTCTTTAAAATTAGCAAACATTGCTATGAGTATGGATATCACTTACATGGACCTTGATTACTTAAGTTACACCATCACTACGTTTTATGGGTAAAATACACAGCGTCGTATGTGGAGTCCTAAACTAGACAAATGTTATATAACAACACCTTTGATGGTAGGCTTCCGAGTGTGTTAAACCGTATGCTTGCCGTTTGAACACTCCGAAAATTCATGGATAATAAACAATAATACAAAACCAGAGTTTATATGCAAATAATTAGAGTAAAAAAATACAGAGGTAGCAATAAGCCTGTTTGCAAATGAACTGTATTTTTCATAGTCTTCTTTCATATTTGGGTTTGGTTTCACTGCCTATAGGTCACCATTACAGTTGCAGACGGTGTTCCGCATTTCGATACTGACACCATTTCTGACGTCCTCGTTTGAGAACGGATCCAGTCTAATGACGCATGACATTACCTGTCCATCCACGATTTTCATTTCAATGAGTGATCGCTTTGTTGACAAGAAGAAGAAGAGTGTGTGTGTCTCTCTGTGTGTGTGTGTGTGTGAGAGAGAGAGAGAGAGAGAGAGAGAGAGAGAGAGAGAGAGAGAGAGAGAGAGAGAGAGACCGACCTGGTGCCACGTCAGAATATTCTCCGCCCAAAATTGTAGCCAAATAATCACCGGCTGTAGTATATTCTTCTAGCAATACGGTAAGCAAGGCCTTCTGAAGGAGCACCATCACACAAGTGTGCGTTAGCGAACTTGGCTAATGAGGTTAGAATTGTAAGTTCATCGGGCAAAAAATTAATCATTTCCAGTGCTCACCCGCAGATGAACCTTTAAGTCTTTACAGATGGCGCAGCGATCGAATCACGAACTCAACTGTTAGCTGACTGCTTCTACGTGAGCATAAGGCAGTAGCGGTCAGTGAGACATTTATGCTTCAAGGCGACATTGTACGTAAATATGGGTTAAATGAAAGGACGTGACGGAGTAGCAAAAAGGGGCAATTGAGTTTCGTCGTGCCCTTGGCCGTACGGTGTGTGAAATTGGCGGATTTGTTCGACTGTCGACGTGTCAACAAGCAGTGCTGTAACACTCCTCGCCACTAAACTCGACTTCAGAATTGTGGTCGGAAAAATATCCTGACAGAGAGGGACCGGAGACGTGTTTCACGATTTGTGGATGAAAATCACTTCCAAACCCAACAGGAATTGTTGCAGGCTGTGAATGAAGGCTCATACTAACCCGTTAACGAGAGAACACTGCGACGGGAGCTGAATGTAATGCACATTCGGAGTCGGTCAGCTCGCAAGAGGCCAATGAGCGAGCTCGCGCGCGCGCGCGCGCGCGCACACACACACACACACACACACACACACACACACACACACATACGCGCGCGCACGCGCACATAGAGACGAAAACAGCGTAGTTCATCGGGGTGGAAGAATATGTGACTGGTATCCGAACACCTTATCACATCTCGACTGGTCTGCAAAATCATCTGAGTTGAACTCCATAGAAAGTCCGTGGATCATGTTGGAACAGCAAGATAAACGCCGACGTCAGCATACCCGTAATTTCGTGGAACGTGTGATCAAATACTTAGAGAGTGGCTTAACCTAGATGCAACGTACCTGCACCATCTTGTGGACTCACTTCCTAACCGAACCCAGACGATTATTAAGTCCAGAGGTGGAAGTACACGGTATTAAATGATGATGGTAATGATTTCTCTACGAATGACTAATTACGTATCCGGTGAATTAATAGCGTTTCTCGCTGGTTTTAATAATTACGTTCTATGTCACTGCTAGTCAAGAATGCGTGTATGTGGGTGACAGGGGGAAAATGTGTACCAGAACAATTTGATAAGTATTCCTCAGTGCCTGTTCGATCCAGATACGTCCAGGAACGAAAAGTGCCGGTGTTACTCATTGTAAAGTTCTCTGCTTGACCCAGTGCAGTCATTACGCTAGATGTACTTTGGAGGCTATAATCGTCTCATACGCATTGTGAAGTGGGAGTCTTGAATTTGGAAATGCTCCTCGCGTTGCCCAAAGCCTTTGTTGTTTCACTACAAAGATGGTGGAGTATTTCATTAATACTGATGCGCTGGTTAAGACTATTTCTGGAGCTCTTCTGCTAATATTCTCTGTCCCTTCCGTTAATCCAGGTCCAAGATGGTCTGAAAGGTTAAGTGATCCAAGTTGTGTACCTCCGACGTCCAGTCAGACGAACCAACTAGGAGGTACTGGGAGTCACTGCCATTTCTAGTAAACTTCATAGCATTTCTGTTTGTTTCCTTTATTTTTAACCCACATCTGCACTAAGCAACCCTGCAAGCATCTGTATTCTGTGTGGAAGAGTTGTGTAGGGACGCGATGCAGCTTTCCGTACAGTGGTTCCGTTGCCGCGGTGGCAGCCGCCACTGAGCGAGCGACTGCGATGAATATTGCATGCGTGCCTCCTCCCGGCGTACAACGCGGCCGCTGCTACTCGCCCGCACCTCGACGCCTTGCGCGTCTTACTGCTACGCCTCGAGAACAATAGTACCTACACACGTCGCGATCAGGCGGTATATCCTCTACATGACAGCCTCCTGCATACTGCAGCGCGACTTTCCTCCCACACGATCTGAGGCACTTAACGTCTCTCTCCTAGGCTGTATATATTGTCTAGTCACGATGTTATGACCTCCTCTGTGGTGTGGCTTTCACATCACATACCTCCCTGACGCGCACTGATGAAAAAAACTTTCGGGTTTTCTCCAGAGGAGTGGTAAATGTTGCATTACGTAGTGGACCCCCCCTACCATGCCAACCTGTTCTCTAGCAATTGGAAACTACGGAAATGGACTCCGTTATATTTAGCCGCAAAAATGTCGTATTCTACAGCACCACGTAGCTTTTTTGTTTTGCGTGTTGGTATTACGGTTGCTATGGGTTTATTGATCGATTCTCATTTTTACTTGTAATTCAGTGTTGCTGTTTCAACAGAGAGTTAAATAGAGGGGTGACAGCAGCGGAGGCAGACAGAAATAGTTGTGACGTGTATGGGGATAATGTCATTGGCCAGAGCACGTTCCTCGTTTTTCCTGCTTCTAAGCAGGCTCGTTTTGATTCCGGTGACTCTCCACGTTCAGGAAACATTCACGGTTTGTTGAACGTTTAAACGCATTAATCCAAAAAGATCCACGCCAGTATACTGAAAAACTGAGAACTATGAGGAACTGTGATCATTCCACTACCGTGCAACATTTTCATGCAATGGCAAAGGTTCAAAAATCGATTGTATGCGTAAAACCTGCTCTAAGCCAAAATCACAAAAACTGCGGCTGGGTTGGGATCTCTGCTTGCTCGTGAACAACATCGTCCGTTCCTATCCTGCATAGTTTCTGCTGAAGAGAAATGGTGGCTTTATGCTAACATAAGAAAAAAAAAGGAATGGTTGATCCTGAACAAAGTAGCACTTCCCGTACAAAGACCTGCGAGCATCCACAAAGGATAATGTTACGCATCTGGTGGAACAGCTACGGTACTACTAAGTGACTCCCCTAGGTGTAACAATCGCTGCTGACTTTTATTGACAACAACTGAGACGTTTTGCGGACGCAGCCCAAGAACGACGACAAAGAAGACTCCGTGAAGTAGTGCTACTCCATGATAACGCCGCCCACATTCTGATAGCCTGATAAAAACACTAACAGGAGTTGGTTTATGAAGTCATTCTGCACCCATCCTATTCACCTGATCCTGCTCCCCAATTTTTCACCTTTTCCGCTTTCTATCGAACAACCTATAAGGAACTTCCTTTCCGGATGAAAACGTGCTACTAACATGGCTCGACGAGTTCTTTGCTTCAAAGCCACATGATTTCTACAGTGGCGGAATCGGAATGTTACCCCAGCGTTAGCAGACTGTTGTAATATTATTGATGGCTAATCTCTCCGTTATACGTATCTGTTGTGTTAATTAAAGTTATGGAAAAATGCACCAACCCAATATTTATTACTCAAGGTCCGTTGCGGGAATGTGGGTGAACGGACCATAAGGAGACCAAATTTGACTCGATAATGGAAATGTAGTGGGTGAAGCAGAGCTCAAATGGCAAACTTTGAGAGGTAGTAGTATGGAATAAAATAAGAAAATATGACAAACACAATGTCTCTAAAATACCTGCCTTAAGAGCTATGTCGAGCACTCGTTCAGTAAAGCTAAATGCGTTTCATTGTAGCGAAGATGAACGACTACTCACAGTTATTAAAGTGTGCCGTTGTGAGGCGATCTGAGGAGCTAATCGACTGATTAGTAAAGATTCCAGGCTCAAGAAACGCGACAACGACGGAGAGTGTTGTGCTGCGCCCTTCCATCCCGCATCCGATGACGCCATTGATAGAGGATGACACGGCGGTCGGTCGGGCCGGTGATGCCCATCTAGAACGCGGGCTGTACCTTTCTTACTTATGTTCCTGCGTGTGTTTCCTTCTTATTATGCGCGACATACGAAGTCTATATGGGGATTCATATCATTTTCATTTCACTTGTTACATGTTATGTACGTGAGTAGGGCGTAGGGCGGCGCAAGGTAGCAGAATGGGATGGGATCGTCAGGCAGCACAGGCGTGATGATCGCCAGAACTAGAGGTTCGTCTGTTCAGCAGCCACGTGCTCCCGGGACAGGCACCTGTTGCATCCGTATGTGTCGTGTCCTCGGTCGTGCAGCACTGCTTTGAGCCAGCCCTGTAAATAATAGTCCTTTGTCTTCACAGCTGTGACATACAGGAGGATACACTGAGCCACTTCTACTACTTCCATTTTCCTCCGATCATTCAGCTGCATTTGTTTCCTCTGAGATTCAGATGTGTGTCTACCTCTTTGTGTCTTAGGAGAAGCCCTGCTATGGTAGCATCAGCGTCGTTATGATTGCAGTAATACTTATTGATCTCTTCGTGCATTTATCGATACATTATCGGCCGCGAGCTACTTATTGTAGAATGGTCTGCTGCTGCTAAGTAATTCCCTTTCCAATATGAAGAATGCTCTCCATAACCATTACTTTCGTAGCAGAATTTTCAAATTCTTTCCCTTCCGCAGTGAGCAGTTAAAGTCACACAAGACAACGAGTGGGGTGCAGTTACGGGATTCAGTAGAGCACCAGATTACAAGTCACAGTCCGCCAGTCGGGGTTTAGAGTTCCTCTGCTTTCCCGAAAGCATGTGATACAGGTCCCAAGATAATTACCTCGAAAAGGATGAAGACGATTCGCTGACCCTTCGTTGTCCAAACCGAACTTGTGGTGCATATTTGATGACTGATACTGACGGGACATTTAATACTAATTCTCGTTCTTTTCCGGATAAGGAGGTTTTTACTCGTGTATTCTTGCACGAATGGAGAGGCTTCTGTTATCTGTGTTCTAGCTTACCGACTAACCAAACATACTCACTTTAATTAAGATCTCAAAACAAGTCTGCTGCAATATCGGTGTCGAAGAACTGATGTAATTAAGCTTACAATCAAAACTATAAACGCTCAATTTGGCCTGCAGCTATGAGCTGCTTACTCTCAAAGCTACAGGTTCTCTGCAGGAATTCCACTGCATCACAATTCGTGTACTAAAGTAATCTACAGGAGGTGTATAGATGAAACTCCGACCGTATTTCATTCTTGGTACGTAAACTCGGCTAGAAGTTGGGAACGTTGTGAAACAAAACCCATCCGACCAAATGACGTTCTTCGTCTGCTCCATAGTCCGTAGCACCCACCATACGAGTACATACAATTTGCCCACCTTCGACTTCCGATATAATGTTCTCACAGCTATGCAAGACACTTGTCTAGTCACTTCTTCCAGTTACAACGTATTGAGGACATTGCAAAAGCCCCGTTCGTGGTCAAATACAATAGTGCAAACTGCAGACTTGGCTAGCATTAGCATTTATGTTCAAGCCTGCAGATTTCGCGGTGTTTCCAAGTATATAACCACCCTTGTAGCAACGTGATCATTTACTTATCACGGTCAGTGTCTCGATTTCAGTCCGAGATACGGGTACAATGCATTATCAGCGTTATTTTTATTTACGCATAATTTCTCAATCGGCATAATTTTGAGCATCTGAGGAGCCCCAGTGCAAATATCCTACGTTAGAGCCAATTCACGTATCCAGTAACCACCGAAAAACTAGTGTCATTTTCACTGATTTAATATCCTAAGACTTTCTCTCATCGTGTGTGGCACAATCAGCGAAACTGCAAAACTTGTTATCAGTAACAAACGTTAATACAACGATCCTGGATAAAAAGAGGAGATACGATATCCTCAATGAGCAGGTCTCTAATATGAAACCAGGAAAACTTCCCTGAAAAAATTTTGTGTAAACCGAGCTGTGTGATACATGACTACAGCTAAGAGTAGTTCTAGTCAAAAAAACAGTAGCCCGCTCTAGGTATTATTGTCTATATATTAAAAAACGATCGCGATGCATTTAGATGGCTGCTATATTTAAACGTCCGATTGCTTAAGATTGTGTGTAACAAAAATAGTTCACCCTAGTCTGATCCATGCAAACTACTTGCCATTTCAACGTTAATTCTTTATTCAAGTATTCTACGGACGTATATGTATAAGGGGCAGTCAAATAAGAACGAGCGGTTCTAGGCGCTTCAGTCCGGAGCCATGCGACCGCTACGGTCGCAGGTTCGAATCCTGCCTCGGACATGGATGTGTGTGATGTCCTTAGGTTAGTTAGGTGTAAGTAGATCTAAGTCTAGGGGTCTGATAACCTCAGCTGTTAAGTTCCATAGTGATTAGAACCATTTGAACCATTTGAAAAAAGTAAGTAAACTGTTTGTTATTTAAAAAGTAATCGCCATAAATGTTAATATGGTTAGCCTACTGTGAGACAAAGCGGTTAATGCCGTCATGGAAAAATGTTTGTGGCTGTCTGCGGAACCATGATTGTACATAGGCATGTATCTCTTCGTTCGAAGCAAACCGACGGCCCCGAATATCTATCTTCATGGCTCAAAAATCGGGACTATATGGAGGATGTGTAAGGACTTCCAGGCGAATGTAAGGGTCTTCAAGCGAAACTGCTGCTGCATAGTCGAAATAGCCCCGGTGACATGAGGGCCAGGCCAACATTTTTCCACGAAGACACTGACCGTCTTGTCTTACAGTAGGATAAATATGTTAACAGTTACGGCGATCACTTTTGAAATAATAAACAGTCCAGCCTGGACTACATCCTCTATACACTGCAGCTTAAGCGCCTCAATGGGTAGTCGGTGCACTCGACACATTGCTTCTTTTGAAAAGTGCAAAAAATTTGCAACGTGTCAGACCACATCAGTCGCCTCAAGTCCGTTAATGCCCAATTCTGCGTCAAATGAAGATAATGAAGACGTGCAGCTTTATATACAGCTGTGACGAATACCATTTTGCAAGATACCCGACACCAAATGTCCATTGCACGTAATTCCCTTTGCAGTGTTCGCTGGAAATCCGCTTGAAATGGAACTTACAGCAGCAGTTCCCATTGGATTTGAAACCTATTGTCACTAACAAAGCGTAACACTCGCGCCCGTTTCACCTTAGATTGATTACATGACTGCGAGTGATACATCGATTACTACACACACGTTGGACAGTATGCTCGGTGCACCAACAAATCGCGGTGTGGTCATGGCAACATTCAAGTACAGTAGTTCCTTTCTGCCACCGTCACGTATCGACGTCGACCCATCTTAACGCGGTGATTCCACACAACCGACTGGCACATACCCATCACTTCACTACCATGACTTACGCCAGAGGTAGTCACGTTACCGCCTGCTCCACACAAACTCCAAGGTTCCGGAGCGCTTGAGCTGTTTGCTTTTAGCATACCTAACATGTTAGGTGCACAGTTATTTCTGTCTACAAATTTCCTTGTTGACTCTGTAATACCGTATTTTTACTGTATTTTGTTTAAAAATTATATTTGCTACATTCTACGCAATAAGTACTCTGAGCGTGCCAACTGAACGGTATGCAACTCCTTGTCCGAGCAATTTGGTTCTCTGGCTGATGAACGCCCGTATTACCGCTACATCATAAATAAAAGGAAACAAATGGGCAGCACACATTAGACGGGAGGACTTTTATAGATCCCGTTAACTAAAAGAAAGATGGGTTATTATTTCCGGAAAGAAAGAAGAAAAAAACGGATAAGTGTTAGTCGAAACCGGGCTCGGAGTGTTTCCTACAAGCTTATGTATATAGATAGCTGATGTATAACTTTCGATGAGTGAGTTTTTGACATAAACGACAGTATCTTTTCCCTGCATGGAATTAGAAGCTTAAATTTTTTACTCCGCCAAGGGACCGCAAACTTTAATATTTGACATAAATTTCCATCTTATATCCGTTTCTGAGGAAAAAAGTTTATTTACTAATTTTGAAGTAAGTTAATAATAGGATTCGTCTCTTGTGACAACCTCCAAATCTCACAGTGGTATTGCAATCTAAATCTGCAGTTATTTGTTGTACATATTCCACTATCTGTTTTTCTCTACAATTTTTACTCTTTACAGATGCATCTAGTACCATGGAACGTAATTCTTCATCTGACCAGAAATCCTTGTCCTCTTTCCACTTCACTTCAGTGACTTCCACTATACCTAGATTTCCCTTTTGAGATTTTCGAACTACCCTGACACGTTCAAACTTCTGACGTTCCACGTCCCGACTCGCAAAGCCAATGGGCCGCAGACTTTAATATTAGACATAAATTTCAACCTTATACCTATATCCGTTTCTGAAAAAAAGGCGTGTTAAAAATGATGACAGATGACAACAAAGTGATCCTATACGGGTCGCATTTTTACCGATTGACGCACGAAAACTTAAAAATTAATGATAGCATGGATTTCACTGTCTCCAAAACGTGCTTAGCCAACATGACCGCTCTGCTCGTACAATGAAACGGCCTTTTTTACAGTAGGAAAAAAAGCTAATATTATGTTCTAATTTTCAACGACAATCTAACAGGTTAACAAGATACTGCTTGCAAATTTTCAAGAATATTCCAAAGCAAAACTTGAGCTTTGAAAATCCCAATAAAGTGTTCATTGCTAAAATTTTTCTGTCTGATTTTCACTTTTCCGTCCTTTCCTTGAGAGTGAAGGAAGCTTACCGCTAATTAACCTTGTAACAGAGAAGATCGTTAATTGCAAAAGCCAATACGCGCTCCAGAGAGTGAATGAAGCGGCCGCCGGAGAGCTGAGGAAGTGTGAAACACTCTGAATTTTAAGGTCGACGTGTGCGTAAAAGGTGTTACTGGAGCATTTGCAAGTGAAATGAGCCACTCGCGCTGCCTCAGTGTGCGGCGGAATACCGGTGGACAACCTCGTACGGCTCTTCGTCTTGTCTGATTTATTAAGAAAAGGAAAAAGTAGTGATTATTGGAATTGACTGTCGCGACAAATTAAAACCCTGCGCTGGACCACGAGTCAAAGTCAACGTGTCTTTCCCCTTCGCAGACAGAGCTTTACCAGCTGAGCAGTCCGACCACGTCTCACTGACTAATCCATAACTACTAGTTTACTCGCGTTGACCTCGAAGAGGCGATCTGTAGTGGTTACTTGGCAGAAGAACAACTTCTTAGTCGAGATCGCTATAAAAAGGTTATTGTAGAAAACCGGTTTCGGTAGAACGCCGACGCACCAACGCATCGCTCATTTCATGTTCGATATTCAATGGAAAGATTTTGTGTGTATCTGGTACAAGATATTTGTAATAACGTTTGTGAAGATCGGAAGATGATAACTTAGTTTTGACGAAATCGGTTATCTGCAATAAAGATTTTATAGCGATTTCGGCTAAGAAGTTTCTCTTCTCCTAAGTAATCCTTAACGGTATTCTGCATGTGCCTCTGTTCTATTGTAATAGCTTCATGCGTTACTTCAATAAAGTAAAACATAAAGAATAATACAGTACAACTACTAAATTAACAGTGCAGCAATGTGTAACTACACTCCTGGAAACTGAAATAAGAACACCGTGAATTCATTGTCCCAGGAAGGGGAAACTTTATTGATACATTCCTGGGGTCAGATACATCACATGATCA
Source organism: Schistocerca gregaria (assembly GCF_023897955.1). Lineage (NCBI taxonomy): Eukaryota > Metazoa > Arthropoda > Insecta > Orthoptera > Acrididae > Schistocerca > Schistocerca gregaria. The sequence continues at coordinate 199,859,003 of NC_064923.1, forward strand.
CACTGACAGAACCACAGGCACATAGACACAGGCAACAGAGCATTCACAATGTCGGCACTAGTACAGTGTATATCCACCTTTCGCAGCAATGCAGGCTGCTATTCTCCCATGGAGACGATCGTAGAGATGCTGGATGTAGTCCTGTGGAACGGCTTGCCATGCCATTTCCACCTGGCGCCTCAGTTGGACCAGCGTTCGTGCTGGACGTGCAGACCGCGTGAGACGACGCTTCATCCAGTCCCAAACATGATCGATGGGGGACAGATCCGGAGATCTTGCTGGCCAGGGTAGTTGACTTACACCTTCTAGAGCACGTTGGGTGGCACGGGATACATGCGGACGTGCATTGTCCTGTTGGAACAGCATGTTCCCTTGCCGGTCTAGGAATGGTAGAACGATGGGTTCGATGACGGTTTGGATGTACCGTGCACTATTCAGTGTCCCCTCGACGATCACCAGAGGTGTACGGCCAGTGTAGGAGATCGCTCCCCACACCATGATGCCGGATGTTGGCCCTGTGTGCCTCGGACGTATGCAGTCCTGATTGTGGCGCTCACCTGCACGGCGCCAAACACGCATACGACTATCATTGGCACCAAGGCAGAAGCGACTCTCATCGCTGAAGACGACACGTCTCCATTCGTCCCTCCATTCACGCCTGTCGCGACACCACTGGAGGCGGGCTGCACGATGTTGGGGCGTGAGCGGAAGACGGCCTAACGGTGTGCGGGACCGTAGCCCAGCTTCATGGAGACGGTTGCGAATGGTCCTCGCCGATACCCCAGGAGCAACAGTGTCCCTAATTTGCTGGGAAGTGGCGGTGCGGTCCCCTACGGCACTGCGTAGGATCCTACGGTCTTGGCGTGCATCCGTGCGTCGCTGCGGTCCGGTCCCAGGTCGACGGGCACGTGCACCTTCCGCCGACCCCTGGCGACAACATCGATGTACTGTGGAGACCTCACGCCCCACGTGTTGAGCAATTCGGCGGTACGTCCACCCGGCCTCCCGCATTACCCACTATACGCCCTCGCTCAAAGTCCGTCAACTGCACATACGGTTCACGTCCACGATGTCGCGGCATGCTACCAGTGTTAAAGACTGCGATGGAGCTCCGTATGCCACGGAAAACTGGCTGACACTGACGGCGGCGGTGCACAAATGCTGCGCAGCTAGCGCCATTCGACGGCCAACACCGCGGTTCCTGGTGTGTCCGCTGTGCCGTGCATGTGATCATTGCTTGTACAGCCCTCTCGCAGTGTCCGGAGCAAGTATGGTGGGTCTGACACACCGGTGTCAATGTGTTCTTTTTTCCATTTCCAGGAGTGTATTAAGATCATTACCTACGGATCTGCAACAAAATTATCTCTTAAAAATAGAGAAGTTTGTAAACAACTCACTGTGATATGAAACGTGTCAGTATCAATTCAAATACATACTTCTTGCTTTTACAATATGGTTCTGTGCTGGTTTTTTATGTGATTGGATTTTCACCTGAACATTAACGTACATTAACATTTGATAAACACAACACAACCATATACAGAAATCCATTCATGTTATAGAAGTAGTTGCCAGGCAGAAACAATTTCAGTCTGATGTGAAAACGGTTTTTCATGTCTGCCATTACCTTTACATCGGAAAGAGGGCAGTCAAATATTTGCATGGCTGCATATTTTATTCCTTTCTGACCAATTGTAAGACTGATTTGGGAATTGTGGAAGCTATTCTTTGTTCCTAATGAAATATTTATGAATGCTACTATTATTTTCAGACTATGGCTTGGTCTTCACAACAAACCAAATAAAAAATGGATTCTGAGACGGTTGTTAGTACTTCCAGTTTTTTATTCAGTTGGCACCAGATATTATCCTTTTTTGGACCAACATTCTTCTGACAGCCGCCCGGTGTGGCCGAGCGGTTCTAGGCGCTTCAGTCTGGAATCGCGTGACCGCTACAGTCGCAGGTTCGAATCCTGCATCGGACATGGATATGTGTGTGATGTCCTTACGTTAGTTAGGTTTAAGTAGTTATAATTTCTAGGGGACTGATGACCTCAGGTGTTAAGTCCCATAGTGCTCAGAACCATTTCAGCCATTTTTTCTTCTGACAAGTTTGATGCTGCCTGAAGAACCTGTGCCAACCTACTCCTCTCAGAGTAGCGCTGAAACCCTGAATTATTTGCTGTGTATAAAAGTATTTAATCTGTCTGCTTCTACAATTTTTCAGATATACGGATCTCTCAAATACCGTCCGAATTATTCCCTGATGTCACCCTACCATCCGGTCCCTTTCTCTAAATAGCGTTTTTCACATATTCTTTTCCTCGAAGATTCTGCAGAGAACTTTATTTCTTACCTAATCGTTCTACATAATTTTCAATATTCTCGTGCAACACCATATCACAGACCCTTCCACTGTCTTCTCCCCGGTTCAGGATTTGCCTCAGTATAACGTTGTTTCCCACGCGTTCAGTCTCAGAAGTTCGTCTCTGAAATTAAGGTCTATATTTCACGCGCTCTGCCTTAAGTCTGTTTCTTACATTCTGCGTACCTCTTCATCAAAAACATTATTTTCCTTCCAAGGTGACAAAATCCCTCCCTTCGTCTGCTACGTCGTCCCTGTTTCTGATAAACTCATTTATGCTGGTCCTTAATACATTCGTACTTACTTTATTTACTCTTACCACACATTCTTTGCTCCATAGACAGTTCATTCCAATCAACAGTTCAAGTAATGCTCTCTCACTTTCACAGTATCAGATAAGCAGGTATAAATTATGAGCTACGAAGAGAGACGGACCAAGAGAGAAAAATAAAAGTGGATGACAAATCGAGAAGTGCTCTGATTAAAAATTGTATACGGCAGGCATCCAGTCTTTCTTCGCATCTGTTCATCCTGTAGAAGGGAGGAGTATTGATGGAAATAAAAGACAGTCTCAGAAGTGGCGCTTAAATTCAGGTTTAGAGGATATCAATGATAAGATGCAATAATGACATTGCTATTATCAGTGAAAGTGGGGAAGAAATGCATGACCTATTGAATGGAAAGAAAGTCTAGTAAGCAGAGAATATGGATAAAAGGTAAATCGAGAAAAAGACGAGAGGAATGAGGAGTAGCAATAATGAGATAGATTATAAACTTAAAACAAAATAGTAGATGAAATAGAATTCTGCCGTCTTGGAAGGAAAATAACTCATGGTGGACGAAATAAGTAGGATGTAAGAAACAGATTAGCACAGATATGACAGTCTTCTCTAAAAGTGTGCTTCTATGAGACTGAGGTCTTAATTTTAACAACCAGTTTCTGCGAGTGTACGTCTGGATAAGACTACCATAGCGAACTGAATCATTGCGGTAAAAGCAGAAAAGAACCGAAGCATTTGAGATGTGATGTTACTGTGAGGTATTGAAAAGTAAGTGGATTGATAAGCTAAGAAATGAAGAGGTCCTCAGTAAAAACGGCGAGGAACAATCAGAAAAATATCCTTCCATGGTACTGCTGGGAGCTGCAGAAGGCAAAATGTGTAGGTGCGTACTTTAAAATGAAGAGGTTGGCGTAGGAGAGGAGGTTGTGTCGGACCGTCGGATCTCGGACCACAACTAACTAGTCAGAAGAGTGATGATGATATCCCCCTTCTACCTCGACACCCCACCCCCGCACGACACAAACAAAAAGGGCAATGTCGTCAGTGAACCTTGTCCTTGATGCTCTTTCACCTTGAATGTCTATCTCAGAACGTTTCTGAGTAACGAACTTTATTCTCTGATATTAGATCCACCTTAGAAAATTTCTCGGAAAGTACTTAATGAATGAACGTATGCAAAGTCAGCCAACTCTCTGATGCTCTCGTCATCAAAATCAACAAATTTTGCTGAACTCAGGCATTTGGGAACATGTGTAGCATGTAATTTACAGTGTTGGTTCTGACCAATACGGGCACCTGCACACCAAGGAATTTGGAATAATCAGTATTACATGTTTACTTACCACCGCGTTCCATTGTTGCTGATGGCCTGTTAATGCCCAAAGAGGGTTTGCTTCTTGTCAGCATACGGATGGCAACCACATGGGTCCTTAAGGGGGGGGGGGGCATATGAGAAAATACATGGGTACTTATAAGCTAATGGGCCTTCTACTGCTTGAGAGATAACTGAACTATCTTATTGGCTATAATCCAGACATTTTCAGTTTTTTGTCAAATAATTTGATGAGTACGTTGCTGGATACTTTTAGAACACATACTGCCACATTAGGAACATTTTACAAAGGTTATTTTACAGTCACTTTCAAAATGTGGTAGGTATTCTCAATAGTTAGATAAACACATCTGTGTACCAGTTGTTAACATAAACGTTTTAACTCTAGCAACATTTTTTTTAAACGTGTGTGTGTTGTAATAACAATATTTATTCCAAATAATTTTAAATAAATTTTTCTATAATAAAATTTTGTACCACAGGAAACTGTATTATAGTATGTACAAAGTGAGTAGCAAATTTCACGTTTTTATCTGCAGTGGTTCGGCTGGATATGTTCCTTTTACACTGAAAAGTTTCGGGAAATGTTGAAAAAAAGATTTTACTAACATGTATGCCAGAAACGAGTAACTTACTGTTGGCCATGACCATAGATTTGGTCTTTATAGTCTTCATGTAAATCTTTACTTCTAGGTTCATCCTTTTGGGGTGCCCTTTTGGTAATATCCTTAACTGACAGTTCAGAACTAGCAATACGCACATCATCAAAGTTCTTCAGAAGGGTTTCACTGAAGCAACTTGCATCAGATCCTAATCTCATAAGGGTCCTGATTCTTCAAGTCTTACATCACTGAATACCAGACAAGCACCATATGAGGAAATTTTAACTATAGCAAATGAGCAAAATGCTTTTGGGTGTCCCTTCTAAATGAGGTTATTAAAGCTTGGGTTTGTGTTCACTATGTGTGTATATTTTTTTAATAAGTTGTAATTAAGCGCATCTTAAATGAGCTATCAGCCTTTTGTATTCTACAGATGTCTTCTCTGAGGACAGGAAATAATAAAATACTACAAACAAGGAGAGAGTCGTGTAGAAAAGGGAGCGTGGCACTGCGCATTTATCGAAACAAGTTGGCTTTTACATGATTTGTAGCACGAGTTAAACTCTGAAAACTGGAGACAATATTTATAACATGCTACGAAACTATCTGGCGTTAAAAAGTTTCAACATTTTTGACCCATTCTGTACAAATCCCTCCCCCTACCTTAATTAAATCTGAGAAAAATTCTGACTCGGAGAGAACTGAAAAAAAGCGTCACGGTTGCCAGACTGACGTTGGAGGGGCTAGCGGGGGAGGGAGGGGGTGAAGAAATGCTATCGGTGGACTGAAACGTACTAGATTAGATTAGCTTAGTACTTGTTCCATAGATCACGAATACGACACTTCGTAACGATGTGAAACGTGTCAGGTTAATAAAAGGTGTCTATACAAGGCATTACATTACACAAAATATTACATGACACTCAATAATTTTAATTTTTTTGTGGGGGTTCGGGTAATTAACCACTCACTATATCCAAAAATTCATCTAATGACTAGAAGGAGTAAATTCTTTTAATTTCCTGTTAAATGCTAAATGGCTGTCAGACTTTTGATGCTATTAGGTAAGTGACCAAAGACTTTTGTGGCAACATTATGTGCCCCCTTTTGATCCAAAGTTAGATTTAACCTTGAGTAGTAAAGATCATCCTTTCTCCTAGTGTTGTAGCCATGTACACTGCAATTATTTTTGAATTCGTTCGGATTGATAATAACAAAAAAATGGTTCATATGGCTCTGAGCACTATGGGATTTAACATCTGTGGTCATCAGTCCCCTAGAACTTAGAACTACTTAAACCTAACTAGCCTAAGCACATCACACACGTCCATGCCCGAGGCAGGATTCGAACCTGCGACCGTAGCAGTCGCGCGGTTCCGGACTGAGCGCCTAGAACCGCTAGACCACCGCGGCCGGCGATAACAACAAATTTCGTAAGTGAATATACAGGATTTTACAAAAAGGTACGGCCAAACATTCAGGAAACATTCCTCACACACAAAGAAAGAAAATATGTTATGTGGACATGTGTCCGGAAGCGCTTACTTTCCATGTTAGAGCTCATTTTATTACTGCTCTTCAAATCACATTAATCATGGAATGGAAACACACAGCAAAAGAACGTACCAGCGTGACTTCAAACACTTTGTTACAGGAAATGTTCAAAATGTCCTCCGTTAGCGAGGATACATGCATCCACCCTCCGTCGCACGGAATCCCTGATGCGCTGATGCAGCCCTGGAGAATGGGTATTGTATCACAGCCGTCCATAATACGAGCACGAAGAGTCTCTAAATTTGGTACCGGGTTTGCGTAGACAAGAGCTTTCAAATGCCCCCGTAAATAAAAGTCAAGAGGGTGCAGGCCATGGAATTCGTCTGCCTCTATCAATCCATCGGTCACCGAATCTGTTGTTGAGAAGCGTACGAACACTTCGACTGAAATGTGAAGGAGGTCCATCGTGCATGAACCACATGTTGTGTCGTACTTCTAAAAGGCACATTTTCTAGCAGCACAGGTAGAGTATCCCGTATGAAATCATGATAACGTGCTCCATTGAGCGTAGGTGGAAGAACATGAGGCCAAATCAAGACACCACCAACAATGCCTGCCCAAACGTTCACAGAAAATCTGTGTTGATGACGTGATTGCACAATTGCGTGCGGATTCTCGTCAGCCCACGCATGTTGATTGTGAAAGTTTACAATTTGATCACGTTGGAATGAAGCCTCATCCGTAAAGAGAACATTTGCACTGAAATGATGATTGACACATTGTTGGATGAACCATTAGCAGAAGTGTACCGGTGGAGGCCAATCAGCTGCAGATAGTGCCTGCACACGCTGTACATGGTACGGAAACAACTGGTTCTCCCGTAGCTTTCTACATACAGTGACGTGGTCAACGTTACCTTGTACAGCAGCAACTTCTCTGACTCTGACATTAGGGTTATCGGCAACTGCACGAAGAATTGTCTCGTCAATTGCAGGTGTCCTCGTCGTTCTAGGTCTTCCCCAGTCGCGAGTCATAGGCTGGAATGTTCCGTTCTCCATAAGACGCCGATCAATTGCTTCGAACGTCTTCCTGCCGGGACACCTTTGTTCTGGAAATCTGTCTCGATACAAACGTACCGCGCCACGGCTATTTCCCCGTGTTAATCTATACATCAAATGGGCATCTGCCAACTCCGCATTTGTAAACATTGCACTGACTGCAAAATCACGTTCGTGATGAACACTAACCTGTTGATGCTATGTACTGATGTGCTTGATGCTAGTATTGTAGAGCAATGAGTCGCATGTCAACACAAGCACCGAAGTCAGCATTACCTTCCTTCAATTGCGCCAACTGGCGGTGAATCGAGGCAGTACAGTACATACTGACGAAACTAAAATGAGCTCTAACATGGAAATTAAGGGTTTCCGGATACATGTCCACATAACATCTTTTCTTTATTTGTGTGTGAGGAATGTTTCGTGAAAGTTTGGCAGTGCCTTTTTGTAACACCCAGTATATATTGTGATGCTACAGTGAAGATCTCTAGCTCTTTAAATAAGGGTCTGCAGGACTGTAAAGTTTGTTAGTTCATTGTCATGCAGGGGACAGAGTGAATGATTATAGCCAATGGCTAAGTGCAGCCAGAAGAAAGTCGACAAAAGAATTTTTTTTAAAAAAAGGCAAAGAACTTCGAGGGCACTTGGAAAAGCGCGGGAACTGTTATGGCTTACGAGGAGGAGCTGTGTATGACAGTTCGGGAGACGAGCAGCCTCGCCAGCAGGCAATTAAAAGCAATGCAATCACCCGCACGCAGCCCGCTCCGTGCCACTGCATCGATTCGATCCGCTCCGCGTGCGGTGCGTCGGAGAACCTGTTCCGAGACAACGGATCGCAGTCGCTGTGCACAGGTTGTAATCTGTACAGCGCTCTTCCACCTACCCTCTCTCATTTCGCTTTCCTTAACTGTTTGTTGTCAAATACGAAACAGGTGATTAGGCGGGTTAATTATAGACCACGACCACCACCCGGAGTGCTGCTGTCTCATCGACTCGGAACGAAGCCCTTTTCATTGACTACCCTTCAGCATGGACTTACTGCCCCTCCCAACTCTCCCCCGCTCCCTCCATTCCCCGCCTCACCCTACAACTTCACCGCACACAAAGGAAAACACACACATACACACACACACACAGAGGAGAGGGAGAGGAACAAGAATTCCAACAGTCCCTCACAGACATGTACCAACGGACCTACACCATCCCACACTGTCCATCCCTCGCGAGCCACCAAGCTGTCTTCATCCTTTGTAAATGTAACTTTTTTACCTAACGTGTAATTATTATTTTCTTTTTCTCCGGTGCGGACTTCGGGTATCATCAGATATAATGAGATGTACAGTCGCTTGCGGAGCCTAATGGACAGCGGAACGCGCGGTGCGTCGCTCTCTCCTGATGCATTCCGAATGGGCGGCACAGTAGCGGGAAAACGAACCACTCTTCCAACAGCTTAATCAGGGCGCTCCGACTTAATTGTCCTTCAGGTGACGTTCCGCCTTAAATGGTCCAGCAAGATGTGACGTCCATTAAAGCAAGATAAGACTCTGTATTATGCACGTGGGAACACCTGCAAATGCTGTTCGAGCGACATCCATGTCTTTGTATAACTTTAACGGTAGCAACGCCCAGATGTTAATTTAGAGAAATGTTTTCAGAACACCTAGTCATATAAATACTATTATGTGCAGTATTAATAAACCCAAAATAGAGAATAGCGGAAAGTGTACATTTTTTGCGCAGTTTTCACCTCACAGATTTTTTTTATACCCCCAGGTACCATGCGAACAAAAGCTATGTGGTCATGGAATAAGCCATAAAGTAACTGAGATTACTTATAATTTAAAAATCCAAACCTTTAAAGAAAACACAGTTTTAAGAAGTCGATTATTGACAGCTTCTAAATATTTTTGTCAAGTTACAATTTGGCACAGTACCAATATCGACCGAACAATAAACCGTCCTCAGGCATGGAAGAACCGACATTAATTACAGGACAAGTATCCAGTCATGATCACTTGCATTTAATATTTAATCTATACTGTACATCAACTGCATTTTCCCCCTCTCCGACACACTATCCGACGACAGTTTCAAATAACACTACCGTACGTCAACTGGGCTGTTTGGTAACCTTACCTTCCCCACTCAGGCATAGTCACATCACCACCATGTGGCTTTTGGGGCCATTGTTGATTTATTATCACTGGCGATTCTTTATATTTTTATATCGAACACAGGGTCATTACATACAGTTTTCTTCCGGGGTCTCATCTGAACGTCTTGTTAGGTCCATACCTACTGCTCTTCTGTCTCATGTTTATCCAACGACTTTGTATTTCGGCGGGAGCTATATTCGACTGAAAAGAAATTAGGTTAATAAATAAGAGACTGTCCTATAACACCCACTGACCCACTTCTCATAATCAAGTAGACACACTGAGCTGACATTACGTTTCTGCCTTAGATGAAACATTGTTACTTCTGTCCACAGAAATGAAGCTACCGTCTCAAAAAATGGCTCTGAGCACTATGGGACTTAACTTCTGAGGTCATCAGTCCCCAAGAACTTACAACTACTTAAACCTAACTAACCTAAGGACATCACACACACCCATGCCCGAGGCAGGATACGAACCTCCGACCGTAGCGGTCGCGCGGCTCCAGAATGTAGCTACCGTCTCAGTAGATAGGATAACTAACGACAGAATTCTTAGGGCCTTCTGTCAGGGTCAATATTTTCAGAAGTTCCTTTTGAAAATCGGTTACTATAAACATTAACGAGAAAGTTAAAGACAATCAGTCCATCATTGTACGGGCTGATAAAGGGAGGACAGTAACTGTGTTGAAAGATGACGAGCTTATAAATCAAGTTCATTAGACTTTTTTTTCTACCGAAAATCAAATTATAAATACCGTTTAGGTCCTACTGCAAAACACTTAGCAAGTTTAGAAAAGTTTTTCAACACTTCCAAGTTTTCTCCCGACCCGGCGAGAAAGAAGTGTACTGTGTGTATGTGCCCCTCGGCACCAAAATTTCGGGCCATAGTCAAACTCCATAAAGACTACTTGCCCGATTGTTATCGCTAGGCCAGGGGTGGATTTCCAGGCTGAGAAACTATTATCTTCCTATCTGAATCACCTTTAAAGTATCCTGTTCGAATTAATATCTGTAACAGGGAGCACTTTATCAGTAATCTTCCGAATTACTATTACAGTATCCTTGGACGTCAAAATATGTACGCGTGTGTACCTGTTGATTAGTTTCACAATATCGTATAATAATTTACAGCGCCGTAGTGGCCGTGCTGCTGAATAGATTAATGAAAATATTCAATTACTGGAATTGGATCCTTAAATTGTCTTAGGTTTGGTGATGATTTTTTCATACAAAAAAAAAAGAGCCTGGCTTTGGCTTCCCCTGAGTCCTTCTGTCTTGTTAACATCTTCGTTACCATTTTGGAGAACTACCTATAGAACCAATTTAAAGCAATTTCAAATAAAAATCGGCTTGTAGCGATATGTAGATCATATCCTGCTACTTTACACTGATGATGGCGAGATCTTCGTCAATGAGATAAATATGTTACTTATTAGCATTCAGTTTACGATTCAACATAATACTGACGATTCACGCCGCTATCTAGATCCTGATCATTCTGCGAGTCTCGGAGACTAAATTTGACATTTATAGAAGAACCTCTGCCACAGACTTGGCGATTCATCAAATATCCAACCTCCCTCCCAGCCCGAAGCCTTTACCGCAAATTGAACATTGTTAATTACACTACTTATGTTAACAGCTACAATTCTGATTTAGGTACCAACATTAACAAGGACATCCAAAAGAAAGTCAATCTTGTTTTTTCTTCTAACCAGCGGAGAATTACTTTCGCGCTGCTAAAACGGTCAATCGAAAAACCATCTTTCCGTAGGATACGCTATTAGGGGAACATTTTCAAGAAATAGGTAAACAAAGGTAAAAGGCATTTCCCTAGCCTTTTTTTATTCTGAGGGGTACTGGTTTCAAATTCCGTCTTAATAAGCAGTCCAATTTCAATACATTTAGTTCTAGAGGTATCTACAACAGTTTTTGGAATGACTGTCTAGCCCACAATACTGAGCAAACGGGACATAGTTCCCGAATTCGATTTAAGGAACATTTGAGTCTCAGGGGCTCTAAATTTGCGCTTACCACTCCTGCGTGATACAGGACATACTATTTCCGATCTGTCTACCAATTTAAGGATTTTATCCTTAACGTTGTGGACGAGTTCCATATTTTACACTCTTTAAAAACAGTTTTCCGAACATACCCTGAATGGCCAGTTAGAAATTACGCATCGGAGTATCCGTTGAAATTTCGTTGCATGTGCCCTTTCCCTTAATTTCCCACCATCAGCTCTTTTATTAGGTACCGTTTATTTTTTTTATTTATGCATACTGATCCTTGCACTTTATAACGTTTTCGACAGCCCACGTCTGTGTGTATGTTCACTGCCTGTGTCTAGTATTCATCTATGACTATGGAGCGGTTACTTGTCTGCATTTAATTGTTCTTCGAATGGGTTTTGTTACAATTTTAACCATTTTATAGATCACTCTGTAATTTTATAACACTTATTTATTGCCACAGGAAGTTTATGTTCCCTTTGACAGCCCACTTCTGTATGCATTTGTATTACCTACGTCTAATATTACTTTATGACTGTAGAAGAGTTACTTGTCTCCATTTAACATGTAATCCTGGCTTTTGTTCCAATTTTGACAAATTTTAAATTTCTGGCTACTCTCTACGTATTTGTTTTCTCCTCATGGACAGTGACAATGCGTGCTACCAATAGGAATTTTGGATGTTTCGTTCAGCTTCCATCCAAGTTAAACGGTTCTGTCAATTCAGACGCCATCTGAACGTAGTATATCATTACTGATTGAATTGTGGCATTTTGTGATTACTGAAGGGCGATCTGTTTTAATTGTTAAAAACCATTCAACAGGTAAGTTCACATAAAATATTTCTTCATTTAAGACAGTCGGTTTGAACAGACTTTGCTGCCGTCCTCAGGTCTTAAAAATGTTTCCCGACCATACCCTGAATGGCCAGTTAGAAATTAGGCATTGGGGCACCCGTTGAAACACGTATTCATTTTACGCTGAACCTCACACACAATATGTCAAATAGCTAAAGTGCTGATTTCAACCACTTGACATCTTTTGCGTGACGTTCAGCGTAAAATGAACACGTTTTACAACAAAAGATTTTCAACCCTTTAGATGGCAGCAAAGTCTGTTGAATCTGGTTCTCTTAAATAAAGAAATACATTATGCGATCTTGGCTGCTGAATGGGTTTTAATTGTCATTAATGAGTTATTGCTACATTATGTGAGTATTTGTTCACCTATCTTCCCGGTTTAATTGCCTCATTTTTTACCATTATTATGCTTTCTAAGTATCGTCATATTTTTGATAGATGTATACGCCTGAGGACGCATTAAGTCATCGCGAAACCAGTCGCGTATGATCCTGACGTAAAGCAACGGTCAACAACTAATCTGGTCACCAGACGTTGCTTAGAAGATTTTAGTGTTTTCCATAGTTTCAAAAAAAATTCTATTATGGATCTACGCTGTGGATGCGAAAACCGTAAAATCACACACACGTGCAGGCCGCGGTGGTCTCGCGGTTCTAGGCGCGCAGTCCGGAACCGTGCGACTGCTACGGTCGCAGGTTCGAATCCGGCCTCGGGCATGGATATGTGTGATGTCCTTAGGTTAGCTAGGTTTAAGTAGTTCTAAGTTCTAGGGGACTAATGACCTCAGACATTGAGTCCCATAGCGCTCAGAGTCATTTGAACCTTTCAGTGATGACAGAGAAGAGCAACTGTATCAATTAGAGACAGGAAATACTAGTCCGAAAGTGAATCACATGCGAAGCATCAAGCCAAAGAGTAGCCAACTTTTCTTCTTTTTCACGGTTGTTTTACATACTTACATGTAACAAATGCTGCTCTTGTACGAAGTGTTTCTCTCTCTCTCTCTCTCTCTCTCTCTCTCTCTCTCTCTCTCTCTCTAACACACAGCAGTTGAGTCCCATAGTGCTCAGAGCCATTTGAACCATTTTTTTTTCACACACACACGGACACACACACACACACACACACATATATATATATATATATATATATATATATATATATATATATATATATATATATTGTGTCTCGATATGAACGAACACTCTTGAGCTACTTGCCTACAAAAAGTAACTTTTTTTTTCCTTTGAGGAACTTCAAATTTGATCCGCAGCACCAACAGCTAAGCAACTTTGCCGTTATTGATGATACAGGTATGAAAACAACGTAAATACGTGGAATATTAAAGTAATGCCTTAGTGCAAAATGTAAACGGTGTCAAACCAGTGTCACATAACTATTTCAGTTTGATGTCGGCCACACGTATCGTACGGTACGCTCACTCCATACACATTCCTGCTTCGTGCCTGAAACGCGCGATATACGGCGCCAGTTGCGCGCGTGTCTAAAAATTCTTCTATGCGTTTTTTTTCTCTGTCAGAGGAATTGTATAACTGCAATCTTAGCTTGTGTGAATGATCGTAAAATTTAGGAATAGCAGTAAACAAGTGACAAGTGCCTCCCGAGAATGACGCCTCCGTGGGAGGTAGGTACGGTACGGCAGGTCTTCCTACCTGAGCTGCAGCGATGGTGGCAGGTTTTTGTGGAGCTCGAGACGCATGTAATGACTGCCTCCGTCGTTAAAGCTTGTCATTTGAGGCGGCCGGGAAAAAACGCGACAGGCATCGCGCCAGACGTCTCCCCCCCCCCTCCCCTCCATACCCCCCTCCCCATCACCTTCCTACCTATCTCACCCCCACCCTATCTCCTTCTGCTGCTGCAAGCTATCACAGAAGATGTTTTATAATCCAGACAGCCGGCCCCAAAAGTTTATTACACGCTATTAACGCGTGCGTAATTTCTTTTCGAGGAGTTCCGTGAAATAGCGTCGGCAACGTTGATGTTCTTTTCTGCCGTCATCCTTTTTTGTGTTGCCTAAATGTAAGGAATGATTGCTTTAGCTTCTCCTCGTAATGTACGACTTTTTTAGAGAGCACTGCAGCACAATGGGGCAGTAATGTCCTCTCCGTGGCGTCCGTTAACGCTGTCAGTGCAGGCGACCACCGGTGCGAGACGCAATAACAGTGGTGCAGGGTACTCTCTGGCTTCGCCAAACGGTCTAGGCGATCCGAAGTTAATGGTGATACAGCTGCAGCGGTATTGCTTCACTCAGTCTGAAGTTACAGCAACGCTAAATTTGTTTCGTCTTCGTTTGGGTTGTCCATTAATAATTCCTTGACGTCATCCGTCTGCAGTCTGTGTGTGTGTGTGTGTGTGTGTGTGTGTGTGTGTGTGTGTGTGTGTGTGTGTGTGAGAGAGAGTGCATCTTGGACCACAGATAACACTGCTAGGCTACATCTACCATTGGGCAAAGTAAAACTGGGGCAGAAAAATATTTCGTGCCCCTTAACATAGGCCACCCAGTTTACATCCTCTGTACATGAGAAAGATAGTGTTATATGGGTTGCCTATCTTAAAGAGCGTGAAATATTTCTCTGGCACTATTTTATTTTGCCCACCCTGTATATGCAGCCTAGAAGTGGGGGCACAACTATTTAGCCAGAATGAATCTTTCACTCAGCACTGGAGAGTGTTTTAGATTTCAATCGTGTCCCAGACCAGGACTCGAACTTTGCCAAAAGGGTAACACTCTTAGCGACTGAGATATCGAAGTTGAAGAAGAGTTATGTGAGGACATGTTGAGTCGTACTTGCATAGTTGAGTCGATAAGATCATTGCCCGTGAAAGGCAAGGTCCTGGGTTCTAGCCCTGGTCTGGCATACAGTTTAGATCTGCTAGGAGTTTTGAAGTGCGCACCGTTTTTCGAAAATGGGTGAAACGAAACCAGCACAACTGAGTGCAGTTATCTCAGTGCTAGTAGAGATCAACATATTTGGCTGCTACGAACTCTGTACTAACGGATTAGTTATGTAACAATGTTCAAATAGTTACGATTTCAGAAGTGCACTATATCTCTGAGGAATAAGTACAGGCTTTCTGGATTAAACGTACAGTACAATAATACTAAATGTAATAACCTGAGAAGTAGTTGAGATACTTTTGGACGGTATGTTTCTGCATGTATACTAGCTTAAAAATGTTTCTTACACGCATAATACACCTCGATATGTGCACCATTAGTGGTGCGGCACACATGTAATCTGTATTCCATTTCTCTCTAAGTACTTTGCAGCATTGGAGGGGTAATGTTTGCAATAGCTGCACGAATGCAATGGCACAGGTTTGGTAGCTCTGGCGGCATAATGTCTGGGCTTCTCGGGGTCTATCTCCCCCAGTCCAGCTATCTGGGAATTCATGGTCCAAGAAATCCCTCATATTCTTCGCAAAATAGCTTGCTGCGCTATCTTGTTGAGATATCACGTTACGGGGAAGTTGTGGCACAGAATACAGCTCTATCTTGTCTGTGTGCTGTGAGTGAGTGTCGTCTGACCTATCGTGTATGACCGACATAACGGACAACACTTGGTTACGTTAATATCATCGAGCGCGACGGCTCCATTACATATGTTTCGGTGCGGATGCAGAAATATCGTTCGAATCCCTACGGGATCAATAATTTCCCAGTAGGATGTGTAATGGACGAGGGACTGCTGCAATACAGCAGGAGCTGAGTTGTCTGTGTTGGTGGGGCGGCAGGCGTGTCCGGGTGGTCGAAACGGTTGGGGTACCCATTATAGAGAAGCAGGTTCGAGTCCTCGTCCAGCACAAAATTTCAGCCTTCGTCACTGAAACACCGCAGTGACGTAAGCGGCTGGGTGTCACGATTTCTCACCTATTACTTTCCTTTTCTCCTTCCTCGGTTTCGAAAATGTTTGCGTTCTTTGTTGCATTCACCGTAAGCTCCACGAAGAAGAATGAGACATGAGTCATATTATTCCCAGCTGGGCACACGTGGCAAAGGCTAGAGCGTTTTATGACGTTTTTGACTTCAGCATAGCTGCTCTAAATTCTGACCATTGCTTTTTAGCAATGTAATTTTACAATTTATCAAAATTTCGTCCTGATGAAACACCCTTAGTAGAAGTCGAAACGTAGGTGAACGTACGTAACAGTTATGTGCAATCTGTTGGCTGTATAATCCTATGTTGAAACTAGCATACGGTTGCTGAGTAACTATCTTACAGTTCTAAAGATAGTTTACTTAGATGTAGACGCTATTCATTTAATGAACTGCAAATTTTGAGGTGTTCTCAATTATTCATAAATCCGTTCATTCATTACTTACACATTCTTGGAATATGGACTACAATGTTATCGGCAGCTGGCAGGTCTGTGTTCCAACAATAACCGCTCTTACCGTGGACGACTGTAATTTCTTCTTCGCTGTCTGAAGATTCGAAAGACAGGTCACTTTCGCCATTGTTCATCACTGCTGTAGCTGCACAACCTTCACAATCGCTTCCATCGCGAAACTCACTTATGTCACTTTCACAACTGAGCTCTTTTAATAGTGCTTCTCACAGTATCTTCCGTTAGTAAAAAGTCACTCTTACTAGTCATTTACAGATAAACACTCAGCGATAGAACAGTTCCCCATGTGCACTCCAGGATCCCAGTCACCCTTAAAAAATATTTGTCAGATTAATTACCCAATAATGTCCACAACTTCGACATCCGTCCTCTACTAGATCTCACTCAGTACTGAGTTTACGTTGGTGGCAGCAGGCTGTGTGTGTGCATTGGCGGCCGTTGTGACCGAGCGGTTCTAGGCGCTACAGTCTGGAACCTCGCGACCGCTACGGTCGCAGAATCGAATCCTGCCTCGGGCATGAATGTGTGTGATGTCCTTAGGTGAGTTAGGTTTAAGTAGTTCTAAGTTTTAGGAAACTGATGACCTTAGAAGTTAAGTCCCATAGTGCTCAGAGCCATTTGAACCATTTGTTCGTGTGCAGTGGCGCGTGCACAGTAACAAACAACTCCAGGGTGACATTGAGCTTGGTGTACACTCTAGGGTTAGTTTCACACTCGTAATTAGTGTTTTCTTCAAATATTTTTATCTTAAATATTATTTTGCAAAGAGATTTTGTAGTGCTGTTTTCTGTATTTCGCTTGTTTACAGATCTGAAGATGGTTGTTACTTACAACCGAGTCTAGCTAGCCATGATATTTTGTCTTACGTAAATGAGATGTAGGCAATAAAAGATTACTGTAAAAAATGTTTGTAAACTTTGATCAGTTACATATTGATTCTTTTTACCTAATTAATAAAAATACAAAATTATTGACAAAATGCAACAATTTTTATACCTCCTTGGTGAGTTTCGTTATAGGAGCATTAGACCTTGTCCTAAGGCATGTCTGTGGATGCCGCCAGCATTAGCAGACGAAACTTTGAACATGCACAGGGCGAGACTGATACGAAGGCCTGCATGGTATCGATTTATGTCTATATATATTTTTTATTCTCTACTGCAAAGGGTAGAGCGTGCAGATCAGACCCACTTAAGTGCCCAGTTCTTTCAACAGCAGACAATCTGGTGGCGGGACAGACCGAGTCAGAATGGACAGTATTTTGGGCAGGATTTCCTGTCCCAGAGTTTTCCTTCCAACCATTGGAAACCTGCCGATAATCTTAGTCGGAACCGCAGCATTACAGCTAGTTTAGGTTTATTTCTGGGACAATACTTTCCAGAGGAAAGTCGAAGACTTGCAGGATAATTGCAATCTACGAGCTACAACTTGTGCCTGCAATAGAATATCATAGAATTTGATCATGTATTCGTTATTGTTTCTAAGTACGAGAAGGGAGCTGCGGGTTTATTTTTCGGCGAACGGAAGAGGCGGATATTGTTGAAGGATTTTTGTCTGGTTACGTCAGCCCTTTATAAGGGTCCTTAAACTCCGGCGCCGAGCATTCCATCTTGACAGAGGAGAGCGGGCCGTAAAATCAAGCTACGGTAAGTTAGACGTCTGAGGAAGGCGCGACCCGTGACGGTGTATTAAGCCCACTTGACACCATTTTGTAACTGGCGCGTGCTCATTAATCAGAGCGACGCACTAGAGAGTGGTATTCGTAGCGCCAGCGTCCAATCTCTCAGACTGATTAAGGCGGACTCCGGGCGTGATAGGCTACTCCGGCAGTCCACGGCGAGGTTGCGGGAGCCGGCTTAAGCCGTGGCGGCGCTCGGCGTATCAATTCTCGGCTCGTCCGGAGCGTCTTAATTACAAATACCGGCGACCGGGGCGATTAGTTACACTCCGGCGCTCGCCTTAATACGTCTGCGCCAAGTGTCAGCTTCCTCTGCGTCTTCTTAGCAGTCCGTTTGAGAACTCGGTTTCTCTCTTGACGTCGTTGTCAAGGATGCGTTTCCGTGTCGCACACTAGTCACCTTCCAGCTTTCTTCGAGAGCACCGAACATGACGAAGAGATATGGTAACTGCTGCACAACATTTTCGCTCATCAATGATTTGAGGCACTTGTTACAGTGCTTGAGGTATTGTCGTTGCGTATGTCTAAGAAGTTGAACAGTATAAGCGAGTATATATATGATGCACATTCACCACGTAAAGTTACATGCTGCTTGAAAATTGATTTCAGTATACTGGAGTAATGGGTGATCATAACAACAAAGAGAAGATAGCTGATTTACTGGGGCAGGGGTGGTTGTTGTTGGGTTGTTGTGGTTGTTGATGTTGCGACCTTCAGTACGAACAATGGTTTGACGCAACTCTCTACGTTACTCTATCCTGTGCCAGTCTCTTCAGCTTCGAATATCTCTCACAACCCACACCTTTTTGAATTACTATACTCGTCTTTTGGTCTCTCTGCATACATTGCCTTAAGCAGTTTAGGAGAATAGTGGAAAACCTAAAATGGGATGGGCGGACGTAGTTTTGAAACCTCCATCGTCCAGACTGAAAGTCCATTTGTAGGCATATCTTGTTACATTGTAATGTTTCAAATTTCATAGTGCATCCAGATATGCAACATGTACTGTAAAGTTCATTACGCCAAATAGAAGTATAATGTTTTATTGTACTTTTTTGTGCGTCGCCATGAAAGTTGATTGTAGTCACTATAAAGCATTCTCCAAGTGAAAGAGAACATCATTTTCTCAAAATTTAGTAATTTTATCTAATACAGTACGTTTTCATGGTTGTTAACGTAGGGCTTTACATCACTCACGCTCTCGCTAACTTGTAACGTATCCGTCCTCACTGGCAAAATAAAATTTGAAAAATAACAGTTTATATTTTACCAGAATGTATGCAATGGAGTTAAAACGACAAGTCACAAGTGCGATGATAAGACGCGTTTATTAGTTCATCGTAGAATATATATAATTTTTGTGACCTCTCATGTCTTACTTCTGCCATTACAAATTTGGTGTCTTCTCAACGTATCAGGCCCTGGCGGCTATTTACATCGCCATTGATTGAAAGTATTGACCGTGAAACACATTATTTTGACTACCACGCAGAAAAAGGCGAAAAGTATGAAATCGGACTTCGTAGAAAAATCATGCAACGGTTCGACCTTATATGTTCGTGATAGTGAAATAAGCTACCGGCCGCTTTGCTTCCGCTGTGTGCACAATCCTGATACAGACACTGAAATATTAAAACTCGAAAAGCAGATTAGCTTGTGTGATCCTAAAGGAGTCTGCAAATGACTGCAGATACATTACACGAAATTGACTTAGTATTCAATAACAGTTACGAACTACACAGAGCAAATACACATATCTCTGCTCGATAGGGAACCGCAACAAGTAGTGAAGTGATCATCAAAAGAGGAAGACCTACTTATGTTTTAGAAAAGTGAAAAAGATTTAGATATATCCTTTGCTATTTTTCGCTGTAGCATTATCTTTTTTACGACATAGCTCTCACACAGCACGATAATTTCGTGAAGACATAGATAATAAATGGAAGTTACTACATTTTTGTATTTACAAGATTCGCTTCAAACTCCAGATCTGAACTGTTACTTACTCTCGACGCACAAGACAGTGAAAAGTATTTATGAATTGTTGTTGTTGTTGTCTTCAGTCCTGAGTCTGGTTTGATGCAGCTCTCCATGCTACTCTATCCTGTGCAAGCTTCTTCATCACCCAGTACCTACTGCAACCCACATCCTTCTGAATCTGCTTAGTGTACTCATCTCTCGGTCTCCCTCTACGATTTTTACCCTCCACGCTGCCCTCCAATGCTAAATTTGTGATCCCTTGATGCCTCAAAACATGTCCTACCAACCGATCTCTTCTGCTAGTCAAGTTGTGCCACAAACTTCTCCCCAATCCTATTCAATACCTCCTCATTAGTTACGTGATCTATCCACCTTATCTTCAGAATTCTTCTGTAGCACCACATTTCGAAAGCTTCTATTCTCTTCTTGTCCAAACTAGTTATCGTCCATGTTTCACTTCCATACATGGCTGCACTCCAAACAAATACTTTCAGAAACGACTTCCTGATACATAAATCTATATTCGATGTTAACAAATTTCTCTTCTTAAGAAACGCTTTTCTTGCCATTGCCAGTCTACATTTTATATTCTCTCTTCTTCGACCATCATCAGTTATTTTACTTCCTAAATAGCAAAACTCCTTTACTACTTTAAGTGTCTCATTTCGTAATCTAATTCCCTCAGCATCACCCGATTTAATTTGACTACATTCCATTATCCTCGTTTTGCTTTTGTTGATTTTGTTTATGAAATTAAAAAATAATAAAATACAGATATATATATTGAATGGCATTATACACTGATCTACAAAAAGTTCTTCTGTGCTTATTGCAATAATTAGAATTACACAGGAACTAATTTTAATTTTATGAAATAAAAAGGTATAAAAATATAGAGATATACACTGAAGAGCCAAAGAGACTGGTACACCTGCCTGATACCGCGTAATGAGCACGCAGAAGAGCGGCGACACGACGTGGCGCCGCGCAGGGTAGCCACGCGGTCTGGGGGCGCAGGGTAGCCACGCGGTCTGGGGTGCGTTTTCACGGTCCGCGCGACTCCTCCTCTTGGTAGGTTCGAGTCCTCCCTCGGGCATGGGTGTGTCTGTCGTTCTCAGCGTAGGTTAGTTTAAGTTAGGTTAAGTAGTGTGTAAGCTTAGGGACCGATGACGTCAGCAGTTTGTTCCCATGGAACTTACCACAAATTTCCAATTTTCCAGGACGTGGCGTGGACTCGACTAATGTCTGAAGTAGTGCTGGAGGGAATTGACACCATGAATCCTGCAGGGCTGTCCATAAATCCGTAAGAGTACGAGGATGGAAATCTCTTCTGTACAGCACGTTGCAAGGCATCCCAGTTATGCTCAATAATGTCCGTGTCTGGGGAGTTTGATGGCCAGCAGAAGAATTTAAATTCAGAAGAGTGTCCCTGGAGCCACTCTGTAGCAAATCTGGAAGTGTGGGGTGGCGCATTGTGCTGCTGGAATTACCCAAGTCCGTCGATTGCACAGTGGACTCGAATGGATGCAGGTGTTCAGACAGTATGCGTTACCTGTCAGGGGTCTCATATCACTCCAACTGCACACGCTCCACACCATTACATACCCTCCACCAGCTTGAACAGTCTTCTGCTGACATGCAGGGTCCGTGGATTCATGAGCTTGTCTCCATACCCGTTCACGTTCACCCGCTAGATACAATTTGCCACAAGACTCGTCAGACCAGGCAACATGTTTCCATTCATCAACAGTCCAATGTCGGTTTTGATGGGCCCTGGCGAGGCGAAAACTTCGTGTCGTGCAGTCGCTAAGGGTACACTATTGGGTCTTCGGATCCGAAAGCTCATATCTATGATGTTATGATGTTCGCACGCTGACACTACTTGTTGATGGCCCAGCATTGAAATCTGCAGCAATTTGCGGAAGGGTTCCACTTCTGCGTTGTTGAGCTATTCTCTTCAGTCGTCGTTGGTCCCGTTCTTGCAAGACCTTCTTCTGGCCGCAGTGATGTCGGAGATTTGATGTTTTACTGGATTCCTGATACACTCGAGAAATGGTCGTACGGGAAAATCCCCATTTCATCGCTACGTCGGAGATGCTGTGTCCGATCGCTGGTGCCCGACTCACTTAAATGTTAACATGAAATTGTAGCAGCAGTAACCGATTTAATAACTGCGCCAGACACTTGTCTTATATAGGCGGTACTGAACGAAGCGCAGTATTCTGCCTGTTTACATATATCCGTATTTGAATACGTATGCCTATACCAGTTTCTTTGGCGCTTCAGTGTGTATTGAATGACATTATACATTGATCTACATTTCAAGTTTTATTATGCTTATTACGAAAATTTGAATTTTGCAGAACCTAACTTTCTAAATTACATAACTTTATTAGAACATTACAATTCCACGCTATTATAATCAGTTACTCATTTTTTGTGAGACAGAAACAAAAACAAGCGTTATTTACACAATTATTGTTTAAAAAAAACTATCTGCGACCAAACACCGTTCTACGAAAACCTAAAAATGAATTAATCGATACCGTTGACTGATAACAAATGCAGAGACTGATTCTCAACGAAACAAACTGCCGCACCCCGAAAAATATTGCACAGTGTCTGCCCACGGCGCCACGCTCTGCTTCGTTTCGAAAGATTCACGGAAGGAGCTGAGAGTGGCAGAAGTGTGGGGCCCGCACGGTGCGTGCTGCAGTCGCCTGCGCCGACCAAACTGCCACGCAGTTTGTAAAACATTTACTGCGCCGTATTTTCGCCGCCGTCCGCCTCGTGTTCCGAAACCTAAGGCGGCCCAGCACGAACGTCGCAGCCCCAGCTCCGCCCTTTCTCTTTCAGTTACTTCCCCCCCCCCCCCCCCCCCCCTCCCGAGTCCTTTGCTGTTTCGTCTGCCGACTTTCCATACTTCGAATGATTTGTAGCAACTTGCCTGAATTTCTCCGGCCGTGCAAGAACTTCCAGGGACTGGGACGGCCTTACAACTTGGCAAGTGCCTGCTTCTCGCTAATTGGGCTTCCGAGTTTTGTCGTTACATTACATTACTTCCACAGGATTTGTGTGAGCACTCATCCGTCAAAATGCAGGTCGTAATGTTCTCCATTTACGTAATCAACGAGCCCTGCGAATTATAACGGCAGAAGCAATTGTTTTACAAATGGAAGTTTACGCAACGTCCCGCAAGGGGAGCTTCAAATCTGTTAATAACGGATTTTGACGAGTACTTACGCCCTAGTACGTGAATACAAAAACATCATAGGAAATCGAAGTCTGCCAATCCACCAAGACATTGAGGCTGCAAACACTAATAGGCATCGATCTAGGAACTCGCCAACAAGAACATCAAGGAACTGTGTACAAGAAGGTTTCAGTATCACAAACCCATGGTCTGAAAAATAGAACTCATGGCAAAATTATAACATTTGTTGCATCAAACAAAAACCACCTAGTTTTGACCTACCACGCAAAACGTGGTCCACTCTAAATAGGATTAGAACTCGTCATGGCAGATGTGCTTCCTCTCTGTATAAATGGGGTAAAATACTGTCCCCCTTAGTGTGACTGCGGAGAAAGTCAGACCATTTGCCACATTGTTGAAGAGTGTTCCAGAAGAGCCTATAATGGGAGCCCCCACGACTTCCTGCTCGCAACTCCAGAGTCGTTAGATTATATTAATAGACTTGATGTTTGTTTATAATCCTTAAACTTTGTTATATTAGTAATGTTTGTTTGCAATTATTAACGTTTGTTTTATTAGTGATTTGTCCGTTTCTTTCTTATGTGTCTGTATTGCCATACGATAAATAATAATTTGACGAGTGTTAGTTATGTTGTAAAGGGACCTGTCCTGAGTACGTAGCTAGTGGTTTTTATGCAGTTTGATTTTCTATGTATCGGTCCTGGTTTCGGAGAAGATCGTTGAAGTCATACGCGCACCTCCTTTTACCTCACCGCTGGTCCTGTGTCGCCCGTGTCAGCATAGCGCAGCGGTGAAGTTAACACGCAGGCGGGACTGGTTCAGATATTGCCTCTGCGCATTATTTTTCATTTTTGCTGTGCAGAATGTCATTAAATGGTAGAGCGTATATGTCATGCAAAATTATGCAAATGCTATTTTCGCTATAGTAATTTCGTTACATTACAGTCAACTATCTTTGAATGTGTATTCCGTTTGTTACAGAACAGCTCGTAGAATCAGTTTACTCGCTATCATTTGCTGTGCTAAAATGGAATTCTGGGTGGTATTACTGGTATTCATAGGAGGAGCCAAAACAAAAATTCGTAGACCACGCACATTTACTGAAAGTTAGGACTTGTAGCAAAAACATTTTTCAGAAGCGATACGGGAAAACACAGTTCGTTTAAGCTTAAAAGAGCTATTCTTTCTCCTACCAACTTCGGTGCGAACGGAGCATCGGTGGCCGTGTGGTAAGAATCATACAGGGTGTTTCAAAAATGACCGGTATATTTGAAACGGTAATACAAACTAAACGAGCAGCGATAGAAAAACACCGTTTTTTGCAATATGCTTGGGACAACAGTACATTTTCAGGCAGACAAACTTTCGAAATTACAGTAGTTACAATTGTCAACAACAGATGGCGCTGCGGTCTGGGAAACTCTATAGTACGATATTTTCCACATCCACCATGCGTAGCAACAATATGGCGTAGTCTCTGAATGAAATTACCCGAAACCTTTGACAACGTGTCTGGCGGAATGGCTTCACATGCAGATGAGATGTACTGCTTCAGCTGTTCAATTGTTTCTGGATTCTGGCGGTACACCTGGTCTTTCAAGTGTCCCTACAGAAAGAAGTCACAGGGGTTCATGTCTGGCGAATAGGGAAGCCAATCCACGCCGCCTCCTGTATGTTTCGGATAGCCCAAAGCAATCACACGATCATCGAAATATTCATTCAGGAAATTAAAGACGTCGGCCGTGCGATGTGGCCGGGCACCATCTTGCATAAACCAAGAGGTGTTCGCACTGTCGTCTAAGGCAGTTTCGCCACAAATTCACGAAGAATGTCCAGATAGCGTGATGCAGTAATCGTTTCGGATCTGAAAAATGGGCCAATGATTCCTTTGGAAGAAATGGCGGCCCAGACCAGTACTTTTTGAGGATGCAGGGACAATGGGACTGCAACATGGGGCTTTTCGGTTCCCCATATGCGCCAGTTCTGTTTATTGATGAAGCCGTCCAGGTAAAAATAAGCTTCGTCAGTAAACCAAATGCTGCCCACATGCATATTGCCGTCATCAATCCTGTGCACTATATCGTTAGCGAATGTCTCTCGAGCAGCAATGGTAGCGGCGCTGAGGGGTTGCCGCGTTTGAATTTTGTATGGATAGAGGTGTAAACTCTGGCGCATGAGACAATACGTGGACGTTGGCGTCATTTGGACCGCAGCTGCAACACGTGCGAACGGAAACCCGAGGCCGCTGTTGGATCACCTGCTGCACTAGCTGCGCGTTGCCCTCTGTGGTTGCCGTACGCGGTCGCCCTACCTTTCCAGCACGTTCATCCGTCACGTTCCCAGTCCGTTGAAATTTTTCAAACAGATTCTTTATTGTATCGCTTTTCGGTCCTTTGGTTACATTAAACCTCCGTTGAAAACTTCGTCTTGTTGCAACAACACTGTGTTCTAGGCGGTGGAATTCCAACACCAGAAAAATCCTCTGTTCAAAGGAATAAACCATGTTGTCCACAGCACACTTGCACGTTGTGAACAGCACACGCTTACAGCAGAAAGACGACGTACAGAATGGCGCACCCACAGACTGCGTTGTCTTCTATATCTTTCACATCACTTGCAGCGCCATGTGTTGTTGAAAATTGTAACTACTGTAATTTCGAAAGTTTGTCCACCTGAAAATGTACTGTTGTCCCAAGCATATTGCAACAAACGGTATTTCTATCGCTGCTCGTTTAGTTTTTATTGCCGTTTCAAATATACCGGTCATTTTTGAAACACCCTGTATGACGTTTCACGTATATAAATCTAACGAATTTTGTGCGAACAGGAAGAAAGACTCAGTTGCACCATTGGCGACCAGCCACTGCAAACAGTAACAACCTGTGAATTTGTGGGAGATTGCACACGGAGTGATTTATTGCGGAAACACCACATAAATCTACGTATACAGTGTGAATTTTCGAAGTAGGGACGAACTGCAGAAAACGATCCCTGACCTCGGGGTAGATGCTTCGGCGCGGAAATGCTGGAGCACCATCATGTAGTAGCCACATTACCCTCTGGATCGCCAAAGGCTTGTTTCCCAGCACAGGAGGAAGGGCTCCCGCAGATAGTGCAGATGTGCCAAGCCTGTGAGGCGTTGTCGAAGGATGACGGATCACACGAAACTGTCGCCAATAGAGCCCGAGCACACTGAGACTTAACCGGTTTTGATAAATAGTGTCATCAAGCCACTAAAGCAGGAGGACATACAGAATATTCTCACTTGCCTGGTCTCTCATACGTGCTTCTATTCACTGAAACGTACACTGTCAACTGTTTTTTATCCCACCTTCAAGTTTGTGTATATCCCTCGGAACACTTTCCCGGCCATACGCCTGTATGACCTTTTCCACTCCTTATCCTTTGTTATCCATTCCTGAGCGTGTTCCATTTAAGTGAAACCACCCTGTGGAAAAGAGAATGATTCCAAGCTAAAGGCCTTCATCGATAACCTTCCCATGAGCCGATAAGCGGGTTGACTACTTCAGTGATGACGTCAGCTATCGACATCAAAGAGTTGCGAGTACTTTGAAACTAGCATGAATACGTATGGCACGAAATTTAGTCGTTACTTTTACAGATCTATTAATGACCAGGATTAAAAATAGGAAATTTTGGAGTACACGAAAGCATATCAGAAACAGAAGGGAGGTAAACGACAACCTGTACGTCAGTTCCCCTTTGCCACGGACTGTATGCTGTATTGTAGCGCGCTATTGTAGAGGAAGATACTTATTATTACTATTATTATTATAATAATACACAGAAGCGCCAAAGAAACTGGCGTAGGCATGCGAATTCAAATAAAGAGATATGTAAACAGGGAGAATATGGAGTTGGATCGGAAACGCTGAATTAACAAAACAAGTGTCTGGCGCAGTTATTAGATCTGTTACTGCTGCTACAATGGCAGTTTATCAAAATTTAAGTGAGTTTGAACGTGCTGTTATAGTCGGTGCACGAGCGATGGGATACAGCATCTCCAAGGTAGCGGTGAAGTGGGGATTTTCCTGTATGACCATTTCAGAAGTGTGCCGTGAATATCAGAAATCTAGTAAAGCATCAAATCTCCGACATCGGTGCGTCCGGAAAAATATCCTGGAAGAACGGGACCAACGATGACTTAACAGAATCGTTCAACGTGACAGAAGTGCAATGGGTCCGCAAGTTGCTGCACCAATTGCTGGGATCAATGATGACTTGACAGAATCGTTCAACATGACGGGAGTGCAACCCTTCCGCAAACACTGGACTCGCATTCGGGAGGACGACGGTTCAATCCCGCGTCCGGCCATCCTGATTTAGGTTTTCCTTGATTTCCCTAAATCACTCCGGGCAAATGCCGGGATGTTTCCTCTGAAAGGGCACGGCCGACTTCCTTCTCCATCCTTCCCTAACCCGATGAGACCGATGACCACGCTGACTGGTCACCTTCCCGAAACAACCAACCAACCTTCCGCAAACTGCTGTAGATTTCAGTGCTGGGCCATCAACAAGTGTCAGCGTGCGAACCATTCAACGAAACATCATCGATATGGGCTTTCGGAGCCGAAGACCCACTCGTTTACCCTTGATGACTGCACGACATAAAGCTTTACGCCTCACCTGGGCCCTTCAACACCGACATTTGACTGTTGATGCCTGGAAACATGTTGCCTGGTCAGAGGAGTGTCGTTTCAAATGTATCGAGAGGGTGGACGTGTATGGGTATGGAGATAAGCTCATGAATCCATGGACCCTGCATGTCAGCAGGGGACTGTTCAAGCTGGTCGTCCGCAGCTCGTGGTCTCGCGGTCGCTTTCTCGCTTCCCGAGCACGGGGTTCCAGGTTCGGTTCCCGGCGGGGTGAGGGATTTTCACCTTCCTCGAGATGACTAGGTGTTTGTGTTGTCTTCATCATTTCATCATCATTCAAGAAAGTGGCGAGATTGGACTGAGCAAAGGTTGGCAATTTGTACGGGCGCTGACAACTGCGCAGTTCAGCGCCCCACAAACCAAACATCAACATCATCATCATTATATTCAAGCTCGTGAAGGCTCTGTAATGGTGACAGGTGTGTTCAGTTGGAGTGATATAGAACCGTTGATAAGTCTAGATACGACTCTGACAGGTACTTAAAGGTCCTGTCTGCTCTTCTGCATCCATTCATGTATATTGTCCATTCCGAAGGACTTGGGCAATTCCAGCAGAACAATGCGACACCCTACACTTCCCGAATTGCTACAGAATGGCTCCAGGAACACTCTTTGGAATGTAAACACTTCCGATGGTCACCAGGCTCCCCAGACATGAACTTTAGTGAGCATATCTGGGATGCCTTGCAACGTGCTGTTCAGATCTCCACCCCGTCGTACTCTTGCGGATTTATGGCAGCCCTGAAGAATCACGATGTCAATTCCCTCCAGCACTACTTCTGCCATTAGTCGAGTCCATGCCACGTCGTGTTGAAGCACTCCTGCATGCTTGCGGGGGCCCTACACGATATTAGGCAAGTGCACCAGTTTCTTTGGCTCTTCAGTGTATTATACCCAAGAAATAGTACATTTGCTACGCCAGCTAGACACCCTTAAGCCTGTTCGTTGAAGACCCGAGAAATCAGAGAGACTGCCAACTGTCGGTAATTGACCTCGAGGAACAAACGTTCGTTCACTGGTATGGCCGTCCGCTCGAACTTAAACGTGTGAGAGGCGTAAGACCAGTTCGGTGGCAGGAGCGTTGCTCATTAACCTTGGACAGCGGTACAGTTAATCAGGACATGTGATCGAGGGGCTGCGGTCGCTGTAACGAATCGCAGCTGCTGCGGTGGCAGGTGTCTGGGCCAGCGGCGACGCGTCTGCCCGGCTCAGGCGGTTTGCCTCTGTTGCGAAACACGCCGCCTCAACAGGTGTGCACTCTGGAGAGCAGTTTCTGCTGCGCTGCACTTGGCTTGCGCCTGTCCCTCTTTTGCGACCGAGCGTCGTAGTACATAGACACTGGGATGATCCCGGCGAGGCGCAGGATTCAAACACACGCTAGGCTATTATTTAAAACTTCGTTAATTTCCCCCAAAATCACTTCAGGAGAATGCGAGGATGGTTCCTTCAAAAAAGACCTTTTTTAGTTTCCTCCAACTTTCTGTTTCCGTCCGATTTGAAATTCCTCTTTAATCGTCTCATCATCGTTTCTCTTCTGTTTAAGGCTTCATACCGACCTGCATCGATAACATCTGTAAACTAAGAACAAAATTTGCGCCTGTTGCAGGATTTTTTTTTTTCGTGATTTTGAGCGAACTCATCTTTCAGTATCGCACTAGAAAAAGTGAAAGTGTTCAGTTTGGGCCAAAAATTTTTATTGTTTGTAGGTTGTTGTTGAGGTCATTCCTGAGACTGGTTTGGTGGAGCTCTCCATGCTACTCTATTGTGTGCAAGGTTCTTCATCTCCCAGTACCTACTGCAGCCTACATCCTTCTAAATCTGCTTAGTGTATTCATCTCTTTGTCTCCCTCTACGATTTTTACCCTCCATGCTGCACTCCAATGCTAAATTTGTGATCCCTTGATGCCTCAGAACATGTCCTACCAAGCGGTCCCTTCTTCTTGTCCAGTTGTGCCACAAACTCCTCTTCTCCCCAATTCTATTCAATACCTCCTGATTAGTTATGTGATCTACCCATCTTATCTTCTGCATTCTTCTGTAGCACCACATTTCGAAAGCTTCTATTCTCTTCTTGTCCAAACTATTTATCGTCCATGTTTCACTCCCATACATGGCTACACTCCTATCGAGTGCAAATTCGACATTCCGTCAGCATCAGTGATCTGGAAGCAATCAGCCCTCACCCCCTCAACAAAAGAAATAGACAAAGTTTATACATTAGACCACAAACAAAAATAAGATTGTAAAATTATTTGCGTGGAGCAAAAGTACCAACTTAACAACATGAAACTGTCATGTAGGGCAACATGCTACCAAACATTATAAATGGTTCAAATGGCTCTGAGCACTATGGGACATAACATCTGAGGTCATCAGTCCCCTAGAACTTAGAACTAGTTAAACCTAACTAACCTAAGGACATCACACACATCCATGTACGAGGCGGGATTCGGAACCTGCGACCGTAGCGGTCGCGCGGTTCCGGACTGTAGCGCCTAGAACCGCTCGGCTATTCCGTGATCAGAATAAGCAAAGAGAGAAATGTCTGAGTACGTTCAGTTTTACTCAGATGTCTTTGTATCAAATAACATAGAAGTTTACTAGCACTGTCATTCATAATTTTTCTAAGGGGACGTTTCATATTGAAGAAACAGTGCAGTCGACCGACTGTCTATTTCAAACCACTACACGATTACGACACTGACATCTTCTCTAATGCCATATGTGTGCCTTGAAAATAAATCTGTTCCAATGTATTGATTCGTTAATTGACACGTCTCATCAGTTCTGCCATGAACGATGCAGACACCACCTGTCATGAGAACTATCGAGCTAAGTGGAGCGATCTCACTGAGGGCGATTTTAAAGAAGACTGAAATCCATGCTTGGGCGTGCAGCGTTGGTTGTGCGTGAGTTCTGTTCATCACTCAACAAGAATGCTGTAATAGGTTCTTTAAAGAAGCCTATTCTGCCTCATTTCCATAACAAACGCAACGAAAAAATATTCCTCCGTCACGTATCAGCGTTAAAACTCTTGACGAAGATTACCTCCTGTCACAACAGAGCATCTATTCATTTCACTCGTTTCGAAAATGAAGCTGTGAAATTTCTAATAAATGGCTGCTAAATAATACGTGACTGCAAATACCAAAACGATCTACGACATTTTTGGCTGGCGTACTTATAGAAAGCAGCGAAAAGAGAATAATTCCAGAGGGAGGCCTCCAGCAGCGAATATGTGAGGAAGACGCCTTGCTACGGGAATACGTTTCCCGCTCTGCAGCTCCGCTACCACCGGCTGCATTCATTTGGTCCTGCTGGAGACGCTATGCGGCTCGAATCCTTACGAAACCAGTGATTTACGTCACGACGGAGCGTGTTCGCCTAGAGCTCTTCGCTTGTCGTGCGTAGCCTCCCTTTTGGCATGTAAAACACCTCATAAGCAGTAAGCGATGATTTATAGCCCGCTATTTTCCCGAGGAGACAGCTTCAGACCCAGGCATACTGCAAGACTTCGCTCTGTCACCGGGACGCATAGCTTTCTCTGCCGTTAAAGCAACGAACAGGGCGATTGTTCATTCGCTATTGCTCGCGCCCGAAGTAAGTTTAGAAAACTAGCAATCATCCCTGGCACAGAACTAAGATTGCACTGGGACGCTCGTGGGCATAGTACCTCGCCCCCCTCCCCCCGGCAATTGTATACTAATGGCGTTTATTTTTCACATACACTATCAAATCAAAAGTATCCAGACACCGCTATGGGACGCGCGATTGACCGCTAGATGTCACTAGAAGCGGACCCGCCAGTATAAAAGGCGGCGGGGAGTATTGTGTTGGCAGCAAAGAACCAGTATCAGCAAAATAGGTTGATCAGGAGTCCTCAGTGACCGATGATTGGATGTCACCTGAGGACCAAATCTATCAGGGACTGTAACACCCCACATACAGGGTGTTACAAAAAGGTACGGCCAAACTTTCAGAAACATTCCTCGCACACAAAAAGGAAAATATGTTATGTGGACATGTGTCCGGAAACGCTTAATTTACATGTTAGAGCTCATTTTAGTTTCGTCCACCTACGCTCAATGGAGCACGTTATCATGATTTCATACGGGATACTCTACCTGTGCTGCTAGAACATGTGCCTTTACAAGTACGACACAACATGTGGTTCAAGCGCGATTGAGCTCCTGCACATTTCAGTCGAAGTGTTCGTACGCTTCTCAACAACAGATTCGGTGACCGATGGATTGGTAGAGGCAGACCAATTCCATGGCCTCCACGCTCTCTTGACCTCAACCGTCTTGACTTTCATTTGTGGGGGCATTTGAAAGCTCTTGTCTACGCAACCCCGGTACCAAATGTAGAGACTTTTCGTGCTCGTATTGTGAACGGCTGTGATACAATACGCCATTCTCCAGTCCACAAATTGACCGAAGTTAACATTTATCCTAGAAGAGAGTTGTAGCCGCATAGAGCTGTAAGTTCGCTGTGACTACAGTGTAACTCGGCAAAGGAGATGTTAACTTCACTTCTCTCTTGCAACACTAGTCCGCATGTTAAGTATGGCTAGATTGTTTTGAACTCATTTGAAGTTTAAAGTTTTACGATATAGCCCTTAAATATTAGCCAGAAGTCGGACTAAAGTAGGATCGTCTTCACCGTTAGACAAATAACGGAATTTTGATGTATGTGACAGAAAAGTGAATTGTGTGATTACTGATTTGTGATGGGACGTAGGCTTCGTGATACTTAATAGTCACGAACATCAAAGGACACAGAAAGAGACTGATCGCCGACATAAACTCGGTTATTGGACTTGAGGAGGCTACAACTAAACGCAATCACGAAGAAGTTACAATTTCGCCTTGTTTTCAGACGTTAACGTCAAGGTCAGAATTATTGATGTTAACATATGCAATTCCTTGAATGACATATCGATGTGTGTGCTCAGGATAGGAACAGACAATATTACGAAGAACAATAAACCTTAATTTAACTTTAATTCTGCGTGTCGCCTACATCATTTAATGGACATTTTAAGTGTATTCGTGAAATTAACTGATTATTCTGATAACATAAAAGTGATAAGTGAATTAGTGACAATTCAACTGTGAACAGTAACAACTTAACACTAAAAATATGACACATTCTGAACATTGCTCAGGGGTATGTTATCTCAGGAGTTACGTAGTGCAGTTGCTGAATACTCGGCTTGGCGACGCCTTGACGACGGAATAATAACGAACAGCTTAATATCCTCGCAAAGTTCATAATGTGGCCTTGGCTTGGGTGATGGAATGATTCAATACACTAAATTTCAACGTTTGAATAACAGTTCTCAAACCGGGCATGAGAACTATAGTCAGCAAGTTCGCGTAAACTGAAGGGTCTGCCGCGAACACGCAACGGACTTTTGTTTATTTCAGGTCAGTGGAGGCATCGCGTTATCGAGTGGTGCAGTCGTTACATTTGTAACTGAAGAAGATCGACAGAAAACGAACACAATTGCTTTCATTACAAGCAAGAGCGGCGCACACAATCCGGCGTGCTGCTCCATCGAGACAGTGATATTATTTTCGAGATACAGTATCAGAAAATAACCAAACCACGGTAGGAGTTTTTTTATAGTTACAGATTGGCGTTGTCGTGATCGACGTACGCCGTTCCACGTCATCTCGATTGAGACACCCATCACCATCGAGCCGAGAGAGAGAACAGCGCCACAGGACATTTCTGCGCTCATAAAGCTGCCGAAGTGTGGGCGATGTGATTGTCAAGCATAAAAGCGAAAAAGCAACTACAGCTAAACCAAAATCAGGCAGGCTTCTGTAAGGACAGACAGGGACCATTCAGGACTGCGGAGGGTGGTTGTAAAAATCGCATAAAAGCAGCGTGGAGAATCACTATTGCGATCCAAAGTGTTACCAGCAGCCCAGGTGGTATAATGACTCTACATAGGGACTTAAAAAGGAATGGGAAACAACGTTCGAACTGCTCCTCATACGACACACATTTCCGTAGGCAGTGCTAAGCGATGGTTGAGGTGGGATACAGCGCGATGCCAATTCATAGTGGACAACTGGAAAAATATGATTTGGAGTGCTGAACCATGTTATAGCCTGCGACAGTCCGATGGGTCTGAGCCTGGTAAATGCCTGTAGAACATTACCTCCCATCGTTTGTAGTGCCAACAGTGAAGTAGGGAGAAGTAGATACCTTATGGTAGTGTTTTTCAGATTAGGAGATGCTTCTCTTATTGCACTTTTGGAAACACTGACTGAAGGAGGACGTTGAAACATCTTACAGGACTGTGTACGGCGTACAGTGGAGAAAAAGTTCGTAAACGACGATAGTCTTGTATCAGCATGACAATGCATCCAGTCATAAATCAGCATTTGTGAGGCAATGGCTTATGGACAATAACATTCCTGAAATGGACTGGCCTTCCCAGAGTCCCAACATGAACCAAATGGAACGCCTTTGGTGTGAGTTAGAACGCTGACATCCCTCGAAAACCCCGTGTCCAACAGCACTGCCTTCTTTGATTTCGACTCTTGAGGAAGAAAGTGTCCACAGCATTGTACGAACCGTCACAAAGGCCAAGGGTCGACACAACCTAAATTAATGTCCACTGTTAGTGTCCGGATACTTTTGATCAGATGATGCATATTCCAAACTTTTTCAGATAATTTTCAGAGAATAAGGTAGATTGAAACTGTACTGAAATGGCAAGAAATTCTAAAAAATTACAAGCTTGGTTTATTTACACAGGATGCTTTTCAGTTTCTTTACTGGTGAAGAAAAGCCCAAGTGGATTAGTTTGCGATGTGAATGGCTGTAGATAACATCTGATCCAGGAGAAAGTGATCCACTCACAGGTTGACCATGCTTGCTGCCAAACAATCTGACACTGTTCGTGAATCCACAGCAAACGACGGAAAGTTGTAGTAGGCAAGACAGAAGGGGAGGGACTCTAAAAAAAAGGGGGGGAATGAGAGAGAGAGAGAGAGAGAGAGAGAGAGAGAGAGAGAGAGAGAGAGGAAGAGAGAGAAAGGACTGACTTTCTCGGACCTAGGCGGAAACCAATTAAAAAGGCACGTTACAACGGCACGACTTTGCTAAACTGACTTCTGTTACAGTTTCCTACTACAGCAGAAGCGGTTGCAATGCTTGCGGTTGGCTGCGATACTGCTGTGGTACCGATGTTTCCTGGACGTTTGCTTTCTTATTCACTTTAGACAATATGGTTGCTATAGAGCGCCGTACCGGACGACGAACAAAGAAGTAGCTTTCCCTCGCAAAGCTTCTAGTGTTTTCATTGACCAAACCCCTTAGCTTGTGGCAAGACAGACATGTACTTTCTCGATTTGGCTGTGGTACCTCGTTCTAGCAGAAAGAGGTGACACGTGACTGAATGTCTATGATCAAACAAGGGACTTAAACCGAGAATGGTACAGTTCTGCGACACGTGGAAGGCGACCGTTCCCAAAATGGCCAACTGGAACTTGGATATACCTAGTTACGTGTTAACGTTATTCATCGCGACGGCCTGATCTATGGTTCGGTTTGTAGATTAATAACTCTTTCACTGACAAGTACATGACTAACGCGAAGAACACGGGAAGTGCCATACCCGATATCCCAGGAACTTCAGTGGAGGAGGGGTCAAAATAAGCGAACATGTGTCTTGGCTTATCCGTAGCTACTAGATCACTTGTGGGAAAACGACCTTCAAAGTTTTCGACGTAATTTAGATGCCTTTTGGCGAAGCTCACTCCAGTTGTTGACATAGGGGCTAGCGCTGCGCCCTCTCATTTTTGCATCCAGTCTTCGAAACGCTATTAATGTTTATTTTATTTTTTCATTTATCTGCCCATGTCCATAGGACGTCACTACACGAATTTTTCTTTTCAAGTTAGAGGATGCAGGGGTGGTATATTAATTGTAAAATTACATCTGGGTTTCACAATATGTGTCGTACATGTATAATATATGTGTATGATATTTTCAGAGCTTACAAACTTTTTAAAATCTCATATGCTTATATTTCACTCGTTCATCACTTCTTTGTTCTTATATTTTATTCTTCGGGAAGATTTGGTGGATTCCTTTGTATGATAACGATCGCACAAACATTCGAAATAGACGTGCCGAATACCACTAGTATAGCGCGAAGGCAGGTTTGCATAGCGCCATTTTTCGTATGAATCTCACTCGGGAAAGAAACTTGATGACGGTTTCATACGTTGGCACTAATTTCGCGGCAAACCACGGATAACGGATCACTTTTCCGAAAACTGGCGCTTGGAATTGACTACGAATCAAGACACTACAGGAATTTCACCAAAACAATTTCAAATAATTTTTCCATTCATTTACTTTGTTTTTTGTTTAATTCATTCGCCAATCAAACAATTACTAGACAGATAAGGACAACGTTATTCGAGTATAAACTGGAAAACATTCGTATAGCGATCTTCTAACGACATGGATAGAAGAATGAAAAACAAATATAAAAGTTATAATCGGGTTACGAACACAGGTCGCAGGAGTGCAGAGTCACAACTCTAGTCACTGTACCACCGCTTCGGTTGAACTATTTATTCGTTGAAAGGCACATAAAATACCTCGAAAACATTGACCGTCGTTTTCTCAGTAACTGTCGAATATCTACGGAAAAGCCGAGACACGAGTCCCTTCTTACACTGAACGAAATATCTGTGAAATCGAGTTATGGCACTTGCCGTGTTCTACTCGTGAGCATGATCGTCAAAATGCTGTCTAGACATGATAATTTTTACTGATAAACTCGGAAAAGGCCTATTCCTTTGGGTCTGAATAGAGCCTCGCAGATTCGCTTGAGTGACAAACATCTTGGCACTTTCATGTCTGCTGGAATAGCAAGCTCTTAGCACTCAACCTATAAATCCTTCTGCCAGTGTATCAAAGTGACCATTTTCGTAATGACTGTACTGTCGGACGAGTAATGAGTGAGCTTTCTCTAAATTGCACGTGTCGCTAATGGCATACCGAGATGCTACGCCTCACTGTTTGTTTTGTCCCGGTGGCTTCAGCGTTCACTAGCCGACACCTGCAAAGCTCCGAGAACGCACCTCTTTTTAATTCTGTCCGCGGCTGGGCGCGGGAACGATTTGCACGTAGCACGTAATGGCGGAATTAGCCCTGTGCCCGGCTTAAACCACCCTTTACGCACACAGTCGCGCAGGGCGCACAGTCCTTAATAACAGTCGACGGAAATTATCCGTTGCGAAATAAGCCTGTACGGTTTGCGACAGTGTAATGAAGGTTTGCAAGATGTGTGTTAACTACATTTTCCAATCGTTCTTGGCGAGTCTCTACTTACTAGGGGCGCTATTAGTTTCCACGGAACAATTGGAGCCCTCCAAAACATCTCATGCTTTCCACCGTAGCGTTTAGGCTGAAAAGATGGAGTTAATGTAATAGCACACAATTTAGATTTTTTTCATCGATGACTGTCATGGTTTATACAACCCTCATGCCTATAAATCGTGTCTGCTGTTGGCGTGCATTTACTGAAGGTTCACTACATCGAATCCACTCACGTTGTTACTTTGTCTGTGGAATTTGTTTTTATCTGCATCAGCACGAGTGGCTAATTTCAGACCAATTCGTTGTTTTGAAGCACTACGAATGTGACTAAGCACGATCATCAGAATGCTTTCTGATAGTTATCTCAGAAAACAACACGGCGAGCAGATACAAGAAGCTACACAATGCGTCAAAATGCAGAAATTATTGCCTCGTGTGATAGGAACTGGTATGTGTCCACGTTAGTACGGATGTATATCTTTATATTTAAATGCATCTTGGAGCTCGATACATCTACTCACCATGTTGTCTTCAGAGACAATGTTTTTAAAGCATTTTTTTCGATTTTATATGTATACAGAGTGTCCCAGACATGCGGCAACAAACTTCGGTTTATTATAGAGGGTGTCTTGAGGAACAAATAGAGGATAGGAACCCGTGCCCGGGAACGTCATCCAACGATACTGCAGAGCCTCGAAGTTCTAGATGCTGGCGCCTCTCACTAGGCCACCCCTTCTATTGCGAACGTGACTACATGCTGTCGAACTGTAGACGCAAACGCAACGTCTCACAATGTACGGAGGAAATTTGTCTGATGTGATTGAAGAAGGAACAGGAATCGATATAGAACACTCAGGGAATCCAGTATTAAAATCAGAATTTAAGAGAACTTTGGAGGATTTACGATCAAATAAGGCAGAAGGGACAGATAACATTCCATCATAATCACTAAAATCACTGGGGAAAGTGGCAACAATACGATTATTCACGTTGGTGTGTAGAATGTATGTTTCTGGCGATATACCATCTGACTTTTGAAAAATCATCCACATAGTTCCGAAGACTGCAAGAACCGTCAAAGATGAGAATTACCACACAATCAGCTTCACAGGTCATGCATCAAGTTTCTGGCAAGAATAATATTAACTGAGTGAAAGCTGCTAATCTTGGGAATCTTTTGAATTAGAATAATTACCCCAAAAAATAATACCATATGACATAAGCGTGTGAAAATATGCGAAGTAGACTACTTTTCGTGTTGAAATGTCTCTTATTTCAGATACTGTTCTAATGGTAAATAAAGCGGCATTTAGTTTCTGAACAAGATCCTGAACATGGGCTTTCCACAGCAGCTTACTATCTATCCGAACGCCTAGGAACTTGAACTGTTCCGTCTCGCTTATAATATGCCCATTCTGTCTGATTAAAATATCAGTTCTTGTTGAATTTTGAGTTAGAAACTGTAAAAACTGAGTCTTACTGTGATTTAGCATCAAATTATTTTCCACAAGCCACGAACTTATTTCATGAACTACATTATTTGATAATGTTTCAGTATTACACACAAGATCCTTCACTACCAAGCTGGAGTCATCAGCAAACAGAAATATTTTTGAATCACCTGTAATACTGGAAGGCATATCATTTATATAAATAAGAAACAGCAGTGGCCCCAGCACCGACCCTTGGGGAACGCCCCACTTAACAGTGCCCCATTGGGACTGAGCATCACTACCACTCTCAATATTGCGGAGAATTACCTTCTGCTTTCTGTTTTTAAAGTAAGAGACGAACCAATTGTATGCAACTCCCCTTACTTCCAACTTCTGCCGAATATTTTGTGGTCAACACAGTCAAAAGTCTTCATTAGATCAAAGAAAACACCTGACGTTCGGAACCTTTTATTTAATCCATCAAAAATCTCACAGAGAAAAGAGAATATGGCATTTTCAGTTGTTAAGCCATTTCTAAAACCAAACTGTACATTTGACAGCAAATTATGTGATTTTAAATGCTTTAGTAACCTTGTATATACAACCTTCTCGATAACTTTAGCAAGCACCGATGGCATAGAAATAGGTCTATAATTGCCAGTATTATCCCTGTCTCCCTTTTTATAAAGTGGCTTCACTACCGAGTACTTTAATCGGTCAGGAAACCGACCACTCCTAAAGTAAAAGCAGATATGGCTAAGTACTGGGCTAACATACATGGGACAATACTTCAGTATTCTGCTATAAACCCCGTCGTATCCATGAGAGTTCTTAGTCTTTAGTGATTTAATTATTAACTCAATCTCCCTCTTGTCAGTATCATGGAGGAGCATTTCAGGTAACAGTCTCGGAACACTTTTTTCTACGAGCGCTATATGATTCCCTGTTGGGACTAGGTTTCTATTTAGTTCACCTGCTATATTCAGAAAGTGATTATTGAATACTGTACATATATGCGACTTATCAGTAACACGGGCATTCCCACTACGCACGCGTTCTATATCCTCTATCTGTCTCTGCAGATCAGCCACTTCCTTTACGACTGACCATATGGTTTTAATTTTATCCTGAGGCTTAGCTATTCTATCTGCATACCACATACTTTTTGCCTACCTAATAACTTTTTTAAGCACCTTACAATACTGTTTGTAATGGGCTGCTGCATTTAGATTGTGACTGTTTCTAACGTTTTGATATAATTGCCACTTTGTTCTACAAGATATTATTATCTCTCTAGTCAGCCACCCAGGCTGCCTGTTTGTTGTAGTACCCTGTTTGAACGCTCTAACGGAAAGCAACTTTCAAAGAGCATGAGAAAAGTCTTTTGATAAGCATTATATTTATCGTCTACTTTATCAGCGCTATGAACATCTTGCCACTCTTGTTCCTTGATGAGGTTTACAAATGTCTCTAGCAGCAACTGAATCTGCTTTCCTAAACAGCTGATGACTATATTTAACACATGATGCAGCACAAAAATCTTTTAGAGTTAAAATTTGTGCATCATGATCTGAAAGGCAATTCACCTTTTTGCTAACAGAATGCCCTTCTAGTAATGAGTAATGAACAAAAATATTGTCTATGGTTGTTCTACTGTTCCCTTGCACTCTCGTTGGAAAGAATACGGTTTGCATAAGATTATATGAATTAAGGAGGTCTATCGGAAACCTCTTCCTTGCACAATCACTTTTATACAATTAATATTGAAGTCACCACATATAACTTACTTTTTGTATTTCCTATAAAGTGAACCAAGAACCTCCTCTAGCTTCAGCAAAAATGTTGTTAATTCAGAGTCTGGGGATCTATAAATAACAACAGTAAGAAGTTTAGCTCCACTAAATTTAACCACACCTGCACAACATTCAAACACCTTTTCAATGCAGTACTTTGAAACATCAATTGACTCAAATGGGATACCGTTTTTCACATACAAGGCTACTCCCCCACACCGCAAAGAGCTCCTAGAAAAGCTACCAGCCAACCTGTATCCTGGTAAAGGAAGCCTCTGAATTATCTCCTTATTTAATAAGTGTTCAGATATACCAATAATTTCATAGTCAACATCTATAAGCAGTTCACTGACTTTATCTCTAATACCCTGTATATTTTGATGAAATATACTAATTCCCTCATTAATAGAATACCTAAGCTTTGTCGAAAGTGGTTTCTTTGTAAGAGAGACTTCCCTTAAGCAGGAATACCTATCAGCTGACTTCAGTCTAAAAAAGGTACAGCTCTAACACCCACAACTACCGGAATTTTCCCATGAGTGATCCCACCACCTCCACCTATGCTGTCACCTATAAGCTTTGCCAACCTCCCCTTTCCATACCTGTTGAGGTGCAGGCCATGTCTAGTGAAACCTGTCCTGCTGATAGACTCTACCGACACCACTGAAATGTAACTCATGTCTTCTATCATCAGCGCACCCCCAGGTCTCACGTTATTACGCCTGACGGCTGTATTAAGATGAGGCCGATCGTGACGCTGAAACAGTTCCACGAAATGCACATTCGTGTTGCCAGTCTGAGTGGCTATCTTTTCCAGGTCACCATCTATGTCATACTCCCCATCCCTATCAATACTATTACCAGCCCCACCCACAATCACTACCTGATCCTCTTTAGTAAAATCCCTACATAACCCCCCTATGTTAATCCTGCATTAGGCTTCACAATGCTGGTGACCTGGTACTCACTCCCAAAAACTTCCTGCAACTGCTGGCCTACACCTCTACCATGATCAGTTGTTAACACGTTGGGATCGTATTTGAAAGGAGAAAGCATCTAATTCTGCCCACTCTGATTTTGATTTTTCTTCATCTTCCTCTTCCTCAGTCAGTTCATACGGCGAGATGATTCGCTAATCATGTCGCGGCTACTTTCCTCGTCCATCATTTACCTTCCAAGCCATTTGCTTTCTGGGTTTAACGCAGTCCAGTGATTCACTTCCACACATTGCTGTGGCTCAAAAACTCAAGAAATTTCTTCCTCAAATTAATTCCGATGCTTGATGCTAGTAGACTTCTCATGGCCAGGACTGCTGTTTTCGTCTCCCGAGTGAGATTGTGCAGTGGTTAACATACTGGCCTCGCATTCGAGAGAACGACGGTTCAAATGCCCCGTCCGGCCGTCCTGATTAAAGTTTACTGTGATTTCTCTACATCCCTACATGCAAATACCAGGTCAGTTCCTTTGAAAACCTCACGGCGGATATACTTACCCATCCATTCGTAATCCGAACTAACGTTCCATCTCTAAAACCGTGCTGTCGGTGTGACAAACTCTAATCTTCCTTCCATTTTTTTTTTCATTAAAGCCTTGACTTCGATGAACGTGTAACTTCCCTTTCTAGTTTCGTATGCAGCGATCGTCTGACGTTCCACAAGGGTAGGTTCTGCCTTATTGAGGCTACAAGCAAAACGCAGCAGAACGATAAAGGGGGCCTCGCGGACCGCTTTGGAACTTCTGTCGAGCGTCCAGCCTTTAACCGACCGCATGGAACACACCACCCTCGCACTGCAGTGGAAGAGAGAGGGTTCGTTCTTTATTCACAGCGCTGATGTGCAATCTAGTGATGGGAAGTCGAATGATGACGTCAGCTTTCTTTCACACTG
Organism: Schistocerca gregaria; assembly: GCF_023897955.1. NCBI lineage: Eukaryota > Metazoa > Arthropoda > Insecta > Orthoptera > Acrididae > Schistocerca > Schistocerca gregaria. The sequence goes on from NC_064923.1 coordinate 199,901,550, forward strand.
CTAGACACTGATACCGCAAAAGCTTTCCATCACCGTGATTAGAATTTTGTGTAACGACATTCGATGCAGTGGCAATACTTTGCGACGAACCTACTGTGGCGTCAAGCCGTCAGCCGGATTGAATCCATGTTGTAGGGAAACTGCTGATTTGCTTATCTGGAGGAAAGATATAACTACACAATGTTGGTGATATTAAAATTCCTTAGATTCTTGCTTGTCTCTGCTGGACCATTTGCCATGTTCATCATATTTCAACATTTACGTATGAAATAGCTCGACACCCATATTCACACTAGATCTGAAGTAATGCGTTTATTACTGACATAATGTGTTCATTACTGATATGTGCAGTAAGCTCGAATCTACTTTCAAGAGCTTTAATGCAATCTTTTACGTACAAGTGACTAGCGCTGACGCGACATAGTTTTTATTCGTTTCATTCGTGTTGACACCTGTTGCGTTTTCAGAAGTTTAAGCCACTTAAAAATGAGCTAAGGTCGAAATTGCTGTAATAGTGATAAACAGAACAGTCTATGGTGAATATGATATCATTTATAAAATACAGTAATTTTTATTACTAGTGCGTAACATATTCTTGAGGTATTAGTAGACGAGGATCAACAGGGCTTTATACAGGTAAAGACACCAAAGAGGTAGTTCTGACATTGTACTTAGTAATGGAAACAAGACATACGAAAATTCGACATTTTTCGACCTAGAAAAAGCCTTCTATAATGTAAAATAGTGCAAAATGTTCGAAATTCTCAGTAAAATAGGTGTGAGCTATAGGGATGGACGGGTAATGTACAATAAATACGAGAACGAAGAGCGAACAGTAACACTGGAAGATCTCGGATTTGAAAGGATATGAGACAGGGATGCAGTGTTTCGCTTGTTCATTTCAGTCTCACTCATCAAGGAAGCAGTGATGGAAATAAAGATTCAGAAGAGAGATTGAAATTCATGGTGTAAGGATATCGCCGCGCGGGATTAGCCGAGTGGTCTGGGGCGCCGCAGTCATGTACTGTGCGGCTGATCCCGGCGGAGGTTCGAGTCCTCCCTCGGACATGTGTGTGTATGTGTTTGTCCTTAGGATAATTTAGGTTAAGTAGTGTGCAAGCTTAGGGACTGATGACCTTAGCTGTTAAGTCCCATAAGATTTCATACACATTTGAACATTTTGAAAGGATATCAGTGACAAAACTGACTTAAGTAGCAGAAATGCGATTCATGATAAACTTAATATTAAAATTGGAGCCTACGAATATGATGTTGCGAAATAATTCTACCTTGGAAGCAAAATAACATGAAGAACGAAGGATCGTAAATAGCTGATTTAGTCTTCTTTTAGATGGCCAATGAAATCGTGGGTCATTAACCAATAACATTCGCTGTACACGGCAAAGAATATAGATCCAGTAATGCGCCGCTTCCATTTCTCTGATCATAGAATGCCGTTTCCAGCACAGTTCGAGGGTTCTCCGCGTGTTTTGTGTGTTAACATGATCAGAGGTTCAACCAGGACTCTTCTGTGTAGAAGATGACGCCAAGAATACCGTTAATATTCCTCTCAAGTTACAGATTTGCTTTTCATTATCAATGTTTGCCTAATCGGTTTCGCACGTTTGCATGCCAGAACCTTTTTCTTGTACTAACTTCGGCTGTGATTTTTCTGGGCTCTGTTGCACTGGGTCAGATATATCCAACAACTTCTCTTCGTCTAGTTTAGGTGGTCTTCCAGATCATCCAGTATCTAACGATGAGAGTGTTTCACGAAATTTCGCAACAAGCCTACAGCTCCATTAAAAGAGTTTTTCGGAAATTTGTCGGTAAATGCCTCCTGCATTAAATCCGTGTATTTGCCGCCTTGTCGAAACACATGGTCAACAAGAAAAAGAAGTTCCGCAGCTATAAGTTAAAAACAAATATCTAAACACAGAACATCGCATTCAGTAGCTTCAGTTAACTGAACCAAACTGTTAAATGTTACTCAACAATAGAACGAATTAAAATCAGTCGCGTATCTATGAAAAGTAGTTCTATGAATATGTGTTCTATTAATTTCGTTTCGAACTTCCAAATTAGTCCAGTGAACAGCGACTTACCAAATGTATTTTGTAATTCCTTTCCCAAATTTCTCCTTGATTTTCTGTATTGCTTGCTGTAAGTATAGATTGAATGACATGGGATATAGGCTGCAAACCTGTCTCTTTCCCTTCTCAATTACCATTTACCTGTCATGTTCTTCGAAGTTGATCGTTGCGCTGTGAGGGAGGACATCAAACCGAATAACACCTTATATGTTCCAGAAGACTTTGAAGGCTTTGTACTTTTTCTTCGGAGGAGAGGTGGTGTGACGTCACTCTATGGATTACTATTTCGTTTCCGGTTCGAAGTGATGAACTCATGTTTCGTCGGCGGCGACGATGTTCGACAAAAATTTGTCACCATCAGCCTCGTAACGCTCAAGCAATTCCGCACAGCTTGTTCTTCGTCGTTACTTATGGTCTCCTATTAGACGGTATGAAACCCAAATACCTTTGAGTAGCCTAACTGGTGGAAGAGAGCGTCATCATTACCAACAGAGACGTCCAGTTATACAACAGTCTCGTTTCTGTACAAGTTTGCTCCCTGTAATTTACCCTTTTACCCGTCGTAGAATGCAGATACGTTTACTACATCCAAAAGCAACTTTTGCCAAGAAGAGACAATATTTACCTCTCACGTTGTTGCGCGCTATCGGAGGTCCCTCAGCACCACTGACACTCTGTGCAGTTACATTTGCGGCACAGGGGTCCACCGCGAAGCGGCGTCCTGTGCAGGGCGATGTCGAGAACGCGGACAGCGGGAGCTCATATGAGGCGGCGGTTTGCGCCACACTAATATGAAATTCCTCAGCGCGTCGCCCGCTGACAGCCACGCAAGAGGTGAGCCGTTCGCCGCCGCTGCTGCGTCACATAATTCAACTTCCAGCGCCGCCTCAGAGGCCCACCTCAGCGGCAGAAATTACCTGCCTTCTTTGCTCCATCCCTCCTGTCTCACCGCCAACACTTGCTTTCGCCTTTCTCTCCGATTTCACGCAAGTGCCGCACTCCGCGTTACAACGTGTATCATTATGAATCTACAACCGCAATTATTTCCTTGCTTCACGTTGTTCTGCCTGCTCTTCCTTTCACTGTTAGATCCCTGACACTTCTAGCAGTTTGTATGCACAGCAATTCCAATCCCATTTTCCTGTGAATGGTAATGTGCGTGTAGTTCTTCGAGGGGTACCCTTTTTTCTCTCTGAAAATTTCGGTTGACAAAAGTCAGAATTTTGTTTGGGACACTGTGACATAGTCCTGCTTCAGCCCCTATAGTTTCAAGACGTTCCGGTAGCTGGCGGCGCTATACGTTGCTTTCAAAATCGCGTTCCAGTTGTCATTGAGTTTCTTTCTTTCTTTGTTTGTTGTGTGGAAAACAAATTGCAGTTACTCATAGGCGCTTGCAGAATGCCTACTGAGACCAGGTAATGAACAAAAGAGCACGGTCATCATCCCACTAATGGCGCGCGGAGCGTGGGTCTGCTCCTGTAAACTGAAGGGTAGGCCGAATGTAGGAAGCGAGTAGGAGCAGGAAAAGGTGAAAATCTCTCGGTATCGTTTTTAACGGAGAAGTACATTTAATAGAAAATATTAGTCAATAACATACACGTAACGTTTGGTAAAGATGAGCACTTAGCTGCGAAGCCGGATGTATCAAAGCTAACACAACAAAATCTGTAGTGGCGCGCCCAGTTTGAAGGTGAAACAATGTTGGTTGCTCGTCAGCCCGCGAACAAATGGGCTGAATCTGGAGCGGCGCTCGTAGAGCTGCACAGCGCCGGCTAGAGGGCGCTGTCGGTGTCGTAGTGCCAACCTAAGAACTTGTACCTACGCCGTGGCATCGTAACTATCGACACCACATATTTTATAATTTTTTCTTTATACACTAGCTTAATAAATATTGTTGTATGCAGTAGAATAGCCCTGACTATTGGGTACTTTCATAAACTATGTCCACAGAGCTTTTTTCTTACGCTGTGCTGAAGCCTCGCCTATTTCTTCACGTCACTGATAAATTAAAACCCGATAGAAGCCATTGTGAAATTGATAAGACGGGGCAGGGGTCCCCAAAACAAAATAAAACGAGTATCTGGTGCTTAGAAAATAAAATAAGCGCTACAAATCCTGCGAAAATGTATATAACCATACTTTAGGAAATTTTGACTACCTAACCAAATAACCCATTGCTCTTAATTTTCGACAACGCATTTTACTGCTTGTAAAAACTTTAATTCTTTATAAGTTCTCCACTGGTTTTCGAACTGCGTGGAATAATAGCCATTATAAATGTTGATAGTCAACATCGTACGAGATTTATCATATTAGTTTTCTTTCCACGACTCGTCCATTTTTTTTACATCACTTGTTGATTTAAATTGTAATTTCTTTTTCCGTGCAGTACTTCTCCCTCTTTCACGCTTCGCCATTCGGTGCTCTACTCCAACTTTCTCTAGCGCCGTCTCGCTGGGTTTAACGGTCACTGCAGTTTTCCTCATAGCTGCTTGGATTGGGTTGCTACTACATCGTCTCCCACTGATAACGTGGTATGTTTTTATTGGTGCTTATACACATTTTCGTACGCTTTGCAAGGCTTATTTTATTCTCTCCGCACCAAATACCCGTTTTATATTGTTTTAGGGACACCCCTTTTTTAGCAGTTCGATAAACGCTTCTAGCCGGTTTTAATTTAGCAATGACGTGAAGGAAGGGGAGAGGCTTTAGGATAGTTTAAAATAATATTGTAGACACAATTTATATAAGCATCTAATGTAGTCCATACAACAATATTTACTAAGTCAGTGTATAAATAAAAAAATTGTGAAATACTTCCTTTCTAATTCCTTGTTTGAACCACGTGACGATGCAATAAAGTGGCGTCAACTGGTCGTGGTTAACAAAAAAGAAAAAAAAAACAATGAGGTAAAGTTTTCTACAGTCAGAGCTGAGTTTTTTGCCTTCTTATAAATAGTGTATGCTGCTATAAAGTGAGATGTATTTCCGTAAAGTAAAAATGTGAATCACACAACTTCCTGGAATCGATGTTGCACCATCCTGTTACAAAATAAGCTCTGTTGATATTTATTCGCCACCTGCGCAGTTCTGACAGAAAGAACGTCTTTGACTGTTACACCGTTCTCCTTAAAACAAAAAAAAAGCAATAGATACGCGGACGCATTTCTACTATATTTCCGAATGTGACGGGGATCCTTCGACAAACTTTTTTCCTTGGATCCCCTCCCTTCCGTCCGCAGCTCGTGGTCGTGCGGTAGCATTCTCGCTTCCCACATCCGGATTCCCGGGTCCGATTCCCGGCGGGGTCAGGGACTTTGTCTGCCTCGTGATGACTGGGTGTTGTGTGCTGTCCCTTAGTTAGGTTTAAGTAGTTCTAAGTTCTAGGGGACTGATGACCATAGTTGTTAAGTCCCATAGTGCTCAGAGCCACCACCACCGTTCCCTCCCCCCCCCCCCCCCCCCCTCGGTCTGCTTCTATACAGGTAACAAGTGCCAATTTGCCACCCTGCATTCCATCAAATGGGAAGTTTGCTTCACATCATGGTAAGAAACAAAAAGAGGGAATATAACAGGAAATTCTCGGTGCATCCATTTCTAGAAGGAAGAATCCTTAGGGTTTGTTCCATACATTCTGCTGCAGCGTAGCATAATATTGCGTGATTGGGGGGGGGGGGGGGGGCGGATGTGCGATTAAAATGGCGATAACAGACACAGTGTTTAGGACAAAGATACAGTACGCGGTGCTCTTATGTGGCCCTCCTGACGCCACCGTCGACGGGAGGCGCTCGGACGCACGTGCCACCGCTACTCGTTCGTTCTTTTACCCTCCACCGGCTCATTTTTCTCCCAGGCGAGTTTGTTCCTTTTTCTCGGTTTAAGCCACGCTTCCTTCCTTCGGCAATTACTCACTGCCCCGCCACTTTCTCTGTAGTCAAGAAGTCTCTCGGCGGCACATTCCTAATCCCTAAACACGAAGCAGCGCGGCCTGTAAGTCGGCGATTTCTCCTCCATCTCGGTTTACTGCCCGCGTCCAAACAGAACAACGTAAATACGCCGGCAAGTATTAACACGGCGATTGTTCTGTTTCTTCGCCGTCGCCGGCGTACTCAGGGTAAGCGTTTGTTTGCCTCCGTGTTCTGTTGATATTTCTCGGAGAGCACCTGAGGAATCTAAAACGAGATCGACACGAAAAATATGCCGCTCATTTGAAAATCAAAGAGAGGAAGCGTGATAGATATTTTTTCCTTGCGGGAACAGCAAAATGTTTCTAAATAATTTTTCGGACCGTACATTTCACAAGCTGCCTGGAAGTAGAAGCGCTGCGAAAATAAATAATCCCTTTTCATCTCTGAGTGCTGTTGTAAAACAGTTCGATACAACGGCGTTACGATTGCAAACCAGGCTGAAGGCAGTAAGTCTTTTCCTCAGCAGTAGGAGTTCCAAATATCCACGCCTGGTATCAAAAGCAGTGTGTCATCTTCTTAGTTCATGTTGCCAATAATCTTCTTTTCACTGTTCATATTTGTTCTTTGCAGATTATATGTGACATTTGAGCAAAGAGGTGAATACTGCTCACCGGTGTGGGATCCGCACCAGATAGGGTTGATAGAAGAGATAGAGAAGATCCAACGGAGAGCAGCGCGCTTCGTTACAGGATCATTTAGTAACCGCGAAAGCGTAAGAGAGATGATAGATAAACTCCAGTGGAAGACTCTGCAAGAGAGACGCTCAGTAGCTCGGTACGGGCTTTTGTTGAAGTTTCGAGAACATACCTTCATCGAGAAGTCAAGCAGTATATAGCTCCCTCCTACGTATGTCTCGCGAAGAGACCATGAGGATAAAATCAGAGAGATTAGAGCCCACACAGAGGCATACCGATAATCTTTCTATCCACGAACAATATGAGACTGGTATAGAAGGGAGAACCGATAGACGTACTCAAGGTACCCTCCGCCACACACCGTCAGGTGGCTTGTGGAGTATGGATGTAGACGTATATGTAGAGGCTGGGGGAAGAATACAGCCTTACTGGACGTTTAACGAATCGCCTGCACTTCCAGACGTGGAAGAAAACACGCTTACGGAAAAAGTCGCCATACGAAGAAGCAGTTTTGCGACGTAAATGAAAGTTGTTAGGCATGTTTCTGCTTTCAAAAGATAATGTCTATTCATATTTTGTGCCAATCACATAAGAGTGACGCTGGTAGTGGCAGTATGAGGGTGCAGACCAAGTTTGCTGTAAATATACGCTGTAACTGGAGATTGGACATGGTGAGTTTATGTTAATCAAGAATACCATTAAGGCGACAAAGACGCCATTATTAGCACATTTTCAACATTGCTATTAACACTACATTTCAAACGCTTAGATTCTCTGCTGTTCCGGTTTTCCCACAGTCCGTGTTTCACTACCATTCAATGCTGTGCTCCAAAAGTACGTTCTCAGAAATTTCTTCTTCAAACTAAGGCCTATGTTTGAAACTAGACTTCTCTTGATCATGAATGCCCTTTTCTCCACTGCTAATCTGCCTTTGACGTGCTCCTTGCTCCGTCCGTCAGTGGTTATTTTGCTTACTGGAAAGTAGAATTCCTTAACTTCATCTACTTCGTGACCATCGATCCTGATGATAAGTTTCTCACTGTTCTCATTTCTGCTACTTCTCATTACTTTCGCCTTTCTTGAATTGACTATCAATCCATATTTTGTACTCATTAGACTCATTCTATTCAGCAGATCCTGTAATTCTTCTTCACTTTCATTCAAGCTAGCAATGTCATCAGCGAATCGTATCTTTGATATCCTTTCACCTTGAATTTTGATTCCACTCCTGAACCCTTCTGTTATTTCCATCATTGCTTCTTCGATGTAGAGATTTAACAGTGGGGGTTAAAGACTACATCCCTGTCTTACACGCTTTTTTATCCGAGCACATCGTTCTTGGTCATCCAGTCTAATTATTCTCTTTTGGCTCTTGCAAATACTGTGTATTAACTGTCTCTCCCTTTAGCTTACCCCTATTTTTCTTAGAATTTCGAACATCTTGCACCATTTTAAGTTGTCAAACGCCTTTTCCAGGTCGACAAATCCTATGAACGTCTCTTGGTGTTTAATAGCCTTGCTTCTATTAGCATCCGCAACGTCAGAATTGCCTTTCTGGTGCCTGTACCTTTCCTAAAGCCAAACTCATCGTCATCTAAGACATCAGTGTACTTCAGATGCAAATAGTTAATTTCGACCTCTTCTACATTTTAAGCAATATTTCTCAGTAAATATGGTGTTAGACCCCAGTCGTTATAATCAAAATAACGATATGGGGCATAAAAGCTGCTTCAGACCTGTATTGAAAACACTTTTTTTCGGAAATACGGCATCCTATGTTTTTTGGTTGGAATACGTTTCAGGCAAGTCGATAAGGGCGAACAGAATACAGAACCTTACATGTCTTGAAGCTCTTGGAAGATGGTGAAAACGAACTTTATAAATCGAATTGGGAACGTGAGAGTAAACTAGTATCGTTGAGAAGATCTCAGAGAAGATCTCCAATAGTGCTCAGAGCCATTTGAACCATTTTTGAACCACCGCTGGCTTCCCAGCAAGGCTTGGCTTCCCACCCTCGTAATTCCGAAAAACGAATCATATTCCCACCACGGAATATTTTTCCTCTCTACAGATTCTTCCGAACGGCGACCAACCATATTTAAGTCTTTTGTCGTCCAGTACGGAAAGTTTGCCAGGAAAAATCTATACTCGTACAATTGTACGCTTCTGAGTGAAAAATCATTGGAAATAGCCCAGCCTGCGTGGTTTCCGAGGTGCTGCTTCTTCGTTCCTCTCACCTGCATCCAAGATTTGCAAAGTTCCCGGTTATCCTTCCGGTCCTGCTACAAGAGCGGCCGGCCATCACCCTATTGTGCTCCAGAGCTCAGGTGCCACGACGTCCGTCTATCTACTTCCTGGGTTTTAAGCAGCACCAACACCTGTGCGGGCCTTCCACCCAGAGCTTGAGTTCTGTCCGCCGTTTCATCTCCACCGGCGTTCCAACCTCTACAACTATAGGCAATTATTCACTCTCCGTCACCTTTCATGCAATAAGCGTTAACAACTATTTGCAAGGCGTATGTGACAATGCCAGTCTCCTTTAAATATTCATACGATTTACAACCTATCAAATGATACCTAATTGTAGAATCTTCAACATCGCAGCGCGTCAGCAATCATTGGTTAGTATATTAAAAAACTAATCGTGGCGGGATTTTAGTTTTTTTATACGTAATTGTAGTTGTAGTTCACGGAAAAGTATGTGGATGAGTGCTTGTAAGGTGCGAAATTATAGCCACCTTACACATTAATAACCCATGTGACCGGCAAAATAATGAATGCACACATGCAAGTGCATCTGTTGTGGTGTAAAGTTGCCAGATGTCAGTCTGTGAGATAGAGTTGCACGTGGTCGGTCAGTACAGGGGCGGTTAATGCTGTTTGTGGATAACGCTAGAGTTGTCACCCAATGTTGGAGACTGATGTGGTGACCGAGGACACCAAGTCAACATGCCAACACTCTGTAGAGTATGCTCAGTTACAACATCTGTATATGGGCGAGCGTTATCTTGTTAGAAAACACCCCCTGGAATGCTGTTTATGAATGGCAGCGCAACAGGTCGAATTATCAGATTGACGTATAATTTTGCAATCAGGATACATGGGATAACCACAAGAGTGCTCCTGCTGGCATACAAAATCGCTCGCAAGACCCTTCCTTCAGGTGTCTAGCAGGCAGACAGGTCGGTTGCAGGCAATCAACGGGCCTCCTAAACAACACGCGGCTATCACCGGAGCTGAGGCAGAATCAGCTTTCATCGGAAAACGCAACAAACCTCCAGCCTACTCTCCAATGAGCTATTGCGTGACACCACTGAAGTCGCAATTGGAATGTACGCTACAGGGTGTCTGGCTCGGAGCTGTCCCTGAGGTAACCGATTTGTATCAGTTCGTTTGTCACTGTGGTGCCAACTGCTGCAGAAGCAGCACGACGCCCCAGAGCCATACGCCGAAAACGATGGTTTCCGCTCAGTAATGCCACATGCCACAGCATTGAATGGTAGTGAAACACGGACTGTGGGAAAAGTGGAACAGCAGAGAATCTAAGCGTTTGAGATGTAGTGTTAAACAGCAATGTTGAAAATTAGCTTGAACGACAAAGTAAGGAACGAGGAGGTTCTGCGTAGAATCGGAGAGGAAATAAATTTTTGGGAAAAGCTGACAAGGAGAAGGGACAGGATGATAGGAATCTGTTAAGACATCAGAGAATGACTTCCATGTTACTATAGGGAGCTGTAGTGGGATAAAACTGTAGAGGAAGCCCGAGGTTGGAGTACATCCACAAATAATTGACGACGTAGGTTGCAAGTTCTACTCTGAGATGAAGAGTTTGGCGCAGGAGAAGAATTGTGGCGGGCCGCATCAAACCAGTCAGAAGACTGTTAATTCAAAAAAAAAAAAAATGAGAAGTTCTGCTTCAAATAAACATACTGCCTCATGTAGGGAAACCCACATCATACAAGACTGTTTTAGCAAGAAAATTCGAGCGTGATCTAAAACGTATAACAGACGCGATGTTATGCGGACAATCCTCGGACTTTCAGGAAGGTTATTAACTGTGGCAAGACAAAACTTATTATTTGACTGTGACTCCTACCGCGATAGACACACTTTTCGCTGGCATGCTGATTACGCAATGCCGATCGACTCGAAGTCTAAACTTATCGCTAGCTCGATATGCAATCTTAAAGGAAATACAACCTTATAGAAAAGAAAATTGATTGCTTTTTTCAAACCAACTACTTGATAGTACTTATTTCATCACTCTGCCCTTACTGCTGGTAAGCAGCTCTTCGTATTTGGCACTGATTCATCCTAATTAAGTTTCTCCAGTTGAGAGTTTCGAAATGTTCGTGCCCTTTTTCTCCCCTGAATATCCGCAGAGAACAGTTCTTGTAATCTAATTTTCGCGCCGGGCCTCTCTTTTTGCGAACTGCGTAATTAGCTCTCCTCCGAGAGTGGCGGCAAGAAGCGCTGAGGTCCACGGCCAGTTCGTTATGTGGGGACGCGTGCTCACCCGTGAACAATGAGGTTTGGCGCTCGTCGTGATTATGTAACTGAGAAAAGGCTTTTTGTGGATCGAAGTAACTTCTTTAGGAACGAGTTCCGTGCGTAGCTCTAATTGCGCCTACATTTGACTTCCTCAGCAAATACTTCGCTCTTAAATTCGAAACGGCAATGAGAAAATACATTTTGACATATGATTCAGCATAATTATATATATATATTTCACAATGTAACTCCGTCGCTTTCTTAGCAACTTCTTGTAATCACAAGTGAGAGCATTTTTTTTTTTTTTTACGGAATGTTGGAAAGAAATACAACGCATAACACAAATATCAAAAAGATAATTTTCCTTCAGAGCAATATGAACTAATTTAGCTTGAAATGGAGCTACATGCAACAGTTGGAAATAACTATGAACAAAGCTTCGTAAAAGATGAAAGATTTGTTGGTACTGATAGTATGAATAAAAGGGCATTTAAGATTTGTTTTGTGGTTTCTGGTGTCTTGTTTTATAGAATTTAAGCCTATTTTCACAAGCTGCGAGATTGTCGCGAATAAAACAATGACCTTTATGTAGAATAAATTTCCTTTAATTTATGGTCACAAACTTTTTGTTCACAGATTACCGGTTTCGGTCTATAATATCTTCAGGACACTGTTTTTATAAAACAGATCTGAAGATGGTCATTATAGACCTAAACCGGTACTATGTGAACAAAAAGTTTGTGACCATTGACGTAAATTAAAGGAAATTTAGTAGCCTATTTCTTTCAAATTAAGCGTACTACGAAATTTTGTGATTCATTTGTAAACACTGTGTGATGTGTACAACGTTATTTTAAGACGAACTGCAATGAATTTTATTCTGCGTGCATGACGTAGAAGATTTGAGTGTTACAATGTTTTTACATATACTAACCGTTACCCAACATGAAGTTCAGGGAGAGACTAGCTAAACGATAATACGAAGCGATATGTCTTGTGAGAATTAATGGTTAGTGACCCGAGTCGTCTTACAAAAACTTGACTGGTTCCCAAATAGCGTGTCAAAGAGACAAGAAATCGGATGTGGACTTCTCTCGTCTGAATTCAGTAATATAATCATAAGAAAACAGTGTTCGTGCTGGTGCTGTGTAGACTGAGTGATCAGGTTTCGAAAATCTTGCCTTTTTGCAGGTTTATGATGGAAATAATGCACTGTTACTGCATTATGTTTTATTAAAATTTTGTGCAGAGTCGATACATACCATATACTTCAGTTTTTTTTCATAATGTCCATCATAAGTGATCCGCGTTGATATGCAGCCTAAAATCAATCACATCTAGTGTGGAAATTAATGGTATATCATTGTAATAAATGGATTTTTCCATAATGGTGAGTGCCGTTTGCGGTAAGGAAGAAAAAGAAAAAAGTATTGCAATATGCCATCGAATATATGCCCCTTTACATAGAAAGCGTACAGAGATGGTCAACTAACTTCAGTAGCAGACGCTACAAGAGAGGCGTTGTGCATCACGTAGAGGTCACGTAGAGGTCTACTATTGAAATTTCGAGAGAGTACTTTCCGGGAAGAGTCTGACAATTTACAGGTCAGGGCAAATAAAATGGCCCGCAGTACAGAGTTCCAGGGTAAAAAGAAACTCAACAGAGGAAAGGAAATACAGCACTAACCTGACTATGGGAGATGTTGGAACTGACCACCATTCATATCTTGGCACTTTTGGGCCCTGGTCAGCAAGTTGCTGAAGGCGTACCGAAGCTGGACTGCTGGAATTCCTGCAGTCTCATCCGAAATGTTGTGCTGCAGCGTTTGAAGACTGTGAGGATTGCTGCGATGCTTGACTTGAGGGCTCCTCACACAAAGTAATCGCACACTGACAGATCAGATGACCTGGGTGGCCATCCAGGGGTGCGACCAGTCTGACCTCTGCTAACAACTCCGTCAGGGGCGAAGTTCGTGTAAATGTGCTACAAGGTTCGGCGGGCTGTATGGACAATTGATCCATTCTGTTTGGGTCTGGCTATATGCATACACTCACGTCCAATAGTATCCAGTCTTCAGGACCACTTTAATTTGGCCCACTCTGTATTACTTCCTCCCACATACATCTCGTGAAATGACGACGACGAGAAAATTCGAGAAATTAGAGCTAATACAGAGGCTTGCCGAAAATCATTTTTGCCACGCGTCATTCGCAGGTGAACAGGGTAGTGGAGATAAGGCAGTGGTACAACGAGTACCGTCCATCAAACACACCGTCAGGTGGCTTGCGGAGTATTGACGCCGTAGATGATCATTCAGCTAAAGTAACGACAGCAAAAACTTATTTGTTAAGGGTGTATGTAGTCTATCTGTAGCTGGTAACAAGATATTTTATTTGCACAAAAGGTTTTGCACCTTCTTGTAATAGACCTAGAGAATGCAAACAGGACTATTCTAAGTATTAATTTCTCTTCTGCGTGTTCTCAACGTAAACAGGAAAAAAAAAATTTAATTCGTGTCGGTGTTGTACTGGACTTTTGCTGCCATTTTCCACCACCACGTTGTGTATTTTCATTTGTACATAACGTTCCGATTCCTGCCAGCATTACACCTACGTCGGTCAGACACGGCGAAAATTAACAAATTTTTGTCCAATAACAACAGAAAGTTTCTTGTTAGCGGGTATCAGGTTGAGATTCATTGGGAGAGTCCTTAGAAAATGGAGTCCATCAGCAAAGGAGGTGGCTGACGAAACACTCGTTCGACCTATACTTGAGTATTGCTCATCAGTGTGAGATCCGTACCGGATCGGGTTGACGGAGGAGATAGAGAAGATCCGAAGAAGAGCGGCGCGTTTCGTCACAGGGTTATTTGGTAAGCGTGATAGCGTTGCGGAGATGTTTAGCAAACTCAAGTGGCAGACTCTGCAAGAGAGGCGCTCTGCATCGCGGTGTAGCTTGCTCGCCAGGTTTCGAGAGGGTGTGTTTCTGGATGAGGTATCGAATATATTGCTTCCCCCTAATTATACCTCCCGAGGAGACCACGAATGTAAAATTAGAGAGATTCGAGCGCGCACGGAGGCTTTTCGGCAGTCGTTCTTCCCGCGAATCATACGCGACTGTAACAAAAAGGGAGGTAATGAGAGTGGCACGTAAAGTGCCCTCTGCCACACACCGTTGGGTGGCTTTCGGAGTGTAAATGTAAATGTAGATGTATATAAAGTGTGCAGCCGCGGTGCTTATGTGTTTGTGTTCCGGGTGCGTCTTTCCTGGATGTATACAGACCGTGCCTGCTAATAGAGTTGGAAAAACGATATTCGCGCTCGAACAGACCCGACACTTCCCGATACGCCGCAGGGTCGATATAGTATTGAGTATAACTGTAGATGAAGATGTAGAACGTGAAAAATAACAATGGAAACTACATTCTTCGGCCTACAATACCGTGAAATGTCGGCAGAGGAGGTAGACGATTGAATTGCTGTAGGCTGATCACGAACCAAATTATAGAAAGCACGAGCGAGAGCGGAAGCATCGGATTCATTACAATGTTAGTATGTAAAAACACCACGGGAAAGGTGCAGAGGGACGCGGTAACCACTTCGGTGGTCATATATAGCGACGAGATCAGAGCCAAAAGCAACTGGAAAAAAATTGGATTTGCCATCTGAAGTTGGTAAACTAGTGTGTATATTGTGTTGTACGTCTATGTTTTCTGTTGTGTAGATGGTATGTCCAGAGAGAGTAAGACTGTTTGAAATCAGAAGAACGGGTAGTCGAAGGAAAGTGGAAAGAAGAAAGACCAGGAAGGTTGGAGTGAGATTTACTGGTCATTAAATGATAAAAATGAGAATGAGAACAACTCAAGCGATGACATGTACAAAAATGAAGGAAACAATGTGTGATTCCGAGTGATCAAGGATTCTGAGATCCTGCAATCCTGCAAGCAATCAATGAACATGAAGGAGCTGCTAAGTTGCACATTAATGAAGGAAGAAAGTGGCGTTTCAGTGTATTACGATGAAGAGTGGTCGATTACTATACAACGATTCTGTAAGCTCATAACACATCCACTTGCTTTATGTGTGTTTTCCGTTTAACAGCTGGTCGGGGTGGCCAAGCGGTTCTAGGCGCTACACTCTGGAACCGCGCGACCGCTACGGTCGCAAGTTAGAATCCTGCCTCGGGCATCGATGTGTGTGATGTCCTTAGGTTAGTTAGGTTTAAGTAGTCCTAAGTTCTAGGGGACTGATGACCTCAGATGTTAAGTCCCATAGTGCTCAGAGCCATTTGAGCCATCCATTTAACAAACAATCGCACCCAAGCAATTATACAGTTATTCAGCTGCCCCTACTGATAGGTTTCATGCATTTCGCAATGCTTTCAAAAACCATGTGCGAGAATGTCATATTGTCTTGCTCTCTAAGCACAAACTATTAGGCCTACAGAAAATATGAACAGGACCTTTTTGTGGGAAATTTTATGTAGTAATCTTCTGTATTGAAATACGTTCGGCCACGGTTTTTAAGTTATTCCAGAAACATTTCGAGATAGCTTTTGTACGTTTTTCTTGAATATTCAAAAACTAGCCTCTATCGGAAACATATCCCAGTACAAAATTTAACTCCATTATGTTTCCTACGCACAGGTTCTGTTCATTTTTCCTGTAGAACAAACAGCAAGCAAGAGAATATGAAAACCTTGCACGTATTTGAAGGAGATGCGATTGCATCAAATCTGTCGGTAGGGGCAGTGCAATCAACCTGTATATTGGTGGTTATGAACAACTCGGAAAGCCCGCATCTCGTGGTCGTGCGGTAGCGTTCTCGCTTCCCACGCCCGGGTTCCCGGGTTCGATTCCCGGCGGGGTCAGGGATTTTCTTTGCCTCGTGATGGCTGGGTGTTGTGTGCTGTCCTTAGGTTAGTTAGGTTTAAGTAATTCTAAGTTCTAGGGGACTGATGACCATAGATGTTAAGTCCCATAGTGCTCAGAACCATTTGATCAAATCGGAAATATTAGTGCTGTCTGGATATTTATTCGTACACTGCCCTGATTTCATTTGTTCTTTTCTGAAACGCTATTTGACTCAATTAATGGCCTAAAACCATCTATTGTTACTTTGCTGTGTAGTCTCGTAAAAGCAAGAAAAACGCCACGGCAACTTAGCAAAATTAGCGAAGGCGGAGATTTCAGTATCAACCACCGTTTACACCATCTCTCAGTAAAAGTGGAGCGCCCAGAATGGGAGAAGGAAACAAACTTCACGGGTTGAAAGCATATCTCTGTTATTTCAGTGATTATAAACACCAGTCAAATTTACAAGGCGCTTGGCAGTATGACGTTAACACCCCCTCTGGCCAGGTTGCATATGCTGATTCGGCTGAGAAGAGTGTCATAGAGCCATTACATCCTGGCCTGAGTCAAGCTGGCCCACAATTTTTGTAATTGGTTCCTCGATATCTGGATACTAGCATTAGGACAGACAGAGTTGACGTCCAAGCTGGTCCCACATACTGTACTCCCCAACGATGGTCATACGTAGTAGTGCAGAAGTACAATTCATCGCTTCTTGATGATGACACCATTCTAAACACAGCCGTTTGTGTTACGGTAGCAACGGCAGGCTAAACAGGGATCGGTAATTCGTTAGTCTGGCTGTTGTTAGTCTCCGACCAATGGCGCGGTGTAACAGTGAATGCTACAGGCAGTCCCCAACTTGTTTACGCACGGCAGGCGCAGGTGTGAAGCGGTCTTGATATACTTGGTGTACACGGGATCCTTCCTCGTTGTGGTCAGAGATGGCTGACCGCAACCTGGACGATGGTTATGCCTACCTTCACGTTCCCACACATCCGAATGCCCCACAGTGCCGGCGCTGTGACCGAGCGGTTCTAGGCGCTTCAGTCCGGAACCGTGCTGCTGCTACGCTCGCAGGTTCGAATCCTGCCTGGGGCATGGATGTGTGTGATGTCCTTAGGTTAGTTAGGTTTAAGTAGGTCTAAGTCGAGGGGACTGAAGACCTCAGATGTTAAGTCCCGTAGTGCTTAGAGCCATTTGAACCATTTGAACGCCCTCCAAATATGGCTGCTGCACGATTAAGACAGTGACACAAATAGAGGCCTGCCATGATCCCCTTTTCCAAACCCCTCTTTGTCAGGCGTTAATGAAGTCTCATATGAGTACGTGACAGGTCCGTGTCCATCACAGCGATCACTCAAAATCTGACGCTGTTCTCGATCTGTTATGTATCCTGCCATGACTGGTACAAACGCTAAGCAAGAGAAACACTACTGTACTACAGGTTCATTTTCACCAGGAGCATCATGCTTCAGGGTCGTGTTGATGACATTCACAACAGGAGGAAGTGTAGCAACAGTCGTAAATTTTTAGCCTGTTTGTTGCAGATCGATTGCAGCTACTGTGTAGCATTCTTCGGTACATTATATCCAAGTCACGCTGAGTTATCGTAGGTAATATAGCACATGGTACCACTTGACACTACAGGTAACAAACGTCATTTTACTGATGTTTGTTATCTGTATTGTCAAGTGGTACCATGTGCTATTGCATAACGATTTTAGTCACTGTTTAGCTATTTTCAGTGCATCATATCAAATTCATGATGACTATCGAAAATGTAATAGCTCGTTGTACCACCTGACACTACAGGTAACAAACATCGGCTTATTTCATGTTTGTTATGTGTAGTGTCAGGTGGTACCATGTGATATTGTAGATCGATTTTAGCTGCTATTAAGCTATCTTTAATGCATTATATCCATGTCATGATGACTATAGAATATATAATAGTTCCTGGTTCCACCTGACACTACAGATAACAAACATCAGTTTAACTGATGTTTGTTATGTGTAGTGTCAAGTGGTACCATGTGCTATTGCAGATCGATTTTAGCTGCTGTGTATCTATCTTCAGTGCATTACATGTAAGTCATGATGACTCAGTTAAAATGTAACAGTACATGGTACCAGGTTTTCAACGCATACTGTCAAGCGGTACCATATCCTATCATACTTTCGATGAGTTATAATGACTTGGATATAATGCACTGAAGACTGCTACACAGTAGCTAAAATCTGTCTACAATAAACGGATTAAAAAATTATAACCTATGCTGCTCTTCCTCCTATTGTGAAACTAATGTAGTAGATGGCCGTTCTATTGTCATATAGAATTGCAACATACATGATTTTCATACTCACTGACGGAGTATACACGTACGAAGTTACTTTAAGATCTGACCATGTGTCCTGTTACCATTTCTTTTGTCAGGGAGTGTATTATGTCGTCAGTAAATGAGGCTTCTCTGCATGTACACTCCTGGAAATGGAAAAAAGAACACATTGACACCGGTGTGTCAGACCCACCATACTTGCTCCGGACACTGCGGGAGGGCTGTACAAGAAATGATCACACGCATGCTACAGCGGACACACCAGGAACCGCGGTGTTGGCCGTCGAATGGCGCTAGCTGCGCAGCATTTGTGCACTGCCGCCGTCAGTGTCAGCTAGTTTGCCGTGGCATACGGAGCTCCATCGCAGTCTTTAACACTGGTAGCATGCCGCGACAGCGTGGACGTGAACCGCATGTGCAGTTGACGGACTTTGAGCGAGGGCGTATAGTGGGCATGCGGGAGGCCGGGTGGACGTACCGCCGAATTGCTCAACACGTGGGGCGTGAGGTCTCCACAGTACATCGATGTTGTCGCCAGTGGTCGGCGGAAGGTGCACGTGCCCGTCGACCTGGGACCGGACCGCAGCGACGCACGGATGCACGCCAAGACCGTAGGATCCTAGGCAGTGCCGTAGGGGACCACACCGCCACTTCCCAGCAAATTAGGGACACTGTTGCTCCTGGGGTATCGGCGAGGACCATTCGCAACCGTCTCCATGATGCTAGGCTACGGTCCCGCACACCGTTAGGCCGTCTTCCGCTCACGCCCCAACATCGAGCAGCCCGCATCCAGTGGTGTCGCGACAGGCGTGAATGGAGGGATGAATGGAGACGTGTCGTCTTCAGCGATGAGAGTTGCTTCTGCCTTGGTGCCAATGATGGTCGGATGCGTGTTTGGCGCCGTGCAGGTGAGCGCCACAATCAGGACTGCATATGACCGAGGCACACAGGGCCAACACCCGGCATCATGGTGTGGGGAGCGATCTCCTACACTGGCCGTACACCTTTGGTGATCGTTGAGGGGACACTGAATAGTGCAAGGTACATCCAAACCGTCATCGAACCCATCGTTCTACCATTCCTAGACCGGCAAGGGAACTTGCTGTTCCAACAGGACAATGCACGTCCGCATGTATCCCATGCCACCAACGAGGTCTAGAAGGTGTCAACTACCCTGACCAGCAAGATCTCCGGATCTGTCCCCCATTGAGCATGTTTGGGACTGGATGAAGCGTCATCTCACGCGGTCTGCACGTCCAGCACGAACGCTGGTCCAACTGAGGCGCCAGGTGGAAATGGCGTGGCAAGCCGTTCCACAGGACTACATCCAGCATCTCTACGATCGTCTCCATGGGAGAATAGCAGCCTGCATTGCTGCGAAAGGTGGATATACACTGTACTAGTGCCGACATTGTGCATGCTCTGTTGCCTGTGTGTATGTGCCTGTGGTTCTGTCAGTGAGATCATGTGATGTATCTGACCCCAGGAATGTGTCAATAAAGTTTCCCCTTCCTGGGACAATGAACTCACGGTGTTCCTATTTCAATTTCCAGGAGTGTATATTTGGGCATTGAAATACACTATCAGCATAAATAAATAAAATAAATTTTGTGTGTGTGTTGTGAATAAAACTTTGCCATTGTTAGTAAAATATTAACGAAGTAAACTAAAAAGATACTGCGCAGGACTGACTGGACGGAGAAAGCATCGTTCCCTTCGGGACTTAGGAAAAACCATGTAATGGCTACGTATGGACAGGCCGGATTGGAACCCCACTCTTGCGGAGTCGGGAGTCCGGAGTTTGGACCGTTGTGCCAGACCGCCGGAAGGAGCGACAGCGTCCGTCCGTCAGGACACTGGCTATTCGGTTGGCTCCTGGCTCCCCCTGGCGCGTCAGCGGCCCATCAATAACGGCCGGCATCGCGTGAGTGCGTGAATGCGTGCAGCCCGGCCCGCGTTCTCTTCCCCTCCCTCAGGCCACGTGTGGAGGGCCTCTGGTAACTAACAGACTGGCTGCAGCCACTGCCACAGGTCACCCGCCGCTGCCGGCGCAGCGCAACGGTGCATCGCGGTCTGCTCCTCCGGACAATAACAGCACTAAATGTCTGCTGGAGCAGCTATCGACGAAACTGCATGATACGGCATAATTCCTAAAATAATAAGCTAGAGCGGGAAATATGGAAAAGCATACATAGCTGAGCCAAAATACACTGGTGTGCTCAACTTGAACACTAAAATAAATTTCGCGTTGTGTGTCACTACCAAGTAACACAGCTCGATGCAATTTGGACCATACAATGAAGCAACTGCTACAGTGCAACACAGTACAGTAGTAAAGGTAACGGAAAGAAAGAACCTGCCTTTGGACGAACAGAAGTGATACTTTCATACAGTGACAGTAATTACTATGAAGTTACGTCGATTCATAGGCGAGTTGGTTACTAACAGGATGTGTGATCACCAGAGACGCAATGCATTCTGCAACGTGCTTCTATGCCAAGCTCTGCATATACTATTAACGAGTAGGCGCTGTCCCTTTGTGAGATGAATTCCTGACATTTTACGGCGCCAGTAACGCTCGGACCATCCTCGCATGCCGGCCGTGATGGCCGAGCGGTTCTAGGCGCTTCAGTCTGGAACCGAACGACCACTACGGTCGCACGTTCGAATCCTGCCTCGGGCATGGGTGTGTGTGATGTCCTTAGGTTAGTTAGGTTTAAGTAGTTCTAAGTTCTAGGGGACTAATGACCTCAGATGTTATGTCCCATAGTGCTCAGAGCCATTTGAACCATCCTCGCATCATATTGAAACACACTAAGAGCGCATAGTGTGTCGCAACAAACTTTACACATAATTTACGCCTTTACTAAACTTTTTTTTTCTGGCGTACCCTCAAAATGATGAAAGGGGAAACAGAGTTCATTGCTTACTACATTTTCGCCGTTCATGTAGTCAAATTTCAGCATCAGGCATGACGTTTTAAGTTATTACTTCTTTATTACCGACTCTATTCGCAACAGACTTGGCATACAGTGTGCAAATACGCCACTGAACTAACCTGCCAAATTATATCATTATACGATGCATTGTTCAGGAGACATCACGCCATAAACATTGATATGCGTGAAAGCTAACTTATGCTTAAGACGGAGTCAAATTACAAGGATTTCATTCATCCAGTGTTTCATAACGAGAGCACTTAGCGACTTCCAACAGAGCGTAATTACAAACCGATGTTTACTCGCTTACGTGCTTAAAGTCAGTTATCTAATACATTAACTTATTTGTAAAGTAGTCAGATGTTGAACATTTCCTTTACCTACAGGAAAGTTTTCCAGTTTCCATTCAATAAAATAGTTCTAACGTTATTCCCTTTTTTTGTTACAGGTGAGTATTTGCCGGAGAATCTGCTATCGCTGGCACAGCGCTCTGCCGCTAAGCAACTTAGACGATGTTGGTAAGTCTTGCTGCTCTACCGTTCAGTTCTATTCCGGTACAGATGGTATACCAATCAGGTTCTCTTCAGAGTATGCAGACACAATAGCGCCTTTCTTAGCAATCATGTACAACCGTTCACTAGACGAAAGGTCTGTTCCTAAAGACTGGAAAGTAGCACAGGACACGCCAATATTCACGAAAGAAACTAGGAGTAACCCATTGAATTACAGACCCATATCACTGACCTCAATTTGCAGTGGGATTCTGGAACATATTCCCATGAAGTAATGAGTGCTGTCGACAAGGGATCTCAGATCGATTCAATATTCCTAGATTTCCAGAAGGCTTTTGATACCGTTCCTCACAAGTGACTATTAATCAAATTGCATGCATATGGAGTATCGTCTCAGTTGTGTGACTGGATTCGTGATTTTCTCTCAGAGAGGTCACAGTTCGTAGTGATAGACGGTAAATCATCGAGTAGAACAGAAGTGATATCTGGCATTCCGCAAGGTAGTGTCATAGGCTCTTTGTTGTTCCTGATTTACATAAAGGATCTAGGTGATAATCTGAGCAGCCCCCTTACATTGTTAGCAGATGACGCTGTAATTTACCGTCTAGTAAAATCTTCAGACGATGAATTCCAATTATAAAAAGATCTTGAGCGAATTTCTGTATGGTGCAAAAGTGGCAACTGGCACTAAACAAAGAGAAGTGCGAGATCATCCAAATGGTTACTAAAATAAATCCGATAAATTTTGGGTATATGATAAATCGCACAAATCTAAGGGCTGTCAATTCGACCAAATACCTAGGAATTACAGTTACGAGCAACTTAAACTCGAAATACCACATAGATAATATTGTGTGGAAGGCGAAACAAGGACTGCGCTTTGTTGGCAGGTCACTTAGAAGGTTCGACAAACCCACTAAAGAGACAGCCTACATTACATTTATCCGTCCTCTACTAGAATATTGCTGCGCTGTGCGGGAACCTTACCAGGTAGGATTGACGGAGGACATCGAAAAAGTGCAAAGAAGGGTAGCTCGTTTTGTGTTATCGCGCACCGGGGGTGAGTGTGTCACTGCTACGATACGTGAGTTGGGGTGGCAGTCACTGAAACAAGATCAGTTATGAAAATTCAATCGCCAACTTTCTCTTCCGAGTGCGAAAATATTTTGTTGACACCCACCTACGTAGGAAGCAATGATCATCATAATAAAATAAGAGAAATCAGAGCTCGAACGGAAAGATTTAGGTGTTCCTTTTTCCCACGCGCCATTCCCGAGTGCAATGGTAGAGAAGTAGTATGAAAATGGTTCGATGTACCCACTGCCAGGCACTTAAGTGTAAATTGCAGAGTAACCATGTAGATGTAAACCCATCTGCGAGGCGTTTAGTAAGTGACGACATTTTCCCTTTAGTCTGTTAGTTATTAATCGGTGCTACTATTTCAAAAAGCATCAAATACTGTTTCTAATCACGTTTTATTCTACGAAGGCTATTCGGAAAGTAACATTCAAACGGGCGCTAAATGGAAACCACGGTGAAAACCCTATGAACCTTTGCACGAAAGTGCTGAGGAGTGTCTTTAGTATGCTCGTCGATGGCGTCACTTCGTTGTTTTCAGTGATGAGCGCACAGTGAGCATGTAAAAATGCCTAGAAAATAATGTCTCCCGCCAAGTACGAGGGCCTGGTGAGAGATTTCGCCTGAAGTAATGCAACCCACCTAACGTAACTGTCATCCGTTTTCTTATCCATGACAAATCTCGACCCTACACTGCACGAGCAATAAAGATTCTCCAGCAGCTTTTTCGATGGGAAGTGTTTGATCGCCCACCACACAGCCCGTAATTGGCTGCCCCCATAGGTTCATCTCTGCTCTCACGAGCCACTGGCTATGAAAACAATATTTTTGCACAGACAACGAGTTGGACACCAGTGTAGAGAACTGGAGGAAAGCTTTCTGTGACGAGGGTATTGGAAAGTTGGTACAACGCTACGACAGATGTCTTAAGTCTGAGCGGCAACTATGTAGAGAAGAAGCTGGAAGGTGTAAATAACTGTTGCAAATAAAACTTTTTTGATTTTCACCGCGGTTCCTATTTCGCGACCCTTTTGACCTTAGTTTCCGAATAGTCCTCGTATTATCATCATTTGATTATCATATATTATGTTAATATTACCATCTAGCCCTGTTATAAAAAGCACTGTATGTTTAAAATACCTGCCCGATTTAGGATGTCTTGATCTAATGATGTTAGCTTCAGAAGAAAAAAATATAACGAATTTAGCGCAGTAAAGGAGATGCGACACCAGGTAATAAACTATAACTCCAGTCCTAAGAAATCAGTAGCAACTGATCGGTCTTCCACATACAACCAATACTTAAACATAGTTGAGCATTCCAGATGAATGAACATACTGCTGTCCTTTGACTTGGTCTCATGTATATGGGAGAGCGTAATTGGTATGGCATACACAAACGTCTTTATTTATTTATTTAACCTGATCTCTTATATCTGACCGGGACTTCACATATACAAAATTTTTTTGCACCTCAGTTATCAAAGAAATAACAATTTTAATTTGACAACTAATGTTAAAATGATTTGTCTGAAGTGACGGTGTTAGTAAATATACTGACAATGAACTAATAAAGTTAATACTGACAGTACTTGTACTATTGCACCTGCTGCAACTAATGATCATAATAATAATAATAATAATAATAATAATAATAATAATAATAATGGTAATGAAAATACAACAAAAATAATAGGGGCAGATATGAAAAGAATTTATAGGTGTAAAAGAATAGATATTTCTGATATAGCGAGGGTTGGGGAACTGAAATTTAATGACACTGCTCCATTTAAGAATACTGGGAAAAGAAGAAAACGTGACTGGAAAAAAGGATGTACGAGGGTAACGAATGTGTACAGGCATAATGGAAATCGATGCTGTTGCTTTATTAGTATCTTTAACTGTCTTCTGTAACTGGAGATGTTATTTAGTTTTCTAATACAGTAAGGGACGTTATTCCATAGTCGGATCGAGGAAGTGGCTGAACAATGGAATGGGACAGAAAGAATTTTATTCTGACAGGAACGGATGTTTCTGCAATGTTCTCCAGACTAGACCGTTAAGGTCGAGGAGAGAAAGGAGAGACAGTGTACGCTGAGAAACAGTAGGGAAGACAGAGGGCATGGAAACGTCCACGCTTGCCTGCACACAGCCGGGATAAATGTGTGCAGGATGGTGAAATGTGACCAGAGAGTCGAACATCGCCGGCCGCGGTGGTCTCGCGGTTCTAGGCGCTCAATCGGGAACCGCGAGACTGCTACGGTCGCAGGTTCGAATCCTGCCTCGGGAATGGATGTGTGTGATGTCCTTAGGTTAGTTAGGTTTGGGTAGTTCTAAGTTCTAGGCGACTGGTGACCACAGATGTTAAGTCCCATAGTGCTCAGAGCCATTTGAACCATTTTTTGAAGAGTCGAACATCACAAATATAACAAACACAGGCATTCAAAACCAGGTTCAAGCACCGTGATTTTTCCTGTGAAAAGCTTTGCATGTTCGAGTATAATGTCTTTTCTGAAGACTAGAAGTATACTCTGTAGGAATCAGCATGTGTTTCGAAAAAGACGGTCGTGTGAAACCCAGCTCGCGCTATTCGTCCACGAGACTCAGAGGGCCATAGACACGGGTTCACAGGTAGATGCCGTGTTTCTTGACTTCCGCAAGGCGTTTGACACCGTTCCCCACAGTCGTTTAATGAACAAAGTAAGAGCATACGGACTATCAGACCAATTGTGTGATTGGATTGAGGAGTTCCTAGATAACAGAACACAGCATGTCATTCTCAATGGAGAGAAGTCTTCCGAAGTAAGAGCGGTGTCAGGTGTACCGCAGGGGAGTGTCATAGTACCGTTGCTATTCACAATATACATAAATGACCTGGTGGATGACATCGGAAGTTCACTGAGGCTTTTTGCGGATGATGCTGTGGTGTATCGAGAGGTTGCAACAATGGAAAATTGTACTGAAATGCAGGAGGATCTGCAGCGAATTGACGCATGGTGCACGGAATGGCAATTGAATCTCAGTATAGACAAGTGTAATGTGCTGCGAATACATAGAAAGATAGATCCCTTATCATTTAGCTACAAAATATCAGGTCAGCAACTGGAAGCAGTTAATTCCATAAATTATCTGGGAGTAGGCATTAGGAGTTATTTAAAATGGAATGATCATATAAAGTTGATCGTCGGTAAAGCAGATGCCAGACTGAGATTCATTGGAAGAATCCTAAGGAAATGCAATCTGACAACAAAGGAAGTAGGTTACAGTACGCTTGTTCGCCCACTGCTTGAATACTGCTCAGCAGTGTGGGATCCGCACCAGATAGGGTTGATAGAAGAGATAGAGAAGATCCAACGGAGAACAGCGCGCTTCGTTACAGGATCATTTAGTAATCGCGAAAGCATTACGGAGATGATAGATAAACTCCAGTGGAAGACTCTGCAGGAGAGACGCTCAGTAGCTCGGTACGAGCTTTGATTAAAGTTTCGAGAACATACCTTCACCGAAGAGTCAAGCGGTATATTGCTCCCTCCTACGTATATCTCGCAAAGAGACCATGAGGATAAAATCAGAGAGATTAGAGCCCACACAGAAGCATACCGACAATCCTTCTTTCCACGTACAATACGAGACTGGAATAGAAGGGAGAACCAATACAGGTACTCAGAGTACCCTCCGCCGCACACCGTCAGGTGGCTTGCGGAGTATGGATGTAGATGTAGATGTAGATGAACATCGCTATAATCAATAATTTGAAGTATAAGTGTTTATACAAGATTATTTTTCATGTTAAGAGGGGAGAGCTTTTTGTAAGGCATGGAGAGAGAGAAGCTGATGCCTTCTTGTACATTGTCTTTTAATATTACCACATAAATAAACGATACACAAGATGTTCATTTTCCTACATTGCGATAATATGTATGTATTTATATTCTGTTTCCTGAAAACGGCGTTGTGTGAAATGCTTTAATGTATATGGTGCTATTAAGAAAAAAGTGTGATAGAAAAAAAAACTTTCAAAAAACTATTAATAACTGAAGGCCTATAAAAAGACCCAAGGAAATAACAGACAAATACTAAAATTACACCAGCAGAATATTTTTACTGGGTTTTCCTAGAATTTCAGTCGTCCAATTTTTGTTTCACAAATTGTCACTGCCGTCCAATTCCCTGTTTAACCAACATGGAATATTAGCGCATGCTGTAACTTTCACAGCTGCGTATTATCACCACTAGGAACACTGAAAGAACTCTCTGGTCGTGGGCTTCTCCATCGTTCTGGTACGAGAGCCGACTGCTCTTTCGTGTTTCTCCCCGCCCTACACGTTTTTCACTCCCGCTTCGGTACTTCTGAGACGCCTAACATAGCAAGCAGCCATACCAGAACCGTGCAAACGCAGAACATCTCCGCTTGAGCTCTGTGTACACATTGCGAGGGGAAATGAGTAATGAAGAATGTTCTGTGTCAATAATATCCACATTTCCTCCTCCTGCACAAGGACTACGAAGTAAGATGAACGAAAGTAGAGGTGAGAATAAAGCTTTTTGTTTTAAATCAAGACGAAGATGTGTCTAAGGATAACCAGGAAATGAGAAATGTTTACTTCTGGACATTATAAGCGCTTATACAGCTACCATATTCTTTCCACTTTGCATGAACTAATACTATTTGCGAATTTTTCATATTTGTCAACAGATACTTTTGGTTTTATTGTAAGTATTTAAAATTAGTCTGCGCAATTACAAGAAAATGGATTTTACAACAGCGTACCCGTTTCGTTTTGTTCATGCAAAACATCGTCATTGCACTGCAATGAAACGTAAGCATTTTCCAGTAGTTTCCCAGATAGATTTTAAATAGCTTAGTTTATTTATTTAATCGCATGACTAGGGCCTCCCGTCGGGCGGACTGTTCTTCGGGTGGCGGTCTTTCAATCTGACGCCACTTCGGCGACTTGCAGTCGATGAGGATGATAGGATGATGATGAGGACAGCACGACAACCAGTCCCTGGGCGGAGAAAATTCCCCGACCCAGCCGGGAATCGAACGCGAGTCCAGAGGATTAACAATCCGTCACACTGACCTTTTTTTTCGTTACTGTTCGTTGCGTTTGGTCTGGGCGGACGTCATAAGACATCCGTTCAAGTTGATCGTTGGTTCCTTTACTCAGAATTTTTTATTACAGAGGGCGAGCAGCCCTCTGACCGAACACGCTGACCTACCGTGAAAACTGTGTGCCGGACCGAGACTCGAACTCGGGACCTTTGCCTTTCGCGGGCAAGTGCTCTACCAACTGAGCTACCCAAGCACACCATTCGGCTACCGGGGCCGGACATAGGTTTAGTTATTGTGAAGCGACTACGGCCACACAAGTGAAGTATGTAAAGAAAGTTTTGCGCCTGTAGGAGAAATGAGGCTGATATTCAATTGAACCAGTCAGTAAATATAATTCTTCTGTTGTCATCGCACGTTTATACTTGTTACAAAGTACTACACGTTTAGAAATGTAAACACTGTCTTACTTCGTTGGTATAGAAAACTTCGTAGAAGGGTAATAGACCCCTAGCAACCAGCGACGTCTTGGAAACATACCTGTTTCTCACTTACAACGATACATATAATAGCTATTGTCACTACATCTTACCAACAAGCAATGCCAGAGTTTGCGCATATCCTGTCTTCAATTCTGGCATTACATTTCCGACAGAGTAAAATGAAAATGATTTACTGAATTGTTAGCGTCCATTGTTACAGGTAGCAAGTGATTTTATAGTTTTGCAAGTCAGTAATGCAGCTTTCGTAACGTATCATTTGCTGACTAAAAAATTACGTGCATAAATTATATTATTGATTAAATTTATAGTAAACAAAGTGAGTACAGTGTGCTGTTTTCTGGAATTGAATTGAACTGTACCGTGCTGCAGATTCAATCGTTAAATAATCCGGCTAACTTGTGGAGACAATACTACAAATATCTTTTATGATACTTCTATCGTCGCAGGATCATAGGACATTAGTAGTGCAGAGGCCATGACAACAGATTCTACTAATATGGCAACATGAGCAAAGGAGATGGGTTACTAACAATGGCTGATTTCTACTATTAATGCTTACTACAAATGGTTTACTAAGATTTATATTTCACATTATGTTTATTCCATATCTTGTACAGTTTCTCAAAAGATATGAGACTTCAGTGCTAAGTCGATAATCCAGCGCAATATAAATATATTAATACTTTAAAGTGTGCTATAATCGGCAGCAGCAAAAATTTGCCTCCTGTTCCCTAACACATCTCGACAGGAATAGCGGCGACAGGAACAGAGAAAAACTCACATCGAATAAATCAAGTCCTAGGCGACAAATTCACATCAGCATTTCACATTATTTTCGTACAGAGATAATTTCTTTAATTACAATTACAATACAACATTACCATTACAACACAAGTTACAATGAGATCCGTGGAAGAGGCCACTTCTTACTGTTCAGTGCTATAAGG
The DNA here is from genome assembly GCF_023897955.1 of Schistocerca gregaria. NCBI lineage: Eukaryota > Metazoa > Arthropoda > Insecta > Orthoptera > Acrididae > Schistocerca > Schistocerca gregaria. The sequence goes on from NC_064923.1 coordinate 199,930,959, forward strand.
CTTTTGGATAAAGCAAGAAAATAATGATTGCTTCCGCACATACCTAGGTACTGTAATGTGCCATGTACTTCCTTAGTAAAACCTGTTTCCTAGGAGGTGGTAAATATCATTCCCTCTGCGTTGGAATTTTGTATTAAACTCCGCGCTGTGGCCCAACAATTGTCTCAAATCTCATTGGAGAAATCCAACAGTAGTTTATTTGTACCTCTATCAAAAACAAATTCAGGAAGTTTGAAAAATCATAAGAAATGGACTGATTCTTTGCACTGATTTGTGAGGGAGGCTCACATGGCTAGCTGGTGATTCTGTCACAGACCAACACGAGGTTTTAATCTGCCAGAAACATTCAGATCCTTCAGAGACAACCGGTTTCTTCTTCCAAATGATTGCTGATTTAGGTTACTTGTTTTTTTCTGCAAATTCTTACATAAATTCAGTAGAGCAATGAACAACAACGCATTTCTATTTTATTTTTCAGTTTCGACATCTGAATTTAAGTTTTGTAAGGACTAAGGCATAGTAAAGTCCGCTAAAGTTGTCCAAAATACTTCGCAATTACTAATAGCAAATCTGAAAGCTAGTCTCTTACTTCCCATCCGGTACTAAAGAGTAATTCTATCTAGACGCCTAGAACAAAACAGGAGAAATCATGCTAATACCGAACACCTTGTTAACGGCCTCACCTCAACGGAGGAAGAGTCCAGAAGTTTCTAAACGTGTGCCATATTCAGCTGAATCCACTCATTCATGATTAGATCCCGTACAGCGAGCAGCTTGGGGGGATTTAGAGTGTTATGTTTAAATCTCTGTTCCGAATAGTTGCAGTATTTTCTGTTTGATTAATATCGGGTACCTGAATCTTTTTCACATGCAGAAGGCATTACTTTGCAGCACGACGTAGTAAATATCATTTACCTCTCGTCGTTTTAAAAATAATCGTGTACAAAGAAAATACTTTTTCATTCTAAACTTCAATTAGACGCTGATGTTCATTATGATGTTGGTGGTGGTGATGGTGGTGGTGGTAGTGGTGATGGCGGTGTGAGTGAGGGGGGAGGGGGGAGAGGGGAGGGGTTTAGTAGATAATTTCTGATTACACTCAGAGAGACCGGGAACCAATGGTCTAGAATCTGTATTGAAGGACCATGTGTGCCGCTGTGAGAAATGGACTTCTACGAGGTGGCCATCTCCAGACGTCCATTGCATGCAGTCTCCTTCGTAATGTTAACTGAAAAACTGAGCTGGATCTCTAATTTCTGACAACAGCGATTCCTGTTTGGTATGCAACCGGTTGTCATTGAAAAGGCGTGATACCCGACTGAGGTCCCTGTCAGTTAGGCTCTTACTATAGCCGTTGTCGTCACACCGTAGTACATAGCTTCGAGTGGTACATCATTCCATGTAGACACGTCAGGCAGTCCACGTTGACACAGCAGCAAGTCGGGCAACTTCTTTCAGGATACAATCACGCGCTTGTCCAAACATGCTAGCCTCTTTCTGCAATTCTGCGACCTACCACGTGGAATACGCTGATTTCATACAGCCGACAGCCACATCCACATCACTTCACTGTGTCACTGGTGAAGGGTCATACAGCTGCCTGGTAGCACGTTTACTTCCAGGGCACCCAAGCGGCTAGTGATTTATAAAGGAGATTACTACAATGAGATGAAAGTCGTCGGATACCTCCAAATGTCGTGTCGGACCTGCGTGTTCCCGGTGTAGTGAAGCATCTCGACGTGGCATGAACTCAAAAAGTCGCTGGAAATCCCTGCATAAATATTGAGCCATGCTGCCTCTACAACCGTCTATAACTTCGAAAATATTGCTGGTGCTCTCGTTTACCTTCAATAAATGGTCGATGGGATTCATGACGGGTGATGTGGTTGTTCAATTATTCACTCGAATTGTGCGGAATGCTCTTCAAACCAATCGCAAGCCGATGACATTGCGAATTGTCATCCATAAAAAAAAACATCGTCGTTTCGCTGCAAATGGTCCAGTAGCCGAACATAACGATTTCCAGTCAATGGTCAGTTCACTTGGATCAGAAGCCCCAGTCCATTCCATATAAACACAGGCCACACCTTACTCCTAGCTGATTAACGCGAAATTTCGCTGCACTACCCTAATGGATGCGCTTGTCGCACGTCCCACATTGATTTCTGCGGTTATTTCACGCAGTTTTGCTTTTCTGTGAGCACTGCTCACAGTGTTTAAGTGAAAGCCGTCGGCCGCTGTGTTGTCCGTGGTTAGGGGTAACGCCTGAAATTTGGTATTCTCGGCAAACTCTTGACATTGTATATCTCGGAATACTGATGTACCTAACAGTTTCCGAAACGGAATGTCCCACGCGTCTAGCTCTAACCACCATTCCGCGCTCGAAGTGTGTAAATTCCCGTCTTACGGCTATAATAACGTCGGAAACCTTTTTAGATGACTCACGTGGGTACAAATGACAGCTCCACCAATTCTTTTACACCGTGTGTACGTGATACTACCGCCATCTCTGTATGAGCATAACGCTATCTCTTGACTTCAGTCACCTCGTTGTAATATTGTATCGGTGAGATTATGCATTACGTTTGAGCTCAGTAGTTTTTTTAATTATGTATTTTTAATGTGGACAGAAGTTTAACAAGCTAATTGAAAATACAGTCTTAATCTTTGAGTTAACTCGGCCACAATGTGGAAATCGATGTAAACGTGTAGCAGTAAATAGCAGCGCCAAGTTGATTGCACTCGCCTCGACAGCAAGGGTTGTAGCGGCGTTTTACGCCGTGTTTTGTTTTAAGCATTCCGTGCGTCGTTGATCCGAATCTCTAACATCCCACCGGTGTGGGGGCGAGGGCGGGCGATTGCGTGTGAGGTATGCGTGGGTCAGACGTGGCAACGCCGCCCCCGCCACCCCCGCTTATCTGTAGCTGAGGCGGCCGGGGTGGGTCGGCAGGTCGCCACCCTCACCTTAATGACAGGCGCGGCCAGGTCCAAGCCGACATCCATCGCTCATTCGGATCGACACCGGATCAGACTTCCCCCTCAGGGCCATAAGGTGACCGGGAATCGCTTCAGCGACCACTTACTCCAAAAACTGGTAACACACTACGGGAAATTTCCTGTCCACCATGTGTAACATGATGGTGCATGTTTCGCAACAGTCTGTGTACCCCCACGATGATTAATTCACAATCCCTGGAAAATGGCCTTGATGGGAGAAGTTGATCGAAAATAAGTCAGTTGTTTCCGAGGCACTGCTGGGAACTGAAAGTGAGCAAATATATGACCTGGAAATGCCATTTTTGTACGAAACAGTGAAGAAAATGACTCTAAACACTGTGATGTGAACCGAGAAGAAACACGTAATAATACGCGCGCTTCAGGAAGGCACTCGGCGCGCTGGGTCTGGGGACTAGCAGAGACGTTGAAAAACCGATATTCACTTGTTTCACTCTTATCCCAGCCTACAGTACAGTGTCCGATGGCACTGTTGTCGCTATCCTGTTTTATCCTCGCTGTTTTGCTTCTTGTGTCATTGACGGTGCATCTGCTTTCGTATACAAAACTAGACCCGTTGTCTGCAAAGGACACCAGACTGGGCTCACATTCCATTCAGTCCCTTTTTGACGAATCTGGCATGTTAGTTGAAGATGGCAAAACGAAAGCTGAAGTTTTAAATTCCACGTTCAAGAAATCGTTCGCACAGGAAATCGTACAAACATGCCGTCATTTCGGCCATCGGAAGGACTCCCTTATGGACGACATAGTAATAAGCATCCAAGCGATAGAGGAAGAACTGAAAGATTTGAAAGCTAATAAATCGCCACCCTTAAGGTACAAGGTGTGTAAATATGTGATTGTTGTGATTAATTCATCAAAATAATATAAATCTTAATCAGGTAGGTAAAGTAATTGCAAATGCCAATGCTATATGTCTTATGGCTTGTGATGAAAAAATACTGAAAAAATCCTATCAAATCATTAAATAGTATGATAATAAAAATTGAAATACAGATGAACGTTGGTCCATTAAATGATTTTGGTCCAAATAAGGCTTTAAACTTATTATGTAAGGTTAAATTTAAGGGAATCCCACTTCGGTTTTGCAGAGAATACTCTACGGCTTTAGCCTCTTACCTATCGTGCATTTATCATGTATCCATCGCCCAGCACAAAATCCCAAGCGACTGGAGAAAAGCGCAGGTGACCTGACTATATGTATAAGAAGGGTAAAAGAACGGACCCGCAAAATTACAGATCAATAACTTCGGTTTGCTGCAGAATCCTTGAACATATTGTCAGATCGAATGTAATAAACTTTCTTAAGATTGAGAAGCTTATATCCGAGAATCAGAATGGTTTTAGAAAGCACTGCTCGTGCGAAACACAACTTGCCCTTTTCTCACATGATGGATGAAGGGTGAAATGCAGATGCGCATTTCTAGATATCCGGAAGACGTTTGACAAAGTTCCTTATGGCAGGTTTTTAACGAAGGTAGGAGCATATGGAATAAGTTCACAGTTACGTTAGGCGATCGAGGACTTCATAAGAAATAGAACCCATTGTGTTGTCCTCGACGGCAAGTTTTCATCAGAGATAAGGGTATCGTCAGGAGTGCCACGGGGAAGTGTGAGAGGATAGAGGATACTTTTGATCACACAGTGTATAACACAGTTTATAACTGTGATAATTGCCTTACTTTGTTAAACCTTTAGCATAAGTTTATACCTTTTAAGGAGTAGATTATGACAGCATTTCAGATTTTTAAATTCGTTCAGTAATTCTATGAAATACTGAAAATCAAACTTCTGTGTGCCTCTGGAAGCCGTTCGATAGCGAACCTGCAATCGAAACCGTGCACCATGAATCGTGAACCGAGTTGACTGTTTAGTAATGTAGATACTGTCTGTAAAGACACCGAATCTTGTACCGTGATCAATCTACTAAGTACATATACCGCAGCCTACATTAGAAGAGAAGTACCGTAACGTAATAATTTTCCGTCTCATTAGACTGTTGACAATAATTCATGCGCCTACCGAGAAAAGGAAGAAACAGAACCCTTTAAAATAAGACAGGCGCTTGTGAGCGACAGCGTACGCACCCGCAGCAGAAGTTTACACAGCCAGGAGTGGCTCTTCAGATGTTTCAAGTTCTGATAACGCGTGTTTTGACAGCGTTAGGGCCAAACAGCTTTAGGCGGGAAGTGTTACGTTCTCCCAGCCCGGCTGTGTCGAGAGTGTTTGGTGTGGAGGTGTAATGGAGCAACTGTTCGTGAACGAAGAGTCGGTAAACACCGGAGCAGGCAGTTTGACTTTCTGCCTGCTGGTGTAATTCGTTCTGCATGAGAGATTATGTCTACTGTATCACGAGAGAACTGCCAATTATATAATACTCACCTTCTGAGTCTCATTTCCCTAACGATATTTGTTATTTCGATTTGGGTCTCCTACCAGCCTTATGAATAGTTGATGGCTATTTCAGTATTTTTAAAGTCGTGTCGGAAACAATATTACATCTGCTAAGTGAATCTTTGTCTCAGGTTTGAACGTGCTTATGAACTTTTTAGGAATGTCAGATAAGAACCAATTTAGAAGCAGATTTGGTCTTACATGTTTTAAGCTTGAGACAGAGCTGTCATTACGTAAATCGTGCTGGACTAGATATATGAATGCTAAGTTGATGTTATGTGATGCAACGATCTTTCAGGTGGGAGCGTGTTTTACACTAAAAAGATTCACTTAGCATTAAGTCTTTCAATAAAATAAGTTACACCTGTGGAACACAGCCTACCGATTTTTTGTTTTTCGTTCGTTTAGTTTCTTCATTTGTGCCGGCCGGTGTGACCGAGCGGTTCTAGACGCTTCACTCTGGAACCGCGCGACCGCTACTGCCGCGATTCTAATCCTGCCGCGGGCATGGATGTGTGTGATGTCCTTAGGTTAGTTAGATTTAAGTAGTTCTAAGTTCTGGGGGACTGATGACCTCAGATGTTAAGTACCATGGTGCTCAGAGCCATTTAAACCGTTTTCTTCATTTGTGGGTTCGTAGTCTCGACGAAATTTCTGAATGTTAAAAGCTTTTCAAATGTAGGATGTAGGTTGTCAAGTTTTTTAGAAAATAGATAATTTTTTTGCATTATGTGTCACATTAATGACCAGTTTGCGCCTACATATCCGTCTGTGAAATCGTCTATCACATGTAAATGTGTATCATTAATTATTTTGAAATACAATAAATATTTTCACCAGTGAAACTGTAGACATTTGAAAATAGTCACAGGCCAAAATTGGGCGGTAATATGTATTGCTACAAAGTTCATCCGCATAAAAAAATGGAGAGCCTACGGTGGGAATTTTAAAATGATTTAAACATTCAGATAGGATTTCATTCGACGACACTCTTCTTCTTTCCGTTCTTCTGTCAAAGTAACTTGTGTATTAGTTTTTTATTTTATGTGAAGCTGAATTTCGAGTATTTAGTTTTTTATTGTGTTGTCGTTGAGCTCACCAGTCCGAATTGTGGTTTTACATAACTCTCCATGGTACTCTTTTTCTTTTGCAAGCTTCTCCTGCGTAACTACTCCAGATGACGCTGCCTTGGTCTCCTTTCACAATTTTTGTTTCTCAGATTTCCCACCGTTACTAAATTGACAATTCTTTGTTGTGTCCTGTTGACCGACCTTTTTTTAATTAGAGTTGTTTTTAATATTCTATTCCATTCAGTACCTCGCCGTTAGTTACACGATGTACACATTCGATCTTCAGCATTTTTCCGTATCACCACATTTCAAAAGCTTCTATTCACTTCTTGCTGTAACTATTTATGTCGAAATTTCACTTTCAAATGGTTCAAATGGCTCTGAGCACTATGGGACTTAACTGCTGAGGTCATCAGTCCCCTAGAACCTAAGGACGTCACACACATCCATGCCGGAGGCAGGATTCGAACCTGCGACCGTAGCGGTCGCAGACTGTAGCGCCTTGAACAGCTCGGCCACACCGGCCGGCCATTTCACTTTCATTCAAGACTACATTTCACGCAAATACTACTGCTAAATACTGGCAGATTGTTTCGGTTATCGGTAACAGTTAACATTCTATTGTCAAACAATATCAAGCACGTTTGTGTTGTTGCTGTTGTCCTCAGTCCGAAGACTGGTTTGGTGCAGCTCTTCACGCTGGTCTATTTTGTGTAACATCTGCCACGTGCAAGCTTGTCCTCATCTTCGTGTAACTACTGCAATCTACATACCCCCTCTACAGTCCTCTCCCCCCGCCACGCTCTCTCTCTCTCTCTCTCTCTCTCTCTCTCTCTCTCTCTCTCTCTCTTCCCTCCATATCAAATAAGCAATTCTTTCATGCTTGAGTATAAAAATGGAAATGAGCGTATGGCATCGTTGGCTGGGTGGCCCCTGTCTAGGCAAGTTCGGCCGCCGAGTGCAAGAACTTATTTCAGTTGACGTCACACTGGGGGACATGCGCGCCGGCGATGAGGAGGAAATGATTATGAGGACAACACAACACCCAGTCCCCAAGAGCAGAAAATCTCCAACCCGGCCGGGAATTGAACCAGGGCCCATTTGCATGGGAGGCGAGCACGTTACCACCCAGCTAAGTAGGCGGACAAGCTTCAGTATGTGCCTACTAAACTGAACTTTTCTTTTGATCGATTTATGATACAAATTTATTTTCTCCCCAGTTTGATGCAGTACGTGGTCATCTGTTATTCGATATATGTAATCTTAAGCATTTTTCTGTAGCACTACATGTTGAAAGCTTCTGTTCTCATCTCATGTGAACTGCTTATCGGCCGTGTCTCACTTCCGTACAAGGCTACATTCCAGACAAATACTTTCAGAAAAAACTTTCTAACGCTTAAGTTTGTAACAGACGTTAAGAAATTTCTGTTTTTCAGAAATGCGTGTGTTGCTATTGCCAGACTGCATTTTATGTCATCTCTACTTCGGTGCCGCGCGGGTTAGCCGTGCGGTCTTGGGCGCCTTGCCGCGATTCGCGCGGCTCCCATATTGGCGCTCGAGTCCTCCTTTGGGCATGGGTGTGTGTGTATGTTGTCCTTAGAGTAAGTTACTTTAATTTAGGTTACGTAGCGTGTAAGCTTAGGGACTGATGACCTCAGAAGTTTGGTCCCATAGAACTGATCACAAAATCCAAAAAATCTACTTCGGTAATCACTTATTTTACTGCTGAAACATCGAAATTTTTAACCTAATTCCCTCACCATCGTGATTTAATCTGACTACGTTGCCTCATCTTACCACATTTCGTTTAGACGAGTTACATTTACAGCACAGTGGACTCGCATTCGGGAGAACGTCGTCAGTTCTAGTCCGGACATTCAGATTTAGATTTTCTGTGATTTTCCTAAGTCTCCCCAGGCAAACGTAGGTATGGTTCTTTTGAAACGGCACGGCGCATTTCCTTCCCTATTCTTGATAGAATCAGAGCTCATGCTCCGTTTCTAATAACCTCGATGTGTACGGGACGTTGGATCCTGCTCCCTCTTCTTCCTTCCATTCATGTTTGGGGTCAACTGAGAGTCTTTAAACCGAGCCTATTGACCATCCAGTCTTTAATGTCTCACACTCTACAAAACAACATTCACTTCGGCGCAAAGTGAAAGATTCATTTTGTAAAGATTATCGTAGACTGTGTCTAAGCCATGGCTCCGCAGCATCCTTTCTTCCGGGCTGTTTCTTAGTCCAGAAGGAGAACTTCCATGAAGTTTGGAAAGTAGCAAAACTGGCTGAAATGAAGCTGTGAGTGGTGGTCGTAATACCGTTGGCACATGGACCGTGCTGTCGAACGGCCAGTTGAACGTTCAGAGTTCAACGTGCTGATCAAGTATCAGAAACGATGTGACTTGTGCATACAGTATGTGTGCCTCAACGCGCTATACGCGATCTCAGTGAGCTCCAGTGGTATTTGATGCTGTGTCTAGCTCGCAAATCACACTGTTTATAAAATGGACGGGCGTAAAATCCTACGATAGATTTATTAAAACGCACATTTCCTCCCTCGTCCATATGCTAGTCATGTTGTTCTGTCTGTAGTACACATACATAAAGACTTCATCATGTGTGAACATGTTATAAAGCGAAAAGGAAAGCACCATGTCCAGTCAATAAGGACATCGGCATATGGAAGTTCCACTACTAATATTACGGTACAAATTTACAATAGTTCCTCACATAATATAAAAATATTTCATCGTTCACACTTTTTAGTAAAACATTAACGTTGTCCTTACTTGATGACTGTTGCCAGTCATCAGCAGAATCTTCACAATATGTGAAATTCAAAACTTGAAACAAGGAAATCAAGAATATGTTCAAGCTGCCTTGTAGATAAAACCAATCGAACAAGCTCACTCCTCAGAAAGGGCGCACTTATATTTACATGATGCCGAATATTACAGAATATTCTTCAGTTAAACTATTAATAAAGTATCAGAAACTACTAACAAACGTGAAGGTTAAAAGAAATCTTGGATCTAATTGGATGCAGACAGCACCACATAATGAATTACATTACTAATCTATACGCCTACTCATTACGCTACACCGAGCGTTGATGATTTACGACTTAGTTTCCATTTTACCATCTCCTTAAAGCTTTAAACACAAAAAGGGCTTCAGTCACAAAGGATGCAGGCCGAACACAGGAAGAACGTAGAGGCAGGAAACACCAGTATAACATTGTTAATTGTCGTAGCTGTGGTGGGAAAGTATCAGAGCTCCAAGCGCTAATAGAAAGCACTGATGATCAAATAGGTATAGGCACTGAAAGCTGGCTAAAGCCGCAGATAAGCTCAGCCGAAATTTTTGCGAAGGACCTAACGGTGTTCCGAAAGCATAGGCTGAACACGGGTGGCGGTGGCGTGTTTGTTGCTGTTAGAGGTAGTTTATCTTGTAGCAAAATTAAATTAGATGATTTCTTTGAGTTAGTATGGGCAGAGGTCATTGCTGGTAACCGGAATAAAATAATAATTGGACCCTTTTATCGACGTCCAAATTCAGATGATGCAATTGCTGAAAGTTTGAAAAAAAACTTTAGTTTGAATCCATACCTTTACATAAAACTTGAGTTTGATTTCCAACACATAGCCGACCCATACGATTATAGTTGGAGGTGACTTTAATTTACCCTCGTTACGATGGTGAAAGTACATGTTTAATTCCGGAGGTACGCATAAAACATCATCCGAAATTGTGCTAAACGCATTCTCTGAAAATTATTTCGAACAGTTAGTTCATGAGCCCACGTGAATAGTAAAAATTTGTGAAAACACACTTGATCTCTTAGCAACAAATAATCCTGCGTCAATAACGAGCATCAAAACGGATACAGGGATCAGTGAAGACAGGGTAGTCGTAGCGAGACTGAATATTGTAACCCCCCAAATCCTCCAAAATTATAAGAAAGATATAGGTATTCAAAAAATCAGATAAAAATTCACTTGACGCCTTCCTGAGAGATACTCTCCACTCCTTCCAAATTAACAATATAAGAGTAGACCAGATGTGGCTTGAATTCAAAGAAATAGTATCGGCAGCAATTGAGAGATTTATACCAAATAAATAAACAAACGACGGAGCTGATCCTCCTTGGTACACAAAATGGGTCAGAACACTGTTGCAGAAACAACGAAGCAAACATGCCAAATGTAAACAGATGCAGAATCCCCAAGATTGGCGATCTTATACAGAAGCTCGAGATTGAGCGCGGCTTCAATGCGAGATGCTTCTAATAGTTTCCACAATGAAACTTTGTCTCGAAACCTGGCAGAAAATACAGAAAAATTCCGGGCGTATGTAAAGAATGCTAGCGGCAAGACACAATCAGTGCCTTCTCTGCGCGAAAGCAATGGAGATACTTTCGATGACAGCGCTGCTAAAGCAGAGTTTCTAAACAAAGCTTTCCGAAATGCCTTCACAAAAGAAGACGAAGTAAATATTCCAGAATTCGAATCAAGAACAGCTTTCAACATGAGTAACGTAGAAGTAAATATCCTCGGAGTAGTAAAACAACTTAAATCACTTAATAAAAGTAAGTCTTCTGGTCCAGGCTGTGTATCAATTAGGTTCCTTTCAGAGTATGATGATGCAATAGCTCCCTGCTTAACAATCACATAGAACCGTTCACTCGACGGAAGATCCGTACCCAAAGACTGGAAAGTTGCGCGGGTCAGACCAATATTCAAGAAAGTTGGTAGGAGTAATCCACTAAATTACAAGCCCATATCATTAACGTCGATATGATGCAGGATTTTGGAATATATACTGTGTTCGAACATCATGAATTACCTCGAAGAAAACATCGTTCTTGTGAAACACAACTTGGCCTTTACTCGCATGAAGTGTTGAGTTCTATTGGCAAGGAATTTCAGACTGATGCCGTATTTCTGGATTTCCGGTAGGCTTTAGACACTGTATCACGCAAGCGGCTTGTAGTGAAACTGCGTGGTTATGGAATACCGCTTCAGTGACTGGCTTCGTAACTTCCTGTCAGAGAGGTTACAGTTCGTAATAATTGATGGAAAGTCATCGAGTAAAACAGACGTGATTGCTGGCGGTTACCAAGGTAGTGTTACAGGCCCTTTGCTGTTCCTTATTTATGTGAGCGATTTGCGAGATAATCTGAGCAGCCGTCTTTGGTTGTATTCAGATGACGCTGTCGTTTATGAACTAATAAAGTTATTAGAAGATCAAAATAAATTGCAAAAGGATTTAAAACAGATATCTGAATGATGCGAAAATTGGCAACTGACTCTAAATAACGAAAAGTGTGAGGTCATCCACATGAGTGGTAAAAGGAATCCGTAAAACTTCGGTTACACTATAGATCAGTCAAATTTAAAGGCCGTTAATTCAACTAAATACCAAGGAATTACGCCGGCCGGAGTGGCCGAGCGATTCTAGGCGCTTCAGTCTGGAACCGCGCGAGAGCTACGGTCGCAGGTTCGAATCCTACCTCGTGCATGGATGCGGGTGTCGTCCATAAGTTAGTTAGGTTTAAGTAGTTCTAAGTTCTAGGGAACTGATGACCTCAGATGTTAAGTCTCATGGTGCTCAGAGCCATTTGAACCACCAACCAAGGAATTACAATCACGAACAACTTAAATTGGAAGGAACACACAGAAAATGTTATGGGGATGGCTAACGAAAGACTGCTTTTTATTGGCAGGACACTTCAAAAATGCAACAGATCTACGAAGGAGACCGCCTACACTACATTTGTCCGTCCTCTTTTCGAATACTGTTGCGCTGTGTGGGATCCTCACCACAGAGGATTGACGGAATACATCGAAAAAGTTCAAAGAAGGACAGTATTATATATGGGAGAGAGTGTCGCTGAAATGATACGGGAATTGTGGCGGACATCATTAAAACAAAGGCGGTTTTCATTGCGGCGGAATCTTCTCACGGAATTTTAATCTCCAACTTTCTCCTCCGAGTGCGAAAATATTTTGTTGACACCGACCTACATAGGGAGAAACGATCACCATGATATAATAAGAGAAATCAGAGCTCGTAAGGAACGATATAGGTGTTCGTTCTTTCCGCGCGCTATACGAACCGGCCGCTGTGGTTGAGCGGTTCTAGGTGCTTCAGTCTGCAACTACGCGACCGCTACGGTCTCAGGTTCGAATCCTGCCTCGGGCATGGATGTGTGTGATGTCCTTAGGTTAGTTAGGTTTAAGTAGTTCTGAGTTCTAGGGGACCGATGACCTCAGATGTTAAGTCCCATTGTGCTCAGAGCTATTTTTGTGCTATACGAGTTTGGAGAATTGTGAAGGTGGTTCGATGATCCCTCTGCCAGGCACTTGAATGTGATTTGCAGAGTATTTGTAGTAGATATGTTATTAACTGAAATTTAATTGTAACAAGTTTTACCAATAATAATGCGTTTTGGTGGACCCTCAATACATCTATAATACGCAACGTAAGGTAATCCTTTAAGCATCAGTTTTACGTTCCCCGTCATTTTATTACAAATAAGCATACAGTTAGTGACGGATTTTCGAGATATCAGCAATTTTATGATGCTTAGAAACGGCATGTAAGCATATGGATTCAAATGAAAGCCAAAATGGCATCTCGCGACTCTGTACCTAGGAGAGACGGCATTATCTGACGTAGGTGGCGTTCTTCAGTCTCATAGGCCTGCGTTCAATTGCACGTTCAGAATATATGGCGAGCTAGATATTGCCCCGCAAGTACGGAAAGACGCCCTAACTTGCCTTTCCCATGATATGACGTCAGAAACTCGGCACACTGAACCTCAGCGTGAGCCGGTGGTTTATGGCGCGTCCGGCTAGCGTGGTCCGTGAGCACTTGTCAGGTCTTCCCGCATTTTTCTAACCACGTGATCTCTGTACGTAACGGCATCTATGGGAGAGTTTCGTTTGCGTCCGTCAGACAGTGTGTGTGTGGGACGGGTGGGCGTGGCTGTCGCAGGAGTGACTGTGCTGTTGTGAGAACAGGCAGCAGGACTGGCGCCACTTAAGCCGCGGCGTCTGTTAATGAGGCGCCAGCGCTTAGGCGCGATTAGCATAATGGCCGGCTACCCGCTGCTGGCTTCCCGGCGCTAGCTGCACCCACTGCTGCCGCTGCCACTGCTACTGCGATACGCTTTTTAGTCGGACGCGCCAGCGGCTTAACCCGTCTTCGGGACAAACGAGATCATCAGGACACAAAGTTTCAGATCGTATCGTAAGCTATCTATGAAAATATTGTCTGCTGCTGTCTGTTTATAAAGTACAGTTGTTTGACATTCGTGTTCCAATAACAACAGATTGCGACACTATGTTCACATTCAGAGATACAAACCAGCAGCATTTCTTTATTTATTTGTCGAACTTAGGTGTGTCTTTTGCGACGCCTGCGAAATCCGCTGGGCAGAACACGTATTATGATTGTGGAAAAGGCCAAGGGTTGAAGTCAGTTTCTGCTTCTGATTGTCATTTACTGTAATTCAGCAATTCTTTCACGGCTGAAGGCCTCCAACAAGAAATCTTAACAGGGTAAAAATCCAATTAAGATAGCAATAAAATATTTTAAAGAAAAAAAAACATATGCAAGGCGCAATACCAACGGCTGAGGGCCACAATGAAACTGCAAAATTTCAAAATACATTACCATGATCTTCAAAGGCAGAAGACCGCAGTGTTTAAGCTTGAAAGACAGATTTAAAAATTAATTTTGCAAAATTTTAAGAAACAAACAATAACCATAAGCCTAAAATTTAAAATAGCCGACAACAGATAATTAAACACCGGTGGCACTCAGAAGCCTCCAGGGAGGTCGGTCTGCCATCGTTCACTTAGGTGAGACAGGTGGTGAGCCCAACTATGCTTGATCCGTCGAAACCCAACCAGGGAACAGCCACGGACCGACCGACACAACGACTTGCTTCTCGTCAATCGGTACATGAGAACCCAAACCGACAAATGTGATAATCCACAATGGAGTACGTATTAGCTGTCAACATTACACACCATATTGGACAGCGACAACAGGTGAGGAAAGGACGCTGTCTGAAATGTGATTGGCCTGGACAGGTATCCGGAACACTAACGGCCACTAGGCAGAAAATTCCGGTGGTACACTTGAATTTGAAACACAGTAATAGTTAACTCGCTCAAAAGAACACTGCCTGAAATTACGTCAGTGCCCAGGGCAGGTAACCAGAATACAAACAGCCACAAGACAGAAAATTACACTGGTGCACTCAAATCGCAGTCGACCAAAATAGTTAATTGCACCACATGGCGGCTAAATCTCACCAGTAGAACCACACGGTGTTGCTCACCGGAAAACCTCCCCATCAGCAAACCACCGAAGCGAACCACCACAACATGAATAGACGTGGTTTTTTGAAACCACTACTCAACTTTGACGCCCTGAGTCGGCGAACCACGAAGCTCGTAGCGATCGGACAGCTCCACACACGCCGGCCGCTGTGGCCGAGCGGTTCTAGGCGCTACAGTCTGGAACCGCGCAACCACTACGGTCGCAGGTTCGAATCCTGCCTCGGGCGTGGATGTGTGTGATGTTCTTAGGTTAGTTAGGTTTAAGTAGTTCTAAGTCTAGGGGACTGATGACCTCAGCAGTTAAGTCCCATAGTGCTCAGAGCCGTTTGAACCATTTGAGCTCCACACACGCTCCGACACTGCGCAGGGGCTGCCAGCGGCCCCAGCCGACTGCACTGCGCGGAGATAACTTCCCTCGTCTGCAACAACCGACTGACTCCCTCCAGACCGCCGGCCGGAATGGCCGTGCGGTTCTAGGCGCTACAGTCTGGAACCGAGTGACCGCTACGGTCGCAGGTTCGAATCCTGCCTCGAGCATGGATGTGTGTGATGTCCTTAGGTTAGTTAGGTTTAAGTAGTTCTCAGTTCTAGCTAGGCGACTGATGACCTCAGAAGTTAAGTCGCATAGTGCTCAGAGCCATTCCCTCCAGACTCCTATGCCGGAAACTGTATTAAGATGGTGCACGGCTCAAATATCGATACACATCACTACTGCCACACGTAGAAGAAAGAAGAACCACGACGTAGCTGCATCAAGGGCAGGAAACCAAACACAGATAGACAGCGAAGTTCAGGAAAACGCATAGTTGGGAGAGAGCACGGTTCACCTTTCTATTAGTGCTATTAATGCACCAGCAGAAGTTTTATTTTTTTAAATTTGCTTTCCAAATCGGAAAATCTGTAGCTCTTGCCTTATTTCTGTTTTGTACTCTGACGGAATAACAAGGTTGCGCCCACTGCAGATGAATTATCCGCATGGGACGGAAATAAATATGGTGTTCACAAAAGTTGGATCATTTCTTCAAGCGACAGAGCTTCACGAACAGAGCAAGTCAATAACGAGCTGTTCCCTCTCTGCCCCTTATGCAAGCAGTTATTCGGCTTGTTATTGATTGACAGAAATGGAAATGAGCGTGGGCCGGGAGTCTCCCATTCAGGGAAGTTCGACCGCCGACGGCAAGCAATTATTGCATTCGACGCCACATTGTGTGACTTGCGCGTACGAGATGGGGATGAAATGATGACGAGGACAACAACATCCAGTCCCTGAGCGGAGAAAATCTCCTGCCCCAGCCGGAAATCAAACCCGGGCCCCGTGGTGTGGCATTTCGCCGCGCTGACCACTCAGCTAACGAGGGCGGACATT
The DNA here is from genome assembly GCF_023897955.1 of Schistocerca gregaria. NCBI lineage: Eukaryota > Metazoa > Arthropoda > Insecta > Orthoptera > Acrididae > Schistocerca > Schistocerca gregaria. The sequence goes on from NC_064923.1 coordinate 199,947,158, forward strand.
GATTAACAGAGGTGTTGTGTGTTCTCATGAGGGACATCGTGACAAACTCAGTCCAACCGGCGAGTTAGATCGTCAGAATTCCGAGCTGGTTGACAGGCACTGGCCTTGGAGAACTTTCTGCCCAGGTTAGGGTTTTGCAGACAGAAAGTGGAACAATAGAAACTCTCGATGTGTGCGGACGGGCATTATCTTGCTGAAATGTAAGCCCGGAATGCCTCCCCGCACACAGTGAGGGTTTTTCCTGCTCCATTTGCCAAATCCTACATTGGCCAGAAAGGCCGCTTATCTCTCGTTTGGAGCATTACGGGCAACCAGCTCGGGATGTTGACGGTATAACGCGCCAGTTGGACTGAATTTGGCGGGATAAACTCTCGATGTGTGCGGACGGGCATTATCTTGCTGAAATGTAAGCCCGGAATGCCTCCCCGCACACAGTGAGGGTTTTTCCTGCTCCATTTGCCAAATCCTACATTGGCCAGAAAGGCCGCTTATCTCTCGTTTGGAGCATTACGGGCAACCAGCTCGGGATGTTGACGGTATAACGCGCCAGTTGGACTGAATTTGGCGGGATAAACTCTCGATGTGTGCGGACGGGCATTATCTTGCTGAAATGTAAGCCCGGAATGCCTCCCCGCACACAGTGAGGGTTTTTCCTGCTCCATTTGCCAAATCCTACATTGGCCAGAAAGGCCGCTTATCTCTCGTTTGGAGCATTACGGGCAACCAGCTCGGGATGTTGACGGTATAACGCGCCAGTTGGACTGAATTTGGCGGGATAAACTCTCGATGTGTGCGGACGGGCATTATCTTGCTGAAATGTAAGCCCGGAATGCCTCCCCGCACACAGTGAGGGTTTTTCCTGCTCCATTTGCCAAATCCTACATTGGCCAGAAAGGCCGCTTATCTCTCGTTTGGAGCATTACGGGCAACCAGCTCGGGATGTTGACGGTATAACGCGCCAGTTGGACTGAATTTGGCGGGATAAACTCTCGATGTGTGCGGACGGGCATTATCTTGCTGAAATGTAAGCCCGGAATGCCTCCCCGCACACAGTGAGGGTTTTTCCTGCTCCATTTGCCAAATCCTACATTGGCCAGAAAGGCCGCTTATCTCTCGTTTGGAGCATTACGGGCAACCAGCTCGGGATGTTGACGGTATAACGCGCCAGTTGGACTGAATTTGGCGGGATAAACTCTCGATGTGTGCGGACGGGCATTATCTTGCTGAAATGTAAGCCCGGAATGCCTCCCCGCACACAGTGAGGGTTTTTCCTGCTCCATTTGCCAAATCCTACATTGGCCAGAAAGGCCGCTTATCTCTCGTTTGGAGCATTACGGGCAACCAGCTCGGGATGTTGACGGTATAACGCGCCAGTTGGACTGAATTTGGCGGGATAAACTCTCGATGTGTGCGGACGGGCATTATCTTGCTGAAATGTAAGCCCGGAATGCCTCCCCGCACACAGTGAGGGTTTTTCCTGCTCCATTTGCCAAATCCTACATTGGCCAGAAAGGCCGCTTATCTCTCGTTTGGAGCATTACGGGCAACCAGCTCGGGATGTTGACGGTATAACGCGCCAGTTGGACTGAATTTGGCGGGATAAACTCTCGATGTGTGCGGACGGGCATTATCTTGCTGAAATGTAAGCCCGGAATGCCTCCCCGCACACAGTGAGGGTTTTTCCTGCTCCATTTGCCAAATCCTACATTGGCCAGAAAGGCCGCTTATCTCTCGTTTGGAGCATTACGGGCAACCAGCTCGGGATGTTGACGGTATAACGCGCCAGTTGGACTGAATTTGGCGGGATATACCCCAGGAGGACATCGAACAACTCTGCTTGAATAAGTGCCAAAGGAGGATCAACGCGGTATTGACTGGTTCATTTCGTGAGACACTATCCCTTGAATAAATCATCCAACCTCTCTGAGCACTATGTTTTATTTATCAAAGTTGCATCTGCTGAATTTTAATTATGAATGTAAGGACTTCATTTTATCTTCACTGTTCGGCATCGTTAGAGGAAGAACACTTCGGCGACTTCGGCGACTAGGAAACAAATGATTGTGATCCATCGTACGAGTTTTGCTTTGGAATGATATAAGGACTCTCGCCACCGCCACGTAACTTTTTGACGCTGCATTTCTGTCTTGTGAAGGTCTCTCCCGCTCGTAAAAAAAAAAAAAAAAAAAAAAAAAAAAAAAAAAAAAAAAAAAAACGTCAAAGAAATGGATACGCTGCCTTACACATCAATATTCCTAACGGTCATCTGCTTATTCTCAGCAAGCAATTTCTACATTCCCCTCCGAAAAAGAAACTTCTCTCATAAAATCAACTCTCTTATTTCACTTATCTAAATGCAAATGAACAAGTACACTCCGCGTTCCTAGATTTCAAAAGGCTTTCGACACTGTCACCCGATAACCTAGACAGGCCTATAGCACCCTGACAAATATGTAACGTGCTAATTTCTTTTTTAACAGAACTCGGTATAATGTACGTTATGTCGGACTGAGAATGTTAAACAGAAACGGAAGTAACATAGAGCGTGCCTGTTAACAGCACAATAAGACGGCTGATGTTCTGAATACATACAAACGATTTATTCTCATATGGTCAGCAGCACACCTCAAATGTTAACTAACAATGGTGTTATCTACCTGAAAATATGGTCACTGGATTATCGCTGCGAAGCGCAAAACGACGTAGAACTTATACAAATTACACTTAGCGTGCCCAATGCCAGTTGCCTTTAAATGCGGATTCATGTAAGATAATTTACGTAAAAAAGGTAGTCTATAATCACAACTTTACTGGTAAACGTCAATAGTGGTAAGGCGATGTTAAATGAGAGCGAACATGTGCAGTAGCATGATAAGCGAAAGGAGATGATTCTGGGAAAGGAAAAGTGAGTGTAAGCCGCTAGTGAAAAAAATTGCTAGCGTGCTATTCCAAATTTTTGACGCTTGAGACATGACGGTAGACATCGAACAAGCTAAGAGCGGAAGTCCTTAACATTGTTCCACGTCGCCGCAACCCATCCAAAAGTGTCACAGAGATTCGAGGCTCCTTCTAAAGAGGGCAAAGTTTTTCTCCGAAATCTTGTGCATGAACTATAACTAGTCTATATTCAAGGAAGAGCTATCATGTTCTTACGTATCGGCCGGGACTCGCCCGGGCTTCGCACGGGTAGCACTATCTACGGACTGACAAGTTGTCTGGCGTAGAAGTAATTTTGTCTACGGGCCACTGCATAATGATTAAAATTCAGAGAACACCCGCTTGGTAATTGAATACCAAGTCGAATGATTTAAACAGCAACCGCCAGGGGATTTCTCAGGTGGCACCCCTTGATTGACAAAAATCATCACAGTTCAGTGGCTTTTCATGAAATATTTATCAAATATATTCACAGACGCTCCTTGTGAATCAGTCTGTCTGTTTAGTGAAAACCGTATCAAAATCCTTACAGTAGGTCCTGATATTAAACACTCATAGACAGAAAAGCGCGTTGGGGGACTGTCATTTATAACATACAGTGAAGACTGTATTTGACGCAAGTCGTATGTACAGTAATTTTTCCTTAGATACGTATACTAGTGGAATTTGGAAGTTAATAATACTGGCTCAAAGTACCCCACCACATGCATCATACAGTGGCTGCTACAGCTGTTATTTGCTCCACAGTTTCAGAACTGCGAAAAGATACCGTTATAACTCTGTAGTGTTTAAATCCCGTAGTTTTGACTCATTACTGCCATGTGTTTATCACTGTAGCCCTGTCACATAAAGGGGGCCCAAAAGTCCGTCAACATTTGAAAACGCATTAATTCACGGAATAATGTAGGCAGAGAGGTAAAAGTTGACGCAAATGGATGAAGTGACATGGAGTTTTATTGAAACGAAAACTATGGCGATTGGTTGTGAAATATGTTGTGGACGGACGAAGCCAATATCACAGATGTAGAATTTGGAGTAACGAAAATCCTAGAACTGTCGTGTAAACCCGGTGCATGACGGGGAAGTCACGTTGCGACGTGGATTTACCAACGTGATCGGACACACTTACTTCGAAGAAACGTGGGTGATGATTTCCAGACTGTGGTTTAAATGGTTCATATGGCTCTGAGCACTATGGGACTTAACTTCTGAGGTCATCAGTCCCCTGGAACTTAGAACTACTTAAACCCAACTAACGTAAGGACATCACACACATCCATGCCCGAGGCAGGATTCGAACCTGCGACCGTAGCGGTCGCGCGGTTCCTGGATGTAGCGCCTAGAACCGTTCGGCCACCCCGGCCGGCTTCAGACTGTGATCGTGACCGGTGCGAGCTGCGCGCGTATGTTACGGAATCGAATCATCCCTGGATTGGCTGATAACACCTGCTGGAAATTACGATATTTATGCAGCATGGCGCTTCACACCATATTGCTACACGTATGAAAGATCTTCTGCACACTTTGGTGAGGATTACATGCTGAGCCGGCACTTTCCAGACCTCCCTGCGACTATTGATTGTGGGGTTTTCTCAGTTTGCGATAGTACGACCTCCTATTGCTAAGAGACAACAATATCTACTGACATGCTGTGCAGTACTGTTAAAAACACTGCCCCGTCGACTACAGATGTTTTTGATGAAGGTCGACATGTTGAGCATTTGTTATAAAGAACATCGTCTTTCCAAAAAAAATCGTTTGCTATGCTAATTAGTGCTTTTGTATCATACGAAGTGCCACCTGTTATACCTCTGTACCTACACTATTCTGTGAAGTATTGATTTTTCAAATGTTAACGAGCTTTGGGGCTGTGTCGACTGTGAATGGAGCAACTTACCACAAACATCTCACAGTGCAGTGAGATGTTGGTGCTTTAAAAAGCAAAGAAAAAGACGCGACGTTTCATATGTAGTAAGCAGTTGAATAAAGCCACGAATTTCATTACCTAATTTATCGGTACGTTTTCCGTGTCGCACCTCACAGGAACGGAGCGTCGCCTGCCTTCCGTTCCAGATACGGATCCTAGCCCGAGCCACAGCTGGGTGTGTGCCGGTATCTATCGCGGCCGGAGTCCGTATAAGGAGGCCGGAGGAGATATGGGGACCACCGCCCCCGCGGCGGCCTCTGTTTTACTGCCGAGTTCTAATGAACAGGGCGTGCCCCCACAGGCCTCGTCAGCTGGAGCACCACATTTTAAAATATACTCCAGCCGTCAGGTCCCGCCTGGAATTAAGTACGCCCTGCGTACTGGCTTCGATACAGCCTCGGCGATAAGTCGCTGCATTAAGGATGCAGGTGCCAGAAGCGTCCTGAGCGGAAGCATATAGCGTGCGGACGTCACACCAGAAGCTCTACTGGCTGATTATGTGTACACATAGAAGGGCAGGATCTTATCCGTTCTCTTCACAGCCCACTTTCGTTAGTGCTGTTGTCTTCTAGTAGCAGATGAAAGTGAAGAAGATAAGCAGGGTCTGTTGAATTGTATGAACAGTCTAACAAGTACAAATTATGGATTGAGAGTAAATCGGAGAAAATCGAAAGTAACGAGAAGTGACAGAAATTAGAACAGCGAGAAACTTAATAGGAGGAATGGGTGGGGTTGTTTGGGGGGAGGAGACCAGACAGCGAGGTCATCGGTCTCATCGGATTAGGGAAGAACAGGGAATTCAAGTCGGCCGTGCCCTTTCAAAGGAACCATCCCGGTATTTGCCTGGAGCGATTTAAGGAAATCACGGAAAACCTAAATCAGAATAGCCGGACACGGGATTGAACCGTCGTCCTCCCGAATGCGAGTCCAGCGTGCTAGCCACTGCGCCACCTAACTCGGTACAGGAATGGGGATCACGAAGTAGACGCAGTTGAGGAATTCTCTACCTAGGTAGCAAAATAACGCAAGATGGACGGAACAAGTACGAAATAAAAGTAAACCAGCATTGGCACACATAGATCTTCATTTGAGGAAGAAATTTCTGAGAATATACGGCTGCAACATGTATGATAGTCCAACATGAACTGTGGGAAAACCGGAACAGATGAGAATCGAAGCACTTGAGATGTGGTGCAAAAAATTAACGTTGAAAATTAGGTGGACTGGTAGGGTAAAAAATGGTTCAAATGACTCTGAGCACTATGGGACTTAACAGCTGTGGTCATAAGTCCCCTAGAACTTAGAACTACATAAACCTAACTAAACTAAGGACATCACACACATCCATGCCCGAGGCAGGATTCGAACCTGCGACCGTAGCAGTCGCGCGGTTCCGGACTGCGCGCCTAGAACCGCGAGACCACCGCGGCCGGCACTGGTAGGGTAAGGAATGAGGTAAATCTCCGCAGAATCGGAGAGGACAGGAATATACAGGAAACACTGACAAGAAGAAGGGGTAGGATAATATGACATCTGTTAAGGCATCACGGAATAACTTACATGGTACTAGAGGGAGCTGTAGAGGTTAAAACCTACAGAGGAAGACAAACTGGAATATATCCAGGAAATAATTGAGGACATAGGTTACAATTGCTACTCTGAAATGGAAATGTTGACACAGGAAAGGACATCATGGTAGGACGCATTAAGCCAGCCGGGAGTGATGACTTTAAAAAAAATCAGTATTTTTATATAGGTGCCGACCGGAGTGGCCGTGCGGTTTTGGCGCTACAGTCTGGAGCCGAGCGACCGCTACGGTCGCAGGTTCGAATCCTGCCTCGGGCATGGATGTGTGTGATGTCCTTAGGTTAGTTAGGTTTAATTAGTTCTAAGTTCTAGGCGACTAATGAGCTCAGAAGTTAAGTCACATCGTGCTCAGAGCCATTTGAACAATTTTTTTTATATAGGTTGAGTCAGGAGGGTAGGTACGTGCTTTGAGGGGTGATAATATTAGTTAGTGTGAACAAAACAGCTTCATATGGACATATGTCTTATTGTGAACGTTTACCTTTCATAACTCGAAAACTCCATTAACCAGCGAAAACTGCGCTGCAGCTTAGGTAGTTTTTGTAGGCAAATTTGAGGTAGTTTCCTGACTTGATATACCACTAGTGTCTCGTACCAAATCGTTCGTCTCAATTTTTCAGTACGCCTTCGAAGTTACAGTCACGAGGTACACTCTAGATGCAGTGACTACCTACTATAAACAGTTCCAGTAACGAAACAATGCTCTTATCCCACAAAGGAATACAAGTAAACGGAAGATTTTCCTCTAAGGTTACTGAACGAGGGGACATCGTAACCAATTATGTCGTACGCAATTTACGTATCTCGGAATATTTATCATTCTTTTCCGTACATTGCGTGTTCATTGTCTTTTCTTACACTTACTTTGTATGCAGATTATGACTATTGAGTTGCTAATGCAGGTAGAACATGCCATGGTACACCTGCGGGTTCTAAGTCACTAATGTAAACCGCACGTGCCAATAAAGCCTAGTACAACAGCAACAGTTCTTTCATTATCATTCAGTAGTGCCAATCATAATTTTTCTCGTTTTTTTTCCTGTGTTAAACTTTAATCTGTTTCCCCCTAATAATTTATGTACATTGCGCCGTCAGAGAATGAATTTTCTATATCTAAATCTTAAGTACGCGGCAGAAGGAAGTGAACGGATGACTTCCAGCACACAAAGGCAGCTTTTACGCCTTGTGTTGGCCACCTGCACGAAGAAGCAGGCGCGGTGTGTGTTGGCGGGTGCCCAGTGTGTGCGGGCGTGGCCCACGCGCCTCGATTTATGACTTCTCCAGGCACCGCGTGGGTCCCTCCTGTATCGTCGGCATTTTAACTCTCTGCCGACGGCTGCGAGCTCGTCCCAGCGCGCGCATGCTTTCAACAGGTCGCCCATCACACGTAACAGCGCATACCCTGGCAAACATTGATTCTCGATTTCGTCCTCTATAACGATCTGTCCCTAATGCGCCGGAAACAAATCCATGACTTCGTGCCGATTCCGTCTGTGTACGGATCTACTCGGAGCAAATGTGGGGATTTTATGTATAACAAATAAACTAATTTTCCATTCACACCGAACAATGTTTTAAAAAGAAGACATTGAATTCATCCGTCACCAACTACGTCTTGAGGGTTATTGTACGACGTGTGTGAGGAAAGCAACGAGACTGATTTTTTTATTTACCAAAGTTTTTATTTCTTTCAAACAACGATAGTGTCCAGAATGAGATTTTCGCTTTGCAGCGGAGTGTGAGCTGATATGAAACTTCCTGGCAGATTAAAACTGTGAGCCTGACCGAGACTCGAACTCGGGACCTTTGCCTTTCGCGAGCAAGTGCTCTACCATCTGAGCTATCCAAGCACGACTCACGCCCTGTCCTAATAGCTTCATTTCAGCCAGTACCTCGTCTCCTACCTTCCAAACTTAACAGAACTCTCCTGAGCAGTCCATTCGGCATGTTGTTGGGCCAATCTGTACCGCGATGCATGGTGTCGTGGTTGCAAAGATGGACCTCGCGGTGGACATGGAGAGTGAAGTTGCACATCATGCTGCCTATTGTGCACAGTTTGAGTCGTGACACGACGTCCTGTGGTTGCACGAAAAGCATTATTCAATTTGGTGGCGTTATTGTATGGGTTGCTCCGAACCACAATTCGTAGGAAGTGGTCATCCACTGTAGTAGTAGCCCTTGGGATGCCTGAGCGAGGAACGTCATCGACAGTTGCTGTCTCTCTGTATCTCCTCCATGTCTGAACAACATCGCTTTGGTTCACTCCGAGACGCCTGGACACAAAGTAACAATACGGATGCAATCTAACCGCGGTATTGACGGTCTAGGCATGGTTGAACTACAGACAACACGAGCCGTGTACCTCCTTCCTGGTGCAATGACCGACTGTAGGACCCCCTCCGTCTAATAGGCGCTGTTCGTGCGTGGTTGTTTGCATCTTTGGACGCGTTTGGTGACATACCTGGACAGTCAAAGGGACTGTGTCTGTTATACAAAATCCACGGTCAACGTCTGTTTTCAGGAGTTCTGGGAAAAGGGGTGAAGAAAAACCTTTTTTGATGTGTGTATTATTGTTGTTATTTTGTACTCAGTAGAATTTTTTTCATCCCGATAAGAGGCGAGAGCTTCCTGTTATTATTCATAAGTTACGAAAGTTGTTTTGGATACCACAAACATGTTTTATGTACCTTGAATTAGTACTGAAGCGATGTTTTATATGTTATTGTTTTGCGTTTTTCTTTGAAGATGTTGCATTTCCTAGCGCTATATTAAATATCTGCACTGTTTTTTATTTTTACTACAGTATCCTTCTACTCACGTTACAAAGCAACAATTTCGAATAGAACCTGAATTAAACATTGCCAATTTCAGTTAATTTTGCTACAGACACTGTTTCATTTTTAAGTAACAGACAGGAGGACAACTGTGAAGAACAAAAATGTTCCGTGGGTTACTGAGTTTCCAGATCGTTCAGCGCTTCCCTTTTCTAGGGGAATGTAGCAACGCATTGACCGTACACGCAAGCATCGCGGGATGAGGCGTCTTGCCACGATTCGCGCAGCTCTCCGTAGGAGGTTCGAGTCCTCCCTCGGTCATGGATGTGTGTGTTGTCCTTAGCGTAAGTTAAAGTTAAATTAACTAGTGTGTGACCCTAGGTACCGATGACCTCAGCAGTTTGGTCTCATACGAACTTACTAGAATCAAACGGCATTCGCAAACAAAGCGATCTAAATTAATTATCGCCTGAGAGGTTTGCAACACACTTAACGTACAGATAACGGGGTTACGATCTTAAACTGACCAAAATTACTAGGAAAACTACCGCAGTGTGAGCTTACTTATTATAGTCTACGGTAGTTTTGCTACTGTAATACGCACTCATCCAGTACAGTACTCAGAAGTAGGGTACTGTTACGGACCACAACAAAAATGAGGAGCAGTGTGATGACTGTAAAGTTTAGACGGTGGTTTTAGCAACGGCCTATGTCTGTGTGCTGGTGAGGCACTGTCCCAGTGGTAGCAGAGAAGCAGGCTATCTACGAGATGCCCGAACGTACTCGATCGCAGCGGAAGCGACTGTGTCGGCGGGCGGGAGTTCAAGTCCGCTGGTCCTCCAGCTTTCCCGCAGAAACGCGCAAGCAGGTCGCGCAGACACGTCGCCAATAAGATTAATTAAGCTTAATGAGGCGCCGTTGTTTATTTATTCGACCCGGCGGAGCGCCGGAAAGGCAGCGAGGAAGCACCAATTAAAGCGGGCCGCTGTTCTCGTTAGCCATCCCCGTCTTTGTGTGTGACCCGCCTTTGACGAAAGCAGCGGCGTCCCGTAAATGTCGTCAAAACGCGAACTGCTCGCCCACTGTCTGCCGTCCTAATTACTGTTAATGACGTGGCCTCAGACTCGCGAATCGTGCAGTCGGCTACCTGCCAGCGAGAGCAAGAGGAAGAGCAACCGCGCTTTTCTGCTGCTTTTACGTCTGCCGGGCTGCCTGCCACACGTCGGCCCCGACGGTGCTTTCAGTGGGACACACTGGAGTCCTGTTAAACGCTGTAAGCTCCCAGCAAGTAGCCAAAGGCACACGTCTCTTTAAAACTTACAGCGGCTGGAACCCGAATAGGTCAGCACATCCAAGAGAATTATGCCCATTGGCTGACGCACTTACTGAAACAGCTGCAACTGCACAGCGCATTAATGGATTTTTGCTCTCGAAAAACTTAACGTACGACTAATAACCTGGAAAAACAAGGGGTAGTCGTACAGCTTTCATTATCACCTCAGGAAAGTATTTTGTGTAGTAGGAATATAATCTTCAGTTGCATTTATAAATATTATTTGGAATCGATTTCGAAGTTACATTGCACCATCTTTACGCTGCTATACGATCATGTGGCTCTTGGGTAATCACCATTATACTGGGTGATCAAAAAAGTCAGTATAAATTTGAAAATTGAATAAATCACGGAATAATGTAGATAGAGAGGTACAAATTGACACACATGCTTGGAATGACATGGGGTTTTATTAGAACCAAAAAAATACAAAAGTTCTAAAATCGTCGGACAGATGGCTCTTCATCTCATCAGAATAGCAATAATTAGTATAACAAAGTAAGCCAAAGCAAAGATGATGGTCTTTACAGTAAATGCTCAATATGTCCACCATCATTCCTCAATAATACCTGTTGTCGCGGAACAACGTTGTGAACAGCACTGTAAAGCATGTCCGGAGTTATGGTGAAGCATTGGCGTCGGATGTTGTCTTTCAGCATCCCTAGAGATGTCGGTCGATCACGATACACTTGCGACTTTAGGTAACCCCAAAGCCAATAATCGCACGGACTGAGGTCTGGGGGGGGGGGGGGGGGGGGGGGGGGGACCTGGGAGGCGAAGCATGACGAAAGTGGCGGCTGAGCACACGATCATCACCAAATGACGCGCGCAAGGGATCTTCCACGCGTCAAGCAATATGGGGTGGAGCGCCATCCAGCATAAACATCGTACGTTCCAGCAGGTGTTTGTCAGCCAGGCTGGGGATCATGCGATTCTGTAACATATCGGCGTACCTCTCACCCGTCACAGTAGCAGTTACAAAACCAGAATACGTATTTCCTCGAAGAAAAAAGGCCTGGTAACGGTAGATGTAAATCCAACCCATACCGCGACTTTCTCGTCGTGCAATGGAGTTTCCACGACAGTTCTAGGATTTTCGGTAGCCCAAATTCTGCAGTTGTGTGCGTTGACAGACCCTCGGAGCGTGAAATGAGCTTCGTCGGTCTACAACACGTTACTCAACCAATTGTCATCTTCCGCCATCTTTTGAAACGCCCACACCGCAAATGCCCTCCGCTTCACAAAATCGCTAGGTAACAGTTCATGGTGCCGATGGATTTTGCACGGATAGCATCGGAGGGTACCCCTAAGTGCCAACCAAACAGTAGTGTATGCCTGTATGGAATGCCGTTGCGACTGCACGAGCGCTGACTTCTCCGTGCATAGACGAAACCGCTACTGCCTCCATTACTTCCTGAACTGTCTCAGCAGAATTACGCCTTGTGCTCGGTCGGCCACTACGGGGTCTATCGTCTAAACAACCCGTGGCTGCGAACTTCGAAATCATTCTCGCCGCAGCTGAATTTGTCAACAGACCTTTACCCGTTCGAATCCCCTTCCTATGGCGATAGGATCGTAGGCGATAGGATAAGCATGTGTGTCAATTTTTACCTCTCTATCTACATTATTCCGTGGTTTATCAAGTTTTCAAATGTATACTGACTTTTTGATCACCCGGTACAATTCAGCCGTTGGCCTAACATCCCTGTTCTGCAGAAGACGTTCTGTATTAGCGAAGACTTGTGACCCATTCCTTTTGGAAGCCACAGGGCACACGCGACTTTTTTTAAAAAATGTAAAATACATACGTAATCTGAACAAGAACAAATACAGGGTGATTCAAAAAGAATACCACGAATTTAGGAATTTAAAACTCTGCAACGACAAAAGGCAAAGCTAAGCACTATCTGTCGGCGAATTAAGGGAGCTATAAAGTTTCATTTAGTTGTACATTTGTTCACTTGAGGCGCTGTTGACTAGGCGTCAGCGTCAGTTGATGCTAAGATGGCGCCCGCTCAACAGAAAGCTTTTTGTGTTATTGAGTACGGCATAAGTGAATCGACGACAGTTGTTCAGCGTGCATTTCGAACGAAGTATGGTGTTAAACCTCCTGATAGGTGGTGTATTAAACGTTGGTATAAACAGTTTACAGAGAATGGGTGTTTGTGCAAAGGGAAAAGTTCTGGACGGCCGGGAACGAGTGATGAAAATGTAGCACGCATCCAGTACCTGGAGATGTTAGAGAATTGGCTGTTCCCTCAGCTCGAACAAGAAGCACAACAATTCATATTTCAGCAGGATGGAGCGCCACGACATTGGCACTTATCTGTCCGTAACTACCTGAACGTCAACTACCCGAGGCGATGGATCGGCCGCCAGGCAGCCCGTGACAGAGCACTTCATCACTGGCCTCCAAGAAGCCCTGATCTTACCCCCTGCGATTTTTTCTTATGGGGGTATGTTAAGGATATGGTGTTTCGGCCACCTCTCCCAGCCACCATTGATGATTTGAAACGAGAAATAACAGCAGCTATCCAAACTGTTACGCCTGATATGCTACAGAGAGTGTGGAACGAGTTGGAGTATCGGGTTGATATTGCTCGAGTGTCTGGAGGGGGCCATATTGAACATCTCTGAACTTGAGTGAAAAAAACCTTTTTAAATATTTGTAATGACGTATAACAGAAGGTTATATCATGTTTCTTTCATTAAATACACATTTTTAAAGTTGTGGTATTCTTTTTGAATCACCCTGTATAATGACAACATATTCCTAACGTACATAAAATTATGTTTATATGTACACTGACGGAAAAAAATAGTTACGCCAAACAAGTAATTAATGTAGGATAATGAAATTTCGGATATACCTTTGTCTGTGTAACATATTTAAGTGATTAATATTGCAAGATCACAGACTAAGCGCGAGATAAGCCATTGCGAAAGGAAAATGCTGGTACGTTATAACCGGTATAACCGCCAGAATGTTCGATGGAAACATGCAGACGTGCATGAATTGTGTTGTGCGGGTGCCGGATGTCAGGTTGTGGCACGGAGTTCCATTCCTGTGGCACTTGGCCGGTCGATTCAGACAGTTAATGCTGTTTGTAGATGACCTGGAGTTGTCGTCTTCCTCAGCCATTGACGTGGAAGGTGGGGCGTGGTTTCACCACATCGCTTCCCCGTCCGTTATCGGCTTTCTAGACCTAAGAGCAGTTTCTGCTCAACGAAGCAACTCTTCAGTTGGAACCACGAGGTAGAGTGTACCAGGATAGTGCCAGGAATCGAACCCGAATCCTCTGCTTAGCTGCCAGACAGGCAGACCACTGAGCTGCAGAGGCGTACTGCATAACATAGACGATACAAAAAATCTTTATGATACTCTATATAAGATTTATAATGATTACCAAGTACCCATATGTTCACCTGACGTACGAACTGGACACCCAAAAACTGCATCTATGGTGCACAGGTGGGGTACCACTGACAATCGATCGTATGACTGTGAAACTGCTGAAAAAACATAGCTTCATATAGTACAAGGCCACTACTTGTGTGGATTCTCTGGAAAATGGAGGGATTTTATAGAGGCCAGCCCGGCTACTATTGAATGGCTGTCTCGTTTGGATTTAATTTTATAGTGAATTATGGCTGCGCTTCCACCACAACTGTTGTTGTTGTTGTGGTCTTCAGTCCTGAGACTGGTTTGATGCAGCTCTCCTCAGACTGGTTTGATGCAGCTCTCCTTGCTACTCTATCCTGTGCAAGCTTCTTCATCTCCCAATACCTACTGCAACCTACATCCTTCTGAATCTGCTTAGTGTAGTGATCCCTTGGTCTCCCTCTCCGATTTTTACCCTCCACGCTGCCCTCCAATACGAAATTGGTGATCCTTTGATGCCTCAGAACATGTCCTACCAACCGATCCCTTCTTCTGGCCAAGTTGTGCCACAAACTTCTCTTCTCCCCAATCCGATTCAGTACCCCCTCATTAGTTATGTGATCTACCCATCTAATCTTCAGCATTCTTCTGTAGCACCACATTTCGAAAGCTTCTATTCTCTTCTTGTCCAAACTATTTATCGTCCATGATTCAGTTCGATACATGGCTACACTCCATACAAATACTTTCAGAAATGACTTCCTGACCCTTAAATCTATACTCTATTTTAACAAATTTCTCTTCTTCAGAAACGCTTTCCTTCCCATTGCCAGTCTACATTTTATATCCTCTCTACTTCGACCATCATCAGTTATTTTGCACCGCAAATAGCAAAACTCCCTTACTACTTTAAGTGTCTCGCTTCCTAATCTAATTCCCTCAGCATCACCCGACTTAATTCGACTACATTCCATTATCCTCGTTTTGCTTTTGTTGATGATCATCTTATATCCTCCTTTCAAGACACTATCCATTCCTTTCAACTGCTCTTCCAAGTCCTTTGCTGTCTCTGACAGAATTACGATGTCATCGGCGAACCTCAAAGTTTTTATTTCTTCTCCATGGACTTTAATACCTACTCCGAATTTTGCTTTTGTTTCCTACACTGCTTGCTCAATATACAGATTGAATAACATTGGGGAGAGACCACAGCTACCACAACTATGCTCTCATATCAACCTTAAATGTACTGGTGTTTGTTACATTTGTTTTGTATCTGTTTCATCCTCGAACATATTGTATATATTTTTTGTATATCTTTTCTAATTTTAACCATCTCAGTGTTTGTACTTGCACTTGTAAAGCCATATGGTAAATAAACAGATAACCTAATTTTATAAGAGAGGGCCGAAGACGGTGTAATGTCACACCGAAATCGATCCTTATAGTAACTTCCTGACTCATGACCTTTCGGAAGATGGATGTATAGAAAAAATAATATTAGGAAATTAATTTTTGTTTGTCTCCAGGTACATGTTTGTAGTGACTTTACATATTTAAATTCGCGCACTACAGCACCGTAGCAGGTGGCTACAGAAGTCAAAGTATCTCTTCACTTTATCACTCGGAAATGCGACTCCCGCTCCTCTGTTTTGCATCTTGACCCTCACCCTCCTCCCCAACGCGATTATTTCACTAAAAACGTTTACATTTTAATCTATATAAATTTCTAACTTACTCAGCTGACGTTCGGAGACTATAGTGAACACCAAGTCTCGAAAACGGCAAAGAAGTCTAGAAGCTATGTTTAATACGGGCCACTTTTAAGTTTCTTCCACGCGTGGATGCGATTCTGGCATGGACATGACCGCTTTTGCAGAACGTTCCAGCCAGGTAAATGAGACCATTCACAATCTGATCGTATCTGACGCTGACAAGAAACAACACACGGTCGAGAGTTCCCAGGTACGGCTGGCAAACCGTGTAACGTATCATACATCGCTGCGAAAGAAATCTTTCAGTTTAGCTTCGTAGCGATTCCATCTTTATTTTTTCTAGTCAGGTATCCTTTAGAAATGGAGATCTGTTAGACAAAGATCAGTTTGGCTTTAGGAAAGGTAAATGCACCAGAGAGGCAGTTCTCAAGTTGCGCTTCATAATGGAAACAAAACTGAAGAACAATCAACACGTGCTCTTAGGATTTGTCGACCTAGAACAAGTGTTTGACAGTGTAAAATGGGGCAAGATATTCGGAGTGCTGAGCAAAATAGGGGTAAGCTGTAGAGAAAGGAAGTTTATATGGAGAGTGGGGCAAATAAAAGTGGCTCGGAGAACGGAGTTCCAGGATACAAAGATACATAGCAAAGGAAAGGAAACCCACTGCTAACCTGACTATAGCAGATGTTGAAAGTGACCACGATTTATCTCTTGGCACTTTTGAGCCCCGCTCAGCAAGTTTCTGAAGGAGGATTGAAGCTGGACTGGTGGAACTACTGCATTCTCGTCCGAAATGTTCCGCTGCTGTTCTTGAAGACTACGAGGGCTGATGCGACTCACCTTAGACTTGAGGGCTCACCACACGAAGAAATCGCAGATTCTGTCAAGCGTGCAGATTGTGTAAATATGTTCCAAGGCTCGGCCGAGTGTATGGGCAGTTGCTCCATCCTGTTGCAAGTCTCTGTATGTGTTTGTATGCAGACATTCACATCCAATTGTATCCATTCGTCTGGGCCACTTTTACTTACCCACCCTGAAAAATAAGGCCACTTTCATTCCCCCTCCTGAACAATATCGTCAAGAATCAGGTAGGAACAATAAGACTGGAAGACCAAGAACTAAGTACTCCGATTAAAAAAGGGCTTAAGACAGGGGTGTAGTCTCTCGCCGTACTGTTCGATCTATACATCGTAGAAGCAATGACGGAAATGAAAGAAAGTTTCAACAGTGGAATTAAAATTCACGATGAAAGGATATCAGTGATGAGATTCATTGATGGCATTGCTATCCTCGGTGAAATTGAAAAAAAAAAGTTACTGAATGTCCTGATCGGAATGAACAGTTTAATGAGTACAGAATATGGATTGAGAGTAAATCGAAGAAAGACGAAAATAAGGAGAAGAGCTGAGAATAGTGAGGGACTTCACATCACAATCGGGGATCACGAAGTAGACGAATTCAAGGAATTCTACTATCTAGGCAGCAAAATAATCCATGACGGACGGAGCAAGGAGGACAAAAATGGTTCAAATGGCTCTAAGCATTATGGGACTTAACATCTGAGTTCATCACTCCCCTAGACTTAGAACTCTTAAACCTAACTAAGGACATCACACACTTCCAAGCCCGAGGTAGGATTCGAACCTGCGACCGTAGCAGCAGCGCGGTTCCGAACTGAAGCGCCTACAACCGATCGACCATAGTAGCCGGCCCAAGGAGGACATAAAAAGTTGAATAGTACTGGGAAAAAGTACATTCCTGGTCAAGAGAATTCTGCTAGTATCATACATAGCCCTTAATTTGAGGAAGAAATGTCTCACAATACGTTTAGAGCATAGCATTGGAACAGAAGATAATAGAGGCGGTTGAGATGCGATGCTACAGAGGAATTTTGAAAATCGGGTGGACTTATAGAATAAGGGTTCAAATGGCTCTGAGCACTATGGGACTTAACATCTTAGGTCATCAGTCGCCTAGAACTTAGAACTACTTAAACTTAACTAACCTAAGGACATCACACACATCCATGCCCGAGGCAGGATTCGAACCTGCGACCTTAGCAGTCCCGCGGTTCCGAAATGCAGCGCCTAGAACCGCACGGCCACCGCGACCGGCTATAGAATAAAGAATGAGAATGTTCTCCGCGGAATAGACGAAGAAAGGAAACAATGGAAAATACTGACAAGAAGAAGAGGGAGGCTTACAGGAGATGTGTTAAGGCACGAGGAATAACTTCCATGGTAGTAGAGAGAGCTGTAGGGGGGGGGGGGGGGGGGTAAAACAGTAGAGAAAGACTTTGGAATACATCAAGCAAATTAATTGAGTGCTACTCTGAGATGAAGAAGTTGACTCAGGAGAGGATCTCGTGCCGGGCCGCGTCACGGCTATCCGAAGACGATTCAAAAAAATTCCTTTACTGTCGATTAAGTACTGCCTTGCGCTGTTTTATCTCTGCCACGGTTTCGTTTTCAGATGTCTTAAAACAAAAGAAAATTGCAGAAGCAGACGTAATTTGTCCTCTCCTGGTGGGTGCTGAAATGAGCGGGCTCAAAGGGAGGCGCGAAGAACTTTGCCCGTCGCGGGTATCTGCTTTTGAAGTGGCTCAGGCACAGAGACAGGTTTTGCCCACTTTCCAGGCGGGAGCGCGTCGTCGAGGGCCAGAGGAAGGCGAAGGCTGGTCTCGCCGGCCACTGGTGTGACCGTGGAGCAGTGTGCGCTGATCAGGGCTAAGTGAATATGCGCCTGATGAGCAGGGGTAATTAGGTCGGCCGTGTTTGCTCGCGCCCGGCGCCAAACAAGGCGCACAATGGCCTCTGATGAGGGGCCGGCACTGGGGCAGCAACGGTTCAGGGCGCGGGGGACCGGACACGGTGTGTGTGCGCAGTACGGGGAAATATGGAAATTTGTCACACGATATGGAGTAGCAAGCACAGAAGCGCGCCAGTTGAAAAGGGCGTAAGGCAGGGAAGCAAGCTCCTGTCAAACCGGTACATCGAAGCGGCAGTGACGGGGAGAGCTCACAGAAGTGTTCTGTTGAATCTGTGATAAAGAGCACCACATTCTTCACTTTCTCCGCTTTTCAGGTTAGTTTTTTTTTTCAATCTGTATACACTCCTGGAAATTGAAATAAGAACACCGTGAATTCATTGTCCCAGGAAGGGGAAACTTTATTGACACATTCCTGGGGTCAGATACATCACATGATCACACTGACAGAACCACAGGCACATAGACACAGGCAACAGAGCATTCACAATGTCGGCACTAGTACAGTGTATATCCACCTTTCGCAGCAATGCAGGCTGCTATTCTCCCATGGACACGATCGTAGAGATGCTGGATGTAGTCCTGTGGAACGGCTTACCATGCCATTTCCACCTGGCACCTCAGTTGGACCAGCGTTCGTGCTGGACTTGCAGACCGCGTGAGACGACGCATCATCCAGTCCAAAACATGCTCAATGGGGGACAGATCCGGAGATCTTGTTGGCCAGGGTAGTTGACTTACACCTTCTAGAGCACGTTGGGTGGCACGGGATACATGCGGACGTGCATTGTCCTGTTGGAACAGCAAGTTCCCTTGCCGGTCTAGGAATGGTAGAACGATGGGTTCGATGACGGTTTGGATGTACCGTGCACTATTCAGTGTCCCCTCGACGATCACCAGAGGTGTACGGCCAGTGTAGGAGATCGCTCTCCACACCATGATGCCGGGTGTTGGCCCTGTGCGCCTCGGTCGTATGCAGTCCTGGTTGTGGCGCTCACCTGCACGGCGCCAAACACGCATACGACCATCATTGGCACCAAGGCAGAAGCGACTCTCATCGCTGAAGACGACACGTCTCCATTCGTCCCTCCATTCACGCCTGTCGCGACACCACTGGAGGCGGGCTGCACGATGTTGGGGCGTGAGCGGAAGACGGCCTAACGGTGTGCGGGACCGTAGCCCAGCTTCATGGAGACGGTTGCGAATGGTCCTCGCCGATACCCCAGGAGCAACAGTGTCCCTAATTTGCTGGGAAGTGGCGGTGCGGTCCCCTACGGCACTGCGTAGGATCCTACGGTCTTGGCGTGCATCCGTGCGTCGCTGCGGTCCGGTCCCAGGTCGACGGGCACGAGCACCTTCCGCCGACCACTGGCGACAACATCGATGTACTGTGGAGACCTCACGCACCACGTGTTGAGCAATTCGGTGGTACGTCCACCCGGCCTCCCGCATGCCCACTATACGCCCTCGCTCAAAGTCCGTCAACTGCACATACGGTTCACGTCCACGCTGTCGCGGCATGCTACCAGTGTTAAAGACTGCGATGGAGCTCCGTATGCCACGGAAAACTGGCTGACACTGACGGCGGCGGTGCACAAATGCTGCGCAGCTAGCGCCATTCGACGGCCAACACCGCGGTTCCTGGTGTGTCCGCTGTGCCGTGCATGTGATCATTGCTTGTACAGCCCTCTCGCAGTGTCCGGAGCAAGTATGGTGGGTCTGACACACCGGTGTCAATGTGTTCTTTTTTCCATTTCCAGGAGTGTAGATACAATGCATGTAAGAGAGTGTGCTGGAAAGTTGTTGTTGTGGTCTTCAGTCCAGAGACTGGTTTGATGCAGCTCTCCATGCTACTCTATCCTGTGCAACGTTCTTCATCTCCAAGTACCTAATGCAACCGACATCCTGAATCTGTTTAGTCTCCCTCTATGATTTTTACCCTCCACACTGCCCTCCGATGCTAAATTTGTGATCCCTTGATGCCTCAGAACATGTGCTACCAACCGGTCTGTTCTTCTTGTCAAGTTGTGCCACACACTTCTCTTCTCCCCAATTCTATTCAGTACCCCCTCATTAGTTATGTGATCTACCCATCTAATCTTCAGCATTCTTCTGTAGCACCACATTTCGAAAGCCTCTATTCTCTTCTTTTCTAAACTAATTATCGTCCATGTTTCACTTCCATACAAGGCTACACTCGATACAAATACGAAACGACTTCCTGACACTTAAATCTATACTCGATGTTAACAAATTTCTCTTCTTCACAAACGCTTTCCTTGCCACTGCCAGTCTACATGTTATATCCTCTCTGCTTCGAACATCATCAGTTATTTTGCTCCTTAAATAGCAAAACTCCTTTAC
Source organism: Schistocerca gregaria (assembly GCF_023897955.1). Lineage (NCBI taxonomy): Eukaryota > Metazoa > Arthropoda > Insecta > Orthoptera > Acrididae > Schistocerca > Schistocerca gregaria. Next base: position 199,967,944 of record NC_064923.1, read on the forward strand.
TACTTTAAGTGTCTCATTTCCCAATCTAATTCCCTCAGCATCACCCGACTTAATTCGGCTACATTCCATTATCTTCGTTTTGCTTTTGTTGATGTTCATCTTGTATCCTCACTTCAATACACTATCCATTCCGTTCAACTGCCCTTCCAAGTCCTTTGCTGTCTCTGACAGAATCACAATGTCATCGGCGAACCTTAAAGTGCGACTGCTACGGTCGCAGGTTCGAATCCTGCCTCGGGCATGGATGTGTGTGATGTCCTTAGGCTAGTTAGGTTTAATTAGTTCTAAGTTCTAGGGGACTGATGACCACAGCAGTTGAGTCTCATAGTGCTCAGAGCCATTTGAACCATTTTTGAACCATAAAGTTTTGGTTTCTTCTTCATGGATTTTAATACCTACTCCGAATTTTTCTTTTGTTTCCTTTACTGCTTGCTCAATATACAGATTGAATAACATAGGGGACAGGCTACAGCCCTGTCTCACTCCCTTCCCAACCGCTGCTTCCCTTTCATGCCCCTCGACTCATATAATTGCCATCTGGTTTCTGTACAAATTGTAAATAGCCTTTCGCTCCCTGTATTTTACCCATGCCACCTTCAGAATTTGAAAGAGAGTATTCCAGTCAACATTGTCAAAAGCTTTCTCTAAGTCTAAGGTTTGCCTTTCCTTAATCTAGCTTCTAAGATAAGTCGTAGGGTCAGTATTGCCTCACGTGTTCCAACATTTCTACGGAATCCAAACTGATCTACCCCGAGGTCGGCTTCTACCAGTTTTTCCATTCGCTGTAAAGAATTCGTATTAGTAATTTGTACTACAAGCAAGTAAAGATACAACGTTTCAGATTCAGATTTCTGCACGTAGATGATTCACAAACATTGTGTACGAAAATGGCACAAAAGGCCATGAGTCTCTTTTTTGGTCAACCATTACCACAGTCGTTCGTGACCCAAAAAACTCCAAGATCGTAGAATCAAAGGTTGATGAGTTGACTAGAACAATTACACTCCTCCATGTCTTCGGATTTGCTAATCAAGTTCGCTGAAAAAAACTAAACTTGTACATTTTCGTCAGTAAAACTCTTCACATCGTGTGGTCGGGTCGAATACCTCCGAGGCCTGATAATAGCAGCATTTTTATAGACCAGCCTGAAAAGTAATTGACGAGGAAGAAACAGTCTGATGATGGAAATTCTCACTTCACTTTGCTCGACGTGATGTCTTCGACGTAGCCTTTGAGGCTACATGTATAACACTCATAAGTCGGGAGAACCACCTATTGTCCGGGAGACTCTAATGAGCCTTTCCGGACAATTGCCTGTCTGCTTTCGTGAAATGCATGTATCAGATGAGAGGCAACAGTCCCCCCCCCCCCCCCAAATGGCTCGTAAAAGATAATAACAGGTTCGCTGGTACCTACTATTAACCGTGGCCGCGTTGTAAATCACTCTAATTAACGTGTTGCTGTAAAACATGGTCCTCGGCGGTCCCTAATTCCCTCCATCACGTCCCCCAGTCCTTCTAATCTGACGAAGTTCCCCCGTCTCTCTAGTGTCAATTTCGCCTTTGTAGATTTTTAATGATGTTCTTGTTAGAGACGCATTGGTATTCCTAGATTCCCATTCCAATGTGGTCAGGTATTGGACATCCGTTTCCAAACAGTATTTTTCGTGTTCCTCTAGATTGATTTTAAAAGAGAATTTGCAATTATTAGTCATATTTCGTAATGACATTTTAATAAAGAGATCGAGTTTAACGTGCCTTTTGTTCACCGAATGCAATGAAGTCTCAAAATCTAATCCAAAGCAGCAGAATACTTCTTCGCGGATTCGGAAGGGAAGAAAAGAAAAAATAGTTTCATCTTCATACTAGCCTGGTTATTAAGATATGAAACATCTGAAGAGTTGGGTGTGGGATGATTCGCATGTATCATTCGATGACGGCGTTCCCAATTCAAAAGCAGATGCCTTACTCACACCTCTTCTTGAAGCATTAAAATACTTCTATCATGACACAAAATGCGAGAACTGGGGAAGTGGCATCACATCCACTTCTACATAGTAGCCGTAGTGGTGGTAGTAGTAGTAGCCCGCGTCTCGTGATCGTGCGGTAGCTTCCCGCGCCCGGGTTCCCGGGTTCGATTCCCGGCGGGGTCAGGGATTTTCTCTGCCTCGTGATGGCTGGGTGTTGTGTGTTGTCCTTAGGTTAGTTAGGTTTAAGTAGTTCTAAGTTCTAGGGGACTGATGACCATAGATGTTAAGTCCCATAGTGCTCAGAGCCATTTGAACCATTTTTTGGTAGTAGTAGTAGTAGTATTAGTAATTAAAGTTGTTGTTGTTTACCCAACGGTGGATCTCTTTCACAAGTACACTGGCCTTGTCGCGGTATTACAGTTAAAGGACAAAGAAGTAAAAATACAATTCGTGCTCCGTCAGTCCAAAAAGTTTCGAGACTCGATTAAGAAAAAAACAGAAAAAAGATCGTGGTTTTAATCCTTCAAAGTTCTACGTAGTCTCCCATTCCCCACTTGAATACAGCGCACAGAACGTTCATATAACCCTGTGAAATGTAAGAAAAGTCATTCTTTGCTCAAATCGCTTGTCACATTGCTCTGAGCGTCTGTTAGTTCGCCAAAGCGTTGAGACTTTATGTGTATATCTCCACTTCGCCGTTTTGCTGTGGGTTCGTATAAATAACACCAAATCCTCTCAAGCGAAAAGATTTTCTCCGGAAAAGAACTGCCCGCGTTTTGTGTTTCTGTCCAGCAGCGGCAGGCGTCTACGCCTTGTTGCATTTTCTTCGGGAGACAAGTTGGGCGAAACATCTTTGCACAAAATGTTCTCTTCTTCAAAACATTATGGGGAACATATACAATTAAGGTGAGGACGACCAATTGGTCACTTCAACGAAAATGCGCACCACGCGCGAACTCTTACGGGAATCGCCGAAATCCCGCGAGCTATGGGATAATGTGCAAGGGTCGCTACATAGGATGGATTGAGAATCTCGGTCTGGCGGGAGGCGTGCAGTTGCGATGACCACTGCGTCCGGGTGGCGCAGTAGTCAGTGCTTCTTCCTAGTAAGTAGGAGATCCTGGTTCGAATCTAGATCCGGCATAAATTTTCGGCTTCTCCCGTTAAATCAGTGTCCACTAGCAACTAATGTGTCATTTTTTTCTCTTGACTCGGGAAAATGTCTTGAACGCTTGATTTCGAGACATTACTCCATTGTGATTTGTAGCACAATAATGGTGACTCCGCTATTTAACACTACCTGCACACAACTGACTGGTCGAATGCACATATGTGGTTTACAGCTATAGTTCAAGCTGCCGTTGTAGTTACTGCGCTGACTTTGCTTATACGCTAGAAATAAAATCAGTCTCGTAACGTTTTGGACAGAAAGCGTGTATGCAGGCATTGGCATCCTTAATGGTCCAGTTTTGCAAGGGAAGGATAGTCGGCTGTGGCTTGGTAGTAGGAACCATATGGACATTTGGGGAAATGTGTTTTCCAATGGCAAATGATTTTCTGGATTTCTTATTGACGTGTCAATATCTTTGAAACTATATGCGAAGCCATCACAGAATCATCAGAACAGGCTGAAGGAGGATAATATGATAAACATAATAAGGATTGGGATCTGGCTGTTTTTGAGAAAAAATGTGTCTTTAAATGTTACTCGATCATATTCCAGCACTTGCATGCCACAATCTGTGGGTCTTAATTTAATATCTGAAACACTGAACGCAAATTTTGAACAATATGAATAACGTATGAACTTAGGCACAAAAGCCAAAGTCTGTCCAAACAAAATTTTGAACCACGTCGTATTATCAAATGTGGCCCTCGTTTCCTTTCTCAAGTGGTAGCTGAGACGTGGAACTCAAATAAAACCTAGTGTGTTGTAACAGTGCTTATCTGAGAAGTCACACTATTTTTACCATTGGTTGATGACAAATATGGCTCCAGAGAAGGAGAATGAAATATTAAAAGGTAACGGCCGGTCGGTGAAAACTCATTTTTAGCCCTCAAGCCGATTGTCCCTGCCATTACAAGCATAACACACAGAGCTGTAAAACTACTGTATGTTACCGCAGACTGCCATAACTAAGTATAGACTACATTAGCTTTCCGAGTGGTCAGTATAGATCGTACCCTCATTACCTGTACATTGGATGTGTTGCATACCTATCTTGACCATCGCTTCCTTTACGGATGTGACCAGTGTCTTACTAAATTTCCCTAAAAAGCTGAATAAGTGAAACTAAGTGAGGATATATGAAGGGCCAAGTGTTGTGGTCTGGTTTGATGCAGCTCTCCATGCTACTCTATCCTGTGCAAGCTTCTTCATCTCCCAGAACCCACTGCAACCCACAACCTTCTGAATCTGCTTAGTGTAGTCATCTCTTGGTCTCCCTCTACGATTTTTACCCTCTACGCTGCCCTCCAATACTAAATTGGTGATCCCTTGATGTCTCAGAACATGTCCTACCAAGGGCCAAGTAACTTTCGGATATTTTTGCTCTACAGTTACCCGCTTGCCTGTTACTTAAGAATAAACACTATTTACAGCAAAATGAAACTGTCAATTTTTATTTTAGGTTTTATTCGATTTGTAACATGGAACAGAGGGTTCAAATGGCTCTAAGCACTATGGGACTTAACTTCGAGGTCATCAGTCCCCTAGAACTTAGAACTACTTAAACCTAAGGACATCACATGCATCCATGCCCGAGGCAGGTTTCGAACTTGAACAGAGGGGTGTTTTAGTAAAAACAAAGAAAACAATACAGATTTATCACATAGCGCTAGAAAACGCCATTTTCTCAACAAAAAGATAACATAAAAAAAACACAAAACAACAAAGCATCACACATTTCTTCAATACTTCATCGAACCTATATAAAATACTTTTCCAGGTATTCATAAACAACTTCCGCATTTATCGATAATAACAGGAGACTCTTCCCTTTGATCACGATGAAGAATATTCTATTGAGTACAGAATAACAATTATATACATTTATATGTCTGTGCATGTAAACTGTACTTGCTTCGAAAGTAATTGCTTTGGTTGCATAAAAGCGCAGACGTTACGCGATTAATTAATTTTTATTACTTGTAAAATGGAATTTATATTCTGCAAGGATATAAAATACACGATGCGTTAACACTCAATGATGAGCAGTTCTAATTATGTGCAAAGCAAATCACAAAACAAACAATAAAAATAAAGAGAAGTCGTCCGCTCCCAGTTTCTCTGTTACACATCATTTACGTCTCCTTCCCTAAAAAGTCTACCGATACGATCGGTAACCCTACAGTTTACTACTTCAAATATGTTGTGTACCAAAACTGCCAAACCGTAGTTTCGGTAGTACGCAGCTCAGTTACGTAGCATGCTAATGTTCGCAGCTCGATTATTTGTTTCCAGTGGTTTTTGTCATTTCCGAACATTTTTCTCGATTGAACAACCAAGAATTTTAAGTTGACAAGCGCGCTAGTAGTCTTGACCATTGTATACGAGAGAGAGAGAGAGAGAGAGAGAGAGAGAGAGAGAGAGAGAAGCCACTAGTCAAAACTTTGTGTGATGAAAGGAGGTGTCATAGACTCCTTTCAACCACAGTGTTTTTGAATCTCGTGATTAATGTCCTCATTTACATTTTATACTCCTTTCGAATTACCCACAACTTTCGTACAATACATAATTTTACCTCATTTGCCAACGACTTCACAAAAAATGCACAACCTCGTTGAGTCTTTGACAAGGAACATGGCCGGAGAGCTAGCGAAGCAGAAAGGCACGACATAAAACAGGCTGCGAGGAGTCCGCGAGCCAGACAATGCAGCGCCGGCCACGTGGAGCCCTGCCCCCTTCATATGCAAATACACGTTCCCCGCACGTGGGGCCGCGCCCTCGCGCTCACAGCTGACCATGCTGTCCAGCGGACGAGCCGGCGTCTTACGGAAAACTCTTCCCCACTTCTCCGAAACATTACTTACATATTCATTTCGTTCAAATGGCTGTGAGCACGATTGGACTTAATATCTGAGGTCATCAGTCCCCTAGAAATTAGAACTACTTAAACCTAACTAACCTAAATACACCAAACACATCCATGCCCGAGGCAGGATTCGAACCTGCGACCTAGAGGTCGCGCGGTTCCAGACTGAAGCGCCTAGAACCGCTCGGCCACCGCGGCCAGCCATATTCATTTCGTGTCTTCGGTACAAATAGAGGGTGAGGTTCCGTCTGCGTCATTTTTCATCAGATTAGTGCACAGTGACGAACCCAAGTATTATGACTAGTGACCACTACAAATGGGTAAATTCGCTGACATAAGGGACTCTAATAAAGGGCGGATTGTTATGGCCTGACTTCTGGAAAACGACGTCGCGGAAACGATGAAGATGGTAGACTTTTGCTTGCTACTGTCGTCAATATCTATGACAGAAATCAGGGACACCAACAGCCGTACATTTTACAAAATATATTAACTACGCGGCCAGTTTCGACATCACATTAGCGTTATCTTCAGGCGCATATGGAAACCGAATGGTGATATCCAACCGTGCATTAGGACAGGTGCCTCCACTAGTCTCTTGTGTTTCTATTCACACGATGTGTGCTCTCTAACTAGTGCCGTTGTTGGGCGGTTGCTATTCCTTTGCCGGCCGCTGTGCCCGAGCGGTTCTAGGCACTTCAGTCCGGAACCGCGCTGCTGCTGCGGTCGCAGGTTCGAATCCTGCCTCGGGCATGGATGTGTGTGATATCCTTAGGTTAGGTTCTAAGTCTAGGGGACTGATGACCTCCGATGTTAAGTCCCATAGTGCTTAGAACCATTTGAACCATTTGCTATTCCTTATTTTTACAAATTTATGACCTGACGCAGTTCTGCTCCAGTCATGGATCATCTATAAATCTATGAGAATTGGCTCAAAAACGGTGAAACCAAGAGGAAGCAACAAGATTTTGGGCGTCCATACCTCATTACAGTATGTGGAGGAGGGAGACTTTGCCACCCTGTGAAACAGAGCAGGCCCCAATATTCCATGGAAATCTGACCATAGAATAGTCATGGTGAGGACATGAGTATACCATTCAGCGCACATGGGGCTCCGCAGCAGGCGGATTCTATTTGTCTATTTGACACAACGACACGGGATCATGGAAACTGGACCGTGTAAATTTTTTGTTTCTTACACCACATCGATGATCACGTTAGGATACGCTTCCGCTGTCATCCAGGCGAAACACTCGAATTATGTACGATACAACGACCACAGCCCGGTGGGGGCTGGTTTAATGGTATGGGGGATATTCACCTAGGCTTCCATTGGATTGTGGTTGTAACCGAAGGAACCATGAGAGCTATGGACTACAGGAATATTATTGCGGACACGTGTGATGGTTAATGTCGTCACCAGCAGCAATCACATGTTCTGGCAGGATAAATTTCCGTCACATAACCGCAGTATCATGGTGCAGTAGTTTGAACAGCACGATAGTGAACACGTGTTGGTGGCCTGGCCACCAAATTCGCTTGATCTGAACTCGACAGCACGCATATGGGCGACTATGTGGACGAGCCAACTTCGTCCCTCGAACATACCAAAGACTTGTCTAATTGGTGTCACGCGGAATTACTGCTGTATTATTTTCCAAACTCAACCACTACGTTACTAAAGAAGCGGTCACGATGTTTTGCCTCATCATTACGCTACAGTTATGTACATCATAAACGACAAGTCGGAAGAATTTGAAACTTGTTCATACATAAAATGGCGAGACTGGTGATATAACACCGGATTTTCGGAAAAACATCATCCTCACAATTCCGAAGATCGCAACTGCCGTCAAGTGCGAGAACTATTGCACAATCAGCTTAACAACTCATGTATCCATATTTCTGAGAACAAGTATATAGAGAAGAATGGAAAAAATTGAGGATGTGTTAGATGGCGATCAGTTTGTCTCTAGGAAACGTAAAGGCACCAGAGAGGCACTTTCCAAGTTGTAGTTCATAATGGAAGCAGGACTAAAGAAAAATTAGGGTTCGATCATAGGATCTGTCCGCCTACAGAAAGAAAACAATGTTAAAATGGTGCGAGCTCTTCGAAATTCTGAGAACAAAAGGGGTAAGCAGTTGTGAAAGACGGGTAATACACAATGTGTGCAAGAACCAGGAAGGAACAAGAAGACTGGAAGACCGAGAACCAAGTGCTCGGATTAAAAAGGATATAAGACAGGGATGTAATCTTCACCCCTACTGTTCAATTATACCTCGAAGAAGAAATAAAAGAAGGGTTAAAGAGTGGAATTAAAATTCGAGGTGAAAGGAAATTGATGACAAGATTCGCTGATGACATTGGTATTCTCAATGAAAGTGAAGAAGAATTACATGATTTGCTGAACAGAATGAACAGTCTAATGAGGACAGAATATGGATCGAGAGTAAATCGAAGAAAGACGAAAGTAATGAGAAGTAGCAGAAATGAGAAAAGCCAGAAATTTATCGTCAGAACCTGCGGTCAGGAAGAAGAAGAAGTTAAGGAATTCTACTCCCTAGATAGGACGGAGTGAGGATACAAAAAGCTGACTAGCAGTGGCAAACGGCATTCGTGGTCAAGAGGACTCTACCAGTAAAAATATAGGTCTTAATTTGGGGGGATTAATTTCTGAGAATGAACGTTTGTAGCACAGCATTTAGTGAAACATGGATTGTGGGAAAACCAGAACAGAAGTGAATCAAAGCCTTTGAGGTGCTACAGAACAGTGTTGAAAATTACGTGGACTGATAAGGTAAAGAATGAGGAGGTTTTCCGCAGAATCGGAGAGGAAAAGTATACATCGAAAACACTGACATGAAGAGGGGACTGGATGGTAGGACATCAGTTAAGATTTTTGGGAATAACTTTCATGGTACTAGAAGGAGCTACAGAGGGTAAGAACTGTAGAGGAAGACATCCAGGAAATAATTGAGTACGTATGTTCCAAGTGATACTCTGAGATGAATTCGTGACGGGCTGTATCAAACCAGTCAGAAGAATGATGACTCAAAAAGAGGAAAGAAAAAAAAGAAATTTAAATGGAGCTCTGTAGGCTACACAAGTGCATTGGTCACGATATAAACAAAATGTTTCAGTCGCTAACGAAACATAAGTAATTAGTAAACTTGGAAATACCGTACTTCTTTAGAGTTTGGCCGTTAGCGTCACTTTGCGCAGGTCTCCAAATAGTTGTGGCGTACTTCCTCTTGTTCGTATCTTGTACGAACCATAAAGTGTCGCACATGACTAACTGTTCCGAAATCCATGGAAGCTATCGAAGGATATTCCTACAGACAAAGAACTTGGTATTAATAATTAATGACAAATCCGTAGATAAAACAAGAAAATGGAGGCAAAATTTTCGTTTACAAACCATCCGTACTTTCTGTAGGTGGCGCTTTCGTATGCATAGGAAAATCACTCTGTGTGTTTGTTGTAAGCTGTGGGCTGTCCTTAAGTCTTTTACATCTCGCTCTTCAAGAGCGAGTGTCTGAAAACTTACAAAATACCTCCAGTGTGTTACTTGTGTTATCCATAATTGATAGATAGAATCAGATTACTGTTTCTGAAAAAGGATGGTGTTGTAATGTCGGGTACTATCTTTCGTTTAATTTGGAGTTGTGACGTTTAATTAGTGTACGTTTTGCCTGCTTAGCATACGGACCCGGGTTCAGTTCCTGGCCGGATTGGAGTTTTTCCTCGTTCGGGGACTGGCTGTTGTCCTTATCATCATTCCATCCTCATCACCGGCGCACAAGTCGCTCAATGTGGCGTCGACTGAAATAAGACTTGCACTGGGCGGCCGAACTTCCCCCGAATGGGTCCTGCCGGCCAACGATGCCAAACGCTCATTCCATTTCATTTCATTTCCAGTGTACGTTTTAGGACTCTGAAACGTACAGCAAATAGGATTAGTAGCACTGTTACGCATTTCACTGACATATTGTTCTTTACTGGGAAGTATTGTCATTAGATGGCGGTAAGAAAATGCATAGCGGCTTTGACGATGTAACGAATGGAGAGATCGGGTTAAATTTTGTATTGGCCTGGTGGGGATTAAAAATTGCTTCTCCCGTATGCAAGTTAGGACCTCAACTATCACGGTCCTTAAAACGATCTGCCGCGTAAAGCCTTTATCATTAAAATGTCAGAGCAAATGTGGAACATCGTCTTTCGACACCCGCATCGCCTGCTGTTCCGTCGGTGAACACTAGAGGAGTTGAAAATATACTCTAAGACAAAATAAAGACAGACGCACCACGAAGGAGTTATCCGAATGGGGCGGAAATCGGTAGCTGTGATGTACATTTACAGACAAACAACTGACTGCAGTTTCAGAAACACGCGACGATTTATTCGAGACAAATAACTTCATCAACTAAGTCTGTAACGCGTTGGTCCACCTCTGGCCTTTATGCGAGGGTTGTTGGATATCCACCTGAGGGATATCGTGCCAAATAGATTCTCAAAATTCCAAAATGGTTGGGGGGCCCTGCCCATAATGCTCCAAACATTCTCAACTGAGGGGAGATCCGGTGACTTGCTGGCCAAGGCAGGGTTTGGCAAGCACGAAGACAATCAGTAGAATCTCTCGCTGTGTCGGACGGGCACTATCTTGCAGAAACGTATTCCCAGGATGTATTGTCATGAAGGGCCACAAAACGAGGCGTAGAATATTGCCACCAGGCCGCTGTGATGTAAGAGTGCCGCGGATGCGAATACAAGGGGTACTGCCACGAAAAGAAATGGCACCCAAACCATCATTCCTGGCTGCTGTTGGGCTGTAAGGTTGCCGACAGTCAGGTTGGTATTTCACTACTGTCCGGAGCGTCTCCGGACACGTCATCCGCCTGGTGCCTCACTGGCTGGAGTAGAATTGGCTTCAGTGATAAGTCCAGCTTCGAAGTGAGCGCTGATGACCAGCGAAGACATGTCTGGAGATGCCCCAGACAGTGGTGGGATTCAACCTGACACCCACCATGCAGCCAGACATCCAGGAGTGATGGTCTCAAGAGCCATTTCCTTTCATAGCAGGACCTCTTTGGTTGTCATCTGCAACACCCCTACAGCACAGGTGAACGTCGGCGATATTCTAAAACTCTTCAAGGGAAGTCTTCCTGGGCACACACATAGTGAGACTTTCGCTGCTTGCTTACCAAATTCTGCCTTGGCCAGCAGGGTCGCCAGATCTCTCCCCAATTGAGAACTTTTGGAGCATTATGGCGGAATCCTTCAACAATCTCTGGATTTTGACAATCTAACGCTTCAGTTAGAATTTGGCAATATATCCCTCATGAGAAGATCTAACATCTCTATCAATAAATGCCAAGCTGAATAACTGCTTGCACAAGGTCCAGAGGGAGACCAACGCGTTACTGATTTGCTCAATTTGTGAAGCCCTTCTCTTCAATGAATCATCGAATTTTTCTGAAATTTTGATCGTTGGTTTGTTCACATGTATACATCATGTACACTACTGGCCATTAAAATTGCTACACCGAGAAGAAATGCTGTTGATAAACGGGTATTCATTGGACAAATATACTAGAACTGACATATTTTCACGCAATTTGGGTGCATACATCCTGGCCGTAATAACGGCCTTGATACGCCTGGGCATTGAGTCAAACAGAGTTTGGATGGCGTGTACAGGTACAGCTGCCCATGCGGCTTCAACACGATACCACAGTTCATCAATAGTAGTGACTGGCGTATTGTGATGAGCCAGTTGCTCGGCCACCATTGAACACACGTTTTCAATTGGTGAGAGATCTGGAGAATGTGCTGGCCAGGGCAGCAGTCGAACATTTTCTGTATCCAGAAAGGCCCGTACAGGACTTGCAGCATGCGGTCGTGCATTATCCTGCTGAAATGTAGGGTTTCGCAGGGATCGAATAAAGGGTAGAGCCACGGGTCGTAATAGATATGAAATGTAACGTCCACTGTTCAACTTGCAGTCAATGGGAACAAGAAGTGACCGCAACGTGTAACGAATGGCATCCTGTACCATCACGCCGGGTGATACGCCAGTATGGCAATGACGAATACACGCTTCCAATGTGTCTTCGCCGCGACGTCGACAAACTCGGATGAGACCATAACGATGCTGGAAACAGAACCTGGATTCATCCGAAAACATGACGTTTTGCTATTCGTGCATTAAGGTTCGTCGTTGAGTGCACCATCGCAGACGCTCCCGTCTGCGATGCAACGTCAAGGGTAACCGGAGCCATGGTCTCCGAGCTGATAGTCCATGCTGCTGCAAACGTCGTCGAACTGTTCGTGCAGATGGTTGTTGTCTTGCAAACGTCCCCATCTGTTGACTCAGGGATCGAGACGTGGCTGCAGGATACGTTACAGTCATACGGATAAGATGCCTGTCATCTCGACTGTTAGTGATACGAGGCCGTTGGGATCCAGCACGGCGTTCCGTATTACCCTCCTGAACCCACCGATTCCACGTTCTGCTACCAGTCATTGGATCACGACCAACGCGAGCAGCAATGTCGCGATACAATAAACCGCTATCGCGTTAGGCTACAATCCGACCTTCGGAAACGTGATGGTACGCATTTCTCTTCCTTACACGAGTCATCACAACAACGTTTCACCAGGCAACGCTGGTCAACTGCTATTTGTGTATGAGAAATCCGTTGGATACTTTCCTCATGTCAGCACGTTGTAGGTGTAGCCATTCTTGAGTGAATGCTCTGAAAAGCTTATCATTAGCATATCACAGCATCTTCTTCCTGTCGGTGAAATTTCGAGTCTGTAGCACGTCATCTTCGTGGTGTAGCAATTTTAATGGTCAGTATATCAATTTCCACCCCATTCAGAGAATTGCTTCGTGGTGAGTCTGTTTCTTTCTTTCTTTCTTTTTCTTTCTTGGATTGTATTTTATTCATGCCGCCGTTAAAATCTCCAAGGACAGAGTATCACGCTGCCGATTCGTGCCTTATTATGTGCCGGCCGGTGTGGCCGTGCGGTTGTAGGCGCTTCAGTCTGGAACCGCGTGACCGGTACGGTCGCAGGTTCGAATCCTGCCTCGGGCATGGATGTGTGTGATGTCCTTAGGTTAGTTAGGTTCACGTATTTCTACGTTCTAGGGGACTGAAGACCACAGGTGTTAAGTCCCATAGTGCTCAGAGCCATTTGAACCATTTTTTGAACCGTATTATGTAAATTACATGGTGGACTCTCCATCAGACCCGATTAGTCACCGCGTCAACTAGTCACCACGTCACCTAGTCACCTAGGACATGATGAGAGGAAGGAGGTAGGGAGGAGTCATGTAGAGACATCGCCAGGTGCGCCTGGTCAGGAATGAGGAAAGCTCCAGTGGTGGATGCAGGGACACGGCTGGAGGCGTTGCGGCCGGCCCACGGTGCGGTGGTGGCTGAGGCGGGTCCAGCTCCAGTTACGCGTTGTGGTCGCGTGCGACTCTGGTTTCTGGCAGGTGCGCCAGTTGTACGGCTGCGTGTACAGCCGCGGTGACAAATGCGACTGTGTCGGATGGTGTCGGGTTATGCCGCGAGACCCGCCTACCGCCATCGATCTCTTCCCAGGCGGCAGGGGCCGGGAGAAACTTCAGAGCTGTCCTCAAGGTTCTGCATCGTGCCAGGTGGCGTGGCAGTTAAGCGGCGGGCTTCCAGTGCCCGCCCAGCAAGCCAGCCGTGGAGCGTTCCCTCAGAGAGACTAGGGCTCCACATTTCTACCTGTCCAAGGGAATTAGATTCAAGCCTCCAATGACTTTGGTGTCAATGGGAGATTCCTCTCCACCAGGTGGAGTTTGTGCGTTTGTGCCCACTGCCACGTATTGACTTACTTAAAGAATGGGAACAGACCCTACCAACTGTAGTAGTAGTTGCCGGTCGGGGTGGCCAAGCGGTTCTAGGCGCTACAGTCTGGAACCGCGCGACCGCTACGGTCTCAGGTTCCAATCTTGTCTCGGGCATGGATGTGTGTGATGTCCGTAGGTTAGTTAGGTTTAAGTAGTTCTAAGTTCTAGGGAACTGATGACCTTAGCAGTTACGTCTCATAGTGCTCAGAGCCATTAATGTGGTTAACGGCAATATCTAACGTGTCAATTTGACCAGTTGTTACCACACACACTTTAATGTCTTTTACGCCTATGCTTTAGAAGGAGATGGCATCTCAGTTGCTCGATCAGTGTACCACGTGAAGCGGCCCCATTAGCCGGTAGCGTCGATATTGAAACTTTTTCACTTTGACTTAAAATTTCTCATTGAATTGTTAACTTCTATACATTTTTCAAGTAACGTGTATTTAAAATTTGTGTGTGTCACGAATGGTGTTCGAGGCCTGCTTGCCGATCCCTTCCATTCCCAGGGCAACTAAGTGATAGGTTGCGTTTCAAAAAAATGGTTCAAATGGGTCTGAGGACTATGCGACTTAATTTCTGAGGTCATCAGTCGCTTAGAACTTAGAACTAATTAAACCTAACTAACCTAAGGACGTCATACACATCCATGCCCGAGGCAGGATTCGAACCTGCGACCGTAACGGTCTCTCGGCTCCAGACTGTAGCGCCTAGAACCGCACAGTCACCTCGGCCGGCGCTGCGTTTCAGTGTAGTGATTTAATCTACACATGTGGCATTTCTGTCACAAGAAGGCTCAAGTATATTCTAGAAGACTGCGGTTAACATCTCTGTAGCTTCTGATCCGTTTCCTATGACCTCTTCTTGCATGGCACGTTCAGCAGTAATTTTCGCTTCCTTCGTACCGTGGGACGTGAACAGTGACGCCGCGACTGTCGACTGTAGCGGCGATGTGAGTCCAGTGAGGAGCACAGAGCCAGTGAATGAACCGCTGGAGCAGAACGAGAGCCGGCGTATCGAGGGAGAGACGGGCGGGGCGTGGCCTCCTATATTTAGTGGTCCAGAGCGCGGAGGCGCGGGCCGCGGGCCGCTGTTTGTGTTGGCGCCAGGTGGGGAATGCGCCGTCCCGCTGTATCAGCCTTCCGGCTGCTCCACGAACCGGAGCTCTCGTCTAAGCCAGGTGGGGCCCGTCTCCGTCGCCACTGAGCGCCAACTCTGCAACACAGCGGACGCACTGCCTGTCTGGTCTCGATACTTGAACTGAAAAATAGCAGCATTTAGTGGTCGATAATTGGTGTCCAAGTACGCTATCTAGACACGTCTAATGCGGAACAGATCATTAGGCGTCACAAGAGGCGGACCTGCCAGCGTAAAGGAGGTGGCGAGTATTTTCTTGAGAGCAGAGAAGCAGCAACAGCGCAATGAATCCAGAATGAAATTTTCACTCTTTGCAGTGGAGTGTGCGCTGATGTCAATCTGCCAGGAGGTTTCATATCAGCGGACACTCCGCTGCAGAGTGAAAAGCTTGTTCTGGAAACATCCCCCAGGCTGTGGTTAAGCCATGTCCCGCAATATCCTTTCTTCCAGGAGTGCTAGTTCTGCAAGAGGTTCGAAGGAGAGCTTCTGTGAAGTTTGGAAAGTAGGAGACGAGGTACTGGCGGAAGTAAAGCTGTGAGGACGGGGCGTGAGTCGTACTTGGGTAGCACAGAGGTAGAGCATTTGCCCGCGAAAGGCAAAGGTCCCGAGTTCGAGTCTCGGTCCGGCATACAGTTTTTATCTGCCAGGAAGTTTCAACATGTATGCCTCTAATTAAAGATGCAAACATTTACAGTAACGGATTCGCTTTTCAACACCTACATCTTCCAGTTCTTGTACTGTTGCCACTTTGTACTGCAACAATTCCTGTATTTGCCTAACCGCTTTATGTGCGGTTGCAAGCTCAGCATCTCTTTCTTATGCCAAGTTGTGCCATGATTTTGCTGGGCTCTGCTGTATAAATATCCAAGAACTGCTGTTCGTTTAGTTTAGGTGGTCTTCCAGTTCGTCCAGCATCTAAATGAGTTGACGAACCGCGTTAGGATAGATACAGCTATTCTCAGCAATTTTGTAGCAAACCCCTCCTGCACCAATTTTTTTTATTTGTCGCCTAGTCGAAACACATGTTCAAAAAGAAAAATAGCTCGTCTGTTGAAAACACCATCATTTAACAAGAACGTGTAAATACCACATATCGCATTCAGTGGCTTTCATCATCTGGACTAAATGGTAAAATCTTACGCAAAATTAGAACGAATTAAAAAAACAATCGCGCCACTGTGAAAAAAAAGTTCTACCAACTTTCTTTCGAACTTACAAAGTAATGTACTCACGTAGTAGAGTACACAGCTGCATTCCGAACGCACTAAAATTCCGCATTTTGACTGTTCATGATATGTTCCATTTCGAAAAATCATTTTTTCGTCAGTTTGGAAATGCCTTGCTCGCAATGGTTTCTTCTGCCGAGGAAAGAGGCCATGTGAGGAGAATACGAGAGTGTAAAGAGGGAGCACGTCTGATTGCCCTGCGTAAGATGAGCTGTGGCATTGTCGTGGAGCAAAGCACTCACTTGGTCATCTCCCGGCGACGCTTTGTCTTCATAGCCCTCCGTAACCGCGTTAGCTCCTCTTAAGATCGCAATCGCTTAGCATTTCCAAAGACCCACAGCATCAACTTGCTTTATCATGGTTGGGTCTGTACCTTGATCGACGGTGGTGAATCCACTAGTCTCCACTGATTGCTTTGTTCCTTCGTCTCATGATCTTAGTGACACATCCAACACTAGTCTATGGTGATCAGGTGGCGAAAGAAGCCATCTGGATCGGCCTGGCAGAAGCGCGACATTTCCGCTGCTGCCTCGATTCGGTGGGATTTTTGAATGGGTGCGAACAGTTGCCGCACTCAATGGGCGGAGATATTGGTTGTGGTCAAAAGTCTTTCGAAACTGATGAGTGATTTATATTGTTTCCACTGTCGTTTGAGTTGTGATAGACCAGGGGCTCCACTTCCCGGATACAGAGCGTAAGGCAAGTACTCTGATGAGCCAAAACGTTATCACCACCTGCTTAATAGCTTGTTCGTACGTCTTTGGAACAAAATACATCACTGATTCGGTGTGTCAGGGATCCGACAGTTTGTTGGTAGGTTTGCGGAGGTATGTACCATTAGACGTCTACTCACAAGTCAAGTAATTCGCGTAAATAACGGGCCACTGATTTGTGTACGCCGTGATGGCGCCCAATGGTGACCCAGATGGCTTCCATAGAATTATCAGGCGAATGTGGTCGCCGAGACATCAACGTGAGTTCACTGTTATGCTCCTCAAACCACTCCGGCCCCGAGACACGAAAAATTATATTGCTGAAAGATGACATCGCCGTCGGGGAAGACGTCAATCATGAAGGGGGCGGTTTGCAGCTGTCAGCGTGTCTTCAATTACTGCCGCAGATCCCATGCTGGCGCAGAGGAATGTCTCGCTAGCGTAATACTTATCCCACCAGTCTGAGTCCGTGGCGCGCTGCACATTTCGAGCCGCCGTTCACTCAAAAATGGCATTTGTGGGAACGACCAGCGACCTAGTTAGCAAAAAATGTGATTCCCCTGAAGAGTCGACACGATTCCATTCATCGACGGTCGAATCCCAGTAGTCCCGTCCCCACTGCTATCGTAATTGACGGTATTGTTGGGTCAACATGTGAACACCTAGGGGGTGGTCTGCTGCGGAGTTCCCTGTTCGACAATGACGATGAATGATATGCTCCTAAACACTTGTTCGTGCACCAGCATTGTGACCTTTCGGCAGAGATACCACAGATCACCATTTTTCCTACTTTGTAGAGATGATAAGCCTCCAAACCCCACGTTCTGTCAAGAGGCGTGAACGTCCAACCACATAGCACCTAGTGGTAGTTTCAGTTACCTACCTCTTTCTGTAGTTGCTCACGGCAGTAGAACATGAATATTCAACCAGCTTCGCTGTTATCGAGGTACTCGTTCACAGGATCTGCGTAATAATAATCTGCCCTTTTTTCTCGTCGCTTATCTCTATGATTTCCCCACTAGCAGTCCATTATCTTCGCTAGGGTGATCCCCCGTCCGTGTCTGCGTAATTAACGAGTAGATATTCTCGGTGTAGCGAAGCATCTTGAATCACTTAATAAAAGCGAGGCCGCGGTCCAGTTTGTATACCAGGCGGGTTCCTTTCAGGGTTTGCTGATACAATAGCTCCGTACTTAGCAATCATAAACAGGTGCTCGCTCGTCGAAAGATCCGTACCTAAAGACTGGAAACTTGCACAAGTCACACCAATATCCAAGAAAGTAAATCGGAGTAATCCGCTGAATTACAGTCCCATATCGCTAACGACGATTTGCAGTAGGATTTTTGAAGATATACTGTGTTCGGACATTATGAATTACCACGAAGAAAACAATTTATTGACAAAGAACCAACATGGATTCAGATACAATTTTTCTTGTGAAACACGTCTAGCTCTTTATTCTCACAAAGTAATGAGTGCTGTTGATAGGAGATGTCAAATTCATTCCATATTTTTAGTTCTACAAAATGCTTTTGACAATGTTCCTCACAAGCGACTTCTAATCGAATTGCGTGCCTATAAAGTATCGTCTCTGTTGTGCAACTGGATTCATTCTTCTCAATTCCTCACATTTCGTTGTAATTGACGGAAAGTCACCGAACAAAACAGAAGTCATATCTGGTGTTACCAAAGGAAGTGTTGTAGGCACTCTGTTGCTCCTGATCTAGACTATCTAAGGAGTCCTGTTAGATTGTTTGCTGCCATTCACCGTCTCTTAAAGCCATCAGATGATCAAAGCAAATTGCAAAATGATTTCCACAAGACATCTATATGGTGAAAATGCGGCTGTTAACTTGATGAAAAGTTTGAAGTCATCAACGCCAACCCGTTAAATTTCGGTTTCACGATAAATCACACAGATCTAAAGGCAGTAAGTTCAACTAAATACTTACGGATTACAGTTACGAATAACTTAAATTGGAACGATGATACAGATAATGTTATGTATGAATCAAACCAAGGACTGCGATTTATTGGCAGAACACTTTAGAAAGTACAATAGCTCTATTAAAGAGAGTTATACCACGTTTGTCCAGCCACTTCTGGACTATTATGAGATGTAGAATCGGTATCAGAAGACGATGACGGGGGACATACAGCAAATTCAAAGAATTGCAACTGGTTTTGTATTAACGATAAATAGGACAGACAATGTCACGGACATGATATCCGAACTGGGTTGGTAATCATTAAAACAAAAACGTTCTTCATTTTATCATCTCATGAAATTTCAGTCACCAACTTCGTTCTCTGAGTGTAAAAATATTTTGTTGGCGCCCACCAACACAAGGGGGAATGATTATCCCAAGGGAAATCGGAGCCTGCAAGGTAAAATTTGAGTCTTCGTCATTCCCGCCGCTGTTCGAAAGTGTAATAATAGAGAAATAATTCTTGAGGTTTTTTTTTGTCTGTCGTTGCAACTACAAAAATGCGTGGTTTTTTCACCAGACGCGTTTCGCTTTATTGAGGTAAAGGTTCATCAGTGGCCTTACTTACATATTGATTTGCTTCTTAGAACGAAAAACAGTTCGTTAAGAGTAGGTTGATTTTTACTTACGGTGATTTTTTTACGCTGATTTCTCGCTTACATCGGGAAATGCGGCCTGCTAGCACATGCATGTTTTTCTGTTTTTGACATTGACAATTTTCGCCGAATCAACCTATTCTTAACGAACTGTTTTTTCCATCTTAAAAGCAAATCAAAATGTAAATAACATAATTACAGACCACTGATGATGCTTTGCCTCAATAAAGCGAAACACCTCTGGTAAAAAAAAAAAAATGACGGATTTTTTTAATTACGATGACAGACCAAAAATACCCTCAAAAATTATAAAGCAACTTCGGGCCCTGTGGCCATACAAATGAAGAATTTAACAGTGAAATAGAAGGTGGTTCCATGAGCCCTCTGCGACACACTTACTTGTTAATTGCAGAGTAATCAGGTAAATGTAGAAGAAAAGACAGCAAGCCCGCTTGTGAAACATCGGACGTCGTCTGAGTTTTACATCCCGAGGCACGCCATACCTCTCTCGCGCTCGTCATCTACCCCCCAACAACTTGCCAGGCTCCGTAGTCTGCTCCCTCACTCACCCCTCCCTTCCTCCCCTCCCTCCCTCCCACTCACGCACACACCAGTGAGGACCCACAGCTGTTTGTCACAAAGTGTCGCGCTTGCCTCTCGCGGGCAACAGGCGAGATGCGCCGTCGCCGTCTAACGAAACTCTGCAGGCGGAGCGGCAAAAACAACGTTTGTTGGCTTCTAGGAGAAGGGGGCGACCCGCGCGCCCGAAAGCGCAGCCAGGCTTCGCAATCAGCGAACAATAATTAACAAAGACCCGGCCGGGCGTGACAAAGGCAGAGGGCGCTGCCGACGGGAACACACCTCGGCGACACTTGCTGCGAAATTAGCTCTCGCAACTGCTGCCTCCAGCAGCAACACTCGCCGCTTTGATCTGCTCCTTTGCCGGCCGCTCTAACGAATAACTGACGAGGCCGTTACCTTTTCGTAACATGTAAGACCCGCTCCTTTCAATCCTGGCGCGGGGAATGAGTAGGCTAATTCGCCGCTGCAAGAGCTTTCGCATGACAGGAATTTTAAATGTTTATTTTTTCTCAAAATCAGTTAAGTGACCTGTTACAGTCTCCCATTTCGTATATCGCACTGTCCCCTTTCTTCTGGGTACGTAATCAGTAATTTATCCTAACAATTTAGTGGAGTCTTTCTGTATTCTTAGAGTCGGCCTGTTATAGGTATTACGAGGGTATTGCATTTGATTTAAACTATACTTTTTCCCATTATTCATGGCGCGCCTCTTGGCTCATTACAGTTGCAAATATGTAATATTTGGGTCTACCCGTAGGTAATTGTAGAAGTGTTATCCCTACACAGTGCAGCCGAGTTCCCGAATGCTGTCATTACGTTGGTGGACCAGCCCAGGACTGTGTGGTTTACGTGGAAGGAAGGTGTGAACACTGCAGGTATTCACGATAGCTCAAGCGCAGTCGCACTAGTCTAGCAAGTGTCCTACACATTCTCCATCGACATAGGCTCCATCAAGAGCTGCTTCGAAACGATTATCATGTTACGTTCTGTACAAGGGCATTATGACCAAGCACTCCAGAACTATCCTGTATTTTCATCAATCATGGCCGTTCCTCTGCAGATTAGGACGAACCTGTCGTACCAACATAATGGCTGTCTACCACTGTCAACTAAGCACAAAATATATATATATATATATATATATATATATATATATACACTCCTGGAAATGGAAAAAAGAACACATTGACACCGGTGTGTCAGACCCACCATACTTGCTCCGGACACTGCGAGAGGGCTGTACAAGCAATGATCACACGCACGGCACATCGGACACACCAGGAACCGCGGTGTTGGCCGTCGAATGGCACTAGCTGCGCAGCATTTGTGCACCGCCGCCGTCAGTGTCAGCCAGTTTGCCGTGGCATACGGAGCTCCATCACAGTCTTTAACACTGGTAGCATGCCGCGACAGCGTCGACGTGAACCGTATGTGCAGTTGACGGACTTTCAGCGAGGGCGTATAGTGGGCATGAGGGAGGCCGGGTGGACGAACCGCCGAATTGCTCAACACGTGGGGCGTGAGGTCTCCACAGTACATCGATGTTGTCGCCAGTGGTTGGCGGAAGGTGCACGTGCCCGTCGACCTGGGACCGGACCGCAGCGACGCACGGATGCACGCCAAGACCGTAGGATCCTACGCAGTGCCGTAGGGGACCGCACCGCCACTTCCCAGCAAATTAGGGACACTGTTGCTCCTGGGGTATCGGCGAGGACCATGCGCAACCGTCTCCATCAAGCTGGGCTACGGTCCCGCACACCGTTAGGCCGTCTTCCGCTCACGCCCCAACATCGTGCAGCCCGCCTCCAGTGGTGTCGCGACAGGCGTGAATGGAGGGACAAATGGAGATATGTCGTCTTCAGCGATGAGAGTCGCTTCTGCCTTGGTGCCAATGATGGTCGTATGCGTGTTTGGCGCCATGCAGGTGAGCGCCACAATCAGGACTGCATACGACCGAGGCACACAGGGCCAACACCCGGCATCATGGTGTGGGGAGCGATCTCCTTCACTGGCCGTCCACCTCTGGTGATCGTCGAGGGGACACTGAATAGTGCACGGTACATCCAAACCGTCATCGAACCCATCGTTCTACCATTCCTAGACCGGCAAGGGAACTTGCTGTTCCAACAGGACAGTGCACGGCCGCACGTATCCCGTGCCACCCAACGTGCTATAGAAGGTGTAAGCAACTACCCTGGCCAGCAAGATCTCCGGATCTGTCTCCCATTTAGCATGTTTGGGACTGGATGAAGCGTCGTCTAACGCGGTCTGCACGTCCAGCACGAACGCTGGTCCAACTGAGGCGCCAGGTGGAAATGGCATGGCAAGCCGTTCCACAGGACTACATCCAGAATCTCTACGATCGTCTCCATGGGAGAGTAGCAGCCTGCATTGCTGCTAAAGGTGGATATACACTGTACTAGTGCCGACATTGTGCATGCTCTGTTGCCTGTGTCTATGTGCCTGTGGTTCTGTCAGTGTGATCATGTGATGTATCTGACCCCAGGAATGTGTCAATAAAGTTTCCCCTTCCTGGGACAATGAATTCACGGTGTTCTTATTTCAATTTCCAGGAGTGTATATATATGTGTGTGTGTGTGTGTGAGAGAGAGAGAGAGAGAGAGAGAGAGAGAGAGAGAGAGAGAGAGAGAGAGAGAGAGAGAGATTTCCCTGCAAGCTTGAAAAAGGAAGTATATTCCGAAAGCTAGCAAAGCTCCGTACTTCTGTTTGTGTACCTACCGACGAAGCAACACTCCTGCCTTTCGTTGGGTCGTCTCCTTTATTCCTAAATAATTCGCATTTCTCAACTAGAAATTTCCGTACAAACGTATACGTAAAGTATCCAAATTAAAAAACGAGATCCCGGACAGTTTCTGTTCGCTTGGCGCAGGTGCTTTGCGTGTCTACACAGCGATTTTGGAAACGTCTCTGTGATAACGTTCATTAGACGGCTATCTTTTTCCATATAACACATATGGATGTGTGTCTATGCACAGAGGAAGTTGTCAAATTCCAAATAACAACAATGTATGCTTAAAAATATAACTATGTCAGAGTTATTCAAAATGTTCAAATGTGAGTGAAATCTTATGGGACTTAACTGCTAAGGTCATCAGTCCCTAAGCTTATCCACTACGCAACCTAAATTCTCCTAAGGACAAACACACACACCCATGCCCGAGGGAGGACTCGAACCTCTGCCGGGACCAGCCGCACAGTCCATGACTGCAGCGCATCAGACTGCTCCGATAATCCCGCGAGGCTGTCAGAGTTATTATTTATGAAAATACTGTAACCGTTATTATGTACGTATTGTTTTGGTGATCTTATACTCCTATTAAAAATGGTATTGATAGCGTATTCCATATTTCTAAGTGGAGGTCCGTTTATATTACAGGATTTACTTGGGAGAGAAGATAAGGAGTTGATTTTCTACGTTTCGTGCCACCTAGCGGGACATTCAAGCTTTTTAATTACGGACCTTGAAGTCTTCAGTGTGACGAAGACAGTCACTCAGAACTGATCTCAACAGTCAACCGGTTCACAAACTTCTTTAATTCATACTGTATCTCTGCAGTATGCATCATCCAACATTTTCACAAACTCATTCAAAACCACATTTACCTGGACGGAAAAATATAGCATGATTTATTGATTATTTGTAAACTTAACCCCAGAAGGCTATCTCTACAGGTTTTTGACGTTAGGTATTTACGATGATACAAATGTAAATTTTACATTAATTACCAACGGAGGTGCTATATTGTTTAAAATAAACATTTGGAATGAGTGGGTCCAAAAACACTTCTCACTGCACCCGTTTCACCACAGAAACTCACCGCAATGTAAGAACTACTCTAGTACCATCTCTGTGATGTCCCTTGAGCTAGAATGTTGCCTCATTCGTGTGCAGTACAGTGTGCAGATTTGTGTTGTAATAAATTTAGGAGACTGGGTCTTTACAATTCACGTATCATACATTATTTCGTACGTCAGAAGTCTGATATTATTTTGTGAAATTTGGTATGAATAAATTGAACGACTGGGGGTCGGATAAAGGACTGCAGTTTTAGACCGACAGGTGATCGCGTCACATGTACAGATTGGCTGGATTGTCAACGTTGCTAGAAGCGACCGCCGCAGTGAATGCTCCCTACCACGTCTCCATGATTGTCACCCTAACATGAGTGTTAATCTGACATTCCGCTTTGTGCCCTTCTTTATTTGTTATCAAAAGCTGTCAAAGGTGCTGCAAGGAGAAAACAAAACTGTAGTCGCATCAACTCGCCATATCGCAAGAGAACTTTGTAGATCGCAACAAAGCTGACGCGCGGGCAGGGTGTGTGTGTGTGTGTGTGTGTGTGTGTGTGTGTGTGTGTTCCCTTTTTAACTGCTGCACCGGAGGCAGCTTGCAGAGAAGATAACAAAACGAGAAACCGAGGAGGGATGCCTTGTTACATCGCCCAGTGCCTGGCGTACTTTTCATGTCGACTCTACATTAATAAATAAATAATCGGCGGTGATAATTGTGCTGGCAGCCGGGCCAGCTGGTCCCCCCCATCACGGAGGGGATTCCCCCTGGCGCATCCGTATCGACTCCGTTGTCCGCCACACCGCGTTAAGCCGGCGACAATGGACGCGCCGACAATAGTTGTGACCTTAAAAGGGAACAGCTGTCCGCGGGCCGGAGACTGACTGCCAACGGGGGCTCGCCTGCCGATTTACAATCTCTGGCGCCGTCTTTGTCTGCGAAACGGGAAGGACGAGGATATGCAGAATCAAAAGGAAAACTTTCTAACCGGTTTTTCCACTTTTCATCTCGACACTAACATCCTCTCCCCCCTCCCCCCCCCCCCCCCATAAAAAAATACTTGCAAAGTGTATATGGCGACTGCCGATCAAAGTTTTCGATCACCTTTCACAACAATGTCATTGTGGCTAAAACAGGGATTTCGTTTTGGATATTGTATCATATTGCCTTTCTCATAGTAAAACAACTGCCGCGCGGGATTAGCCGAGCGGTCTGCAGTTATGGACTGTGCGGCTGGTCTCGGCGGAGGTTCGAGTCCTCCCTTGGACATGAGTGTGTGTGTTTGTCCTTAGGATAATTTAGGTTAAGTAGTGTGTAAGCTTAGGGACTGATGACCTTAGCAGTTAAGTCCCATAACACTTGAATAATGAATTAAGGAAAGCCCAATCTTTATGCAAGTACACAAATTATTGTTTTATTTTCTCACTCAAACATGTTTCACCACAATTGTGGCATCCTCAGTACATTTTGTATTATTTTCCTTTCATTTTACATTGTGTGTCCTGTGGTTACCAACCAAAATCAGCCACAAGTCTAAATTAGTACACCGTTTCATCATTGTAGTATTTTCCTAGTCCTTAGCTGTGACAATTTTTTTTTTCATGTACTGTAAGTGTTTTTGTGTAGTTGATCTGAACGTTTTCTCCTGCTCCTTTGGAAATACTGCTTCCTGTTATGTTTCTGTGGCTTGGGCACACGTTTTACTTCAGAGAAGTAAAACGTCTGTTCAAGCCACAGCAACATAAAATGGTATGACGCACATTATTGGTTGACAAAATAAGAGGAGAGACCACGGAATGGACCTGCGTGTTCTAAGAAGCATTTTTACAGGACCACACTTGGGAGATCCGGAGACCAGCCAATCTAAACTCAGCTAGAGACGACGTTTCATTGTAGTAAATATTCGAGCAGAAAGCAATTCTTCTTAGTCTTATTCATCCTTACCTTCTACTTTTAACTTCATATGGGCCTTTGGGAGCCTCCGTCTCTATTTCGCAGCTCTGTCGGCCTGCCGCCAGCAGAGCTGATGTGTCGAGAGACAGAGAAATTGCAGATTGATCTGCACTTTGCCTTTGGCTAGAGATGCCAGTAACTGGTTTTCTAGCCACTTCAGCCTCCTACTGTGATGAGATCGAACCGGAACCATAGGACTATTTGTAGTCTCGGCGGAGGTTCGAGTCCTCCCTTGGACATGAGTGTGTGTGTTTGTCCTTAGGATAATTTAGGTTAAGTAGTGTGTAAGCTTAGGGACTGATGACCTTAGCAGTTAAGTCCCATAACACTTGAATAATGAATTAAGGAAAGCCCAATCTTTATGCAAGTACACAAATTATTGTTTTATTTTCTCACTCAAACATGTTTCACCACAATTGTGGCATCCTCAGTACATTTTGTATTATTTTCCTTTCATTTTACATTGTGTGTCCTGTGGTTACCAACCAAAATCAGCCACAAGTCTAAATTAGTACACCATTTCATCTTCGTAGTATTTTCCTAGTCCTTAGCTGTGACAATTTTTTTTCATGTACCGTAAGTGTTTTTGTGTAGTTGATCTGAACGTTTTCTCCTGCTCCTTTGGAAATACTGCTTCCTGTTATGTTGCTGTGGCTTGGGCACACGTTTTACTTCAGAGAAGTAAAACGTCTGTTCAAGCCACAGCAACATAAAATGGTATGACGCACATTATTGGTTGACAAAATAAGAGGAGAGACCACGGAATGGACCTGCATGTTCTAAGAAGCATTTTTACAGGACCACCCTTGGGAGATCCGGAGACCAGCCAATCTAAACTCAGCTAGAGACGACGTTTCATTGTAGTAAATATTCGAGCAGAAAGCAATTCATCTTAGTCTTATTCATCCTTACCTTCTACTTTTAACTTCATATGGGCCTTTGGGAGCCTCCGTCTCTATTTCGCAGCTCTGTCGGCCTGCCGCCAGCAGAGCTGATGTGTCGAGAGACAGAGAAATTGCAGATTGATCTGCACTTTGCCTTTGGCTAGAGATGCCAGTAACTGGTTTTCTAGCCACTTCAGCCTCCTACTGTGATGAGATCGAACCGGAACCATAGGACTATGTGTACGAAAAGTATAATGATTTTATGAACATTTCGATCACTTAAAGCTTCACTTTGAAGACTTGCATTTCGATTCAGTGAACAGGACGCTTTCAATCCAACAACAAGTATGACATTTTCTCTTTGCTTTGAAGTAACATGACGAGAATCACTAGGCACTTCGCGACTGCACTTAATTCACTTGTGCGATTATCAGCATCTTTCCCCTCATCCCTTTGTCAGGTATGCCGAGGTCTCATTACATTAATGTTGCCATTGTCTGCCAGTTGTTTTATGAATTATTTTATCAGAATAAATAAAAGAAATTGTGATTTGTATCTCGTTTAAAGTTTCCTTATTCATTATTTTGGAGGGCAGTTTAATTTTTGCGACGCCTGCCAGGCTTACAGCTCACGATTAGTTACTCGTGTATACGTTTCAGAATCATAGACTATAACAAAAAAATAAAAACGGAGGTGGGATTGTTCCTACACGTAGATCAGGGCGTCTAAAGATGGCATAATGTAGCGATGAAACTGGTTGCTCAAATAAAATAACATCTGGAAATGTAGACGGCTGAGGGGTGTTTTGATTCGACATTATACTGAACCGCCGGGGTCCCGCAACCATTTCTATAAGATGGACATACGGAGATTTAAAAAAAGGAAATCATCTATACGGGGAGCTGAGATGAATTTCATGAGATATGTACGGAGCTGTAATAAAATGGATAAAATAAGGACTGAAACAATAAGATCACATTTAAAAATCTCTTCACTTAAGACAGAAGAGAATAGAATAAAGTGGGAGGATCATGTTAACAGAGTGACGTAAAATAGATTGCCAAAAGGTGACTTACCGACCGACTGGAAAGAGAACTAGGTAGACCTTGTAACGCTGGGGGGTTGTAGATGCTTTCATGGGCATTTATCTGGTATCGGCATGTCATGAACGCGTGAGCGCATTTGTACTGTTTGAAATTATAAGCACGCAGTGTCGGAGCTGCTCTGTCGCCAGGAAGCTATCTTTGGCAATCTCTGCTTTTCATGGTGCGCGGTAGGTGATGGCCACTGTCAATTGTGTGATGGGATGTCAATGTACTCAGCAGGGGTTATATTCTGAGGAAAGAATATTTTATTATGATTATTTTGATGAGTAATAGAAGAGGATTTAATTTACGGTAAATGATTTCAGATTTTGTACTGTATTGCGGCAGCTTGTAGCTACGCATTCTTGGTTCAGTATAATTTTCAATCTGAATTTGGGGGTGGGAATAGGTGTTGAATATTTAATGTCATTTTTTACGAGTTGCACTTTTGAAAAGATCTCATTTGACGTTAAGGATTCCTTATGTTTGTGATTTCCCTAAATCGTTTCAGGCAAATGCCGCGATGGTTCCTTTGAAAGGGCACGGCCGATTTCCTTCCCAATCCTTCCCTAACCCGAGCTTGCGCTCCGTCTCTAATGACCTCGTTGTCGACGGGACGTTAAACACTAACCACCACCACCACCACCTTATGTTTGTCCACTGAGGAACTGCAATTGTTTTGTTTATTAATGTTTGTGTGGCGAAGAAAGAGATACGTTTTTCATTGTAGAACGTTTCTAGTCAGGAGACTTATTAGATTAGATGTTACAATTTGTCCCAAATCATTGTCGGCATGCAAAGTCCTTGCCAAAATGTGAACTGTCTTTTTACTTATTCAGGTTTGTTATGAACTAAGTATTCTTTGACTTAAAAAAAAGTGACTGCACCAAGCTCGTCCTAGTACTTAGTTGCAGCTCAGCAAATGCTGTGCAGTTTCAAGACAAGAGCAGTCTCACGGTGTTTCCATTGTGCAACAGGTAAACCAAAATTGAATGATAAAAAGGGAACACTGAGTTTTTGCAGTGTCAGTTTACCAGTTCAAAAGTTTAATGAATCACACTGTTTAATTCAGACAGTATTTTTACCATTACGAACGTTTAAACAGACAGGGAACCATATACGTAGGCACTTTTAAGTTAGTTTCCCGCAGGATTTTGCAACGCATTCTTGTAGTCGAATTCTTTTGTTCAACGATTACGAATTGCTGTATTAGAAGTTTACCGAAGCTTACAGAAAGCTTATACTGTTAGAGAGCAAAACTTTTAGTAAATAACGACAACCATATTATTTGTACTGAGATAACTTTCAGTAAGATGTGGCTGGATGACAGACACCTGAGCAAATACTTGGAAAGAGATGATGATGATGATGATGATGATGATGATGAACTAACCCTAGCCGAGTCCTCACTTTTATCTAAAACCACCTCCAGCTACCTAAAGGCATCACGTTCTGGTCAGGGGCCTCTATTTACCGTCATTAATGCGGAGTTCTCGCCGGAGAAAAAGAGGAGAATGCGCAAGTATAAATCGAAGAGTGAGGATGGGAATCCAGACTTCCGAAACGGTAACCACTTTAGAACGCAAACTCCGTCCCAGGGGTCCGACGATTTTCCACCTCACCCCAACGAGAGTTGCTGGTCAACTCCCCTATTTCGCGAGCTCCAGACAACTCCAAGAAAATATTTAACGTGCACGCCTTACAGTCAGTCAGGAGCAAATGTAGGCACTTTCATTGGCCATTCCCAGTTCCTGCTTACATCTGTTCTGCAAGATTCTGCCTTCCATTATGACTTTAAGACCTTTCCTCGTAATGGACGTTGCAAACACCAGCCGTCATGGGAGTGTTATTCGGTTCTAAAATCAGTCTAGTCTGCTCCACCCTTTAGGAAGATTAGGGATAACCCATTTCATCAGATTCAGGCCGAACAAAATTCTCATTTCCCACACAAACAGAAAACTAGCCGATGCGTCTACTATGAGGAACGGAGCTAGCGTATATGGGTGGCCAGGAAATTGTGTTACAACTTCACTAAAACTGACGCAAGACACTGCGTCGATACAGTTGAACCAGTTTTGCTATAGCCTCTTTACACGAGCTGTGTTTAATGTTGTTCTCGGTCTATGAGCAGCGTAAAATTTTCGACAACAGCACTCAGATTCTTAGACTTGTTCACTGTTTACCATTCACAGTATCTTCCCTTCCGTACAGGTGATATCATAGGTATTGCATGTAGCAATCTTTGAGTGGATGTGACTCCTATAGGCACACGGGCACAGAGAGGGAAAGGAAATTAGCGAAGGGGAGTAAAAATAAGGGGCAGAAAAGAAACGAAAGACAAGAGACATCCGGGTAAGTGCAAGCAAGACTTGTGCTTCCAGGGTTCTGTACAAAATTAACTGTTTATATCGAGAATCTAGAATATCGATACTGGCAACATACCGGTCCTGTGAATTCCAAGCTTTTCCAGTTTTTTTTGCCTGATACAATTAAAAATTAGCTATTTTCGGATTTTTTTCCTTTAATTCTGCTGTGAAATCTTGCTTCTTACTGAATTTCGTGATTCTAGGATACTGTTGTTGTGGTCTTCAGTCCAGAGACTGGTTTGATGCAGCTCTCCATGCAACTCTATTATGTGCTAGCTTCTTCATTTCCCAGTACCTACTGCAGCATACATGCTTCTGAATCTGTTTAGTGTATTCATCTCTTGGTCTCCGTCTACGATTTTTACCTTCCACGCTGCCCTCCAATACTAAACTGGTGATCCCTTGGTGCCTCAGAACATGTCCTACCAACCGATCCCTTCTTCTAGTCAAGGTGTGCCACAAATTTGTCTTGTCCCTAATTCTATTCAATACCTCCTCATTAGATATGTGATTTACCCATCCAATCTTCGGCATTCTTCAGTAGCACCACATTTCGAAAGCTTCTATTCTCTTCTTGTCTAAACTATTTATCATTCACGTTTCACTTCCATACATGGCTGAAATCCATACAAATACTTTCAGAAACCACTTCCCGACACTTAAATATGTACTCTATTTTAACAAATTTCTCTTCTTCAGAAACGCTTTTCTTGCCAGTCTGCATTTTATATCCTCTCTACTTCGACCAATATCAGTTATTTTGCTCCCCAAATAGCAAAATACATTTACTACTTTAAGCATCAAATTTCCTAATGTAATTCCAGAGGCATCCACCCGATTTAATTCCACTGCATTCCATTATCCTCGTTTTGCTTTTGTTGATATTCATCTTATATCCTCCTTTCAACACACTGCTCTTGCAGGTCCTTTGCTGCCTCTGACAGAATTACAATGTCATCGGCGAACCTCAAAGTTTTTATTTCTTCTCCATGGATTTTAATTCCTACGCCGATTTTTTCTTTTGTTTCCTTTACTGCTTGCTCAATATACAAATTGAATAACATCGGGATTTGCCGGCCGCGGTGGCCGTGCGGTTCTGGCGCTGCAGTCCGGAACCGCGGGGCTGTTACGGTCGCAGGTTCGAATCCTGCCTCGGGCATGGGTGTGTGTGATGTCCTTAGGTTAGTTAGGTTTAAGTAGTTCTAAGTTCTAGGAGACTTATGACCTAAGATGTTGAGTCCCATAGTGCTCAGAGCCATTTTTGAATAACATCGGGGAGAGGCTACAACCCTGTCTTACTCCCTTCCCAATCACTGCTTCTTATAACTGCCGTCTGGTTTCTGTACAAATTGTAAATAGCCTTTCGCTCCCTGTATTTTACCCCTGCCACCCTCAGAATTTGAAAGAGAGTATTCCAGTCAACATTGTCAATAGCTAGAAACGTAGGTTTGCCTTTCCTTAATCTTTCATCTAAGATAAGTCGTAAGGTCAGTATTGCCTCACGTGCTCCAACATTTCTACGGAATCCTAACTGATCTTCCCCGAGGTCGGCTTTTACCAGTTTTTCCATTCGTCTGTAAAGAATTCATGTTAGTATTTTGCAGCTGTGGATTATTAAACTGACAGTTCGGTAATTTTCACATCTGTCAACACCTGCTTTCTTTGGGATTTGAATTACTATATTCTTCTAGTATAACAGGAAGTATTTTAAAGGTTTTGGTGAGTAAGTTTGCGAGTGTCAAAATATGTGTCTTAAATGGCTGAAACTTTTGATTCAACTTACTTAGAAGCTTGAATTTTTTACACCACCAAGGAACCGTAGACCTTAAAAATGGTTCATATGGCTCTGAGCATTATGGGACTTAACAGTTGAGGTCATCAGTCCCCTAGAACTTATAACTACTTAAACCTAACTAACCTAAGGACATGACACACATCCATGCCCGAGGCAGGATTCGGACCTGCGACCGTAGCGCCTAGAACCGCTCGACCACTGCGGCCGGCCGTAGACCTTAATACGTGACATACATTTCAGCTCGATACGGCTACCCGTCCCTGAGAAAATGTGTTTTTAAGACGGACAGACAGACAGAAAATGAGAGACAACAAAGTGATCCTATAAGTGTTCCGATTTTACCGTGTGACGTTCGGAACAAAAAAACTAACAAAACAGTACGTATGGATAGCAATTCACTTCCAAATGTAAAGATATTCAACATCCGTTATATCTTAACGTCTCTTAGTTTGATGTAGATAGAAACGAGGTCAAATTTTATTAAGTAAGTAAACGGAAAAAGTATGGGGAGTAACCTCGTAAAACCAACTAGCTTGCGTAAGCGAAAAAGATTGAGGGACCTAGCGAGGAAGTGACTTTGCGAGGAATGGAGGACTCATCGCTGCAACGGCAGACGCAATGTGCTGGAAGAAATTTAGGAGCAGGACGTGGAGGAATGTCCTCCCTCCGGATAAAAACTGGCTCTGAATAAAATATGTAGGAAAACAGTCCACATGCCGCTGATTTATAGCGTTGTTTTCACTGCTGCCGGATGCGCTGGGCCGGCGCGCTCCTGTTTTCTCGTGCCGTGTTTGATGGATGTGCTAACTTTAACGTACTCTGCAACTTTAGAGCATTACCTCCCACCGTCGGAGCATCGACGTTGTTGCTGGCGGAACGGAAGTTTCTGGGAATTCGCTCATAAGCGTTGGAACTTTATCACCAAATAAAGGTGAGCAGTTTCTGTAACAATGGTGCATTTCAAAGATATAAAGTAATAGCACAGGCCAACAAATACAGTTGCAACATTCACTGCTGTTAACAGTGGGAACGTCACTAGCATCCCTAGCGGCGAGAA